>NC_091442.1:46592119-47914583 GCF_964237555.1 Oryctolagus cuniculus | reverse complement strand
AAGAAGCCTGTGAAAAAGAATACTTCTGATAAGATAAACAGGTTTATTCCATATCGTAGGTCTTTTTCAAAAATAGGGGTATGATGGCCTTGGAATGTGCCTTCTCGTGCAGCGTCTCGTCATCATTGATATATAGTGAGTGTATTTGTTAGTAGGCCAATAAGGGGAAGTGTGGATGAATTAAAATGGAATCGTATGGCTAAGCCTGATGTTATGAAAAGGCCAGATTGCGCTCCTGTAAGTGGTCATGGACTGGGATTTACTATATGGTATGCATGGGTTTGGTGTGTCCTTAGGTGTTATCATGTAAATATAGGCTGACTAGAAGGGCAAATCATAGGCTTGAATTAGGGTGACAGCAAATTCTAGGACAGTGAGGAGGATAAGAATAATATAATTAAAGAAATTACTATTAGGGATGAAGTTCACCCTTTGGCGGAGTGTATTGTTATTATTTGTTTTAGAACTAGTTGAGCTAATGATTGTTGAACTGAAACTAATTGATTGTTGATTAAGCCAGTGGGGGTGGGAAATAACAAGATTAGAAATATAATGAATAGGGTTACACTTGGTAGTCCTATTATTGTAGGGGTAACAGAAAGGAGAATGTATTTTCATTCATTTTATTTCTCATGGGGATGGGGAGAAATGGATTCAAATGTTTTTAATACAGGCTTTATTGGATAAACATATCTGTGAAATATAAGTTGAATGAAGGCAAATACTGTGAGATTATAGCGATACTGGTAGTCATGTGGATGTGTCAAGTTGTGGCATTTCATTATGGAGAGGGTTAGTCAGCTCATTCTCTAGCTTAAAAGGCTAGTACTAGTTTAGCTTCATAATTAATTTAGATTATAGATAGTGATCAGTTTTGGAAGTGCTGTAGTGGAACTATTTCAAGAACAATAGACATGAAACTGTGGTTGGAGCCTTTTGAGCACAGATTTCTGAGCCCTGGGCGAGTTGAGATTAAAGTAGCTTGGTTAAGGCGTCCAGGGATGGCATCTGTTTTTAGGCCTAGTGAAGGTACAGCCCATGAATGTAGTACATCTTCTGATGAATTTAATATGCCAATTGGCAGCTCTATTGGAAGAACAACTCGATTATCAGCTTCTAACAATCGCAGGTTTCCTGGATTTAAGTCAGATGCTGGGATCATGTATGAGTCGAACTTTAGGTCTTCGTAGTCAGTATATTCATAGCTTCAATATCATTGGTTACCTCTAGTTTTTACTGTCAGGGATGGATTGTTAATTTCATCTATTATGTATAGAATTCACAGGGAAGGAAGTGCAATTAAAATTAGGATAATAGCTGGGAGAATAGTTCAGATGGTTTCTACTTCTTGTGCATCTATTACGCTTGTGTGAGTAAGTCTTTTAGTAAGTATTAGTGAGATAATGTAGAGGACTAGGGAGCTAATTAGGAAAACAATGATGAGCTTGTGATCATGAAAGTTAAGTAGCTCCTCTGTAATGGGGGATGAGGTGTCGTGGAAACCTAGATGAAATGGATATGCCATAAAGGTATATAGGGGTTTAACCTATGAATTAACTTTGACTGTTAATGTGATAATTTTAGCAATGTCTTATAGAAAAAGTCATAATGCTTATGTGGCTGGCTTGAAACCAGTCTTAGGGGGTTCCGTTCCTTCCTATCTTGATTTAGGCTTTTACATAAGAAGGCACCTGAAATGTGTATGGTGGGTGACATCCGTGGAGTCACTCTAGGTTTGTAGCCATTAATTGAATCATTTAGACTTCTCGTTTTGAAGCGAAGGCTTCTCAGATTATAAACATTATTACTATTACTGCAGTGAGTTAGATGAATGACCCTATTGATGAAACTGTATTTCATATAGTGTAAGCGATGGATAATCTGAATATCGGTGGGGCATGCCAGAAAGTCCAAGGAAATGTTGAGGGAAGAAAGTTGAATTAACTCCTACAAACATTAAAGTGAAGTTGATTTTAGCTCAAGTAGGATCTAGTGTATAACCTGAAAATAGTGGGAATCACTAATAATGAGCAAATCCGCCTATAATAGGAAAAACTGCTCCCATGGATAAAACATAGTGGAAACAGGCTACTACATTTTATGTGTCATGAAGAACAATGTCTAGAGAAGAATTAGCTAAGACAATTCCTGTGAGCCTACCTACAGTGAATAAGAAAATAAATCCTAGAGCTCAAAGTATAGCTGGGGATCATTTAATATTTTCTGCATGTAGAGCATGTAGAGTTGCTAGTCAACTAAATACTTTTACTCCGGTAGGAATAGCAATAATTATACTGGCAGATGTGAAGTATGCATGTGAATCTACGTCTAAATTTTCATTAAGTTTATGATGTCCTTTTGGAAAAATTTAAAGCTGAACTAAAATTCTGTTCTGGACAACCAGCTACCAATAGGCTCGGTTGGCTTTTCATCTCTATCTAT
This sequence comes from Oryctolagus cuniculus, assembly GCF_964237555.1. Taxonomy (NCBI): domain Eukaryota; kingdom Metazoa; phylum Chordata; class Mammalia; order Lagomorpha; family Leporidae; genus Oryctolagus; species Oryctolagus cuniculus. Next base: position 47,912,141 of record NC_091442.1, on the reverse strand, counting down.
AAGTCTTACCACCATTTTGCTACATGGATGGGTTCCTTCTTATAACTGCTCGTAGGTAGCTTGTCTGGTTTCAGGGTTTTTAACTAAAATTTTTTTGCTAAGGTTTTTCTAGCTAATTCATTATGCAAAAGGTAAGAGTAATAACCTTTGCTTTTTTTATGCTGTTAATAGTTCTTTCATCTTTCCCTTACGGTACTTTTTCTATAGCACCTAAGATAAATTTCTGTCTCCTATACTTTAAATATAGGGTAAATGGTTTAGTTTATTGAGTTATTTAAGTTTTATGTTAATTATGTAGGGCCAGCATTGGCGCAGAGTGGTCAATTAAGTATGAAATCTCTTGGGTGGAAGCCAGGTGCTTTGAGTTAAGCTACACTCTGAATTATCCAAGCACCCTTTCCAGTATGCTTACCTTGTTACATTTCTCTTACACTGGTTTATTTTGTAATTATGTATAAGAATTTATACAGTATTTGAGGAGGGAGATGGGTAGTATGTGCGTGCTTCATGGCCTGGTTCAATTAAGCTCTCTATTCTTTTTTTTTTTTCTAAATTCTTTTTTTTGTTTGTTTGTTTGTTTGACAGAGTTTTAGATAGTGAGAGAGAGAGAAAGAGACAGAAAGAAAGGTCTTTCTTCCTTTGGTTCACCCACTAAAAGGCCGCTATGGCCAGTGTTGTGCAAGCCGAAGCCAGGAGACAGGTGCTTCTTCCTGGTCTCCTATGCAGGTGCAGGCGCCCAAGCACTTGGGCCATCCTCCACCGTCCTCCTGGGCCACAGCAGAGACGCCCTCTATTCTTAATTTACTTCTAAATCCTCCTTTAGCTCTTAACATTTCATAGGGGCTTTCATAAATGTTCTGTAGTAGAAAATGTAGCCCATTGCTTTCCACTCTATAGGCTACACTTTGACCTAACGTTTTTATGAGTATAATTAAGCTTACTTTGTTCTTTTTTAAGGATCCCTGAAGTTTGCGGTGTATGGGCTGAGTTGGCAAAGAGTGGAAAGGGTTATCGGGGTTTATTGATTATAGAATAGGCTCCTCTAGGTGGATAAAATGCACCACCAAGACCATTGAGTTTAAAGCTCTGACTTGTAGCTCTCTGGAGAATTTTTTTATGGAATTATTAAGGTTTAAGGCTAAGCATAGTGAGGTATCTAATCCCAGTTTGGGTCTTAGCTGCCCAGTGAGTTCGGAGGTTGTAAAATCACTGTCGTTGGTTATTTTTGTTGATAACTATTACTTTTTACAGCTTAGTTAGTATTTGATTTTATTTTTATTTACTCCTAATCACGCTTTATGCTGAGTGTTTATTAATTTGGGTTAATCGTATGACCACAGTGACTGGCATGAAATTTACCAATCCTATCATAGCATAAATCAGTCAAACTTTCATTCATTGCTAAATTTTTATCACTGCCGTATCCCTTGGGGGCGTGGTTAAGCAAGGCATCGTGAGCTACTGCTTGGTGTGCTTAATGCCTGGTCCTCTTCACGTAGCTTGATATAAAGGGCATTCTCACTGGTGCGGGGAGTCGCATGTGTAAATTTGCTATAAAATAGTCAAAAGGCCAGGACCAAACCTTGATGTTTATGGAGCTAAAAGCGCATCTAAACATTTTCAGTGGTTTGCTTTATTGTTAAGCTACATTAACCATATATGTAAGGTTTGGCTAAAAGAATTTCTAGTTAAAATCCTAATTAATTTTAGCTCTAGTTGGCCTAGCCCATCAAAAGGGAAATAAAATGTAGAGTGCTATGTCAGTATTGTGAGGGTACTTTTTAAAGCATGTAAATAAAAATTAAAATTTCTAGTTCATTAAGCCTAAACATTTTAAAAATTTATCTCCCAGCTGATGCATCCAGCAACACAGAGAGAACAGCAGTCAGAAACAGGAATCTTTTCTCCTGGTTTGGATGCTGGGAAAACTTGCAGCCACTGAATGGATTCCAAGCAAAACGTTTTAAGATATCCTGGGAAACAACTGCTCCTTGTAGGCAACCCAGTAGTGCAAGGGGAAAAGTGAATTTGGCAAAGCCATAAGACAATACAGAGAAAATAAGGGCACATTTGGTAGTTGGGGTCATGGCAGCTGCTTGGTTCTCAGGGGTGGGAGTAGAGGGAAATGTTGTTTGGGACCAGAAGGGGTCCCAGCCCAGGGACTGAAGGAACTCATGACCTGGGACTGGTGCTATAATCTGTTTTTTTTTTTTTCCATCTGACTTAGAGGGTGGGTACAGAGGAGTAAGGAAGCCCACTGCTAATGTATTTTCAACTACAAAATCCCTGCTATTTCTTAACTCCAAGACATACACCTATTATGCTAAAGGCACATCTGAATAAAAAAAATACACACCTCTGAAACATAAAATGTAATGCCTCTAGAAGGAAACTGTTACCTTGTACTGTCCTTGCCTGGCCTTGGGATCAGGGTAATTCTAGCCTTATAGGAAGAGGAGTTTGGGAGTGTTCCTTCCTCTTTGGTGGTTAGGAAGAGTTTGAGAAGGAATGGTGTCAGTGCTTTTTAAACCTTTTGTAGAATTAGTGGGGTAGCCATGCTCTCCAGGGAGATTTATTTTTTATTACTGATTCAATCTCCTTGCTCATTATTGGTTGGTTTAGGTTTTCTGTTTACTCTGACTCAGTCTTGGTAGGTGACATGTGTCCATTTCTTCTAGGTTATCTGGTGTGTTGGCAGGCACTCTTCATCGTAGGCACTTATGATCTTTGGTGTTTATGTAATATTAGTAGTAATGTCTCCTCTTTCATTTCTGATTTTATTTATTTGAATCTTCTCTCTTTTTGTCTCAGTTGATCTAGCTGAGGTCTGTCAATTTCTTTTCAAAAACCAGCCCTTTGTTCCAGTGTTTATTTCATTTAGTACTGCTCTGTTATTTATTTTCTTCTTGTCCCTAACTTTGGGCTTAATTTGTTTTTTCTTTTTCTAATTCCTTGAGGAAATAGTAATATTAGGTTGTTTGAGATTTGGAGAGTTTCTATTGGAGCTGCCATTCAGTATCCCATGTTTTGGTATTTTGTGTTTCTATTTTCATGCATCTTGCACTATTTTTCAATTTCCCTATTAATTTCTTTATTGACCTTCTGGTTGTTTATACGTATGCTGTTTAATTTCCATGTATTTGTGCATTTTCTGAAATCCTTCTTATTATTTATTCCTAGCTCTGTACCATAAAAATACTTGATATAATTACAGTCTTGTGAAATTTGCTAAGGGTTGCTTTGTGCCCTGACATGGGAGCTGTCTTCAAGATGTTTCATGAGCTCTTGAGAAGAATATGGTTTTTGAATTGTTCTTTTGTATTTGGCTTATTTTCCTTAGCATAATATCTTCAAGGTTCATGCTAGTTGTAGTGTATATCAGAATGCACTTCTTTTTTAAGGCTGAGTGATTTTCCATTTTGTGTGTGTGCTGCATTTTGTTTATCCATTTTTCTGTCTGTGGACATTTGTGTAGTGCTTCTGCTGTTTGATTATTGTGAATAATGCTTTATTTACTTAATTTTGAAAAGAAAAGTTTTCTTGAACCAAAGAATTCCTGTTTCCTGGTGGATTTGGAGATAACAAATTCTACTGAAAAACTGAGATCCAGACATGTTGTAATGAAACCATAGATATGATTTATGTAGTTTTGACTATAAAATATTACTGGAAGCTTTCAAATCATGCAGAATATCCAGTTGTCTAAGTGTTTTCTTTTTTATCTTTTTTATTGTTATTAATTATTTTAAAAGTCAGACATTTCCATGCAAGCTTTATCTCTGATTTTAGACAGTACAATTCTCTTATTAGTCATTTTATAGTCTGTGATGGACACATCAGTGATTTTCCATGATAATTTCCATAAGGCAGAGCTAAGACTTAAAGGGGCATGGTACAGTCATACTCAGTGTTTCTGGATCTGCAACTCTGTTTACAAGGAAAAGTGCATGGTCATCCCTCATACAGTGATAGATGCTCTGTTTGCCTGTATTTCTGGGGGCACCCTGTTCCAGGGAATTCAAGTTTTATTAGCTCCTCCTCAGTGGGGTGCCTTTTAATTGCTTGAGTTATATTAGCCCTTGAGGTAAGATGCTTTCCTCAGGTGTCCAGCCAAGCCCCCTGATCAGCCCTCCTCAAAGCCACAGTTCAATTGGCATGCTTAAATAGGGCAGGAATGCATATGTTGCTGATCTGAGAAAGGTGGTGTCATCCACAATACACTCCAGTAATGTTCACGTTTCAGATACAGAGCTTACAACACTGCCACTACCTTTTTTTTCTGCTTTTAATCTCAAATGCCTGTTGCATTTATTTGCTTGATCAATAATGGTCCTGGTAAAAATCAGATAACCAATGATGAGACCTTTGTTATGAAATCCTAAATTTAAAAATCCATGATACCATGATAGAAATTAGAGTTTACACACAAAAAAAGCCATCAGTATTGCTGGCAAAGATAAGATGGATGTAATCTGACAGGACAGCTAGAAGGCACTGATACACTGATACTTGACACCTGACCCTATTCTCAGTCACGATAGTATCCTCTCTCCAGATTTAAGAAGATAGCATGCTGCTTTCTGTAACAAGTTTTATTCACATACAAAAGTCAGATAATGGCCAACAGGTCACAACAGCGCAATAGGTAGAGAGTAAGAAACTGCGTGGAACAGGTGCTGAGAATAAACACTAACTGGGGGAGGAGGAGGAGCAGGAGGAGGAGTGCCCTCGGGTGGGGTTTGTCTTCACCACCTTAGCGTGTGTGGGGCTTCTCTTGAGAGCCCTGAGACCCGGCCTGTCTCACAGTGCCAGTCAGCTGGGAGAGCCCGGCCTCTGGAAGTCCACTGGTTCCAGGAACGGGCCCTTTCCTAGTGCTGTCCTGGTCAGTGTGTCACTGCCCTTTGACCCCCGTTTCCTTGTCCCTGCACTCTAGGAGAAAGTGATGCTTAAACTCCAATCTTCACTTTCATTAGCTCCCAGAGTAAACTAGGATTTCAATCTGATCTTATCTCTGGTATAAACATCCTGTTAGCATTCATGTCTTGGTGATACCTTGGGGAAAACTATTTAATATGTTCCATTGAAAAAACAAATGGAAGTTCATCAGAAATAATTATTTCTCTTGCTCCTTCTCTCTCTCAGTCATTCTTGATTTTTCCACCTTTTTTCTTCTTTCTAGTCCTTCCACTTTGCTCCCTTTCTTCTCTGCCCATCGTTCTCTTCTTTTTCAAATTCATGAATACATGTGTTGCAAACTTCAGGCAAAGCATGTTCTCAGTATGGAGTATTATGGAGCACAGTCTGTTCTTGTCATGACATGTCTAATTTCATTGTGTTGCCTCTAGAAAACATGGCCCCCAAACTTCTAATATTTGCTACAAGGTAAAATTTTCTCTGTACCAATTAATGATTAATCTCTTCAAATATCTAAAAAATATTTAAAATATGATTGTATTCTCCCTAAGTCTTCCCAGCCTGCATTATCAGTCATTTCAGTTTGGAGCTAAATTGTCTCTTGAAGTTCCTTGATATTTCATATTCTTTGTTGGCTTCAGGGGCCTTTGCTCATGCAGGTTCTGTTCCTGGGATAGTCTCTTTCTCCACTTTACCATGGCCAATGTCTACTGTGCTTCCTAGGCACTTTATTAAACACAGCCTGCACAAATTCTGACTTCAATGCCATTGTCTCTGACAGGGTTCTCTAATCTCCACTAGATCTGCCATCTACCCATGGAGCTGGCCATTTGTGCTTTACTTCTCATCTTCTGAATCTCTCTTGACTTTTTGCCATTGGGCTACAGACAACTTTGAGGCAGGGGTGGTTGTTGTTCCATACTGCATGTTCCAGTATGCTAGCCTACCATCTGGAGGTGGTAAGTAATTATATAGTGAATAACATAAACAGAATCAACCATGAGCAAGTTGAAGGAGATATGATGTTCTGCCATAATGAAGTTACTGATCTCTGTCTCTATGCCAAATATCACTCTCTATTACAAATATAATTTCCGGTCCTCAAAATCCCTGAAAAATAAATGGCTTCATAACATAAATGAGAGAACAGAGATTCCATGAAGCAAACTGTCATTGACTAGAAGTACACAAGTATTGCTTAGAAGGATAAATTAACAATGAGAACAATTTGAGCATCACCTGGAGTAATAAATGTTTGTTGTTGGGATGTCAGTAAGAAAATTGGCAGAAAGTATGAGGACATGAGGCAGAAGAAGCAAAGCCAGCCTTACGAGGTTTCTGGAAAGTAGTCGCAGGTTCACAGCAACCAGGCAAACACTGAACAAAGGAAAAGGCGAACTCAAAAACATGCGGGAAGTTTTCCAGTTTTTCTTCCTACTTGTCCTTGCTCCATAGCTCTTTTGTGTGTGACTTGGTTAACTGTTGTGGTTATGTTTTTTGCTTTTATTTTCCCCCAAAGAAACCTTTTTATTAAAGGAATACAAACCTCATGCATTCCGTAAGTACAACTTTAGGAATATAGTGACACTTCCCACCATACCCACCCTCCCACCAACACTCTCACCCCTCCTCCTCCTCCCTCTCCTATTCCCAGTCCCATTCTCTAATAAGGTCCATTTTTGATTAATTTTATACACTATAGAAGTCCAACTCTATATTAAGTAAAGGGTTCAACAGTTTGCACGCACACACACACACACACACAAATGTTCTTCAATAGTGGAGACAAGGGCTGTTGAATGCCATTGCATCTTGAGGTTAATTTCACTTCCTTTTTGTTTTTAGAAACTTAATTAACTTTAAAAAGCACCCAAGAATGATACATTTTGGGGGAGCACTTAGACAACCTCTTAATGACTGCATGGCAAACTTGATGATGGCAGCCCTGTTGTCAGTTTGAGATCCCGGTCCCTGGTTCTGGAGGGAGAAGAGTGGATCTGATTTTCAAGAATGTGTTTTGATGTGTGTATTAGCTACTTGAAGGACTCATGTAAAGTGACTGACTTTGTGTCATCTAACTTGGAATTCTTGTGGAGCAGAAAAGCAACACACAAAGGGCATCAGTGAAAACGTTGTAAGGTGGTAACAGCCCTCTGCTGTTTGCTCCATTAGAGCTGAAGAAACCAGAAGCCTAGAGGTGGGGGAAAAAACAGGGAGAAAGTTCATATGGGGAAAGCGGATCACTCAAAAGCACCCGTGCACTCTGGGGGATTTAGAAAGATCTGCAGGAGCCAGGGCAGGATGCATGCTCTGAAATTCCCTAGACAACTCTAAGCTTTGACCTTTGGAGGATCTTGAGGCTAGGTGCAAGTAGTAAGTGCCTGGATATGTGTTGAAGTACATCTTTCATCATAGAAAACACTTAATAAATTAGGGATAGAATTTCCTCACTTTGGTAAAGGGTACTTATGAAAAACTCATGGTTAAATCATACTCTGTAGTAAGAGAGAAAAACCTTTCCCCCTGCAGTAAGGAATGGGCCAAGGACATCTACTTCCTCCACTTCTGTGAAGAATAACCAGAGCAAGTAAGCATGAAAAAAAAATGAAAGATAGCAAAACTGTAAAGGAAAAAATTGAAGCAATTTCAGTTGAGAGATGACATAATCTTTTTGTTAAAGATTTATTTATTTATTCTGACGTCAGAGTTATACATAGAGGAGAGGCAGAGAGAGAGAGAGAGAGAGAGAAAGACAGACAGAGAGAGCTGTTTTCCATCTGATAGTTCACTCCCCAGTTGGCCACAATAGCCAGAGCTGTGCTGATCCAAAGCCAGGAGCCAGGAGCCAGGAGCTTCTTCCAGGTCTCCCATGCAGGTGCAGGGGACCAAGGACTTGGGCCGTCTTCTTCTGCTTTCCCAGGCCATAGCAGAGAGCGACATTGGTAGTGGAGCAGCCGGCTCTCAAACCAGCACCCATGTAGGATGTTGGTGCTTCAGGCGAGGGTGTTAACCCCCTGTACCACACTGCTGGCCCCAGATGACATAATCTTACATGTGGCAAATTCTAAAGAATCATCTAAATTACTATTAGAGATAATGGACAGTTAGCCGAAGGTACAAGATGTTAAGAGCAGCACATATAAATTTACCTAATCTTCTGTAGGCTAGCAAAGAAGAGTGCAAAGGGAAATTAACAAGACAATTCCATTTTTTCAAAACACCCAGAAGGATAAAATAATTAAATAAATTTAACTTAAAGGGGAAAGGCATGTACACTGAAAACTACAAAATATTGACTTTAATAAGTGTAAAATCATTTTGAGCATGACAGTATTTACCAATGTGTTCCACAAAGTAAATGCAATCCCTATTAAAATTAAAATCTTTGGGCCAGCACTGTGGTTCAGTGGGTTAAAGCCCCAGACTGCAGCACAAGCATCCCATGTGGGAGACAGTTGAAGTCCTGGCTGCTCCACTTCTGATCCAGCTCCCTGCTAATGCACCTGGCGAAGCAGCAGAGGATGGCCCAAGTCCTTGGGCTCTAGCACCCATTGTGAGAGACCCAGAAGAAGCTCCTGGCTTTGGCCTGGCCCAGCCTTGGTCATTGTAACCATTTGGGGAGTGAACCAGTGGATGGAAGATCTCTCTCTCTCTCTCTCTCTCTGTGTGTGTGTGTGTGTGTGTATCTTTCTGTATAACTCTACCTTTAAAATAAATAAAATCAATCTTTTAAAAAAAGTACTACTGTTTTCTGAAAAAAATGGTGATGCTGATCCTCAAACTTGTGTGGAACGCCAAGAGGCCCAAATGGCCTAAATATTTAGCTAAAGAAGAAAGTCTGTGCCTGGTCCGGCCTGGCCGTCCCTCTCCTCAAGATGCTGGGATGTTTACACTCCTGACAGCAGCGACGATTAAGGAGTGGAATCAGGTGAGGATGGGTGGCCACTAGCCTGCAAAGCTGGGTGCCAGCACCTGCAGCGTCCACTGGGGCATCGGGAGGGGCCTCATAGCCACAGCCCCCGGCCTTGTGGGCCCCTGTGTGGCAGTGCCTGGCTGAGGCGCGTGCCCGCCCCAGGTGCCTCAGGGACAGGAGAACGGAAAACTCCCAACTTCCTGAATTCTAAGTTGCTGTTGCTTCAGACACAAGGAATGCAGGGGCCCCCTGTTCCTCAGTTTCAGGCACAGGAGGCCTTACGACCAGATATGGGCCATGACACGTTAGCAACTTTCAAATAGAGAAGAAACTCGGTCGTGGACAACTTAGTGAAGTCTATACAGCAGTCTGTCTCTTGGATGGAGTAGCTTTAAAAAAAAGTACAGATATTTGATTTGATTTTGATTTGATGGATGCCAGAGCACGTGCTGATTGCATCAAAGAAATAGACCTCCCTAAGCAACTCAACCATCCAAATGTGATTAAATACTATGCGTCATGTATTAAAGATAATGAATTAAATATAGTCTTGGAATTAGCAGACGCTGGTGACCTATTGAGAATGATAAAGCATTTTAAGAAACAAGAGAGGTTAATTCCCGGGAGAACTGTCTGGAAGTACTTTGTGCAGCTCTGCAGTGCCTTGGACCACGTGCATTTTCGCAGAGTCCTGCATAGAGATATCAAACCAGCTAATGTGTTCATTACAGCCACTGCAGTGGTGAAACTTGGTGATCTTGGGTCTGGTGGTTTTTCAGCTTCAAGACCACAGCTGCACATTCCCTAGTGGGTAGACCTTATTACATGTCTCCACAGAGAATACATGAAAATGGGTACAACTTCAAATCTGACATCTGGTTTCTTGGCTGTCTACTATGTGAGATGGCTGCATTACAGAGTCCTTTCTATGGTGACAAACTGAGTTTATACTCACTGTGTGAGAAGATAGAACAGTGTGACTACTGCCTCTGCCTTCAGATCACTCTTCAGAAGAATTATGGCAGTGAGTTAACATGTGCATCCACCCCGATCCGGAGAAGTGGCCAGACATCACCTACGTCTGTGACGTAGTAAATATAGTAGATATTAGTAGTAGAATTAATAGTAGAATATGCGCTTGCACCTCAAGCAGCTAAGTATGCACAGTATCTTCAAGAACATATCCAACATAATTTAAAGTATTTTTGTGGAAAGCATACTTCCCCATTTTTGTCTGGGTGTTAAGATTAATATTTGAGAGCTTATTCGCTTAGAATCCTTAACCAGTTTTCATGTAAGCTGCTTTTTGTACCAAGCTAAATCACATTCTTGCAAACCCCAAATGCCTTGGAAATAATTGAATTGCATATTAGGAGAGTAAATGAAACATGATGGTTTTTGATGGCTAAAGAGTTAGAATTATTTAGTGTTTTCTGTTGGTTTTCTGTTGATGAATTGTGTTTCAGTAGACTGTCAGTGCCAATTAGTGTCGGTGCAGCTTGGCACATATCAGGATAGACTTGAAACCCAAGGTGAACTATCTGAACACATGAATTGTTTGCGTTTTAGTCATTTATGGACATTGAGGAGAACACATTGTGAAGTGTTTGTGATTTTCTTTTAAGTTTGAAGTATGTATTTTGGTGTTAGCAGTGTAGCATTCAAATATAACGTAAGATAAATGCAGATATAGACTGAGAAGCATTTAAAATTCTTAGCTTATACATTCAAAATACAGTTTTTAAATGTGAAAAGATTTAGAGACAAAAAATGTGAGTCAGACACTGAAGATTTTGTTTTGTTTTGTTTCAATATCTTGCGTATTCTCTTTGCATTAAAGTGGTAAATATGAATCCATTAAAACATGGTTAAGGATTTGACTTGAATGATAGTAATTTTTAAGGTTGCACATTGCCCAAAGCTTTTGTGTTTTTATTACTATTTGCATATTTGAAAAATATTCTTTGCAGAATCTTGCAGTACTATATTTCAGTTTCTTTATAAATTTTATCGACTATAATATAAGCATATGTTTTATTCATAGATTTTATTGAGGTTCTGGTTGGTCCCCTTCAGAAATTTTTATATTTGTTACTTTCTTATTTATATTGTACGTGCATTTTGCCCATTAATGTTTCAGATTTTCTGAGAACATAATACCCTTTTAAAAGATACGTTGTGTACCAACACTTTTCCTGCATTGAAAACTTTTTAATTTTTTGAAACTTGGGCCACCTTGTGCATGTGTATTTTTGTCTTGATAGAAAGGGAGAAAGGATGTGTGTTACCTGTGAATGTTGAGACAGGCTTGACTCATTTGACAAGGTTGTAATTTCAGAATGTGTTCAGAGAATGTAAACTGGCTGTTGTGCAGCCAGAGTAGCCGTGAGATCCGCGACTCTGCTGAGCAGCTTTTGGGCAAGTTCTGTGCTGGTGCATGAAGATGGCAGAGAAGGGGATGCTTCCTTTAGTTTAAGGAAACGGGCAGGGCCTAGCAAAGTCGTGGTGGAGAGGTGTCTTTCCCAGATGGCTTCAGGTTCCTGGTGACCAGCTCCGCCCAGGATACTTGGGCCAGGAGCCCTGCATGGCAGCCCCAGCAAGGCTGCAGCCCACCGACTAAACCTTGAGATGGACGATCCTGGCAGGGTGAAAGCCTCCCGTCAGATAATGCCTGCCTTTTGCCCTCCTGACCGCTGGCTTCCTTATTCTTACACTCTTTCTTAGACTGACAGGAACGGAAGTCATTTTGTAAACTTTAAACGTCCATAAAGGGCTAACATTACAGTCTCTTCTGTTGTTCAATGTTAGTTGCAGATGGAATCTGAAGTCATTGAAGCAAGGAAGACCCCGTTGGTCCTTTGGGTGGGGGCCAGATGTATGGCTCCCCAGCTTCGAGACTCAGCTCTGGGGACATAGCCCAGAAGCAGGAGGGACTTGCCTGTGGGGACTGTTAGTGTCATGTCCATCGTGGTGTTGTGTCTGTCTGGGATGAAACATTCTCGCTTTTGTGTGTGAACACAGGGATCTAACATTCGTTACCCTGCACCTCACGGTGACTCGGCAGTGAGGATGAAGCTTCTCTCAGGGGCTGGATCTGCTAGCAGGAAATCACTGGAAGAATTTGATGATCAGAGAAACCATTATTCATTTCTACATGCAGAAACGTGGTCACTGAGGTCGTTTTAAAATCCAAACGTTCATATTTTTCTGATGAAACCACTGCATAAAATCAGACAATTTTGAAATGATCCTGACCGAGACCGAGCTGGCGCTGGCGGGCGGTGGGGGCCCGCGGAGGGGTCTCACGAGGGAAGCCCCGGACCCATGCCCGGCCCCTACCAGGCCGCCCGCTCCCGGGACCCACCTGCTGCTCCGGAGCGCCCTGGGCCCTGTCGGGCGCTAGGAGCCCCACCCCCACCCCCGTGCGCTGAGGCCGCGCTGCGGGGGCACCCGAGACGGGAGGCGCGTCCTGGCCGCCGCACCCTGCCCCGGGCGATCGCGCTGCCCTGGTCACCTACGCCCCGCACTGCAGCGCGTCGGGCCGCCCTGGCGATGGGCAAGCACAGCGAAGCCCATGCGGAGCCGGCCCGCTCCCGCTTCCTAGCAGCCGCCCCCTCGGCCCACGCACGCTCCCTCTGGGCCGCCCCTCCGAGAGGGTCCGCGTGGCGGCGTCCAGGCTCGGCAGCTGGGGACGCAGCCTCCGGATCCGCGGGCAGCGGCTGCGCTGCGCTCTGGCCCGGGAGCCCAGGCGAGGGAAGGGTTAAGCCTACGCGCCCGGGCGGGGCCAGGGGAGGAGGGCCCGAGCCCCAGAGGGGGCCGAGGGCTCTCCCAGCCGCCGCCCGCACACCTGCGCGCCTTCTGCGCCCCCAGCCGCCAGCTCCCTGGTCGGCGCTCTGGGTCCCCGGCGGCCACAAGCTCTGGGTCCGCGGGCTGCTCCGGCCGCGGACAGGCGGTTCGCTCGCGGGTCTGGGGCTGCTCAGACCGCTGCCCGCCAGCTCCTCCTCACCTGCAGGGGACATTCAGCAAAGGGGGTCACCGGTGCGCCACGGGAGCGTCCTCCCGCCCGGCTCGGGGTTGACTGGGCGGGAGCGCCGCGGGCAACCCGCGGGTTTGCTGGACACAGGTAGGATGGTGCTTCCTGTCCGCATCCCCCGAAGACACCAAGGGAGTGGTGCGCTCCAGGGTCTGGCACTGCAACACCCAGCGGCGGGGGTCCCCACGTCTGTATTTCTTTGTGAACTGGAATCCCTATCTACCCCAGAAACAGCGATTGGCCAGCCATTTGTTTGCGTGGCAAACTGCGGGTCTACGGGGCCATTTGTATGTGATAGAAATGAAGATAATTAGACCCAGACGTTAGGGTGAACGCGGATCGCCCTCATTGGGTAGATGGAGCTCTCAGCGGGATCCAGTTTCTTGATATTCTGTTGGGCTACTGGGTGCTGCCTGAGGTTGCTCACCTGGGAAGGGCCTGGGGGAGAGGAGGGAGCCGGCGTGGGAGTTCTCGGTGCCCTAGAGGGAATAATTCACTCAGGACACTCTGTGGACACGCAGGCAACCGACCCAGAGGGAAGGCAACAAGTGGTTTTGGTGCCTGGGGGAGCAGTGCCGGCAGGACTAGAATTGCTGCGTGGTCTCTGCAACAATAGGGTCCTAGTGGCTAAAAACCGAAGAGCATTTTGTTTACTAGCTATTATGGGGCGTGTGGGGGGGTGTTGTAGTCCCCAAATCGTTTAATAAAACTTTGAAATATGACGACAAAAAGGGGGGAGGGGCGCTGTGCTGTGGCTCAGTAGGTTAATCCTCTGCCTGCAGTGCCGGCATCCCATAAGGACTCTGGTTCTAGTCCTGGCCGCTCCTCTTCCAGTCCAGCTCTCTGCTATGGCCTGGGAAAGCAGTGGAGGATGGCCCAAGTGCTTGGGCCCCTGCACCCACATTGGAAACCAGGAAGAGGCTCCTGGCTCCTGGCTTTGGCTCAGTGCAGCTCCGGCCATTTTGGCCATCTAGGGAGTGAACCAACAGCGGGAAGACCTCTCTGTCTCTACCTTTCACTGTCTGTAACTCTCTCTCTCAAATAAATGAACAAAATCTTTGAAAAAAAATGATCCTAAAGGATTATGAAGATGATTGGATGTTTAATTTTTTTTTTTTTTTTGACAGGCAGAGTGGACAGTGAGAGAGAGAGACAGAGAGAAAGGTCTTCCTTTGCCGTTGGGTCACCCTCCAATGGCCGCCGCGGCCAGCGCGCTGCGGCCGGCGCACCGCGCTAATCCGATGGCAGGAGCCAGGTACTTATCCTGGTCTCCCATGGGGTGCAGGGCCCAAGTACTTGGGCCATCCTCCACTGCACTCCCTGGCCACAGCAGAGAGCTGGCCTGGAAGAGGGGCAACTGGGACAGAATCCGGTGCCCCAACCGGGACTAGAACCTGGTGTGCCAGTGCCGCAAGGCGGAGGATTAGCCTACTGAGCCGAGGCGCTGGCCTGGATGTTTAATTTTTATGATCACTTACAGAATGTTTTGTCTTTCTAAGAAAATTTTATATTAAGTTAAACATTTGAGTTGATTTAAGAAGCAATAAAATAGAAAATGCATGATTCTGAACCTCATGAAGGCACTGGTACCAGTTACCCAGGGTGATGCGTGGGGTAACCCTGTTTTGTGTGCTGAGGTTAGGAGTAGTGGATGAAGGGTATTCCTACACACATCAAGTGTGCAATGATTGTGAATTAGATGACAGCCACTTCCTGAACACCTTACCATTCTATATAGTGTCTACAAAACACCTTGCTTGTACCCATTCATTTCATGTGTTGCTATTAACATTTACTGTGATATTTATTTTAACTAAAATGTTATTCACATTAAATGTTTATTCTTTAAAATGAATGTATTATGTTTATAACCTACAAATGCATGATTATCCTGTGCCACATATTTCAATAGTACTGCAATATGGACTACTTTTGTGAAATACTTTTATTTTGTTATGCTTTAAATACACATAGCAAAAGACTATTTTTATATTGAAAATTGTACAATACCATAACATAAAAATATAATGAAAATGTGTAATAAAAGAAATAAAAAAGTCTGAGAACTCAAAGTTCTGAATTTCAAAAATAACTACAAAGTTAAGGAGACAAAAATAATGTAGTCCTGGCTTTCAGGAATGAGCCCAAAGTATCCCCTGGATTCCGGCTGTCAGCAAAGTGTGCTCAGGCCACTGCAGCCCTCATTCAAGTGAGTCCAGGCATGTCTTGTGCATGTGAGTGACAGACTGGAGTAGTCACATGGTGCTGGTTGTGCCTGTGTGATGGGCACAAGGGTTGGGATGTCATAGCAGTTTTTACTGAGATGTCAAAGGAAAATCTGCCCGGCCAGGCAGAATTGTTCTGCAGAGCTGGGGCCTCCACAGGGAACCTCTGATGGGATGATCCCTGGTACGGTGTGGGAGTGAAGCTATAGTGAGGATCACAGAAAGGTAGAGATGTTAGCAGCAAGAGCCACTGGCCATGGAAAGCCGCAAGCTGTGTGTCAGGCGAGCCTTGGGAAACTGCAAGCATCAGCGTGTAGCCTCAGAAAGAAACTGTGTGCACAGAGATGAACCCAGTTGTGAAAGCAAGGAGACCTCCACTTCGATTTTGAAAGGTGTTTTGGACAAACTGGGGGCCCAGACAGAGACTGATTGCAACGTTTGAGCTACTGCAGAGTCCCCAGTCGGACAATGCCAAGCATAAATGTGAGGCCAAAGGTGCTGTGGTCTTCACCATGGCAATGCCTAGGGAAACTGCAAAGACAAGACTCCAGTCTGTGGGAACTGACGTACAGGCTGCAACTCGTACAGCCATAGGAGTAAGGCTGCTCTCATCATGGTGTCCCCAAGATGCCAGACAGGGAGCTTTGGGATTTAATGTTTGTCTTGCTGGGTTTCAGTTTTGCTTTGGTCCAATTTGGTCCCTGTCTTCTTTTTGGAGTGGGAATGTTTATCCTGGATATGTTCTGTCCTTGCATCTTGAGAGTATGCAACTTGTTTCTTATTTTACAGGGGCTCACAACAGAAGGAATTTGTCTTGTGTTTCAGATGGGACTTTGGACTTTAAATTAAGGCTGGATGGCATTAACACATTGGAACTTCCAGGAATGGATGAATGATTGTTGTTTGTAGGAAGGACATGAGTTGAATGGAGCCAGAGGCAAATGGTATGATATAACATATTTGTCGCCCACCAACTCATGCAAATTCTTAAACCCTAATGTCATAAGTTAATTGATAAAAAGAGGATGGTGGTTTAACCCAGTTCTGGTGACTGGGACCCAGGCTTAACGGAAGAGGTCCTTGGGTCACTTAGGGGTGTGCCCTTGGAAGGCAGTAGTCAAGAGAGGGTTGATTATAAAAGCTGAGTTGGTTCTAACCTCTAGGCCTCCTGGACCACTGTGTGATCATTCCTCCACATGTTCTCTCCACCACCAGCCTCCACCCTCATCAGACATTGTTTGGACATTGAATTTCAAACACCAAAGACTGAAGTAAACCTTCCTTCTTAAATAGCATCTCTCAGGATTATAGTTGTAGTAACAGAAAGCTAATAATACAACATGGTGTAATAAGGATGCTAAGTGAAAAAAGCCAGACATAACACGTCACTTACTGTATGATCCCATTTCTATGAAATATCCACAGTGGCTAATCTATATAGAGAGAGGAAAGACTGATGGTGCCAGGAAGTGGGTGAGGAAAGAAATACACAAATACACATGTTTAGTAGACATGATTTTGAATGTGCACGACCTTTCTCTGGGGGTAATAAACATGATTTGGAACTGAATAAAGATGACGGTTGGATGGAATTGTGAAGGTACTGAATGCCCCTGAAATGAACCCTTTCAAATAATTTATATTGTGTAAATTTCAGTTCAACAAAAATAGCAATTTAAAAGAATGACATAAATAGATCATGATTTATTGAATTAAAAATATCTGAATCTTAAGTGATAAGAATGAGCAGTGGAGGAAGGTAGCAGAGAGAAAGAGGAAGTCAGGAAGAGAGGAATGAAGACGGAAGAAAATTTTCACATGCTACTTTTTTTTAAAAGTTTTATTTACTTAATTGAAAGTCAGACTTCCACAGTGAAAGAAGGAGAGGCAGAGAGAGAGAGTTCTTCCATCTGCTGGTTCACTCCCTGGATGGCTGCCCCGGCTGGAGCTGCGCCAATCCAAAGCCAGGAGCCAGGAGTTTCTTCTGGGTCTCCTACGTGGGTGCAGGGGCCCAAGCACTTGGGCCATCTTCTACTGCTTTTCCAGGCCATAGCGGAGAGCTGGATCAAAAGTGGAGCAGCCGGGACTCGAACCAGCGCCCATATGGGATGCCGGCAGTGCAGCCCACTATGCCACAGCACCGGTTCCATCACATGCTCTTAAAGTGTGGCTATTTGTAATGTAATATTATCTAAATAATGTAAAGCATTAATTAACATTGTTGGCTGTTTTCTACTACTACTTATTATTATTATTATTGCTATTACTTGTGGTTTTCCCTACTGGACACCCAATGTCTGTGTCATGTCCATGAATGAGATGGGGATGGCTTGAGGAAAAAGAGAGCAGTAATCTTGATTACTCAATGTGTTGAGTTCTGGCAGTCCACTGTGTTGAATCTAGACTCAGCTTGCATCTTCCTAAATTCTGTAAACCGTTGTTCTTAGTGCATTGGAAACAGTTGTATATCCCATACCTTTTGTGAGAATTAGCACATTTGGAAGACAATCTATTTTCCATACAGAAAAATACCTGCTAATGATTACTGATTTACTTTTATCATTATCATTAAACTCCGTGATGGTTTCACAGGCTATGATGAAAATATAGTATTAGTTTGTTTTTTGGTATTCAACTTTTATAGTCTTGTCTATGTGCTTTATGTGTTTTATCTTTTAAAATATTTATTTAGTTATTTGAAACACAGAGTTACAGATAAGAGAGGTAGAGACAGAGAGAGGTCTTCCATCACTGGTTCACTCCCCAAATGGCTGCGGCATCCACAGCTGGGCAAGCCTGAAGCCAGGAGCCGGGTGCTAGAGCCAGGACCATCTTCCAGGTCTCCACGTGGATTCAGAGGCCCAAGCATTGGGCCGTCTTTGCTTTCCCAAGCTCTAGCAAAGAGGTGGATCAAAGAGGAGCAGCCCAGCCTGCAACTGGTGTCTATATGGGATGCTGGCATGTAGGTGTTGGCTTAACCTGCTGTGCCACAATGCTTGTCCCAATCTTCTATTTTTTTAACTTAGGATATTTATAAAGTCACTTCCATATTAACTGATTTTGTCTGGATTATTATTTGTGGGAAGTCAATCTGATGACTGGTTGGCTTTTCATTACTGTAATCAAAATTATTAATATAACCGCCTTGGAAATTCAAAGTAAATTGAACTAAAGGGTAAAACCATTTGAAAACAGAAACTTTGTTGTATCCATAGTTGTAGCAATGTATTATGCACATGGTCTAGCATACACTAACAGCTTAATATAGATGTATCAATACATTGATATATTTTGAAAACAAAACTTATTCCTTAACCCTGTAGCCCAAATTCCTCCCCATGTGAGACCAAGAAGTCTGAAATTTCCAAACCCTACTGGGATATAAGGATATACTTCATGCAATGCACTAAGATTTTCTAGAATAGAAGTTTCAAAATAAGATAGATTTTGCATTTAGAAATGAGTCCAATACCTGAGTCAGAAAGGATTTTCTCTGGATGCAGGGGACTTGGTGTGATCACAGGAGAGCAGCCGTGGAGTTATGTTCACGAATGGAGGTGGCTGGAGGAATGAAGGCAGGATCTAAAAAAAATCTGTTGGAGGGAAAAACACCCCTGCATTTCCAATGGCAGTTGATTAAAAAAGGGTGTTGGACCAACCTTGGGCTCCACAAATTTTATAAGTTTCGTCAGTGTTTGTCACTACTGTAGTTTTTGAATGAAGTTCAAAGTGAAAACCACTGTTTTGTACCTCTAATACCCTTGCTTTTCTTTACTTCTTTTGCTTTTTGATGTTTATGGAATTTTATCCAGTGCTTAATTCCATGGCAGGTGACAAAATCCAGACTTAAAATACAGGCACAGATTAATCTCGAAGAGTTCTGGATTAACTATCTTGCCAAGAAGCTTAATTGCAATGTTAATATTATAGAAGTATTTGGACCTGTGGGTCATAAGGAAAATAGACTGAATTGTGCACTATGTTAAAATAAGAAAATGTGTATTTTCTCTGAATGGAAACTAGAGTAGGAAGGAAGGTCCTATAAAGTAGCTTTAAAAAGCACACATTTGTGGAATTGGTTTTTATGCTGTAAATTATAAAATTATTATGAAAATCAGATTGTGTGTACACCCATCTAAATGTTCATTCAGGGAGACATGTTTGCCTACCCACAGTGGCATTAGGGGTGCATAGGAGGATGTTTATTACATAAAAAATGTAGGAGGGGGAATCCAACTGGAAGGTGGAGAGAGTGTGTGCATGTCTTTGTGAGTAGTATATATGTTTATACACATACATATTAAAACTCTTGTTACTGTATAACATACCATATAGGTCACTTAATATATAATCTATGTCATGCAATATGCAATATGAGTATAATTCATTGGAAGTGCTAATTGTCTTCTTAAGAAACATGCTACTATGGATAACTTTGTTAGACATGTCCTTGAAAATGATGTTGTATATAACCACAAGAAAAGCAGCTGAGAAATCTAAACTGAGATTCATTCTACAAAACAACTGTATTCTACTCTTCAGTAAAAACAATTTTATGAAAGACAAGGAAAGATAGTGATTAATGCAGATTGAAGGAGAGTAAAGAGATACATGAACTACATGAAATAACTGATCCTGGGCTCTATCCTACATCACTGGAGAGAAAAATTATATTAATAATAATTGGCAAAATTGAACTTTCCTTTATATTAAGTAATAGTATTGTAATAGTGCCAGATTTCTTAAATTTGATTATTATGTCATGATTATAGCCAATGTACTCTTCACTTGCCAGAAACTGGCAATAGCAGCCTGGAACTCAATCTGGGTCTCCAAGGTGGGTGGCAAGACCCAAGAACTTGAGCCACCACCTGCTTCCCCCGGGATATGAATGAACAGGAAGCCAGAACCCCAACTCTAGCACTCCAATGTAGGATTCCCAAGTGGAATCTTAATCCCTGCACCAAAAATCTGCTCTGCACTAACATATTTAAAATAAAGAGTCATGCAGGAGTGCAACTCACTATTAAATGGTTACACGCAAAGAAAGCATAGGAACAGGTGTGAGATGCCAATGTCCACACTGATACTGTCACTGACATTTATATCCATCTCTGTATCTATCTGTAGAGAGAGAAAGACAGAGAATGGTGAGCGATAAAGAGAGAGGTAAAAGATAGTGACAAGTTGTAAAGTGGTTGACAATTCATTGTAATTTTTGCAACTTTTTCCATAAATTTGATTTTTTAAAATAAAAAGTGTTTTGTGAAAGAATGAGATTGGGAGACAGTTTCGTTTATGTGCTAGAAATGTAGCTACAGAGTAAATCTGCGGGTGAAACAGGACTGTTGCAGTGCGATTTATGACATGAGGGTGGCTTTAACTAAGTAGGGTATCTGGAATGGACTATTAAGTAGAGTAGTGATATTTTCAAGACGCTTAGCGATGGCTCATTACCAATTTTTTTAAAAGCTTCTTCAAAGATAATTAATTATAACCTGTAGAATGATCATTAATAAAAGTTTAAACATGAAAAATGTTTTCTGTTAGATAAAATAACATTTATGTTGAATTTTCTGATTTCTGAAATGCAGTTGGGACTCAAGTATCTTATACAAGCAATGTAAATTTTAGAGTTAGGTTGAATTTAACTTGGAGTTAACCTAGTCGTATTCACTTACCTCATGTCGACTCAATCAGATATTCTTGATTCACGCTGGTTCAACATCACGGTATTACTATTTGTGGTTAGATTTGAAGAAAAAATTCTGAAATAATTTGCTTTTCATCGTAGTAATATCTTCCCCCTCTGTCCCCTTTCCTCTCATGTTAGTGCTCTTGGGAACACACACTGTTTGTGTTTATATACCAGTAAAAGCAGATTGGAAGTGCAACTGTCACCACCTGTGCCCCTTAGCTCTGTCCCTGAAATGTAGCCTTACAGTTAAGGGTAAATGGCAGTGGATTACACTTTGTCTGTACAGTGATAAAAATAGGCTGCTTTGTTTGGCCAACATTCGTGAACGTCTGTTTACTTAAATGGCAAATGAAACATTTGTATAAGAAAAAAATATTGTCCTCAATGGGAAATGCATTCCATGTGTGCTATACATCACATTAGGATAGATTTTTCTTGATTCTTCATTACATGATTTTTGTGGGGGATCAGTATTTTAAGGCAACTGTTATTTAAATTTGAGGGGAAGAGATAATAAATATTAAATAATTTTGTAGTTAAATATACATTTAACTGAAATTCTCAATAAACTGTTTCTACCTTTTTAACTGGATTAATATATACATAGACACACAACATATATATTACCTGTAAATGTGTATATATACATTACATACAAGGCATATATTTATATATACATTATATGCAATAGACATACTGTTTCCTGAGGCACAGGAATTGGAGCTTAATGGAGAAAGACCCAGGAGCAGGTCCAAATCCATACTCTGTCATTCTTAAGAATCCTTCTGATCCGCGTTAATGTTGTGCTTCCATTTCATCCAGCCTCACCCTGCAAGTGACACTGTAGGCTCCAAAGTTCCAGAGGGACATGGCTGTTGATGTCTCAGAGTATTTGATGTGCCTAGTATTTGGAGAATTTCTGAGCCATGGGGCAGAATACTGGAGACTGACATTGGCACTGAGAATAAAAGTGTTGAAGTTGCGTGTGTCCCAGGGGAGGGATGGGAACAGTAGGGTGGTGTGACATACAGTTCGTTGTCATGAGAGACAACCACAGAAATTACAAAAAAAGAAGATAAGTGAGACAGCTGCAGCCCCATCCTGACACCCTAATGACATTTACAGCTTCTGCTTTAGAAGCCTGTGTGTTTGGAAGAATTACCAGAATCTTGAGAAATTTCTATGGACCCCACATTTAAAACCTCAGTAGAGGACAATATACTCTCTAGGTTTACTGGCCTGTCCACCTTCCCTCCTTTCTTCTTTAAGAAGCATTCAAGTCTCCCCAATCATTTTCAGAAGTCAACTCTAACCATTTGGGTCTTCATCAAGTGCAGTAATTCCATTGCCCTAAACGAAAACCTTTTGACACATCCCCTGACAGTAATTATTTCTTGCAGAGCTAAGAGACTTGAGCAGCCACAGAACATCTTCATTACAGAACCATGAGCCGCCTCTTGTCTGGGACTTTGGGTATTGATGAAATCCCTTAAGTTTAGCTATTTAAGAAAGAATGTTTTTGCGTTCCCAGGCCCAGTTTGTTACAAGGGAGGACATTGTCCAGAGCTATGATCAAGCTGCATCTAAAGAACTTTGAATTTAATATCTTCCAGCTTTTTTCAGTACCTCCATCCCCACTAAAAAGTCCTGAACCTGTTTTCTTAATTATTTGCATATAAATGTAGAAAGACGAGCATTATACAGAGGAAGTCCAGCTTTCGCTTCTATTCAACCCTTAGTTGAGGTAAGTCTCCAGTGTTATAGATTTCACAGAGTACCATGCATTTATTTTTCTGTCTTTAAGGACCCTCCATAGCTGGAGGACTTGCCACCTCAAGGGTAGTCCAGTACCACCAGCAGCAGAGGAATCCCAGGAAATTTGTTAGAAGCATAGAGTGCACCAGACTTGCTGAATCAGATGCTGTACTTTCACAAACTTCACAAGTGATTCCAATGTATATCAAGTTTTGGAAACTGGTTAGAGCTGATTTAGTTGATGCTTCGTCCTATACAGTGGGGCTCTAACATATTTTTCCGCCTTACAACTAGATTGCTCAGCATAAAATTACTGATTTTGTTTGTTTTAAATTAAGCATTTTGGAAACTGTCTCATAATTTTTAATGTCAAATTGCTAAAATGTGCCCAATGTATTTTATCTGATATCCATAAATCTTTATGAAATGATCATCTTTTACTCCAGATGTATAAGAAGCGTACTCAGTCCAAGGAACCTGCTTTGCACATGGTGCCTTCATGAGTCTTGTTTGTTTTCTGCCTGAAAACATGGGGCCCAGTGAGGCTGTTCTGCTCATCCCACCAGCACATTCAGTGGGTCCACACTCAGGCCTCTTCCATGGCAAATCTCCTCTCTACTATTCTAGATAGGAGATAATATGGGAAAATGAGAAGATTTTATTCCAAGCCCTTTCCTACCCACTCCTCCTGACTTTTGAGACTAAGCCATTCTTTGTTGGGTGGGACTGTTCAATAGGAGGTTTAGCAGCATCATTGGCCTCTACCTTCTGCTGGCCTATCCCTATTGCTAGACCATGAACAGTAACATACAGCCACGTGATAATCACCAGTCTACCCCGGCTCTCCTTCCCCCACCAGTGGTGACAACCAAAATGTCTCAGCATTGTGAAATATCCCACAGGGGACTAAAGCAGTCCTAGCTGAGAACTACTGACCTTGAAGTATGTCAGTATGCACAATTTTACTCTTAGTTTTGAGTTTCTCTTTCATCTAGCTCTTCCTTGTGAGACTGCCCCCTTCTGGTCAGTGTGAAGCTCCAGGTAACCAAGGCTTTACACCCCCACAACTGATGTCAGTTTACTTTGATCTTAGAGTTCCATGCAAATAAAAGGATATTCAATTTCTGCTTAATTGTCTTTGCAGGTGCATTTACAAGTTTAAGAGTTTTATTATTCTTCAGGGCTCACTTTATAAGCATTGCTTGCAAAAGCTGAGCAGATGCACATATCACCGAAACAGTTTTGGTTTAGAAAACATGCAGGTCCTTCAGCCCATGTCTATCTCCATAAGTAGCAGTGTGATCTTGGGTAAGCAACCTTCACTGTGAAACAAAATTCTACCTGATAGACTTATTGTGAGAGTTAAATAACATGTTCAATCAGTAGTAAGAATCATGTCTAACACAGAGAAAATCAGCAATTTATTCTACTTCTTCTAAAGCTACTTCTTGTTATTATTCTAGTATTTCATCTTTATATATTAGTTATGTTTTTGTAATAAGACAAATATCCAAGCAATATCTTATATTCAGATAACTTTCAACAGCTTATCTGAATATTTTTGTATTGATTTTCATATTCAGTAGGCACAGATATTAGAAGTGGGAATGTTCAAACTCATTTTACAGACTAGAGAGACACTAAGGTCAATAAACTTGATGGACCAACATTTCAGTTAGTTAAAAGCAGAGCCAAGATTCCAACCTACAACGGACCCCCCTTCAGTGCTCATTCGTGTCCTTTACTCTCTGGCCTAAAGAAAGTAAGCAGTTTTCAAGGGGAATTAAATATCAAGATTATTTATATTTTCCAATGGGGTTCTAAAAGGAAAATTGTTGCAATCCATGACCAAAATTTCATGTGTATGTGTGTGTGCATGTACGTACGTGTGCATGTGTATATGTGTACATGTGTGTGTATGTATATGAGTGTAAGCATGTGATCTTAGTGGGGAAGACTTCCGGCTTCCATGAGTAAGGATCCTGTCCACTACAGGTTCTTGTAGATGCTCTTAATAAGAGGCGGGAGCTCCCTTCTGTCACAACTTTCTCAAGCAGTGTTTGTTTTGTTTTGTTTTTTGTTTTTTTGGTTTTTTGTTTTTTTTTTTTTTTTGACAGGCAGAGTGGACAGTGAGAGAGAGAGACAGAAAAAGGTCTTCCTTTGCCGTTGGTTCACCCTTCAATGGCCGCCGTGGCCGGCGCACCACGCTGATCCGATGGCAGGAGCCAGGTACTTATCCTGGTCTCCCATGGGGTGCAGGGCCCAAGTACTTGAGCCATCCTCCACTGCACTCCCTGGCCACAGCAGAGAGCTGGCCTGGAAGAAGGGCATCCGGGACAGAATCCAGCGCCCCGACCGGGACTAGAACCCGGTGTGCCGGCGCCAAAAGGCGAGGATTAGCCTAGTGAGCCACGGCACCGGCTTTCAAGCAGTGTGTTTTTAACCAAGAATGGGTGGTCTATTTGCCAGGTACTTTTTGAGATTATCGCATGCGGTATTTTCCTGTCCTTAAATGATATGATGGTTGCATTGACTGATTTGCAGAAAGCAAGCTGTTTTTGTCTCTGGTTCCACTGCCATGTGCATGCCCAGCAGGGACACGCGGCCACGGCCCCTCAGAAGGCTCGAGGTCCTGAAGTGGAGGAGCATGAGGAGGGAGAGCAGGAGGAAAATTCTGGGCCAGACTGGTCAGGGTGAGCATTTGTGGAGTTGTGAAGCCATTGTTTTGTGTATGCGTTTCCTTGGTGCTACGTAGTTGCCTGTGCTAAGCACTTTTTGGAAATATCTAGTCTTTCTAGATGTTCTGGATGCCTGGTATAAGGTCATAGTTGAAGCAGTCAAAGAACACATTTTGTAAGTAATCTTTTTGTAACAATGCATAGAAAAGTTTGTTTTTCTTTGCTGGGGGGTGTGGTGGCTAGACTCCCCCTGAGTGGCCTGCATTGTGTTTGGGTGCTGGTGTGGGGGAGGAGCGGGTGGAGGAGAGGGAAGGAGTGGGAAGAGCTCCGAGCCGTCCAGCTTCTAGTGCGGCGCCACAGACCACAGTCCCCTGTGCGTGTGCATTTTGCGTCACTCTGCTCTCTATATGCTGTATAGAAAGGACCGATGCGTCCTGACTTGGAGCTGCAGACTTGGAAACCACAGAACCTTCTTCCACAGCTGTAGCTGCCTGGGGAATTTACTGAGAGAAACAGGAAATGGCTCCCATTACGGTCACCCCTGCTGTCCCGGAGTGCCCAGGAGGCGGCAGCAAGAGATCACAGGGAGGACAGGAGGCCCTGCAGGGATGCAGATGCCCGCAGTTGCCGACACAGCCCACTCATGATGGCCACCATGGACAGAGGGCCCCCGAGGGACTCAGACACTCTCTGCTAGACATGACATCACCCCCTCTGGCCCATGTGGACAGAAATCCCCTGGGGACAAAGGCATCCTTAGCAGTCACACTAAGCCCAGCACCCGTTCCTCCAGGAACCCTACTGGGGGGTTCACAAGCCTATGCCACCCTGGATCCCAACATGTGACCCCAAGTTCTGGAAGAGTAACTGACCCCTGGCTCTGCCGGTGCATCTGCAGACATGAACCATCCTGACTGCTGACACCTCCACCCCGGGGCTCCCTGATATGCACTCTGTCATCTACACCAAGGGACTGATGTCGGGGTGCCCGTGAGGGAGGGCTCTCTAGCTCGACAGGCATACATAGCTACCCTGTGCACCCCATTTAGGTGCGCCCTCCTCAATTCCTGCACAGTTAGCACCTAGGTCTCTCAGATGCCAGGTACCATGTTGTGGGAGGGGGGATGATCCATGGTTTTTCCCAGAGTGCCTTGTGTGGGTACTGACACTGTGGGGTGGTCCTGGCCACCCCCACAAACACTTGCACCTGCCCAGTTCCCACCGACTCAGCTGCCTCCCTCAAGCCCACAGACTGCCTGCCCAATCCAGCCCAAGGCCTGTGGAAAAGTTGAGAAAACCTTGAAGAAATTCACCACGGGTTTCAACATCTTCAGAAAAACGAACTCCCCTGACCATTGACTTCCCTGCAGCTTCTGGCTCTGAGCTGTGATTCTGCACATGGTGGGCCTGGTGCTTGCCATGGTCTAGGTGCAGCAGGGGAGGAGAACCACCCCTGAGTTCCCAGTCCCATGATGGGCAGGGACTCGGTATTGTGTTAGTGACCATGGCCATTTGCTCTCAGGTGAGGAGGGGCCCAGTGCCCAGCCAGGTGCCTGACACAGAGCTGGAGCCCTTGCAGGGAGTTGTCCCCCCACCAGGAACACTGCACAGTCTCCCATTTGCAGCCACAGTGCATCTCGGCCTGGATGCTAGGTGCTCTGTCAGTGAAGGTGGTTCCTGGCCTGGCCTGGTTTCTCTCCTGTGCTGTGGACACCACTGCCTGCACCATCCAGGCCAAACACTCCTGGGTTCCTCCTGTCACAGCCCCATCCGTGGGCAGTGGGATAAGGGCTGGCACAGCTGTGATCACAGTGACCGATGGTGATGCGGTTCCCCAGGCACGGAGGTTGTGCCCCTGCTGGGAGAAAGGCTGCCCTGTCCATGTGGAACTCATGTGAGTCCTCACCCAGGAGCCAGGAGCTGAGGAGCTGGGAGCTCGTAGAGTGAGCAGGGAACTACATGCATCTCATTTCACCTGGCTCCATGGTGCCCTATGGGGAGGGCTGTGAGCCCACGTCACAGATGAGAACACTGAGGCTCCAATGAGGACACCAGCCACTCTGCCTACCCTCATAACCTGTGTTCCTAACCATGAGGGGGCACTGACCAGCCCATGGCCATGCCCATGGTTCCCCTGGATTCCTCACTCTTCTGGGCAGTCAGTGAGCCCTGGACACACAGGGGCTTCCTCCTCCCTGCTCCAGGACATAGGCGGGTACCCTGCAGGTCACCATGGGGCTCCCATGTACAGCAGGGAGAAGGTGGCTGCACAGCACGGGTGGGGACTCAATGCACTGGTATCCACGCAGGAACATGAAAAGAGCTATATTGTACTACATACAGAGGGGGACTGAAATAAACTGTCTCAGAGAGCAGAAAAGGGAGCTACAAAACAATATGTTGCCCAGGGGCAGGATGGCTCTGACTGGAGGTGGCCCTGGGAGGACCCAGGAGCTGAGCTGTGCAGAGCCGGGTTTGCTGCCACCACAGTTGTTTCACTCGTGGCTGGGGCCAGAGTGGGGCCCCGATGAGCGGATGGGGAAACAGCTTAGAAGGGTGCGCACCCAGCTGGGTGAACGACGGCGGGGACGGTCCTGGCTGGGGATCACACACTGCCCACGCCGGCGGCCCCAGGGCCAGCACAGCTTCGTGAACCAGGGCTGGGGACGATCTGGCTCTTGTTTGGCTTCTGGACATGCAGGAGGCTCCAGGCTGTCCACAGCTGGCACAATTGCCAGGGACAAACAGGCTTCATCTGGTTCTGGCTGGAGAGCAATTGTTGGCACCAAATCTGACCCCAGAAATGCAGCAGCTGCTGCAGGAGGCACCTCCTCGTCCCCACCTGGTGCTGGAGCTGCAGGAGGAGAACATGTCATGAACACCACTGCCCCTTCCTGCTGTCCTTGCCAAGAGGGAGATGTCCCTGCCCTCCAGAGCAGCCCCAGCCCTGTGCCCACAGCAGAGCCCTGGGCGGAATGTGCTGCAGCACTGGGACTCTGAGCCTGGTCTTCACTCCAGCCAACACCAGCCTTGGAGTCTCCTAGTGCTGCCCAGCTCCAACGCCATCCTAGGCTCCCAGACACTCACCCACGCCCTCCTCACCCTCGGGCTCAGCCTCAGCCTCCTTGGGCTCTGGATCCTCCAGCTGGATGAGGAGCAGCTGGGCTTGGCGTGCCAGGTCCGAGAAGGGCATATGGAGCTGGACGTAGGTCACCAGCAGTTTCAGGCTGGCCCGGTCCTGGAAGTCCTCCGGGAAAGAGTCCAGCCAGGTTCCCAGGATGGAGCAGAGGGCGCTGAGGACAGGCAGGCAGGCAGGAGTATCAGAGGCCTGGAGTCTCCTGCCCCACAACTCTCTCACACACCTCAGTGTATGCAGCCTGGGCAGAGAATGCTCAGCACCATGTGCAGGTGGGCAGTGGGAGGCCCGTGTGTGAGCTGTCTGTGCCCAACCTCAAGTCCTGAAATGGGGAGGGGTTGGCCAGGCCTGCTGGATGGGTTGTGTCGGGATAAATCTCACTGCTTCTCAGATGCCCTGCACCAGACAATTCTGTTCCCTGCTGTAGGTAAGGGCCCTGACCTCAGCCCTCAAGCAGGAGTTACAGCAGGGTCATGTTGGGGTCATGGTCAGCAACCTAGTAGCACCCCCATGTCCCTGCTAGGGAGAATGGAACCTCCCTCCTCAGCCAAGCCCACTCACTGCTTAGCACGGTCGTCCTCTTCACAGTCGGACCGGAAGTATGCATACCTAGAGAAGGACAGAAGGTGTCACCTGTGGTGTCCTGTGTCCCACCTGCCAGGAGGTCTGGGGGAGGGGCTGATTCCCTGACTAGACAGGAAGCAAAGCAGCAGAGATATGGTGGTCTGTACTGTGCACTGTATACTACTGAAGGCCTGGACAGGAACCTGCACATCGTGGATACTTCATTGTATATGCAGTGTGAGTGATTGAACTCAGCCAGCCGCTTGCAGGTGTCAGAGTGGCACTGGCGTACTCTACTGCCCACGGGTTCTCAGTTTGAGCCACAAACAACACAGAGACCTCCACATAGAAACCGGAAGTTTCTTTGTAAATAGAAAAATTGATTTACCCAAGAACATGAGTGGTGAGGACTGAAGCCCAGAGACTCAATCTGGGTGAGGAAAATCCTAAATGAGACCCCTGTCCTGGGCACCCACTCCTCAGGGCCAGGCACAGGGAAACCCTTTCTGGGGCTCATCCCCTTGGTTCTAAAATCACCCAGGGGCTGCTCCCCTGAGCACCCACATTCTGCGTGGTTAATCTGAGGCTGTGCAGGGCCTGGGGCATCCCTGAGACCCAGTCTGGAGGTGCTGAGTCATGGCAGGTCCAGCAGGTGCAGGCCCTCACCTGTGGAACAGCGTGTGCAGCACCTGTTGGGTGGTGATGAACCCTCGATAGGTGTGCAAGAAGGTGGGGACGATGAAGGGGTCCCCTCTCTGCAGGGCAGGCACCAGCTCATCCACCAGCTTATTGACCATGGCTGTGTCCAGGGTCTCCACGTTGCTGGCAGCCAACAAGGAGAGCTCAGAAGTGACATCTGGTTCCTGGAGGGGTCCTGACCCCGGTCCAGCGGCTGGGTACTCAGGGGCCTCAAAAATCAATGCAGCAGGAAGAGGGACTGCCCAGGGCAATGATGTTTCTGCAAAGGAGAAAATAGCAACAGCACGGACTTGCAGCTCATTGTACCCAAAGAAATTTTCCAAGCCTTCCAGGGAAGTCCCAGGATGCAGGAGCCCATACAGGCAGAGAAAATATCAGCACCATAACCCTTCCAGCTCCCTGTGAGAACACGGGGGTGCCCCTGCCCTGCAGAGCTTCCCCAGCCCAGCTCCGACACCAGGACCATGCCCAGACTGTGCTGCAGCCTGGAAGGCTCTAAGCCTTTTCTTCACTCCCAGCCAACACCAGCCTTGGAGCTTCCTCTCAGTGTGGCCCAGCCTGAGAGACTCCCAAGCTCCTAGGCACTGACCCCAGCCCTCCTCACCCTCTGGCTCAGCCAGAAGCTCCGTGGGCTCCGTGTCTTCCAGCTGCATCAGGAGCAGCTGGGCTCGGCAGGCCAGGTCCGAGAAGGGCATATGGAGCTGGACATAGGCCACCAGCTGATGGAGGCAGGCCAGGTCGGAGAAGTCCTCCGGGTACTTTTCTAGCCAGGATCCCAGGAGGAAGCAGAGGGCACTGGGTACAAAGGAAGCAGAGAGAATCAGAGGCCTGGAGTCTCCTGACCTCAGCCCTCTAGCAGGGATCACAGAAATGTGGCAGCTGGGGTCATGGTCAGCAACCAGTAGCACCCCAGTGTCCCCGTGGGGAGAATGCAACTTCCCTCCTGACCCAAAGCCCACTCACTCCTTAGCACAGTTGTCCTCTTCACAGTCGGACCGAAAGTATGCATACCTACAGGAAGACAGGACGTACCACCTGTAGTGTCCTGCCTTCCACCTGACAGGAGACCTGGGGGAGGGCCTGACTCCCTGACTAGAAGGGAAGCAAACAGGGGATTACAGTAGTCTGTGCTAAACACTGTGTTTTGCTGAAGGCCTGGACTGGTTCCTGCACACAGCAGATGCTTCATTGTATATGCGGTTTGAATGCAGGGACTCAGCCTTCTCTTCCCAGGGGACTTAGTGGAAATGGAAACTTTATGAGCAAAACCAGGACAGAGAAATCAGAAGTTTAAATGTGAATAAGAAAACCACATTGCCAGAGAGCATGAGTGGTGAGGACTGAAGCCCAGAGCCTCATTGTGGGAGAAGAAAAATCCTAAATGAGACCCCTGTCCTGGGCAGCTGACTCCTCAGGGCCAGGAACACAGAGATCCTTTCTGGGGCTCCTCCCATTAGTTCTAAAATCACCCAGGGGCTGCGCCGCTTCGCACCCAGATTCTGCGTGGTTAATCTGAGGCTGTGCAGGGCCTGGGGCATCCCTGAGACCCAGCCTGGAGGTGCTGAGTCATGGCAGGTCCAGCAGGTGCAGGCCCTCACCTGTGGAACAGCGTGTGCAGCACCTGTTGGGTGGTGATGAACCCTCGATAGATGTGCAAGAAGGTGGGGACGATGAAGGGGTCCCCTCTCTGCAGGGCAGGCACCAGCTCATCCACCAGATTTTCGACCATGGCTGTGTCCAGGGTCTCCACGTTGCTGGCAGCTGACACAGAGAGCACAGGAGTAAAATCTGGTTCCTGGAGGGGTCCTGACCCCAGTTCACATGCTGGATACTCAGGGGACTCCAGTGCCTCTGGAGCTAGAAGAAAGGCTGCCCAGGGCAGTGATGTTTCTGCAAGGGGAAAAAATGTCAACGCATCAGCCCTTCCTGCTCCCTGTACCCAACAAAAGTGCCCATGACTTGCAGGGGAGCCCTAGATTGCAGGAGCTAATGCAGGAGAGACTGTCAGCACCACAGCCTTCCCAGCTCCCTGTGGCAAACCTGGATTCCCCTGACCTGCAGAGCTGTTCCAGCCCTGCACCCACAACAGGACCCTGTCCAAACTGTGTTGCAGCCCTGAGGTCTCTGAGGCTGGTCATCGCTCCCAGCCAGTGCCAACCTGGAGCCTCCTCTCATTGTGGCCCAGCCCTGAGACCCTCCCAAGTGCCCATGCACCAGCCCCAGCCCTCCTCACCCTCGGGCTCAGCCACCAGCTCCTTGGGCTCCGCGTCCTCCAACTCTGTAAGGAGCAGCTGGGCCCGGTGTGCCAGGTCCGAGAAGGGCATATGGAGCCTAACGTAGGCCACCAACTGATGCAGACAGGTCAGGTCCTGGAACCCATGGAAGTCCTCTGGATAGTTTTCCAGCCAGATTTCCAGGATGGAGCAGAGGGCGCTGGGGACAGGAAGGCAGGTGGAAGAATCAGAGGCCTGGAGTCTCCTGCCCCACACTCTCCCTCGCACCTCAGCAACGGCCTCTGGGCAGAGGATGCTCAGCCCCGTGTGCAGGAGGGCAGTGCAGAGGCCCACGTGTGAGCCGTCTGTGCCCAACTTGAAGGCCCAAAAAGGGAAGGGGTTTGCCAGCCCTGCTGGGATGGCTTGGGTGGTGAAGAATTCCCACTGCTTCTCAGATGCCCTGCAAACCAGACAATTTTGCCTCCCTGCTATAGGCAAGGCCCCTGACCTCAGCCTACTAGCAGGGATCACAGAAATGTAACAGTTGGGTCCATGGTCAGCAATCCAATGACACCCCAGTGTTCCTGCTGTGGAGAATGGAACCTCCCTCCTGACCCAAAGCCCACTCACTGCTTGGCACGGTCATCCTCTTCACAGCCAGGCTGAAAGTAGCCATACCTAGAGGAGGACAGGAGGTGTCACCTGTGGTGTCCTGTGTCCCACCTGCCAGGAGGCCTGGGTGGGGGAGGACTGACTCCCTGACTAGGAGGGAAGCAAAGCAGCGCAGATACGGTGATCTGTGCTGTGGACTGTATTCTGCTGAAGGCCTAGACAGGAAACTGCACACCGTGGGTACTTCATTGCATATGTAGTGTGAGTGAGGGAACTCAGCCAGCTTCTCTCAGGGGTCAGAGTAGCACTGGCACAGTCTACCTCCCATGGGTTCTCAGTTTGAGCCACAAACAGCACAGAGACACCACGTGGAAACCGGAAATTTCTATGGGAATAGGTAAACCGCTTTACCAGAGAGCACGGGTGGTGAGGACTGAGGCCCAGTGCCTCATTGTGGGTGAAGCAAATCTTAAATGAGACCTCTGTCCTGGGCAGCCAGTTCCTCAGGGCCAGGCACAGGGAAACCCTTTCTGGGGCTCCTCACATTGGTTCTAAAATCACCCAGGGGTGGTCACCTGAGCACTCAGATTCTACATGAATAATCGGAAGCTGAGAAAGGCCAGGGGTACCACCGAGACCCTGTCTCGAGGTGCTGAGTCATGGGAGTTCCTGAAGGTGCAGACCCTCACCTGTGAAACAGCAGGTGCAGCACCTGTTGGGTGGTGGCAAAACTTCGGTAGACACGCAAGAAGTTGGGGACGATGAAGGGGTCCCCTCTCTCCTGCGCAGGCACCAGCTCGTTCACCAGCCTCTGGACCATGGCGGGGTCCAGGGTCCCCATATTGTGGGCAGCCGACCAGGAGTTCACAGGAGTGACATCTGGTTCCTCAGCAGGGCCTGACTCCAGTTCATATTCTGGACACCTAGGGGCCTCCAGATCCACTGCAGGAAGACCAAAGGCTGCCCAAGGCAGTGATGGTTCAGCAAGGGTAGAAGATTTAACAGCACAGCCCTTCCTACTCCCTGTAGCCACTAAAATTGTCCATGCTTCCAGGGAAGCCGCAGGTTGCAGGAGCTAACAGAACAAGAAAAAATGTCAGCACCACAGCCCTTACAGCGGCCCCTGGTGGCACACAGGTGCTCCTCCTCTCCAGAACTGCCCACACTGTACTGCCGCCCTGATATCCCTGAGCCCGTCGTTGCTCCCAGCCAGCGCCAGCCTTGCAGCCTCCTCTCAGTGTGGCCCAGCCCTGAGACTCTCCCAGGCTCCCACGCACTGACCCCAGCCCGCCTACCCTCGGGTTCGGCCACCAGCTCCTTGGGCTCCGCGTCCTCCAACTCTGTGAGGAGCAGCTGGGCCTGGCGTGCCAGGTCCGAGAAGGGCATATGGAGCCTGACATAGGCCACCAGCTGTTTCAGCCTGGCCAGGTCCTGGAACTCATAGAAGTCGTCTGGATAGTTTTCCAGCCAGGTTCCCAGGATGGAGCAGAGGGCGCTGGGGACAGGAAGGAGGGAGGGAGAATGAGAGGCCTGGCATCTCCTGCCCCACAACTCTCCCTCACACCTCAGGGTACGGCCCCTGGGCAGAGGATGCTCAGCCCCGTGTGCAGGTGGGCAGAGCAGAGGCCCACGTGTGAGCCGTCTGTGCCCAACCTCAAGGCACAGAATGGGAAGGGGTTGGCCGGCCCTGCTGGGATGGGTTGCATGGGGATGAATTCTCACTGCTCTCAGATGCCCTGCACCAGACAATTCTGTCTCCCTCCTCCAGGCAAGGCCCCTGACCTCAAGCCCTCTAGTAGGAACCTCAGATGTGGCAGTTGGGGTCATGGTCAGCACCCAGTTGCACCCCCGTGTCCCTGCTGGGCAGAATGGAGCCTCCCTCCTGACCCAGAGCCCACTCACTCCTTAGTGCGGTCGTCCTCTTCACAGTGAGGCTGGAAGTAGGCATACCTAGAGGAGGACAGGAGGTGTCACCTGTGGTGTCCTGGGTGCCACCTGCCAGGAGACCTAGGGGGGAGGGGCTGACTCCCTGACTACAGGGAAGAAAAGCAGGGTAGGCACAGTGGTGTGTGCTGTGCACTATATTTGTTGAGGGCTTGGACTGCACCTACACATAATGGACACTTCATTGTTAATGCTATGTGAGTGACTGAACTTAGCTCCTCCCAAGGGTCTGAGTAGCACTGGCACACACTGGAGTCTCGGTTTTGGTGACTACCAGGACACAGCACCCACATGGAAACCGGAAATTTCTTTGTGAATAGGAATAACGGCTTTACCACAGAACATGCGTGGTGAGGACTGAAGCCCAGAGCCTCATTGTGGGTGGAGGAAAATCCTAAAAGACCCTTTCCTGGGCACCCACTCCTCAGGGCCAGGCACAGGGAAACCCTTTCTGGGGCTCCTCACATTGGTTCTAAAATCACCCAGGGCTGCTCCCCGGAGCACCCACAATCTGCATGGATAATCTGAGGCTTTGCAGGGTTGGGGGTATCACCAGACTCAGTCTAGAGGTGCTGAGTCATGGGAGTTCCTGAAGGTGCAGACCCTCACCTGTGAAACAGCAGGTGCAGCACCTGTTGGGTGGTGGCAAAACTTCGGTAGACACGCAAGAAGTTGGGGACGATGAAGGGGTCCCCTCTCTCCTGTGCAGGCACCAGCTCGTTCACCAGCCTCTGGACCATGGCGGTGTCCAGGGTCCCCACATTGCTGGCAGCTGACAGGGAGTTCACAGGGGTGACACCTGATTCCTGGAGGGGTTCTGATTCAAGTTCCAATTCTGGGTAGTCAGGGGCCTCCAGAACCTCTTCAGTTAGACCAAAGGCTGCCCAGGGAGAGATGTTTCAGCAAGAGGAGAAAATATCAAAGCAATAGCCCTTCCTACTCCCTGTACCCAACAAATTGCTCGTGCCATCCGGGGAAGCCGTAGGTTGCAGGAGCTAACAGAACAAGAAAAAATGTCAGCACCACAGCCCTTACAGCAGCCCCTGGTGGCACACAGGTGCTCTTCCTCTCCAGAACTGCCCACACTGTACTGCCGCCCTGATATCCCTGAGCCCGTCGTTGCTCCCAGCCAGCGCCAGCCTTGCAGCCTCCTCTCTGTGTGGCCCAGCCCTGAGAATCTCCCAGGCTCCCACGCACTGACCCCAGCCCTCCTACCCTCGGGCTCAGCCACCAGCTCCTTGGGCTCCGCGTCCTCCAACTCTGTGAGGAGCAGCTGGGCCCGGCGTGCCAGGTCCGAGAAGGGCATATGGAGCCTGACGTAGGCCACCAGCTGTTTCAGCCTGGCCAGGTCCTGGAACTCATAGAAGTCGTCTGGATAGTTTTCCAGCCAGGTTCCCAGGATGGAGCAGAGGGCGCTGGGGACAGGAAGGAGGGAGGGAGAATGAGAGGCCTGGCATCTCCTGCCCCACAACTCTCCCTCACACCTCAGGGTACGGCCCCTGGGCAGAGGATGCTCAGCCCCGTGTGCAGGTGGGCAGTGCAGAGGCCCACGTGTGAGCCGTCTGTGCCCAACCTCAAGGCACAGAATGGGAAGGGGTTGGCCGGCCCTGCTGGGATGGGTTGCATGGGGATGAATTCTCACTGCTCTCAGATGCCCTGCGCCAGACAATTCTGTCTCCCTCTCCAGGCAAGGCCCCTGACCTCAAGCCCTCTAGTAGGAACCTCAGATGTGGCAGTTGGGGTCATGGTCAGCACCCAGTTGCATCCCAGTGTCCCTGCTGGGCAGAATGGAGCCTCCCTCCTGACCCAGAGCCCACTCACTCCTTAGTGCGGTCATCCTCTTCACAGTGAGGCTGGAAGTAGGCATACCTAGAGGAGGACAGGAGGTGTCACCTGTGGTGTCCTGGGTCCCACCTGCCAGGAGGCCTGAAGGGGAGGGGCTGACTCCCTGACTAGCAGGGAACAAAGCAGGGCATACACGGTGGTCTCTGCTGTGCACTGAATGTTGCTGGGGCCTGGACTGAAGCCTGCACACAGTGGATGCTTCATTACGTTTGCTGTGTGTGATCTCAGCCTGCTCCTTAAAAGGTGTGTGGGGGCCTGGGTGCCCTCTGCCAACCCCTATTGCTTGGTTCTGGCCACTGCTAGGACAGAGACCTCCACATCGATCTGGAAGCTCTTTGGGAACAGGAAAGCCACTCTGCTGAAAGCCATAGTACAGGATTCCTTAGACCCACAGCCTCATCTCGGGGCCAGGGGAGGACAATCCTGAGTCAGTCCCCATGTCCTGGGCAGGCCACCACTCAGGACCAAGCACTAGGAGGTATTTTATTATCCTGGTGGTTGCTCCCCTGAGCAGCAAGATGCTGCAAGAGCAAACTGAAGCCCTGAGTGGGGGGTCAGGATGTCTCCAGGACCCCGCCTAAGTGATGATCCCCATGTGCCTGCAGGTGCAGGCCCTCACCTGTGAAACAGCAGGTTCAGCACCTGCTGGGTGGTGGTGAACCTTCGATAATTGCACAAGAAGGTGGGGACGATGAAGGGGTCCCCTCTCTGCTGGGCAGGCACCAGCTCCATCACCAGCTTCTCGACCATGGCTGTGTCCAGGGTCCCCATGCTGCTGGCAGCCAACAGGGACAGCACAGGGGCCTGTGCTGCTGGCTCCTCTGATTCCAGCATAGATCCTGGCCCCATCTCCGCTGCCGCGGCCTCTGCAGGGTCCGGCTCCAGGGAAGCTGAATCAGCTGCTTTTGGTGAGGGCTCCCCCTCCAGCCTGCCTGCCACCATGGCCCCCACTCCGCTGGTGTCATCCTGGGATGTGGCCAAGTCACTGTCATTCTGGGGTGAACAAGGAGGGTGGTTGTAATCCTGGCCCTGATGTTCTGCCCCCACCCTCCTGCAGTTGTCATGGGACCACCAGGTCCCCATCCCACCCCCCGTCCCTTCCCATGGGCCACTACCTCCCCAAACTACCCCCTCACACCACCCAAGATGGATGCAGGGCCACCCAGGAGGATCAGAGGGGAGGTCTGCCCAGGGGTCCTGGCCTGGCTGGCTGAGATCACCTTGGCTTCCCTCTGAGAGAATTGCCAGAGCTGCTGTGGGCGAGGGCTGACCCAATGTCTGTAGCTCTGGAGAATATCCGCAGCCTGGGGCTGGCCCTGGCCTGGGCCTTGAGACGGCGAGAGACAACTCGAGAACATATCTGCTCGATGGCCTCTGACCAACTGAACTGGCTGGGTCACCAGCACCACATTGTGGGTGCCTGGTAACCGGGGTTCCAGGTTCTGTTGTGGCCATCGTCAAGGAAGTGAGGTCACTTCCTGAGGTCCTCTCAGCGGACCTCCCCTAGGGTTCTATCGCTGCTGACTGCCCCCCGGGACAGATGCCGTGTGCACACCTGCATCCAGTTACACCAGCACCACCCCCCCAGCTCCCTGAGGGAGGCCTGGGCCAGCCACACTCTCCAACTAGGAGGTCATAGACCAGGGTCAGACCCACCATCTCCTTCCTCTAGGCCTGTGTCCCTGGACAAGTCCTTGTTCCTCTCAGGGACTCCCCTGTCCCCCCTCTGCTCCCAGGGGTTTATTCTATCATTTGCTTCCAAGGGATGCCCTCAGGGGTATGGAATACTAAGCACTTGTGTGAGCTATGAAATCTGAGGCCTGGTATCAAAGCCAGGAGCTTCTTTTGGGTTTCCCATGTAGGTGCAGGGGCCCAAGGACTTGGGCCATATTATACTTCTTTCCCAGGCCATAGCAAGGAGCTGGACTGGAAGTGGAGCAGCAGGGACTCAAACTGGCACCCATATGCGATGCTGGCCCTGCAGGCAGAAGCTTTACCTGCTATGCCACAGCACCAGCCCCTTGAAGGTCAGTTTCAAAGTCACTGATTTAAGTTTTGTACAAACAATCTGAGGTCATTCTCTCTGATGATATTAACAAACTGAATGCCTGGTATGGCAACATTGGACAGAAAAATGCATGTTATTTTTATGACAATAGAAGTTATAACAATTTAGGAAAGGATATTTATATGTCCATTTTCCATAGCAGGAAAACACACAACCATGTCTTTGCATAGGGATATCAATTATGTAAGAAACACACAATATTATCTTGCTACATGTGTTTGTATGTGTGTGTGCATTGTATACAATTACACACCAAGGGGAAGAGACAAAGGACTTATGTTTATTCACTAAAATTATTTTTTAATCTTGTAAACTTGGAGACAACTTCCACAGGCTGTGTTTGGCTGAAGATTTTTCTGGAATCATTGTACCTCGGTGTCCGCACAGCAGAGACCTCAGTCACACGTGGTCCTTTTCCTATGATGGCCAGGGACGTGGACACAACCCGCTCCCCGATTCGTCTCAGGATGAGACAGCAGTGACCGTAACTGAATCCCTGTGTCTGAAACGCACCTCCTCCCGGTGTGCAATAGTTACTTTGGGAAACAATGCCTTGTATGTGAGGGGGAACAGTGTAAGGCTTGGGAAGAACAGCAGAGGAAGATGCAGGCTTGCAGATTTGAGACGTGTAGATTATTTACTGATACCTACAATTTATTTAGGCAGGTAAGTCCAAGTAAGAGAACACGTCCGAGGAGTAAGTCCAGGCGGATGCTACCTAGGGGAGCCGCCTGTCAGAGGACATTTAACGTAATTGTGCCAGAGAAATATGGCGACTATTCCTGCTGACATGTACTCCTGCTTTGCATAATGAACTTTGTGAACAAAGAAATAAACGGCACCATGAGAGGCTTGTTTGAGTCTCAAGGGGAGGTGGGCACAGAGTCAGCCCCCTCCTCAGCTGAGTACAGACGCTCTGCCATTTACAGTGGGTGGCACCCCGGGAAGTTGCAAATCCTGCAAGCTGGGATGCATTCAGCACAGCAACTTACTAAACATCCTAGCTGAGCTGAGCCTGCCTCGAATATGCGCAGCACACCCACATCAGCCGACAGAGGGCGCAGTCACCCAGCCCAAAGCCTGGTTTACACCTGAGCACCTCCTGTAGCAGACTGAGCACCTGCGTGCAAAGGGCACCAGGAGCCCGGCACCCACAAACCACCGGCTGACCGCGAGCTGCCCCGTGTCAGGAGAGAGCATGGACCACGGAGTGCTGGCCCAGGGGAAAGACTAAATTCAAAACCCAGGTCCAAATTTCTACAGAAAGCCCTTGGCTTCCCCACTATCCTGAAGTCGGGAAATCCTTAGGTGGAACCCTTGTACATCAGGGGCCTAGTGTGTACAGAAATATGCGAGGACCCTTTCAACTTAGGATTTTGATATATTTATTCATTGATGATTCTTGCAGGCTTCTGTCCACACAGCCATGCCCAGGACACTGCCTCAGTGCTCCCAAACTTCTGGAATCTGCAGGATAAGCACGCTTCGGTTCATCACAGGCAGCCCCTTCTGTCACCATCCAGGGCAAACTGCAGCAATGCTGACCCCTCCCTGATCACCTAACCCCACCCAAGCCCAGCCAGTTCCCCTGCACCCTCTCTATGCAAGGCCCCAAGATTCTCTAGAGCCTGTGCACCCCAGAGAATTGCAGCAGGTAACAAACCCCAGGCTGATGGTAGGTGTGGTCCTTTGGCCTCTGCCTGGGGCCCTGGACTGTGATGAGTGTGCTGCTGCCCTGGGGGCTCTGGGCAGATCTCTCAGGAGCGAGGGGCTGGGACATGGTGGTGGGAGGCAGGAGGGGAATCAGGCAGCCTGAGCCAGTGTGGACGCGCCATGGTTGGTTGGTAGAGTGTGCCATGGGCAGGGGAGGTCACGCCCAGAACCCTTCCGTCTGCATCCAGCCCCCAAGTGCACCCCTCTCAGTGAGAGCTCAGAAGCCATTTGCCAGGTGAATGAGCCCCGGGTGAACAAGCTGATGCTGTGCCTGGGGTAGTGTTTGCTGAGGATGCCAGAGCCAGGTGTGGCACCAGCCCAGCCCCTCCTTCCTCCACAGGGTCCCCTTTGCTTGGCCGGCAGCCAGGGGCTCCTGCGATTTTCACAAATCCAAATCCCCTCTTGTAGCAGCCAGCACGGCAGCACAGCTGCTGATTTCCCCAGGGCTGTCGCCGGACAGCGAAGC
This sequence comes from Oryctolagus cuniculus, assembly GCF_964237555.1. NCBI lineage: Eukaryota > Metazoa > Chordata > Mammalia > Lagomorpha > Leporidae > Oryctolagus > Oryctolagus cuniculus. The sequence goes on along the minus strand of NC_091442.1, from coordinate 47,871,665 downwards.
CAAATGACACCTGCAGGAACTTTCTCCTTTTCTTCTTCCTGAGAGGCGAGTGCGGCCAGAAGCAGCGTCTTGTGTGCAGCGCTGTGAGCCGACCCGAGAAGCATTAAGGCAGCGCCCCCGCCTCTTAGTGAGGGGACTCACACTGGCACAGGAACCCACGGGGCTCGAGTTGAGCCCTACACCTTCCTAACGCCATCTCTACAAATGGATTTGCTGCCCAGGCTGTGATGAAACCTGGGAGGATTTGGGGTAGGGAAACCCTTGTCGTCAGCAGGTGGAAATACAAACAAATGAAACACATCTTAAAAAAAAAAAAAAAAAAAAAAAAAAAAAAAAAAAAAAAAAAACTCCATGACTCAGAGTTTGGGGATCCATGGTATAGAAATGGCAGGATGAGGCTGGCGCCGCAGCTCACTAGGCTAATCCTCCGCCTAGCGGCGCCGGCACACCGGGTTCTAGTCCCGGTCGGGGCGCCGGATTCTGTCCCGGTTGCCCCTCTTCCAGGCCAGCTCTCTGCTGTGGCCAGGGAGTGCAGTGGAGGATGGCCCAGGTGCTTGGGCCCTGCACCCCATGGGAGACCAGGAAAAGCACCTGGCTCCTGGCTCCTGCCATCGGATCAGCGCGGTGCGCCGGCTGCAGCGGCGGCCATTGGAGGGTGAACCAACGGCAAAGGAAGACCTTTCTCTCTGTCTCTCTCTCTCACTGTCCACTCTGCCTGTCAAAAAATTTTAAAAATAAATAAATAAATAAAAGAAATGGCAGGATGGTGTTAGAGCCAGGTCTTGACTTTTTTTTTTTTTTTTTTTTTTTTTTTGGACAGGCAGAGTGAACAGTGAGAGAGAGAGACAGAGAGAAAGGTCTTCCTTTACCGTTGGTTCACCCTCCAATGGCCGCTGCGCACTGCACTGATCCAAAGCCAGGAGCCAGGTGCTTCTCCTGGTCTCCCATGCAGGTGCAGTGTCCATGGACTTGGGCCATCCTCCACTGTACTCCTAGGCCACAGCAGAGAGCTGGCCTGGAAGAGAGGCAACCAGGACAGAATCTGGCACCCCAACCGGGACTAGAACCCGAGGTGCCGGCACTGCAGGCAGAGGATTAGCCTAGTGAGCCGCAGCACCAGCCAGAGCCAGGTCTTACAAGGAATTATAGCAGGCTTTGTGCTCTGTGGCTAAAACTGGCAATGAAGTCCTCTCAATTTCGGGGCAGTGGTGGAGTAAATCATGGCTCATTCACACCACAACATTATGCAGCCATCAAAATTACACCAGAAACACAGCCGTTCCATCCCCATGCAGGAGTCTCCAAGAACAACAGTCGACAGAGGTGACATGGGTGCAAGTCAGCCCATCCGGGGCAGATGGAGGAGCACTGGGTCCTGTGCCAGCCATGGTGCATCCTGGGTGTGATTTTATCTGTGTGCCTGCCTGTGTGTGACGACCACACGAGCCTAGAGAGACTGACAAGAGCCGTGTGAGGCTGGGGACTGGTTACAAGCAAAGCAGGGGTGATGGGGGATGGAGGAGCAGACACAAAAGGAAAGTGAAAATGAGCTGAGGCAGCAGGTAAAAAACCCAGCGGTCGGGGCGGGCATTTGGCTCAGCAGTTAAGATGGTGCCCGGGATACCCTCATCCTGAAGTAGCACCTTGACAGTAGGGACTCCATTTTGGAGCACTTGAGACTCCATTCTGGGAAAGCACCTCCCACCACCACCACCGTGAGACTCTGGTCTGAAATTATGATCTCAAATAGTCGGACAATAGCAGTGCACTACATCACCCTTGGCAGAGCACAGAAACCCCCTAGCATGATCGCTCAAGCTTGGAAGTAGAAAGGTGGCACCTGGGTTAATAATAAAGATGTGACTTGTCTATGTCTTACATATAATTAAAACTAATAATTGGATTAATGTCAAGATTATAATTGATAACTGTTAAGATTATAACTGGTATTGTCAAGATTATAATGGATATTAATTTCACTTAGGTCTTAGGTTATCTTGACCCCAGTAACTATGTACTCTCTTTTGATCTTAGCAACCATGTATTCCCCCTCCCGATTTTGCGTTTTTTGCCTTTATAAACCCTGTAGCTTTGGGCCTCGGGGTCGGGAGTTCTTTGGGGCATGAGCCCACTCTCGGCTGCCAGCAATAAAGGACTTTAAAACTTTTTCAGTGTGTGGCGCTCCTCTGTCAGCACTCACTCAGGCACAACAATCCTGTGTCAGAGTGCCTGGGTTTAATCCCCAGCTCTGCTCTCGGCTCCCGCCTCCTAATGTGCACCCTGGGAGGCAGCAGCTGTGGGCTCAAGTAAGCCATGAGGACCCAGATTGAGTCCTTGGCTCCTGGCTTCAGCGTGGCCCAGCCCTGGGAGTCGCAGGCGCATGGAGGGTGGGTCGGCACATGGGGGCTCTGCCTGCCTGTCTCTAGCTCTTTCTGCCTCTCTGCCATTCAGACAAACAAACAGAAAAGCATTTATGGCATGCTCCGTTTCGGTAAAGTTACCTGGGTGTAGAAAGTGACCTCGTTAACAGGAATGACCGGGACTCACTGTTAAACAAGAGGAAGCAGCTGAGTGACAGTGTAGAAACAGGATTTATGTAGTTACAACCCACTGGGTCGTTGAACAGCCCAGAAATCTTGAGCAAGAACACGCTGAGAAATTTCATCCTCACCGATTCCACCACTTCTACAAAACTCGGAATCAGAGCAGGGAGGAGCTGGCCGTGGAATGGAGGGGAGGCCCCGGCATGAGCCCTCCCTCCCCCAGTGCTGTGATTGCCAGTGGGGGCCCCAGCGGCACCCAGTGGGGAAAGTACAGCCTTCTCTGCTAAGCTGCTGAGACACCAGGTGAACCCCAAGCAAAAGGACAAGTTCTCGCTTTCTATCCCATAAGAAAGTAACTCTCACAAGGGACCAGATACCCACATGTCAGAGCTAAGCTGTACGAGTCATGGGAGCGAACACAGGGGAAGAGCTTCCAGACAGGGACAGGTGCCGTGGTGCCGCCGTTAAGCTGCCATTTGGGACGCCCACATTCTGTATCAGGGCGCCTGGGTGTGAGTGCCTGCTACTCGGCCCTTCCGATCCAGCTTCCTGCCAATGCGCCTGGGAGATGGTGGACAATGGCCCAGGTGTCTGGGCCCCCGCTCCCCACTCAGAGGACTTGGACTCTGACACTTGTTACAGCATGGGGAACTTGGGGCCTTTGTGCTGGGCAAAATAAGCCACAGACAGAAGGGTGATCCCTGTGGGATTCCACTCCCACAAGGGACCCAGAGCAGCCAGGGTCACAGAGACAGGGAGCGGCGTGGGGGTGACCAGGGGCTGGAGCAGGGGCATGAGCAATTGCTCTGCAATGTGCTCTGAGTGTCAGTGGGGGACAATGGAAGGGTCCTGGAGAGGGATGATGGTGAGGGCTGAGCAGTGCTGTGCATGTTCTCAATGTCACAGACACACAGTGGCTGGAGGGGCATTTAGCCTAGTGGTTAGGACCCCAGGTAGGTACCTGTGACTCACAACAGAGCACTTGAGTCCAGATGCTGTCTCCAGTTCCTGACCCCAGTTTCCTGCCACTGCAGCCCCCTGGGAGGCACTGGCAATGGCTTAGATGGCTGGGTCCCTGCCACTCGTGTGGGAGACCAGGACTGAGGTCCTCGCTCTCAGCTTTGAGTGGACCTGGGCCTGACTCTCGTGAGCACTGGACGAGTGAGCCAGTGAACGGGAGGTCTCTGAATAAGTAAGCTTTGAAAAATGGTTCAAGTGATAAATTTTATGCCGGGTGTATTTTACGACTGATGCCTTGGAGATGTGTTGTCCAGGCTCGGGTATGCGTGGAGGCTGAGAGCAAAGTGGGCTGAGCTGGGTCCGGGATGGAATTCCTGAAGGGAGACAGCTTCCTTTGTTTTAATACAACGTTGGCTCTGTTTTATTTGCTATAGCAAATACAAAGCAATTTGACAGATTAAAGCATCAAATAAGGGACTGTTTTCTTTTCACGGCAGGACCAAGGAGGCAGATTGTGCATCCAGCCAAGGGTTGATTTTGTTCCTCTCTTGTGGATGCCCGATGTTGTGTCTGCATAAGTTTTCCTATCCCGGTGTCTCATCTTGGCCAGTAGCTGAGAGCACATGAGGGATTTGTTGGATTTGCCCAGCAGACCCACCTCCTTCAGGCTCCTTGAGAACAAAGGAGAATCCACCCCTGGTTCCTGTCACCCAGTCTCATCCGGGAGATAGGGCAGGGTCCCTGTGCCCACCTGATGTGCAAGACCAGGGGTCCAGACACCTGCTGCAGGTCCTCTCTTCCAGGACCAAGTCCTCCTGGGAGGTCAGGCCTGACCACCACCACCCGTTGAGTACAGGAGAGAGGAGTTCCGGGCTGGGGAACAGCTGGAGCACCGTACAGGGCCATGTCTATCCAGGGACTCCAATGGCCCAGCACAGAGCAGAGGAAGACTGGCAAGGCCAGGCTGTGGGCAGGGTAATGGGAAGGGCGCGGGTTGAGCTGGGGCATGGGATGGAGATGGGGAGGGACTCATCAGACTCAAAACAGCAGGGTGGAAGGCCTGGCTCTAGGAAGTGAGTTCCCAATGAGCATGCTGTGGTGAATGAGAGACCACACTTAGGAACTGGACAGCTGCAGGGATCACAGGAGGAGCACCTGCTTCAGAGAAGTAGGGGTAGTGACGACTTAGAATAAGAGACCACAAGTATAGAATATGACACTGAGTAATGGGGAGAGGGCATTATAGGTATGTGAAGGTGAGGAAGCAATGATGTGGAAATGCAGAGGCCATGTCTATGCCTGCAGACTAAGTTGTTGCTTCTCACTTTCAACCAGCATTTATAAGTTCTGAAGTTAAAGCCAAATACTCTAACCAGGAAGACAGTCCCACTTACGGCACTGTTCTCAGAGGCGTGGTTAGGTATAATGTTATTTACCCGTGGTACCATATTCAATGTTTTCATGTGGATTTTAGGGAGCTGTCTGTGTGATGTAGTGTGATGTAAGCCTAGGCTACAATTTCATGCCCAAATCTTTGCTGATGTTGGACTTCATGTCTGGTGCTGGGGATGTGCAGAGAGAGCAAGCAAGACTAAGCCTTCTCCCTCCCAGAGTCCAATGTTTAGAGGAGAAAAAAAAATTACAGGCAAGACTCAGCAACTGCTGTAGGTGCAAGTCATTGGGTTGCAATCCCTTCCTGTCCCGGGCTCTTGCACACCTGTGCACCCGCTCTTGCCTGGTGCCCACCCCTTACCAGGGGACCATGAACCCTCCCCTTTCCTCCATCACCACCCACACAGCATGAGGAGAGGTCCCAGTGCTCTGTCCCCATTTCACACACTCTTATCTGTCACAGTCAGTAACCCCACAGTCCATGTGTTTTAGGGGACACACAGTACATGAGCCTGTGACAATGGAGACTAACATGGGCTCAGAGGAGGGGCAGCTGCCTCCCGCTCACCCCAAGAAAGCCCCCATCACCTGGTGGCAAGTGGACGTGGAAGGGTCCTTTAGGTTCCCGTGTTTGTAAGGAGGTGGAATTTGTATGAATGGAGGCTGAGGACATATCCCAAAGGACACTTTCGTGACCGTCCCATGCAGAGCTGGTGGGCTGCTCCCTTCAGCCAGAACAGCCTTGTCTCTGTTTTCATAAAAATTGGAATATTTGGGTCATTCTTCAAATTTCAAATCATCCCTCTGCCCTCTTTCCCTTGTTCTCTATTTCAGCTCCCAATATGTGCTTGTTGATGGCCACAGGTCTCTGAGGCTCTGTCCAGTTTTATCCATGATTTTCTTTCTATTCTTGGTGTGTATAATCTCCATTGACCTATCTTTAGGTTCACTAATTACTTTTCTCTGCCACTTAAAATTTACTTTGAGGGAGCCCCAGTGCTGTGGTGTACAAGGTTAAGTCTCTGCCTGCAATGCCAGCATCCTATATGAGCACCAGTTTGAGTCCTGGCTGCTCCACTTCCAATCCAACTCCCTGCTAATGCACCTGGGAAAGCAGTAGAGGATGGCCCAGGTCTTTGTGCTCCTACACTCATGTGGAAGATCCAGAAGAAACTCCTGGCTCCTGGCTTCAGCCTGGCCCAGTCCCAGCTGTTGCAGCCATCTGGGCAGTGAATCAGTGGATAGGAGATTCTCTCTCTCTCTCTCTCTCTCTCTCTCTCTCTCTCTCCTCTGTAACACTGATTTTCAAATAAATAAATAAATCTAAAAAAACGAATTAGGTGCCTACAATGTTAACATAACAGCACCCCCATAGTGAGGGATCATGGAGCTCAAAGAGTTAGTTCAGAAAGGTAACAAAACACACAGCAAACAAATAACAGACCTCGGAGAAGAGGATATGGAGTTTTCATAGTTAGGGCATGACACTATTTCAAGTACCTGGTTTCAAATAAAGAATACGACCTGCAAATAACAAGAGCACATTACCCTCACATGAGGAAAATCACGCATCACAGTAACCATCCTGGAAGACCTCAGCTATTGGGCTTGCTGTAAAGAGGCTTCACACAACCTCTCTTAAATATGTTCAAGAGAGGGGCCGGCTCTGTGGCGCACTAGGTTAATGTTCCGCCTGCGGCACTGGCATCCTATATGGGTGCCGGTTCTAGTCCCAGCAGCCCCTCTTCCAATCCAGCTCTCTGCTATGGCCTAAGAAAGCAGTAGAAAATGGTCCAAGCGCTTGGGCCCCTGCACCTGTGTGGGAGACCCAGAAGAAACTCCTGGCTCCTGGCTTTGGATCAGTGCAGCTCCAGCCGTTGCAGCCATCTGGGAGTGAACCAACAGAGGGAAGACTTTTCTCTCTGTCTTTCCCTCTCACTGTCTGTAACTCTACCTCTCAAATAAATAAATAAAATCTTAAAAAAATATGTTCAGAGAACTGAAAGAAGCCTTGCTAAAGAATTGAAGCAAAGGCTATGAGCTGTGTTACAGCAGATAGACGACATCGACAGAGAAATAAAAACGATTTTTAAAACCGCAGTAACCAAAATGAAAAACTTACTAGAGCTTTCCAAATTAGTTTTTTAAGGATTTTTTTATTTATTTTGAAAGGCAGGAGATACAGAGAAAAAAGGAGAGGGAGGTTGAGGTGGGGGGGGGATTTTTTGTGACCAGATTCTGTTTGCTCCAATTGCCTCCTCATCTTAGGCAGCTGAGGCTGGTACAGCACAGGAAGCTCAGTGTGGCTGTGTCATCCCTGCCCCAGCTGCGGCCTGCAGACATCACATCCTTTACACATGCGTGGATGAGCGCCAAAGGGACCCCAACTCTTACACATGCGTGGATGAGGGCCAAAAGGTCCCCAGCTCTCACTCAGTCCACGCCCTTGACCTGAAGTGGGGAGAGTGGAGGAACACAGGAGGCCCCGGGGCTGGCTGTGTTTTCAGCATCATGTCAGAACCAGCTCAAATGTTAACTGAAAGACAGCTGGGGCAGCAGGTGTGGTGCAGTGGGTTAAGCCGCCATTTGCAGTGACTGAATGCCACACTGGAGTGCTGGTTCCGAGTCCTGGCCTCTCTGCTTCCAATCCAGCTCCCTGCTAACAAGCCTGGAAAGACAGAGAAGGACAATCCAAGTATTTGGACCCCTGAAACCTTTGTAGGAAACCAGAATGGAGTTCCTGGCTCCTGGCTTCATCCTGGCACAGACCTGGCAATTGCAGCTATTTGGGGAGTGAACCAGCAGATGAAGAGTCATTCTCTCTCTCTCACTCTAACTCTGACTTTCAAATAAATAAATGAATCTTCAAAAAAATATATAGCAAGACAACTACGTACAGTACACAATACTTGGTGATAAGATGACTAGGTTACAGGTGTGTGTATTTACTGTGCCCTGTGCTTTATAAGTTGAGTGTGTTCCATCTACCTCCATATAGACAGCTTGTTCTACGAGTATGCGGCATTCAGAAGCAGTCTCTGACACGCCTCCTAATCGCATCCTCTTCTCTTGTGCTTGAATCCATCCCATGTGCTTTCATTGGCATGGCCACACCAGTTGTGCATCCCAGATAGCCAGCTGTGCAGTAGGCCGTACCATCCAGACTTGTGTAAGAACACTCTGCGATGCTCACACGGCGGTGCAATCACCCAGCCGCACATTTTGCAGCCAGTGTCCTGGTCGCTGAGGGGTGCAGGTTGTGCCTTAGGCATCACTCAGCCAGTGCTGGGCATTTGTGACAGCGGTTAAGACACCATGTGGGATGCCCATATCCTACATCTAAGGTCCTGGGTTCAAGTCTCAGCTCTGCTCACTGAGTTAGAGCTTTCTACTAATGCACACCCTCGAAGCAACAAGTACTTAGCTCAGCTACCCAGCTCCGTGCCACCCACGTGGAAGAGTTGGGTTGAGTTTCTGGCTCCTTGCTTCGGCCTTATCTGGGCTCTGTTGTGGCAGGCTTTGGGAAGTAAACCAGAGGATGGGAGCTCTTTCTGTCTGTCTCTATCTTTACCTCTCAAATACATAAATTCATTTAAAATTTAAATCATTTAAATACATTTTGACAATAATCCATGGGCTTTCCTATAACTATGGTGGAATGGATGACACATTTAAAAAAAATTCAGAGACTTTGATGACCTCCATTTGAATTGATTGGAAAAAGAGGGATTAGGAAGAATGCAATGGATGCCTAGATCAATACTTACAGGGGCCAGCACTGTGGCGCAGTGAGTTAAAGCCCAGGCCTGAAGCGCCAGTATCCCATATGGATTCCAGTTCTAGTCCCAGCTGCTCCACTTCTGATCCAGTTGTCTGCTGTGGCCTGGGAAAGCAGTAAAAGATGGCCCAAGTCCTTGGGCCCCTGCACCAGTGTGGGAGACCCAGAAGAAGCTCCTGGCTTCTGGCTTCAGATCGGCACAGCTCTGGCTATTGTGGCCATCTGGGGAGTGAACCAGTGGATGGAGGAGCTCTCTCTCTGTCTCTACCTCTCTCTGTAACTCTGTCTTTCAAATAAATAAAATAAATCTTTAAAAAATACATATATACCTATATAGATAGATGATAGATACATAGATACATACATAGGTGTGAAGATACCTAAATATGCAGATACATGAAGACAGATAGATGATAGATAGATAGATAGATAGATAGATAGGAAGGAAGGAAGGAAGGAAGGAAGGATTGATTTTGGAAGTTCATGGAAAATTTGTATTATGAAAAAAAACTGCATGTATTTCAAGACTTTTCCTATGAAAATAAACTGACCTTTTAATTCCACTTTTCCTCAGAAGGCTTGAAGTATTCTCCTAGGTAGACAGATAATCCAGGTACTGTGTGAAGCAGTTCAAACGTATTTTCTCATCTGATTTCTCTGACAACCCTTCGAGGCCATGGGACTCACTCAATAGCTCATTAAATTGTTACTCCACAGCTGCTCCAGCCTGGCTGCCTCCACCTCCCTGGCAGACCGCTCTTTGCCACACCTCCCTGTGGGTGTCTCTGTGGGATTGTCTTCACTCACAGGATGTCGGCTGCTGTGAGCTCACCCAAGTGAGTGGGCGAACCAGCGGCCCTGCTGTGCATCCTGTGACATCGCCGTGGTCCCTGGAGCAGGAAGAACATGTGGAGTGGAGACAGCCCAGACAACGCCACTCCAGAGCCTCTGACTCCCAGCAAATAGGTGGCTATAGACAGAATGTGATAACACAGGGATCCCCAGTGTGTCTGCAGCTGCCCCGTCCACAGCCTCAGTGCATGGCCTGGGAGAAATCAGGGTATGGGGCTGGCATGGGACTACAAGTGGGGTAAGGCACCCACTGAGAAACCATTACCTCTTCTTGAGCAGGGTTCGAGTCCTGGCTGCTCTGCTGTGTACCTGGGCCCCTTGTCACCCACATGGGAGACGCAGGTGGAGCTCCTGACTCCTGGCTTCAGCTTGCCCCAGCCCAAGCCTTTGCAGCCATTTGGGGGGCAAATCAGCAGATGGAACAGCTCACTCTCTCTCTGTCTCTCTCTCTCCCCCTCTCTCTCCCTCTTCTCTGTCAATTTGCCTTGCAAATAAATAAATCTTTTATTAAAAAAAGAAAAAGAAGCAGATGCATATGACAGAGAGCAGGGTCTTCAAGAAAACCAGCGTGGTGGGTTCTAACGGTGGAGACGTGCAGTGTCTCACAACTGCTCTCAGCATCCCTTGAAGATGCCCCATGCAGAAAACCCTGCAGCCACCCAGACAGGCTCCCTCCCTGTGACCTTTGCTGAACTCAGCGGTGACCTGTCAGAAAATGTTCTGTGCTTGGCGTCACTTCCTTGGTTCTTCTTCGGATTTGACCTTTGTCTCATTATGCATCCCTGTGACAACCCACTTGGCTTCGGGAAGCAGCCCCCACATCCCCATCATGCACAGAGGCACCTGCAGCTCACTTCCCCCACCCGGGGGCCAGGCCTCCGCGGTTGCTCTGAGCTGGGTTCTCTCCTGAGCATTCAGGAGAGTGGAATGAAAGTAGAGTTCAGAGAAATGAAACCCAGGAGAAAAGTCCACTGTTGCATGGGATTGCGAGAATAGGAACTGATAACAGGACTGTTGGCTAGATATGTGTGAAGACCTGTTTAAAACCCTGTGATGTTGGGGCCAGCGCTATGGAGTAGTGGGTAAAGCCACTGCCTGTGGTGCTGGCATCCCATATGAGCGCTGGTTCAATTCCCAGCTGCTCTACTCTGATCCAGCTCAAAGGAAGATGGCCCGAGTCTTTGGGCCCCTGCACTCACGTGGGAGACCTGGAAGAAGCTCCTGGCTCCTGGCTCCTGGCTCCTGGCTTTGGATCAGCACAGCTCCAGCTGTTGTGTCCATTTGGGGAGTGAACCAACAGATGGAAGACCAATCTCTCTCTCTCTCTCTCTCTCTCCCTCTGTCTCTCGGTAATTATTTCAAATAAATAAAAATGAAATATTTTTTTAAAGAGTGGTGTATCTCCCCACAGAGGCAAAACCCATGCTGAGAAGGCCTGGACAGCCTGACCTCTGTGATGGCATCTGTCTGTGTGTCTGTGTGCGTGTGTCTCTGTGTGTCTGTGGGTGTGTCTATGGGTGTGTGTATGTCTGTGTGTGTGTCTGTGGTGGGGTGGAAAAGGGGAAGAAGCTGATCTGTGTTGTCTTTTATTTCTAGAATGGGATTGATATTCTCATAATAGAATTTAAAAATTTTTTTACTGATTGTTTATTTGAGAGGTAGAGTTGCAGGCAGAGAGGAGAGACAGAGAGAAAAGTCCTCCATCCACTGGTTCTCTCCCCAGATGATCTGAAGCCAGGAGCCAGGAGCTTCTTCCATGTCTCCCATGTGGTTGCAGGGGCCCAAACAGCTGGGCCATCCTCCACTGCTTTCCCAGACCATCAGCAGAGAGCCGGATGGGAAGAGGAGCAGCCGGGACACAAAGCTGTGCCCACATGGGATGCCAGCACTGCAGGCAGAGGCTTAGCACCAGCCCCAGTTTTTGATTATTATTTATTTGTAAAATCAGAGAGACAGAAACAGACAGATATCTTCCATTTGCTGGTTCTTCATTCCCCGGATCCCTGTGACAGCCAGAGCTGGGCAAGGCTGAAGCTTTGAAAGGAGAGGAGCCCAGCCGTGCGAGTGTGCCTGGTTGTGAGTGACTGAAGCCAAAGCTGAGTGACACACACGACAGGAAATGAGGCGGTTCACACACACACACACACACACACACGGAGGCCTGGATCCCAAGGCTCGGGGAACGAGCACAGACCGAGGAGTCAGGCAGCTGGAGCACAGGCAAGGTAGCTCCCCAGGAAGTGCCTGACCAGCTGCTGCAGTTGCACCACCTCCACACCATGGAGGCAGGCTGTGGGCACCATGGCATGATGGATGGCAGGCAGGCCCACCCACACGGCCACCACACACGTGGACATGGCATCATCCCACACTTCCTGGACTGTGCTTGTCTATGTACATCGTCTGAGCCCACTTTATTTTTTTTAAAGATTTATTTATTTATTTATTTATTTATTTGAAAGAGTTACACAGAGAGAGGAAACGCAGAGAGAAAGAGAGAAGTCTTCCATCCTCTTGTTCACTCCCCAATTGGCTGCAACAGCCAGAGCTGCTCCGATCCGAAGCCAGGAGCCAGGAGCTTCTTCCGGGTCTCCTACAGGGGTACAGGGGCCTAAGGACTCAGGTCATCTTCCACTGCTTTCCCAGGCCATAGCGGAGAGCTGGATCAGAAGTGGAGCAGCCAGGACTTGAACTGGTGCCCATATGGGATGCTGGCACCATAGGCGGAAGATTTACTGGCTACACCACAGCACCAGCCCACTTTAAAATCCAGAATCAGACCACCTGATTGGATGACCCCATAACATGTTGATCCCAAAAGCCTTGTAGGGGCAGTAAGAGAACGTGTCTTGCTTTTGGAGGTCTGACTTCCTGCACAATACACCGAAGAGGGGGGAAGGGTACCTCGAGGACAAAGCCAATCCGGACAACAGGTAGCAGCCCACAAATTCAACACCAAAGCTACAGATGTCAGATAGTGAAACCCAATAGTACAATATGACAGTTGGCCAAGGATCTCACAAGTGAAGCCAATAAAATGTTCATGGAGCAACCCTGGAGTTTTCTCTTGGTGCATTGCTGAGATGAGAACCAGCATTTCCACCTTTCCATTACAACGAGCCCTCAAAGTCCTTAGCCTGACTAGTTTAATCACATTGCTGGTGTGCTGTCTAATGAGAGGGATGCACACGTACTGTGTTGTGGGGCAGAGGGGCAGGCTCCACTTGTGATTGCTAAGGGTCTTACCTAAAATGCTAACAACTGCACTTGTGGCCCACGGGAGCTCAGCTCCAGCCACTTGCTTCCATTTGCCTTGGCCTGCAAGTGCCAAGAGAGCAAACAAGAAAACTAGCAAATTCTCCTACATGATGAACCTGACTCAGTGTTCCAAATACAGGGCTTGCTCCTCCCACCAGTGCCTGCCCCCCATGGCCCTGACACTCCACTGAGTGGTCCATGGTACAGCAGCAGCTGCATCACCTGGGAGCTTGTTACACATGCAGACTCTAAGGCCCCACCCCCAGAACTACCGAATCAGAGTGCTCCCCCAGCCCTGCCTGTCTAATGTTTCTCACTGAGTCTCATGCCCCTGTACTGTGAGCAGCTCTGTGTCCTGTAATCTCTCACCTCGTGATGTCATCCCTCACCTCGTGATGTCATCTCTGATCTTATGATGTCATAGCATACATAATGATGTTATCTCACACTTGCGATGTCATCTCTCACCTTGTGATATCACCCTTCACCTTGTGTGATGTCATCTCTGACCTTGTGATGTCACCTCTCATCTCTTGATGTCATCTCTGATCTCAGGATAGCATCTCTTACCCCAGGAAGATCAAACCCAATTTCCCCATTACGATTATAAGGGTTAGGGGACCCCACCTAAGTCTTTTCCTTGAATGACTCCATTTTCTGCTACTGGATCCTTCTCCTAGGAAACACACCCAGGAACGGCTGGTGCAAGGGTAAGTGAGGTGCCCACCCCTTTCTGGGCTAAGCTTCCAGTCCCTCCCACGCAGGTCCTTCTTGTCAATTCTGAGTTGCATATATTCCAAGTAATGGGATTGCTGGGGCATATGGAGATTCTGCTTTTAGTTTCTTTGAGGGACCTCCATACTGTTTTCCAGGGAGGCTGTTCTAGTTTGCATTCCCATCAGCTGTGTTCCCCTTTCTCTGTCTCCTCGCCAGCATTTGTTGTTTTTGCCTTGTTGATGATAGCTGTTCTAGCTGGACTGAGGTGATGCCTCATTGTAGTTCTGATTTGCACTTCCCAGGTGTAGATTAATAAAGTGGAGCAGTATTTTTTGTAATTCCTGTTGGTCATAAGTACCTCAGAGAAAGACATCTGCACTCACATGTCCATTGCAGCACTGTTCAGAGAAGCCACGCTATGGAATCACCCAGGTGTCCATAGACAGGTGAGTGGACAAAGAGAAGACGGTGTGAATGCATGATAAAACATTGTTCAGCCATACATGAGAATGAAATCCTGCCATTTGCAGCAACAATGGATGGAACTAGAAGACTAACTAGGTAAGGAAGATAAACCAGGTACAGCAAGACAAACAAGGCATTCTCACTCACACGGGAAAGCTTTTTCACAGAAGCAGAAAATCAAATAATGATTATCAGAGCCCAGGGAGATAGGGAGGGAGGGGCTCGAGGGAGAGTAACAGGCAGGATACAGTTAGGAGAACTAAGTGCTAGCACCCAACAGCACAGTAAGATGGCCACAGCTTATAACTGTTACACATTTTTTTAAAGATGTATTTATTTATGTGAGAGGCAGAGTTATAGATAGAGGGAGAGACACAGAGAGAGGTCTTCCATTCAGAGGTCTTCCATTCACTGGTTCACTCCCCAAAATGGCTGCAGTTGAAGCCTGGAGCCAGGAGCTTCCTCTGGGTCTCTCACGCGGGTGCAGAGGCCCAAGCACCTGGGCCACCTTCCACTGCTTTCCCAGGCCAGAAGCAGAGAGCTGGCTCAGAAGAGGAGCAATCATGAATCAGCATCCATATGGAATGCCAGAGGCACAAGCCCACTATGCCACAGCACCGGCCCCATTATTGCACATTTTATAAAGAACCACAAGATAAAGGCTTGAAGCACCCCAACAGGCAGAAATGAGAGGGAAATGGTAATTACTCGGATTTGATCACTACACATTGTAGACGTGTCTCAAATGATCACACATTTGTACAATTATTTTTTTTTTTTTTGACAGGCAGAGTGGACAGTGAGAGAGAGAGACAGAGAGAAAGGTCTTCCTTTGCCGTTGGTTCACCCTCCAATGGCCGCCGCGGCCGGCACACTGTGGCCGGCGCACCGCGCTGATCCAATGGCAGGAGCCAGGTGCTTATCCTGGTCTCCCATGGGGTGCAGGGCCCAAGGACTTGGGCCATCCTCCACTGCACTCCCTGGCCACAGCAGAGAGCTGGCCTGGAAGAAGGGCAACCGGGACAGAATCTGGCGCCCCGACGGGGACTAGAACCCGGGGTGCCGGCGCCGCAAGGTGGAGGATTAGCCTAGTGAGCCGCAGCACCGGCTTTTTTTTTTTTTTACATTTGTACAATTATTATGACTTCATTAAAAATAAAATATATATATATAAGTGAAAATAAATCAGTGGATAACCTCCCAGCTGTAGAGTTCATCTCCTGCCGCCCCGGGCCGTGTGTCCACTGGGCATGTGCAGAGGAGCCCATCCGTTTTCCAGTTGGCCCCACGCACATGCTCCTAGCTTTGCAGGGAAGTGAAAGAGGGAAGGCGTAGAGCTGGGCGGCCCATCCACGGGGCAAGGAAGGTGCAGCCCTTTATCCAGCCCCCCACACACAGAGGAAGTGAAAGAGGTGTGGACACAGGTTCTCTGAGCAGGCTCCAGTCTTGATGCCACTTTACAAGGGGCCGGTGTGTTTAACCCACTCCAGGTGGATTCCTAGAACACACACATGTGTTCCGGCCTCAGGCAGTACAGGGAAGGGCCCCTGCCCCTTGCCAGTGCTGGCAAGCCTGGGCTAAGTCTTGCACACAAGAGAGTGATTTAAATTCTGGAAGGCATGGAGCTTGCATTTATCTGGGCCAGTTCATGAGGAATGCCAGACTGGTCGCTGAGAATTCAGGCTAAGAATCGTCTTTAGCGCTCCCATGGGATTTCCCACGGGTGGGCCAGGCGTGTTTTCTGATGTGGGTTCCCTGTGTCAATAAACTCTAGCAAAAGGTCTCCATCTCCACCTCTGGGCACACCATTAAAACAGGTGTTCTCTGCACAATATAACTTTTTCTTCTTGCAGTCCCAATACAAAAGCCTGCCTGTGTTTTGTAATTCATTTAGCTCTATGGTGGATCTTTGGGACTTGAGTTTCTTAATGTCACTGGGAAGCACATGGCAGAAGAAAGTGACATAAGCGATTGTGAGAATGCCTTGCAATGATCACCGGTAATTCTCACCCATCATTGATCATTATAATTAGTGATAGGCCAGACAGCTTCCCACATGTCTGCACTGCAGTTGGCAAAGCAGGCACTAGGCTTACCTAGGGGCTTACAGTCTTGGCAAGCATACGGGGTTCACACAGGCTCTCTCTCTTCCCAGTTCCCTGAACAGCCTCCTCCTCGGCCTTCCAGACCCCGCAGCCCCTGCACCTGCCCCTCTTCCCACTTCCCCAGATGAGAAGTAGCCTGGCTTCGCTTCCCCTTTCTACCCTAATGAGGTGTGTGGCGTGCACCTGTCTCCCTCAATTCTCTGTTTCTGCATCTGTACATAGTGGGTGGTGGCCGCCGGGGGTTGTTTGGAGGTCACGTGAGGAATCACAGATAAAAGGATGTGGTACAACAGCAGATTATGCTGTAGTCAGTCACTCTCCTGCCTCGGCCTCCTCTCCTGCCTCCCCCCTTCCTTCCCAGCCATGCCCCATCCAGTTTCTCCCCACGTCCCTGTCCCCACTCTTTGCTTCCTCTTTCTTGGAGCGCTCACAGCCTGTGCCACAGGGGATGAAATCCTAAGCAGAGATGGCTGCAGAAATCTGCACACGAACAGGCTGCGAACAGGACTGGGCTCCAGGTCCCTGGGGCTCCTCACATCCCCACCCAGCCCTTGGGTCCTCATCCAGACGAGGGAACATGAGTTCAGCACAAACAGTACAGAATGAAGACTTCTGTCTTGTGCACCATAAGTAATTTGAGGGCATGTCACAAAGGCTGTGGAAAATCAAAATTTATCCAAAATTTTTTCTTGGAAAGCCACACCAACTAGGGGTCTTCCAAAAGCTCAGGGAAAATGCACATTATGAAAAAGCCAATGTGCAGATTTTTAATAATTTTTTATATATATTTTTAATAATTTTTTACTAGTGTCCTTACAGAGCACTAGTGTCTCGACAGGCCTAAGTAGCACACTCACCAGGACTGGGCGTCCCCACTGCACCCTCTCCCGCACGGAGCCGAGCAGCCTCCACCCTGGGAACGTGCAGATCTGACCTTGTGAGCATGCCTGCTGTCATCTTCTCAGGACTTCCAGTAAGGACTCCGCAAGTGGCACTTTTCTTGTGGAAAAGAAAAGGCAAAACAACCACGGGGCTAGATGTGAGTTGTGCATTATTTTTTGTTTTTTGTTTTTAATTTTTTATCAACAATAATTGTACCTATTTTTAGACTCCAGGGTGATATTTCTTTTTTTTTTAAAGATTTATTTTATTCATTTGAAAGACAGAGTTACAGAGAAAGGCAGAACCAGAGAGAGAGCTTCCATTCCATTGGTTCACTCCCCAAATGACCACAACAGCCAGAGCTGCGCCAATCCAAAGCCAGGAGCTAGGAGCTTCTTCCAGGTCTCCCACATGGGTGCAGGGGCCCAAGGACTTTGGCCATCTTCTACTGCTTTCCCAGGCCATAGCAGAGAGCCAGATCGGAAGTGGAGCAGCCGAGACTCAAACCGGCGCCCATATGGGGTGCTCCAGAGTGCTAGCCCAGTGATATTTCAATACATATATGCAGGATGCACTGCCAGGGTGGTCAGAATTTCCCCTGCTTTGGCCTATGACTGCAGGCTTGGAGCTCCTGTCTTCTCCTTGTGCAATGGCCATGTGCTCGCTTGGTGTGAACTGTGTTCTCGCCACTATGCCATGTGTCACTGGGAGCTTACTCCCCTGATCTGACTCGGATTTGGTACCTGTTATTCAACCCCCTCTTTGCCCTCAACCCCTCAGCCTCTAGTAATCACCACTCTGTTTTTTAATTGGGCTTGGGGGTGTTTTGTTTTGAGCTCCCACAGGTGAGGGAGAATATACGGTATCTGCCTTTCTGTATCTGGCTTATTTCAGTCAACCTGATGACTTCTAGTTCCATACATTTTGCTACAAATGACACACTTTCACTTTTTATGGCTGAATGATATTCCATTGTGCATATATACCACATTCGTCTGATAACAGACGTATTGGCTGACTCCACTCTGCGGCTATTGTAAACACTGCAGCAATAAACATTGATGGAGGTGTCTCCTACAATGAGTTCATGTCCTTTGGGTATAAATGCAGTAGTGAATAGTGAGACAGAGACAGAGAGAAAGGTCTTCCTTTTTGCCATTAGTTCATCCTCCAATGGCTGCCACGGCCTGCGCGCGCTGCAGCCAGCGCACCGCGCTGATCCGAAGGCAGGAGCCAGGTGCTTCTCCCAAGCACTTGGGCCATCCTCCACTGCACACCCTGGCCACAGCAGAGAGCTGCCCTGGAAGAGGGGCAACCGGGACAGAATCCAGTGCCCAACCGGGACTAGAACCCGGTGTGCCGGCGCCGCAAGGTGGAAGATTAGCCTACTGAGCCATGGCGCCGGCCAAGAGTTCTCCTTTCTCCACATCCTCACCAGCACTATCTTCTTGTTGTTATTGTTGTTGTTGTTTTAATTTTACCTCCTCAGGTCGATTTTCCAAGCTCCCGCTCTACACTCTTTTTTTTTTTAATTTATTTATTTATTTATGTATTCGAAAGTCAGAGTTACACAGAGAGAGAAGAAGAGGCAGTCCCGCTCTGGGTCTCAGCGGGGACGGCCCCCAGACTGCTTGTTGCGTGAAAGCAAACTGCAGGACGCTAGGCCGCGCCACCAGAGCGGACCGGACCCGTACCCCGGGACTGGAAACCCTGTGTGCGGCTTCGCCTGCAGAGACTGAGACCGAGACAAGGAGAGAGACTGGCCGGTGCTCCAGCAGGCTAAGAGGCCGAAAGCTTGGGGCCCGGGGACAGCCCCCCGAACTTCTGTGGGCAGCCTGGGAGGGAAGCCCGCGAGCTCTAGAGCAGGGCCTAGGGGAGTGAGGTAGGTGTCGGGGCGGGAGGCACACACACACAGTGCTGCGCCGTTGAGGACAGGGCTGAGCTCAGGTGCCCGGCCAAATGCAGGGCAGGATGCAGGCGGCGCGGCTCTCGAGAGGCCCGGGGTCAGGACAGCAGGCCTGGCCGCACGGGGCCTGGGCTTCCTCTTGCCCGCCACAAGGCATGCAAGAGCCAGCCCAGCCCGGCACTCCAAACGGGCCACGAGTCCTACCTAGAGACTGAGGCCGGCCTCTGGAGGCCTCAGGAACACGCCTGAGGGCACGAGCGAGTCCCCAAAACCTTGTCTGTGGGAAGCTGTGGGTCCCAGCGCCCCCGTCCGGCTTGCGCATGCGCAGTGGAGGCTTTCTGGCACCCGGGGATGCGGGCGGGGGTGGGGGTGCGGGCGGGGCCCTCTCCCACAGGCTGCTGGGGGGATCCACTGGTGACCAGAAGTGTGGGCACTCACGGCAGAAGCTCGTGGCTGAGTTCGGGGCTGTCACGTGGTGCCCGGAGGGGCACATGGACTGTCTCCTGATCCCCGCGTGACCAGAGTGTGGGCGGTCATGCGTTCGGTGCTGAGTGGTGCCTGGGCTCCCCACGAGACCCCAGGGGGCCAGCAGGGGTGGCAGCGCAGAGCAATGCGGGGCCACTTGCTCGTGGAGGCCCGCAGGCAGCAGGCCCACATGTGCCGACCGCCGGGCCTGGCACTCCAGGCTGCCTGGACACATGTGGGGTGGCTTTTCCAAGCCAATGGCGGCTCCGGCCTGCCTTCACGGAATCCTCAGGTTGCTGGTGTTAGGAAACTGGCGCAGTTGTAGCCAGGTGGCCCGCATGGCCTAGCTACCTGAGCCAGGCTCCACCCCCATCCTAATGGGATTTGCTGCTCCTGCTTCCCTGCCCGCCCTCAGGCAAAGTTTTAAAAGGGCCTGTTCCTGAACACGTGCTCTCTCGGTCCTTCTCTCCTGCGCTCTCTTGGCCTCTCTTGGCTTCTCTCCTCCCTCTTCTCCTTCCTCTGTCTCTCTCTCACAGTCTCCTCCTCTCTTTTTCCTTCGCCGCCCCTTCACTCCGATCTCTAGGGTGTTTCCCAATAAACCCTTTGCCTTAAAAAAAAAAAAAAAGAAGAGGCAGAAAAAGAGAGAGGTCTTCCATCCGCTGGTACACTCCCCAACTGGCCGCAAGAGCCAGAGCTGGGCTAATCCGAAACCAGGAGCCAGGAGCTTCTTCTGGGTCTCCAACATGGGTGCTGGGGCCTAGGGACTTGGGCCATCTTCTACTGCTTTCCCAGGCCATAGCAGAGAGCTGGATGGGGTCTCTAACCAGCGCCCTTTTGGGATGCCGGCACTGCAGGCGGTGGCCCTACCCGCCATACCACAGTGCAGGCTCCACCTTGTTTTTAATAACAGCCGTTCTCATGGAGGTCAGGTGATATCTCATTGTGGTTTTGATTTGTTTTTCCTGTTTGTTGCCCATTTGTCTTTCTTCTTTTGAGAACTTTATATTCAGGTCCTTTGCCCGTTTCTTAACTGGATTTGTTGGTTTTTCATTGTTGAGTTTTGTGAGCTCCTGATATATTCGGAATATTAAACCTTTGTCAGATAAGTAGCTTGCAAATGTTTTCTCCCATTCTGTTGGAAGTCTTCACTCTACTGATTGTCTCCTCTGCTGTGTCTCCTCTGCTGTGTGTGGAGAAACTTCTGTGTTTGACATAATCTCATTCCTCTAATTTTGATTCTGTTGCCTAATCTCATTCCTCTAATTTTGATTTTGTTGCCTGTGCTTTTGTGGTTTATCCAAAAAAAAAAAAAAAGCATTACCTTGAAGTATTTCTTCTGTTTTATCTTAACAACATCATAGTTTCAGGTCTACCATCCATCTTGAGTTAATTGTTGTATATGGTGAGAGAGAGAGAGCTAATTTCATTGTTTAACACCTGCATACCCAGTTTTGCCATAACCATTTATTAAGACTATCCTTTATCCAATGTATGTTCTTGGCACCTTTGTCAAAAATCAGTTGGATATATGTATGTGGATTAATTTCTGGGTAGTCTGTGTTATCCATTTTTCTGAGTGTCAATTTGTATGCCAGTATAATGCTATTTTATTACTTTTTAAAAAAATTATTTATTTGAAAGGTGGAGTTATAAAGAGACGGAGGGGGGTGGGATGGGGGGCTTCCATCCAGTGATTCACTCTCCAAATGGCCACAACAGCCAGAGCTGTGCCAATCTGAAGCCAGGATCCAGGAGCTTCTTCTGGGCCTCCCATGAGGGTGCAGGGGCCCAAGGATTTGAGCCATCTTCTACTGCTTTCCCAGGCAATTAGCAGAGAGCTGGATTGGAAGTGGAGCAGCCAGGACTTGAACCAGCGTCCATATGGGATGCCAACACTGCAGTTGGAGGCTTTACCTGCTATGCCACAGCACTGACCCCTATTTTATCACTTTAACTTTGTATGAAGCTTTGAAATCAGGTATTGTGATGCCTCTAGCTTAATTTTTATTATTTCTTTTTTGCTCAGAATTGCATTTGCTGTTCTGAGTCTTTTGTAATTCATATGAATTTTAGGATTGTTTTTCTAAATCTATAAAGAATGTCATTGGGGGCCGGCGCCGTGGCTCAATAGGCTAATCCTCCACCTTGCGGCGCCGGCACACCGGGTTCTAGTCCCGGTCGGGGCGCCGGATTCTGTCCCGGTTGCCCCTCTTCCAGGCCAGCTCTCTGCTGTGGCCAGGGAGTGCAGTGGAGGATGGCCCAGGTGCTTGGGCCCTGCACCCCATGGGAGACCAGGAAAAGCACCTGGCTCCTGGCTCCTGCCATCGGATCAGCGCGGTGCGCCGGCTGCAGTGGCGGCCATTGGAGGGTGAACCAACGGCAAAGGAAGACCTTTCTCTCTCTGTCTCTCTCTCTCACTGTCCACTCTGCCTGTCAAAAATAAAAAAAAAATTAAAAAAAATTAAAAAAAAAGAATGTCATTGGTATTTTGATAGAGATTGCATTGAATCTATGGATAACTTTATGTAGTATGAATATTCTAATGGTGTTAAATCTTCAATCCATGAACAAGGAATATCTCTCC
Organism: Oryctolagus cuniculus; assembly: GCF_964237555.1. Lineage (NCBI taxonomy): Eukaryota > Metazoa > Chordata > Mammalia > Lagomorpha > Leporidae > Oryctolagus > Oryctolagus cuniculus. The sequence goes on along the minus strand of NC_091442.1, from coordinate 47,849,758 downwards.
ATTTTTTGTGTCCTTGAGAATTCCTTTCATTGGTGTTTTGTGATTTTCACTGTAGATATCCTTCAGTTCCTTGGTTAAAGTTAATGCTAAGTATTTAATTTTTCATCAGTATTGTGAATGGGACTTCTTTCTTGATTTCCTTTTCAGCAAGATCATTATTGGTATATAAAATGCTAGGTTTTTTTGAATGTTGATTTTCTATCCTGCAACTTTAATGAGTTTGTGTATCAGTTCTGCAGCAGCTTGTCTGTGGAGTGTTGAAGGTTTCCAAGTGAAAAATCATGTCATCTGCACACATGGATATTTTGACTTCCTCTTTCAGTTTCAATGCCCTTTACTTCTTTCTCTTCTCTAATTGCTCTTGCTAATACCCCCAACATCATGACAAATAAGAGTGGTGCAAATGGGCGTTCTTGCCTTATTACAGGTCTGGGGGAAATGCTTTCAGGTTTTTCCCCATTCAGTATGATACTGGCTGTGGGTTTGTCAGATAGAATCTTTATAATTTTGAGGAGTAATGCTTCTATATCTAATTTGTTAAGGATCTTTATCACAAAATAAAATTAAATCTTGCCAGAGTTTTTCTGCATCTATTGAGGTGATGAAATGATTTTTGCTCTTCATTCTCTTGATGTGATTTATTACATTTGTTGATTTGCAAATGTTGAAACATCCTCACATCCATTTGATCATGATGATCTGTTTATATAGTGTAGGGTTCAGCTTGCTAATATTTTGTAGAGAATTTTTGCATCTATGGGCATCAAGGAGATTGGTGTAGAGTGTATGTATATGTGTGTTTGTTCAGTTTTGGTATCAGAATAATGCTGACCTCATAAAATGAGGTTGACAGAGTTCCATCCTCTTCATTATTTTGGAATAGTTTGAGACATATTGGAGTTAGTTCCTCTTTAAATGTTTCATAGATTTCAGTTGGAAAGCCATTAGGGTCCCGACTTTTCCTTGATGGGAGATTTAATTACTGCTTCAACCTTGTTACTCATTATGGATTGATTTAGGTTTTCTACATATTCTTGCTTTAATCTTGGTGGGTTATATGTAGCCAGGGATTTAACTAATTTTTAAGGTTTCCCAGATTGCTAGCATATAGTTGTTCACAGTAGGTTCTTATGATCTGTTGTGTCAGCTGTAATGTCTCCTTTTCTATCTCTAATTGAATTTATTTGAAACTTTCTCTTTTTGTCTTTTTTAGTCTAGTTAAAAGTTTATCTATTTTGCTTTGTCATTTCAAAAACCCAGCTTCTTGTTGACACTTTACATTTTTTATTAGTTTCAATTGCATTTGTTTCTGCTCTGATCCTTATTAATCTTTGCCTCCTAATTTTGAGTTTGGTTTGTTCTTGCTTTTTCAAGTCCTTGAGGTGAATTATTAGATTGCTTATCTGACACCTTTCTCCTTTTTAAGTATGTACCTAATGCTATCAATTCTCTTAATACTGCTTGTTCTCTATACCACAGATTTTGAAATGCTGTATTTTCATTTTCATTGGTTTCTGCAGATTTTAAAATTTCTTTTCTAATTTCTTCAATGATCTATTGGTTGTTCAGAAGCATGTTGTTCCATTTTTATGTATCTGAAAATAATCAACTGCTCTTGTCGACTTCCAGTTTTATTCCTTTGTGGACTGGGAAGAGCTTTGATATGCTTTCAGTCTTTTCAAATTTGCTGAGACCTGGTTTATTTCCTAATACATGATCTATGTTCAAAAATACCCCATGTGCTGCTGAGAATGTGTGTTCTATAGCTTTTGTGTAAAATGTTCTGTGAATGCCTGTGAGGTCTGTTTGCTCTAGAATGTGGTTCAGCTCTAATGTATCTTTGTTGATTATTTTGTCTGGGTGATCTGTTCATGATAACAATGGAGTGTTGAAGCCCCCCAATGTTATTGTATTGGAGTCCGTCTTTCTCTTTGGATCTGATATTTTCTTTATATATTTGAGTGATCTTGTGTCAGGAGCATATATATTTTTGATTATTACATCTCTTTTGCTGAATTGATCCTCTCATAATAAGTATATAAGTATATTGCCTGCTTTTATCATTTCTGATTTAAAGTTTGTTTTATCTGATATGAGTACAGCAACTCTAGTTCATTTTCTGTTTTGATTTCCAGTGGTAAGACTTTTCCCAACACTTCACTTTCAATCTATGTGTATATTTACCTGTGAACACTCGAGTCTTATTCTTTTATTTATTTGGCTAATCTGTATATTTTGATGGAAGAATTTTTTTAAAAGATTTTATTTACTTATTTGACAGGTAGAGTTACAGACAGTGAGAGAGAGGGACAGAAAGGTCTTTCTTCCATTGGTTCACTCCCCAAATGGCCGCAACAGCCGATGCTGCAGCTATCTGAAGCCAGGAGCCAGGTGCTTCTTCCTGGTCTCCCATGCGGGTGTAGGAGCCCAAGCACTTGGGCCATCCTCCACTGCCCTCCCGGGCCACAGCAGAGAGCTGGACTGGAAGAGGAGCAACCAGAACAAGAAGACAGGAGAATCTAATCCATTTACTTTCAAGGTTAATACTGATGGATAAAAATTAATGCCTGTCATTTTGATAACTGTTTATTGAGTGTTTGGTATATTCTCTGTTTTTTTTTTTCTTCCTCCTCTATTATCTTTGTGTTGGGGTAGCTTTCTATCATAATAAAGTTGAATTCTCTTTCTCTTTTGTACACCTACTCTGTTAGTGAATTTTTGTACTCTGATGTGTTTTTATGATGGTTAATATTTTTATTATTTTACTTGTAATGTAAGACTTCCTTCAGAATGTCATATAGGGCTGGTCTGTTGGTGATTAATTCTCTGTTTGTCTAGGAAATATGTTTTTCTCCTTCACTTCTAAAGAATAACTTCACTGGATACATTATTTTTGATTGGAAATTTTTCTCTCCTAAGGCACTGAATATATTATATCATTCTCTTTTTGCCTGTATGATTTCTGCTAAGAAGTCTGCTATTAGTAATGAGTGTTCCTTTTTATACAACTTGATGTTTTTCTCTCACTGTCTTTAGGATTCTCTTTCTTGTCAATTTTTTTTAAGATTTATTTACTTATTTCTTTAAAGATTTATTTATTTATTTGAAATACAGAGCCACAGAATAAGAGAGAGGGAGAGACGGAGAGAAAGGTCTTCCATCCACTGATTCACTCCTCAAATGGCCACAACAGCTGAAACTGGGCTAATCTTAAGCCAGGAGACAGGAGATTCTTCCAGGACTCCCAAGTGGGTGCAGGGACCCTAGCACTTAGGCCATTTTTTACTGCTTTCCTGGGCCACTGGCAGAGAGCTGGATTGGAAGACTAGCAGCCAGGACATGAACCAGTGCCAGTTTGGGATGCCAGTGCTGTAGGCAGTGGCTTTACTTGCTACTCCATGGTGCCAGCCTCATTTAGTTACTTATTTGAAAGACAGAGTTACAGAGAGGAAAGAGAGAGACAGACGGACAAAGAGGAAAAATCTTCCATCTGTTGGTTCACTCCCCAATGGCTGCAATAGCTGGAGCTGGGCTGGTCCAATGCCAGGAGGCAGGAGATTCCTCCGGGTCTCCCATGCAAGTGCAGGGGCCCAAGCACTTAAGCTATCTTCCATTGCTTTCCCAGGTGATTAGCAAGGAGCTGGATCAGAAATGGAGCAGTCAGGACTTGAACTGGCACCCAAAGGGATGCCAGTGCCACAGACAGTGGCTTTACCAGCTACACCACAGCACTGACCCCGTCCTTAACTTTTAACATTTGATTATTACGTGTCTTAGAAAAGCTATCTTTGTTTCTTGTATTTGGATGTCCATATCTCTTTCAAGACTTGGGAGGTTTTCAACTATTTCATTAAATAGGTTCCCACTGCTCTTTCAGGCATCCCTATAATACAAATATTTCTTCACCTGAAATGTCACATACGTCTCATCAGCTTGCTTCATTCTTTTAAATTATTTTCTCTTTATTTTTCTGACTACACTATTTCACAAGGCTCGTCCCTGAGAACAGAAATTCTCTCCTGCTTTGTCTGTTCTGCTGTTGAAGCTCTCAATTATATTTTTTAAAATTTTATTGACATTTTTCAATTTTAGTAATTTTTTTTTTGACAGGCAGAGTTAGAGAGAGAGACAGAGAGAAAGGTCTTCCTTCCGTTGGTTCACTGGCCAGTGCTGCACCAATCCAAAGCCAGGAGCGATGTGCTTCCTCCTGGTCTACCATGTGGGTGCAGGGCCCAAGGACTTGGGCCATCCTCCGCTGCCTTCCTGGGCCACAGCAGAGAGCTGGACTGGAGGAGGAGCAACCAGGACAGAATCCGGCACCCCAACGGGGACTAGAACCCAGGGTGCCAGCGCCACAGGCGGAGGATTAGCCTAGTGAGCCGTGGCACTGGCCCATTTTAGTAATTTCTGTTACATTATAATGTAATAACCCAATGATTCTTTTTAATAATTTCTATTTCTTTGGTGAATTTCTCACTCACATCCTGTGTTGTTTTCTTCTTTCTTGGGATGTCTGCCTGTATTCTTCTGCATCTCATTGAGTTTCCAAGGAATAATCACCTTGAGTTTTCTGACAGGCATTTCACAGATTTCCTTCCAGGAAGGATCCATTGCTGGAGAACTGCTGTGTTCTTTTGGAGGTGTCCCAGCTCTCTTCAGGTTTTCTCTGTCCCTGTTATGACATCTTTGCAGTCAGGGTTCTTCCTTTATGGAATACATTTCATTGCAAGTCCTTTTTGTTCAGATTGAATGTGGGTTATTAGTTGGGTTGTTGCTTTCGCTTTGGCTCTAGGTGAGCCCAGAAGTGTTAACCTCTGACGGATTTCTTCAGCAGTAATCAATGTTAGCAGTGTTCACGAGTGCCAGAGCTGTGTAGTCGGCTGCAGTTAAGGAGTAGTAGTATGACTATGAAGTGGGTGTGGGCTTCCAAAGGGGTGTGTCTTCAGGACCTGGAGAGCTGGGTGGCAACTGCACTAGGGTTTTCTGATGGCAGTAGCCATGGCACTGGTGCCTTGGGACCCAGAGGGTGTCCCTCTTGACCTGCCAGGCAAGCATGAGTGATTCTGGCACTTAAGGCATCACTCACTGGTCATGGCCCTGGTATTGTGTGATGTAGACGGCTACTTCTCCGGGTCCTTCTTTGTGGACATGGGTGATGTTGGGGGTTATAGCACAGAAAGCTCTAGTCCCAGCAGTGGGAGGGAAAAAGAAGACCATGCCCAGTTCCTGGGATGAATATAGGTTATGACGGTAGAGATTTTGTGCTTGCTGGGGTGGGCCTGGAGCAGTGGAATGTAGACGGGGTCTTCCCAAGGTTCCACAGGGTGGGTTTCAGTTCCTCTGAACAATATAGGACTAACAGCCACAGTTCCAAAGCTGCACAACAGGACCCTGGCCTAGGTCCCACAGAATTGTATAGGCTATGCTGGGGATTGTATACTGGCAGCCTTGGGCCTGTAGCAGTGGAATGGGAGACAGCATTTCTTAGGTCCTGCAGTGCAAGCCTAGGTGTTCCTGGGATTTACGAAGTTAACACTCATAGTCCCAGAGCGGCAGGAGACAGTGGAGACCTCATCCAGGTCCCACACTTCCCACACAGGCTATGCTGGGGCTGCGCACTTGCAGGAATGTGTTTGGAGCACTGGAATATAGACAGGTTCCCCTCCAGGTCCCACAGGGGCAACTCTGGTAAATTATGTGAAATATAACTCCAGCACAGTTCCTGGAAACATAACTCCAGCACAGTTCCTGGTCTGCAGGGCTCAATGGCTGCCTTACCCAAGTCCTACAGGTTGAGCATAGTGTATGCTGGAGATTGTGCACTAACCAGTGTGAGCCTTGGTCAGCAGTTTGCCAATACAGCCTTCCCCAAGACCCATGGGTGAGCACAGGTGCCCTGGGACTCAGAACAAAGAGTCAAAGACACAAAGCTGGAGGATGCAGTGGGTGCTTAGTTGGGTCTCTTGGGATGACTTCAGGTTACTGTTGGAATATACCTCCAGGCATCACAGTCCCAGAGTTCAGTGGATCAGAGGACACCTTACTCTGGCCCTGCATGGTGATCACACTGGAGACTGTGCACTGCCAGGTGCAGGCCCAGGACATAGGAATGCAGATGGGGGTTTCCACAGGTGTCCTGGGACTTACAGAACAACAGTCACACTCTCGAAGCTGCAGGACGCAGCAAGGTCCTTACCCAGGTCTCAGAGGTTGGCTGCCGGTTATGCCGGAGACGCTGAACTGGCAACCACCAGCTTGAAGCAGAGGAATGCATACATGGCCCTCCAGATCCCACCAGTGAGCGGGAGTTGCTCCAGAAATAATAGCATCAACAGCCACAGTCCTAGAGCTGCAGGACGCAGAAAGGACTGCCCCCAGGTCCCACAGGGCAGGCAAAGGTGATGCTGGGGTTTGTGTCCTGGCTGCCCAGCACCAAGTACTAAGCGATGCAGAAGGGGACTGTCCTCTGAGCTTATCTATGGTCTTCTGCTGGTACCGAGAAGCAGAGAACCTCCCTAGGTCACAGAGAGCGAGCAAGCACAGCTTGTGGCCGGCAATCCCACAGCTGCATGATGCTAGAGGGACCTGCTCTCTCCCTTGTGGAGTGCCCTGGCCCTGGTTCTGGGTGCAAAGAGGCTGCCTGCTGTCCCCTTCCACATACATAGTGGAGCTTAGCCGTGGATGAACGGCAGCACCTGGTTCCTGGGGCTTTGGAGACAGAGGGAGGGGGGGTTCCTTTTTTGGAACCAAGCAGTCCCTGGGACCCCAGTCAGCTCTCCAGGATGTACCTAAAGCCAGCGAGGACTGTGACACTCTCCTGTAGTCAGGAGGAGGGCGATGGTGGGGTCAACAGCACTTTTGGCTTCCTTTTTGCCAGCAAGATGGAGTCTCCCACCGAGGAGTCAGGGTGGAGGCTGCGGTTACATTGCTCCTCTCTCTCTGCTGGCTCTGAGCCTCTGTGCTGTTCCAGCTCCCTCCACTCCTTTACAACATTGTCCTTGAGTCACTCTTCTGGAAACAGAGACCTCCCTTTGTCATTCTAGTTCTTGTCTGTGGCAGGGGGAGGGCTGGCCCTCTTGGATCTGGCCTCTCCAGGTTGCACGTTGCTCACATGTTAATGTTAGTAGTTCCAACCAAAAAGGAAACCTGTTGAAGTGAAATGGACACTATGAGAAATGGTGACTTGATCAGCATAGCCCTGACTGTTAATGAACAACTTAATTCATTATCCCTCTTAGTAGTTTTTTTTGTCTGTTCTACTTAATATGACTGGTTTAATTCTGTAATTAATACACAGTTATTCTTAAGTGTTGAAATTCAACTGAAATGTGATCCCTGTTAAACATAAGAGTGGGAATAAGAGAGGGAAGAGATGTACAATTTGGGACATGCTCAAGCTGACTTGCCCCAAATGGTAGAGTTAGAAACATACCAGGGGACTCCAATTCAATCCAATCAAGGTGGCATGTACCAATGCCATCTCACTAGTCCAAGTGATCAATTTCAGTTCACAATTGATCATAATGAAAGGACTAAGAGTCAAAGGAAGCACATAAACAAGTCTAGTACCTGCTAATACTAACCGATAGCATAAATAAAGGGGAGAGTGATCCAACATAGGAAGTGAGATACTCAGCAGACTCATAGAATGGCGGATGTCCTAAACAGCACTCTGGCCTCAGAATCAGCCCTAAAGGCATTCCGATCTGGCTGAAAAGCCCATGAAAGTATTTCAGGCATGGAAAGCCAAGACACTCTGGAAAAAAAAAAAAAAACACCTAAATAAAAGATCTCTGTGAGTGAGATCCCAGTGGAAAGAACAGGTCTTCAAAGAAGGAGGTACCTTTCTCTGAAGGGAGGAGAGAACCTCCACTTTGACTATGACCTTGTCTAAACAAGATAAGAGTCGGAGAAGTCAAGGGGCTTCCATAGCCTTGGAAACTCATGACTGGAGCATAGGGAGATTACTGATGCCATAAACAGGAGTGTCAATTTGTAAAGTCAACAACAGGAGTCACTGTACACTTACTCCTCATGTAGGATCTCTGTCCTTAATGTGCTGTACATTGAGACTTAATGCTATAACGAGTACTCAAACAGTATATTTCACTTTGTGTTTCTATGGGGGTGCAAACTGTTGAAATCTTTACTTAATGTATACTAAACTGATCTTCTGTAAAAAAAAGAAGAAGAAGAAGAAGAAGAAGAAGAAGAAGAAGAAGAAGAAGAAGAAGAAGAAGAAGAAGAAATTATCAATTCCCAACTTGACTCTCACTGGGATTAAACATGACAATAGGACTGATCTGATTTCATCATCATTTAAAAAATCATCTATTATTTTTCACTTTATGTTTCTGTGTGGGAGCAAACTGTTGAAATCCTTACTTAATGTATACTAAACTGATCTTCTGTATATAAAGAGAATCGAAAATGAATCTTGATGTGAATGGAAGGGGAGAGGGAGTGGGAAAGGGGAGGGTTGTGGGTGGGAGGGACGTTATGGGGGGGGAGCCATTGTAATCCATAAATCGTACTTTGGAAATTTATATTCATTAAATAAAAGTTAAAAAAAAAATGTTAGTAGTTCCAGTACTGCTCTGGGAACTCAGTAAGAGCTGCGCTGTTGTGGAACTGCCTGTGTGGCATTTGGGGCCACTCAGCGGCTGGTTGCCCCAACTTCATACTTGCTCTGATGAGCACATGGAGGGACCAACCACCTGGGTCTTCTCTTGCTAACTCAACCCAAGGCTTAGTGGAGGATCCCCCAACCAAACCTGTGGGTTCACCTGAACAGGAGATTTAAAAAACAAAACAGTCCTCCATCCTGGGTGTGATTTTTAGCCTATGAGATGATAAAGTCCTTGGCTCCTGGAGTCTGTGTTTCAGCCTCAAACTAGTGGCCATCACTGCCTGACCTTAGAGTAACCTCAGGGGGTTGAACTCTGAGGATTCCTGGGTCCCACCACCCAGAAACTCTGGACAGGGACCTGACCTTGAGCAGCACCCAGGAGCATATGCTGTGTGAGCACCCCTGGCAGGTGAGAACCCCTGGCAGGCACATGAGGCATCACCCTGAGTGATGACCAGCCCGACAGGCACCTGCCCCTTCCCCTCTCCTGCACATGGGTGTGAAGGAGAGAGCTCCCAGGCCACTAAGTCCAATTAGGGTGGCAGATTTCCCACCCCTGCAGGGCAGAGAGATCACAGATGGCAAAGAACACGAAGGAAGGAGGGAGGAAGGAGGGAGGGGTTGGGAGGTCCCCAGTCCCCAAAAACTCCAGGTCTCCCTTAACCCAGTAGCTGTGCTTAAGGTGCTGTGACCCTTGGACATTGGTTCAATGGTACACAGCCACTGCTGGGCAACACCTGAGCCTGGGTGGGGTGTGGGTGCTGTGAGCTGTCCCGGGCAGGGCTGTGACATGTGATTTGCTGCGTCATGGCTCTTGTGAAAATGAGTAACCTGGCATTTTCATTATGGTTAGCATGAAAACACTTTGGCAGTGAGAACCCCATTTCAAAGTGTTATCTGATTTTCCTTTGAGCCAAGCAGTGGCTGAGAGCAAGAAGGCCCATTGCTTCCCACTGACTGGCTGACAGCCACACCGACAACCATGTACTTCTGTTCTCCCAAGACTGTCAGGGCCCAGGACGTCCCTCTCCCAGGCTGACACCTGCAGGCTGAGACACTGTACCTTCTGGGGTGGGAAGCACCAGCGCCTTCAGATTGCCATTTGAGACGCATCTCTCTGGGACGCCACTCTGCGGAATTCCCTCTGGAAGGCACCAACCCCAGAGGACCCAGAGTAGCCTGGGCCACCTGACCATCCCACAGAGGGGGTGTGTTTCCCAGGCCCTTTGGACATTTCCTCCGCGGACACACGGTGTTTGCTTCATGACGAGTATGGCTCGAGTCATTCTCTTGTTCCTGTTCTGGCTTTTTTTTTTTTGACAGGCAGAGTGGACAGTGAGAGAGAGAGAAAGGTGAAAGGTCTTCCTTTTGCCCTTGGTTCACCCTTCAATGGCTGCCGCGGCCGGCGCACTGCGGCCTGCGCACCGCACTGATCCGATGGCAGGAGCCAGGTACTTCTCCTGGTCTCCCGTGGGGTGCAGGGCCCAAGTACTTGGGCCATCCTCCACTGCACTCCCTGGCCACAGCAGAGAGCTGGCCTGGAAGAGGGGCAACTGGGACAGAATCCGGCGCCCCGACCGGGACTAGAACCTAGTGTGCCGGTGCTGCAAGGCGGAAGATTAGCCTAGTGAGCCACGGCGCCGGCCTGGCCTTTCTTTCCATATATTCCCTGTTGCTTATTTTTGCATGGTCTGCTTTTGTGCACCTTGCAATAAAACTGATTCATTGGGGGATTATCTTTGCTTCACTTCACTTGTCACTTAATTAAAGGGTAACAGGACCTGCCACTCTGGGAAAATTATAATCCTGTGATTAAAATTATAACCATGTAACAGGGAATGGTGATACACTGTGACAGTCACCAGCCCCTTCCCTTCAGGGCCACCTCAGATTCAACGTGACACTTCCTTAGTGGCTGGGCTGCGCAGGCACAGGCAAGCACCAGCCCCTATTCAACATGGTAAATTTAAACCCCTGTTTCATCTTTATTTTATTTTTCATAACAACATACATGAGCCTAGAGGGTGTTAACGGAAATGGGCCAGGTGCAGACAGACAAGGACCACACAGTGTCGCTCACATGGGGAGTCTGAAACACTCCTCATGAGACTGGACAGTAGAGGGGCTGGTGACATTGTGGTACAGCGGGCTGGTTATGCCTCTGCCTGCAATGCCCACATCCCATGTCAGCCAGCTTCCTGGCTGCTCTGCTTCCAACTCAGCTCCTTGTCAATGTGCCTGGGAAGGCAACGGAAGATGGCCCAAGTGCTTGGGCCCCTGCCACCCACGTGGGAGATCTGGATGGAATTCCAGGCTCCTGGCTTCAGTCTGGCCCAGCCATGGCCATTGTGGTCATTTGGAGAATGAACAAGTGGGTAGGAGGGGGGTGATGGGCAGACAGAGGTTGATCCATGGGCACCAAGTTACAGCCAGCCAGGGGGACTGTGCCCTAGGGTTCTAAGGCACAACAGGATGACTGCAGTCAGCAGTCACACACTGTGTGTTTCAAGTAGCCGGCAGAGAGGATTTGGAAAGTTCTTATGGCAAACATGATAAATACTACCGTGACAGTTATGCTAATTACCACGATTTGATCATCACGCAACATGCATACATATGGCAACACCACATGTGCCCGATAATCTGTACTGTTAAAGCCACAGCCTGCAGCACTGGCAACCCATATGAGTGCCAGTTCAAATCCCAGCTGTACTTCAAATCCAGCTCCGTGTTACTGCACCTGGGAAAGCAGAGATAGAGAGAGAATTCTCCTCTCGGGAATGTTTCTTTCCTAGGCAGAAGTATTTGGGGGTAAAGGTAACATCTACAACCCAAGAGCCTTGGCCTCTGCCACCCATGTGGGAGACCCAGAAGAAGCTCTTGGTCAGCCTGGCCAGCTGTGGCTATTGTGGCCATTTGGGGAATGAACCAGCAGATGGAAGATTCTCTCTCTCTTTGTCTCTCCTCTTTCCATCTGTAACTCTGCCTTTCAAACAAATAAATAAATCTTAAAAAAAAAAAAAAGACCTTCTACCAGTATATAGATTCAAGGTCTTAAAATTTGGTGGTTAAAATCAAAAGATGGGCCAGTGCCACAGCTCAATAGGCTAATCCTCCACCTGTGGCACCGGCACACCGGGTTCTAGTCCCAGCCGGGGCGCCGGATTCTGTCCCGGTTGCCCTTCTTCCAGGCCAGCTCTCTGCTGTGGCCAGGGAGTGCAGTGGAGGATGGCCCAAGTGCTTGGGCCCTGCACCCCATGGGAGACCAGGAGAAGCACCTGGCTCCTGGCTTCAGATCAGCGCAGTGCGCTGGCCGCGGTGGCCATTGGAGGGTGAACCAAAGGCAAAAGGAAGACCTTTCTCTCTGTCTCTCTCTCTCACTGTCTACTCTGCCTGTCAAAAAAAAAAAAAAAAAAGTGACATCAGAACATTCCTGGGTCTTAAAGTTGGGGGTTCTTACCTCACACAGAGAGCTTTCTGTATTGCCTGGAGGAAAGGCAGTGCGGGGCTGATGCAGGCCCACCACCATCTCCCTTGAAGTCCATGGTTCTGGGGCACTGAACTGACCCCAAAAAGCAGGTGCCCACCTGACAGCTGCCAGTGAGATCCCACGCTGGGATGCACCTGCAAGCCTGGAAGGCAACCACATAGCAAGGGGAGCCCTACCATGGGCCTCCTGACAGCTCACACAGAGGCACACAGCATCCAGGACGTGCTCCTGTCAAAATGACGTACCCTGAACCCAGGCACCCAGGCACCACAAGGAAGATGGAAATGTCCCACAGCACCACAATATATAAAACAGCTGCTCTGAATGCTCTAAGAAATGTGAATGAGGGGCTGGTGTTGTGGCCTAGCAAGTGAAGTTGCCACCTGCAGTGCTGGCACCCACACAGGAACCCAGTTCAAGTCCTGGCTGCTCCACTTGTGATGCAGCTCCCTGCTAATGGCCTGGGAAAGCAGTGGAAGATGGCCCAAGTGCTTGGGCCCCTGAACCCATGTGGGGGACCTGGAAGAATCCCCTGGCTCCTAGCTTTAGATCAGCCAAGCCCTAGCTGTTGCAACAATCTGGGATGTGAGTCAGTGGATGGAAGCACTCTCTCTCTCTTTCTCTTTCTCTTTCTCTTTCTCTCTCTCTCTGAAACTCTTTCAAAATAAATAAATCGATCCTTAAGAAAAGAGAAAGAAATGCGAATGACATGAAAGAAAAATAAAAGACATAGCAGCTGTTCCCAACTAAAGAAGATGAAAACATTCAGAGGCTAAACGGGAAGTGAGACCTTGGATTGGCTTCTGGACAAGGTGGGGGAAATGCTGGAATGGACACTTTGGGGGTAATTAGAAGACTTCTTGAAGTAGTCAAGTATTAGACACTAACAGTATATCAGTGTTAAATATCCTGAATCTGATAAGTATGTTACAGTTATGTAAAAAGGTATGTGTGTTATATTAGATGAGAGAGAGAGAGAGATAAAATTCTCCTCTCAGGAATGTTTCTTTCCTAGGCAGAAGTATTTGGGGTAAAGGTAACATCTACAACTTACTTTCCAAAGGTTCAGCAGGGTAAGTGTTTGGCCTAGTATGCCAATACTGGTTAAGACACAGACGTCCCACACTGGAATGCCTCCGTCTCACTCCTGGCCCTGGCTCCCCATTGCAGTTTCCTGCTGATGAAAACCCTGGGAGGCAGCGGTGATGACTTAAGTGATTGGGTCCCTGCTGCCCACATGGGAGACCCAGATTGCATTTCCGGTTCCTGGCTTCAGCCCAGCCCATCCTCAGCAGTTGCACACACTTGAAGAGTGAACAAGAAGATGAAAGCTCTGTGTGTGTTTGTGTGTGTGTATGTCTGTCTGTTTTGCCCTCTCAAATACACTTTCAAAAAATTAAAAAATATATATTCAGCCAATAAGTATAGTTCTGGCAGGTGTCTGCATATAACCATATGTATATATTTGTAATATGTGCGTGCAAACACAAGAGAGGGTAGCAAGTGCTGACAGGTGGCTTGTGGGTGCATATGGGTGTATAAGAGTGTCTATCCTTACAGCTCAGCAGAAGGAAAAAGAAGCAGGAAGAGAGATTTATTAGATTTACTGTAGGACACAGGCCTGTGTGGCGGTGGTGGCTGGCACAGCACAAGAGGACGGCCTGCAGGAAGGGCAGCTGTGCACACACTGTAACTCCTGTCCTCCTTTTTTTAAAGGCTCTTGAGTGTGTGGATCAAGCCCCTCCAGGTCATCCAGGAACAGCTTCCTGCTTTAAAGTTAATGATTGTGGACTTGACTCTCAGCCACACAATACTTCCACAACACCACGTGAGCATCCCACCGAACAGCCAAGGAGGGTTGCCTACCCCAGGATGCACACACACAAAAATTAACCATTGGGGGTAGAGGACAGCATTATGGCATAGCTGGTTGAGCCACCACCTGCAATGCTGCATCCCATGCAGGTACTGGTTTGCATCTTGGCTGCTCATCTTCCAATCCAGCTCCATGTTAATGTACCTGGGAAAAGCAGCCCAAGTGCTTTGGCCCCTGATACCCTTGTGAGAGACCTGGATGAAGCTCCTGGCTCTTAGCTTTGGGCAGGTCCAGTCCTAGGCTGTTGTAGCTATTTGGGGAGTGACCCAGCAGATGGAAGGCCTTTCTCTCTCTCTCTCATACACACACACATGCACACACACACACACATACTGCCTTTCACATAAATAAATAAATCTTAAGCCCCCCCCAAAAAAAAAAACCTGGCCATTTGCCTCTGCAACTTTTCTGTACATATGAAATCTTTCAAAATTCAAAAGCCTCAGATACTCTGCTGCCCATTTCTTTCTCAAATGCCAGTCAAGGAGGGACAAAGCAGGTGGAGAAGTCCGCAGGCCCCCAGCCTGCCACTAGCACAGGAGCAGCTGGAGGATCGGATCTGTTCCCTTGACTACCTTGGAAAAATGAGCTCACAGCCCCTGTGACCGAGGGCCACGCCAGTGCCTGCACACAGTGCTTCTCGCACATGACCGTGAGTCGCTGGGGGATGTTGCTTTTCAGAAAGAAGGAAAATAACGTGGTCAGAGGCCCGAGCCTGCATCAAGGCAGCAAGAGCAGTAGAGAGGAAGAAAAGAGGGGAAAATAGATTCTTCTTCTCCTCTTTTTTAAAAAAAGATTTATTTATTTATTTCAGAGGTAGAGTTACAAAGAGAGAGAGGAAGAGACAGAGGGAGAGGGTCTTACATCTGCTGGTTCACTCCTCAGATGGCCACAATGGACAGAGTTGGGCCCATCTGAAGCCAGAAGCCAGGAACCAGGAGCTTCCTCCAGGTCTCCCACGCAGGTGGGTGCAGGGGCGAGCCAGGTTTCCTCTCTACCCTGAACACTGCCATTGAGTTTAGGCCCAGGCACTTGGGCACGAACACTCCTCACTAAGAGGCATGCAGACTTCACCCTGCCATGGCCAAGGACACACAGGCCCCATGTGGTGACACCCACAAGCACAAAGCCACAGCCTGGGTGAGGACTTGGCACCACATCCATGGTTTGTAGGAAAATACTCTTCTTCTTGGGTCTGCCAGACCTCCATCCGTCATCCCTGCCCTGGTGTTTGAGAGCAGTAATCCTCAGGAACTGCCTTTCCTGGCCCACACCACCTTCCTTCCTGGCTGTCATTTGCCTGCAGCCTCCTAACCTTTACCTTGGGCTGAACAGGGATAGCTCAAGGTAGGACAGTTCTGTTATCATCAAGTCCCTTCTTTTGTCCAGGAAACACGCTTCGGGGGAGGAAGGGCAGAACCCAGAGAAGACAGCAATACCTTCCCCCAGCTCTTCCCAAACAGGTGCATCCAGGCCTTGGAGCACCTGCTTGGCCTCCTTTCATTTCACTCTAGGGCACTCCATCTGGCTGTGTACTTTCTTCACCGTCTTTTGGAGGCATTAAAGACAAGCACTGGGGCAAGTGTTTGGTCCTAATGGCTAATTAAGACACCCATGTCCCACATCAGAGCCCTGGGCTCCATCCCCAGCTCCAGCTCCTGACTCCAGCTCCCTGCCAAGGCAGAGCCCAGGAGGCAGCAGTGATATATCGCTCAAGCTGTTGTTTGTTTTCCTGACACCCCCATGGGAGATCTGGATGGAGTTTCCCTCCCCTGGTTTCAGCCTAGCCCAGTTCCAACCATCATGGGCATCTGGACAGTGAAACAATAGAATGGGAGCACTCCCTAACCAAATGTTTGTTGTTGTTGTTGTTGTTATTGTCGAAAGGCAGAGAGACAGAGAGAGTGACCTTCCATCCACTGATTCACTCCCCAAATGGCTGCAATAGTCAAGGCTGGGCCAGGCCAAAGCCAGGAGCCAAGTGCTTCTTCCAGGTCGCCCAGGTGAATGCAGGGGCCCAAGCAGTTAGGTCATCTTCTGCTGCTCTTCCAGGTGCATTAGGAGGGAGCTAGATCAGAAGTAGAGCAGTCAGAACTCAAATCAGTGCCCACATGGGATACTTTACCATCTTTTAATATTGCATCTTTAAAGATCGCAGGCAGCAGCTTTACCCACTATACCACGATGCTGATCCCCCAAATGCTTTTTTTAATAAGCTCTAAAATGTATAATTTATAATTTTGCTTCCTCCTCCATGTTCCTTGGGCATTCTCCTTTCCTCTTCTTACTGAAATAATTAACTCCAATTCAGCAGAACTTAAGCTATCATGGGAGATCTTGACATTGTCTCAAAAGCAAACAGCATGAGCTGAAGCTTAAGAACATAAATGCAGTTCGTTTATCCATTTAGCCAGTGCAGATATAGGTAATGTGCCAAGCACTGAGAATCACATTTAAACAAAGTTACATCCTTGTGGGTAGATAAAGAAAAATCAGAAAAACATACCTGCAGCCAATTGAGTGGGAAAATGCAGAGCAGAATGGGAGGGTGGAAAGGGGGTTGTTGTTTTTATATGGTGAGACCAGGAAAGGCCTCAGCAACAGGCTGACCTTTATGCAAAGAGTTGCGGAAGGGCAGCTGGAGGAGGAGGAAGAACTTATGCCCTGAGGCAGGAGTGTGCCCATTAAGAATGGCAGGAAGAGCGGTAGGGGAGGGGTCAGGGTGTGATGGGCAGGTCGGGCAAGGCTTCATGGACCACAAGAAGGTGACAACCACTGGAACTTCATCATCCAGCCACAGGCTGCAGGTGGCCCCAAAAACTGAAAGCAAGTGAGAATCTGAAAAAATTCCAAATGCAGTCCCACTGTGCCAGCCATGTATCAGTGCTCCGTGGCCACAGGGGGTGGTGGAGTGTCAAACAGAGCAGTGAGTGACATCACAGATGTGAAACGACCCACCTGGGGCCAGAGCTGTGGCACAGCAGGTCAAGCTGCTGCCTGTGGGGCCAGCACTCCACATGGCAGTGCTGGTTCCAGTCTCAAGCTGCTCTGCTTCTGACCCAGCTTCCTGCTAACATGCCTGGGAAAGCAGCAGATGATAGTTCAAGTGTTTTGGTCCCTGCCATCCACGTGAAAGGGCAGGATGGAGTTCCTGACTCCTGGCTCCAGTCTGGCTCAGTCCTGGATTGTGGTGACCATCTGGGGAGTGAACCAGTGGACAGAAGATCTCTCTCTCTCTCCCTCTCTCTCCCTCCCCCACTCTCTTCCTCTCTCCCTCTCTCCCTCTCCCTCTGTCACTCTGCCTTTCAAATAGATAAATACATAGGTAAATAGCTAAATCCTTTTAAAAAAAATAGATTATACCATTCTTCTCAAAGCCGCCCAGCAAGACCTCATAGAATGCCCCATGCCAAATCTGGACCACTAGCTTCTGTATCTTGTAGCTTGTGTGATGACCTGCTGTGTGCCAGGCTGTGTTATCTGTCCCATGCTGCCTTCCTCCTTAGTCCCAGTATTTGTGGACAAGAACTGAGCCTTTTACGTCTTTAGAGTCAGAATCTGACATGACAGGTGTTCAGTGAATACTTACTTACTAAATCAGTGAATGAAAAGAAATGGACTCAATAACAGGACAGAGACAGAGATGGAGAAAGAGAAAGGCATACCTTTCCAGCTACTGGTTCACTCTCCAAAGACTGGCTGGGCCAGTCCAAAGCCAGGAATTTGGAACTGCATCTGAGTCTCCTACCTGGGTGACAGAGACCCAAGTACTTGAGCCATCATCTGCTGCCTTATCAGGGAGCTGAGTCAGAAGCAGAGGAGCTGGCACTCAAACCCGCACTCTGATAGGAGATGCAAGCACCCCAAGTTGTGACTTCTTCCGGGTCTCCCACATGGGTGCAGGGGCCCCAAGCACTTGGGTCATCTTCTGATGCTTCCCAGGTGCATTAGCAGGGACTTGGATTAGAAGTGGAGCAGCTGGGACCTGAACCAGTGCCCATATGGGATTTCGGCATCACAGGTGCTGGATTGACCCACTACACCGCAGCACTGGCCCTGAAAACATTAGCATCTCCAGAAGGGACCAGTTAAGGCCAGTGTCCAGGCCTTAAAAAAATTCACTGGAGTCTGACAGAGCGAGCAGAGTTCAATGTATCAAACACACTGCATGGGAGCGGTGGGCAGGAGAACCAGGGGATGCATATCCACGTTGTGACTTAACCTGCTGCACCAGCCCCTCAATAACTCTGTTTATGAAGGACCAGTAAGTACAAGATGCATCTACCATGATGGGACGTAGATGGAAGGCTGCCACGATGCCACCTGTCTTGTTTTGCTTTCTGTTGCTAAAACAGAGTACCAGGCACTGGGTGATTTATCAAGGAAAGAGGTTCATTTAGCTCGTGGTTCTGGAAGTTGGAAATCCAAGATGGGGTGGCCACATCTGGGGAGGGTCCAGGCTCCATCATTACGTGCTGGGAGAACTGAAGGCTGCGTGGGTGTGAGTGATAGAGGAAAAGCTTGGGACACAGGCTCGCTTCGTAGCCCTTGAGATAACTCACCCCCCCACGCCGGGGAAAGGCGCCGACCCCTCTTGGGCAACCCCTCCCCTCTGAAATGCCCCCCAATACCACTCTGTTGGGTACCAAACTGCAAACTGAGTTTCCCAAGGCACAAAGCCAGCCTCACACCACAGCCCCAGCTGCAGGGGGCACCACCGAGGGTCTCGGCCTCAGCAAGACCTGCACCCACAAATGTTCACACACAGGAAAAAAGCATAAAATGCTGCTTTCAATCACTTCAACTTCCTCTTTGCTGCTTGAACTTAACCGAGTCAGGCGCATCCCTCAGTGCATCCCTCAGTGCATCTCTCAGCAGACTCTGCAGTCTGTATCAGGATCCTTTAAAAAACAATTGTAGGCCAGTGCCGTGGCTCAATAGGCTAATCCTCCACCTGCAGCACCGGCACCCCAGGTTCTAGTCCTGGTCAGGGCGCCGGATTCTGTCCCGGTTGCCCCTCTTCCAGGCCAGCTCTCTGCTGTGGCCAGGGAGTGCAGTGGAGGATGGCCCAAGTGCTTAGGCCCTGCACCCCATGGGAGACCAGGATAAGCACCTGGCTCCTGCCATTGGATCAGCGCGGTGCGCCGGCCACAGCGTACCAGCCGCGGCGGCCATTGGAGGGTGAACCAACAGCAAAGGAAGACCTTTCTCTCTGTCTCTCTCTCACTGTCCACTCTGCCTGTTCCAAAAAAATTGTTGTGGAGAACGCATTGTGGTGCAGTGAGCTAAGCTACCACCTGCAACTCTGGCATCCCAAGCGGATGCCAGTTTTGAGTCCCAGTTACTCCACTTCTGATCCAGCTCCTTGCTAAAGGCCTGGGAAAGCAGAGAGGATGGCCTGAGTACTTGGGCCCCTCCCACCCACATGGGAAACCCAGATGAAGCTCCAGGCTCCTGGCTTTGGCCTGGCCCAGCCCTAGCTGCTTTGGCCACTTGGGAGAGTGAATCAGCAGATGGAAGATCAATCTCTCTCTTTCTCTCTGTCTCTTCCTCTCTCTCTGTAACTCTGCCTTTCAAGTCATTCAATGAATCTTTGAAAGAATAATCTTTGTGGCCTCTGATCCAGTAAATTCAACTCCAGGAAGAAAACAATAAAAACTATGCACCAATATTCCCCTCCTTACAGAAGTGTCTACCACGGTGTTATTCATTATAGGGGAAAAAAAAAAAAAAACTGGGAAGAACCCAAAAGTCTACCGTTAGAGGAAAGAATTAAACTAGCACACTCAGACTAGGCAACGAAGCAGAACTTATAAGCCACTGTAGAGGCCACTGAAAACCGTGAAAAATGCCCGCGACTTCTTCATCAGCTCACAATCAGCACATGATCTCAGGGTGCAAAAAGACGCACGTGGGAATTCACGCGCACACACACACAGTACATCTTTTTATTTTCCTCATCTCCTTACTTGTTTGCATACTGAACACAGCAGACTAATTAGATTTTTTTTTTTAAAGCAAGAATTTCCCAAACACAGGGAAGAGTTGGAAACCGCTCTTTGTCTTACAAAATCAAGTTTTGCTTCACAGAGAGGGGCACCTGCTTTTCCTTTCTAGATTCTTCCTGGAAACATGGAACTTAGTTTCAGGGGAGGGAGAGACGGGAAAGGGCAGGAGAAGGGAGGGAGGGAGGGAGGCAGAGGAGGCTGTGGGCAGCTTTCCCATGGTTCAGAGCCAAATGGAGTCTGAGGGCCAAAGCTGGAGGCTTCTTTATGGTTTTGTGACTATTCCAGTTACCACGGGTGAGGGCAGCCAGGCATGGAAATACTGGGAAATGTACCACTTGTGGAAATGATTGGGGGCTCATCATACAAAGTGTGGTCTGGTTACCCATGGATCCCTGAGCAGACACTCCAAGGAGGATCCCCTTCCCCCTGTGAAGGGCAAACCATTGAGATGGCAGCTGCAGAACCTGCACCCTTCACCCAATGTTTGTGGATGTCTGCAATAGATAAACTCGAGTGGTGATGAATACTACCAGCAGCTGTCTGGGGAATGGGAGCCCAAAATGACTCGGAAGCAGGGTGAGGGAAGCTTGGAGGATGAAGGTCACGTTCTGCCTCTGACAGGGGCCTGGGTCACACAGGCATACATGGCTGTCAAAATGCAGCAGGGGGCTGGCGCCGTGGCTCACTAGGCTAATCCTCTGCCTTGTGGCACCGGCACACCGGGTTCTAGTCCCAGTTGGGGCGCTGGATTCTGTCCCAGTTGCCCCTCTTCCAGGCCAGCCCTCTGCTGTGGCCAGGGAGTGCAGTGGAGGATGGCCCAAGTCCTTGGGCCCTGCACCCCATGGGAGACCAGGAGAAGCACCTGGCTCCTGCCATTGGATCAGCGCGGTGCGCCGGCCGCAGTGCACCGGCCGCGGCGGCCATTGGAGGGTGAACCAACGGCAAAGGAAGACCTTTCTCTCTGTCTCTCTCTCTCTCACTGTCCACTCTGCCTGTCAAAAAAAAAAAATGCAGCAGGGGTGCATACAAGATTCGTGCATTTCACAACTGGTAGAATTTACAATGACCACAAAAGCTGTAAATGCATATTGAGCTCTAGTTCATGATATACATGCTTCAGTAGTTAGGGGTGGCACATACAGCTCTCTGCAGCCCACTGTAAATTGCACCCAGAAAAACGGTGGACGAAGAGAAGGACAGATGGACAGACACATGAGAAAGCAGTGTGAGATCCAGTGACAGGATCCAGGTGGTGGGGTATAGGTGTTTGCTATTAAATTCTCCTAAACCTTGATCCAGGTCCCCCCTGTGGGTGCAGGGGCCCACGCACTTGGGCCATCTTCTGCTGCTCTCTGGGGCACATCAGCAGGCAGCTAGATCAGAAGTGGGACTCAAACCGGTGCCCATATGGGATGGCGGTGTCACAATTATGGGATGGTTGAAAACTGTCATCATAAAACATAGTGGGCATCAAAGAAGGAGGTACCTTTCTCTGAAGGGAGGAGAGAACTTCCACTTTGACCATGGCCTTATCTAAATATGATCAGAGTCAGTGAACTCAGGGGGCTTCCATAGCCTTGGCAGCTCATGACAAGAGCCTAGGGTGATTACTGATGCCATAAACAAGAGTGTCAATTTGTTAAGTCAACAACAGGAGTCACTGTGCACTTACTCCTCATGTAGGATCTTTGTTCTTAGTGTGCTGTACATTGAGATTTAATGCTATAACTAGTACTCAAACAGTATTTTTCACTTTATGTTTCTGTGTGGGAGCAAACTGTTGAAATCTTTACTTAATGTATGCTAAACTGATCTTCTGTATATAAAGAAAATCGAAAATGAATCTTGATGTGAATGGAAGGGGAGAGGGAGTGGGAAAGGGGAGGGTTGCGGGTGGGAGGGACGTTATGGGGGGGAAGTCATTGTAATCCATAAGCTGTACTTTGGAAATTTATATTCATTAAATAAAAGTTAAAAAAATAAAAAAAACATAGTGGGGACAAACACATCCGATTGCCCCGTCTCCTCCCTGTGCCTCTCCCTCCCCCATCGCCCTTCCCCCAGCCTCCCTCACCCCTTGGCTCCTACCTGACCACAGGTGGGATTTTGGCTATATTCCAGGCTACATGTGGAGGTAGGGCAGGACGCTGAGCTGCCTGGCTCCTGCTGTTCAAGAAAGGCTGTTCTTACCCCTGTTAAAACAGGAACGGAAGGGGTCTTCAAGACTGCTGTGGGAGGGGTCAACACTACTGTGAGAAATGGAATGGGGCTAAACCTTGGACACAAGGGCAAGAGCAGGTTTAGAGTTGAGGAGCATGGAGTGCCGGTGGGGTTGCAGCTGGGGTTGGGGAATTACTAAAAGGAGACATCAAGGGTGGGGCGATTCTTGCTAAAGCAGAGAAGGACTTGACCTCCAAGTGTGGGGGTGGGGGAGACAGGAGAAAACTAGCCAGACATTGAGGGTGATCGGATATCAAGGGCAGGGGGACTCTTTACCAAGACTGAGCAGTGCCACCTCGGCCAGGACAGGACCTGGGTACCAAGGTCAGAACCCAGCAGGGAAGGCTGAGGGCAGCCCGCATAGCTGAGGCCTGGTCACCAGCAGTCTCTGCCCTGGACCCAGTGCCCTTGGGGCCTTGCAGGAGAAGGCAAAGCAAGGGAAACCTCAGTGCCCTCTGGTTGCAGCTCCAACACCGGTGACTCAGTTTAACCAGGATCCCGGGAGGGAACAGGAACCGCTCTCCAGTGCTCTCTGGTAAATGAACTGAGATTCAGGCTTATATAAACACAGGAGAGGAAAGTCACAGCCAGCCGACCATGGGCTTGGAAAGTCAGCTCTCTGTGCCCATAGACGCCAATGGATTGCTCAATTTGACCCGGCCTCCTGTTTTCTTTGTGGCTGGGACTTGTGCAGGCCAAGGCCTGGGGTAGGGGAGAGTAGAGTGCCCAGCAAGAAGGCCTTTCCCTGGGCACCTCTGCTTGGATCCACCCTGGGAAATGCACCTGCTGTACACAGAAATGGCAGCTTGTCACACAGAGCAGTGAGGGCTGTCTACACATCAGTCTCTGAGCAGAAACTTCCAGGAGGATTTCCTTTCCTGGGTCTTGGGGCACTGAACTCCCACACCACTTCTGAGAGGCTGCCAGCGAGTGCCCTGTGAGCACCACAGTGTCGTAATGCCTGGCATCAATCTAGCAGAGCCCCAAGTGCCCTAGCAACGTGGCACACATTCTGGAAGCGTCCCCATGGCACCCTGAGTCAGAGGAGGGAAGGGGAAGAGGAGAGATGGGGGAAGGGTGTGTATAGGGCTCTTTTTAAAAAAGATTTACGCTGTAGCATAGCAGGTAAAGCCGCTGCCTGCAGTGCCAGCATCCCATATGAGCGCTGGTTTGAGACCCAGCTGCTCCACTTCCTGTCCAGCTCTCTGCTATGGCCTTGGAAAGCAGTAGAAGATGGCCCAATCTTTTTAAAAAGATTTATTTATTTATTTATTTATTTATTTATTTATTTGAAAGGCACAGTTACCGTGAGGCAGAGGCAGAAAGAGAGAGATCTTCCATCCACTGATTCATTCCCCAAAAGGCCACAATGGCTGGAGCTGGGCAGATTCGAAGCCAGGAGTCAGGAGCTTCTGGGTCTCCCACATAGGTGTAGGGGCCCAAGCACTTGGGCCATCCCCCTCTGCTTAGCAAGGGAACTGGATCAGAAGTGGAGCAGCCGGGACTCAAACCGGCGCCCATTTGAGATACCAGCACTGCAGGCGGCAGCTTTACCTGCTATGCCACAGATCTGGCTCCCGTATGTAAGGGTCTTGACCTGAGTCTGACCCCACAGGACTCTTCACATTCCACAAGGGACAGCCCAGCCTTTTCATTATGAGATGTCCCAAAACCCATGAGTTGCTCAGTGTAAGCCATGGCTAGTGACACTACATTTTTCCAGGAGATTTGTTTATTTGGAAATCAGAGTTACAGAGAGAGAGGGAGAGAGAGAGAGATCTTCCATCTGCTGGTTCACTCCCCAAATGTCCAGGGCTATAGCAGGCTGAAGCCAGGAACCAGGAGCTTCTTTTAGGTCTCCAATGTACGTGCAGGGGCCCAAGCACTTAGGCCATCTTCTACAGACCATTAACAGGGAGCTGGACTGGAAGTGGAGTAGCCAGGATACAAACCAGAGCCCGTATGGGATGCCGGCACAGCAGGCAGTGGCTTAACCTGCTATGCCACAGCGCCGGCTCTGACACTACTTTTTTTTTTTTAAGTTTATTTTTATTTTATTTGAAAGGCAGTGACAGAGAGATGTTCCAACTGCTGATTCATTCCCCAAATGCTGGCAACAGACAGCACTGGGCCAACACCAAACCCAACAGCCCAGAAATCGGAGTCCCTCTTGTTGGTGGCAGGGACCCAAGTACTTGAGCCATCACCTGCTGCCTCCTTGGCTGTTCATTAGCCGAGAGCTGGAACAGAAGCAGTCGAGTCAGAACTGCATCAGGCACTCTGATATGGGATGTGGGCATCTCACGTGACAACTTAACCACTGTGCCACACGCTTGCCCTAGCACTGTGTCTTCAGTGCTCCAAACCCCCAGTGTACGGAATCTTCTCTTGGATGACTTGATCTGGCCACCTGCCACTCCAGGGTGGTGTTTTATGTGCTTGGTCGTGGTGGAAAAGCCTGCCACCTTCACCATGGGTCATTTGTCACCGAGGGTGGAATGAATGGAAGAGAGGAAACCAACTATCCATTCAAAACCTCTCCTACCTTCTCCACTCTGGAGTCTCATTCACGCCCAGGTCGCATCATGGCGTGAATCTTTAGCTCTGGGCTTTCTAAGCTCCCCAGCGGGGCCGCCTGAACACACCCCATTAACCTGGGGAGGGAAATAATGAACAATCAAGCTGACTAAACAGAACCAGGGGAGCTCAAAAACAATGCTCAGCCAGGCAGCCAGGCAGGCCTGTGCTCACAGCGTGATTCTGTCTATGAGAAGTTCAAGAGCAAGCAGAAGAAATGAGTCTATAAGGACAGCGGGGGGGGGCAACCAAAGCCTGGAAGAGGGGGAGGCACAAGCTGACCTTGAAAAAGTGGCACCAGTGGTCCATGTACTTACTAAATCATACCTTGCTCAAGGTGATTTTTTTCAAAATCAGGCTGGGTTGGCAATGGGGAACAGCGGGTTAAGCCACCACCTGCAGCACCACCAGTATCCCACATCACACTGCGAGGTTGAAGTCTCCGATGCTCTGCTTCCGATCCTGGCCCCTGCAAATGCGCCTGGGAAAGCAGCGGCAGATGGACAACGTGCTTGGGCCACTGCCACTCATGTGGGAGACCCAGAGAGAGTTCCAGGCTTCGGCCTGGTCCAGCCCTGGCTATTGCAACTGTTCGGAGCATGAACCAGCAGATGGAAGATTCTCTTTCTCTCTCTCTGTCTCCTTCTCTCTCTAACTCTTACCTTTCAAGTAAAAATAAATACATAAATATAATTAAATAAAAATAACAAATAAAACCAGGTGAAGTTTTCCCAGGAGTAAGCAGAAGCCCTGAGCCAGCAGTGTTGCTCCCTGAAAATGGGGGGGGGGGGGGGGGGGACAAAGGGGTCCCAGGTGGGGCAACATTCCTTCCCCAGCCCGCTAGGGGCTCCCCACTAAGGGTGCTGTCCACACAGCCAGCACGGAGAGCTTCCGGAGCACATCGGGTCCCCGTTTAACCAGCCCACTTGGCCCTTCCAAGAACTCGGCACCAGCGGTGGCCCCTGCACAGAGCTTTGCTCCCCTGGTCTAGCCTGGGCTTCGTGTCCTCTTGGGTCTCAAGGCGACCTCCAGGCCCTGTGTGTCCCGGGATAGCCATCTCTCTGCCACAGCACCTCTGACCTCTGACCCCTGCCCCTCCCCTAAAGCTGGGCTGTTGGCCACCAGCACCTTGTGGCCACCACGCACCCCAAACGACACCGGCCCGAACGGCACCTGCTCCAAATGAAAAAAGACAAAGCCAGACTGTGAAATATTATTTAGTAGATTAGCCTACATAGTATTAACGAAAAGTTTCCTCCTTTTAAAACCGCGCCCACTCGCAGACGCACAAAAATACATCCTCCGGGAGCACCCCGAGGAGCCCCAGGCCCTCGGCTGGCTGCGCGGCCCGGCGCCCTGAACCCAGAACCAAGGCCCATTTTCTCCTGCTGCGGCCGGCTCACGAGTTCCCCAAAACGCGGCGCAGACTCGATTTCCCCGAGGGCTTCCTCGGCGCTCACGGACGCCCCCCGCCCCGACCTCCGCGGGCCCAGGCCGCCACCCTGCCCTCGCCCGAGGCAGCGGGACTCAGGGTCCAGAGCCCGGTTTCGGGCGCCCGGCGCCCCAGGGGCGGGCCGCGCGGAGGGCGGGGCAGGGCCCGGAAGAGGCGGGCCGGGGGCGGGTCCTTGCGGGGCGAGCCAATAAAAGCACGAACGCCGGCACTCGGGCGCAGTCTTGCTCGTGGCTGCTCAGTCTTTGTGCACGCACTATGGCGAGGTCCCTGGGTGTTCCGTTGCTGCTGCTGGCCGCCCTGGTTGTGGCCCTCGCCCTGGCCGTGAGCCCCGCGGCCGGCGCCAGGACGAGGCAGTCGCCGCGCCTGCTGGGCGGCCTGGAGGACGTCGACGCCCAAGAGAAGGACGTGCAGCGCGCCCTGGGCTTCGCGGAGAGCGAGTACAACAAGGGCAGCAACGACAGGTACCACAGCCGCGCGCTGCAGGTGGTGCGCGCTCGCAGGCAGGTGTGTGCCGGGGCGGGCCGGGCTGGGTTGGGGGCCCGGGGATCCGGCCGCGCCCTGGCCGGTGAGTCCCCGGGCGGGCGGGCGGCCTGGAATCCCACCGGACCAGCTGACCGTGTTTGGCGCCTTAGTCATGGGTCCCAGCGCCGGCCTGCTGGAGGCGCCGCAGGGGTCAGGGTCTGGGTGCGTCTGTCTGTGGGTCCCTGTCCCGCGCAGCCCCGGACCCCAGCCTCTTGGGCACCGGGAGCACAGTGGGAGCTGTTCATTAAAGGGCCGTGAGTGGAGTAGAACAAACGGACGGAGCCCGTAGCCCGCCGAGCTTCTGAACACTTCTTTTTGCCTTCTGAACCTGACATAGTTTCCAGTTCACGGAACAGAGGGTGGCAAAGATGCTACAGAGCGTTCTCCAAGAACCCTTCTCCAGCATCCCTCCAACTTCTCAGCGCACCCCTTCCTCTCCCTAACATGCAAGCTTGTTTATGCCTCCGTGTGCTGTGCGTTTCCGGAAAGCAAGCGCTTTCTCTTACCTCCCTAACGCGCGCTTTTGAAAATCAGCCGTCAGCTTGCATGCGCTGAATTGTAATAATGCACAGACCCGGCTGCTGTCGCCATTCTTCCCCTCCCCCCACCTCCACTGCCCAGCTTCCCCAGGCTCAGTGCTGTACGGTCCAGGTCCTAACTCTGATCTGGAGCAGATCCTCAGGCTGTCAACATGAGAGCGGCATCCGTGAGAGGGACTGGGACTTGTTGGTCCGTGATGGGCCAGTGCGTATTTGGCAGCCTCCCTATCGTGTTGTGTCATCTCTGAGGATCACACAGTAGCACGCCTCTCAGACCCCACCCTCTGCTAAGCTGCACATGCCATGACCTGTCCGGGTTAAGCTGATGTTTCCTCCAGGGTACACACCAGTGGTGAGGTGATCCTGCCCCGGGAGTCCTCCTCGGCACAGGCCACTCAGCGGGGCTTTCCTTCCCCTGGGAGAAGCCCTGGGGACTGGTGTCACCACACTGGCCCCTGGCACTACCTGGGCTGTGCTGCTGCAGCAGGTGTGAGGTCAGGCCTCTGGCCAGCAACGGGGTAGGGGCAGCAGGCAGGAGCATCAGCCAGGGCTGAAGCCTGGAACTGGACCTGAGGCCAGAGAGCCGGGCCACTTGGCACCAGCTGAGCGGGGCACACGCTCAGGTCACAGCTCACATCTGCCTTCCCTTGGGAGTTCGGCTGAGTCACGGGCCTGGGCCATGTCTCAGAGGAGTCAGCTAATGTTGGGGCCCTGAGGCTTGTAGCGGGTCCCTGCAGTCCCACGTCTCCTCCAGGGGGACACCGGCTTGGAGTGAGGTGCTGTAGGCCACCTTGGGTCGTGGGTCCATTTTACAGATGGGAAAACCGTCGTCCGAGGGATCCCAGGGCAAGGTCTGAGGCCCTGGCTCCCCCACTCCCAGATCCCTCATCCTGTGCATCCCAAAGCCACTCTGTAACCACCTGCCTGCCTAAAACACAGCGCCCGCTGCCTCCTGCCCTGCCCACAGTTAGTGGGACTTCAGGAACCCTGTCCCTGCAGAGCCCTGCTTTACAGCAGGCCCTTGCCCTGTGCTCCCAGTACATGGAACTGTTTGCCTGCCCCTGGCTGGCTCCCCGGAGCTGTGCCTCATGTTCCTGGAGCTGGCTAAGACATATTTATAGTCCCTGGCTTCCCTCTTACGTTTCCTCTTAATCGCTCCGCCCAGCTGCAGGAGACACCCTATTGGGAGCTGCCTGGACTCAAAGGAGTTGCCAGGGCCTGGGTGTGGCCTGGGAGGGGGAGGCAGCTCCTGTGGCCTTGTGGGTGGCAGTTCTGGCAGCCCAGCAACAACAGCAGAGTGATTGCATGTGTGAAAGTGAAGGGCGTGCTGACTCTTGCTCCTTGCACCCTCCCAGATCGTAAGTGGCGTGAAATACTACTTGGATGTGCTGATAGGCCGGACCACGTGCACTAAGACGCAGACCAACTTGGCCAACTGTCCTTTCCACGACCAGCCGGACCTGCAGAGGGTATGTGCCTGATGGAGGCAGAGGGGAGGGTGTGTGTGTGCGTGTGCAAGCCTGTGCATGTGTGGGGAGAGGTAGCCAGGGGTCCGGGATTCATACGTAGACACACACCGGTGTGAGTTTTGTGTATGTGTGCATGTGGAGAGCAGTAGGGCTGTATGTACCCATGATTAACCTGAATTGCTAAGATAAGGGGGTCTAGCCTGGGCATGGGGGTTTATGGGGAGGGCAGCACGGCTTGCTTTTGGAGGTTGCACCTGCTGGACAAGGATCAGCAGCTGCAGGAGGAGCTGCCTGGAAACGGGGAGAGGGGAGGGGCTCTGTTTAGTCCCAGCCTTGGCCGCCTGCCCCATTGCCCACAGCCCTGCTGAACAGATCAGATGGAATTAGAGGCTTAGGAGTGTCTAGAGCCTTCCAAGACTGCCCCCACTCACTCCACCACCAGCTTCTCCATGGATAGGGCCAGCTCTCGCGAGGTTGCTGCTGTGGAGAGAGCCACTATCCCCTAGTCACTGGCTTCCGCCCTCTGGGGTCTTCCTTCTACACCCCTCCTGCAGCCCACCCAGGTGTAAGAGGTAGAGGGAGAGAGGGGGCGCCTGTCCCCTGCCCTACACTCCTGGGGCTCTTGCAGCCTTGCAGACGCTGCAGCTCACGGGGCAAGGGCACGTGAGGACCGGTGGGAGATATGGAGCAACAGGTGGGGCTGTGTTCTCGGCCAGTGGGGTGGGGGCGGGTGGGGACAAGAGTCACCCCTGTTCATCGCACACGCTCAGACGTCACATGCCAGGGCACGTGCTGGTTAACTGTCACCCGCACCGACTGCCCCTCTCTGTTCCTTTCACAGAAGATGCTCTGCTCCTTCGAGATCTACAGCGTGCCCTGGCTGAATAAAATCTCCCTGCTGAAATCCGACTGCCAGAATGCCTAGGGGGTCAGTGCCAGCTCTACGGCCTTGCCCGCTGCCCCTGGCTCCGCACACCCTGGCTTAGGTGGGAGTCCCCCCAGGGCCCTGCTGGAAGACTTTGCGAGGCAGGTTCTGAACAGCTCAATGGCTCCTCCCTTGTTGTCTCCCTAGCTTGTCAGATCTACTGCTGTGCAGCATGCGTGGGCTGCCTCGATTGTATCCAATAAAAAATAGCATCAGCTCTTTTTCGTGGAATTGCCTGCTGTGCTGGGGGGTGGAGGGGTATGCAGCCATGTTAGTTGGCTTTTTGTCACTTCAACAGAGACATCAAGGGGGGCTGCTTTGGAAAGGAGACGGCTCATCTCCGTGGGTGGTTTTGACGGTTCATAGTCAAGGTCAGGCAGGTGGCATCTGGTGTGTGTGGAAGGTGGGCGGAGGGTGATCACTTGGTGAGCCTGCAAGCTTGCCTGGGTCATACAGCCATGCCCAAATGAGAACCACCTTCCAAACTGGGCAACTGCCCAGGGTCCTAGAGACCGCCCAACAAGCCCACCTCCCAGATGCAGTTAGATGGAGTCTCCACCCTGAAGCCACCAACCATGAACATTAGCCTGTTAACCACCACCTCTAAGACTTTGGGGTTTGAACATCTGCGTGAGGTTTGGGAGCCGCGTCCTGTTCCAAGAGCTCCTGGTGGAGATCAGAGCAGGGCTGAGAGCAGGCATGGCAGAAGCTGCCACTTTGGGGGTGGGTATCTGAGACTCAGGGGAGGGAAAAGCAGGGAGGAAGCAGGAACCCAAGCATTCAGACAGCAGGGGCATAGGCTGCCCTTGGGGAAAAAGACAGGAGGGGCATAGGTGGTGCCCATGGCCTGGGGCTGGCCCTCAGTGGAGCTTGGCCAGGCAGTGAATACCATCCATGTTCACAGAGGTGATTAGGTTGCCCAGAGACCAAGTAAGTTATGACTTCCGTTTACCCGCCACTGAAGACCTAGGGACCTACCTGGAAACCAAGCCTGAGAGTACAGGAGGGGGCTCCAAAAAGCCTGTGGGAAAATGGGACTAAAGGGGGGTGCACATGGGGTGGGCACTGTGGCGTAGCAGGCGAAGCCGCCGCCTGTGATGCCGGCATCCCTGGGGACGCCCATGAGCCCGAACTGCTGAAACCTGGAGGTCAACAGCTGACCCAAATGTCCCTTGGGGAGGAAGTCCAGTCTCGCACCTCTGAGGCCTAACTCTGGGGCTTGTTGATTTGAGTGTTAAATAGAAGTGTATCCTCTCTAAGGTTTCTCCTTATACATAGATTGGGTATCTTTCTGGCCCTGGGTTAACAGTAAGATTTAGAGGTTTTTTTTTTTTTTTTCGTTGATCTAGTTATGATACCTTATATCTTGGCTCTGAAAGGTAGAGTGTCTGGGGTGGCCTTGTGGTTGCATCTACCAGCAGCTGCCTAGGAAGTGAGGTCGGGGGAGGCCCCCAGAGCTTCTGGTGAGCTCCTGGAGGAAGCCAGGCTCTCTGTAAGGGGCGCCGGCCAAGACCCCATGCCCACGAGGCCACCAGGGATGACCCCTCAAAGCTAGCATCACCTCCCAACTGGGTGAGTGGGCTCTCTCAGATGTCCAGTCCATCTGACTTCGCAAGGGACCATGGCACCTGCTGTCATCTCTTTGCCCAGGCGAGAACCACCCAGCCATGCCCTTCCTGAATTCCTGGCCCACAGAGTTGTGAGCAAGAAAGAACAGGTGTATTAGGGAAACTTGTCACTCATCAGCAAATCATGAGCCAGGGCTGTTTTTCTGTGAGACTTCCAAAACCTGCTTCTTAGCCCTACAGCAAAATCACTATAGCTTCATCGGTCAGTTCCTTAAATTGAGCTCATTCTCTTTCTTGTCTCCTGTTTTTTGGCCAACTTTAATTTTTTTGAATGTTATGGTAGAATGGCCACTCTCTCTTCTTTTCTCCCTCTAAATTTGGTTTTCTAAATATAGTTGGGGGTGCCTCTTTGGCCTAGCCATTAAGATTAGGACAACCACATCGCACATCAGAGTGCCTGGATTTGATGCCTGGCTCCGCTCTGGCTCCAGCTTCCTGCTAATGCACACCCTGGGAGACAGCAGGGAGGGCTCAGGTAGTTGGGTTCCTGCCACTCATGAGGGAGGACCTGCATTGAGATCCTGGCTCGTGGCTTCAGCCACTCCGCTGTTGCAGGCGATTGGGGAGTAAACCAGCAGATGAGAGAACTTGCCCTCACTCTCAGAAATAAATGGCTATAATTCTTTAAAAATGTATTCTTCCAAAGGAAAGGGCTCTTCTGGTGCCCAAGGTGGATTTTTAGTGTTTTTGCCAGGACTATATAACATTTATATTTCAATTTGGGGCAAAAAAAATGACTATATAATTTTTGAGCTTTTCAGAACACCACGTATCATGCAATGTGTCTATGCTTTTATGACATCCTTCGGTAGAGTGAAAAACACCTTTGATCTGTCTTTTGTGTTTCCTGTGAACTCTGTCCCTGGATATTTTGTATTTTTTCAGGAATATTTCCTTGTCACTTCTCTAACAGTTGTTGATAAGAAGACTACAGATTTTGCTTGTATTCCTTGTGTCTGCTTTGGTGTATGTTTCTTTATAGACTTTAAAAAATGATTTATTTAGTTGAGAGGCAGAGTTACAGAGAGAAGGAGAGAATCAGAGCGAGGTCTTCCATCCACTGGTTCACTCCCCAAATGGCCACAATGGCCAGAGCTGGGCCGATCTAAAGCCAAGAGCCAGGAGCTTCTTGGGGCTCTCCCACATGGGTGCAGGGACCCAAGCACTTGGGCCATCTTCTACTGCTTTCCCAGGCCATAGCAGAGAGCTGGATCAGAAGTGAGGCAGCTAGGACTAGAACCTTAAACTGGTGCCCGTATGGGAGGCCGGCACCATAGGCAGAGGCTTAGCCTATACGTCACAGCACCAGCCCCCTCTTTATAGACAATTTGAGCTCTGGGCTTTAGTGGCCCGTGACTACTACCAGATGTAGAAAGGGATTTAGATTATTGTTGGCAGGAGTGGCCTTGGACCAGACTGGAAGCCTCACTGAAAGAGGCAGAGAGGAAAGCCCCCACTTGGTCCATACCCACAAGGTCAAGCTCCAGGGTCAGGCCCCGAGAGCCCCAAGTGCAACCACCCCCACCTCCCCGTTGCTTCCTGCTGTGCTGTCAAACATCCATGACCCTGCGAAGCTGAGAACCAAACGGGAGCTAAAAGAACGATTGTTTCTAATTCTACCTGTGTCTTGCCCTTGGCATCAGGGGACCAAGAGGTCCCTTCAGAACAAGTGCCCTGAGGCTTATGTGGCTGAGTGAGATGCACTCACGGGGTCACGTCATGTCAACTCTGGAGTCTGGCTTCCTTAAGACTAGGTAAGATTCATGAGAGGACTTCAAAAAGTTCACAGAACAGTAAAGTGTTAAAAGTTGATTTTGGTGAGAGTGCCAAATCCTCTGCCTGCGGCGCCGGCACCCCGGGTTCTAGTCCTGGTCGGGGCGCTGGATTCTGTCCCAGTTGTTCCTCTTCCAGTCCAGCTCTCTGCTGTGGCCCAGGAAGGCAGTGGACGATGGCCCAAGTCTTGGGCCCTGCACCTGCATGGGAGACCAGGAGGAAGCACCTGGCTCCTGGCTTCGGATCAGCGCAGCGTGCTGGCCATAGCGGCCATTTGGGGGGGTGAATCAACGGCAAAGGAAGACCTTTCTCTCTGTCTCTCTCTCACTGTCCACTCTGCCTGTCAAAAAAAAAAAAAAAAGAAGAAGAAAAGAAAAAAACGTTTATTTTGGTGCAAAACACCTTTGAAATCCAAGCACACCTGAGTCAAACAGTTCATGGAAAAAAGGATGCATGGATTTAATTTTTTTTTTTTTTTTTTTTTTTTGCAGCAAAATAAACTTCCTTTTTGAGACACAGACACACAGAGAGCTCCCATCCAGTTGGTCACTCTCCACATGCCCACAACAGCCAGGGGCGGACAGAGGCCAGAGCTGGGTGCCAGGAACCCAATCTACATCTCCCACTGGGTTGACAGGAATCCAATTACTTGAGCTATCACCGCTGCCTGCCAAAGCAGAAGCAAATGCCAAAGTCCTTGGGCCAAGGTGCCGGCCAGATCACTGACCTTGAGTGGGGCCCCACTGGTTTCTGGGAAGCAGAACTCCACCCACCATCTGCAAACTCAATCCTGGGTGTTTCTGACTCTTCACCCTGCCCCTGATTAGTCTGCAGGACTGCTGGGTCCTGCGGTATTTCTCACCTGCCCAGGCTGGATCCGCCCAGGCTCCCTCTGCAGAGCAGCAGGCACAGTTCAGCTCTTGGTCCTGTTCCCCCACCAGTCAAGGTGATCAGAAACCCCCGGCGCTAGGTAAACAGGCCCCACCCACCTCATGAAGGACTTGCAGTGACAAAGGGTCCAGTTAGTTCTCTTTAGGGAAGCTGGCTCCTCCCTTTGGACCACAGCTTGGAGCCTGTGACCTTGCTGAGTTCTGCCCTTGAGTCTTAAGATTAACATAAGGAAGGCACGTGACCCTCCCCCCCACTACTCCCCCCAACCCTGGCTCCATCCACCCCCCGGGGCTCACGAGGCTTATGGTGGCATTTGTTGGACTGCAGGTGGAATATCTCTTATCCAAAGTTCTGGTGACCAGAAGTGTTTCCAGAGTTCAGATTTTTGGGGGCAATCTGGAATATTTACACATCTATAATGAGATTATTTGGGAATGAGATCCAAGTGTAAACATGAAATTCATTCATGTTCCATACTTGTACACCTCCTGCACAGAACCTGAATGTAATGTGATGTAATATTTTTACTAATGTGTATGTAACCCAGTTGCATGGTATGGAATTTTCCACTCTGTGCATCGTGTCCGGGATTCACCTCCATAACCATTCCCTTGAGAATGAAGCCAAATTGTGGGGGCATCAGAAGGGAACCAAGATATGGCCAGGGACTGGCTATTTCTGCCCCTGCAACCAAACCGAGGCGGCCCTTCTGCTGGGCTTTAGTTTTGTGGACCAATTACCGCTGTGCTTCGGGCCAAGTGGGTTGGGTTTCTGACACCCTGCACCCCTCCCTCACTGAAGCCTAAGACACAACTCAGCCTTCAGTTCTCGGAGCCAGAGTCCCATGATTGGGAAGGGTGAAGCTATTTTATTTGTAATTACTGTGTTATTTTTCAATATTATTTGTTTGAAAGGAAGAATTACAGAGGGCAAGAGCAGAGGGAGACGGAGAGGGAGAGAGAGAGAGAGAGCACAGAACCACATATGCGTAATATGCTTATACAACACACAGAACAAGACTGTATTTACATATAGGAAGAGACTTACATATTCTGAAAATAAATGCCTACTCCAACTCGTTTCCCCATGACCACTTCTAACACCAGATGCAGGGAATTTTGTCCCCTCCTCCCCCTAACAACCTAGCAAGGCCTCCTTGGGCAGACACCAACTATGCATCCCCTAACTGAATTCAACTCTGACACTCTCCACCTGGTGATAGCATCGCCTCTCACAGCTCCAGGGGCCTTCAGGCTGGACTCATCAGCTTCAGGTTACTTGCCCTGAGCTTGCTGTAAGCCGAGGTGCCCTCTGCTCAAGCAGCTCCCAGAACTCAGGGAAACACTTAGGTTTACCAGCTCATGATAAAGGATGTGGTGGGCATATCTGAGACATTGTGTGCACAGCTACAATACAGCAAGACACGTGACTCTGGGTTTCCCAGTGCATGTTGGTACTCTAATGAGGTCAACTGTGCAGTCACATCATGTCGGAAAAGCAACAGACACATAGGAATTGTTTTATTACTAAAACACGCTCACGATCACCTAGGCTTTAGCAAGTCTTCATCCCTTGGTTGGTTGGTTGGTGGCTGGGGACAGGAGTGGTCTCACCTGACTGCTAGCAGATCAAGATGGTGACTGCTGCAGTTGGGGTGGCTGTGAAATGTCTTAAGACAATGGAATCTGACGTATCTGGTGGAGTCTTCCTTTCATGACGACTTCTCTTACCGTACACGATGGCGGACAGCGTTTTGCTCACAACGGAACTTCTTTCAAAAGGGGAAGCCTGGTTTAACCCTGCCACCGGCTTAGCTGTGAAGTTGATGTCATTTTCTAAGTCCTCGTGGCCATTTCAGCCATGTCCACAGCCTCCACCAAGAGTGGATTGCATCGTACGGAGCTGCTTTCTCTGCACGTCTATAAGCAGCAGCTCTGCCCTCACCACTTCAGGTTTGATCCTGAGACTGCAGCAAGGATTCCAGTTCTCTAGATGTCTCTACCACGTCTGTGGTCACTTCCTGCACTAAAGCCTTCTGGGTTTTAAGATTTATTTATTTATTAGAAAGTCAGTTACAGAGAGTGAAGGAGACACACACACACACACACACACACACACAGAGAGAGAATCTTCCATGTGCTGGTTCACTCCCCAGGTATCTACAATTGCCAGTGCTGAGCCAGGCCAAAGCCGGGAGCTCCATCTGGTCTCTCACATGGGTAGCAGGGGACCAAGCACTTGGGCCATCTTCTTATGCTTTCCTAGGTCATTAGCTGGGAGCTGGATCAGAACTGGAGGAGCTGGGATATGAACTGGAGCCCATATGGGATGCCAGCATTGCTGGCAGCAGCTTTACCCACTATGCCACAGCTCCAGCCCTGACTTCCTTCACTAAAGATTTAAGCTCCTCTGAGTCACCCATGAGAGTTGGAATTAATTTTTCCAAACTCTCGTAACCTGATATTTTGACCTCCACCCATGAATCACAAATGTCCTTAATGACATCACTGATGGTGAATTTCCAGATTTTCAGTTTACTTTGCCCAGATCCATCAGAGGAGTCACTGTCTACAGCAGTTGTAGCCTTATCAGAAGTATTTTTTAAATAAATTGACTTTAAAGCCAGGACAGACATTTGATGCAGATGTTAAGATGCCGCTTAAGGTGCTCACATCCCAAATCAGACTGCCTGCATGAGTCTTTTTTTTTTAAAGATTTATTTATTTATTTATTTATGTGAAAGGCAGAGCTACAGAGAGGCAGAGTGAGAGAGAGGAGAGGGAGGGAGGGAGAAAGGGGAGAGAGGAGGGGGTAGGAGAGAGAGTTAGAGAGACCTTCCATCTGCTGGTTCACTCTCCAGATAGCCACAATGGCCAGAGCTGTGCCGATATGAAGCCAGGAGCCAGGAGCTTCTTTCAGGTCTCCCATGCAGGTACAGGGGCCCAAGCACTTGGGCCATCCTCCACTGCTATCCCAGGCCATAGCAAAAAGCTGTATTGGAAGTAGAGCAGCCTGTACTCAAACCAGCACCCATCTGGGATGCCAGCACTGCATGAGTCTTGCCTCTGTTTTCTACTCTATCTGCCTGCTAATATGTATCCATTGGAGGCAACAGGTGACTTGGATTGAGTTCTGGGCTCCTGGGTTCAGCCTATCCCAGCCCTGGCTGTTGGAGGTATTTGGGGAATAAACCAGATCAGAGCACTCTCTGTTTCTCCTTCTATCTCTCACCAAGGACTTGATGGTCAAAATCATTTTTTTCGTACTAGAGCCGCAGAGTGGATGTTGTGTGAGCAGGCGTGGCACAACATTCATCTTGTTCAGCCCCAGCAGAACTGCACTGTGCTTGAGCAGTAAGATTTTGGAAGGAAATTTTTCTTCTCAGTAGTAGATCTCAACAGTGGGCTAAAAGATTCAATAAGGGGTGGGCATGTGGCACAGCAGCTAAGACGCCACTCAAGACATCCCATATCAGACAGAGCACTGGGGTTCAAGTCCAGACTCTGCTCCCAGCTCCAGCTGTCTCCTAATGTGCACCCTGGGAACCACACGATAATGGAGCAATAATTGGGTGCCTGCCACCAACGATGGGAGAACTGGATTGAGTTTCTGGTTTCTGGCTTTGCCTGGTTCAGCCCTGGCTGTTGCAGGCATTTGGGAAGTTGGCCAGCAGATGTAAGAGAGCTCTCTCTCTCTCTCTCTCTTTCCCAAGTAAAGCAAGATTTAAAAAATCTCTCTCTCTCTCTGACAAGATAAAAAAATGTTTTGAAATTTTAGTAAGTCATGTTGTAAACAGATGTGCTGCCCTCTAAATCTTTTTTGTTCCCTCTACAGAGCACAATCAGAGCAGATTTGGTAGAACTCTCTAAGGGCCCTGGGATTTTTGGAATGATAAATGAGCATCCACTTCAGGCCACAGTCACCAAATGCATTAACGCCGAACGAGAGATTCAGCCGGTTCCCTGTAGCTTTAAAGCCAGGTGCTGACTTCTTCTCTCCAGCTCCGAAAGTCGCACACGGCATCTTCGTCCCCTGCAAGGCAGTCTCAGCCACACTGACACCTGTTGCTCAGCACCCATCTTTCTGAGATCTTTTACAATGGCACCTGCTGCTTCTCTTGCCAGTTCACGCGGGGCGGGGGGGGGGGGGTCGGCTTCTTTCCTTAAGCCCTCCCAAACCAACCTGGACAAGTTCCAGGCCCTCACAGTCTCCCTCATAGACCCAAAGACAGTGACGACCTCGCTCTGGACTCCTCTGGCTGAAGGGAATGCCGTGACCACTTAGATCTTCTACCCAGAACACCCAAGCTTTCTCCAGATGAGCAAAAGATCTATCTGGCTTCCTTATCGTCAACGTGTTCACTGGGGTTGCACCTCTCTCTTCGCCTCCGGTTCGCCTTCCTCACGAGGCTTCATCACTTCCAACTTCTGATTTCAAATGACAGCCGTGCAGTGCTCCCTTTCACCTGAATACACAGGAGCCATTGCAGGCTGATGGACTGACTCCATTCCAATACCATGTGTCTCTGGTGGGCTCATGGACTGACTCCATTCCAATACCATGTGTCTCCGGCACTAGGAAGGCCTGGGAGGGGAGAGGCAGGGGAATGCCTGTTCACTGGCGCTGTCAGACTTTGTCGATTAAGTCTGTCCCCTGTATGGGGGTGGTCTGTGGCAGTGCCCCCCAGTCTTCAATGGTGCCATCAGAGTTCATGGATCTCCACATGTCAAGATGTCAACTTCGCTCATAGATGTTTTCACTTTGAGATCTGATTATTGTTTAGAGCCCCTGTCTATACTCTTGAGGAACAGTGGGTTTTTTTTGTTTGTTTTTGAAGATTTAGTTTTTTTACTTGAAAGGCAAGAGTTACACACAGAGAGAGGTTTTCCATCTGCTGGTTCACTCACCAATTGGCCACAACAGCCGGAGCTGCACCGATCCAAAGCCAGGAACCAGGAGCTTCTTCCAGGTCTCCCATGTGGTGCAGGGGCCCAAGCACTTGGGCCATCTTCCACTACTTTCCCAGGCCACAGCAGAGAGCTGGATCAGAAGTAGAGCAGCTGGGACTTGAACCGGCACCCATACGGGATGCCAGCACTGCAGGCGGCAGCTTTACCCACTATGCACAACACTGCCCCCGCTTGTATTAATTTTTAAAAATAAATAAAGGCCGGCGCCGTGGCTCAATAGGCTAATCCTCCACCTTGCGGCGCCGGCACACCGGGTTCTAGTCCCGGTTGGGGCGCCGGATTCTGTCCCGGTTGCCCCTCTTCCAGGCCAGCTCTCTGCTATGGCCAGGGAGTGCAGTGGAGGATGGCCCAGGTGCTTGGGCCCTGCACCCCATGGGAGACCAGGAAAAGCACCTGGATCCTGGCTCCTGCCATCGGATCAGCGCGGTGCGCCGGCTGCAGCGGCGGCCATTGGAGGGTGATCCAACGGCAAAGGAAGACCTTTCTCTCTCTGTCTCTCTCTCTCACTGTCCACTCTGCCTGTCAAAAAATAAAAAATAAATAAATAAATAAATAAATAAATAAAATAAAATACCCGCGTTTGGGTCACTTTTAAAAAAGAAGGATCACCACAGTAGATAGAATAATAACAAAACTGTGTGAAGTACTACAAAACTTACCAAAACATGACAGAGACAGGAAGTGAGCCCCTGCTGTTGGAAAAAAATGGCATGAGACATGCCCTGGGCAGGGCTGCCACAGCCTACGACCTGTGAGGATCACCACATGCAATAAAGCAAGGCATGCTGGTACACACAGGACACAGGAGACCAGGGGACGGGGTGAGCGGCCACCCTGCAGGAACCACCATGTGTCCAGCTGTCCAGAAGCCTCCAAACCCCATCCTCTGGGGACTTCCTTATATGTTCATGGCTTGGGGCATGGGCAACCATGTCAAAATTGGATGGGGAAGAAAGGTGGGACCTAATGCTAGCAGACTACGTGGGGGAGCCCAGGAGGGCCTGTCTGTCCAGACACCTCCTGGCCTCTCTGATGTCGCTCCCCCTCTTCATGGAGGAACGACACTGAACCCTGCCTAGGCTTCATATCCGAGTCACGGCACCATTATGTCGCTCCCCGTCTTCGCGGAGGAAGGACACAGGACCCTACGCTGTTCTTTTGTCTGCTCGGCCCTCCCCGGGTTTGCTGCTGGTTCTTCCCGGGTTGGCTACCGACCCTTCCACCTCCGTGGAAGGGCGGTTCCCCCTGCCACTTTCCCCACTTCCGCGGGGGAGCGGCACACCGCCGGCCGGCTCTCTCGGGGGCTGCACAGGTGTTCCTTCAGATAGATGTTCCTGGTGCATGCCGTCTCTCTCCTCCTTTATAGTCCTCTTCCACCAATCCCAACTCTGCTACCCACACGCCGAGTACGCTGCTCTCCTCCAATCAGGAGCAGGTCCTACAGTTTATTGGTTGAACTGGAGGCAGCTGTGTAGAAGCTGTTTTCTCCTCTCCCAGCGCCATATTGTGGGAGAGCAGATGCATAGAATAAGTCTTAATTCCAGTAACTTAGTCTAGTCTGAGTTGCTCCCCACACTCTGAAGCATTCCTTCCCCCCAGCCATGGGAGAGGACCCCGTCAGTCCGGAATGGGCCCTCCATCAGATAAGGTAGGTCACAGAATTTCTTTATGGCCAGCTCCAGGACAGAAAGGTGGGGGAAGAACAGAGTTCCTCCGAGCCTCCTGGGGAGGGGGAAGGGAGGCCCCAGTTTCAATGGCCTGGAAATGGCTCTTCCTGAGGATCGGATTTCCCTGGGCATAAGCAGGGATGGGGAGAGCATTCTGGGAAGCAAAGCTTCACTTTGGTTTTTTGACACAGGAATAGAGAGAAGCAAACCAGCTGTGCTGGTCTGGTCCAGCGCAGAGCATTCTAGGTGTTCCAAGGAGGGTGGTGTTTAGATGCGGTTGTCCACACAGTCAGGTGACCTTCACAGAAGGAGATGACCTCCAAAGTGTGGCTGGACCGCCTACAGACCAAAAACTGAGGATTGCAGGGGAAGGCAGAATTTTTTTCTGCTTCAGGCCACAACACGGAAACTTTGCCTTCTGGCCTGGGGCTTTGCAGTGATGTCCCTGCACAGCAAGGAAATTCTCCCCATGGCACTGGGCACTCAGCACCCACTGCAAGGTCGGTGCCCTCTGCTCACTGCTCATTCTCTCACCCACTTGGCCACACCCAGCTCCCAAGGGGCGGGGCACTGGGCTCAGTGGCCAACTCACAGCTCAGGAATTCTGTTGTCAAAGAACGGAGAATGAGCAGATTAACAAAAACAGAGAAGCCTCTCTGTTTTCTCTTTCCCACAAGTTCTACTTCACTGCCGATAAAACAAACAGAACTGCCCCCAGTGTGGATGCAGCACCACGCTGATCCGATGGCAGGAGCCAGGAGCCAGGTGCTTTTCCTGGTCTCCCATGGGGTGCAGGGCCCAAGCACCTGGGCCATCCTCCACTGCACTCCCTGGCCACAGCAGAGAGCTGGCCTGGAAGAGGGGCAACTGGGACAGAATCCGGCGCCCCGACTGACCGGGACTAGAACCCGGTGTGCCGGCGCCGCAAGGCGGAGGATTAGCCTAGTGAGCCGCGGCGCCAGCCGTTTTAAGGGATTTCTGACCACCCAGGAAGGCGCCCTGGCCTCCAGAGCTAGCTTTCTGCTCCCATCTGCCCTAGATTCGTTTCCCTGGGACAAACGCAGTCTTCCCCAGGGGACTGTCCCTCAGAATGTCCCCTCCCCCCTCCTGCAGCCCCCAGGAAGCCACAGGAGTGCAGCGGTGGGGAGAGGGGAGGTGCCTGAAAATCCCAGAGCCAGCATCACAGATCCCAGATTAGAGGGC
The DNA here is from genome assembly GCF_964237555.1 of Oryctolagus cuniculus. NCBI lineage: Eukaryota > Metazoa > Chordata > Mammalia > Lagomorpha > Leporidae > Oryctolagus > Oryctolagus cuniculus. The sequence goes on along the minus strand of NC_091442.1, from coordinate 47,807,918 downwards.
GGAACACAGCCCAGAGGAAGCAGCCACTAAGAATCAGGAAGTGTGGTTACTGTTATATATTAATGTTAGCCGCCACAAAACACACCGGACACCGGAGTAAGGGAAAGGGTTTATTGGGGAACACCCAACAGACCGGAGTGAAGGGGCGGTGAAGGAGAAAGAGAGAAAGAGAATATAAGAAAGAAACAGAGAGGAGAGGAGCTAGCAAGGAGAGAAGAGAAAGAAGAGAGATAAGGGGGGGGGGGGGGCAAGAGACCAGAGGAGGAGGTTAGAGATAAGAACCAAGAGAGTGCAGGAGAGAGGAACCAAGAGAGCACGTGTTCAGGAACAGGCCCTTTTAAAACTTTGCCTGAGGGCGGGCAGGGAAGCAAGAGCAGCTAATCCCATTAGGATGGGGGTGGAGCCTGGCTCAGGTAGCTGGGCCATTTGGCCACCTGGCTACAACTACGCCAGTTTCCTAACAGTTACAAACCCAATTCAAGACATAATATACTTAAGAATTTCAACTTCCATCGGGCATGTGAACAAAATATTTCCCACGTTTAAATTTTGTCTCTTGTGCTGAGGCGATAGAGAGAGAGATAGAGAAAGATACAGAGATAGAAATAGAGAAGGGGAGAGAAAGAGAGAGAATTTCTGAAACAGCCACTTCTGCAGGAGGTATAGTATCTTGGGGTTATTATCTCATTAATAAAATAAATAACCGTTGCTGATCAAAAGCAGAGTACAATACACATAGAAAGCTTAGTATTTAGTTCAAAAGAGGGATCTCAACAGCATCATGAAGAGTTCAAACTGTCCTGATTTCAGGGCTAGAGACTGCAGCTGGGCCAGCATTGGGGTTAGAGGCGGGTTAATTCCCTCTTGTATGCCACAGCTTGCTCATCCACATTAGGATTACCTAAAGCAGCTTTGCCACCCAAGAGGGTGTTGGCCACCCATTATGCAAGGTGTCTCTGGTGAAAGGAAAAAAAAGAACCACCAACACACTTCAGGGCTTATCAAAAGACCTTTGACCCCTGGCACCTGCAGTGGCTCCCTGGCCACCAGACAGCTCATCACAGAGCAATTGGGGCTAGGACTTAGATTCAGGGTTTGTAGGTGTGGATGAGGCAGGCAGGCAGTGAGGAACAAGCAGCCAAGACCACCCAAGACCCACGCTGTATGCACCACCCCAATCCCATTACTTTCCATGCCGATCCAACATGGCTGAAGACTCAGCACACCCACTTCTCATCATGCAGCCAAGCCTCACTTTGCCTCAGACACCAGGTGCCTTATGGGAGATCATCATGTGTACTGTAGCCCCACCACCCCTTATCCTATTTAAAAAAATGCCACCAGCCTGGGGCCTGGGGCCTCTCTCTTGAGTTTGTCCCCATTGGCACCTGAGCACTTACTGTCCCTTTGCCTTTCAATAAATGCTACTCTCTGCTCATCTCCCAGCTGTGTTCTTACAAAGGCATCTTAACAGCTCTGCCCTGCCTTTCAACTCTGGGTCTCCAAAATGAAACTTTCTGGCATGTCAGCTGGCTATTTTGAAACTCTGGAAAAAAATGGCTGATAAGGGTGAACTGGACAGGAAGATGAGGTAGGAAGAGTTCAGCTGGAAGATTTTCTTACAGCTTCTGCCAGCCCTGCATTGTGACTCCACCCCTTACAATCCAGAATGTCCACCTTCCCATGATACACCTATGTCTCATCGGGGACCAGGAAGGAGGGGACGCCATGATGGCAATGTGGTTGCCATGGAACCTTCCAAAAGCCTCATGCATGCTCAACTCCACCACGTTTGTATATTCAGTTAGGGAAACATTGGCAGCTCATCAAGGGGACTGATACTGTCATGTCACTGAATACCTTTTGGCTTCTGGAACTTGCTTTTGGTTCCTTCCTTGGCCTCCTTTCCCTCCCTCTCCTCATAGGCAGCTCTCTGGCCCATGCGTGGTGCGTGTCTCTCCGTGTGGGTGGCCATACCCACGGGTGTGTGTATATTCACTGTCTCTCCTTTAGAGAAATCTTGCTCTCACTTGTGCATTATGGATGTCTCTGCTTTTAATTCTTAACTTCGTGGGAGCAAGAACTAGAATTAAGAATAGATTTAGGCCTACACAATGTGATATTAAATTAAGTAAAAGATATTCTTTAGATGCCTGGTTCATTTCTAAGTAAGTTAAAAATACTCAAACATCAATTATGAAACTGAGTTTCAGACTTAGGTGCTTTGGCTTCTTGGGGTTGTTTTTGTGTGTAGCATAAAAAAGCCAAACTTACTTGGGTCTGTTAATAAACAGGAAAAATTGTACTTTGAGCAAACATATTTTGAGAAATTAGGAAAGCATGTTAGTCTACAGAATGCTTCTTCAAGATAGAAAATCTCTCTCTCTCTCTCTCTCTCTCTCTTTCAAATACAGTGGAAATAACTACACATGTATTTTCTTTTAGTTCTAGCTAAGAATGCTAGCTAAAACTAGACTGAAGAAGGGTAACTACTCTATGCAAGGAAAAAATGCCATGTTTTATGAAAGAGGTTGTGGAATGTGAGTTTTTGCTGAGGGAAACAGAGTGGGTTTGTGTTACAGTTTGGTTGTTCTAACGTGAGCGTGTGCTTTGTGCACGCTGAGTATTGATGCTGGCAGTGCCCTGCTACAAAGCTGGAGTTTTATCTCCTGTGTTAGAAAGCCAGAATTTTCTTTAACCATTGATGTGCTCTTCTCTATCTTTTTGTTGACAGGCCTAAAAAAAGATTCTCTGAATAATTTCCTTTTTTAAAAATTGTATTCATTTGCTTTTATTATTTCTTATCTGAAACACAGAGAAACAGAGACAGAACAGAAAGACAGACCGAGAAAACCTTCCATCCCATTGGCTCTCTCCCCAGATGTCCACAACAGCTGAGGCTGAACTAGGCTGTAGCCATAAGCCTGTTATTCACTCCCCAAATGGCTGCATCAGCCAGGGCTGGACCAGACCAAAGCTAGGGGCCAGGAGCTTCATCTGGGCCTCCCATGTGGGTGCAGGGGCCAAAGCACTTGGACCATCTTCCATTGGTTTCCAGGCACGTTAACAGGAAGCTGGATCAGAAGTAGAGCAGCCAGACACAAATCGGCGCCCATATGGGATGCCGGTGTCACATCGGCGGCTTTACCTGCTGTGCCACGAGGCTGGCCCTGATGTATGGTGTTTTCTAAGAGGTTCACAGAAGCAATGAAAAAGAACTCTATCAAGTATGTTTTTGCCCAGTTTGGACTGGGTAAAATCTTTCCAAAGCTGTCATGAAGAAGCTGATACCAGCCATGATCAGGCAGAACAATAATTAACTCTATGGAGCCAGGGTTGCACAACAGCAGGTAGGCCACCACCTGTGGCACCAGCACCCCATGTGAGCACGGTTACAGTCCTGGCTGCTCTATTTCTGATCCATTTCCTCCTAATGAGCCTGGGAGGGCAGCAGAAGATGGAGACTCTGCCACCTGGGTCGGAGACCTGGATGGAATTCCAGACTCCTACTGGCTTCTGCCTGGCCCAGCCCTAGCCCTGTGATCATTTGGGGAGTGAACCAGCATGTGTAAGATCTCTCTCTCCCTCTGCCTCTCTCTGTCTCTTTCTCTCTCTCTCCATCTCTCTCTGTCTCTTTCTTTCTCTCTTTCTCTGTCACTCTATCTTACAAATAAGTAAAATAAAATAACTCTTTTTTAAAAAGTTAATTATGTGATATTGAATGAATTGGTAGAGAAAATCATAGGTTTTTATAGTTTTAGTTGAAACATGGCTGACTCATTTTAGGTTTGGTTTCCGGACTTAAGGAAACTATTGTATTGTTTTTCTTTTCAGCTGTCTGTAATTTACAGTGATTTGGTAAAACAGTTTCTGTAAACAAAAACTGAGGCAAGCACTAACTTTTTCTTCCTATCCAATCCCTCCAGAATTTGTGCCTTCATATTTCTGGCAATATGGTTGTTTGTGTAAGTTCAGTAAAATCTATTCTTTTCTTAGCAAGACACAGTTGGAAATAAACAGCTTTGACTGGAATTCGGCATGGAATTCTTGGCTTCCTTGGTTTGGTTCCTAGCCTGGAGGTTTTCTGTAAAGTCCAATCTGAGATTCCTCATTGACTCTTCCATCAAGACAAACTTTGCAAGGCCTATGTGGCTATGCTGGTTACACTTAAGCAAATCACCAGGGCACTAGAATGTTCTCACAAACAAATCAGTCTTAAGTGATTACCTTTGGTAAAAATGGGCATGATTATAGAGAGAAAAATTACATTTCAGAAGAAAACTGAGCACATTTGTTCTATTTTAAGGCTTATTCATTTGAAAGGCAGAGTTTCAGAGAAAGAGAAAAAGAGGGAGAGAGAGAGACAGAGAGAAAGAAGGAGACAGAGAGAGAGAATATCTTCCATCCACTGGTTCTTAACAGTTGGGACTGGGCCACACCAAAGCCAGGAGCCAGGAGCTCTTTCTGGGTCTCCCACGTGGGTGCAAGGGCCAAAGCACTTGGGCCATTTTCCACTGCTTTCCCAGGTGCATTAGCAGGGAACTGGATCAGAAGTGGAGCAGCCAGGACTTGCAACAGTGCTCATGTGAGATGCTGGCACTGCAAATGTTGAGTTAACCCACGATGCCACAACCCCTGCCCCAGCACACCTGTGCTTAGACTGTAGCCCTGTTCATTGCTTTTGAGTTGTTAGGATCTTCCTGTAGCCTTGGGCTGCATTCTCTAATATCTGGCTACAATGCTCCAGCTGAAGATAAAGGCTGCTCAGTTTCTGGAGTCCTGCACACTCAAAGGACAGGTCTGGTGGCTGATGTGTGGGCCACGCAGAGCACTGCGCAGCCAGATGATCCCACTACAAAGCTGGACGGGATGGGTAGGACTTCCGTCTCTGGGCGGCTTTTCTCAAGACCACTGGAACAAGACTCCCTACCACAGCAAGACTCTGGCCCTCTTAATTTGTCCCTGCTTGTGATTGCCTCTCTCACTTGGCGGGATAGCGCTGCGCTTAGAACTCTGCAATCAGCAGCTGCTCCAGGTAACACGATGGAGCTTTGGATCTGTCATGGCCACTCTGCAGGTCCTACGAGGGTCACTTTAGCAACATCCCTACCGCAAGTGTTTGTTCAAAATCGTGCTGGTGGTTTCCTATACAGAGTTAGCGCTCTGCACGTTGATGCCCATTGCTGGGATGCTAGAAGGTAGAATTTGTACCTACATAGAGTACAGAATCTGTGCAGTTCTGGCACTTCTCGTTGCACCTAGAGAAATCCATCTGGTGCTTTAGAGATTCCATTGCAAAAATTAACACTGCTTGGTTAAAACCAGAAGACACACATCCCCAGGGTGATTCTGATGCAGTGGGCAGGGCACCACCTACAGGCTGGTATTTGGAAAACACTGAGCCTAAGGTCTCCAGGGTATTGGTCTCTCCCAGGCTTGTGACTGATTCCATGAATGCATCCCCAGCACAGGGCAGCAGCCCCGTGGCGGGAGGGTCCGCGGTCTCCCTGGGACTACTCGCAACTTATAGCACAGTTTAGTCACCTACCGCTATTACTACTACTACCACTACTACCACCACCCACACATACACACGCCTGTCACAGGGAGCTCCCAAGTTCTGGATGCTTTTGAGAACTGAGAGCGCTGTCTCTGGACAGGTACCGTGTGGTTCCAGCCCTCAATGGGATCCTGTAGTATTCTGGCCCAGGGAAGCAGGTGGAGCCCGCTGTGTGGGGGAAGTCCACAATCCAAACCTGCTGCTTTCCATTAGGAGACCCTGCCTCTCCCAATCTTGGTGATGGGTAAGGACCTTGCCTAGAGGAAATTGCTTATACCCAACAGTTCATGTCTGGAACTACTAAAAAAGGATGGGACAGATGTAAAAAAAAAAAAAAAAAAAAAAAAAAAAAAAAAAAAAAAACAAATAAAAAACACCTCTGAAGGCAAAAGAAATCTGACTGAACATGGAAATTTTTCCTCATTTTGGTTAAGAATCTAGGTTCCCAGGCCCCACTGCCAGAGGTTTTGAGTTTACTGGGTAAGGCCTCAGAACTCTTATTTTTAAACCACCAAAGTGGCTTGGATGGGAAGCCAGATTTGAGAATTGCAGACAATGGCAAGGAGAGATGAGCAAAGGCCACCAACAGTACTTGGGATTTGGAGCTGGAGGGTTTGACCTTCAGTCCTGAGGCTCGAGGGTCTCCCTGTGGCATGCAGAGATATGGAGCCAACAGTCCCTGGCAGTCCTTCCAGAACCCAAGGGGACATTGAGGGACTCTCAGAGCCCTCTGGGGATGCAGCAAAGCAGGTCACAGGCCACCTGTTCCAGGGTTGAATCTGGTGCTTGAACGCTCATGAAAGAGCCCTTTTGTTATGTGTGTGTGCAAGTGTGTGTGTGCATACATGCATGCATGTGTGTATATGTGTGCATGTGTGAATGCGTGTGCATGCATATGTTTGTGTGTGCATGCAATGTGTACAAGTGTGTGCATGCATGCGTGTGTGTGTGCGTGCACCACGGTGAGAAAACATTACTGTGAGTCTGGTTTTTCCAAAGTGTCCTGCAGTGTCACGAGCCCGGGAAATGTGCGAGCTCTGTAGAAAGCAGTCGTGAGACACAGCAGAGAGCACAGACATGGGCTGCAGACTGGGGAGCCCCAGGGGGCAACTTCTACCTCCTTAAGGTTTCAGCTGTGAAGCCCTCGGCCCTCAACTCCTGCAACACAAGGTAGCAGGTGCAGCATCCCCCACGGCCTCTCAGAATGTTTAATCCAAAGAATCCAGAGACAAGTGCCTGGCCCCCTCCAGGGCTGTTCGGGAGCTGTTCTTCATGTGACCGGCCCACTTCCCTTGCCTGGGCACCCTGGGGGAGCACCCCATCAGGAGGAAGGCCTTCCTCCTGCCACCCAATCGTCCTGCCCCTGGCTCCCAGCCTACATCAGCCTGTTGGGCCAGACAGCTTTTCTTGACATTTAGGAAGATGCAGCAGTACTGAGAACTAGACTTTGATGTTTGTTGCAGGCACAGGATAGAAAGTGAAGATGAGCAGTTTCCATCTGCTTCAAGCCTTGGTCCCCAGGAGAAGGTGACTGTCTCCCCAGGACTGGCCTCCATCACAGGCCCGACCCACTGTGCCACTGTGAAGGTACAGTTGTCCCACCCACTCCATGGGAACAAGTTCCAAGAGCCCAGTGGACGCCTGAGACTGCAGATAGCACTGAGCTGTCTACATAATATGACTTTTTCCTATGCATACACACCTAGGGCCAAGTTTAAGGTATAAATTGGGCTCAGTAACAGATGAACAATAATAATTATGCAACAGGACAGGCATAACAAGGTACTGGAATAAAAGTGTGTGAATGTGATCACTGTCTCAAAAGCAACAAGACAAATATTACTATTTTCAGACTGTGATTTGACTGCAGGTAATGGAAACCAGGGAGGGCAAAACTACAAATAAGAGGAGGAACGTGGATTTGATGTTTACATGTTTGCGATTTATATTTTACACCGTCATTGCTTCTCTTTTAACTTGAACCACCATATAAGAACAATAGAGAAACACACTCCAATTCCTCAGCCTGAATTCACACGGATGCTAGTGAAACTCAAGAAGGAGATGAACTCGGGCAAGAACAGCTGATGTGCCTGGAGGAGCAGAGAAGATGGAAACCAGAGCAAACCCATGTTTTGTGCCCCCAAAATGGAGTCCCAGCACTGCCAGGGGCTTACTGCTTATTTCCAGAATCAGGGCCAAGGCTGGACACTGGAAGTCAATCTCTAAATAACGCAAACCGAGGAAGTGGAGATTTGGCAGAGCCCACGGAAACTGCTGTGGGGAAGCCAAGAAGGACTCCGAATGAAATCCTTTCAAGGAGAAAGCAGCCCTTGTCCGTGCCTGGAAGACTCGGGGGAGGCAAAAGGGACACGTTTGCCAAGCTGGCCAAGGCCAAAGGGAACAGTTTGAAAGGAGGACCGGTAAACATCGCCCAAAACTGCCAAAATGCAAGTCCTGAGAACACTGCCCCATGTGTATCCAGTGGTCCTGGGCCGGACAACCCCGCACGCCCTCCGCGGAAAGGGCTGACGGTGACAAAGCGACATTGTGACAGCGGGCGCGGTGGTGGGAATGGAGGGTTCGGCGGGTCTCAGCCAGTGATGCCATCTGTACTCACACCTTACTTTATTATGAAGTGAAACTTGCTCCCCACAGGCAGAAAGAAGGATCCAGATCTCCTCTGACTTCACAGGGGAGGAGGATGGGAGCTATTTTATTGCTGTTCTGCGTGAGGTCAAACAACATTGCTGCATAAAACCTCTCATTTAAACCAGGACAAACCAGGTCACAGAAGAAGAGGAGGGGGCATGGGAAGGCTGGGGTTTGCTGGGTGTCACAGCTGCAAGGCAAGGACCCCAAGACTTTGAACTCAGGATCCCCAACACCTTGAGTGTCATTGGAGACTAGGAAAATGATTCTGGCTCTCAGAGAACCATCTTATTTAATTAGCCAGAGTGAGCTTTTCTTTTCTTTTAAGATTTACTGATTTATTCGAAAGGTAGAGTTTTATACACACACACAAACACATAGAGAGAGAGAGAGTGAGAGTGAGAGAGAGATCTTCCATCTGCTGGTTCACTCCCCAAATGACTGCAATGGACAGGAGGACTGGGCCAGGTCAGAGCCAGGAGCCAGGAACTTTCTCTGGTTCTCCCATGGCCATCTTCTGCTGTTTTCCCAGGAGCATTAGCAGGGAGCTGGATTGGAAGTAGAGAAGCCTAGACACAAACCGGTGCCTATTTGGGATGCCAGCATCATAGATGGTGGTTTAACCTGCTATGCCACAGTGCTGGCCTCAGAGAGTGAGTTTTCTTGAGCACTGATCCCAGTCTGAACTGGACCAAAAGTCTAAATCCAAAGCCAAGCAGCAGTGTGCCATCTTGTTTCCATGGCTGTGTCTACACTGTCCCTAAGGAGCCTTGGCAAGTGGTGACCAAGCCATGGTGCTATGATTTGCATGATTTGGCCCCTAAAGTCATATAGGCCTCTAAACTCCTGAGAACTAAGTCAGCGATACTAAAAGGGTAGCAATTTAACCTAATGACGGTGCCTGGGGGCTGGGGCCTGGTAGGAAGTTCGGTCCCTGGGGCTGTGCCCTTGGAAGCCTGTGTCAAGACCCAGCCCCTCTTTCGCTCTGCTTCCTGGCCCACCATGCAATCCCACCTCTGTGGACGTGCTGCCATCGGCCATGGGCCCCTTGCCAGAGCCTTAGTCTGTGTCAGGCTGTTGGAATTCTGAACCTCCAACCCTGGGAGCTGAACAAGCTTTGTCTCTTTATGAGGAAGCCACCTCAGTGATTCTGTTACAGTCACAAGAAACCGACTGACAGCTTGGAAAGCTCTCCCCTGCATGCTCTGCTCCCACAGCTCAGACACCATCCGCCACCTGCCTGATGGTGAGGACTTTTACAACCAAGCACTGATCCAATAATCACTGAGGGTCCCGAGCACAAGTGTCATCTCGGGGGTGCCTGGCTCTGCAGGACTTTCTGTCAATGCCTTACATGGCGTTCACCTCCACACTTCCAGGACCTAAGAAATTCCCACCAGACCCCATCTCTTGCACACTGTAATTAGGTTAAATTGCTGCCCTCTTAGTATCACCAACTTACAGCTTTGGGGCTTAAAATCCTGTATGAGTAAGAGGTCCAATCATATCCCAACCGCAGCTCCATGGCTTGGTCACCATTTGCCAGGTTTCGTGGGACAGAGTAGACAGCCAGGGAGAAAGGATGGCACTTTGTGGCTTGGCTTTGAATCATTCATTTCATAACAACTCCCTGAAGGAGGTACCAAATAAAGCTGATTTTCTATTGCAAAAATAGTAGTGCATATAAAACAAAAATGGGCCCCATGTAACACAACTCAGAGGAAAAATGAGACGTGAACTCAAGTTTGAGTTTACCCTAACCACTGCTTGACTGCTCTCCACGGTTTGTTTACATGGTGATACAGTAATGATGAGACCCCAGAAACACTGGCAATGAAAGAAAAAATAGACAAGTGTGACTGCAGCAAGCTAAGACACTTTAACACAGCAGAAGAAATAATTAACAAAAGGAAGAGGCAACTGACAGAATGGGAGAAAATATTTGCAAACTATGCACCTGATAAAGGGCTAACATCCAGAGTATAGGAGATGCTCAAAAAACTCAACAACAAAACAATCCATTAGGAAATGGGCAAAGGATATGAACAGGCATTTTTCAAAGGATGAAATACAAATGGTCAAAGACAAATGAAAAAATATTCAGGATCACTAGCTATCAGAAAAATGCAAATAAAACCCACAATGAGGTATCACCTCACTCCAGTTAGAATGGTTATTATCCAAAAATCAAAAACTAACCAATGCTCGCAAGGGTGTCAGAAAGTTGGGTGCAAACTGGTACAACTGTTATGGAAAACAATATGGAGATACCTTAGGTAAAAATAAATCTCCATTTGATCCAGCTATCCCAATTCTGGGAATGTATCCAAAGGAAATGAAATCAGCATATGAAAGAGCTACTTGCACTCCCACGTTGACAGCAGCTCAATTCACAATGGCAAAAATAAGGAATCAACCTAGACATCCTAGATAAAGAAAATGTGGTACAGATACATGATGAAATACTACTTAGCCATAAAAACTGAAACCTTGACATTTGCAACAAAATGGATGGAATTCAAGATCATTGTGATAAGTGAAATAAGCCAGAATCAGAAAAACAAATATGTTTTCTTTGTGGAAGTTAATATATACAGAGGTTATAAAACATGTGTGGATGTCATATCATTTGATATTGCCTCACTGGATCATACCATGTAAATGACAATATGCTCGTCTTTCCTACTTCATGATCATTATCAGGAATCCCTCACTGTGTGATATTAGTATCTGCTTGCAAGAAAGAAATGATACACATGTGTATGTAAATAATATCTACATTTGAAGTAAATGTGGCAAAATGCTTACAAATTTTTAATAATTAAAAATTAGAAATTTCAAAAGAAAAACATAAGTTTTAAGGTATTATTTCTATGGAAATTTAATTATAATCCTTTGAATATAATATGGCTCTTATTTCTGAAAGCAATAAAAGTATTTTTAAATGTTATTAATATAAAGAGGACAGAGTTCATGTATTTCATACAGTTCCAAGAAGACGGCCACATTTCCCCCTCCCAACCTTGTCCCCCACGACCCTCACCCTCACTCCCTCCCTTCTCTTTCATCAGTTTTCGTAAAGACATAATTTTAATGCACAGGCTTAAGTCACCACTAACCATAATATTCAACAAGTAAAACACAGCAAGTCCACAGTTCCACAGGCATATAAACAAGCACTAGAGAAGGACCATCGTGTCCCAAGATGTCCATCCTAATTCTACCTCATATTCAAGACACCTTCTAAGATGTATTTTTTGGATAGCATCTCTTCTTTGTAATGTATACTGTACTGTTCCTCAACAGAATAGAGAGATTACAGTATCAAGTTGAACATTCCTTATCCCAATCAAGTTGCTTTTTTAAAATGAAAAATTCATAATTCTCAATAATAATTAAAGTGACACTTAAATTAATAAATTCATTTTTAGTATTTTTTCCTCTTAAAAAAGATCCAGAAACTCCACGTCTATGAAAAGACCCAACAATGGAACAGTTTCTTCCCAATCCTCCCAGGTCTCCCCTCTACCTGGTTCCCAGGTCTGCATCTGATGCCCTCTCAGTGCGATCCATCTTCTGCAGGCACCTGCACTCCTACCACCAGGAGGCCGTGACCTGGAGCTCGGCAGATGCTGGACTCAGGCTCTTGAACTTCCAGGACTGCAAGTTAAACAAGCTTCTTTTGTAAGGTACCAGTTCCTCCTCTTACTCTACACCTTCATCAAAAAGGAAACTCCATTTTTCACCCAGGGAAGTAAGCTCCTTGAAGAACAAAACCAGGGAAATCCAGGAAAGGGCAAGAACATCTCATCTGCTGTGGTTTGTTCCCCCCAAGTCCCACACTGGGGCCTGGTCCCCCATTCAGTGGCAACGAGAGATGCCAGCACCTTTCAGAGGTGACCAGGTCGCGAGAACTCCACCCAAAGCGCTGGGTCTCCCCAGATGGGACTGGTTGCTCTGAGAGCGGTTTGTGGTAGGTAGCAGGTAGGCTGTCATAAAATGTGTCAGCCTCTCCTATCTCACCATATGGCCTCTCTTCTGCAAACAGTCACCAGGTGTTTTCCACCATGAGGTCCTCACCAGAAACTCAGCAGATGCCAGAACCATGCTCTCAGACTTCCAGAACTGTGAGCTGAACAAACCTGTTTCCTTTAGGACTTACCCAGCCTCAGCTACTTTTTTTTAGAGCTTACATGGCAGTGGGGGGCTTGAGATAAGAATGATAACATGGATAATAATGAGTAATACATGAAAAGCTTTCTAACAGTGGGGATCCGAATTCAGACCATAAGTCCCGAAGTGGGGACCTTGGCATAGAGTACAGAGGTCCCAGGATGGAAGGATGTGGCTGGGGGTCAGAGGCCGGAACCAGGGAGCAGATCTACCCAGCAAAAATGGCCCAGACACATGCCCAGGCCTTCTTCCCCTTTGTGACCAAGGCCACCTGAGGACCTTCTTACCTCAAGCCTATAGCTCCTTTCCCCAGACAGTACAACAGAAGAGAGGCCCAGAAATGTTGCCAAACAACACCACAAACCAGCTGGAGGTATTGCTGTAGAACCCCCAAACCGGGCCTGCTTGCCCGGCGCACAGAGCCAATCACCGACACGGGGCAGGGCAGAAAGCAGGTGTTTACTGTAGAGTGCGAAGCAAGGAGCTAGGCGGCTATTGCTATATTCCCAGGATCCCCAAAGAGTTAGGGTGAAGGCTTTTATAGACTGAAATTGGGGCAGAGAGGTTCATGACCAGCTCATGTCCAAGTCCCTGGTTGGTGCTGTGCTCTTTATAGAATTGGTGATATCCAAGTGGGCTCCAGCTGACCTGGGGGTTACATGCAGTTGGCAGCTGTGCTCTGTCCAGACCTGGAATCCCCCTAAACAAACTCCTCTGGACAATACTGGCCATCAAGGTTCTGATCCATTGTAGAAGCAAATGACTCCTGGAGTCCAGTAATTAGAATCTTGTCTGGCCAGCTGTTTCACTCCCTCAAGTCAGTGAATTCCTTTTGATAAAGGACAGGTGAGGACACCTTGGACTAAGGGAGACAAGACGAAAGGCTCGGTCCTGCTTTTACATTACAGAAGCCAACATGCTTTTGGAAAATTGGCCTAAGATAGAAATGCTATTGGAGTCTGAAGGCAAAGAACGATACACCTCCCCCAAAAGTAAACCATTCCCTAAACAGTGCTGAGAGAAATGGTGTCAACTCAGATCCCTGCCTCATACCACACACAGGTGCAGCAACTCTGCTTCCAAGGTCTGCCCTGGAGAACCTCAGGAGTGTGCACATGGAAAGCAGGCTGGGAGGGCCCCTTGTAAAATCAGCTCATTAAGGAATGATTTGATGAACGGCAGTCTGTTAGGACAAGGCTCTCATGAATGAAGCTAAACTGTGATCACGTAAACAGTAACAAAGACGTCTTCCTTCCACTTTTCAAGTTGTTACTTAATGAAGGCTCTTCCCTGCCCCTACTCTTGTGAACAGTGTGTGCATAAGAATTCCAGGAGCTCCTGGAGAGAGGGCTAGGAATGGTAGACCTGTCCATCAAGAAGCCCATTTCCCAGACGGAACCTCACCAAAGTCCGAAAATCTGCATAATTATCAATTGACTGGACTCACTGTTGTTTTTTTTTTTCCTAACTGCCCTCTGCAAGTACCCCTTTAAAAAGGGGTAGTCTTTGCTGGCCACTGCCAGTTTCTAGAAATAAATTTGTTCCTCTTACCAGCACTCATGTCTGCTGAGTTGGATGTCCAAATGGCAAGCAGCAAGGGCTAACAATTGTCCACTAACAATACTGAAGGAACTGGATCTACAGATGGAAAAAATATGGTTTTGAGTAAAAGCATCAAGTCATAAGAAATGCAGCCTGTTACTTTTTTATACAAAGTATTAAGAGCCTGAGACTGAGGCTTCGGGTGAGTCAGCTCCTGAAAAGAACCAAGGAGAGTGCCTGGCAGGCAGGAGGGGCTCCTAGGGACCCTCCAGGATCATCGGGGCCCCCGAACATTGGGTTCCACATCTGGAGATTCAACCAATGATTGGGAGTTTTCAGGAAAGAAAATTAAATTGCCTCAGGGTGCTGGAGTTTGAGCCTTGGTCCACTTCTGATCCAGTTTCTTGCCTATTTGCACCCTGGGAGGCAGCAGGTGATGATGAGAGAGCAGGTGGTGAGCCCCTGCTCCAGCAACCGGGAAGTGGCTAAAAAATAAGACACGGGCAAAGGAACAGGCTCAAGATAGCTGACTCCAAGAAGCTGCTTACCCTAACCTCAAGGAGACCACAACCCTCACTAAACTCGCCCTTGTAACTCGTTAGCATAGTAAAAAAAAAAAAAATCACTGTTTGCAGTTGTCATGGCAACCCCTGGATGAGCCCTCAGGAGCAGAAAAAAGAAGTGGATCTTTGGGAGTTGCTACTCCTTTTCTAGAAATAAGAATGTTACTTATTTCCATTTTGCTGGAAAGGCAGAGAAAGAATGAGAGAGAACAATCTCTTCTACCCACTGATTCACTCTCCAAAGGTGTGCGAGAGCTGGGGCTGCGCCAGGCCAAAGGCGAGGGCTCCGAATTCACTCCAGGTCTCCCACATGGGTGGCAGGGACCCATGTACCTGAGCCCTCATCTGCTGCCTCCCAGTGCACTATCAGGAAGCCATATCAGAAGCAACACAGCTAGGATACAGTGCTGTTCCAAGTGTTGTCTCAACGGTCCAACGTCTGTCCCAGCATTCTACCCCTATATTTTCCTTCTGCCACTTAAAAGACTTTTTAAAAAATGTTTACTTGCGAGGCAGGGAGAGCTCCCATCTGTTCATTCACTCCCCAGATGCCCACAGCCGAGGGACGGAATCTGGTAGCTAGGAACTCACTCCGGGTGTCCCACATGGGTGGCAGGAACCCAGCTCCTTGAGCCAGCATCTGCTGCCTCCCAGGGTCTGCATTGGCAGGAAACTGGAGTCAAGAGCCAGAGCCAGGAATCAAACCCAGGCCCTCTGATGTGGGATATGGGCTTCTTTACCACCAGGCCAAACAGCTGCTTGGCCATTTTTTCAAATTTATTTCTAGTTATTTGAAAGGCAGAGTTACAGAGAAAGAGAGGGATAGAGAGAGGTCATGGCCAGGGCTGTGCCAGGCCAAAGCCAGGAGCCAGGAGCATTTCCCTGCTGAATCCCATCCATTTTTTTCTTTGAATCCCTTGTAGTCCAGACACTTTCTTGTTTACCAATAGGGGCAGCCTACGGAATCTGCATCTTTCCAAGGGGTTCCCTGGAGGAAGCAGAAGGTGCAGGGCCCTTAAGAAGGGGGCGGGGAGAGGCACTGTGGTGCAGCGGGTTAACGCCCTGGCCTGCAGTGCCGGCATCCCATATGGGCCGATTCTAGTCCCGGCTGCTCCATTTCCGATCCAGCTCTCTGTTATGACCTGGGAAAGCAGTAGAAGATAGCCCAAGTCCTTGGGGCCCTGCACCCGTGTGCGAGACCCAGAAGAAGCTCCTGGTTCCTGGCTTCAGATCAGCCCAGTTCTGGCCATTGCTGTTACCTGGGAGTGAACCAGCGGATGGAAGACTTCTCTCTGTCTCTGTCTCTGCCTTCTCTCTGCCTTACAAATAAATAAATAAATCTTAAAAAAAAAAAAGTGGTCTGGAAGCCAAACAGGCCATCCTGGACCTTGAAGCCCCACTAGGCAGGGACCCAGGGACCCAGGGACCCAGGGACAGGCAGTGAGCCTGGTGGTGTGGGCTGGCATTGAGGGTAGGAAAGACCCATGCTGCAGGGTCACAGGACGCTCGGCAGAGCAGCATGACCCTGTTGGCCACCCCACCCCACCCCCAGCTTCTCAGAAAGGGCTGGGGGCTTGGTCTTGATCATTTCAGATCTTACAGAGTACCCAGAGGCACCTTCCAGAAGCCCAGGGCTGGGTCTAGGGAGGCAGGCCCACTTCCGAGGGAAGTTCCTGAGGGCTTCCTACGAGAACTTCAGGAGTGCGTGGTGCCGGCGATGCAAAGATGGAGCCCCCACAGAAGCCCTGCTTCCTCCACCCCCTGTCCCCAGAGACAGACAGGGCCACACGTGCTGGCGACTTGGCTTAGGGAGAAAGAACTCTCTCAAGCAGGGAGCTTCAGAATAAAGGGTGGCGTTTGGCCTGGGCCATGTGACTTGAGTAAGGGTTCATGGAGACAACAGAGGAAGGCATCCCACAGAGGACTGCCAGGCAGAGTGCTGTGGTGGGCAGCCATGGGTCTGTCAGTGGGTTCTATCCGGGCCTCCACAGTGTTTCACCCATGTCCTTGGCACCAGCCTCCCCCAGCCTGAGACGGGAGGCCATGCTGGGCCCTGCAGCCTTGTTAGGCTGAGAGGCACTGCACGACTGCGGCCCCAGGGCTGGGTGGGAGTTGTGGCTATATGTGACCTGCAGGTACACAAGGTCCCAGTGTTGCCTGTATGCTCTCTCCATTGCAGTGCCCGTGGGCATCTACTCACCAACATGGACTCCATGGCCAATTCGCAGAGCAGCCCCCGGGGGTTTCCATCCCCTCCTTTGGCAGAGACTGAGTAAGCTGATGGGTGCCGCCAGCATCTGCCAGGGCACCCACAGATCCATCCAGCCAGGTGTTCTCATGGAAACTCCATGGCCCCCAACAAACCCCACAAACACATTTCTACAATGGCCGATGCATCTGTCCCACCTGTAGACTTGGCGCTCTTACTCCTTGGCTGAGACCATTTGCTGAAGCGTCAGCTGCAGGTTCTGTGGCCTCAGAGCTGCTGGGGCAAAGACGTGGCCTCTGTGGGTGGCATCTTATCTCCCTGTTGGGCTGCACGGTCTGGTAGGAGATGGTGGGTACTTGCCCTGGAATAGGAAGAATCACAAAGGTGCGTGGAGGGTAAGGCAGAAGGAGCACGACCCCCCACGAACAGGGACAGGAGAGGGGGAGCTGAGACATGGAGCTCTGGAGGGCTTGTGATGGAGCAGGGTGCCCTGCAGGTGGACAAGCCAAGGGCCTGAGAGCAGGAGCTCCTGGGGAGGCCCATGGCTCCAAGGGACTACTGTGGCAGGCTTCAGGATGTTCGGTTCCAAGCAGCCTCTCTGCCGCTCAGAGGCACCAGCCTAGGGCCTGACACTTGCATCTAGAATCCCTCTCTTCTTCACCACTGAGCACGATGCTCCAACCCAACGCCCTGTGCCTCACCTCCCGACCCCCGTGCCCTTCAAGCTGAGTTACTGCTCACTTGCCCTATACCTGACACCCACCGCCAAGGGAGGACACTAGTCTCCTGGTTCTGCTCAGTTCCGTGGGCCGCACACCGGGATGATGGTGGGGTCAGGGACATGGCTGCCAACCTTGGCCTCAGAGGGTGCTGGTGCCCTGCAGGGTTTACAAGTAGCTGCCAATCAATGCTACAGGAGTGCCAGGGGACTTCAAAATGGTGGTGCAAAAAAAATGGAATTAAAAGTTAACTTCAACCTTTCTCTCTGTCTCTCTCTCTCTCACTGTCCACTCTGCCTGTCAAAAAATAAATAAAAATAAAAAAGTTAACCTCATTTTGATGCAGAAAGTGCATCATGCATCCAGAAATCCATGCATACAGAAAGACCTCAAAAAACCCATGGACAATGTGTATTACAACAAAACAAAATGGATGTCACACTATGTACCCATAGAAATTTACTTTTGAATTCTGCTTTCTCAAGAGCTTCTAGAAGGACTCCCCTGCTTCCCAGTCCATGTCTCCCCTCCCAGAGGGCTTCACTCTGTCTCTCAGCCCTCCTGGCTGCTCCAGCCTGGAAGTTACTTTGGTCCCATCCTAGAACACAGGTTTTCCAGACTGTGCTCAGGGCGCTGCAATGCCTAAGACCACCAGGGGGCACCAGTGACCACCCAATGGACACAGGGAAGCCAACTCTGGCCACTCTTTCTTGACAGCTAGCCACTCATCATATATTCAACACACACATGGTGCCTGCCCCTAGTCTTAGAAGCTGCACTCCATGAGCTGGGGCCCGGGTCAAGGGACCTCCTGCTTCTGAGTGTCACCTCTGGCTCCCAGCGCCACCCTCCAAAGCAGCTCCCTTCCCCCGATCAGCTCCAGAACTCAGGAGAGTTGGGGTGCAGGGCTCCCTGCCCACCTACTGCTCTGTCGACACAAACATGTTTCCTTGGGTAACGGTGCCTCTGGGGCACCCAGGCTCTCTCCTCCTACTCATCCTTTGTGTCTTTGCACAAACTGGGGTGTGCACAGAGGTCACCTGCCTCCCACACCTCTAGATCAGGATCTGCCCTGGGGCCTCCTCACTCAGGTCTCCTCTAACCCACAGAGCTCTGAGAGAGCATCTGGGGCCAGGCTGTGTCCCCAGCTGGGCCCCTCGCTCCCATGGCTGCGCCTTCCCACCCTTCTTCCCTCGTGGGCAGAGATGACAGAGTTCCCACTCAGACTGGGGGAGGCGAGGCCACACGAGGGCAAGGACAGGGTGTCCTGGCAGAGGAGGCCTGGAGGGAGGTGTCTGCGGCCAGCACTTGGACTCAAGTCCAGGGCCAGCCCGGAAGGCTCCTGGGTGTTCCAGAGCTGGGGGGACGGAGGCAGAGGTGCCGGCTCCTGCAGCAATGTCCTGGCGGCCTGGGAGTTGGGCTCTGCCCTGGGCCCTGCTGCCCCTTCTCAGCTTCCAGTTCCTGAGCATTCACACGTGGTGCTCTGAAGAGGAAAGGGAAATTCTGAGTATACAGTCCAAGTATCCCCTGTTCAGTGCAGCGGTGGGGTTTGCCTTGGAAGTTTTCAACCAGCAGATGCAGGACGAGTATGCATACGGGCTGGAACGCACCTTGCAATTCTGGAAAGAGGAGGTGGGTGAGCTCCTTGTCTCCTGCTCTCCCTAATACCCCTGCTACTCAGGGAGGAACGGGACGGGCAGGGGTTCTTTTTTTTTTAAGACTTATTTATTAATTTGAAAGTCAGAGTTACACAAAGAAAGAAGGAGAGGCAAAGAGAGAAAGGGATCTTCTATCCATTGGCCGCAATGGTCAGAGTTGTGCCGACCCGAAGCCAGGAGCTTCCCACACAGGTGCAGGGGCCCAAGGACTTGGGCCATCTTCTACTGCTTTCCCAGGCCATAGCAGAGAGCTGGATCGGAAGTGGAGTAGCAGGGACTCGAATCGGCGCCCATATGGGATGCCGGCACTGCAGACAGCAGCTTTACCCACTATGCCACAGCTCTGGCCCCAGGCAGGGGATTCTGATCAAGGGATCCCAACTCAGCATGTGCAGGCAATACTTGGTGAAAATACAAGCTACTTTGGATGGATTCTGTTTGTAGAAAATGACAACTTATAAATTCCCTTCAATAAGGTCAACACTGATTGTTGTGCAAGATAGACTTTTCAGTGATCTGGATTCCTATGACTAATTGAATGATGGATTTAAAATAAGGATGACTGAAGTGATGAAGCTACAAAGCAAGGAAAGAGAAAATGACCATAGTGAGACTGGGAAAGCTGTCAAAGACAAAATATGAGAAGAAAAAAGTAGAAAAATTGGGGAGGCACAAGCATTAAGTAGGAGAGAGACAGAGAGAAGGTAACGAGGGAGAGAGAGAGGGAGGCGAGGTGAGGGGGGGAGGGAGGGAAAAGGAAAGAGAGAGAGTGCGCGCAAGCTGAGGTCTCCAGGAGCAAGGTGTTCCCGCCCTCAGTCCCCAGAGCTGCTGGGTGCTCAGAACCTCTCCTCTGACTTCTACCTGCTCCTGCTGTCTCTGCTCGGTGACCCACCCCTGACTCATGCTCTCGCTCAGTCCCCTCGGGCTCCTGAATGTCCTCTGTCAACATTCAAGCCGGACTACGACGTCCCCCTGGGCTGGGGCAGGAGTGAGGGGTGCACCTGCCTGGTGGGGACCTCTGCTACGAAGGACATGGGACAGGGCTCTGCCTTGATCAGCCCAGGGACCCAACCCTGCCCAGAGCCTCAGTGCACACAGAGCCTGTGTGCCGTCCTCCGTGTTAAGCTGCCTCAGGCTCTCTCCACATGGAGCCTCCCATGTAGACTTTTGCTGGGTTGGAGCCAATGGAAGGGGAGTGGTGGAGGATATGGGGCGAATGAAACAGGATGGAATGAGAGGAATGACCAAAACACTGTGAGAGTGCCTTTAGAATCAAGGCAGAAGTTGTTTCTTAAACCAACCACTGGTTCCCTAACGACCTGTGTGTGGGAACATCAATATATGGCTTTTTTTCTTGCTGTGGAAGGGGGAAAGATGGATAGCTCCCTATAGATAGGAATCAAATTGTGGGTGAGCCAGCAGCCCCTGGGCACCTGCTCCTTGTTCTCTGGGACTTCCAGGTGGGTTGAGACACCCACTGCGAGTGAAGCCACACGTCCCTGGGCAGGACGTGGATCTGAGACAGGAAGCACGGAACACTGGCTCTGCTCGCCTGTGCCTGGCCTCCTCCTCCAGGTACGCCTGCCCTTTCCTCTTCCCTGTCCCTATCAGAGAAGCAGTCTGTGAATTCCACCCCAGGAGCTGACACCAGGCCCACAGGCAAGCTCCCCCGATGGAGCAGAGCGTGTGGGCCTCTGCCCACCCTGAACACAGCCTACTGAAGGGAGTGAGAGGGAGGTGTGTGTTTTACATGTTTTGTCTTCTGCAGAAGATCTTCCCAACTGTCTTCTCCATGGAACTGAGACTGCACCGAACCCTCTGCAAGAAAACTGAAAAGGACATTGAAAACTGCCCCTTTCAAGAAAGCCCCGAGCTGAGCCGGGTAAGGTAGCATTCTGGCTTCCTGCACTTTCCCAGCTGTGAGCTTGGCCTGGGTGGAGCAAGGTGCGGGAGCACCAGGCATAGCCCTTCTGCAAGACCCAGAAATTTGAGCCAACAGCACGCACCACACACACACACATTGCCCATGTCCTCACCAGGCAGGCAGCCCAGGAGGCCATTTGTAGGCACCTGGCCGATCTGAGTTTCCCAGCTCTGCCCACTCACACCACTGCACCTGCTTCCTGAGCCACGTGGCCTCTGACTTGTCCCATCACCCATGCTCCTGGCATTGTGATCTAAGAAGAGGACATCTGCTCTTTGCTCTTCTTCCACATCCCTCCCCTGCCCTCCTCAGAAGGAGCCTGGTGCAGTCCAACACCACCTCTGCCTGGATGTGAGGTTCCCAGCATCCTCTACACTGAACCAGAGTGGGAGCAGATGGAAGCTGGGGAGGATCTCCATGCCCTCAGTCACTGGTGCTGTCCTGGGGTTAAGGACAAGGAATGCCCATCACTGGCCAACAGCACGTAGGGCTGGAAAACCTTCAGTTCAGAGATGGAAGTCACAATTAACCAAGGCTTCAATGCAGCCACCCTAGGATGAAAAATTCTCACTGCTCATGGGGGCTTGAATCCCGCAGACAGTCTGGGAACTCCTCCAAAGGCCACTGGGTAAAGAAGGGACCCACAGAAGGGTTCTGGGTTAAGGCTGGATCCCAAGATAGACACAGCCAGCGCTCAGGCTGGGTGGTCCCATCTTCAAGCCCCACACATACCCCATGAGAAGCTATGATGGAGACAGCCACTGTGTTCCTGCTGAGAGCTGCAAGAGCCCCCAGTCTCCTCACTGTTGCTTCTTGTGTTTCTCTCAGACTTTCAAGTGCTTCTTCACCGTGAACACTCCACCCTGGTCACTTGAGTTCCAACTCGAGAAGAAGATCTGCGAAGAGGAATTTCTCTAACTGCGACCCAGCTGCACGCCTGGCCAGGCCTCACCTCTCCACGGGGATAACAGTTCCCCCGGCGAGCCTGAGGCTGCTCCTCTGGGCTCAGCAGCTCCGAGCTTCTTTGCTCTCTCTCTCTCTCTCTCATAGCTGTTCCAGGATTCCTGAGTGGCACCTGGCCCCTGTCCCTGGACCGTCCACTGCTGCCCAGCTTCACGGTGTAGAATCAGTCATTAAAGCTCAGCGTTTCCCGCTGGCTGAGTGCTGTGCTTCTCTGTACTGGGCTGGGCCGCGATGGTGTGGGTCTCAGCAGGGCAGCCCTGGGGACATCAGGGTTGGAGATCTTCCCCCATGCCGGGCTGCCCCAGGGGCTCCAGAGTTTAGCACATGCCCTTCTGAGCTTCTAACTCAGGGCTCATGGAGATGACCCAGGCAGCCAGAGGTGCAGTGACTGTGACCTCCCGGGGCACCCCCAGGTACCATGGAGTTCACACACAGTCTCAGGCCCCTCACTGCACCTGTGCCTTCCACCTTGGAGGGGAGGCTCACCCTCCTTTCCCTGCCGATCAGCACACAGTTTGGGGAAGCAAGGACTCCCGGGTTCCCACATGGAGTTATCCTGGCATCTGGAGCAGTGGCACCTCCTGGGAGCCCCTCTGACGAGTGCCCCTCCTGCTCTGGAACAGAGTCTGCCTTGCCACACCTCCCTGGGGGAGGCATGGACAACGGATGCTGAGTGACACTGGCGTAGCTGACACTACTAAGACCTTGGCTGAGTCTAGGAACCAGTGTGGAAGAAGCCAGAACGTTTTCTGAGCAGCCAGACTACCAGGGTTCTGGCCCCTGGGGGCGGGTGCTTCCTCTCTCCACTGCCCGTGTTACTGTTGCTGTTGCTGTTCACAGGGGCCATAGAGGATGCATGGACCAGTGCGAGCGGCTGTGTTCCAGGGACACTGCACACAAACACACACACAGAGGCAGTGGGCGGGCAGCTTCGGCCCTCAGGCTGCAGGTCTCAATCACTGACACTAAGAGCTCTCATGTGTGCTCCAGTACCTGGTGCCCCCAATGCCACCGTGCTGCCCGCTGTCCCCTGCAGCACCTGCATTCCTCCAGCTGGGCTCAGGCCCAGGAGCTGCATCAGCACAGCAGGTTCACCTGTGGGTGTGGGAGAAGCCACGTCTGAGGTCCACCACCACCCCCAGCAGGGAGGCAGGTATATGTCCCATTCCCACGCTCCCAACGTCAGGGCCACCAACCAGAGGACAATTTTCGCCTCAGTTCTCCCAGCTTCCTTGGCAGCATTAACGCCCTTGGCCCATGCTCTGGGCTCTAGAAAAAGAGCTCTGGAGATTCCAACTAAAGATTCAACAACTTGCACTTTGCAAAGAAGACTTGACCTCCTCTCCATGAGTGTGTCTTCTGCAGGAATCCCCAGCTACACCAAACCTGCAGAGTGCTAGCATCCAGAATGCCCTGAAGGCTTTGTTCAAAGCCAAGTTCTCTGTCCACTCACCCTAGGACTTGATGAACCCAGTTGGTCTGGCCAAGGCCAAGAAAACTACATTCCTATGTTGTTGTTTTTTAAAGGTCAGAGAGAGAGAGAGAGCTTGCTCTGCTGGTTACCTCCTGCCTCCCGAAAGGTTCTGCCATGTGGATCCCACATGCACTCTGTCTTGCTGACTGCAGTTACAGATCCTCTTCCACCACATCTGTCCCAACCAGGGGAAGGCCATGGCATGGGGCTGGTCCTGTCTTGAACTGCGCAGCTGCTCTGTGCCCTGTCCAGGCTGCCCAGGCTGTACAAAGCCAACTCCTAGCTACAGAAATAGAACAGCAGAAGAGAAATGCTCCCTACGGCTATGACCCTACCAGTTCCTCACTGCAGATGCAGACTGCCACATTCTGCTCGTTCCTGAGTGGCCTTTGCTGTCCCCTGGAAAGGAAGGGTAATGCCATTTTCTGCTCATCTCACCAAAGCCTTCATCCCCTGCCCGCCAAGCATCCGTGCCTCTCAATCCATCAGATTTCATCAACATTTCTAGAATGCTATGCCATGATATCTGAGTCCATGAAACCACAATGGCTACAGCTCTGTAAAGGAATGCTAAAGCAACACAGGTTCCCTTCCTTCTTCCCCCAATGTTTTCTTTCTAATTCAATGGCTTTAACAATTTGACTCCCACCAATGTCTGCACAGAAACCTTGGATTCCTGCCTTGTGTGTGGCCTCACAGGCAGGGCAGGGATTGAACAGCTTCTGTACCGCTACCTGTAACAGCCCTACTCACATCCTGTGGACTCCAATTTTCAGTGATCTGTAGCAGGACTCCAGTACTGAGACAAGACAGCAAGGGCCATCAACAGGAAGTAGTCTGTTATTATGCCTGCTTAAGGCCCAAGTAGAATTTCATATCCTAAATCCTGAGCCTCTAATTAAGAAGGAATATCCCTTATATATGGTTAGCTTCTCTGTCTCCCTTAAATGGTGACCTGCACACATCTGATTGGATATTCTAATGTGCCAAGGCAGCCACAGGACTGACACCATATAACACATGGGAAGGTAGTTACTGAAGATGTGGGTGTTTTTTTTTTCACACATCCTGCCTGTAAGCTGCATGGGAAGAGTTAACCCCCTGGTTCTGAACCTGTAAGCAGAGCCTGAAAAGGTTCCATATAAGCAGAGAGGGACCACAGTTGGAGCGTTCACAGGCAAGCAGGGAACAGGCATGTCTCTCCCAGGACACAGGCCTCCCTTCTTCTGGCCTTGGGGAGGCTCTACCACACCTCTACTCATTTCTGAGCATGTTTACTATCAGTTCTTTTTTTTTTTTCCCTTTGAAACTAGATAATGTCATCTGCTCTAAAGCCTCTGGACAACAAGTGGAAGATGGGCATTAAAACAAAGAACCGTCAGCAGCAAATCAATAGTTCTAAATAGGATTTTTTTTAAATGTTTAAGTATTTTTATCCTTCAGAGACTGCTGACAATTCTTTTCAATGCACTCTTTCGTGTCATTTTATTCAAAATATCTGCCCCAGGTGATCCGTACTTAACACTGCAGAAACTATCCTTATCACGTCACAGTACCTCTCACCTCAGCCACCGGAAGTCAGGGTGTTTCTCCTCACGCCAGGGCTTCAGAATGATCCGTTCTGGAAGTGCAAGATTTAGCCAAGTCTCAGAACAGAGCTGCAGTTGGAAGCTTTCCCACGCTTTAGCTACCGTCTGAGAATTACTTGTCCACGGCTATCAAAGAACACCTGTACCTGGGAATTCTAGACTCTGCCAGGACTTCTGGCACAGCCATACTTTGTTCTCCATCAGTGGCTCACTGATCAGGAACCCAAGTGTGTCTGGGCGATTCCACTCTGTCTACTGATAAGAAGAACTGGAGGGCACAGGTATTTGCTGTGGGGTTAGGACGCCACCTGGGACGCCCTCATCCAATGTCTGGGTGTCTGGGTTCACATCCCAGCTCAGCTTCTGATTCCACATCCTGCTCTGTGTCCCTGGGAGGCAGCAGGTGAGGCTCAGGTGATCATGGCCCTGCCACCCTCGGGGGACGTCCGGATTGGGTTCTGTGCTGCTGGTTTTCCCTGCCCTGCCCTCGCTGTCACAGGCATCTGAGGAGTGAGCCAGCAGTGGAAAGTCTTTCTCTGTCTCTCTTGCTCTCTTTTTCTACCTGCCTTTCAAATAAAATGGGGGAAAATACATGAGGTCCCTTCAAAATGTTTATGGAAAATAGAATAAAAATTAAGTTTATTTTGATACGAAAGTGCTGAACTCCATTAATACAAGGAGTCCTCAAAAAGCTCATGAAGTGCATGTTATAAAAAATTATGCACGGCTTCCAATAAAAAATGAACCAAACTAAACTTGCCCCTTAGTCCATTCCTCCACAGACTGTCTGCAGTGCCCTTGTATGCCCATGAACATACACAGCCTTGTTCTCGAGTGGAGAAGTGAGGCCACAGTTACAGTGTGTGACTGTGCTGTGAGCACACAGCCCCACACGGGCACAGGTCAGAGGCAGCAGAAAGTGTCCAGGGAAAGGCTGGAACTGCCACGGGCCAGGGTGTCCAGCGATGAGTGTGGAATGACAGCCGCGGGTCACCCCCAGAGCCACACTCTATGCCAGCTCACAGAGCCCACAGCACAATAGAAAGCTGATCATAGTCTCCAGAATGATCTCTCTTCAACCAACTTGAGAACAGGAAAACAGCACAGAAAGAATGAGAGGGAAAATTGAGACACTTTATTAACTTGTGGGCTGGAAAAGATACTGATAGTGAAATTCTGCCAAGTTCTGAGGGTGAAATTTCCCAAACCAGCATTAGGACCTGGGCTTCGAGATCTCCAGGACACAGAGTCATTCCCATTCAACCTCTCACTCTCGCCGCCCCCTTCTCCAACCCCATATCTCACAGCCTGTTCGGCTTCATCTAAATACAGGCTTGACCAAGCCAGGAGGCTGTACCTGGGTCCCAGGACTTTGCAGGCCATGTCAGCGTGGTGTTATGTGATTTGTGGCCCCTATAAAACCACATTTTGTAGACAGTTTCTCTAAGGATGAGTAACCTGGCTGTCAATCGTTCTGTATTTGCATTCTGATAGAATATCGTCCCCAACAGGCTTTAGTAGGGTAAGGAGAACTCAAAGTTCAAAAGAATATGTTGAAAACACTAAGAGATTACACATCACCATACCCACTGATGCCAATTGTCACCGTGAGGATTGTGGTGGTACCTTTTTTTTTTTAAACAAAAAAAATTTATTGTATTTATTAGAAAGGCAGAGATACAGAGAAAGAGGTCTTCCATCCACTGGTTCACTCCCAAAATGGCTGTGATGCTAGGATGCTGGGGCTGGGCTATGCCATAGCCAGAAGCCAGGAGCTCATCCAGGTCTCCCATGGAGGTGCAGGGGCCCAAGTGCTTGGGCCATCTTACCCTGCTTTCCCAAGGACATTAACAGGGAGCTGGATTGGAAGTAAAGCAGCTGGGATCGAACCAGCGCCCATATGGATTCCAGCATTGTAAGCAGCTGTTTAACCCTCTGTGCCACCATTCTGGCCCTGTATGTGTACCTCTTTCTGAGGGGTTGCAAAATCCTTTACTTCACTGATACCAGATTTGGAGCGAGAAGAAACCTTGGTTTGGGAGGCTGGTTTTAAGGCACACCAAGCTAAGCCTCTGCTTGCTATACCAAGGTCCCATATTGGAAGATGTCTCAAGTACCTGGGCCCCTGGCCCCCATGTGGGAGACATGGATGAAGTTCTAGGCGCCTGGCTTTGGCTTGTCCCATATCCAGCCATAGTAGACATTTGGACTGAACCAGCAGATGAACTCTCCCTCTCCCTCTCCCTCTCCCTCTCCTTCTCCCTTTCCCTCTCCCCCTCCCCCTCATTTGGCCTTTCAAATACATAAGGAAATCTTAGCAGAAACCTTCCCTGCTACTCGGCAGTGAGTTACAGTAGCATAACTGAGCAGGACTGATGGACAGAGACGGTTCCAGTCTGAAACATTTTCACACTTAGTGCACAGAAGGGCGCGCTCGGCTCTGCTGCCCTGACCCATCACTGGCGCTGGAGGGAGCACAGACACAGCGGCCCCCACAGGAGGTCACGTGCATTCTCCTGAGCACCCAGGAAATGGTGGTAAGGGCACACGGGGCTGGGAAGAGCACTGCTCTCACCTCACATCTGCTCGGTCCAGGGGGTGGGAGGGCTCCCAACAGGGAAGAGAGCACAGGTTGCTGAAAACAACTCAGGTCCATTAGAACTTTCTCTGAAATTCCAGAAACTTCCTCACCCACCCCTCAGATTTCCTGGCTCCTCTGCACCTGTCCTTGGCAATGGCTGAGAAAGATTTCTGGGAACAGAGAGGAGGGCTGTGTTGTTCAGGGCCGGCCTGGCCTGTGTTAGGAGGGCAAAGTTTGTTTCCTGCCCTCTTTGAGAGGACAGAGCTTTCTGATTTCCATCAAAGACTAAGTGGCTGCTTCCTCTCTGACACACACCACTCTCCATTCCTTCTGCCCTCTCCCACTGACTTCTCAGGGAAAAGGTGCCCCACAGCCTCAAAGAATGTAAAACCATGGATTCAGCCCCTGACCTTTGTCAGGAGAGCCATGCCTTGCCCCTGTCCCTGCTCTGGCCTTACCTTGAGCAGGCCGTGACCCTGACCCTCTTTGGGGAGGGGATGGATGTCTACAGTGGGTTTAGGACCACGTGGCCTGTGTGACCAACCTTCCTTTAATAACCACACCTTAGGGAAACAGGTGGGTGGGCAACTGCTCACAGGACCACTGGGGTGGAGCGATTCAAATAAGAGATGGCAAGGTCCCTTTCTCCCTGCTGGCTCTACTGTGCAATCCGTGGAGGAGACCGAAGGTTCTCGAAAAAGTTCATGGAAACTGGAATTAAAGGGTAAGTTTATTTTGGTGGCAAACTTTTTGAAATTCAGGCATATGAGAGGGTCTTCCAAAATTTAACAGAAAATGTGCACTGAAAAAAAAAGAACTCTGCATGGGTTTAAACACTTTTTGGTACCTAATTAAGTTATTGCTTGTATTTATGGGGCACAATTTAGGAAGTGCTGTTTACCTACTCAGAGAACTTAAACCTCATTAGTAAAATGGGTGTTAACCTGTGCTTAATGGAAAACATTAACTCTTTTTTTTATTTATTTGACAGATAGAGTTATAGACAGTGAGAGATACAGAGAGAAAATCCTTCCATTGGTTCACCCCCTAAATGGCCACTACGACTGGAACTATGCCTACCTGAAGCCAGGAGCCAGGTGCTTCCTCCTGGTCTCCCATGCAGGTGCAGGGACCCAAGCACTTGGGCCATCCTCCACTGCCTTCCCAGGCCACAGCGGAGAGCTGGACTGGAAGACAAGCAACTGGGACTAGAACCTGGCGCCTATATGGGATGCTGGCGCTGCAGGTGTTGGATTAACCAAGTGAGCCACGGTGCCAGTGCCTGGAAATCAGTCACTCTTTACACTTTTTTTTTTTCATCTTAAGTGATAAAAATGCACTGAGAGGGGCCAGCACTGTGTCGTAGTGGGTGAAGTCGTTGACTGTAGACTGCGCTCCCACATGGGCACCTGTTCCTTGAGTCCCGGCTGCTGCACTGCTGATCCAACTCCATGCTCATGCACCTGGGAAAGCAGCAGAAGATGGGGTCGGGTCATTGGGGAGGGCGCACCAAGGGGTCGTGGGGGTCTGAAGCTTACAGGGAAGTGTCCTGGCCGCCTGCCCCTGTCCAGGTCCCATATTGGCTCTGCACCCGCAGTCCACAGAGAGTTCCACCCAAGAATTGGGCCATGGATATGGCCACATCTGCGTCAAGGCCACCGCAGGTTTGGGTCTGCTCTGAGGCCGCGGCTCCGGAGGTCATGGTGGGCCCTGGTGCTGGGGGAGGTGCAGGGAAAGTGCCACAGCTTATTTACATGTGGGGAAACTGGGGCCAGGTCTGTGTGCACTGGAGCTGTGAGCCCACGCTGGCGGGGGCTGGAGGGATACTGGGCGTCTTTGCCTCACAGAGCCGGTCCTGGGTCAAGGTCATGACTCAGGCCTCTGAGCATACTTTCTGCCTGTTTTGGGTAACACTTAAATTCTGCTGGATTGGATAAGTTTTGTTTCCATTGGCTTTCTTTTTAATTACCGTCCCTTTGTGCCAAAACACTACTTCTAAAATTTTCAGTAGCTTTATGGAGTTTTTTTTTTTAATATATTTTTTAAAGATTTGTTTAAAAGGCAGATTTGGGCCGGTGCCGTTGCTCGCTTGATTAATCCTCCGCCTGCAGCACCAGCATCCCATATGGGCGCCATGTTCTAGTCCCAGTTGCTCGTCTTCCAGTCCAGCTCTCTGCTGTGGCCCAGGAGTGCAGTGGAGGATGGCCCAAGTGCTTGGGCCCTTGCACCCGCATGGGAGACCAGGAGGAAGCACCTGGCTCCTGGCTTCAAATCGGCGCAGCATCAGCCATAGCGGCCACTGGTGGAGTGAACCAACAGAAGGAAGACCCTTCTCTCTGTCTCTCTTTTTCACTGTCTATAACTCTATCTGTCAAATAAAAAAAAAGGGGGGGTGCAGATTTACAGAGAGGCAGAGGCAGAGAGATAGGTCTTCCATCTGCTGGTTCACTCCCTAAATAGCCAAAAGGGCCAGAGCTGGGGCAATCCAAAACCAGAAGCTTCTTCCAGGTCTCCCACATGGGTGCAGGGACCCAAGCACTTGAGCCATCTCCTACTCTGTTCCCAGATCACAGCAGAGAGCTGGATTGAAGTGGAGCAGCCAGGATTGGAATCAGCACCCATATGGGATGCAAGCACAGCAGACCAGGGCTTTATCCCTGCACCACAGTGCTGGTCCCTGGAGGTTTGTTTTTTTTTTTTTTTTTTTCCAAATGGTAAAGGCAAGTGGTGGATTCAAAGAAAAGCATTATGAGGTCCAGGTGGCTTGAGGATGTGGTAATTTAAAGCTCTCTGGGACAGCAGTTTGGGAAAGAGCAAGTTGTGTTGGTTGCCTTCCAGACAGGCCTCAGAAGTCACTTGTCACCTATCCTTATCTCCACATGTGTCCAGCTGTTGCTCCCCCATGGCAGTGCTGAGGCTCCCAAAACTATGCCCCAGCTTGTTCTGCTGATACAACAACGGGGGCCAAGTTACTGCTGGACACTAGGAATGTTACCTGTGGAAGCACTTTTATACACAGTGTAACAACTCAACATTTTCATGCTGGGTCCTGGCAGTAGGGTGCAGCAGGATAAGCAGCCGCTTTCCCACACAGGGGACCACACTGGAGAGCCAGCCCCAACCTGGCTGCTCTACTTCCCATGCAGCTTCCTGGACCTGATAGTTAGTGAGCCTCTGCCTCTGATGGCCCTGTGAGAACTGGGGAATGACTCAGTCTCTGCCTCTGATGGCCCTGTGGGAACTCGGGAACCTCTCAGAGGCCTGCCTTCAGAATTGGAGACTCCCTTTCTTAACCTGGTCCAGGGCAGCTATGGCCAGGTGAGGCTTGCCCAGCACCTCGCCATGAAGAAATGCATGGCCATCAAAGTGCTGGAGCGAGAGCACAGCCACAACACCTTAGGGAGGCTGCAGAGGCAGGCGGCCCTGCTGAAGAGCCTGAGCCACAGAAACATTACCCGCCTGCTGGAGGTGAGACACATGGAACGACACGTCTACCTCATCATGGAGCTGGCCAGCAAGGGCACGCTGCGACGTCACGTCATGCAGCAGGGTGGCCTGGGGGAGGCAGAGGCCAGGTCACTCTTCAGCCAGGTCACTGGCAGGTGTGGCGTCCTGCCACGCCCACCAAGTGGCACACAGAGACCTAAAATTGAACAGCATCTTATTGGATGGCCGTATGATGCTAAAAAAAATTGCTGATTTCAGCCTGAGCCGCCTGCTGCCCAAGGGCAAGCCCCTGAGGGGATTCTGCGGCACCCCAAAATACTGCGCCCTGGAAATTTTTCAGGGAGGCACCTATGACCCTTTTATGGCGGACGTTTGGAGCACAGGAGTGGTGCTCTTCAGCATGCTCACCGCAACAACACCCTTCCGTGATGAGAACACCGAGGAAATAGGGGAGCAGGTGCTCTGCGGCGTCTACACCTTGCTGAGGCCGGTGAGCCAGGCCCTGCAGGAGCTCCTCCCCTGGCTGCTCTCTATGGAGCCCAAGCAGAGGCCGACTGCCCAATCTACCAGGGCACACTGGTGGTTCCAGTCCCACCAAGAGAGGCCACGGAGACCCAGGTCACCCTGCTGCAGCCCCTGGGCATCCCCCAGGACCCAGAAGACAGGCAGTACCTCCCTGGGCTTGGCTTGCTGCCAGGCGTCACTGCCCTATAGGACAGCTTGTCTCTGTCCCTGCATTCCAGGGAAATAGCTGGGTCCTTCTGCCCTGCCTCCCTAAGCCTGCCTTCTGAGAGCCAGCAGAGCTCAGAGTCGGAGCCCAAGCCCAGCACTCTGATGCCTCCAAGAAGGGACACACGCTCCCACCCGGCCATCAGCGGGAGAGGAGCCCCAGCCTCAGCAGACCCCCCAAGTCCAGTCCCTATGTCCTCTTCTTCCATCACCTTCTGGGACTTCACCGAGACAGAAGTTGTCCCAGCCAGTGAGCTGGAAGTTATCGCAGCCAGCAAGCTGGAGGAGTCCGGGCCCACAGCGGCTGCCACCCAGAAGAAGAAGCGGGGCTGCCGGGGACTCTGCAGGTCAGTTGGCAGGTTCCTCCTGCAGGCCTTCTGTGTCCTGCCGGGACAGAATGGGCGTAGCCCTGGGCTGCACTGCTGAAAAGTGGCCCCACAGGAGATCCCCCCGAGAGAAGTGATAGAGGAAGTGCCTGGACCTCAGAGGCCACTGTCCTGGACAAGCAGCGGGGCCAGCGGCGCCTGAAGGGGATGCATCAGCTGCCTCGGGCCAGCACCTGCCAGTCTTGCTTTTGTCTCTGTGCCGAGCCTGCTCGGCCACAGACAGCAGGGCCAGTGCTGACACACACACGGAAGGGAGGTGCAGGGCAGCAGCCATTCCTTGGCAATCACCTCCTCATCCCAGACCAGTGACACTTAGGAAGGTTCTGGAACCACAGGCTCATCTCCCAGAGCCTCCTGGGATGCCCAGGGAGCACCTGCCTCACATACCTCTTAAGCCTGTGTCCTAGATCAGGATCTGCCCTGGGGCCTCCTCACTCAGGTCTCCTCTAACCCACAGAGCTCTGAGAGAGCAGCTGGGGCCGGGCCATGTCCCCACCTGGGCCCCTCGCTCCCATGGCTGCGCCTTCCCGTCCTTCCTCCCTCGTGGGCAGAGATGACAGAGTTCCCACTCAGACTGGGGGAGGCGAGGCCACACGAGGGCAGGGACAGGGTGTCCTGGCAGAGGAGGTCTGGAGGGAGGCGTCTGTGGCCAGCACGTGAGCTCAAGGTCAGGGCCAGCCCAGCCCGGAAGGCTCCTGGGTGTTCCAGAGCTGGGGAACGGAGGCAGAGGTGCCAGCTCCTGCAGCAATGTCCTGGCGGCCTGGGAGTTGGGCTCTGCCCTGGGCCCTGCTGCCCCTTCTCCTCGGCTTCCGGTTCTTGGGCCTCCACACTTGGTGCTCTGGAGCCCAACAGGACAAAGGGAGAGTCCAGGACAATGACTTCCCTCCCACAGTGGAGTTTGCCTTGTACACTTTCCACCTGCAGAGCAAGGACGAGCAGGCCTACAGGCTGGAGCGCATCCTGGGATCCTGGAGAGAGAAGGTGGGTGAGCTGCCTTCCTCATGCCTGGTAACTCAGGGAAGGCTGGGTACACACAGGGGCTGTCATCAACCATCTTGCCTCACCCTTTGAGCCCATTCTCAGTACAATGAGTTTAAGGTTCTGTGAAACATTGATTTGAAAGTCTTTGGTGTTGGGCCCCAATCCACTGAAATTCCAGGTATATTATTCATTGCAAGATTATGCAGTTATGATCTGGTTTACCTTTAGATGAGTGGGAAACCCTAAAAAGCCACAAAGGGGACCCACACAGGGGAAGAGAGACACAAAGAATATGCAAGGATGAAAGCCTGAGAAAATATGTCAAGGATGCAAGCTATTCAGAAAGAAACTGGGCAAGGTAAGGGGAGGAGGGGAGAGGCTGGAAGCAGGGCTGGGGGGAGGTTCAAAAGCAAAGCTTTCCCACCCTCAGTGCCAGAGCTGCCGGGTGCTCAGCACCTCTCCTCCGATTGGCACCTGCTCAGGGCCCCGGGGGCTGTCGCTGCTCAGGGACCCGATCCTGACTCACACTCTCCCTCAGTCCCTCAGGGTCCTGACCGTCCTCTGTCAACTGGCAAACATGACTGTGACTTACACCTGGGCTGGGGCAGGGACAAAGGGTGCACCTGCCTAGCGGGGACCTCTGCTACGGGGGACACGGCACAGGGCTCTGCCTCGCTCAGCACTGGGAGCCTAGAAGCAGGGCCCAGGACCAACCCTGCCCAGAGCCTCAGTGCAACCCTCTGAGTGAGTCTGAGGGTTGAGCTGCCCCAGGCGACCTGTACAGGAAGTGTGACCCTGAGCTGCTGGGTCAGGTGGGAGGGTTGAGGCCATGGCTGTCATGCGGTGCAGCACACGGACTGAAGGCAATAGGATGGCATGAGAAGATGGACAGAAAAGGTGAAGGTGCCTTTAGCATGAGGGCAGAAGGTGTTTCCTGAAACCAGGATGGCACTGTCTGGCTGCTTCCTGAGCCATGTGGGGCCCTTGGCTTGATGTGGGCAGGAGTGAGACTGGCAGCTCCCCCAGAACTGAGATTCCCTTCTCAGAGCCTGAGAGGATTCAGCAAATCCTCAGCGAGAAAGAGACCCCCAGGCTCTGGGTCCCTGCCCTGGGAGGAGGAGGTGGGAGGGCTGAGACACCTGCTGAGCACAAGGCCAGAGTCAATGTGAGAGAGGGGCTGAGGTACAGGATCCAGGGAGGAAGGGACGCCCTGTGACAGCCTGCCTGTGCCTGCCTCCTCCATCAGGCTCACCTGATCTTGGCTTTGATCTCCCACAACTGCTGGAGGTCATCCTGGGCTTTACCCCGGGAGCTGGTACTTGGCCACACTCGGTCTCTCCAGTGGGCTAAGGAACGGTGGTCTCTGAATGACCGGAACAATGCAGTGACTTCCAGGTGTGCTGAGCTGTGTGTCTCTGACTTCCTTGTGCACAGAATGCTTTCCCTGACATCGTGTTCTCCATGGAACTGTTGCTGCGCCGAACCATGTGTGGCAAACTGGAGGAAGACACGGAGAACTGCCCCTTTGAAGACCGCCCCGAGCGGAGCCGTGTAAGGACTCACACAAGCTTCCCTGTTTCCCATGTCTATGAATTCGGCCTGGGTGGTGCCACCCAGCCCTTCTCTGGGACCTGCAGGCCTGAGCCCACAGCAGGCACAATCTCATCACCCATCTGTGTCTCTCATTGCCTGCCTTGCTTGGCCTGGAACCCTGGGCGTCCTTGAAGGACCACACCAATCTAG
This sequence comes from Oryctolagus cuniculus, assembly GCF_964237555.1. NCBI lineage: Eukaryota > Metazoa > Chordata > Mammalia > Lagomorpha > Leporidae > Oryctolagus > Oryctolagus cuniculus. Next base: position 47,773,025 of record NC_091442.1, on the reverse strand, counting down.
GCCGACCAACCTGGCCCACTCACGGGCAGGTGCCTGATCCCTGGGCCTCATGGCCTCTGATGGCTCCTCTTGTCCCCGGTCCCAGAGCCCTGGCTCCTGTAAGGAAGCCCCCTCACTGGTCCTCATTCCCACCACTCCCCTGTCTTCTCCAAATGGAGCCAGGTGAGGCCCTACATCAGGATTTCCAGGGTCTTCTGCACTGACCTGGACACCAGGCAATGGGGGCTGAGGGCGTCCCCACTGTCCTTTCTCCCAGGCCCTGTCCTGGCCCAGCTGAGTGCCTTATACCAAGGGCTGGTGCTGTTGCAACAAAGACATCTCTGCCCCACCAAGTGGACCCCATGGTGAGGTTAGCTAAGGGCTTAGCCCGTTGCATGCATTGGAGAGTAGCTCTTGCCTGGAGCAGTGTCAGCCTCTCCTCCTGGGGTCTGATCCACACTTCTCACCCTATTCGTTCCTGGAGACTGCTGTCCATGATGTGGCCTGGGAGGGGCGGAAACACTGGTGTCCTTGGGTCTGCAAGAACCCTCAGACCCTGGGGAAGTCAGCAGCTGCCCAGGGGTCGTGCTGTGGAACCAGGTCTGGGGCCAGGCCAGCAGCCTGGGGAAGGGCCACGTCACCAGGTTGAGCTGGGTGCTGGGTTCCGAGCCAGAGCCCCACGGCCCCCGGCCTCCTAACTCGGTCCCGCCTGTGCTGTGTCCTCAGAGCTTCACCTGCTTCTTCACTGTCCGCACTCTGCCCTGGATGACCAAGTTTGACCTCTTCAACAAGACCTGCTCGGAGGCCTCCCCGCACACAGACTGAGCTGCACACCTGGCCAGGCCTGACCTCTCCCCCGGGATAACAGCTCCCCCCGCGAGCCTGAGGCTGCTCTTCTGGGCTCAGCAGCTCCGAGCTTCTTTGCTCTCTCTCTCTCACTGCTATTCCGGGATTCCTGAGTGGCACCTGGCCCCTGTCCCTGGACTGTCCACTGCTGCCCAGCTTCATGGTGTAGAATCAGTCATTAAACTCAGCGTTTCCTGATGTCTGAGTGCTGTGCTTCTCTGTACTGGGCTGGGCCACGATGGTGTGGGTCTCAGCTGGGCAGCCCTGGGGACATCAGGGTTGGAGATCTTCCCCCATGCTGGGCTGCCCCAGGGGCTCCAGTGTTTAGCACATGCCCTTCTGAGCTTCTAACTCAGGGCTCATGGAGATGACCCAGGTGGCCAGAGGTGCAGTGACTGTGACCTCCCGGGGCACCCCCAGGTACCATGGAGTTCACACACAGTCTCAGGCCCCTCACTGCACCTGTGCCTTCTGCCCTGGAGGGGAGCTCACCCTCCTTTCCCTGCTGATCAGCACACGGGTTGGGGAAGCAAGGACTCCCGGGTTCCCACATGGAGTTATCCTGGCATCTGGAGCAGTGGCACCTCCTGGGAGCCCCTCTGACGAGTGCCCCTCCTGCTCTGGAACAGAGTCTGCCTTGCCACACCTCCCTGGGGGAGGCATGGACAACGGATGCTGAGTGACACTGGCGTAGCTGACACTACTAAGACCTTGGCTGAGTCTAGGAACCAGTGTGGAAGAAGCCAGAACGTTTTCTGAGCAGCCAGACTGCCAGGGTTCTGGCCCCTGGGGGCGAGTGCTTCCTCTCTCCACTGCCCGTGTTACTGTTGCTGTTGCTGTTCACAGGGCCCATAGAGGATGCATGGACCAGTGCGAGCGGCTGTGTTCCAGGGACACTGCACACAAACACACACACAGAGGCAGTGGGCGGGCAGCTTCGGCCCTCAGGCTGCAGGTCTCAATCACTGACACTAAGAGCTCTCGTGTGTGCTCCAGTACCTGGTGCCCCCAATGCCACCGTGCTGCCCGCTGTCCCCTGCAGCACCTGCATTCCTCCAGCTGGGCTCAGGCCCAGGAGCTGCATCAGCACAGCAGGTTCACCTGTGGGTGTGGGAGAAGCCACGTCTGAGGTCCACCACCACCCCCAGCAGGGAGGCAGGTACATGTCCCATTCCCACGCTCCCAATGTCAGGGCCACCAACCAGAGGACAATTTCCGCCTTGGTTCTCCCAGCTTCCTTGGCAGCATTAACGCCCTTGGCCCACGCTCTGGGCTCTAGAAAAAGAGCTCTGGAGACTCCAGCTAAAGATCACACAGGGTCCCCTGCTGTGAGGGCCCTTTTCTGTGCCCAGACCTCAGTCCTCTTGGTCCCACTCTGAGCGGCGTCTCCCCTCTTTGGGTCTCCAGTGGTTTCCAGGATGACTGATCCTAGATGTGGGATGTGTCTGACTGGCCCGCCCTCCCCAGCCACACCTGCGTGTTTCACACCAACAGCACGCACAGCCTCCTGGGCCTGAGCAGGCAGCTCTGCAACACTGGGGGTCCCACGCAAGGGCCACGGCTTGCTCCTTCCTCCACTCTTCCCACAGGGCTTTGCTTCCCTGTCCCAGCCTGCTGTCTCCTCCATTCACTGCCCCTGCGGCCAGCAGGACAGGGGTCTCTCGTGCACAAAGCTGCCAGCCGGGGGTAGAAGGAGACTGGGGTTCCTGCTACACAGGCCCTGTGCCCTGTGGAGCTCCCAGGGCTCTGGCCGCTCACAGCCACAGCAACTTCCGTGGGCTCAGTCTTCTCCCCAGGCCCCAAGGCAAATGCTCCCTGGGCTCCCAGAAACAGCCACCAAGGGCCCGCTCCATGGGGACCCCAGGGAGGGGCTGTGTACAGGGGAGCGCTCTAACCAGCATGGCTGGGCAATGCCTCCCTGCCAGGTCCACTCCTTAGTGTCCAGCTCCTGGTGTCCCCAACTCCAAAGCTCCTGACACACCCTCCTCCTTCTCACTGTCTATGCCCCAGCCCGGCCAGACAGGCTGCTGGCCAGAGTACCTCCTCTTCAGAAAGTCATTTGGGGGTGATATTCCCACCAGCGTCTCAGTCAACAGAGCCGTGGCCATTTGACAGGCATCGAGGAAGCCACATGGGACTGTGGGACACCTGAGACATCTGGACCTCCTCCCAGACAGCTCTGTGGTTCTGGGTCACCTGCCAGCTCCCAGAAAGCCAGCACAGGAGGCGGCTGAGGGGTCTCACAGGGCCAAAGAGCTTACAATGATTTGTGAGAGGTCTTGGTGTGCAAGGCAGCCGGCTCAGGGGTCCCTGGGCAGCAGGTTCACTTCAGGTGCAGCCTTCCCTTACAAAGTGCCACACGGGCCCGTACTGCTCAGCCTGGGGGCCTGGAGCTGCAGCCCCCCCCCACCTGACCCTCCAGGCTGGGCCTGCTGTGGGGCACCATCCTGGAGACAGGAGGACAGGGCCCTTGGCCCAGGGCAATTACAGGGCTCAATGTTCTGTTCACTCCCCTCTAGAGGTGGAAATGGAGCTGGCGTCAGAACCCGGAAATCAGAGGCTCAGGGCTGGCGACGAGGCTCGGCTCTGGCCCCTCCCCGTGAACTATGCCAGTCCGGGGACTTGGGGCAGAGTGGAGACGTGCGCTGGCAGTGTTCCCAGTACTATACAACATTTCTTTGGTCATTTCAATGTGCAAGTGTCTGGGTCACTTCTGTCCAAGACATTACCTGTGAGGCCTGAGACCCCACTGGAGCTACACAGCTAGGGGCTACCTGCATTAGTCAGGCCAATCGGCTCCACATGGCACAGCCAAGAGTCCACATAGCAGGTCCCAGGACAGACAGCCCTGAAGCCACAGCCCTGACACCTCCCCTACTGCCCGGCCCCTGGGGTCCACTTCTGCTCCCTGAGGCGCCAGCCCTGCCTCTGGAGGCTGCTTACCTCCCCTTTGCTCCTCTCTGGAGCCTTTATCCTCTGCGTACCCTTTCCTGAGTCTCAGCCAGGACCTGCCGCTGAGGCCCCCAGAGCTTCCTGTCCAGCCAGACCCCCAACCCTGGTTGCACGTGCTGTGAGCCGGCGTGAGCCTGTGGACTGATGGCTGATTTCTGGATTGAGTGATTGACAGATGGACAGATTTCCCCTCTTTGTAGCAAGAAAGTCATCACCTGCTGTACTTAATGATGGTGTCCCAGCCACAGAACTAAGCATTGGCCTTCGCATCACATGTAACTGCCGCACCTGCCCCCACAACCCAACCTCACTGTACCCGTTACAGATGCAGAGCCCACAACCTCCAGTCCGAGTTCCTGAGCAAGGAGGAGGCAAAGTCAAAGTCCAGGTCCTGTATTTCCAGCTCTACAGTGTCCACGTGAAGCCTTTTACAAGGTAACAAGGGAGCTGCTGAGACACTGGGGTCATGGGTGAGGGCTGGGGATGGGAGTCCTGTTGGGGATGAGGCAGAATCAGCCAAGGGTGAGGGTGTGGCTGGAGGCAGGGCCAGTCCCCAGAGAAGAGCACTAGTGGCCAAGCCTTTACTTCCTGCCTTGCGCTTGGGCCAGTGTAGCCTCAAAGGCAGGACAGAGATTGAACAGCTTCTGTACCGCTACCTGTAACAGCCCTACTCACATCCTGTGGACTCCAAGATTCAGTGGTTCTGTAGCAAGATTCCTGTACCGAACAGGACAGCAAGCACTCTCAGCAGGAAGAAGGCTTTTATTATGCTGGCTTAAGGCCCAAGTAGAATTTCTTATCCTAAATCCTGAGCCTCTAACTAAGAAGGAATTTCCCTTATATATGGTTTTAGCTTCTCTGTCTCCCTTAAATGGTGACCTGCACACATCTGATTAGATATTCTAATGTGCCATGGCAGCCACAAGACTAACACTGACTGAAGGTAATTATAAGGTTTTTTTTTTTTTTCCCACACATCCTGGCTGTAAGCTGCATGGGAAGAGTTAACCCCCTTGGTTCTGAACCTGCAAGCAGAGCCTGAAAAGTTTCCATATAAGCAGAGAGGGACCACAGTTGGAGCGTTCACAGGTAAGCAGGGAACAGGCACTTCCCTCCCAGGACAGAGGCCTCCCTTCTTCTGGCCTTGGGGAGGCTCTACCACACCTCTACTCATGTCAGAAACACGTTTACTGCCACAGTTCTGTTCTGTTTTTTTTGTTTTTCTGTTTTGTTTTTTTTTTTTTTTTGTAACTAGGTAATGTCATCTGCTCTAAAACCTCTGGACAACAAGTGGAAGATGTGCATTAAACAAAGTTCTGCCAGCAGCAAATCAATAGTTCTAAACAGGATTTTTTAGGTTTTTTGACCGAGTCTTTCATTCACACACTTTCTTTTTTAAAAAATTTTTTTTGACAGGTAGAGTGGATAGTGAGAGAGAGAGACAGAGAGAAAGGTCTTCCTTTTCCATTGGTTCACCCCCCAATGGCCGCTGCGGTCGGTGCACCGCGGCCGGTGCACCCCACTGGTCCAAACCCAGGGCCAGGTGCTTCTCCTGGTCTCCCATGGGGTGCAGGGCCCAAGCACTTGGGCCATCCTCCACTGCACTCCCAGGGCCACAGGAGAGAGCTGGACTGGAAGAGGGGCAACGGGGACAGAATCCGGCACCCCGACCGGGACTAGAACCCGGTGTGCCGGTGCCGGAGGTGGAGGATTAGCCTATTGAGCCGCGGCGCCAGCCCTTAAACAGGATTTTTTAGAAATTCTTTAAGTATTTTTATTCATCAGAGTCTACTGACAATTCTTTTCAATGCACTCTTTCGTGTCATTTTATTCAAAATATCTGCCCCAGGTGATCCGTACTTAACACTGTAGAAACTATCCTTATCATGTCACAGTACCTCTCACCTCAGCCACCGGAAGTCAGGGTGTTTCTCCTCACGCCAGGGCTTCAGAATGATCCGTTCTGGAAGTGCAAGATTTAGCCAAGTCTCAGAACAGAGCTGCAGTTGGAAGCTTTCCCACGCTTTAGCTACCGTCTGAGAATTACTTGTCCACGGCTATCAAAGAACACCTGTACCTGGGAATCTAGACTCTGCCAGGACTTCTGGCACAGCCATACTTTGTTCTCCATCAGTGGCTCACTGATCAGGAACCCAAGTGTGTCTGGGCGATTCCACTCTGTCTACTGATAAGAAGAACTGGAGGGCACAGGTATTTGCTGTGGGGTTAGGACGCCACCTGGGACGCCCTCATCCAATGTTTGGGTGTCTGGGTTCACATCCCAGCTCAGCTTCTGATTCCACATCCTGCTCTGTGTCCCTGGGAGGCAGCAGGTGAGGCTCAGGTGATCATGGCCCTGCCACCCTCGGGGGACGTCCGGATTGGGTTCTGTGCTGCTGGTTTTCCCTGCCCTGCCCTCGCTGTCACAGGCATCTGAGGAGTGAGCCAGCAGTGGAAAGTCTTTCTCTGTCTCTCTTGCTCTCTTTTTCTACCTGCCTTTCAAATAAAATGGGGGAAAATACATGAGGTCCCTTCAAAATATTCATGGAGAATGAAACAAATATCCACTTATTTTGGTAGAAACGTGCTGAAATCCATGAATACAAGGAGTTTTTAAAAAGCTCATTAAATGCATTTTATGAAAAAATTATACATGGATTTTAAAAACTGAAACAAACTAAACACATTAAGAAAAACTCTGCATGGGTTTCACTTTTTTGTACCTCAATAAGCTTTTAATTATATTTTTGGTGCACTTTTGAAAATAACTTGTGTTTCTTGTTGTTTTATTTACTTAAACCTCATTTGTAGGATGGGTTTTGATCAGTCCTTAATGGAAAACTTTTTACACTTCTTTTTTTTTTTCATCATAAGTGATAAAAATGTATTTTAGGGACCAGCACTGTGACCTAGTGGGTTAAGACGCTGACTACAGCACCGGCAACCCACATAGTTTGAGTCCCAGCTGCTCCACTTTGATCCAGACCCAATAGAAAGCAGCAGAAGGAGACCAAGTACTTGGGTTCCTATACCCATGTGGCAGACCAGGAATAAGCTCCTGGCTCCTTGCTTCAGTCTGGTCCAGCCCAGGCCATTGAGGCCCTTTGGGGAGTGAACCAGAAGATGGTAACTCTTTCTCTCTCCCTTTCAAATAAATAAATTCTTTTAAAAATGTACTGAGAATTCCTTGGATGGTGGTTACTGCCGCAGCTTTGAGGAGGGACCAGCACTGCAGGAAATCACTGAGCAATCGCACTTCCCAGCATCCCTGGCCAGCACGGAGGAGGGCACTCATCTCCCCAGGTCAGTGCAGAGGGGACAGTCACCTGACACGGGGGCTAGACTGCCCCTAGCGGGCTGCTCGGGAACTGCAGGAGGCACGGAGGGGCTTCAGGCTGGGGGCGCCATGGAGGGTCGCGGGGCTCACTTCTTACCTCGATGAGGCCGGGGCTTCCTCCACGGAGACTTCCATGCGAGGTTGTCCGCAGGAAGGAGACCTGACCCTGCGAGGCCGCCATGGTCTTGGCGTTGTTGTGGGCTGCTCCGCTCTTGTGAAACTGGAGCCAGGATTGTTGCCAGATGTATTTGGTTTGAAAACAGAGTTGAGAGAGCAGAGCGAGGAGAGAGGGGAGAGAATGGAGAGAGAGGAGAGGGAGAGAGGAGAGGGATTCGGTCTCTTCCGCCCACTGGTTCGGTCCCCAACGGCCCCAACAGCCGCAAGGACCTAGCGGAAGCCAGGAGCCTGGGGCTCCCTCCCAGCAGAGGCCCCAGCCCGGCGGCCATCTTCTGTCCCCCAGGCCCAGGAGCGCCGAGCTGAACGGGAAGGGAGCGGCCGGGAGTCGAGTGGACATCCCCGGAGGGGACATCCCCGGAGGGGGCGGGGCCCGCAGCGGCTCTATGGACTGCTCCTCTGCCGCCATAGGCCCCCAGAGTCCCCAGCCCCCAGCCCCCAGCCGGGGTCCAGCCAGCCACTTATCAAAGCTTCTCTGGAGCTTCAGCCTCACCGTGACCTGCGTAGTCTCCCTGGCCGTGGCCGGCTGCGCCGCGGGCCCCTCGTGTGGCTCCCACAGCCCCTGGTCACCCTCGGCACCGGCCCTGCCCTGTCCCTGGGAGGCCGAGGCCCGTGGGGCCTGCACATGCGGCCCTGGGGCTGGCTGAGGCGCCATGAGCCGCCGCCCCAGCTGCTGCCAGCTCCTGGGCTCCTGAGACTGCAAGGGCCGCGCTCAAGGTCCATGGAGTCGGGGGTCAGTGGGGTGGGGGCCTGAAGCCAGCAGGGAAGGGGTCCTGGCCGCCTGTCCCCCAGCGGGGTCCCGGGAGGTGGCTGTGTACCCACAGTCCGCGGTGATCCCGGCTCTGTGGCCGCCTTGGCCAGGCCCCCGGGACTCTTGTTTGTTTGTGTCTTGAGTTTATTTTGTTTATTCTTTTCCCCATTTGGTTTAGTTTGTTTATTTCCACCTATTTTTTTGTTTTTGCTCCGGTTTATCTCGTTTGCAGTTCTTTTTATTTCCGCAGTCCCGCCATGCTTAGTTAGGCAGCGCTGTCAGACTAACTAGTGTTAGTGCGATTAGTGGCCGCGTTTTTCCTTTTCTTGTTTTCTGTTTCGCTTAGGTAGCCTTGCCGCTCTGTAATGTTAGCCTAATGAGTCTAGCTAGAGTGCTCAGTTAGACAGTGGCCAGGCCCCTGAGAGATCCTTTTCTGTTCCTAGTTATCGTAGTCAGGGTAGTCACTTAGTAAGTGGTCATTGGCAGAGTAGAGAGAGTAGTTTAGAGAGAGTAGATAGAGGAACACACCACCGGCTTGATGGCAGTCCCCGAAGCCTTGCAGCCAAACATCGAGGGATTCCGGCTCCTGGACACCCTGGGCCAGGGCAGCTGTGGTCAGGTGAGGCTCGCCCAGCACCTCGCCTCCACAAGATCACGGTGGTGAAGATGCTCAGGCAAGACCGCAGCCCCTCCACCTTGCAGAGGGGAAGAGGGAGGGGCCTCCTGGAGAGCGCGAGGCATGAATGTATCATCGGCCTGGGGAAGTGAGCCAGGCACAAGAGCTTGTGCACTTGATGATGAGCTGGCCTGGGGGGGCTGGAGGCCAGGTTCCTGTTTGGTCAGGTCCTGGCAGCTGTGGAGTGCCACCACGCCCACCAAGTGGCACATGGGGACTTAAAACTGAATATTTTTTAACAGGCGCCCACATGACAGTGACACTTGCAGATTTGGGGCTGAGCCGCCAGCTGGCCAGGGCAAGCTGTTGGGGTTCTGTAGCGCCCCTGAGCACTGTGCCACGGAGATCTTCCTAGGAGAAGCGAAGGACACATTTTAGACAGATGACAGATGTATGGAGGCCGGGAGTGGCGCTCTTCACCATGCTATCCGGCACAGCACTCTTCTGAGGAGAGAACACAGATGAGTAGCAGGACTGCGTCCTCTGTGGGTGTTACACTTTGGCACAGATGGTCAGCCAGACCCTGCATCAGCTCCTGACCTGGCTGCTCACTATGGATGCTGAGCTTAGGTCAGAGCCAACCATGCAAGGGCTCCCTGGTGGTTTGGCTCCCTCTACAATGAGGCAAAGGAGACCTGGGTCAGCCTGGTGCAGCCCCTGGGCATCCCCCAGGACCCAGAAGCAGGCAGGACCTCACTGGCCTCGGCTTGCTGCCAGGCATCACTGCCGTCTCTGACAGCCACAGCACTGGATCCCTGGAGTCAGAGATCCACACTTGGAAATTCCTGCCGCCAAGGTCTCTGCCCCACACGACAGCATGGCAGTGCGGCATAGCTCGTCTCTGCCCCCGTATTCCTCCCCTGCCTCCCTGAGCCTGCTGAGAGCCTCCAGAGCTCAGCCAGAGCCCAAACCGCACTCCGGTGCCTCGAGAAGGGACATGCACTCTTGCCCAGCCAGCCGCAGGAGGAGAGGAGCCCCAGCCTCGGCAGACCCCCCACCCCGAGCCAGTCCATACAACCTCCTCCTCCATCACCTTCTGGGCCAGGAGCAGTTGGGACTTCACCGAGCTTGAAAGCTGCAACTGCCAGGGAGCCGTCATTGACAGAGAAGTTGTGCTGGCGGGCACTTGCAGGTGGATCATGAGGTTCCTCCTCCTGCAGCCTGTTGTATTCTGCCAGCCTGTGCAGCTACACAGTGGCGCCCAGTAGCCCCACCGAGAGAGAAATCTAGGAGAGGGCGGGGCTCAAGCTGGACCACGTGAATGTTTTTATTTGTGTCACATTTGCAAATATTCATGAATAAGATTCCTGAATGTAAGTGCAGACCAGCTCCTGTGTGCTTTGTTTGGGTCCCAGTGTGCACCTTGGCCAAGCTGGCAGCGGTGGGGCGGGGGGGGGGGGTCAGCACGCATGAGGATTGCCTTGGAGAGGTCTCCCACCAGAAAGGTTGACCTCATGGATGCAGAAAACAAAGTGTGGGGGGAGGGGTCTCAGCTTCAGATGATTACTGATGTCATAAATAAGTGTGTCAATTGCTAAATCCACAACAGGAGTCACTGTGAACTTGCACCCCTTGTAGGACCTCTGTCTTTAATGTGTTTACTTTGAGAATTAAAGGGGGGGAGTGGAGGAGAGAGGAAGAGAGAGAGGGGGAGGGATCTAGAAAGAGAGGAGGAGGGGGAAAGAGAGAGAGAAAGGAGAGTGGGGCGGGGAGGGAAGGGGGAGAAACGGGGGGAGGTTTGAAAGAGGGAGAGGCTCCAGGCATCCACTGCCGCACAGAGGACTGACAGGTCTCAGGGGTGTGGCACAGACAGCAGGGAGGTGCAAGTCTACAGTGCTGTGCACTGCAGCAGAGCTGAGTGTGTCCTAACCCAATGGCCCCCACGTTGTCAATGGAGAATGCGACCCCCAGGGCCATGGACCCTGACCATAGCATGTGTGGGATGGACCAGCTGTGTGGATAACAGAACAGTTTCCGGCAGGAGCTGGGCGGGAAGTGGTGCTGTGTGCCAGGCATGCCCGGTCTGAGGCCTGTGTTCAGTACAGGAGGGAAGGTGGGCCAAGGACCTGGAGATTCTCTGCAAGGTTTCAGGTCAGCAGGGCACCTGGCAGTGCCTTGGCCTTCTAAAGCTGCCTGTGCAAAGCATGAGTGAGCTTAAAGAGGGCTGGTGCCAGGAGGAGAGGAGAGGGCCCGTCTGGCTCCACCTGGGGAAGCTGTGCAGATGTTCATCTTCCGAGTTTGTGGGGCAGGGGAGAGGGTTGTTAGTGAAGAACGCTTGCTTCCCTATCTGACGGTACAATGGCTGCTCCTCCGAGAGGCATCCCAGCTCTTTGGCGGTTCTGACTCCTCCCAGAACAGAACTGGGGCTGCGTAAGTTCTGGCTGAATTCAGTGGGCAGTCACCTCGCACCTCTGAGACATGGAGAAAAATGACAATGGAGAATTACCAAAGACACTCCCATGAGTGACAAGAGATTCAGGTGGTCCTGAAGGGACCGCGCTCTGAGCCGTGTGCAGGACAGAAGTGCAGACTCTGCTTGAGCTCCCGATGCGCCCTGACCTGAGTACCATTGTCAGAAGGTCCCTGTGTGTGTGTGTGTGTGTGTGTGTGCACCTGCCCCTAGGGACACAGCGACCCTGTGGGAGTCACAGAGCTGGCCTGCTCGGGACCCCCAGGAGGCTTGGCTCAGTTGCCCGAGGTGCTCGTTTCCTCATTGGACCGGGCCGAAGACCATGCTGACATTTTCTCCTTTGGGGAGTTGTGGTGTGGAGCAGTCCCTCTGGGAGGCTTGGCTAGGTCCAGGTGTTTCAGCTTGCCTCAATCCTGGGCATAAGAAGGGAGATGGATGGCAAAAGACAGCAGCCTGGAGGGTTGGAGTGCTGGCTGGCAGAGGGCTTGGCTAGGGCAGGTTCCGGGGTCCCAGTCACCAGATGTTTCCATGTGAGGCCCTGAGGGTATGGTTTGGGAAATGCTCCAAGGGAATCCTCTAGGAAGACTCCAGCTCACTGACCGAGAGTGGTCACAGCCATGGATGGCCTGGGGCTCCCCACTCAGGTGTCATTGTCCTTCAGGGCTTGGGCAAGCAGGAAGCAGGCTGGGGACAAGGTGGCAGGCTTGCTCGCTTGTCCCCCGTCTGGTCCCAGGGTGGATTTCCTTTTCACTCAGCACCCATCGCATGGACGCCCAGTGTAGCTTTCCTTCAAAACCATGTGCCTTTGTCGTCCGCTTCATGGCAGGATCCAGCCCCTCCTCCAACATATAGAACCCCCCTCCACCCTGTGACCTCCCCTCCACTTCCCTCTACATACTTCGAGCCATCTTGTTTGCCACATACACTGGGCCATCTCTGGGCCTTTGCCTCTGCTCTTTTCTCTCTGCAAAGCCCCAAAAGGCCTTTACCTCTTCTCTTTCTTCTCTGGGAATCCTAAAGGCCAGGGATAGCACAAAGCCAGAAGCTGAGAAGCCCATCTGAGTCTCCCATGTAGGTGTCATTGACCCATAGGATATGGGCAGGCAGACAGGATTAGAGCTGTGAGTTGGAGGCCACGACCCCCCCCCCCACTCACCCTATCTGACCCCATCTGTATCCACCCACTTTTCAATTAAACTACGTAACCACTCCCCCATAAGAAGTGGATAAGAGTCTGGGAGTGCAGTCTCAGATTCTGGGGGCCAGAACTGAGAGATATAGACCCAGGCCTTTATGCCCCAATGTTCTGCTGCAGGTAGGTAGAGAGAGGCACTTGGGATGGTCCCTTAATGATGGGTTCAAGGCCAGGTTTGACTAGACATGATTCAGAATACCCAGCATCCAGGTCCCAGGTCGTGACAAATCTGGTTTCCCCCGGGGTCTGTCACTGTCGGGGAACGGGACAGCCTGGCCAGCTGTGCCCCTCCCAACATGTACAAGCACAAAGAAGTTTAGTGCTGGGCTTTTTCCACCCTGCCCGTTGCTAATTGCAAGATCCTGTTTTGACTTTAAGCATCCTGTTATTGCATGTTTCCCACACTTAGTTGGTAACATGTTTTCCGTGAATGATATATATATAAATAGGTGGACGGTGGGCGGGGGTAGTGAATGATCGCTGGTAAAAGACGAATGAATGAACGCTGGTAAAAGGACGGAGGAATGAATGAACGCTGGTAAAAGACGAATGAATGAACGCCGGTAACAGGCGGAGTTGTGAATGAACGCCGGAAACAGGCGGGAGTTATGAATGAACGCCGGTAACAGGCGGGAGCTGTGAATGAATGCGAGTAGTAAGCGGGAGTGGTGAATGAAGGAGTTGTGAATGAATGCCGATAACAGGGCGGGCGTTCGCGACATGTAACGCGAGTCTGCTGAAAAATAAAGTGGAAGCTGAAAAACCGATAAACGCGTCTGGTGTCTCCGAGGTCTCACCGGCGTTAACCTATCCGGAAGGTGTACGCCTGCATGTCACAAAGCCTCCTTTGATGTGGTAGGAGGGTCTCCTGGTGTCAAACACAGGGACATTGTCATCTTGACTCGGGCCTGCATCTGCTGAGGCAGGGATGCAGGAGCTCCCAGTATTAGAAGGACATGGCTGCCAGGAAGGTGTCTCAGGGAACACCACTGTGTTCCCTCCAGGAAGGCAGATCTGGTGGCCTGGATGGCCAACAGCCACAGCTTTGGCCACAGCAATGCTGCCAATTCAGTCAGCTTTGCCAGATGCAGCCCTGGAACACCACCTGACAGGACGGGAGGGGGATTATTTTGTATGGTGTTTACAATACCTTATCACCTGCTCTATAACTTGTCTAGTGAACACTGGCTCTAGTACTGCATATTTTTCTAGGACCCCCGTAAAGCAAATGCATTCCCTACAAAGTTCTTACCTGCTGTTCTATGGCAAGGCTCAAAAAGTTCAAGGAAAATGCACAGTGGGACAGACTGCACATGACTTAAAGAGTGTTTCGAAACTAAAATAAGCATGCTTGCATTCTATTTACTTAACAAAGTTTTGGAAGCACCCTGGCAGGAGTCCTGTCACATGGGAAAAATTTGACACAACCAGGGAACACTTAGACTCTTCCAAGGAGGCATGGATATGCCCTCGTGGACTTCTGGCTGAGTCACTCTCACCTGGGGGGAGGGGGTCCTTCCACCCTCTGGGGCATATTCTGAACCTCCTCAAAGTGTGGTGCCAAGAAAGAGAGATGGCCAGTCCCTGGGAGTTGGCTGGAAATGCAGTTTTCTTGGCCTTACACAGATTGGGTTCATGTCCTCGGATGAGTGGACAGTGAACAAAGCCTTCAGGGTATTCTGGATACTAACCCTCTGCAGGTTGGACGAAGCTGGGGATTCCTGAAGAAGACACACTCATGGAGAGGAGGTCAATCTTCTTTGCAAAGCGCAAGTTGTTGAATTCTATTTATTTATTTATTTATTTATTTATTTGACAGGCAGAGTTAGACAGTGAGAGAGAGAGAGAGAGAGAAAGGTTTTCCTTCCGTTGGTTCGCCCCCCAAATGGCTGCTACGGCCAGCGCCCTGCGCTGATCCAAAGCCATGAGCCAGGTGCTTCCTCCTGGTCTTCCATGCGGGTGCAGCGCCCAAGCACTTGGGCCATCCTCCACTGCCTTCTCGGGCCACAGCAGAGAGCTGGACTGGAAGACGAGCAACCGGGACAGAATCCGGCGCCCCGACTGGGACTAGGACCCAGGATGCTGGTTTAGCAGGCAGAGGATTAGCCTAGTGAGCTGTGGCGCCGGCTGCAAGTTGTTGAATCTTTAGCTGGAGTCTCCAGAAATCTCTTTCTAGAGCCCAGAGCATGGGCCACGGGCATTAATGCTGCCAAGAAAGCTGGGAGAACCAAGGCAGAAATTGTCCTCTGGTTGGTGGCCCTGACGTTGGGAGCGTGGGAATGGGACATGTACCTGCCTCCCTGCTGGGGGTGGTGGTGGACCTCAGACGTGGCTTCTCCCACACCCACAGGTGAACCTGCTGTGCTGATGCAGCTCCTGGGCCTGAGCCCAGCTGGAGGAATGCAGGTGCTGCAGGGGGCAGCATTCAGCATGGTGTCATTAGGGGCACCAGGTAGTGAGCATAGTTAGTTTAGCTGGTGTCGACCATTAGTTACATCAGCAGTCAGTCCTCGGAGATCCTTTTCTGTTCTAGGTATCGTAGTCAGGGTAGTTGCCTAGTTAGTGCTCACTGGCTGAGTCGAGTAGTTTAGAGAGAGTAGATTGAGGAACCAATGAACACCATCATGGAAGTCCCCGTAGTCTTCCATCCGAAGATCAAGTGATTTCACCTCCTGGACACCCTGGGCCAGGGCGGCTGTGGCCTGGGGAGTCTCACCCATCACCTCACCACCGACAAGTTCATGGTGGTGAAGATGCTTATCTGAGACCATAGTCCCTCCACCTCGCAGAGTGAAGAGGGAGGTGGCCTCCAAAGAGCTCAAGGCATGAAAACATCATCCGTCATCGTCCTGCAGGAGTGAGACACACACAAGAGCATGTGTACTTGGTGATGAGCTGGCCTGGGGGGATGGAGGCCAGGTCCCTCTGGGTCAGGTCCTGGCATCTGTAACTCATGTCACAGCTTCTGAGTGACACACAGGGACTTAAAACTATATTTTATTCGACGCCCACTTGACTATAAAACTTGCAGATTTGGGGCTGAGCTGCTGGCTGACCAAGGGCAAGCCCATGAAAGGGTTCTGTAGTGCCCCTGAGCACTGTGCCACAGAGATCTTCCTAGGAGAAGCGTGGGACGCATTTAAGGCAGATGTATGGAGCCTGGGAGTGGTGCTCTTCACTGTGCTATCCGGCACAGCACTCTTCTGGGGAGAGATCACAGATGAGCTGCCCGACTGCGTCCTCTGGGGGTGTTCCTCATTGCACAGATTGTCAGTCAGTCCCTGCAGAAGCTCCTGACTTGGTTGCTCACCATGGATGCTGAGCAGAGGCCAACGGCCAAACACACAAGTGCTCACTGGTGGTTTGGCTCCCTCTATGATGAGGCGAAGGAGACCCGGGTCAGCCTGGTGCAGCGCTGGGCATCCACCAAGACCCAGAAGCAGGCAGGACCTCGCTGGCCTCGGCTTGCTGCCAGGCATCACTGCCAATGAATCATCAGACCCTGAGAGCCACAGCGATGGATCCCTGGAGTCGTTTTCCCAGAGATCAAAGATTCAAACGTGGGAAAACCTTGCCGCGAGGTCTCTGCTCCACATGACAGCCTCGCCTTGCCGCTCTTCTCTGCCCCTGGATTTAGCGAAGTATACGGTTCCTCCCCCGGCTCCCAAAGCCTGCTGAGAGCCTGCAGAGCTCAGAGTCCCAGCCTGAGCCCCTGTGTGGCACCCCCCAAGAGGAGCGACAGCTCCTAGTTGGCCAGCTGCAAGAGGAGAGGAGCCCCAGCCTCAGCAGAGCCCCCGAGCCAGTCCCTACGGCCTCCTCTTCCACCACCCTCTGGGCCAGGAGCCGTTGGGACCTCACGAGCCGGAAGTGGTAGCGGCCAGCGAACCGGAAGTTGCAGGAGCCAGCAAGATGGAGGTGGCCGGGATCTCAGAAGTTGTGTACAGTAGAAGCAGGTGGCCGGCGGGTGAATGCAGGAGGAGCCTCAGGTCCTTCTTCCAGGCCCTCTGTGTTCTGCTGGCCCGAATAGAGCGGCGCTGGACTGCGCAGCTGCAAAGTGCCCCCCCCAACCCCGCCCTGAGGGAAGTCAGAGGGAGAGGGCGGGGCTCAGTGGCCAAGGGCCAGGGTGAGAGGCTGGGCCAGCAAGGTACCTGCAGAGGGTTCCTAGGTGGCTCCTGCAGGCTCCTGTGTCCTGCCGGCCCTGGACTGCGCAGCTGCAAAGTTGCCCTCGCCAAGCTACTCAGCCCTGAGGGAAGATTAGAAGTAGAGGGCAGGGCTCAATCTGGACTGCCTGAAGTTATTTTTTTGTTTTTTGTTTTTGTTTTTGTTTTTATTTTTGTTTTTGTTTTTTCTGTTTGTAGTTTCCTGACTGGAAGCTGAGATCCAGTCTTGTGTGCTGTTTGGGGTGCCAGTATGCACCTTGAAAATGTCGCATGGGGTCACCTGGCACAGGGACGCTACTCCATTCCAGAGTGAGGAGATCCTGAGGGGGCACCCGTCAGGGGGGCTCCCAGGAGATGCTGTTACTCCTGATGCCGGCCAACTCCATAAGAGAAGGTGGACACTAACCCACGTGCTGAGCGCCAGGGAAAGGAGGGAGAGCCTCCCCTCCAACGTGGAAGGCACAGGTGCAGTGAGGGGCCTGAGACTGTGTGTGAGCTACATGGTACCTGCGGGTGCCCCGGGAGGTCACAGTCACTACACCTCTGGCCACCTGGGTCATCTCCATGAGCCCTGAGTTAGAAGCTCAGAAGGGCATGTGCTGAACTCTGGAGTCCCTGGGGAGGCCCAGCATGTGGAAAGATCTGCAAACCTGATGTCCCCAGGGCTGCCCTGCTGAGACCCACACCATCGCAGCCCAGCCCAGTACAGAGAAGCACAGCACTCAGACATCAGGAAACGCTGAGTTTAATGACTGATTCTACACCATGAAGCTGGGCAGCAGTGGACAGTCCAGGGCCAGGGGCCAGGTGCCACTCAGGAATCCCGGAACAGCAGTGAGAGAGAGAGCAAAGAAGCTCGGAGCTGCTGAGCCCAGAAGAGCAGCCTCAGGCTCGCGGGGGGAGCTGTTATCCCAGGGGAGAGGTCAGGCCTGGCCAGGTGTGCAGCTCAGTCTGCATCAGGGGAGACCTCCGAGCAGGTCTTGTTGAAGAGGTCAAACTTGGTCATCCAGGGCAGAGTGCGGACAGTGAAGAAGCAGGTGAAGCTCTGAGGACACAGCACAGACGGGACCGAGTTAGGAGGCCAGGGGCCGTGGGGCTCTGGCTCAGAACCCAGCACCCAGCTCAACCTGGTGACGTGGCCCTACCCCAGGCTGCTGGCCTGGCCCCAGACCTGGTTCCACAGCACGACCCCTGGGCAGCTGCTGACTTCCCCAGGGTCTGAGGGTTCTTGCAGACCCAAGGACACCAGTGTCTCCACTCCAGGGAATCATGGACAGCAGTCTCCAGGAACGAATAGGGTGAGAAGTGTGGATCAGATCCCAGGAGGAGAGGCTGACACTGCTCCAGGCAAGAGCTACTCTCCAATGCATGCAACGGGCTAAGCCCTTAGCTAACCTCACCATGGGGTCCACAAGGTGGGGCAGAGATGTCTTTGTTGCAGCAGCACCAGCCCTTGGTATAAGGCACTCAGCTGGGCCAGGACAGGGCCTGGGAGAAAGGACAGTGGGGACGCCCTCAGCCCCCATTGCCTGGTGTCCAGGTCAGTGCAGAAGACCCTGGAAATCCTGATGTGGAGCTTCACTGGGCTCCATTTGGAGAAGACAGGGGAGTGGTGGGAATGAGGACCAGTGAGGGGGCTTCCTTACAGGAGCCAGGGATCTGGGACCGGGGACAAGAGGAGCCATCAGAGGCCATGAGGCCCAGGGATCAGGCACCTGCCCGTGCGTGGGCCATGTCATTTTATGGGCCTTCAAGGGACACCCTGGGTTCCCAGCCCAGCCAGACTCCCATGAAGACACTCAGACAGGTGGTAAGATTGTGTCTGCTGTGGGCTCTGGCCTGCAGGTCCCAGAGAAGGGCTGGGTGGCCCCTGGCCCCCCACACCACCCAGGCCGAATTCATAGACATGGGAAACAGGGAAGCTTGTGTGAGTCCTTACACGGCTCCGCTCGGGGCGGTCTTCAAAGGGGCAGTTCTCCGTGTCTTCCTCCAGTTTGCCACACGTGGTTCGGCGCAGCAACAGTTCCATGGAGAACACAATGTCATTATACTGTTTCTGAGGACAAAGAGGTTCAAGTTGACACACAGCTGAGCACGCCCGGAAGTAACCACAGTGCTCAGGACAGGCAGAGACCCACACTCCTCCTCCAGGGGAATGCATGCCCTTGGCCTAGAACGACTCCTGTTGTACAAGCCTGGGTGACCTTCACTGCTTGGGGCTTTCAGATGGAGGAGCAGGTGAGCCTGATGGAGGAGGCAGGCACAGGCAGGCTGTCACAGGGCATCCCTTCCTCCCTGGATCCTGTACCTCAGCCCCTCTCTCACATTGACTCTGGCCTTGTGCTCAGCAGGTGTCTCAGCCCTCCCACCTCCTCCTCCCAGGGCAGGGACCCAGAGCTTGGGGGTCTCTGGCTTACTGAGGATTTGCTGAATCCTCTCAGGCTCTGAGAAGGGAATCTCAGGTATGAGGGAGCTGTTTTTTTTTTTTTTTTTAACAGGCAGAATGGACAGTGAGAGAGAGAGAGAGAGACAGAAAGAAAGGTCTTCCTTTTCCATTGGTTCACCCCCCAGTGGCCACTGCAGGCGGCGCACCACACTGATCCAAAACCAGGAGCCAGGTGCTTCTCCTGGTCTCCCATGCAGGTGCAGGGCCCAAGCACTTGGGCCATCCTCCACTGTACTCCTGGGCCACAGCAGAGAGCTGGACTGGAAGAGGAGCAACCAGGACAGAATCCGGCGCCCCGACTGGGACTAGAACCCGGTGTGCTGGTGATGCAGGCGGAGGATTAGCCTATTGAGCTAATAGTTGACCCTGCCAACTGTCAGTTTTTACTCCTGCCCACATATAGCCAAGGGCCCCACAGGGCTCAGGAAGCGGCCAGACAGTGCCATCCTGGTTTCAGGAAACACCTTCTGCCCTCATGCTAAAGGCATCTTCACCTTTTCTGTCTGTCTTTTCACGCCATCCTCTTGCCTTCAGTCCGTGTGCTCCACCACGTGACAGCCATGGCCTCAACCCTCCCACCTGACCCAGCAGCTCAGGGTCACACTTCCTGTACAGGTAGCCAGGGGCAGTTCAACCCTCAGACTCACTCAGAGGGTTGCACTGAGGCTCTGGGCAGGGTTGGTCCTGGGCCCTGCTTCTAGGCTCCCAGTGCTGAGCGATGTAGAGCCCTGTCCCACGTCCCCCGTAGCAGAGGTCCCCGCTAGGCAGGTGCACCCCTTGTCCCTGCCCCAGCCCGGGTTGATGTCACAGTCATGTTTGCAGGTTGACAGAGGACAGTCAGCACCCCGAGGGGACTGAGGGAGAGTGTGAGTCAGGATCGGGTCCTTGAGCAGCGACAGCCCCAGGGACCTGAGCAGGTGCCAATCAGAGGACGCGTTCTGAGCACCCGGCAGCTCTGGCACTGAGGGTGGGAAAGGCCTGCTCCTGGAGACCTCGGCTTGCTCGCTATCTGTCTTTCTACGTAACTCTTTAATATTGTTTACGACTCCGTTCCCAGCTTCCTTCCTCCACTTTTCCTCATCAGGAGTCCTCTTCCTCACTGGTGATTACCTGGACTTCAGTCTTCAGCCCCGTGACGACGTCGGGATCATGGAGACTGGGTAAGACATCTATTCCGCAGCAGACTCTGACACAGACATTTTGAAAATTTTCTAATAGTTATAAATAAACTTTTGAAAAAATAGTTATAAATGATTATAAAAATTTGAATATTATGTTTCCTAAAGGGGGAAGTCAATTTAATGAGGCTGTATGTACTGACCGTGGGCTACTTCAAGTTAGGTGGCTGAGGCACGGGCTGGTAACCTTGATCAGAAACCACTGCCGGGGCTGGCGCCATGGCTCACTTGGTTAATCCTCTGCCTGCAGCACCAGCATCCCATATGGCTACCGGGTTCTAGTCCCAGTTGCTCCTCTTCCAGTCCTGCTCTCTGCTGTAGCCCAGGAGTGCAGTGGAGGTTGCCCAGGTGATTGTGCCCCTGCACCCACATGGGAGACCACGAGGAATCACCTGGCTCCTGGCTTCAGATCGGTGCAGCAGGCCAGTCGTAGCAGCCATTTGGGGAGTGAACCAACAGAAGGAAGACCTTTCTCTCTGTCTCTCTCTCTCACTGTCTGTAACTCTACCTGTCAAATTAAAAAAAAATGGAAGAACCCACAACCGGCCAGCGCCGCGGCTTACTAGGCTAATCCTCTGCCTTGCGGCACCAGCACACCAGGTTCTAGTCCCGGTCGGGGCGCCAGATTCTGTCCCTGTTGCCCCTCTTCCAGGCCAGCTCTCTGCTGTGGCCAGGGAGTGCAGTGGATGATGGCCCAAGTACTTAGGCCCTGCACCCCATGGGAGACCAGGAGAAGCACCTGGCTCCTGCCATCGGATTAGCGCGGTGCGCCGGCCGCAGCACACTGGCCGCAGCGGCCATTGGAGGGTGAACCAACGGCAAAGGAAGACCTTTCTCTCTGTCTCTCTCTCTCACTGTCCACTCTGCCTGTCAAAAAAAAAAAAAAAAAAAAAAAAAACAACAAAAACCACTGCCCCTTCCTGCCCTTCTCTGTCCCAGGCAGGAGGCAGGCAGCAGGGAGGGGCTTCACCCACCTTGTCCCTCCAGGATGCCAGGATGCGCTCCAGCCTGTAGGCCTGCTCGTCCTTGCTCTGCTGGTTGAAAGTGTACAAGGCGAACTCCACCGTGGCAGGCAGGTAACTGTTCATCACTTTTCGGTCGGCTAGGTCGTTTTGCTCTTCAGTAATCACAGAGTAGGTCTCCAGCAGACAGAAGCCGAAGAGAAGGGGCAGCAGAGCCCAGGGCAGAGCCCAACTCCCAGGCCGCCAGGACATTGCTGCAGGAGCCGGCACCTCTGCCTCCGTTCCCCCAGCTCTGGAACACCCAGGAGCCTTCCGGGCTGGCCCTGGCCTTGAGTCCCAGTGCTGGCCACAGACTCCTCCCTCCAGGCCTCTTCTGCCAGGACACCCTGTCCTTGCACTCGTGTGGCCTCACCTCCCCCAGTCCAAGTGGGAACTCTGTCATCTCTGCCCACGAGGGAGGAAGGACGGGAAGGCACAGCCATGGGAGCGAGGGGCCCAGCTGGGGACATGGCCCAGCCCTAGCTGCTCTCTCAGAGCTCTGTGAGTTAGAGGAGACCTGAGTGAGGAGGCCCCAGAGCAGATCCTGATCTAGGACACAGGCTCAAGAGGTGTGCAAGGCAGGTGCTCCCTGGGCATCCCAGGAGGCTCTGGGAGATGAGCCTGTGGTTCCAGAACCTTCCTAAGCATCACTGGTCTGGGATGAGGAGGTCATTGCCGAGGAATGGCTGCTGCCCTGCACCTCCCTTCCATGTGTGCGTCAGCACTGGCCCTGCTGTCTGGGGCCGAGCAGCCTCGGCACAGGGACAGACTGGCCCACGGGGCTGGCATTATGGGGTACGCAGGAGGGCTGCCGCCTGCGACACGGGCATCCTATATAGGTGCTGGGTCAAGTCTGGCTGCTCCACTTCTGATCCAGCCCCCTGCTAACATGCCTGGGAAAGCATAGAAGGTGGCCCATGGGTGTTGTCCCCTGTACCCATGTGGGAGACCCGGATGCACAAGGGACAATGTTAAAGGGCCCGTGGCTGTTCCACAGTGATGCACTGAGAAGCTGAACTTGGCTTATCTCTCAGATGCCCATACCCAAGAAGCCAGAAGTCCTGTGTTGCTTTAGCATTCCTTTACAGAGCTGAAGCCATTTGTGGATTCATGGACTCAGATATCATGGCATAGCGTTCTAGAAATGTCAATGATGTTTGGTGGATCGAGAGGCTTGGCGGGCAGGGGATGAAGGCTTTGGTGAGATGAGCAGAAAATGGCATTACCCTTCCTTTCCAGGGGACAGCAAAGGCCACTCAGGAACGAGCAGAATGTGGCAGTCTGCATCTGCAGTGAGGAACTGGTAGGGTCATAGCCGTAGGGAGCATTTCTCTTCTGCTGTTCTATTTCTGTAGCTAGGAGTCGGCTTTGTACTTTACTTTTCTCTTAAGCATGCAGTCAGGTCTGGCTGAGAGGGCCACGTCCCTAGGTTTATACCTCAGGTCCCAGTAGCACACACACGGTGTCCATGAAACACTCCTTAAGCAGACAGGAATTTCCAGGCTAAAACAAGGCCTGTAAATGAATGACACTGCCTCAGCCTCTCTCAAGCACACTAGAAAATCACTCACAGCTCAGTTAAAAACCGGCTCCGACCCTCGGGGTGTAGTGGACGCTGGGATTTCATAGAAGGGAACTGCAGGGACCTCAGCTCCAGGTTTCAGCCCCTCCCCCACAAAAAGTCTGCTGCAGGCCGGCACCGCAGCTCAATAGGCTAATCCTCCGCCTGCGACGCCAGCACTCCAGGTTCTAGTCCCGGTCGGGGCACCGGATTCTGTCCTGGTGGCTCCTCTTCCTGTCTAGCTCTCTGCTGTGGCCAGGGAGTGCAGTGGAGGATGGCCCAAGTGCTTGGGCCCTGCACCTGCATGGGAGACCAGGAGAAGCACCTGGCTCCTGGCTTCGGATCAGCGCGGTGCACCAGCCGCAGCGGCCACTGGGGGGTGAACCAATGGAAAAGGAAGACCTTTCTCTCTGTCTCTCTCTCACTGTCCACTCTGTCAAAAAAAAAAAAAAAAAAAAGTCTGCTGCAAAAGCAAACCCCAGTGTTTACTTCTTTCATTTGTGCTCAGGAAGTGAAATGTTACATAGGTAACATAGGTAACCTTGTTGTGAGCAGCACTCTCTGGTTCCAGTCTTAGAACAGGATACCGTGGAGATGCAGACCTCAAGGCCCCATCTTTGGAAAGCTCACTTCCCTCTGTGGCTGTCCTTCTCGTAAAAGCCAAATAGGCCTTTGGAAGCTGATGTGCTAACGTGGAATTGAAGAGAAGGAGTCTGCACCTGTCCTGCCTTCTAACTGATCATCTCAAAGGTCTTTTCCCACAGGGATACTTGGTACTTTGTTTTGCTGCGTGCACACACACATCTTTTCCTGGTGCTAGTTCTTTGCATGTCCCGCAAGTTGAAGTCCGATGTCTAAACATGACCAGGACTCCCAGCAGCTCTCCAGCCAGATCCCAGGTGAGCGTCCCAGGGGTCTTGTCACCTTTTTCTTTCTTTACCCTTAGTCTTGCCCTTGCACAGTCAGCGTACACTCTGCACACTCAGAGCATGGGTGCAGACTCACCTCGTCTTCAAACTAAAGAGTGTGCACTTACCTAGTCCAGGTCTGATGTGTAAGCCTGCCTGTTCTCTATAGTTCCCGAGTTTCTCAACTGTTTCAGATTCCAGAGCATAGCGTAGGTGAAGCCATCCCCCAAGGGAGCCCTGTTCATGCAGTGTTCTCTTGGCCGTCCTGAACAGAGACCCACACTGGTGTGGTTCATTCATCCAGACCTGCTGAGTACTGAGCTGGTGTAGACACACGCGGAGATCTAGAGAGTGAAGCCCAGCGCTGCTGTGTGTGTCCATCCTGCTTGGGCGGGGCTGCCCCTGCTGAGCCTGCTATGCTCTGGGGCCCTTTGCTGCCCTTACCCGGTCATGTTAACAGATTCTGCGTGAGGCCATCCACACGCATCTGACTCCTTAAACAACTTAGGGCCTGCTGGTGACCTGAGGTTCATAAATCATGGTCATGAAATACAACTTTTCTCTAGTTCAGGCTCGAGTAGACTTTTCAGCATGGTGTGTTCCTATAGTGGGATTCTTACATAAAAAATTTTAAATTCTGAAATTAACAAAAACTTTCCCTAATGGAGGAAATGATGACTATGTAAGTACCGACTGGGGCCGGTGTGTGGCATAGTAGGCTAAGCCTCCGTCTGTGGCACTGGCATCCCATGTGGGCTCTGCTTCAAGTCCCAGCTGCTCCACTTTGGATCCAGCTCCCTGTTAGTGCACCTGGGAAAGCAGTGGATAGTAGCTCAAGTACTTGGGCCCCTGTATCCACGTGGGAGACTCAGAAGAAGCACCTTGGTCTTGGTGTTGGTCCAGCTCAGCCCTGGCCATTGTGGCCATTTAGGGTGTGAATCAGTGGATGGGAGATTCCCCACCACCCTGTGTGTATGTGTCTGTGTCTCCCTTTTTCTCTGTAACTTTGCCTTTCAAATAAAATAAATAAACCTTTTTAAAAAGAAGGAATCAATGAGAACATGGAATGGATGGTACGCATCCAGTAATGTGCATGCATGTCTACGACCTGCCAGGCCCTCGGGTGAGTATTTCTGTACCTCTGCATCCAGGCAGAGTGGCAAACACTGAGACTTTACCAAAGGCCTGCAGGGTCACAAGTGTGTCATGTGAATTAGCATCTCAGAACTGCCCTGTGAGACGCTGTGGGGCTAGGACAGGTGCAACTTGGCCATATTCACACACTGTTTGCGGAGCTAGGATCAAATCCAGATGTCTTACCCAGAACAACTGCATTTAATTCATGCCCGGGGTCTAACCCAACACAGCTGAACAAGGCGGCAGACACCCATGAAGAGGCAGGAGCAGGCTGGGAGTGAGGAGAAGAGAAGGGCATTTTGTTTCTCAGGCTGCTGACGTGATTTCTTGATACACTGGGGGTTTTACTAGGAGTCCGTTTTTTTCTGTCCATCTGTATGTATGCATGTATGTATACTGTGATATCTGTGTGTATATATATATGTGTGTGTGTGTATATATATATATATACACACAGAGAGAGTTACAAATGAATTCCCAATAATTTTAAGCATGTTGGTGAATCACATACAACAAGACAGAGGGAGTGGGTTTGTTGGGAAGGGTTTCCACACCTTATCCACCATGCTTCCTCTATCCCAAGGGGACCAAGGCTGGTCATCATGATGCAAATGGCCTGGGGCAACCTCTCCAGTAGCAGCTGGACTGCCTCTTGAGAGGGCAGAGATGACCTTTACTGCTCTAAACAGCAAAGATAAAAAGACTCAGTTCCAGTGAGCTGTGGGGAGGGGCTATAAGGTGACAGAGGGAATGTTTGTGCCCCTGCATCAACCCAGGGTCGGGTTCATTTCAACATGGGGAGAGGACACAAGCCGGCTGGGGAGTGGGAAGGCTGCAGCCTTCAGAGTCCCTTTGGGCCCAAGAGAGGAGAGCAATGGAGTCTACGGAGGGGCCAGAAGGAGGCAGCCATGAGCTGGGCAGAGGCCAGGGAGGGAGGAGAGGAAGGAACAGAATCAGCAGGCAGAGGGGCTCTCTGGGCAAGGTGGAGGCATCCAGGGGCCTACAGGGAAGAGCGAGGAGAGATAAGGGGCAGGGGGCTGGGGACACAGCCCAGGGCCAAGCTGCCTGAGCACAGGGAGGGGCAAAGGGAGGAGGGGGCTTTGAGTCTTCTCTATGGGCCATGTCTGGCCCTAGGCATGCACACCCACGATGCAATTTAATTTACGAAGGAGGCAAGGAAGAGATGAACAGTGATTAATATTAAATAGCACTGCGACAGCAAGATACTGTGATGGACGTTCTGTGCGTGGTGCCTCTCTGTCAGGACAAATACAGAGAGCAGCATCATCCTGCTGTGGTCGACCTTTGGTGGCTTAACCTGTAGGGGGTAAAGCTGCAGGTCGAGGATGGGGACTGTTTGCAGAGTCGGAGATGTGTTCTCCAGTCTGGGCTTGGGCATGTGTTCTCAGTCAATTGAGACCCAGGGTTGAAGGTCAAGGGTATGGTGCTAGGTTTCTTTGGCAAAGGCTTCTGGCAAACATAGGGCTGTGTGGAGTAGACCCTCCCCAGTAGCACACATCTGAGAATGTGGAGATCTTTGTCCCTGTGCTCAGGGCAGAGAAGGGCTTGTCTTGTTTGACTTCAAAGCAAGGAACAAGGCACAGCTGGGTCCCAGGAAACCCACGTCTGTAAGAACACTGTGTTGGCCAAGCACTACAAGCATGGATGGAAATGGACAGAGGCAGTTCACAGGATAAAGGGAGTCCAGGTCTCAGTCTTCTAAGGGCAAGAAATAGTCTTAGAGACAGCTGATCAGCCACACACTTTTCTCATCTCCAATGGATAAAAGAAGACAGAAAGCATAGCTGGGGGCAGCGGCAGCACTGTGGCACGGCAGGAAAAGCCACCTCCTCTGCTGTCCCGGCTGCTTCTCTTCTGATCCAGCTTCCTGGTGGTGGCCTAAGGAAGCAGTAGAAGATGGCCCAACTGTTTGGGCCCCTGCAGCCCTGTGAGAGACCTGGAAAAAGCTCCTGGCTCCTGGCCATCTAGGGGAAGGGATGGAGTGGGGATCAGTGGATGGAAGATATCGCCCTCTCTCTCTCTCTAACTCTGACATTCAAATAAAGAAACCTTTTAAAAAAAATGAGCCAGGAGCCACAGTGCGAAGTCGAGGTTAGGAGAACAAAAGATGAGGAGCAGCTCCGGGGAACAGAAGCAGACCTGTAGGAAGGCAGTTCCTTGACTGACACGTGCTTGTACTGCTCCTCCTGCATGCCCAGCCCAGCCGTCCTCCCTGGCTGCATTGTTGCCTGAGGGACACATGGGCACATGGGTGGAGAGCACGTGTTGGGGCACCCCTCTGACCCCTGAGGCACCCTCTGCACCCCTGGGCAAGAACCTGGATCTTCTAGGGCACTGGGGAGTGGGTGGGTGCTTTGCACATGATTTGTACAGAACTTAATTGAAAATAGGTAGATATCTCGGGGCCGGTGTCATGGTTCACTTGGCTAATCCTCCGCCTGCGGCACCAGCATCCCATATGGGTGCCGGGTTCTAGTCCCGGTTGCTCCTCTTCAAGTCCTCTGCTGTGGCCCAGGAAGGCAGCAGAGGATGACCCAAGTGTTTGGGCGCCTGCACCTGCATGGGAGACCAGGAAGAAGCACCTGGATCCTGGCTTCAGATCGGTGTAGCCCTGGCTGTAGCAGCCATTTTGGGGGGTGAACCAATGGAAGGAAGACGTTTCTCTCTGTCTCTGTCTCTGTCTCTCTCTGTCACTGTCTAGCTCTATCTGTCAAAAAAAAATAGATAGATATCTCAATAGCTTTTTCTAACAATTGATGTTTCTCACAACGAATTCATAATGTATAGAAATAGAAATATACGTGGAACCATACTTACGTCATATGCCTATGTCAAAGGTGAACTGATGGAAATGCATGCATAAATAGGCTTCACTTTAGTAGTCATTGATCATCTGAAGGGCCGCCCTCCAATTCATTACTGAAGCTGCGGCTCCAGTGGGTTTTTCCCATTTGAGAGTTCCTCTTTGTCCTGAGGTCTCTGCAGGACCCGGAGCCTCAGGCTCCACGAGGGGCTGAGGAAAGGCCCCAGGCAGTCCCTGACTCTCAGCGCCCTTGGGTGTGTAACCAGAGAGGGACTCTGTGCTGCTGTTCAGGACAGCAGCTGAGTATCGCTTGGTCCTTTCCTTGTCTGAACTCCCAACAGTGAAGGGAACCAAATGATCAAAACTGCACATTTTTAAAAGAAATATTTATTTATTTGAAAGGCAGAATTAGAGAGAGAGAGAGAGCTATCTTCCATCTGCTAGTATATTCCCCAAATGGATGCTGAGCCAGGCCAAAGCCAAGAGCCAGGAGCTTCTTCCAGGTCTCCCACATAGGTGCAGGTGCCCAAGCACTTGGACCATCCTCAGGGTTCGGATGAGATGGTATCTGAAGCTGTGGCCAGCATGCCATCTTCAGATGGAAGCGGGGTGGGGGGGCATTGGACACCGACAAGACAGGAGCTGGACTGCCACATGAGAGGGGGCGGTTGGCGGCCCTGGGATGCCTCATAAACCACTGCTGGATCAGAAGCAGAGGGGGCCTCAAAACCATGCAGCCAGATAGGAGATGGCTGCAATCCCCACGTGTCCCTTCACCCCAGCCCCAAAGACCCACCCCAGTTGTCAGAGCTTGGAAGTATGCACGTAGATGGGAAATACTGGGCCATTCGGGTACTGTACGTTTCACATCTTGACCTGCCAAGATGTTACTTACAGTAGTTGAGCAATTCCACCTTCTTCAAATCCTTGCCAACCCCTATTTTCTTTTTCTGAGTGTAGCCATTGTAGGTAAGTGTAACGGGGTTCTTCCTCTTGGTTTAGGTTTGATTTCCCAGATGACTATGAGGTTGAACATCATGACCTTATTGAACATCTTTGAGAAGTCTCCTCTTACAAATAAGGTTGTGTGTATTTTTGGTGTTGATTCGTTAGAGTTTTTAATATATTCTAGATACTGATTGGATTTACAGATCTCTTCCACCATTCTAATAGATTGTTTTCACTATTTCAATATTTTCCACTATTTATATAACATCCTTGTCACAGAGCTAAAGGCAGCACCTGGAATGCCCATAGCCTCTATGGGAGTGACTGGTTGAGCCCTGGCTTCTCCACTGTGGTTCAGCTTCCAGCTGATGACAGGCAGCAGGTGATGGCTCCAGTACTTTGGGCAAACTTTTTTTATGGTTTCGTATTTCACTGATCCCTATAACATGAATGACCATTCTTAAGTCAACAAACTTTTTTTTTTCTTTGTAAATGAGTTATTGCCAGGCATTTGGCTTCAAAGTAAGCACCTAACATACACTTTGTGCTGGTAAAATGTCTCATTAGGACCTGGCAGATGTAGATCCGGGGACGAACAACAGGACGTCCCTCAGCCAGTCCCACCCCTGTCTATCTCATTGAACAAAAGCAGAATAGAACATGGTAGGTCTAGGGGTTCCCCATCTGTAGGACGCGAGTGCTGTGGGAATGCAGAATCAGGGCTGTGGACTCTGCAGATACTTTGCTGTTGGCTTTCAGGGAGCAGAGTGGACAAGGCACAGAAACGCCATCAGAGCCAGCCCAGGGAACAGTCATGGTGGGTGCGTTAGGGCCCGAGCCTCTTCGTTTCTTGCCCTCTCCCAGCACCAGACTTATCGCCCATGGGAGCAGGAAGTGACTGAAAGAAATGTACAATTTTTGGGCCGGCGCCGTGGCTCACTAGGCTAATCCTCTGCCTTGCAGCACCGGCACACCAGGTTCTAGTCCCAGTCGGGGCGCTGGATTCTGTCCCAGTTGCCCCTCTTCCAGGCCAGTTCTCTGCAATGGCCCAGGAGTGCACTGGAGGATGGCCCAAGTCCTTGGGCCCTGCACCCCATGGGAGACCAGGAGAAGTACCTGGCTCCTGCCTTCGGATCAGCATGGTGCGCCGGCTGCGGCGGCCACTGGAGGGTAAACCAACGGGAAAGAAAGACCTTTCTCTCTGTCTCTCTCTCTCTCTCTCACTGTCCACTCTGCCTGTTAAAAAAAAAAAAAAAAAAGAAATGTACAATTTTCATCGTGTTATTCCCATCACACGGGAAGGACAGGGCTGTTGGAGGCCAGACAAGGAAAGAACAAACTGATGGTTGAGTTGTTCTCAACACTGGAGCTCCCTTCTCTGGCTAGACGAAGGATGGGAGAAGGAGACTCAGGATGTGCCCGGGGTCTCATCTCTGCACGTGTGGGGAGGCAGAAGCACAGCATCCTGCAAGGGCCTCAGGAGACTGAGACAACTCGGGAAAACCCAGGAGGTTTCAGCTCCCGAGAAGCAGTTTTTTTAATTAATTGAAAGCACTTTGTTTTTGTTTTTGTTTTAAGTTTTATTTGTTTATTTGAAAGTCAGATTTACAGAGAGTTAGAGGCAGAGGCAGAGGTCTTCCATCACTGGTTCACTCCCCAAGTGGCCACAATGGTCGGAGCTGGGCTGACCCGAAGCCAGGAGCCAGGAGCTTCCTCCGGGTCCCCTACACAGGTGCAGGGACACAAGCACTTGGGCCATCTTCTGCTGCTTTCCCAGTCCACAGCAGAGCTGGATCGGGAGTGGAGCAGCCGGGTCTTGAACCTGCACATATATGGGATGCGGGCAGCGCAGACAACAGCCTTACCCGCTATGCCACCACACCACCCCCCTGCAAGAAGCAATTTTGGTAATGAGCAGAGGAGGTGTCACTTTAGATCAGCTCCCCCCACCTCCACATGCAAATGACTAGGAAGCTGAAGCCTGTTTACCTGTTTATTTTTGTCGCTCCCCCTCTTCATGGAGGAACGACACAGGACCCTGCGCTGTTCTTTTGTCTGCTCGGCCCTCCCCGGGTTTGCTGCTGGTTCTTCCCGGGTTGGCTACCAACCCTTCCACCTCCGTGGAAGGGCGGTTCCCCCTGCCACTTTCCCCACTTCCGCGGGGGAGCGGCACACCGCTGGCCGGCTCTCTCGGGGGGCTGCACAGGTGTTCCTCAGGTGTTCCTGGTGCATGTTGTCTCTCTCCTCCTTTATAGTCCTCTTCCACCAATCCCAACTCTGCTACCCACACGCCGAGTATGCTGCTCTCCTCCAATCAGGAGCAGGTCCTGCTGTTTATTGGTTGAACTGGAGGCAGCTGTGTAGAAGCTGTTTCCTCCTTTCCCAGCGCCATATTGTGGGAGAGCAGATGCATAAAATAAGTCTTAATTCCAGTAACTTAGTCTAGTCCCAGTTGCTCCCAGTTGCTCCCCACATATTTTATTTTATTTTGCCAGGCAGTGTTAAACAGTGAGAGAGAGAGACAGAGAGAAAGGTCTTCCTTCCATTGGTTCACTCACGTAATGGCTATTACAGCCGGTGCTGAGCAGATCAGAAGCCAGGAGCTGGGTGCTTCCTCCTGGTCTCCCATGTGGGTGCAGGGCCCAAGCACTTAGGCCATCCTCCAATGCTGTCCCGGGCCACAGCAGAGAGCTGGACTGGAAGAGGAGTAACCAGGAATAGTACCCAGTGCCCCAACCAGGACTAGAACCTGGGTTGCTGGCGCCGCAGGCGGAGGATTAGCCAAGTGAGCCAGGGTGCTGGCCTACCTGTTTATTTTCATAAGTTTCCTTTTGGTTTGTGTTTTACCCTTAGATACAAATAATTTAGAATACTTTGTCAGAGAAAATAACAGATATATCTGCTACATTTCTGTGCACCACATATACAAACTTTATTGATTTAATCTAGAATATGCTATATATTCCAGCCCATGCTGGTCTCTCCATGTTGTAAAGAGCTTTATTTATTTTTTTTGAAAGAGATACAAAGAAGGAGAGACAGAGAGAGAGATCCCACTTCCACCAGATCACTCCCCCACTTGGCTACAACAGCCTGGCCTGACTCGAGCCATGAGTCAGAAAATGCATCCGGATCTCCCACATGGGTACAGGGGACAACACCCATGGGCCACCTTCTGTGCTTTCCCAGGCACGTTAGCAGGGGGCTGGATCAGAAGTGGAGCAGCCAGACTTGACCCAGCACCTATATAGGATGCCCGTGTCGCAGGCGGCAGCCCTCCTGCGTACCCCATAATGCCAGCCCCATGGGCCGGTCTGTCCCTGTGCCGAGGCTGCTCGGCCCCAGACAGCAGGGCCAGTGCTGACGCACACACGGAAGGGAGGTGCAGGGCAGCAGCCATTCCTTGGCAATGACCTCCTCATCCCAGACCAGTGATGCTTAGGAAGGTTCTGGAACCACAGGCTCATCTCCCAGAGCCTCCTGGGATGCCCAGGGAGCACCTGCCTCGCACACCTCTTGAGCCTGGTTCCTAGATCAGGATCTGCCCTGGAGCCTCCTCACTCAGGTCTCCTCTAACTCACAGAGCTCTGAGAGAGCAGCTGGGGCCGGGCCATGTCCCCAGCTGGGCCCCTCGCTCCCATGGCTGCGCCTTCCCACCCTTCCTCCCTCGTGGGCAGAGATGACAGAGTTCCCACTCGGACTGGGGGAGGTGAGGCCACACGAGGGCAGGGACAGGGTGTCCTGGCAGAGGAGGCCCGGAGGGAGGAGTCTGTGGCCAGCACTGGGACTCAAGGCCAGGGCCAGCCCGGAAGGCTCCTGGGTGTTCCAGAGCTGGGGGAACGGAGGCAGAGGTGCCGGCTCCTGCAGCAATGTCCTGGCGGCCTGGGAGTTGGGCTCTGCCCTGGGCCCTGCTGCCCCTTCTCTTCGGCTTCTGTCTGCTGGAGACCTACTCTGTGATTACTGAAGAGCAAAACGACCTAGCCGACCGAAAAGTGATGAACAGTTACCTGCCTGCCACGGTGGAGTTCGCCTTGTACACTTTCAACCAGCAGAGCAAGGACGAGCAGGCCTACAGGCTGGAGCGCATCCTGGCATCCTGGAGGGACAAGGTGGGTGAGGCCCCTCCCTGCTGCCTGCCTCCTGCCTGGGACACAGAGAGGGGCAAGAAGGGGCAGTGGGTTCTGATCAAGGTGACCAGCCTTGCCTCAGCCACCTAACTTGAAGTAGCCCACGGTCAGTACATACAGCCTCATTAAATTGACTTCCCCCTTTAGGAAACATAATATTCAAATTTTTATATTCATTTATAATTATAATTTTTTTCAAAAGTTTATTTATAACTATTAGAAAATTTTCAAAATGTCTGTGTCAGAGTCTGCTGCGGAGTAGATGTCTTACCCAGTCTCCATGATCCCGACGTCGTCACGGGGCTGAAGACTGAAGTCCAGGTAATCACCAGTGAGGAAGAGGACTCCTGATGAGGAAGTGTGGAGGAAGGAAGCTGGGAACGGAGTCGTAAACAATATTAAAGAGTTACGTAGAAAGACAGAGAGCGAGCAAGCCGAGGTCTCCAGGAGCAGGCCTTTCCCACCCGCAGTGCCAGAGCTGCCGGGTGCTCAGAACGCGTCCTCTGATTGGCACCTGCTCAGGCCCCTGGGGCTGTCGCTGCTCAGTGACCCGATCCTGACTGTCCCCTCGGAGCGCTGACTGTCCTCTGTCAACCTTCTGTTGTTGTGGTTGTGGTTGTTGTTTTGCTTTGTTTTGTTTTGTTTTGACAGGCAGAGTGGACAGTGAGAGACAGAGAGAAAGGTTTTCCTTTTCATTAGTTCACCCCCTAGTGGCCACTGCGGGCGGTGCACTGCACTGATCCAAAGCCAGGGGCCAGGTGCTTCTCCTGGTCTCCCATGCAGGTGCAGGGCCCAAGCACTTGGGCCATCCTCCACTGCACTCCTGGGCCACAAGAGAGCTGGACTGGAAGAGGAGCAACCGGGACAGAATCCGGATCCCCAGCTGGGAATAGAATCCGGGGTGCCAGTGCCGCAGGCGGAGGATTAGCCTATTGAGTCACGGCGCCAGCCTCTCTGTCAACCTTCAAACAAGACTGTGACATCAACCCGGGCTGGGGCAGGGACAAGGGGTGCACCTGCCTAGCAGGAACCTCTGCAACAGGGGACACGGGACAGGACTCTACCTCGCTCAGCACTGGGAGCCTAGCAGCAGGGCCCAGGACCAACCCTGCCCAGAGCCACAATGCAACCCTCTGAGTGAGTCTGAGGGTTGAGCTGCCCCAGGCGACCTGTACAGGAAGTGTGACCCTGAGCTGCTGGGTCAGGTGGGAGGGTTGAGGCCATGGCTGTCACGTGGTGGAGCACACGGACTGAAGGCAA
The DNA here is from genome assembly GCF_964237555.1 of Oryctolagus cuniculus. Taxonomy (NCBI): domain Eukaryota; kingdom Metazoa; phylum Chordata; class Mammalia; order Lagomorpha; family Leporidae; genus Oryctolagus; species Oryctolagus cuniculus. The sequence continues at coordinate 47,739,155 of NC_091442.1, read as the reverse complement.
GAGGATGGCGTGAAAAGACAGACAGAAAAGGTGAAGATGCCTTTAGCATGAGGGCAGAAGGTGTTTCCTGAAACCAGGATGGCACTGTCTGGCTGCTTCCTGAGCCCTGTGGGGCCCTTGGCTATATGTGGGCAGGAGTAAAGACTGACAGTTGGCAGGGTGCCCCGGCTCAATAGGCTAATCCTCTGCCTGCATCACCAGCACACCAGGTTGTAGTCCCGGTCGGGGCGCCGGATTCTGTCCTGGTTGCTCCTCTTCCAGTCCAGCTCTCTGCTGTGGCCCAGGAGTGCAAAGGAGGATGGCTCAAGTGCTTGGGCCCTGCACCTGCATGGGAGACCAGGAGAAGCACCTGGCTCCTTGTTTTGGATCAGTGTGGTGCACCGCCTGCAGTGGCCAATGGGGGTTTACCAACTGAAAAAAGGAAGACCTTTCTCTCTCTCTCTCTCTCTCTCTTTCTCTCTCTCACTGTCCATTCTGCCTGTCAAAACAAACAAACAAACAAAAAAAAAAGACAGCTCCCTCATACCTGAGATTCCCTTCTCAGAGCCTGAGAGGATTCAGCAAATCCTCAGTAAGCCAGAGACCCCCAAGCTCTGGGGCCCTGCCCTGGGAGGAGGAGGTGGGAGGGCTGAGACACCTGCTGAGCACAAGGCCAGAGTCAATGTGAGAGAGGGGCTGAGGTACAGGATCCAGGGAGGAAGGGACGCCCTGTGACAGCCTGCCTGTGCCTGCCTCCTCCATCAGGCTCACCTGCTCCTCCATCTGAAAGTCCCAAGCAGTGAAGGTCACCCAGGCTTGTACAACAGGAGTCGTTCTAGGCCAAGGGCATGCATTCCCCTGGAGGAGGAGTGTGGGTCTCTGCCAGTCCTGAGCACTGTGGTTACTTCCGGGCGTGCTCAGCTGTGTGTCAACTTGAACCTCTTTGTCCTCAGAAACAGTATAATGACATCGTGTTCTCCATGGAACTGTTGCTGCGCCAAACCATGTGTGGAAAACTGGAGGAAGACACGGAGAACCGCCCCAAGCGGAGCCATGTAAGGACTCCCTGTTTCCCATGCCTATGAACTCAGCCTGGGTGGTGTGGGGGGCCAGGGGCCCCCCAGCCCTTCTCCGGGATCTGCAGGCCTGAGCCTACAGCAGACACAATCTTACCACCCGTCTGAGTGTCTTCATGGGAGTCTGGCTGGGCTGGGAACCCAGGGCGTCCCTTGAAGGCCCATACCAATCTGATTTCTGACTTGGCCCACTCACGGGCAGGTGCCTGATCCCTGGGCCTCATGGCCTCTGATGGCTCCTCTTGTCCCCGGTCCCAGATCCCAGGCTCCTGTAATGAAGCCCCCTCTCTGGTCCTCATTCCCACCGCTCCCCTGCCTGCTGCAAAAGCAGCCCAGTGAGGCCCTGCATCGGGATTTCCAGGGTCTTCTGCACTGACCTGGACACCAGGGAATGAGGCTGAGGGTGTCCCCTCTGTCCACTCTCCAGGCCCTGTCCTGGCCCAGCTGAGCGCCTTATACCAAGGGCTGGTGCTGCTGCAACAAAGGCATCTCTGCCCCACCAAGTGGACCCCATGGTGAGGTTAGCTAAGGGCTTAGCCCGTTGCATGCATTGCAGAGTAGCTGTTGCCTGGAGCAGTGACAGCCTCTCCTCCTGGGGTCTGATCCACACCTCTTGCCCTAGTGACGTTCCTGGAGCCTGCTGTCCACGATGTGGCCTGGGAGGGGTGGAAACACTGGTGTCCTTGGGTCTGCAAGAACCCTCAGACCCTGGGGAAGTCAGCAGCTGCCCAGGGGTCGGGCTGTGGAAGCAGGTCTGGGGCCAGGCCAGCAGCCTGGGGAAAGGCCACGTCACCAGGTTGAGCTGGGTGCTGGGTTCCGAGCCAGAGCCCCACGGCCCCCGGCCTCCTAACTCGGTCCCGTCTGTGCTGTGTCCTCAGAGCTTCACCTGCTTCTTCACTGTCCGCACTCTGCCCTGGAAGACCAAGTTTGACCTCTTCAACAAGACCTGCTCGGAGGCCTCCCCGCACACAGACTGAGCTGCACACCTGGCCAGGCCTGACCTCTCCTCTGGGATAACAGCTCCCCCCTCGAGCCTGAGGCTGCTCTTCTGGGCTCAGCAGCTCCGAGCTTCTTTGCTCTCTCTCTCACTGCTGTTCCGGGATTCCTGAGTGGCACCTGGCCCCTGTCCCTGGACTGTCCACTGCTGCCCAGCTTCATGGTGTAGAATCAGTCATTAAACTCAGCGTTTCCCGCTGGGTGAGTGCTGTGCTTCTCTGTACTGGGCTGGGCCGCGATGGTGTGGGTCTCAGCTGGGCAGCCCTGGGGACATCAAGGTTGCAGATCTTCCCCCATGCTGGGCCTCCCCAGGGACTCCAGGGACTCAGCAAATACCCTTCTGAGCTTCTAACTCAGGGCTCATGGAGATGACCCAGGTGGCCAATGTGACGTTCCTGGGCCCTCTGTCCATGATGTGGTCTGGGAGGGGCGGAAACACTGGTGTCCTTGGGTCTGAAAGAATCCTCAGAGCCTGAGGAAGTCTGCAGCTGCCAGGGCGTACTGTGGAACCAGATCTGGGGCCAGGCCAGCAGTGATTGTGACCTCCCAGGGACCCACGGGCACCATGGAGCTCACACAGGGCCTCCCATCCCTCATTGCACCTGTGGAATCTCAGGCATCTCATGGGATCCACGTGTAATTAACATTTCAGACACAGTGACGCCTGCTCCTGTGGACTGCCTGGCTCAGTCTCCTGAGCAGGGTTCAGCATGTACTTCCTGTGAACAGCTGAAGAGTAACCATGTTTGTCACCACCCTGTGTTCTCTTGCCCTCCACGACCATTTCCTCCTGTATGCGATCAGGCATGGCCCATATGTAACAACGGAAGAAAGGCTGTGTTCTAGGGAGACTATTCACACAAGGCAGCATGGGGCTGCCACAGCCCCTGGGCCATCATGGCCAATCCTTGCCATTCAGCCTCTCGGGGTGCAGGCACCTGCAATTGGGCCCCAAGCACCCACAACTGGCAGCTCCTACCACATCCCCATGACTTCACCGGCTCAGCCCGGGGCTTCTCCGTGCAGCTGGAGGAGCTCTGTCTGCAGAGAGGTGTTCCCCGTGAGAGTGGGCAAGCTCACATGGCAGGCCACACTTCCACTTTTGGGTGTGGGGCACATGAGTGTCTGGTGCTCCCAGCCTCGGGGCACCCAATTCCAAGGCAAATTTCCCATGGGATTGTTGAGCATCCCCAGCAGAATAAATTCTTGTGCTCCCTGCCTTGTGAGCCGTGGATCATGCATGCATCCCTGAACACATCCGTCTGTGATTCCAAGTCCACATAGGGAGATCCCGGACACGATGTGAGCTGTGGTGGGGCCATCATGGCCTCCATGGAGACAGCTGCTGCATCCTCCCCAGAGCTCTTGGTCCCAGGTACCATGACATGGGAACCGGGCATGGGCTCCCTCACTGCACACCCACCCTGCAGAAGGGACACAATGCTGCTCTTGGTCCCCTCAGGACTCTAGATGGCCCACATCTGCCTCATCCTAGACTTCATCAGGGTTTTCTTTATGCCACCCCATTGCCTGCTGCCACCCTCACTCTTCCCCTGGATGATTGACTGGCTCGATTGCAGAGCCACACCCAGCTGAGCCCACCTCCGCTGAGTCCAACAGTGCTTTCCACTGGGCGCCCCCACTCACTGCATTCCAACTCCTCAGCGGCTGTCAGGACAGGGTCTTGGCTGGGTAGGTGGGTGGGGTCAGTCCTTTGGGGCCGTTCTCGTTCAGAATCCAACCTAAGCAGAGCCTGCCTTCCTTGCACAACTAACCTACAAGCAGCCTTCCGGATACCGGCTCCTGAATGAGATTCCATGTTGGGTGTTTGTCAGTTCCTGCACTCCCGGGAGGGGGTTTCCACTGTTTCTCCAGGGTCCCGAGCCATGTTGTGTCCTGGTGTCTCTGGCCGCCTGTGAGCACTTGGGAAAGAACCCCCTCCCTGGCCTTGACCATTGGTGCTTTCCTCCTACAAGCGGCCACCTGGCCCTTCCTCTCTCCAGGGTCCGTGTAGGGCATGACCAGAGAATCAGGTCTCCGGATGCTGAGGGAGGCCATGCTGCAGACGCCTGGACAAACGCCGTGTTAGTAGACAAGACCAGAGACGGGCTGGGAACACCGGGTCAGCAGCATCTCCCGGCCTGAGTTTCAGGAATGCAAGGGGCCAGTGTAGCATCATGAGCTTCCTCCTCCTTCTTGAAAATCAGCTGTCGCCCTACTCTGCACCCTGCTTTGCTTCCAGCCCCAATTCCCCAAGCATTTACACGGGGGTGACAGCCTCTGCTAGACTGACCCCAGAGGAATGCGAATGAAATCAAATGAGGCATTCGAGGAAAATAGAAAAATCGAATTAGCTCCACGCGCTCTTGTTTCGCCCTGTGGCCCCCTTACCTGCAGCAAGGACATATGGACATGCTTCTCGTCTTTTCCATGGGGCCGGGGCCCAGGGAACAGCCCTGGAGACATTCAATGTGGAACTGAACACAAAGCAACAAGGATTGGGAGACCTCAGTGAGATAGGCGAGGGACAGAGGTAGAGTCAGCCTGGGGATCGGGGACCACATCCCAGCCGTCAGCAGGTGGCACAAAATGAGGACCCTCCTGCAGCCCCACAGGGCAGAAAGCTGAAGGACAAGTGCATCCCAAGAGCGCTGGAAGCCTCAGCTTTGTCTTACCCACAAAGTACAAACCCTCACAGCCTCTGAAGCAAACCCCCACCCCCAATCCCTTAATACACTTGGCAACCCGAACCCCAGCAGGAGTACTCCCTGAGTTTGCTTCAATAGAGTTTTTAGTTTCAATTGGCATCAACAACTATGTATATTGACCAGGCAATGGTGTGGTATTTCAAAGCATGGGTGTATACAAGGTGTAATGGTCAGATCAGATCACTGGGATGGCTGTCCCCTCAGCTGTTTGTCTTAGAAGCAGTTAAATTCCTAGTAGCTCTGTGGAAATAACACTCTGGAGCATAGCTTGTCCAGTGGCAGCCCTGCACCTGCTGATGCCTCTCACTCCAACTCCCATCCTCCACCCCGCCCCAGGCTTGGGAACCCCCTTAGAGTCTCCACTTCCTTGAGATGTAACTTTTGAGCTCCCCACACCTAGGGGAGAACAATGAAGCTATGCTCTCTCTGGGCCTGACGTTTCTTTTAACATAGCTTCCTCCAGTTCATCCCTGTTGCTACTGAGGACATAACTTCATTGTTTTATATCTGAATGATGTTCCACTGTGCGGAGAACACCTGCCACATTTTCATTATCCATCCATCATCCAGGGCCCCTCGGTTGATTCCCTGTCTGGACTACTGGAAACAGTGCTGCAGTAAACATGGGGATGTAGTCAGTCCCTGGACACACTGACTTCCCTTCCTTTGAATCTCTACCTAATAAGGGTAGTCCTGCTTAGAGGTTCTGTGGGAGTTCCCTGTTGTTTTTCCTAATGGCTGTTCTACTTTAAGTTACTATGTAAGGTCCTCTCCTTTTCCTCTCTGCAAACTACTCATCAGCTATGGAAAAACAATGACAGGGTGTGAAGAGAGGGAAGGGTGAGGATGACCACGCTGGCTGAGCGAGCCCTGGTGTGACCGAGACAACAGAGGGGCCAGCAGGGAAGGCAACTCACGTGTTCTTGTGTCCCCACATCCCCTCTTGCCTCCATGCTCACGTAGAAACATTGCCAGCCACGGCTCAGTAACAGTACAGATATTCCATGAACCAAAGAACTGTCTTGATCCAGGTGGGTGTGCAGGGGCCAGGCCCTTTGGCTGAGCTGAATCTAAACCAATGTGCTGCTCACTTCATATTGAAAGGAGCCAAGAGCCACCATAAAAAAATGGGGCTCCGGAGACAAACCGTTCCAGAGACGGCCTTGGGAAATGGGGAGTAAACCGGTTCACAGAGAAAGCAGTCAGCTACTAACCAGAGATACACAGAACACCTGCCTTGTAGATAAGCCCCTTCCCTACGCTTGCTCAAGGTTAACAAAGAAAGCTGCAAGGCACGTAGCAACCTATTCCTCTCTCCTAGAGACCCCCTCCCCTAATGTATCCCTTTGACCTAGTACTTTTCCACCGACATTACCACTTTTAGACTGCCATACAAGGCCCGCTACTGAAAATTATCCAATGAACTTACGCCAGCCTATAATATGTTAATTTTGTGGTTTTGCCCTTTAAAAGTTGTGTGAGATAGCTGCTGGGGCTCCTCTCGCTTGCTTGCTGCTTGCAGCAGTAGAGGGCCCATTTGTACAAATGAAATAAAGTTACCTCCTGCTCTATTGCATCGTCTGGTCCGGAGTCTGTGTTTCTGGGGTCGTCACAAGAGGACACCGCTTTTGGGGTCCTACAATATATGGGCAGTAAGTCCTGTTTGACCCCACGTCATAGGTGTTGTGGGTGAGATGGAAGACCAGGTGCTCAACTGGACCTTGTGGGTTCAGCAGAGAGAACCCCTCCTTACAGGTGTTCATGGGATTGGTCAGCCCCAGCCAGGGACAAACGAACAAAAGCCAGGGTGTGGGAGCGGGTACTCATACTCCTCATGCTGGGGGCAGAGGTAGGCAGAAAAGGTGCGGTTTGCAGGTACTCTGGGGAGCAGCAGAGTGAGCCTCACCCCCCTCTCCGCCCCCGGGGCCGGGGGAAAGCATGTGAACAAGAATTGCTTAATGGTGTCTGCAGAACACAGGGGTGCAGAACAAAGCCCAGAAAAGCACCCCTGGAGCCAGCCTCCCCATGAAGGGAGACCCCAGGATGCCCCCACCTGAGCCTCACATTATGTGAGTTCCCCCAGAAGCTAAACCTGAGACACAAATTCAAGTGCAAGTAGCTGATTCAGAAGTGACCCCAGAAAGCACCTGAAGGGTAACACAGGAGGCAGCCTGTGATGGGGTGGGTCACGGTGTGGACAGCTGGGGCTCCAGCTTGCCAAAGAACGGGGTCAGTGGGCTGGGGTGTTTGTCCTATGGATTGTGCCACCAGCTGAGAGCCCCTGCCAGGGGCACCGCCTCCTGGATGCACCTGCCTGCCTCTCACTGGCAAAGCAAGCCCTGAGGGGCAGAGATTCTGACAGAGGCAGTGAACCTTCCCGAGAAGAGCCCTGGCCAAGGACTCAGAAGCAGCTCGGGACCTCAGCAGCTCTTTCCCGCATCTGGGCTGCATCCTGGCCCTAGCTGCCTGGCTGGGCCTCCATCTGCTGCACCACCACTCAGTCTCCACAGCTAAGGTCCAGGAAGGGCCTGTTTCAGGCCAGGCCAGCTCCTTCTTCACCTGGGCTCCCTTCAGTGACTCCCGCCTCCTGGTCTGTACATTCTCAGGGAGCAGGGCTTGGTCGGGGTGACCAGCAGCACCAGGAAGAGGAGATGTCTGTGCGACATCTAAAGCTTGGGGACAAAGGACGTTGTGGCTCCTGTCTTAGTCTCTGGGGCCACTCCGTCTGGAGGAAGCTGGCCACCCTACCGAGCACCCATGCAGCCCGCTGGAGAGGTCAGAGAAGGACAGTGACATCTGGTCAACAGCACCCTGGGAGTGGGCAGCCTCCGAGGCAGATTCCCCAAAGCCAACCAAAGCTTCAGGTGGTGGTGCAAGGTCCACACCTGAGCATGACCTCATGAGAGGCGTTCTGGAGGCACAAGGCTAAGCCACCTCCGATTCCTGGCTCACAGACACCACGACAGATATAAAGAAAGTGCATGAGGGGCCGATGCTGTGGCACAGCTGTTAGAGTCACCAGCGTCCCATACAGGCACCAGTTTGAGTCTCGGCTGTTCCACTTCCAATCCAGCTCCCTGCTAATGCATCTGGAAAAGCAGTGGAAGATGGCCCAAGTGCTTGGGCTCCTGCACCCCTGTGGGAGACCTGGAAGAAATGCCGGCCTCCTGGTTTCGGATCGGCCCAGCTCCAGCCATTGCAGCTATTTGGGGAGTGAACCAGCAGATGGAAGACCAACCTCTCTCTGCCTCTCTCTCTCTGACTCTGTGTAACTCTGCTTTTCAAATAAATAAATCGTTTATAAAGAAGTGCTTGAGCTACTAACTGGGTGATTTCTCACGCATTAGATAACATCCAATTGTGAACACACACACATTCTCACACATACACACATTCACACACACACCCATACATGCACTCACATGCACCACACACATACACACCCATGATTCACATACACTCACACTCATGTGCACCACACTCACACGCATAATTCACACATACACTCATACACCACACTCATATGCTAACACACTCATGTGCATCACACTCACAATTCACGATACACTCACACTCATGCACCACACACACTCATATGCACCACTCACACACACATACACACACACTCACGTGTACCACACTCACACACTCACACACACACTTGGGCTTCTCTCCATGCACGATTCCTCTTGCACTCTTTTCTGCCTCCATTCCAAACCAACCCAAATCTCCATAGGGCACACGTCTGTCTATAGTTGTGTCTGGGGTTAAGCTCCCCTGTGCTAGGCTGCTGGGCTGCCTCTCCCCAGGGAGTCCTGGGAAGAGAGTTTCCTGTGGAAACCCACGGGTGGCAGCAGGAGCCCCAGCACCGTGTGGAAAGTGCCCGCCAGGCTTGAGGCCTCTGAGGTTGCATATCCCGAAATCCATGTCAGAGAGCAGCAAGCCACGCTCTGAGCTTGGCAAGGTGTATAAACAATGTCACTTTATTGAAAACAAGTTGTTCTTTTGAAAGGCGTGATGCCTTTTCACACGTGCCCGTCCATGAGAAGGCTCCACATTGGCCCAAGAGAACACAACGCGATGACGTCAACAGGTCCTCCATGCCATGTGGATGTCTTGCAAATTTCCTCACTTCTTAAAAACGGGAGCGAGTGAGGCTGAACGTGCTAGGACCTAATTAGACATCTCGGCATTTTTTCTTTAGCATGGTGAGTTCAAATTTCCATGGCTTGGAACTCACAATAAAGGTACACAAAAGCATCTAAGAGGGACAAAAAAAAAAATAGTTAGCTTGTCCAGGGATGGGGAGCAGAAAAATAAAAGCCAAGCTTTTATTTGCAGGTCCGAGGACTTGGCTCCAGGAGGGCTAAGAGGCTGTCCCAGTCAGCCACAGCAGCCACCGTCCCTGGAGCACCTGGAATCTGCCGGCAGAAGAGCCAGCCTCACCCAGCATGACCGGTCCTCAGCAGTGCACCTGCTGTTATCTTGGCCACCATGGATGGGCATGACGTCATCTGCTCCAGCAGAGTGAGGATCTTCCTGTCTGCAGCTCTGCCTTCTTCCTCACCTGACGTCCACACAGCCCATGGAGAGCCTGAGCTACAAGGCAGGCTCAGCGGCTCCTGCCCCGAGGAGGTTAACAGTGCAGGGATGTGCATGCCAGAATGAAACTGGGAGACCAGGGAGGGGACACATAGATCCAGTACCGCAATCCTGCAGAATCAGTGGAGTTTCAGGCTCACCGCTGGGGCTGCACACACTTGCTTCCCCCTCTCCGCCCACAAATCATACATGAGAGAGATGCAAGGACACCCCCCTGATATCAGTGGGAGCAGTAAGAGCAGGTGGAAGTGCGTCCGACACACACAGATGTAGGGGCAGTCCGAGGGACAGAGCAGGACAGCCCCAGGCAACCCTGATGGGTCACTGAGAAACAGAGCCCAGGCTTCTTTGGGGGCACCCAGGAGGGGGTCACCATGGCGGTGGCAGGAAGGGAGAACATGTGCTTTGGACTCATCAGTGGGTCACCTGACTCACTGCGTAACTTTTGCACCTGCTGAGGTAGGCAGAATACAGGAAGCAGAGGAAATGCGGCCCCAATTACTGGATGTGTATTAAAACTCTATAAGCTGGCCGGCGCCGCGGCTCACTAGGCTAATCCTCCACCTTGTGGCACCGGCACACCGGGTTCTAGTCCTGGTCAGGGCGCCGGATTCTGTCCCGGTTGCCCCTCTTCCAGGCCAGCTCTCTGCTATGGCCCGGGAGTGCAGAGGAGGATGGCCCAAGTCCTTGGGCCCTGCACCCACATGGGAGACCAGGATAAACACCTGGCTTCTGCCTTCGGTTCAGCGCGGTGCGCCGGTCGCAGTGCGCTGGCCACAGCGGCCACTGGAGGGTGAACCAACAGCAAAAAGGAAGAACTTTCTGTCTCTCTCTCTCACTATCCACTCTGACTGTCAAAAAAAAAAAAAAAAAAAAACTAACAACAACAACAAAAAAAACTACTATAAGCTGGGGCAGGCATTGTGCCCAGTGGGTTAAGCCTCCACTTACAACATTGGCATCCCAAACCAGAGGGACTGTTTGAGACCTGGCTGCTCCACTTCTGATCCAGCTCCCTACTAATGCACCTGGGAAATCAGCAGAATGGTGACCCAACTGCTTGGTCCCCTGCCACTCATGTGGGAGACCTGGATGGAGTTCCAGGCTCCTGGCTTTGGCCTGGCCCAGCTCCAGCCTTTTCAGCCATTTGGGATATAAACCAGCAAATGGAAGCTTTCTCTCTCTCTCTCGCTCTCTCTGCCTCTACCTTCAAACAAGTAAATAAATCCTTTTTTTTTTTTAAATGACTTAGGCCAGTGCCACGGCTCAATAGGCCAATCCTCCACCTGCAGCGCCGGCATACCGGGTTCTAGTCCCGGTCAGAGTGCCGGATTCTGTCCTGGTTGCTCCTCTTCCTGTCCAGCTCTCTGCTGTGGCCCGGGAGTGCAGTGGAGGATGGCCCAAGTGCTTGGGCCCTGCACCCACATGGGAGACCAGGAGAGGCACCTGGCTCCTCACTTCAGATCAGCACAGTGCACCGGCCACAGCGTGCGGGCCGCAGCAGCCATTAGGCGGGGTGAACCAACGGAAAAAGGAAGACCTTTCTGTCTCTCACTGTCCACTCTGCCTGTCCCCCCCAAAAAATGACTTAATAAATTAATAGTTTATCTACCATGAATTCACTTTCTAGTTCACTTTCTAGATGTAGTTTGACATCGTCGTGGTGGCCATTATTCATTAAAGTATGAAGATGTTTTTATTAAAATATACCCGTGAAATATATCTGAAGACTGTGCCAGCCTAGGTACACACTGAACAGGTGAAAGCTGGATTGGAATGACATCTATGAGAATACTGCTAAGCCAACTTCGAAAGCGTGAAACAGTAAGTTCTGGCAAAATACACAAAGTGATCATCAGTTGCTTAAAACGAAAGGGGAGAGGAGGAAAACCTGTATCAACCTAGGTAATTGTAGAGTGCAATTATCTTGACATCCACACCAACAATCCCGTGGGTAACTCCTGGGGAGGGGCGGGGTTGAAGCCACATCAACGATGTGCCATGGCTTTCATCACTTACAGTTTGGATGAGATTGAAGTTTTAGAAAACATTGCATGTAAATCCCCAATGGCCCTGGTGTTCAACTATGAGGTCAGAAAGGGAATTCCTGACCTAGGCTGGCCCCTTTGTGACCAACAGCCCCACCTGCGACTGCCCAGGACAAGCAGGAAAGTTAGCACAGGATCCACTGTTGGGCAGGTACGGCCACCAGGGAGGGAGTCTTAGGGGGTCCTAAGGCTCGGTGGGCCTTGATCACTGCACCCAGACAACTGAGACTAGCGAGCCCAGAGCAGAGTGACAAAGGTGCCTGGCCGGCCCCCTGCTATTTCAGGTGAGGCACCGTGTCTGTAAGTAAAGCACCCATCTAGAACATTCTCTCCCCTGCCCACCCCAAAGGGGACTGAACAGCAGACCACAGCCCAGAGAGAAGAATGCTGAGAAATGATGAATTGGTTTTTGTTAGGCTGTGTATGTGTGCATGCATGCATGTGTGTGCATGTGTGTGCATGTGCACATGCATGTGTGCACATGTATGCATGTGTGTGTCTCTGTGTGTGCACATGCATATGTGCGTGCGTGTGTGAGTGTATGCATGTGTGTGTGCATTTGTGTTTGTGATTACGCATGTGTGTGAGTGTGTGCATGTGTGTGGTTGTATGTGTGTATGCGTGTGTGTACGATTGTGTGTAGCATGTGTGTGCATATGTGAGTGTGCACATGCATGTGTGTGCACTCGTGTATGCAAGTGTGCATGTGTGTGAGTGCGTGCGTGTGTGTATGCACATGTGTGAATGTGTGCAGGGGTTTGTGCTGCTGGGGTGGAGGAGGTTGGTATCAGCAATAGATAATCAAAATCGTGCTCTGGAATTTGGTTGTCCACAGTCCTGAGCGCAGGACTGAAAGCAGAATTGGCCTGACCAGTGTCCTCTGCTCCAGGTCCTCTTGCTCTCTTGTCTCAGCCACATACCTTTTGCATTTTGGGATCTTGTTGAAATAAGCAGTTTTCATTGTCCCCCGAAATTTTCTTGCACATGGTTCGGGCAATTTTGACTTCAAGAAGGTAGTCCAAGCTATCCGTGATCTGGCAAGGAGCAGTTTCACAGTTAGACATCCTGGGAGAATACTGAGTGTGGACGACCATCCTTGGGAGACAGGAGAATCCTGCCTGGGGCAAAGAAGATCCCTCTCCCTCCCCCTCTTGCCAGACACTTGGGATAATTTGGGGTGGGCGTGAGGGATTTGTACCTTGGTGTTTCTGTCTTAGTCTTTCTTCCATTGTAGTATGTCATTTTAAAGTAATGGCAACTGTCCCCAAGATAACGCAAGAAAACCATTCCCCAAAGCATGTTTTCCTGGAACAACCTCTCCTTCTCTGTGTAACTCTGACTTCCAAATAAATAAATCTTTAAATATATTTTAAATATATATAATATAAATATAATTTATATAAATATAAATATATATAATGCAGAAGAGTATACAAAGCATGTCAGGAATATAAAATACAGCTTTAAAAATTTCAGGAATACATACTCACATAAGTTCACAGAAAATATCTGGAAGGACTGAGAAAACTACTTTTTGGCTGCCCTTAGAAATGAGAAGCCAGTTTTAAAATGCAAGAAATTTTTGCTGCACGCAGTATAGCAAATAAAGCAGTGCCTGCAATGCCAGCATCCCAATATGGGTGCTGCTTCGAATCCCAGCTGCTCCACTTCCACTCCAGCTCCCTGCTAATGTGCCTGGAAAAAGCAGCAGAGGACGGCCCAAGTGCTTAGACCCCTGAACCTACATAGGAGACCCGGATGAAGCTCCTGGCTTGGAGCTTTAGGGAGTGAAGTGCTCGCTTGCTCTCTCTCTCTCTCTCTCCACCCCTCTGTAAGTCTGCCTTTCAAATGCATAAGTAAATATTTAAGAAAGAAGAGTTTTAAAAGATATTTATTTTTCAAAGGCAATGAGACAGAGAGAGAGAGAGAGAGAGAGAGAGTCTTCCATCAGCTTTTTTACTCCACAAGTGCATGAAACAACTGGGACCAAGCCAGACAGAAGCCAACATCCTGGAACTAAGTCCAGGTCTCAGGCAAGGATCCGGCTCATCTCCTCTCTTCTGAGCTGGATCAGAAGTGGAACAGCCAGGACTCGAACCAGCGCCCAAATGGGATGCCGGCACTGCAGGTGGCTGTTTAACCCATTAGACCACAAAGCCAGCCCCCAAAACAAAGTCTTCTAACCCAGACATCAGCTACTAAAAACAGGCACTGCACACCTGAGCCCCCTGTGGTAGTCAGCGTCCACCAGGTTTTGATTCAGCCACCATGGGTGACACATCCCCTGGCCGCGGGTATCCTTTGTCCAAGAAAGACAAAAATCGGCAGCAGGCCCACAGAGAGTCAGAGGGAGCCAAGGTCGCAGAGAGCGAGGTGAGGTGGCCGAGGCCTGCACCCCAGCCTCAAAGGGGACACAGCCTCTGAATGAAGGTGAGAAGACAGGACGCCTGGTGATCTGGGGACATGGACGGGGAACTTAGGTAAAGGAAGGGAAGATGGCAGACAGGGGATGAGCCGGTGAGGAGGAGGAGAAGCAGGAGAATGAGCACTATGCTGCTGTCACCATCGGTGCCACCACAAGCTGAGCCCCGTGTCGCCCTCCTCGCCTCTGTGACTCCAGCCCCACTGACCTAATCCCAGACCCTCCGTATGCTGCGCTGAGACCCTTCTCAGGCTCCTGCCCAGCCACAGTGCAATCACCTCGCCTGGACAAGCCAGCACCCCAATTGGCTCCCTGGTCCTGCCAGGATCCTTGCTAAATCCTTGCCAAGTTTTTCCTATTTAAATCCAAGAGACGACACAGGACCACACACTGTGTTCAGCTGTCACGGTTCTGTCGCCTGCTTTAACGGGGACCCGGTTCTCAGCACGTTCGTTCCCTGTCTTTCCGTGACGTTGGTCTTCCTAAGCAGTCTTATATAAAACGTCCTCTACCACATGCAGGGCAGATATTCTGGGAGATGACTGCTCAGCCGTGTGCTGGGTGAGAACGACTGGGTGCCGACAGACCATGGACAGGATGGTGCTTCCCTAGGATTCTGTCACTTGGTGACACTGGACCCATCTCCGTCTGTGTACAGACACTCTGTGATGTCAGCGTAAGGGTGACGTTGCTGAGTAGCACGTTTTGCAGAACATAGAGCTGACCAGGGGCAGATGCTGTGGCCCAGAGGGTTAAGTCGCCGCCTGCAATGCCTGTACCCCATATGAGCGCCAGTGCAAGGGCCAGCTGCTCCACTTCTGATCCAGCTCCCTTCGAATGCTCCAAGAAAGCAGCAGAAGATGACTCAAGTACTTAGACCCCTGTCACCCACGTGGGACACCTGGAGGAAGCTCCTGGTTCCTGGCTTCTGCCTGGTCTGGCTCTGACCATTGTGGCCATTTAGGGAGTAAGCCAGCAAGATATCTCTGTGTGTGTGTGTGTGTGTGTGTGTAGATAACCAAATCAAATAAGTAAATAATTTTTAATCTTTTTTTAAAGATTTTTTTTTTCAAAGAGCTAGAGAGAGAGAGAGAGAGAACGGTCTTCCATCCGCTGGTTCACCCCGCATCTGGCCAAAACGACTAGGACTGGGCCAGGCCAAAGCCAGGAGCCAGAAACTTCCAATCCAGCTCCCTGCTAATGCACCTGGGAAAGCAGTGGGAGATGGCAGCCACCCACGTGACAGATCAGAATGAAGCTCCTGGCTCCTGGCTTTGTTGCAGTCATTTGAGAAGTGAATCAGCAGATGGAAGATTCTCTCTCTCTCTCTCTCTCTCTCTCTGACTTTCAAATAAATAAAACAAACCTTTTTAAAAAGGGAAAAAATAAAAAATAAAAATAGATTGCTTCTTAAATGCCCCAGGTTTTGATGACCCCTTAGAGTAACTCATCACTGAGTTCTGCCTGTGTGTATATGAATTGCACGTGCAAATGACCTTGGTTTTTGTTTTAAGAAAATGAATGCAGTCTGGCTAACAGCCACTCTCAGCACTTTTCCACCCCTTGTCCCAGAGCCATCCGTCAACAACGGGTCGGGTCGGGTCCTGTCCTGACTTAGGGTGGGGGATGGGAACGCAAAGAGCAGAGTGGACACGAACCTGCTCCTGGGACTTGAGAACTTCCGTGACCTTGAAGATGTACTTGTCGTTGTTGGCCTTGTTATACTCTTGCATGGCGAACCACAGGGCCTGCTGCACGTACACGTAGCTCTGGGAGATGTCTTGGAATTCCCTCACCACCTTCGGGGAGCCCCAGGCTTGGACACTTCGGGACACGAGGGCCACCATCACCACCAGCAGCAGCAGGGTGTGGTGGAGTCTGGCCATGCTCCCTCAGCCAAGGGGGTGCAGGCCAAGTTCCTTCCCTGGGGCTGGGGCTGGGGCTGGCTGTGAGCTGGGCACCCAGCCTCTTCGCACTGTTGCTGGTTAAAGGAAGGAGCCATGTTAACACTGCAATATGATAAGAAATACAGTATTTTTTCACGTTAACAGAGCACAGAAGCCCTTAGAACTTCCTGGGCGCCAGCAATCCCCTTCCAGCCACCCCTGAGTCTGTGCTGATGAGGTGATTCTGATGGGCTGGCCCCATGCTAGCCATGATGGGTGCTGGCTGCCAGTTGCCATAGGAACCAGCGGTGTCAGGAGAGACCAGAACACTGAGTCCCACCCTGAACCTCTAGGGAGGAACGTGGGGTGGAGGTCACGCCTGCACCATGGAGCCTCGCGAAAACCCCAAACAACCGGGTACAGAGAGCTTCTGGGCTGCTGAAGGCACAGATGCTAGGGGGTGGTGCAGCCGCAGGGGTACAAGCTTCGTGCACCCCCGTCCTTCCTCTGTGAACCCTATATTTCTCCATGTACCCCATCCTTCCTCCGTGTACCCCACATTTCCTCCCATGTACCCCATCTTTATTTATGTACCCCACATTGCCCCGTGTACCTCGTCTTTCCCCTCGTACCCCCGTCTTTCCTATGCACATCTCTCCATCTGGCTGTTCCTCTGCATCCCCTAGGCTGCCCCTTGTAATACACTGGTGCTAGCAAGCAAAGTGCTTCTCTGCAGGTTGTGAGGTGTGGTAGGAAAGCAGAGCGGCTGAGGAGGGGGTGGGGGAAGTGTGAGCAGCTGGGGAACCCAGCACCTGCTTGGTGTCTGGAGCGAGCAGAAGTCCCGTGGGACTAAGCACCTCATCAGCAGGGTCTGGGGAGTCGGTGTCAGAATTTAATGGGGGGCTGGCACTGTGGTGTAGCAGGTAAAGCCACCGCCTGCAGTGCCGGCATCCCATATGGGGGCCGATTCAAGTCCCGGCTGCTCTACTTCCAATCCAGCTCTCTGCTGTAGCCTGGGAAAGCAGTAGAAGATGGCCCAAGTGCTTGGGCCCCTGCACCCACGTGGGAGACCTGGAAGAAGCTCCTAGCTCCTGACTTAACCATCAGCCCAGTTCCAGCCACTGCTGCCATTTGGGGAGTGAACCAGTGGATGGAAGACCTCTCTCTCTCTCTCTCTCTCTCTGCCTCTCCTCTTTCTGTGTAACTCTTTCAAAGAAACAAATAAATCTTTAAAAAAAAAAAAAAAAGTGGGCCGGCGCCGCGGCTCACTAGGCTAATCCTCCGCCTAGGTTCTAGTCCCGGTCGGGGCGCCGGATTCTGTCTCTGTTGCCCCTCTTCCAGGCCAGCTCTCTGCTGTGGCCAGGGAGTGCAGTGGAGGATGGCCCAGGTGCTTGGGCCCTGCACCCCATGGGAGACCAGGAAAAGCACCTGGCTCCTGGCTCCTGCCATCGGATCAGCACAGTGCGCCGGCCGCAGCGCGCCGGCCGCGGCAGCCATTGGAGGGTGAACCAACGGCAAAGGAAGACCTTTCTCTCTCTCTCTCTCTCTCACTGTCCACTCTGCCTGTCAAAAAATTAAAAAAAAAAAAAGTGAGGCTGTGGAGAAAACAGGGCCTGGAGTCGCTGATTTCCCCAAAGCCTTTCCAGGGTCTGGGGGAGAATCATCCTCAGGTCTCTGTGCAGGTCTCAAAACTGCTGAGTTTACCCTCTCCCCAATCAGCTACAAAGTAACAACTTTTAGGATGGAGGTACTCCCTGCTGCTGTTTCCTGTGTAATCATTGCCATCCTCCACGGGCCCCACAGAGTGAGCACCTCCTTTAGGAAGAGGGGGATTAAGGACTCCTAAAACGGCCAAGCAGGGCCTGGCCCTGTGGCTCAAGCAGGTTACGCTGCTGCTGGTGAGGACAACATCTCATATATGAGCACCAGTTCGCGTCCTGGCTGCTCCACTTCTGATCCTCCAATTCCCTGCCAATGCACCTGGGAAAGCAGCTGAAGATGGCCCAAGTGCTTGGGCTCATGCCACCCACGGGGGAGTCCCAGATAGAATTCCAGACTCCTGGTTTCAGCCTGTCCATCACTGGCCATTGTAGCCATTTGGGAAAATGAACCAGCAGATGAAAGATATCTCTCTCTCTCTCTTTCTCTCTCTCTCTCTCTTACCCATCCTGAAAGGAGCCAAGAGCCACCATAAAAAAATGGGGCTCCTGAGACAAACCGTTCCAGAGACGGCCTTGGGAAATGGGGAGTAAACCGGTTCACAGAGAAAGCAGTCAGCTACTAACCAGAGATACACAGAACACCTGCCTTGTAGATAAGCCCCTTCCCTACGCTTGCTCAAGGTTAACAAAGAAAGCTGCAAGGCACGTAGCAACCTATTCCTCTCTCCTAGAAACCCCCTCCCCTAATGTATCCCTTTGACCTAGTACTTTTCCACCGACATTACCACTTTTAGACTGCCATATAAGGCCCGCTACTGAAAATTATCCAATGAACTTACGCCAGCCTATAATATGTTAATTTTGTGGTTTTGCCCTTTAAAAGCTGTGTGAGATAGCTGCTCGGGGCTCCTCTCGCTTGCTGCTTGCAGCAGTAGGGGGCCCATTTGTACAAATGAAATAAAATTACCTCCTGTTCTATTGCATCGTCTGGTCCAGAGTCTGTGTTTCTGGGGTCGTCACAAGAGGACACCGCTTTTGGGGTCCTACATTTGGGGGCTCGTCCGGGATTTGGGGGACCCCAGACTCCCACACTCCATCGGCCAGACGGAGGTAAGTTTGCTTACTTGTGTATCATTGTAATTGTGGTTTGTACTGTTTGTCCTTGTCTGCCAGGACGACGTGGAATCCGTCCTGGGGCGCCTGTACAGGCTCAGTACTGACTGGACCGAAGGGGGAGACAGACGTGTCCTGAGGCCCCTGGTCCAACCCTGGAGGACGCTCCAGTGGTGGTCTGGGAAGGAGGGAAAGAGGGCGTTTCCCTTCTTCCAGGGGAGAGCCTGGCCAAACGGCCGCTCCCTTCTGAAATTTTGGTTTTGGTTTTGTCTCGGTCTGTTGCTGCGCGGCTTGTGATTTCAGACGTGTCCTGAGACCCCTGGTTCAACCCTGGAGAACACTCCAGTGGTGGTCTGGGAAGGAGGGGAAGAGGGAATTTCCTTTCTTCCAGGGGAGAGCCTGGCCAGACTGCCACTCCCTTCTGATAGTTTCGGTTTTGTCTCGGTCTGTTGCCACGCGGCTTGTGATTTGTGTTCTGTGTGTCACTGTTTTTGTTATCCTTTATCTCTTACTGTCTCCCCCATCTGTTTTTATTGTTGTGTTTGATTGCTAGATGTATACTTGTATGAAAAATGTGTATTGTATTCTTATAATGTGTTAATTATGTCTACCTCTCAATGCAACTCTAGGGCCAAATGTAAGGACAAATTTTTGGGCTGGAGAGGCTTGTACCTAGATTTGGCTCTGGTAACCAAGAAACTTTGCTGCCGAATGACCTTCTCCTGCTCCTTGGGAGCCTGGCCAGCTCCCGGGGAGGAGGATAAAGGAATGTTTTCTGATAAACAGGTGGGCATGCTTCATGTCTCGGCTCTCTGGCCAAGACCCGAGATGGGACGCACTGCTTGCCTAACATCTTGGCAATGAGCCACCCTTGTCCTTGGGGGCTTTTAGGGGGAGACGGAGCAAGCCTCTGTTGCTGCTGTTTCGTTTCGGGGGGAACACGCAGTCAAGCTGAATGTTAAATGTGCCCGTGATGATTACTAATAATGTTTAATCCTCAGTATGGATCCTTCTCCGGAGCTGTGTGAAGATTGCCTAGTGATGCCCACAGTACTGTAAATTCTACAAAACATAAGTACAACGTGGACATGATCAATTGGCTACTGTGATTGAGGTGTTCTGTGACAGTCCCTTTAATGAGAAATTAACAAAATGGATTAATAACAGGACATTCAGGACCTGACGCTCTGCTTGGTATGTCATTACAAAAATCATCAAGGAGGGCTATGCCTGATAAATGAGGGTGCTATAAATGTGGGCAACAGGGACATGTACAAAAATTGTCCAGAAGTCAAAAATCAAAATAAGGCTCTTCCTGGGATTTGCTTCCAGTGCTAAAGGGGAAGGCATTGGGCCAATAAATGTCACTCCAAAACTGATAAAGAAGGTAATTCATTAAAAAACAGAGTTCAGGAAACTGGAAGCGGGGCCAGCCTCAGGCCCTCCCTACAGGGATCAGTGGACCATCTTGCTATAGTATCATTAAAGCAATGGAGCCATGTTTATTGCAACATTCTGTTAATCTATGCTCCTTTACCATCTTTCCTGTAAATAATTTTAGTGTGCACTACAAGGCTTGCAGCGTATTTCTTGCAGATTAAAAGTAACTAAGTCTGTGCACAGCAGACAGCTAAAAAGTAATTTACTGTCACAAATTGGCGTAGTTGGCAGGATCTGCAAGTATGCAAAGCAATGCCTTTCTTTAAAAGAAAAACTGAAGTTGCATGTGTAACCTGTGATGTTCCTGGCTGAAAAGACCTTCAGTTCGCCTCTTTGGTGAAGGAATGGGCTCTCTGCTCAGAATCGAGTGAGAATTGGGATGGCAAGTTACAGAGTGCACAGCCTCCACAAGTTATTGAGGTTTTGCTATCAGTGCCGGTGGAAAAGGGGGATAAACTATAGGCTTTGGGGAGGTGAGAATGGATTTTGTTATCTGCATACTGATGCATGTGTAAGCAATTGGAAAAATAAGTACAGGATAAATATAAATTAAAAAAAAAAATGCTGCCCTTTGGAGTCAAACTGCTAGGTAGTGGTAAAAAAATTATATCAAGCTCCTGTACTGCTGCCAGGGCCAACTAAGGTTATTCAGTGTAAACAATACAGAATTCCAGGTGGATATGAAAAAAAAAATCAAAAACAGTAAAAAATTATCTTAGTGCTGGAGTAATGATTCCCATAATCACTAAAAAGAATTATCTAATTTGGCATGTTAAGAAATCAGATAAAACCTGAAAAATGACTGTGGATTACAGGGAATTAAACAAAGTTACTCTCCCATTGACTGCTACAGTCCCAAATACATCATTTTGATGTAAAAGGTCACAAACATAAAAGCATATTCTTAATAAAAAAAAATTAAAAGAAAAAAATATTTTTAAATAAAAAAAGACATAATTTATAAAAATTGTTTATCTTAATGGCTGGTTTATACTGGAATGAAAAAAAGGGGGGGAGAGAAGAGAAAGGTTTGAGCAAGTTACAGAAGGTGTAAAAAAGTCGCAAAATATTATAAAAAGAAGAAATCTTTGGTTATTTTCTTTGACATAAAATCAAAATCTGATCCTCTGTTAAAGCAATGAGTTAAAGTAATCTATTATGTTCTCTTGATGTCTCTGTTAAATTCTAACTGCTTAAAAACAGCTGTAAAAAGAGCAATGGTGAAATGGAGGGATCCTATCACCAATCAATGGAATGGACCTGATCCAGTACTGGTATGGGACAAGGGCTCCTAAGGGATGGGTTTTTCCATGTAACCAACATGCCTTTCTGCAATTGCTCCCTGGGCTGTGTGGCCCTGATGCTAACATCTGTATTTACAGCAGCGGATAGAGCACGTCAGTGGTGTGCTTTACCTGAAGACTACAATAACAACGTCATCCTAATAGGAGAGGACACTGCCCTTGCCATGGCTGCATCAGTAGTAAGTGTTCCTGGACTGGCTTTTGGAAATAATCGTGGACTATAAAGGCTTACATGTTTGGTGACCAAAGCAATCAATCTTACTGCTACTGTGCTATCCAATATAGCCAAAGAATTGGATCAAGTTCACTCAGGAGTGCTTTTAAGCCATGCAGCTAACAATTACTTGCTGTTAAAAAGATCATTTAATTGTAAACCTGTACCTGGGGGATATTGCTTTAACATTACTAACAATGTGCCATATATAGAGTCTGTTATTGATAAACTTAAGAGTAAAATGCAACATATGTTTATTACTAACCCACTATTCATTTGAAGGGTTTCAATGGATTCATTGGTTATTAATGTTGGCTGGACTGCTACTGCTTTTCCTACTTTGTATGGGATGTATTCTGTGTGTTCTGCATTTTATGCTGACTTCGCTACAGTATGAATGGACTGAGATTCATCATTTAAAACTTCGTACCAAGCCTCCTTTGCAATCAAAATAATTGATATTTGGCTGTATGTTTCATCTCTCACCTAATGTTGGGCTGGAATGGTACTCAGAGACGGGTAAGACGCTCAGCATCCTGTACCAACCTAAGACAGGGCTCTAGGCCAAGCTGCCAGAGTTACCGATGACGGGTAAGGACAGAGATGACTGAGGGCAACCTAAGACAGAGGCCATTCTCAATTTAATAAAAAAAAAATATATAAAAACCCATGGCTGGCCATGGGCCCACATGCTAAGGCCTGGCTTGCTGATCATTGGCATTAGTCCTCACGCAACAGTATCAAGCCCTGGCCACCAGTGACCGTATTAAAACCCCTCATTAATGGCACACAATTTTAAGATTAAAATTAGTTCAAAGAGAAAATGGGGGAATGAAAGGAGCCAAGAGCCACCATAAAAAAATGGGGCTCCTGAGACAAACCGTTCCAGAGACGGCCTTGGGAAATGGGGAGTAAACCGGTTCACAGAGAAAGCAGTCAGCTACTAACCAGAGATACACAGAACACCTGCCTTGTAGATAAGCCCCTTCCCTACGCTTGCTCAAGGTTAACAAAGAAAGCTGCAAGGCACGTAGCAACCTATTCCTCTCTCCTAGAAACCCCCTCCCCTAATGTATCCCTTTGACCTAGTACTTTTCCACCGACATTACCACTTTTAGACTGCCATATAAGGCCCGCTACTGAAAATTATCCAATGAACTTACGCCAGCCTATAATATGTTAATTTTGTGGTTTTGCCCTTTAAAAGCTGTGTGAGATAGCTGCTCGGGGCTCCTCTCGCTTGCTGCTTGCAGCAGTAGGGGGCCCATTTGTACAAATGAAATAAAATTACCTCCTGTTCTATTGCATCGTCTGGTCCAGAGTCTGTGTTTCTGGGGTCGTCACAAGAGGACACCGCTTTTGGGGTCCTACAATCCTACATCATTCTGCTTTTCAAATAAATTAATAAATCGTTTATTTTATTTGACAGGCAGAGAAACAGAGTGAGGTAAAAGAGAGAGAGCAAGAGAGACAGAAAAGTCTTCCATCCACTGGTTTACTCCTCAGATAGCCACAATGGACAGAGATGAGCCAATCCAAGGCCAGGAGCCAGGAGCTTCCTCTGAGTCTCCCATATGGATGCAGGGACCCAAGTACCTGGGCCATCTTCTACTGCTTTCCCAGGCCATAGCAGAGAGCTGGATCGGAAGTGGAGCAGCTGGGACTCGAACCGGCGTCCATATGGGATGCCAGAGCTGCAGGCTGGGGTTTTACCTGCCATGCCACAGCACCAACCCCAAATAAATAAATAAATCTTTTGAAAAGAAGTCGTGCAAATGCCCACAGCTACTTGGTCAAAGCACCCATCTCTTAACTTGCTGCCTGTCCTAGTCCTGCCTTTCAACCTGCCTCATTTGGAGATGAGAAATCAGGCACCAAACCAGCTAAGATGTGCTAAGTGCAGAGAGTTGAGTGAATCAGCAAACAGCTGGAGAGACACAGGCAGGAGTCCCAGAGAAAGAGGAAGTAGAAAATGGTGCCTATCTAAGTTGAAGATAAAACATGATGACAAAAAGGGGGCGGGGAGAGATTCCTGATCATCACTGGGTATTAAATCCAAACTCATGTAGCCAGAATATCTCCAAGGTCTCAGTTCAGCCACCCTCTGATGTCACCATTCTGATGTCACCCATGTAACCTCCCCAACAAACACACATCAGCTTCCTAGCTGGGTAGGCTTCTCCCCGGAAACCCTAGCCTGTATACGCATGTCCACTAAACACATGTGGGGTACAGAGCCATGGGCTCCGTGTAACGCCACCATGGGGGAGGGAGCTGACGTAGCAGAGAGGCGAGAGATGCAGCCCCCGAGTGCAGGAAACGTGGTCTTTCCACCACCAGCAGCATGTGTCCTGTGTCTTAAGTATGCTAATCTGCTCTGTGCCATTGCCTCCCTTCTCACCCCATGCATTACACTGATTTGATAAAGCTGGAATCTGAGCAGCTACGTCTGGGTTGGTGGCCTGTTGTTCCACGATGCTATGGTTTGGATGTGGTTTGTGCCGCCAAAGGGCCATGGGTTAGAGTCTTGAGCCCCCAGTGCAGCTGCTTCTGGAGGTGGTAGACCCTTAAGAGGCAGGGTTAGTGGGAGGGCATCAGAGCAGTAGTCCTCACGTGACCCCAGTTGGTGGCCCCAAGAGTGTGTTGTTAGAGAAGAGCAAGACTCCCCAGCTCTCAGGCTCTCTCCTGCACCCATTCCTGCCGTGATGCCAACAGCCATGATGCAAGATCCAAGAAGTCCCCCAGAAGAGGCTCGCTCTCTCTCAAGGGGGCTGTCCCATCTCAGAGCCTCCAAAACCCCGAGCCCAATAAGCCTCTTGTCTCAGATTGCCCAGACACATGTGTTTTGCTATAGCAGTGGGCGAGAGAGACAAACACGCATGATCCCTGGACGCCTGTACCCTGGGCACACACGACACAGCCAACCACAGACTCACCTCAGGACCAAGCTTCTGGCTACGCTCCTGGCTGCTGGGTCTTGAGCCGATTGTTCCGACCCACAGGTGGAATCTTCTCTCTTGTGAGCACTTAGGCTGCCTGGGCCCCCCCCTGCCTGGCTGCTCTGTCCTCAGCACGCTCAGGAGTCCCCAGCATGCATCACGCCAGGAGTTCATGGGGCCTGTGAGCTCAAGAGCCTACCTGCTCGCTGGCTTTGTCCTCTGGCCAGATGGTCACACACCTGCAGCGCCTTTGTGAGGTCAGCCCAGCCCCTCTGATGCTGCTCAAGCAAGAGCAACTCTGACAGGGGGGCCCAGGGGCTTCTGCAGGCTGCCCTCAGCCCTTGTTCAATGCCTGCTGACTTCTAAGTTTCTGGGCCCAGAAACTAAGTTTTTGGCCCAGCTGGAAGTGAAACATCTCTGTGTCTGTTCTATCAGGACCCCCTAACCCCTTGTGTGACCCCCAAGTCTCAGTGGCAGGACAAGGCACCCAAGAGCCAGGCTCAGCAACTCTGGGACTAAGAGGCCCTCAGGGAGGGAAGGCCCTGGGCGGTGTGCCTGGGCCAGGTGCTGGCCACTGGAAATGCCCAGTGAATGGTGTAGACAAACTGGTAAGGTGTGGCCATGGTGTAAGGGGAATTATGGACAAACGGATGAATGTGAGAGCCAGCATGGACCCCTGGTGTCCTGTCAGCCACATCTTCCCCCATGTTTATGTATGTCCCAGGGGCACCGCTTATTATCAGCTCCCCTAGCAGGCTTTTTTTTTTTTTTTTTTTTGACAGGCAGAGTGGACAGTGAGAGAGAAAGAGACAGAGAGAAAGGTCTTCCTTTGCCGTTGGTTCATCCTCCAATGGCCGCCGTGGCCGGCGCGCTGTGGCAGGCACAGCACGCTGATCCAAAGGCAGGAGCCAGGTGCTTCTCCTGGTCTCCCATGGGGTGCAGGGCCCAAGGACTTGGGCTATCCTCCACTGCACTCCCAGGCCACAGCAGAGAGCTGGCCTGGAAGGGGGGCAACAGGGACAGAATCTGGCACCCCGACCGGGACTAGAACCCAGTGTGCCGGCGTCGCAGGCGGAGGATTAGCCTATTGAGCCACGGCGCCCGCCCCCCAGCAGGCTTTTGTTCTCTGGTTAGTGAACTTAGGTCCCGACATCCACCTGGCTGCCCAAGCTGGGGTCCTCTCAGGAGAAGGCCACCCTTTCTGCGTTATGGGGAGGGTTAGGGGACTCCCAAGAACCCAGCAGCATGGCCACTGATTAATATATTAATAATTAATATCAATTAATGGTAGTAATATTAATAATTATTGTTAATATGTATTGTTATTTATTAATATTTCTTTCAATTATTAAAATTCCAATCAGTAAAAAGCATGTGAGACCGGAGATAAAATTCCAAACAGAGAGCCGGCGCCGTGGCTCAATAGGCTAATCCTCCACCTTGCGGCGCCGGCACACCGGGTTCGAGTCCCGGTTGGGGCGCCGGATTCTGTCCCGGTTGCCCCTCTTCCAGGCCAGCTCTCTGCTATGGCCAGGGAGTGCAGTGGAGGATGGCCCAGGTGCTTGGGCCCTGCACCCCATGGGAGACCAGGAAAAGCACCTGGCTCCTGGCTCCTGCCAGGATCAGCGCGGTGCGCCGGCTGCAGCGGCGGCCATTGGAGGGTGAACCAACGGCAAAAAGGAAGACCTTTCTCTCTCTGTCTCTCTCTCTCACTGTCCACTCTGCCTGTCAAAAAAAAAAAAAAAAAAAAAAAATTCCAAACAGAAAGCCAGACCTTCAAAGGGGTTGAAGTTCAAGTGTTGGAAGCAGCATTGTCATTCAAACTTGTTTTTAAGTTGTGCTTCATGCTTGTTTATTTGGAAGTTAGAGAGATGGACAGAGATCTCCCACCCACTCATTCATTCCCCAAATGCCCTCCTCAAGTCAAGAAACCAAGAAGTGAACAGAGGTGTCCTGCAAGAAAGGGAGGCAGGGACCCGAGTACCTGAGCCACCACTGCTGCCTCTTGGGTGCCCATTAGCAGGGAGCTGGACTCAGGAGCAGAGCCGGAACCCCACACCCCAGCCATCTGGTATGGGATATGGGGGGGGGGCATCCCAACAGCTAAGCCAAATGCTCCCTCCCTAAGGACCCCTTTCTAAGCAGATAACAAAGCACAGAAGCCAACAATGGGAAAGAATGATTGATCCAGCCTTACATTTGTATAGCACACACACCCAACCCACAAAGTCACAAGCTGAGCAGGAACACGGCATCAGCTTGAATATACTTGGCAAAAGACTAACTTCCCTTTAATGAAAAAAAAAAGCTCTTTAAAATACAAAAAGGAAGAAATCATTTCCTCAGTCGTCCTGTCTCCCATTGAGAAGATGGTACGCCCAAAGGAACCAACAGCCCAGCTTGGCCACGTGTTACTTGTTTGAAAGTCATTGGCCTGTGTGCGGCCTCTCTGCACCTGGCCCTGAGACACCACCACCCGCTGCTTGTCTTGCATCCAAATTGGAGCACTGACATCCAAAGGAAGTTGGGCCACAGAGAACAGAGGGACACCTACAGCCTGCCCTGTGCATTCCACAGAGCTGGATGGGAACACGGGCACTGTGAGCACAGATCTTCTCCTGGGGAGGGTGGGCTGGGTGGACGGGACAGGGAAAGTGATGTTTGCTGAAGGCTGTGATGCATGCAAACCCACAAGCTCCAACCATCGCTGGCTCCCTTGGGGCTGTCAGTGAGCCCTGGCAGAGGCATGGGCCTTCCCCAGTGACGTGGGGGAGAGGAAGGAGCCCCTGGGGCCTCCTGAGAAGCCTTCCATCTTCCGTGTACTGTGGGGTCATCAGGACCCACAGGCACTGGGTACCGTGGCCCCAAGCCTTTTCTTGTGCTCACACCTGTAGGAGTCGCAGGACCCCCAGGAAGAGCCCAGCAGGTGGATCTCACTGAGAGTGTCCTCCCAGGGGTCCGTCAGGGAGTGAGCAGAGTCCTGCTCGGTGCTAATGGGCAGGAGGATCTTATAACAGCATTATTGAGATGTAACTCATGTACCAGGCAATTCACCCAGTAATAGCAGGTATAATTCAGTGCTTTTAGTATATTCAAGTTTTATATCCAAGTCATACTAATTTCTAGCATTGTTATTTACTTATTTTATTTATTTGAAAGGCAGAGAGAGAGAGAGATTCCCCATCCTCTGATTCACTTCCCAAATGCCTACAATAGCCAGGACTGGGCCAGGCTGAAACCAGGAGTTGGAAACTCAATCCAGATCTCCCAACAGGGATGGCGGAGACCCAGCTACTTAAATTATCACCAGCTGCTTCCCAGGGTGTGCATTAGTAGGGAGCTGGAATCAGGAGTGGAGTCAAGATTCAGACCCAGGCTCTTTGATATGGGATGTGGCTGCCCAAGTGGTGTCTTAGCCACTGTGCCAAATGTCACCCCCAACACACACAACTGTAGAACACTTCCATTGCCCTATAAAAGAAACCCCACATACTCCTTAGTGATCAGCCCCCAAATTCTCCATCCCCATCCAACCCCGGGCAACCACTCATCTACTTGCTTGCTGTATAGATGTATGTGTTCTCATCGTTTTGTGTAAATAGACCCAAGCTGTGTATCATCTTCTGTGGTTGGCTTCTCTTAGTATGTTTTCAAGGTTCATCTACCTTGTGCTGCTACTGTATTTCTTTTTGCAGCTAAATAATCATCAATTGATGAGCATGTGGGTTGTCTCTACTTTGGGGCTACAATGAGGCATACCGTGCTGACTGTCCCACGCAAGCTGTGTGTAGACACACGTTTTTATTCCTCTGGTATGGGTATCAAGGGGTGACATTATGGAGTCATGTGACAATTCTGGGTTTAACTTTTTTTTTTTTTTTTTTTGACAGGCAGAGTGGACAGTGAGAGAGAGAGACAGAGAGAAAGGTCTTCCTTTTTGCAGTTGGTTCACCCTCCAATGGCCGCCGCGGCCAGCACGCTGCAGCCAGCACACCGCACTGATCCGAAGGCAGGAGCCAGGTACTTCTCCTGGTCTCCCATGGGGTGCAGGGCCCAAGCACTTGAGCCATCCTCCACTGTACTCCCTGGCCACAGCAGAGAGCTGGCCTGGAAGAGGGCAACCGGGACAGAACCTGGCGCCCCGACTGGGACTAGAACCCGGTGTGCCGGCGCCGCAAGGCGGAGGATTAGCCTAGTGAGCCACGGCGCCGGCCTGGGTTTAACTTTTTGCAGAATTCCCAGGGGCTTTTCCAAGTGGCCACCCCATTTTACATTCCCGCCAGCAGTGAGTGAAGATTCTAACATTTCTACAACCTTGCAACACCTGCCATCTCTCTTTTTGACCCTAACCAGCCTAGTGAGAAAAGCAGTCAGAATTTGACAAATGCAAAACAAGCAATCTTAATTTCCATAATAGCAAAGAGCTCTTAAAAGTATTGGGGGGGAGGGACAGCATTGTGGTGTAGCAGGTAAAGCCACTGCCTGCAGTGCCGGCATCCCATATTGGTGCCAGTTTGAGTCCCGGCTGCTCCATTTCCAATCCAGCTCTCTGCCATGGCCTGGGAAAGCAGTGGAAGATGGCTCAAGTGCTTGGGCCCCTGTACCTGCTGGCGCAGCTCTGGCCGTTGTGACCAATTGGGGAATGAACCAGCAGCTGGAAGACCTCTCTCTCTCTCTCTCTCTCTCTCTCTCTCTCTCTCTGTAACTCTTCCAAATAAATAAATAAATCTTTTTTTTTTTAAAGAAGTATCTTTTAAGGATTTCTTTATTTTGAAAGGCAGAGTTACAGAGAGAAAGGGAGAGACGAGAGAGAGAAAGACCTTCCATCTGCTGGTTCATTCCCCAAACAGCTGGGACTGAGCCATCCAGGTCTCCCACACTGGTGGCAGAGGCCCAAGTACTTGGGCCATCTTCTGCTGCCTCCCCAGGGAGCGGAATCAGGTGTAGAGCAGCTGGGAATCGAACTGGCACTCATATGGGTTGCCAACATTGCAGGTGGCGGCTTAACCCACTGCAGCACGGCGCCAGCCTCACAAGAATCCAATAGAAAATCTGGAGGAAAGTCATGAACACACAAATCGCAGAAGGAGGAACAGAAGCTTCTCCACCACACTGTGCAAATACATTCTACTTCCTCGACTACTGAAACCAAAATTAACTGACAATGAGATGTCACTGTTCTCCTACACACTGGGGGAAGATTTAAACTTGACCTTGTCAGACTATTTAAATTACAATGTCAGATCCGTAAATTCCCTTCACATAACATTGGCGGAGTGGGGATCCAGCAGTCTTGGCTAACACTGATTGACTTAGTAATTTCTGTTAAACATTTAAAACTTATGTATCCATCAACATGATGTTTTGATTCTAGGATTTTTATCCCACAGAAATATTTGTCTTCATGCACAAAGCTGGCTGAAAAGTATCCACTGTAACATTGCTTTTAATAGTAAAAAGTCTAGGAGGCCGGAGCTGTGGCGTAGCAGGTAAAGCCGCCGCCTGCAGTGCCAGCATCCCATATGGGCAAGGGTTCAAGTTCCAGATGCTCCACTTCCAATTTAGGTCTCTGCAATGGCCTGGGATAGCAGTAGAAGATGGCCCAAGTTCTTGGCCCCTGCACCTGCGTGAGAGGCCCAGAAGAATCTCCTGGCTCCTTGGCTTGGGATCAACTCAACTCCAGCCATTGTAGCCATTTGGAGACTGAACCAGTGGGTGGAAGACCCCTCTCTCTCTCTGTCTCTACCTCTCTCTATAACTCCATCTTTCAAATAAATAAATCTTTTTAAAAATTCTAAAAAGGAAATGGGAAAGAAAGGCTAAATATGTATATGTGGGCTTTTGAATAAAATTTGTAACATCTATAGAATAAGATCTAAAAAACAAAAACAGCCAAATATGTGCATGTAAAGAAAGAAACCTGCTATGTATAAAATTTTTAAGCAAGTTGTAAAACATTAAGCCAGAAAAGGTATGGATTTGTTAAGAATAAAGATCATTTCAGCTCAAAGAAAAGCAAATGTGGATATTGTGAACCCTTCCCAGACTTGAGTCTCAGGAGAAGAGTGCACAAGGATTTTGCTTTTTAAGTTAATGAGCTCTGCCATGCTGGCTGTCTCCATAAACCAAGTTACTGTTACACAAAGGTCAAAGCCCACAGTTACCATCAAATGTAGGGAGGCCTTAAGACGACGGAAAGGAAGCACTCACCCCAATCCTTACCTCCCACAGAGGATATGGTGAGGCCTCCTTGTGAAAGATGGAAGTTTAGTTCACAAAGTAACTCTTCATTCTTCTGTCCTCTCACTGGCGCCCGTATGGGATGCTGGCACCGCAGGCGGCGGCTTTTCCCGCTACGCCACAGAACCGGCTCCTTATCTCTTTCTCTACCTACCTGTCCATCCCAGGAGTTGGGCCAATCCAAAGCCGAGAGCCAGGAGCTTCTTCCAGGTGTCCCACATGGGTGCAGGGGCCCAAGGACTTAGGCCATCTTCCACTGCTTTCCTAGGCCATAGCAGAGAGCTGGATGCGAAGTGGAGCAGCCGGGACTAGAACTGGCACCCATATAGGATGCTGGCACTGTAGGCAGAGGCTTTACCAGCTACACCACAGTGCAGGTCCCACCTCAAGTTTTATGAAAGGACGAAGATTTCATCTGTGAGGAAGGCAGCTCTGGCTGGGGCAGATGAGTCGTGTCTGGAGCAGATCTTAAGGGGATGCTGGTAGGTTCCAGAGTGGGCAGTGGCGGGGAAGCAGGTCTAGGCAGGAAACATGAAGAGTGGGTCTGTGATAAACAGTGCCATGCACCAGCAAGATGCACCTGTCCTTACCCTCCCAGCCCGCTACCCCAGCTCACAGCCCATGAGCACTTAGGAGTATCAGAAATTGTCTTGGGGCCGGCACTGTGGTGTAGTGAGTAAAGTCACAGCCTGTGATGCCAGCATCCCATGGGATACCAGTTCAAGTCCTGGCTGCTCCACTTCCCGTTCAGCTTCCTGCTGATGCACCTGGGAAAAGCAGTAGAAGATGGCCCAAGTGCTTGGCTCCTGCTACTCACATGGGAAACCCGGATGAAGCTCCTGACTCCTAGCTTCCATCTGGTCCAGCACTGGTCATTGTAGCCATTTGGGGGGTGAACTAGGGGATGGAAGCACTCTCTCTCTCTCTCTCTCTCTTCTTCCCTCCCTCCCACCCTCCCTCCGTGTGTCTGTCTGTCTCTCCCTCTCTCTCTGTAACTCTGATTCCCAAAGAAATAAATAAATCTTAGGAAAAAAAATTCTACAGCCACACCAGCCTCATCTGATCTCAGAAGCTAAGCAGAGTCAGGCCTGGTAAGTTATTGGATGGGGGAAAAAAGAAAAAGAAAAAAATTATCTTACTGATTTGCTCACTGGTTTGTTGTCTCCCCACCTTCTACCACCATCCCAGTCATGTTGAAGAACCTTAAAAATCAAACCAAGATGGAGTGACTTAAGCTAACACTATTAAAAACAAGAAGTCACCTTTGCCCCAAATAAAATTAAAGTTTAAGAATTATAGCCCTAAACTTTTTCCCCCAAAGCTAAAATTAGGTGCAGCTATAAAAATAAGGGACCCTATGCTTAGCTAGCTGCGACACTTGTGCCTGGCTATGCTAAGACCTAACCCAGTTTGTATGCCTCCTAATACTCAAATAACGGTGTGGGAAGTGGGATGCCGCTCTCCCACAAGGGGAACAAAGGGAGCGAGACGTCATCCCCCTCAGGGTGAACAAGATGACGTTGACAGGGAAAGGAACTGCTAAAGAAGTAAACAACAAAATGGCGACGAGGTGCATGCCTCCCGTGTGATCTCGTAGCTGATTGGATAGAAGACACATGCCTTTCACATGATCTGCTCACGGATTGGACTGCTGTGTGCATGGACACTATAGTGCTTTTGATTGGTCGCTGCGGGTATATAAACTGTGTGGCTCGTACTGGGGGCGCTCTCTGGACTCCTGAGTTCAGGAGGCCCGTCTGCGCAGGCGCCGAATAAATCCTCTTGCTTTTGCATCAGCTGGTCTGGACTCTGAGTCTTTGGGGTGTGCCTCTCGACGTGTTAGCATCCTCACTCAACACTTAACACTTAACAATGTAAAGAGACGCTGAATAATGTCCCACAAGTGGTTTAACCTGGCCCCTGCTCTGAGTGACAGGTGTCATTTGCATCATCTGCTGTTATTATCAGCGCTATCACGGTCACCCGGTGCATGCGCACTCCAGAAACAGCACGTAGGCGACAGTCAGAACAATGGCACAAGGGACATCTTCTCCATGCCTGTAAGAACAAATGAACAAACTCATTTTGTTTGTGGGCGGGGGAGGGGGAGACAGAGGGAGCACGGGAGCCCAGCCTATCATTCATGGCTCCTGGGGTCAGGAAGCACAGATTCGGTGCCTACACTGAACGATGCACCTGCGCCTGCACCTGCAGCTTCTTCCCATGCGAAGAGAGTGGAGAGGGGTGCAGGAAAAAAGAGGAAAAAGCAAGCTTAATGGGGTGATGGTGAGAGCCCAGACTGGGTTTTGAGGCAAGGCAAGAAGGCAGACTCAACCTACGTATCATCTGGGGAGGGTGACAGAAGGAACTACCTCCACACACCAGCTCCTTCCTCCCGCCCCTGCCTGGCTCCTTCGCGGTTGTAGATGTTCCTTCTCCCCTGGCTGAGCACCGGGACACCTGGGCTATTATCTTCCTCCACCTTCCTCTTCCTCCCCTGCCCAGGTGGGTGGATTTCTACAATGCACAATTAATCCCTAATTGTGGACCGGAGTCTTTGAAGAATCAGTTCTCACCCTTCAAACCTGGCCAAGGCTGGGTAGCAGGTTTCCCTGGCATATGTCTGCCCAGGGTATCCATGGGACAAGTGTGCCACCAGTGTGCCTTTCCTCTCCCAGCCCCTCCCAACGTGGTGGCTCCAGCTCTGCCATTGGCAGGAGAGGAGCAGGTACCGAGCTTCCCTGGGCTCTGGGGCATGCATCCATGTCTCAGTGAGCCTCTCAACTTTTCCTCTCTGGGGTGCACTTGGGTCCAGAACTCTTAGATCTTCCAAGCGAATCACCCTCTGGGATATTATTTAGTGTGTCGAAAAGTAGCTTCTGAGCTCCCCCGTGTGGCCAGCATTGCTCTTAAACACAGCACTCGGGGCTGGCTCCACAGAGCTCGAAAAGAGGGCAGGAAGGGAGAGTTTGGGTTCCAGAAGCAAGGCAAGGCAGTCCAGATACCAGCACGCCTTGGGGTGAGCTTGCTGTGTCAGAAAGCTCAGGGGTCTGGCACCTGGCGGGGAGGGGGAAGGAGGTTCTGGGGGGCAGAGGGTGAGGGCCACGACGAGAGAAGGAAGCAGCAGCATCGGTGCCCAGTAATTGCTCTGTCCTGAGACAGACCCCACACTGAAGCTCCTGTCCACATGTCACGGTGCTCCCCTGGGCTTAGTCACAGCAGGGGGGCCTCCCAGACCCCCCCACACCCTTGCATCCTCCAACCTAGGAACCCTCCATTCTTTTATTTTTTTGTTAAAGATTTATTTATTTATTTGAAAAGCAGAGTTATGGAGAGGCAGAGGCAGAGAGAGAAAGAAGTCTTCCCCATCCACTGGTTCACTACCCAAATGGCCGCTACAGCTGGAGCTACACCAATCTGAAGCCAGGAGCCAGGAGCTTCTTCCAGGTCTCCCACATGGTGCAGGGGCCCAAGGACTTGGGCCATCTTCTACTGCTTTCCCAGGCCACAGCAGAGAGCCGGATCAGAAGAGGAGCAGCCGGGACTGGAACCAGCGCCTGTATGGGATGCTGGCACTGCAGGAGGCGGCTTTACCGGCTACACCACAGCACCAGCCCTGAAAACCTCCATTCTTTGGGAACAGAATTACTGAGTCTTTTGTCCTTGGCCTACTTGGAGGTTGCGAAGATCAAACTGTGTCTGGCCTGGAACAAAGGGGACCAATGAAGAACATGTTGCAACTCTCCCGTGAGACAAGGTCCTCCGTGGTCAGGGGGAGGAGGTGGCAGAGGCCACCCTGGCTCTCTGTCCCCATGGCCCTGGCCCATTTCTAACGCAGACACACAGATGCAAGTGTCCAAGTAGAGCCACAGCTGAAACCAGGGAGAGTCCCCACCCGCCACAATGCACAGCACCAACACCCTGTACCACATCACCCCTCCAGACCGGCAGCCTCTCTGGCATAGCAGGTGTGTTTCCCTCCCAGGCTGCAGGTGAGAGTCTGAGGGTTGAGTTATACGAGGAAGCTCGCAGGTGGCAGTGTTGGGACAGGAATGCGTGACTGCTGAGCTGGCCTGTGTCGGTCTCCTCTGCCCCTCTCCCTCCCCCCACACATGACCTGGGGCTCAGAGGTGCTGGTGTCCCTGAGGTTCCCCCAGAGCCGACCCCTGCTTTGGCCATCGCTTCTCACCAGCTTGCTGGGCTCCCAAGGCCCAGCCGTCTTTGAAACTCATTTTCTTGCATCCAATGCAGCAGAGAAAGAAAAGCATTAGTTAGCTCTGGGCACCAAGGAACTGGGCACCTGAAAGAATTGTGGGCAGAGGGCCTCTTTGCACTCCTCCACCCCTCCCACCACCACCCTAGCTGGGCCCCTCAGGCAAAGGCAGCGACCCAGGCTGGGCAGCCCCACTGCACATGCTCAGGGACTCACACCACCGCCCTGGTTCCATGTGACTTCCTGGGGTTCCAACCCTCCCCTGGCCCAGGCTGAGCCCCCCACCCATGCAGCTGAGATGGGAGGGAGGAGGCTGCCAGCCACTGGGGAGTGGACCTGGCTCAGGGTGGGAACAGTGGTGCAGGTGCTCGTGTGGAAAGGGAATTCCCAGGGCGTGGCTGCTTCCTCCATGAGTGGGCCACAGTGTAGGGACAGAGGAGGGCAGTGGGCCTCCTACCATGGCCACTGGCAACACCTCCAGATCTGTCACTGCAGGTCCCTGCCTCCTTTCCTGGGGACACACAGTGGAGGATGAGGGTGCTAAGCACATCAACCTAGCACCTCTAGCAGAAGGCTGAGACCTGAAACAAAAG
Source organism: Oryctolagus cuniculus (assembly GCF_964237555.1). Classification (NCBI taxonomy): domain Eukaryota; kingdom Metazoa; phylum Chordata; class Mammalia; order Lagomorpha; family Leporidae; genus Oryctolagus; species Oryctolagus cuniculus. The sequence continues at coordinate 47,703,721 of NC_091442.1, read as the reverse complement.
CCGATCTTTGTAGCTTCCCCTTAGTCTGCAGAAAAGAATGGCTGATTTTGCAAGTGAATGCACCAGGCATTATGCATCAAAGCCACTTTACTGCTCTTTGATCCTGAGCACAGAGGGGATTTCTGAGTATCCTGACTTTGGTTTGACAACATGACAATGCAGCTGGCACTGACTGATGAGGCACTGACTGGCTCTAAGATGCCACCGCTGGCCACTTGGCTCTTCCCCCATCCTGCCAGAGATTGGTACACGTTCCATAGGATGGCTGCTGAGGTGGCCTGGAGGGTGAGCTGTGCCCCGGGACTTCAGGCCGAGGACAGGTAGATCCAGATTCCGACAGGTCGGAGAACATCTCCAAGTTGCTTGTGGGTTTTACATCTCCTTTACTCACAGTGATGGTGAGAACAAAACAAGGAACAGCCATGTGTCCCCAGTGGCAATGGGGTGACAGGAGATACCTGCCTTTGTGTGCATGGTGGTGGTTGGACACACACACAGACAAGTACACACAGCCACATACAGCCACACAGAGACATCTACACACACAGAGAGACATCTACATACACACAGAGATGTGTACACACAGCCACATATAGCCAGAGACATCTACACACACACAGAGACATCTACACACACACAGAAACATGTACACACAGCCACACAGAGATATGTACAGAGAGACATCTACACAGAGAGACATGCACACACAGCCACACAGAGACATGTACACACTCACACACACTCACACACACACACAGAGTCACATCCACCAATAGCCACATTCGTGTCCGCATCCACCCACAGGCAGCCACGCCTCACCCTGCCCCCAGTGGCTTATATGGATTTACAGACAACCGGGGCCCAGAGCCACACCATTGTACGACAGACCTGTGGGCAGCTGGACAAGCAGGTGGACCTGTTGGTGACCGTGAAACAGTTACCAAGGAGAGACAGAGATGTGGGCAGCAAGGACGAAAGCCGTGGGAACATGATATTTCCGCCTTCCCAAGTTCGTCTCCTCCTCAACAGGCTATCTGCCAAAGGAGCCTGGGGGGGCAAAAGGGCACTTGAACCCCCCAACTCCCATTGTGAGAGACCCCGGGGGTCTGCCAGGCTCACGTTTCAGCTCCCTTGGCTGCAACAAAACCCGGACACGTGGTGGCACAGCGCACACTCATGACCTTGCCAAAAATCAGACAGTGGAAGCAGTAAAGTGTCGGCAGCACCCAGTTCTCCCCAGAGGCTGCAGGAGAGAAGCCACAGCCTTGACTTCTGCTTTGAGAGACTGCCTTTATGTTCCTTCCTTGCCAGTCCCTTCCCCTTGCCGGATGAGGGACTATTCACGGATTCCAGGCTTAGCCTCTAGCTGTCTTGAGGTTCCACTGTGCTGCCTGCCACCTATTGGGAGTTACTGTAGCTCTGGGAGAGGCCACTGGGCAGGAGCTGTGACCCCAGGTGGAAGAAAGCAGCCACTGTCATCACAAAGCCACAAACACCCCAACCCCTGCTCCAGCCACCCTCTGACCGCCAACATTGTGCAAACCAAGCCTAAGCCCTGGGGCCAGGGAGCCCGGGGATGGCGTGCATCCATGGCAGATTCCTGGGGCGCAGGGCTGCCAGTCAGGGAAGAGGACACAGCCCCCCGCCCTAATAGAACTAGACCCTGCATGTATTTCAGAGAATGTATACAAAGTAGAGTCTCTCGGGGTCTTCAGAAAGTGCATAGAAATGGGTATGATGAAAAACATATTCAGGGATTTCAAAATTCTTTGCACCAAAATAAATGCACCTTTCTTTTATTTTTTATTTTATTTTTTTGACAGGCAGAGTATACAGTGAGAGAGAGAGATAGAGAGAAAGGTCTTCCTTTTCCGTTGGTTCACCCCTCAAATGGCCACTACGACCGGCACTGCGCCAATCCAAAGCCAGGAGCCAGGTGCTTCCTCCTGGTCTCCCATGCGGGTGCAGAGCCCAAGTACTTGGGCCATCCTCCACTGCCTTCTCAGGCCACAACAGAGAGCTGGACTGGAAGAGGGGCAACCGGGACAGAATCTGGCGCCCCAACCGGGACTAGAACCCGGTGTGCTGGCGCCACAGGCGGAGGATTAGCCAAGTGAGCCGCGGTGCCAGCTAATAAATGCACCTTTCAATTCTGTTTTTTTTTTCGAGAAGTTTTGGAGGTACCCTCTTATATACTCATATATGCTTTTGTGTGTGTATATTATGTATTACATATGTATGTATGTGTACATATACATATACACACAAACACATACGAGTCTGGGTTTCAGAATGATATGACACAAATATAAAAAATTTCGGGGGGGCTGACACCATGGCTCACTTGGTCAATCCTCCACCTGTGGCGCCGGCATCCCATATGGGTGCCAGGTTCTAGTCCCGGTTGCTCCTCTTCCAGTCCAGCTCTCTGCTATGGCTCAAGAGGGCAGTGGAGGATGGCCTAGGTGCTTGGGCCCCTGTACCCACATGGGAGTCCAGGGGGAAGCACCTGACTCCTGGCTTCAGATCGGCATAGCTCTGGCCGTAGCAGCCATTTGGGGGGTGAACCAACGGAGGGAGGACCTTTCTCTCAGTCTCTCTCTCTCTCACTGTATAACTCTATCTGTCAAATAAAAAAATTTTTTCTGGGAATTCTGGGACTGGCACTGTGGTTTAGAAGGTTCAACCACCGTCTATAGTGCCAGCATCACGTAAGGGTGCTGGTTTGACTTCCAATTGCTCTACCTCTGTACCGACTTCCTACTAATGCACCTGGGAAAGCAGCAGCAGATGGCCAAGTGCTTGGGCCCTGTACCCACGTGGGAGACCTGGATGAAGCTCCTGGCTCCTTTGACCTGGCCAGCCCTGACAGTTGCAGCTATTTGGGGAATGAACCAGCAAATGGAAGATCTCTTTCTTTGTCTCTGTCTCTCCCCACCTCTCTGTAACTCTGACTTTCGAATAAATAAATAAGACTTTTTTAAAAATCACAAAATAAAATTCCAAATTCTCCTGAAGTTAGAAAGGTAGAACGTCCAATCTGGTGTATGTTTGTTTGTTTATAATTTGTTTGAGAAGGGGAGAGAGAGAGAGAGAGAGACTGACTGACTGACTCACAGAGAGCCCCTATCTGTTGGTTCACTCTTTAAATGCCCTAAATGGTCAGGACTGGGCCAGGAGCCAGGAACTCAACCCAGGTCTCTCACAAAAGGGTGGCAGGGACACAACTGTTTGAGCCATCATCTGCTGCCTCCCACGGTCCGCATCAACAGGAAGCTGGAATCAAGAGCCAGACCCAGAAATAAGACCCAAAGACTCTGAATCGGGACAGGGGCCAATGAACCACTAGTTAATATTTATGTGAGGGTCTGGCACTGTGGCACAGTGGGTTAACGCCCTGGCCTGAAGCACTGGCATCCCATATGGGTGCCGGTTCAAGACCCAGCTGCTCCACTTCCGATCCAGCTCTCTGCTATGGCCTGGAAAAGCAGTAGAAGATGACCCAAGTCCTTGGGTCCCTGCACCCGTGTGGAAGACCAGGAAGAAGCTCCTGACTTCAGATCGGCGCAGCTCTGGCCGTTGCAGCCAACTGGGGAGTGAACCAGTGGATGGAAGACCTCTCTCTCTCTCTCTCTCTCTCTCTGTGCCTCTCCTTCTCTCTGTATAACTTTTTCAAATGAATAAATGAATCTTTAAAAAATATTTATGCATGAGATGTATTCAGAGGAGAGAAGAATATTCCTTAGTAGGGCACAGAAACATACTGGGATGGATGCGTGTGAACAAAACCTGTCCACACACACGCAGGTACACAGATGAGATCCAATAATTGCCAAGTAGGTCATTTATGGTGCCCATGTTTTAGACAGCAGAGTAAAGCTCCAAGAGCCAGGACGGCCCAAATCTGGAATGGGTCATTTTGGATAGAAGGAGAAGGAAGAGGAGGAAGGAGGTGGAGAGATAGAGAGGGAGGGAGGGAGGGGGAGAGAGGCAGAGAAGGAAGAAGGGAGGGACGGCTTCTCCTATCATGGATGACAGGACAGGTGCAGTGAAGTCTGTGTGGCTGAGAGCTCCTGGGACCCTGCACTGATGACTCTAACAGAGTCAGCTCCAGCAGTTGTGGCCATCTGGGGAGTGAACCAGCAGATGGAAGACCTGTCTCTCCCTCCCTCTCTGTCTACAACTCTACCTGTCAAATAAACAAACAAAATCTTGCCCCAAAAAAGGCAGTTCTTGACCATTGGCCGTCGTGGTGCTCATTTCTAAGTGGGCACGAAGCCCCCTCCCCACTGCCCTTAGCAGCGAGTGGCAGGCAGAGAGAACGCTTGCCTCCAACTTCTTGTGTTGACCTGGGGAGGGACAGAGCTAGGGTGGGTGGGCAGCCAGCTCTGAATCCCACTGGACATCCCGGACACTCTGGAGTGTGGAGAACATTGGGAGAAACTTGTGGGAACCATCAAAGGATAATTTTTCAGGAAGTCGTGAATCAGATCCCCGTACCAGTAGAGTGAGCAGCAGCAACAGGGGAAAAGCTGGCTCAGGGCAGAAGCAGAGCAACTGTGGCTCTTGGGCATGGAGAAATAATGTTGAGATGAGGAGGCTGGCATCACGGCACAGCGGGTTAAGTCCCTGCCTGCAGAGCCAGCATCTCATATCAGAGCACTTGTTTAAGTCCCAGCTGCTTTGCTTCCAATGCATGTGGGAAGGCAGTGGAGGATGGCCCAGGTACTTGGGACCTTGCCACCCATGTGAGAGACCCAGCAGGAGCCCTGGGCTCCTGGCTTCAGCCTGGCTCAGCTCTGGCCATTGCATCCATGTGGGAAGTGAACCAGTAAATGGTTTCTCTCTCTCTTTCTCTCTTTCAAATTAATGAATAAGTCTTTAACAAAAAAAAAGGTTGAGGTGAACAGTTTTTTGTAGCTATAAAACTGGCTCTGTTTCTAGAGAGAGAACAATGTATCTACTACCTCTGGGGCAATCTCTTCTGCAAAACAGAAATCGCTGACCTCATTCCTGGACAAAACTATAGTAAAATAATGTAAAATTTACCTTTTTCACAATCATAAAGTGCACAGCTCCGAGGCGTTGTGTGCATTCCCGTTGGTATGCAACCCATTTCCAGAACTTCTCATCTTTTTTTAAAGATTTATTTTATTTATTTGAAAGACAGAGTTACAAAGCTAAGTAGAGCCTGAGAAAGAGTGGTCTTCCATCCACTGGTTCATTACCCAAATGACCGCAATGGCCAGAGTTGAGTTGATCTGAAGCCAGGAGCCAGGAGCTTCTTCCAGATCTCCCACCTGGGTACAAGGGCCCAAGGCCTTGGGCCATCCTCTACTGCTTTCCCAGGCCACAGCAAAGAGCTGGATCAGAAGTGGAGCAGCCAGGACTCAACCGGCATTCAAATGGGATGCTGGCATTGCAGGCCAGGGCTTTAACCCCTGCACCACAGCGCCGGCCCCAGAACTCCTCCTCTTGCAAGAGAGAAACTCTGCTCATTAAACAACTCCCTGTTAGACACAACTATAAGGGGACTTCAAGACATCTGTGGAAATGGCATTAAGGCATAAGTTTATACTGAGGTAAAATAGTTTGAAATTCATGCGTACAGAGGTCTTTAAAAAGACCATGGAGGGGCCGACATTGTGACCTAGTATAGTGAGTAAAGCCTCCACCTATGACACTCATCCCACCATGGGCATTGGTTCGTGTCCCTTGCTCACTTATAACCCAGGGTCCCTGCTGATGGCCTGGGAAAATCAATGGAGGATGGCCCAAGTATTTGGCTGCCTGCACCCATGTGGGAAACCCGCATGAAACTCCTGGTTCCTGCCTTCAACCTGGCTCAGCCCTGGCCATTGAAGCTTTCCGGGGAATGAACCAGCAGATGAAAGAGATCTCTCTCTCTCTCTCTAACTCTGACTTTCAAATAAATAAAATAAACCTTTAAAAAAGATTATTGAAACTGTGTATTATGAAAAAAACCATGCATGGGATTCAAAAATATTTTGACCAAAATAAACTTACCTTTTAATTCCATGTTCCGCAAATGTTTTTTTTTTTTTTTTTTTTTGACAGGCAGAGTGGACAGTGAGAGAGAGAGAGAGACAGAGAGAAAGGTCTTCCTTTGCCGTTGGTTCACCCTCCAATGGCCGCCGCGGCCAGCGCGCTGCGGCCGGCGCACCGCACTGATCCGATGGCAGGAGCCAGGAGCCAGGTGCTTTTCCTGGTCTCCCATGGGGTGCAGGGCCCAAGCACCTGGGCCATCCTCCACTGCACTCCCTGGTCACAGCAGAGGGCTGGCCTGGAAGAGGGGCCCGACCGGGACTAGAACCCGGTGTGCCGGCGCCGCTAGGCGGAGGATTAGCCTAGTGAGCCGCGGCGCCAGCCTGTTCCGCAAGTGTTTTAAATGCTCATATTCCCATTGTCCCAGTCTAATTCCTTCCAAATTCCCCTTCCTCCTTCCCTGTTCCTCCTATGCACACACAACCATGATGCATACACAGACACATGCACACACATTCATGTATGTACATGTTCAGATGCATACACACGCATATGACATGCCTATGCATACATATATACATATATGTGTGCACAGAGAGACACATGCACGTACACACCCACACACACTCATGCATGCATGCAAATATTCAGACAATATGCATATGACGGGTTCATGTACACACATGCATATGACACACCACACACATACACGCATGTGCACACCCACACACATGCACACGATGCAGTTCATGCTTCAGGCTGTATTGCTTTCACCCTTCTCTCTTTGTGACCATTATTCACAGAGGAAGAAACACAAACCGCTCAATTCACAGAGACTCCACAGGGCAGAGCAGCTGGTTCTGCACAAGGACCCCCTCCCCCCACCCAGGGAACTTGTCCACATGGGATTCTAGGGCAGGACAGAGCCTCAGACCCAAGGAAGCCTCCTGCTGAAGAGCTGCCCACTGGGCTCAGCCTCCATATGAGGCGCGGACTAGCAGGGCTGGCCAAAGGTGAGGGACGCCGTGGATGCTAGCGAGGAGGGCCTGGGCACGCTCACCCCGTGAAACTTAGAACAAACGGCACACAGAGCAAGCGTGTGTGTGACAGCCTCGCGCCTGTCCGTGTTACTTTTCCACAGTGCAGGCAGCCGCAGGGGCAGCAGGGGGGCTCCAAACACCGTCACACGTCCTTGCAGTGTTTCTCTATCACAGTGAATTCGCCATTCCAGGGAAGCGTTCTTACCCAGAAGTTGCAATATAATTTCTGAAAGACATGGTGACAAAAATCAGTGGGGTACCCCTCTCCAGAAAAAAAAAGGGGGGGAAAACGAGCCTAAGACTAGATGTCGGGTTAAGAATATGCTAGAAGGAGTCCAGCACTGTGGTGCAGTAGGTTAATCCTCCACCTGCAGTGCCAGCATCCCATATGGGCACCGGTTCTGGTCCTGGCTTCTCCTCTTCCAGTCCAGCTCTCTGCTGTGGCCTGGGAAGGCAGTGCTTGGGCCCCTGCACCCGCGTGGGAGACCAGGAGGAAGCTCCTGGCTCCTGGCTTCAGATCAGTGCAGCTCCAGCCATTATGGCCATTTGGGGAGTGAACCAGCAGGTGGAAGATCTTTCTCTCTGTCTCTCCCTCTCACTGTCTGTACCTCTACCTCTCAAATCAATCAGTCAAATCTAAAAAATAAATAAGAATATGCTAGAAGATGGGTTGCCACCCACCAAGAAAAGCTTCTGGGAGCCTTCAGAGCTGGGGCTGCAGCCCTCGTGGCCATCAGCAGTCCCCCTTGAGGTGAGTCTCTCTTCCACACTAACCACAGGCAGGTAGCAAGTGTTACCCAACATGGTCATTAGTAGGGAGATTAGATGTAAACTTGTTCTCATTTTCGTCCAAAATTGCAATGAGGCAATGTTACATTAGATACAAATGTATGTATTTTAATGATCACATCTATGTATTTCCTTTTTTTTTATTTCTTTTTTTTTTTTTTTTTTTTTTTTTGACAGGCAGAGTGGACAGTGAGAGAGAAAGAGACAGAGAGAAAGGTCTTCCTTTTTGCCGTTGGTTCACCCTCCAATGGCCGCCACAGCTGGTGCGCTGAGGCTGGTGCACCACGCTGATCCGAAGGCAGGAGCCAGGTGCTTCTCCTGGTCTCGACCATGGGGTGCAGGGCCCAAGCACTTGGGCCATCCTCCACTGCACTCCCTGGCCACAGCAGAGAGCTGGCCTGGAAGGGGGGCAACCAGGACAGAATCCAGCGCCCTGACCAGGACTAGAACCTGGTGTGCCAGCGTCGCAAGGCGGAGGATTAGCCTATTGAGCCGCAGCACTGGCCTGTATTTCTTTTTAATTTGAGAGGTGAAGGGGGTCTCCTGTCTGCTGGTTCACTCTCTTGCACGTGTTCCCAACAGCCAGGACTAAGCCAGGCTGCAGCCAGGAGCTGGGAACTCGGTCCTGGTCTCCCACTACTGGAGCCCTCATCGCTGCTTCCCAGGGCAGGCATTAGCAGGAGGCTGCGGTCAGAAGCCAGAGCCAGGACAAATGTGGGTGTTCCATCCGCGTCCTGACTGCTAGGGGAAATGCCTCCCTCTGATGGGGCAGGTTGGAAGATTCTGGGCTACAACATACGTTTTGTCCCAAAGAGCCTTCTCTTCCTCTCGAAATATGATTTAAATGACAAATGCAACACTCAACGTGTGTGTAATAAATGGATGAATGGGTGAGTGGATGGATGGATGGATAGATGGATGGATGGAGACAGAGAGAGAGAGAGCAGATACTGGTACTGGAAAAACTGCCAAGTACACAGCTTAAAGCATTTCCAGGAGCTAAGAAGCAGATGGAGTTAAAAAGAACAAAGTGTGGGGCCAGCGCTGTGGCATAGTGGTAAAGCCTCCGCCTGCAGTGCTGGCTTCCCATATGGGTGCCAGTTAAATCCCAGATGTTCCACTTCCAATCCAGCTCTCTGCTATGGCCTCGGAAAGCAGTGGAAGATGGCCCAAGTCCTTGGACCCTCATGGGAGTCCAGCACCCTCATGGGAGACCCAGAAGAAGCTCCTGGCTCCTGGCTCCTGGCTCCGGATCAGCTTAGATCCAGCCGTTGCGGCCAATTAGGGAGTGAACCAGCAGACAGAAGACCTTTCCCTCTCCCTCTCCCTCTCTCTCTCTCTGCCTCTCCTTCTCTCTCTGTGTAACTCTGACTTTCAAATAAATAAATAAATCTTTAAAAAAAAGATATGCTTTGGCCGGCGCCGCGGCTCACTAGGCTAATCCTCCGCCTAGCGGCGCCGGCACACCAGGTTCTAGTCCCGGTTGGGGCGCCGGATTCTGTCCCGGTTGCCCCTCTTCCAGGCCAGCTCTCTGCTGTGGCCCAGGAGTGCAGTGGAGGATGGCCCAAGTGCTTGGGCCCTGCACCCCATGGGAGACCAGGAAAAGCACCTGGCTCCTGGCTCCTGCCATCAGATCAGCGCGGTGCGCCGGCCGCGGCGGCCATTGGAGGGTGAACCAACGGCAAAGGAAGACCTTTCTCTCTGTCTCTCTCTCTCTCTCACTGTCCACTCTGCCTGTCAAAAAAAAAAAAAAAAAAAAAAAAAGATATGCTTTAAAAAGCCCAGGAAAATCACAGATTCAAGAAGGCGCAAGGACAAGTGTCCTTAACTCTTCAGTTTTTTCTAGAAACTAGCAAAAACAACATTCCAGTAATCCTAAGGACCTGGGGAGAAAAGATACATGTAAAACACATAAAGATCCATTTATTCTACCGCACAGTGGGTAGAAGCAGAAGATAAACACAGCGAACATGGAGTCAGACTGCGTTAGGACAAACTTATTCTTCAGTGTTCATACTGGTAGCTATCCGCTATCACCTAGCAATGAGAGGAATTTTTTTTTTCATTTGAGCAGACAAAGGCAGTTTGGTTGAACATAACTGGAGGCCACTTCTTGAACCATGCGACAGGAGTGGTTGTCAAAATGTGGGACCTGCGTTGTGGCACAGCAGGTAAAGCTGTGACACCAGCATCCCATGTGGGCACCAGGTAATCAGAGTCCTGGCCACTCCACTTCTGAGGCAGCTCCTTGCTAACAGTCTAGGAAAAGCAGCAGACAGGGGTCCAAGTGCTTAGGCCCCAGCCACCCACCGTGGGAGACCCAGAGGAAGCTTGTGGCTCAGGCCTGGCGTGGACCCAGCTGTTTCAACCATCTAGAGAGTGAGCCAGCAGATGGAAGATTCTCCCTCCCTCCCTCTCTCTCTCTCTTTCTCGCCAACTCTGACTTTCAAATAAATAAATTAATCTTTTTTTAAAAAAATGTGATCCCAAGACCAGCACCAGCATCACCTGGGACCCAGGCCTTCAGGTGATTCTGATGCTTGTTTATAGGGAAGAATCACCTGCCGAAGGAGGCACAGAGATGCACCTGCTGGGCAAACCTGAAGAATACCTGGAGCCTTCCCTGTCCTCTCTCTCGGGCCCTCCACAAACTCTGAGATCCAGAAATATAAGCCTTAAGCCAAGAAGAGCCCCTGGGATGAGTTTGCCTTTTGGTGCTGGGCTCTGGTCTCATGACCTTGGTGGAAACCCATGTTGAACCCAGAAAGAATCAACTCTAAGTAAGCCTAGGAGGGCAGTGGCTATATCTGTCCAAGCCTCTGCTTCGTCTCCAGCGCCCACACAGTTTGGGTACACAGCAGCAAGTTGCTGAGTGGAGGAGAAGGTGCGTGAATTTGAGCAGCACAAAGTTTGCTGCAGCTAAAGTCCAGAGTGGAGGGAGCCCTTGAGATAAGAGAGGACCTAATGGCATCATGCCGCTAGCTACTAACAGTTCCACCTCCTTGAACCCTTGGCTCTCACAGCCCTGGGAGTGACCGTGCAGAGCTCTGCGCAGAGTGGGTATGGGTCCCCCAAGCTTCCCCCAGCACCCGAAGGCCTGGGTCATCCCTGACAGGGCTCAGAGCGGCTGTGGCCATTACAGACAGTTGGGGCATCCCTTACCTTCCCCAGCTTGGCGTTCTCTTCAATCACACAACCTTCGTCTTCACTCACGGGCTTTCTGCAAGTGCTTCGGGCGATCTCAGCATCGATGAGGTATTCCAAACGGTCAGTGATCTGCCAAGCAGCAAGTGAGCCATTTCATCCAAAACAGCTCCTCTCCCTGTCCTGCCGAACACACGCCCCTCTCACTTTGCCTCTCCCCCTTTTCCTCACTTCCCGCCCTTGAAGTCTGACCTTCTAATCCCGTTTCCCTCCCTAAGTCTGGGCCATGCTTCATTCTCCATGATTCAGGGCAGGGAGAGGGAGTCGGGGCAGAAGTGGGAGTTACCAAAGCCATCAGCTCTCCTGCACCCTCCCTTTGAGCCTCCAAGCCTCAGTGGAGTCAGATTTCAGCTGCGCTCCTAAGTACTGGCAGAGGTGGCTCTGGCCTGTCTTGGAGGAAACTGGCTGGGAAGCATCAAGGGGTGACCAGCAGGGATCAGTCTTAAGCCACCACCTGCCACCATGGCATCCCATGGAGTCCCCCCCCGCCCACTGCTCCACTTCTGTTCCAGCTCCCTGCTCAAGCACCTGGGAAAGCAGCAGACGATGGCCCAAGTGCTTGGGGCCCTGCAGCCTTGTGGGAAACCCGGAAGAAGCTCATGGCTCCTGGCTTTGGATTGGCCAGCCTTCACCATTGCAGCCATTTGGGGAGTGAACCAGCAGATTGGAAGGGGTCTTTCTCTTTCTGTCTCTTTCCCTCCCCCACCCCACTACTGTAACTCTACTTTCAAATAAATAAAATACATATTAAAAAAAAACACACACAGGATACCAGCACTGTGGCATAGTAGGTAAAGCCACTGCCTGCAGTGCCAGCATCCCATATGGGCGCCAGCTCGAGTCATGGCTGCTCCACTTGATTTACTTATTTATTTATTTGAGAGGCGGAGAGAGAGGGGTCTTCCATACACTGATTTACTTCCCAAATGGCCTCAACGGCTGTAGCTGGGCCGATCTGAAGCCAGGAGCCAGGAGCTTCTTCTGGGTCTCCCACATGGGTGCAGGGTCCCAAGGACTTGGGCCATCTTCTACTGCTTTCCCAGGCAATAACAGAGAGCTGGATAGAAAGTGAGCAGCCAGGACTTGAACCGGTGCCCACATGGGACGCCTGCACGGCAGGTGGTGGCTTTACCCGCTACACCACAGCACCGGCCCCGTAAATAAATAATTTTTAAGAAGCTGTTAGGCTGGCGCCGCGGCTCACTAGGCTAATCCTCCGCCTAGCGGCGCCGGCACACCGGGTTCTAGTCCCGGTTGGGGCGCCGGATTCTGTCCCGGTTGCCCCTCTTCCAGGCCAGCTCTCTGCTGTGGCCAGGGAGTGCAGTGGAGGATGGCCCAAGTGCTTGGGCCCTGCACCCCATGGGAGACCAGGAAAAGCACCTGGCTCCTGGCTCCTGCCATCGGATCAGCGCGGTGCGCCGGCCGCAGCGCACCGGCCACGGCAGCCATTGGAGGGTGAACCAACGGCAAAGGAAGACCTTTCTTTCTGTCTCTCTCTCTCACTGTCCACTCTGCCTGTTAAAAAAAAAAAAAAAAAAGCTGTTAAAAAAAACACCTCAGGAAGTTTGCAGATTGCAGATAAATGGAATTAAAAATTCCACGCATAAGTTTTTCAGAATCCCCATTTCCCGGGAACTTTGCAAAGATCCTGCCCTCTTGTGCGCAGAGTCCTTCAGTTGCGCAGGCATTTAGAGAAAGCACTGCACGTACACACTGTGGTTCTGGGCGCTGGGTGGGGGTGTGTGCTCCCCGGGCCTAGGCGAGCTCGGGCTGGCCTCACCCTATGCAGGTGGGCTTCTCTGTGGAGCGAACACCTGTACCTGTAGCTGGGCTTGCAGTATCTTGGCCACCAGGAAGACATACTCGTCCTCACTGTGCTTGTTGTACTCTTGCATGGCAAACCACAGACTCTGCCTCACGTTGGCGTTCGTGACGTTGACCGGGGTCAGTGTCCTCAACACCTTCATCTCATTGTTACTGGGCTCTTGGCTGGCCGCCAGAGCCAGAGAGAGGGTGAGGAGGAGCAAGGAGAGCTTCCACGAGCTGATCATGGCCCCTCAGGCGGGAGGCACTGGTCCGTCTCCTTGTTGTCTTGGGCTGGAGCTGCAGGGATGGAGCAGTGGCTGCTGCCGCTAGATGCCAAGGGCCGGCTTTGACGGCTGCCTGCTGTATGTGTCGGCTCAGCTGGATTCTAGACACAATCAAAGGATCAGTTTCTCCAGCCACCTCTCTCCTCCACTGACATCCACCCTCTGGGATGCCAGTGAAGGAGTCTTGGCTGCCCGCCTTCCCCCTCCTTCTGCCCTGGCTGCTGTATGTTTCTGGACAGCAGTTCCTGTCTCTCCTTAGCACTAGGGGTGTCTGCCCCTGCCCCCAGTGTTCCTCACCACCTGAGGTTTCCTGGCCCCCAGCCCCACCTGCCCAACCTGCCAAGCTCCCCCATGGAGCTGGGCTCTGATTGGCCAGCCCAGCCCATGGTGCACCTGAAGCTCCAGCACTTTCAGTTCATGCCCGGCTCCGTGGGTTCTGATCTCTGGTCTGGGTGCACCTGCTGAGCCCACGCCCTTCAGGGAGGCCACACTTTGTGATGTAATCCAGCACTTGTGACCCTGCTTCAGGGAGGGCCCCTCTAGCCCACTGGGCTCCCAGCAGCTCTCAGCGGGCCACAAACCACAGACAAGTGCCTCCCACTCTGCCCTAGGAAGGAGAGCTCCTCTGGGGCATCTGCCCGGAGGTGCCAGGAGCCGGGAGGCTGCAGTGCCTGGCCTCTAAACTCCATTGCTTTGGGCTTCTCTCCTATCAGGGCGCGCAGCGGGGGCGGGGGGTGGTCATCCAGTCCACCCTGATGCCTGGGTCTGAGCCTTACAGGGAAGAGGGGTTTGCACCCCCAGAGCTCTCAGACAGTCTGCTTTTCTGTGAGACAGCAAATCCTCATCCAGCAAGTTCCTGGAGGGATGTAGATACAGGCATTCGTCCCAGGTGGCCAAGGTCAATGAACTCAAAGTGCACGTTCACAAAGTGCACAGAAATGTGCACTGTGAAAAAAGAAACATGCTTGCCACTGCCCCACTGTTCCTGAGGGAGGACACGCTTGCTGATTCGCCAGGCACTGAGATCTCAAACGATACCGTGCCCCTACCCGATGGCGGCCAAATAGCGTTTTGCAGCTGCTTCATTGTCCAGGGTATCCTGCTACGTCCTCCTCCTGACAGCGAAGCCGACAGGCCAGTTTCCCCCTGCTGTCCCATATTCCCTGCTAGCAGACCCACAGACCAGCAGGAGCACTGGGCTCAGCGGCCCAGCCTCCTCTGCAATCTCCCTAAAAACCCCCCAGAGCGTCCTCACTGAGCAGGGCACCCTCATCTATGATGGACTTCCTCTTGCCGTTGTCCCCAAACCTTGCCCTGATCATTTGACTCAGCATCAGGGGGCGGGGCTAAGCTTTGAGTGACACCACCAAGGGCCTGCAGCAGGCCAGGCACAGAGGGCACACCAGTATTTGTCGAGTGAATGAGTAAAGGTTTTGTTTGGATGAGAGAAAATAATTCACTTCTTATTTTTCCTTCTATATATTTCTCTTTGAGAAAGACTCTTGGAGCAAACTCCAGTGCACCAGCCCTGATTTCCTCCTTACATTATCTAATCCTAGCAAGAACCTTACTGAGTCAGCTTAGTGGGAGCCCCACCCCTGCCCCTATTCCTTCTGCCCTGCCCCAGGTAATTGATGTCTGCTCACCCTGGCCTGCCCTCTGCCACAATCCTGCCAAGTCCATGTAGGCAGCATCCCCCCACCCCTGGGGTTTTCTGCCTAGCCACTGACCCCCATGCTGATGCACAGCCCTGGGTCCCCACTTTCCCTCATTGTCCTCAGAATTGACCCCGACATCTCTCCCCCACCCCCAAACTCTGCTGCACTGGTTCCTTGGCCTTTCCCAATTATCCTGAGTGAAGTCAGCCTTCCCTTCTAAACCAGCGTCATGAATAACTTATTTATTGGAAAGACAGGGTTACAGAGAGAGAAAGAGAGAGAAAAAGCGGGAGACAGAGAGAAAGATACATTCTATCCACTGTTCATTCCCCCCAGATGGCCACAACAGCCACGGCTGGGCTAGGCCAAAGCCAGGAGCCTGGAATACCCTCTGGGTCTCTCACATGGGTAGCAAGGACCCAAGGACTTGGGCTGTCTTCCACTGCTTTCCCAGGAGCATTAGCAGGGAGCTGGACCAGAGGTGAAGCAGCTGGGAGTCAATCCGGTGCTCATATGGGATGTTGGCATTGCCGGTGGTAGCTTGACCTACTGCACCATGATGCCAGCCCATGGATAACTTCTTCTTTGTTATACAGAGGGCTTCACATCCTCTCCCACCCTCCCTATCTTCATCCCTTCTTGGAAAGCCTTGTCCAGGTGCGTCAGCCACTCACTCATTCATTCCTCTTTCTTATCTATCTATTTTTCCGTCCTCGTGGTCTGTATTTCAATCAACATTCTTCTTACATCTAATATGCCCCTTGGTTCTTGTTCGTAACTGTTTGCACTTTGTGTTAGGCATTTCATCTTGCTTTTTGGAACTCTCAGGCAATTTTGCCTGAGTGTTCCGCTCCAGGTGTTGCAGGGCTCAGCAACTTTTCTGTTAAGGAACGGATGGGAAATGTTTTCACGCTGCACAGGCCACGTGGTTTCTCTGAAAGCGTCTCAATTCTGCTAGTGTGACACCAAAGCAACAAGGGACAATATGCAAGGGTAGGAATGTCTATTACACAAAACTATAACGACATGCGGTGGCTTGGATTTGATCTGCGAGAGGGGGATGGGAGCATATGGATTTCCTATTCAGGTTCTTGTCTGGAGATCAGAATTCAAAGCAGAGGCTTCCTAGCACGCACCAATAGGATCGGGATTTGTGTAACAGTGAGAGAATAAACATGCCTTCACAGGTGAGTGTGGGGCACCCCACACGGAGAAACACCCATCATGAGTGCCCCCGAAACAGAGAAAATGAGAGCGGCACCCCTATTTGTGCCCATGGCCAAGAGAGACCTCTCTCCTGCTCTCCACCTCCTTTAATGAGATAAGGGATGGCACCTGCATTGGATATACACATAGCGTGGGGTCGTAGCATGTGCCCTGGTCTTGGATGAGACAGGCGGGTGTGTCAAGCTGACAGAGAGAGAAACATTACTTGATGGGGATATGAGAATTGTAGAACTCTTACTATCTACTTTTACCCTATCACCCGGGCCATCCTTGGCTGATGCCGTGTTGTGTGTGGTCCACCTGCTGCTTCCACACTCACAAATCCACCTCTGCAGTTTCATGGAGTCTTCTCAGAGACTGCTGGATGATCCTCCACTTCACCTGAAGAGTCCCCCATGCAAAATGCCATTCCCCTCACCTCAACCATCCCAGGGTCTCACTGCATCACACAAGCTTGCCAGAAGACTCAGGGTGGGCCGTGTAACTCCCTGAAATAAGGCCTTTGGTCCTGCCTGTTTCTATCAGCTTCCTCTCCCTGGAAGAAATCTCACACTGCCCTTTTCTTGGCCCGAGAACCGGATTACTGGTGTTCATGGAATTCGCAACTGGCTTCTATAGTGAAAATATAAATAATGATTGTTTTAGAACAAGGGCAAATCTATAGCTGCCACTCAGGAGACTACATGGTTTAAACCAGAAAGAAAGAAAGAAAGAAAGAAAGAAAGAAAGAAAGAAAGAAAGAAAGAAAGAAAGAAAGAAAGAAAGAAAGAAAGAAAGAAAGAAAGAAAGAAAGAAAGAAAAGAAAGAAAGAGAAAGAAAGAAAGAAAGGGGGAGAGAGAGAGAGAGAGAAAGGAAGGAAGGAAGGAAGGAAGGAAGGAAGGAAGGAAGGAAGGAAGGAAGGAAGGAAGGAAGGAAGGAAGGAAGGAAGGATCGAGCAGGTGCTGAGCACAATGGCTAGGACAAAGCTGGGACTTGGGGTGCCTGCGTGCCATGTTGGAGAGCCTGAGCTTACCTATTTGCTATTGGCTCGGTTCCTGATTCCAGCGTCCCGTTAGAACACACCCTGGGAGGCAACAGGCGATGGCTCAGATAGTTGGATCCCCAACACCCACGGGGGAGACTCTGATTGAATTCCTGGCACCTGGCCTAGTCCCAACAGTTGCATACAGTTAGGTAGTAAACCCCTGTATCTGCCTTTCAAATAAAAAAAATGCAACTAGAAACACAAATAGAGTAGAACCAGCAGAAGAATCTTTATGTTACCATTGGAAATAATATTAAGGCTATAAATCCACAAAAAGAGAAAATGAAATGAGCACGTCTAGTATAACAGTAATAAAAATAATTCAGTAAATAAGATATCAACACTCATGGATTGAATTTCTTTAAGTATTTACAACACAGTGTCTAAAAAAGACATACTTAATTGGGCCTGGCGCTGTGGCATAGTGAGCTAAGCCTTTGCCTGCAGCTCCTGCACCCGTATGGGTGCAGGTTCATGGTTCAGGTTCATTGGTCCTCTTCCAATCCAGCTCTCTGCTATGGCCTAGGAAAGCAGTAGAAGATGGCCCAAGACCTTGGGCCCCTGCACCCACATGGAAGAAGCTCCTGGTTCCTGGCTTCGGATCAGTGCACCTCTGGCCATTGCAGCCAACTGGGGAGTGAACTAGTGGATGGAAGACCTCTCTCTCTCTCTCTCTCTCTCTCTCTCTCTCTCTTTCTCTCTCTCTCACTGTCTGTAACTCTACCTGTCAAATATATAAATAAAATCTTTATTTAAAAAAGATGATGTGTCAAGAAGGACAGTTAGATATTGTGTAGTACAGAACGCCTGTGTTGTTACTGATTTTTTTGTTGCTGGTTGTAGTTTTTTTAAGATTTATTTATTTATTTATTTAAAATACAGAGTTAGAGAGCAAGAGAGAGAGAGAGAGAGAGAGAGAGAGAGCTGCCATCTGCTGGTTCACTCCCCAGATAGCTACAATGACCAGGGCTGAGCCAGGCTGAATCCAGGAGCCAGGAGCTTCTTCCAGGTGTCCCACATGGGTAGCAAGGGCCCAGGCACTTGGACAACCTTCTACTGCTCTCCCAGGTGCATTAACAGAGAGCAGGGTCAGAAGCGGAGCAGCCAGGACTCAAACCAGTGCTCAGATGGAATGCTAGCATCACAGGCGGTGGCTTAACCAGCCATGCCATAATGCCAGCCCTGCTGGTTTTAGTTTTATCAATTTCTGGGTGTTGTGCTTGATACATTCTCACTATGATTGTGGATTTAATCAGTTCTTTTTAAAAATTCTTTGTCTTTTTTTCTTTTCTTTTTTTAACTTTTATTTAACAAATATAAATTTCCAAAGTACAACTTTTGGATTATAGCAGCTTTTCCCCCATAACCTCCCTCCTACCTGAAACCATCCCATCTCCTACTCCCTCTCCCATCCCATTCTTCATCAAGATTCATTTTCAATTATCTTTATATACAGAAGATCTACTTAGTATTTACTAAGTAAAGATTTCAACAGTTTGCACCCACACAGACACACAAAGTATAGAGTACTGTTTTAGTAGTAGTTTTACCATTAATTCACATAGTACAACACATTAAGGACAGAGATCCCACATGGGGAGTAAGTGCACAGTGACTCCTGTTGTTGATTTAACAATTGACACTCTTATTTATGACTTAAGTAATCACCCAAGGCTCTTTCCAAGACTGTGGAAGCCTCTTGAGTTCACCAACTCTAATCTTATTTAGACAAGGCCATAGTCAAAGTGGAAGTTCTCTCCTCCCTCCACAGAAAGGTACCTCCTTTTTTGATGGCCCATTCTTTCTCTGGAATCCCACTCACAGAGATTTTTTATTTAGGTCATTTTATTTGCCACAGTGTCTTGGTTTTCCATGCCTGTGAAACTCTCGTGGTTTTTTTAGCCAGATCCGAATGCCTTAAGGGCTGATTCTGAGGCCAGAGTGCTGTTTAGGACATTTGCCATGCTATGAGTCTGCTGTGTATCCCATTTCCCATGTTGGATTGTTCTCTCCTTTTTAATTCTATCAGTTAGCATTAGCAGACACTAGTCTTGTTTATGTGATCCCTTTGACACTTAATCCTATCATTATGATCAATTATGAACTGAAACTGATAACTTTGACTAGTGAGATGGCATTGGTACATGCCATCTTGATGGGATTGAATTGGAATCCCCTGGCACGTTTCCAGCTCTACCATTAGGGGTAAGTCCGAGTGAGCATGTGTCGAACTGTACATCTCTTCCTTCTCTTATTCCCACTCTTATAATTAACAGGGATCACTTTTCAGTTAAATTTAAATGCCTAAGAATAACTATGTGTTAATTAAAGAGTTCAACCAATGGTATTAAGTAGAACAAAAAAAATACTAAAAGGAATAAAATAGTAAGTTGTTCTCAACAGTCAGGACAAGGGATGATCAAGTCACTGTTTCTCATAGTGTCCATTTCACTTCTATAGGTTTCCGTTTAGGTGTTCAGTTAGTTGTCACCAATCAGGGAGAACATATGATATTTGTCCCTTTGGGATTGGCTTATTTCACTCAGCATGATGTTTTCCAGATTCCTCCATTTTGTTGCAAATGACCGGATTTCATTTTTTAGTGCTGTATAGTATTCTATAGAGTACATATCCCATAATTTCTTTATCCAGTCTTCTGTTGATGGGCATTTAGGTTGGTTCCAGGTCTTAGCTACTGTGGATTGAGCTGCAATAAACACTGAGGTGCAGACAGCTCTTTTATTTGCCAATTTAATTTCCTTTGGGTAAATTCCAAGGAGTGGGATGGCTGGGTTGTGTGGTAGGGTTATCTTCAGGTTTCTGAGGAATCTCCAGACTGACTTCCATAGTGGCTTTACCAGTTTGCATTCCCACCAACAGTGGGTTAGTGTCCCTTTTCCCCCACATCCTCGCCAGCATCTGTTGTTAGTTAATTTTTTTTCTTTTCTTTTGACAGGGAGACACATGCTTAGAGATGCTATATCTTCCCAGTTAAGCATTTTCATCAGTAGAAAAATCTCTATTTTAGGTGGTGCTTCTTAGAGTGCTTTTTGTGATATCAGCCCTGCTACATAGATGTTATTTGGTGAGGTTGGCACAGTATGCTTTAATCCATCCTCATTTTCCCAAAATTTCTGGGATCATATATATAAGGTATGTTTTCTTTGTTTTGCTTTTTTAAACCATAAGCTAAATTTGTCTTCTAAATAGAGCATTCAGTCTATTTGCACCATTTTGACCACTTGGTCTTCTCTCCTTAATCTGTGCTATCTTAATATATACTAGTCCTAACATATTTTATAATCTCAAATATAATGTGGTTTCTTTAAAAAAGATGTATTTATTTATTCATTTATTTGAAAGCAGAGTTTCAGAGAAGCAGAAGCAGAGACAGAGAGAGAGAGAGAGAGAGAGATCTTCCATTCTCTGGTTCACTCCCGAAATGGCGTCAAGGACTAGAGCTGGGCTGATCTGAAGCCAGGAGCCTGGAGCTTCTTCAGGGTCTCCCACGTGGGTCCAGGGGCCCAAACACTTAGGCCATCTTCCACTGCTTTCCCAAGGCTGTTAACAGGGAGCTGGAGAGGAAGTAGAACAGCCAAGATTCAAACCAGGGTCCGTATGGAATGCCAGCATCATAGGTGGCAGCCTTAACTGCTATGCCACAATATCAGCCCCTAAATTTGGATTTTTTAACTGCCTCTAGTTGTGTATTTCCTTTACTAAATCTTATATGGATTTAGTAAATCCTAAATCCTATGCAGCATGATTTAAATTAATGGCTTGTTGTCTTGGGTCAGGTGTAAAAAACTCAGGTTTTATATTTTGTTTTTTTTTTAAAGATTCATTTTTTTTATTTATTTGAAAGCCAGAGTTAGAGACAGAGAGAGAGAGAGAGAGAGAGAGAGAGGTAATGAATCTTCCATCTGTTGGTTCACTCCCCAAATGATCGCAACAACTAAGGCTGGACCAGGACAAAGCCAGGAGCCTGGAGCTTCATCCCAGGTCTCCCACCTACATAAACAATGGGCATTGGATCCATGAAAGAGAATTGAGGTTCTTGAAACGAATATAATGTCAATGAAAGTGGGCATGAGATTGAAGAACAATAGATATGGGTCCATGGGTCCAAAAACAGAGAGTAAGGTCCATGAAAAATAGGGTCCATGAATAAAAGATGAGATCCATAACAAACAGGTATGTGATCCATGAACAATAGGAAAGGAGCTGATGTCCAATAGACATGAAGACATGAAGACTACAGCAATGGGCACTGCACCCAAGAAGAATGGATGAAATGTGTATGAGATTGACGCCAAGAAGCACAGGATCCAAGGAAAGGGGGATAAGAGCCATGCACCACTGACATGAGCAACGCTCGTAGAGGGCTGTGAATGAAAGGTAAGAGGACAGTGAACTACAAGCCTGCATCCATGAGCAATAGACACGGGGATTGTGAATGATGGGGGTGAGGTTCATGGACAGTGAGCTTGAGGTTTATCAAGTGGGCCACAAGCTCTAAGGAGATGAGCACAGGATTCAGGAACAGCAGAATATATCCATGGAAAATGGGTGTGAGGTCCACGGAAAACAAGGATGGGGTGAATTAACAGCAAGTTTATTCGTGGAAGTGGGCACGGGATCCAAGATAGTGAGATGGGGTGTATGACCAAGGGACAAGATATTCATGAACAATGTTTACAGGGTCCATAGGCAAAAAGGAACTGAAATGAGGTCCATGAAAATTGATATATGTCCCGTGAACAATGGATGTGGGGTCTGTAAACAGTGGATATGGAGTCCCTGACCAACAAGCGTGTGGCCCAGAAGCAAGGGGGATGGAACTCAAGAATAACTAGATGGAGACCATGAATGACATCCATGAACAGTGGACACTGGGTGCGTGAACAACAGGAAGTATCCATAAACAATGGCCATGAGGAAGCTGGTGTAGGGTCCATGAACATGCATGGGATCCATGAACAATGACCTGAGGTCTATGAAAATGGGCACAGGATCTAAGAACTATCGGATGGGATCCTTGAACAGTGGCCATGAGATCCATGAAAAAATAACATAGTTTCCATTAAAACTGGCAATGTCATCCATACACAATAGTGTAGGCTCAATGAAAGCAGGTATGTGATCCATGAATATGGTCTTGGTATATGAAAATATGAGGTTCCAGAACAATGGGTATAAAGCCCATAAGTGACGGTCAAAAGGTCTTTGAAAATGACATGGAGTTCACACACAACAGACAGATGGTGAAGAACAATGGACGAGAAACAGCCATGGGGTCCAGGAAAATGCCTGGAGCCCTTGAATACCAGGCATGGGGTCCTTGAAAAGCACGTATGGGATCCTTGAACCCAAAGAGGCTGATTTTGTCCAGCCACAGGCCAGAGGCAGATCAGCCTTGCAGGCCACACGGACCCACCTTGGTAAGTAGACCCTCATTCAAGGTTGAAAGGTATTTACAGATCATACACACAAGCCAGTCAATACACCAAAACACTCAGACCACCATGTCTGTGCTACACCCATGTCATCCACAGCTACCTCTGAAAATCCTGTCCCATCAGGGCTACAACAAATGCCTGGGTTCAAGAAAGGGCAAACTCTCTGCCAAGATATAGTGCAATAGAAACCCTCAGAAATCCCAGAGGAGGGGGGACGGCCCTTGCCTTTCCACTCTTTTTTTTTTTTTTTTTTTTTGACAGGCAGAGTGGACAGTGAGAGAGAGAGAGACAGAGAGAAAGGTCTTCCTTTTCCGTTGGTTCACCCTCCAATGGCCGCCGCGGCCAGCGCACCGCGCTGATCTGATGGCAGGAGCCAGGTACTTATCCTGGTCTCCCATGGGGTGCAGGGCCCAAGCACTTGGGCCATCCTCCACTGCACTCCCTGGCCACAGCAGAGAGCTGGCCTGGAAGAGGGGCAACCGGGACAGAATCCGGCGCCCTGACCGGGACTAGAACCCGGTGTGCCGGCTCCGCAAGGCGGAGGATTAGCCTAGTGAGCCGCGGCGCCGGCCTGCCTTTCCACTCTTAAGAATCCTCCAGAGAGGAGGCAGGTACTATGGCACAGTGGGTTAAAGTCCCAGCCTGCAGCACCGGCATCCCATATGGGCGCTGGTTCTAGTCCTGGCTGCTCCTCTTCCGATCCAGCTCTCTGCTATGGCCTGGGAAAGCAGTAGAAGATGGCCCAAGTCCTTGGACCCCTACATCCATGTGGGAGACCTGGAAGAAGCTCCTGGCTCCTGGCTATGGATCAGCTCAGCTCTGGCCTTTGAGGCCATTTGGGGAGTAAACCAGCGGAATGGAAGACCTCTCTCTCTCTCTGGTTCTACCTCTCTCTGAGACTCTATCTTTCAAATAAATAAAATAATTCTAAAAAAAAATCTTCCAGAGAAGGCACTGCCACCTCCGCTCGATCCCACGGGTGCCCACCTCTCACACCCCATCTCTCTACCTTTCCAAGGCTTCCTCCCAGCGAGGACCCCAGCACAGGGATTTGCTACCCCGGAGATGTCTGTCACCACCCTGGATGTCTCTCCCAGGGGCATTTGGTGCTGCTGACAGCCACAGAGACGAGAGTGGGCACCCAGTGGGGGAGAGAGGCTTCAAGGAAGTGGAAATCAAGGACCTGAAACTGCTGCCTTCTGAGCTGCTGCCCAGCCCTGAAGCACACGTTCTTGGCATCCAGGCAAGCCACAAGAGAACGGCTTTTCAGCAGCATCAGTTACCCTTCCCCACCCTGTTCAGGGCCTGGCTCCTTTGCAGAAAGGTCACTTGTTCTGAGCCTGGTCCCTGAGATGAGAGCAAAGTGATTGCAGAGAGCTGAGCCTTGCAAAATTTGCATTCCCTTAAGTACAATCCAGGAGGAGTATGGAGAAGTCGAAGAAAGAATGCATGAAAAAATAGAAGGACTAGAGTAATGAATGAACACACCCATCAACTCGTGGGGCATCTCTCTGAACTAACACCCAGGAACTGGGGAGTTTAAGTCATTTATCACTCTGCAGCTCAGTTAAATACCGGCAGTGACAATAAACTCTGCATCCTTTATCGCTGGCTGTGACCTCCGTAGCAAACAAGTGATACAAAACACTGCAAAACTGCTCATGGACCTAGAATGCATGCTGGGTTGCCTTTAATTCTGCTGGGGTTATGCAGACCTTGGGCTGCTGATTGGAGAGGACACAGGACTTTTGCTGGGAGAAGTCACAGGCATCCCCCCGGCCGAGGTCTGTGCACAGGTGCTGTCCAGGATGGTAAATTTGGTAATCCATGCCAGGGAATGGATGATATAAGTGCAGCGTACCTAAAATGAGAGCATTGCAACACAGCAATTAGGAAAAGATAAGGCACTGACACCATGCAGCATGTAGAGGAGTCTCAAGGTACAGTAATAAAAGCACAACAGAAAAGGATGGAAGGAAAGACAGAAGGAGGAAGGGAAACCAGGCACCTGGGAGCAGGAATGGAGGAGCTCAAGGATCCACCAGGACAGCATGCAGAAGGGACTGAATTCTCCCAACTGAATCCATGGCCCCGTGAGACAGCAACTTCCTGGGGCCATCACCTGCCCTCTGGGACACTCCATCCCCCTCACAGCCTCCACAGTGCACTGCATGCTGGAGAAACTGCACCCACCCCATGTGTTCCAAGGCCAAATCACTGTCTGAGCCATGGTCCCACTTGACACCCCTCCAACTGGGCAGCAGCACAAACCCTCCCAGGGGAGGCTGCCCACCAGGCTGTGTGTTGGGTGCTGAGACTGGCCTCAAGCTCTCACACCCCACGGGTCACATGTCAGTCACATGAATCATGTGTCAGTCACATAGATCACCTGCCAATCATGGGATGGTGATGACAGAACTCAGACTGACCAGGAAACGGGCTCATGACCCAGGGACTGGGGGGACAGAGTGGTGGAACAGATCACTGGGAAGTCCTCCAGTCCTCAAGAACATGAGCAAGAAGAGTGACGACCACAAGGAGAACATGCTTTGCCTAAGCCTTGAGGGTACAGGGCTGGGACCAGGAGTGAGGTTCCACGCAGACATGGAGGCCCTGTGGACATCTGTCCCCATGAGCCTGTGGTCAGCCTGCTGGGCCGTGAGCAGGGGGCTCCCGCCCAGCACCAGGGTCAGGCTGTGTCCACCTGAGTTGACCAGCTCCTGCTTCTAATGTGGGAGCCCTGACACCTGGTGGGACAGGGGTCAAGAGCTCTCCATCCATCTGCCCCGAGACTTTCCTAAGCCTCCCCCCAGAGACCCTTCATTCTTGCAAGATCCACTGTGATGCTTGCGAGTTGATTTTATCCTCAAACCTTTTTCTCTCCTGGGCCTTCTTGCAATGGGCAGTTGTCAATATCTTCATCGTGTTTTTTGCAAATGGTGCGGCCCAGCTCCAAGTCCACTAAATAGATCCAAGAATACTTCTGTCGAAAAGAAATTGCAGAAACTGCTATGAGATATTTTGCTGGAGGGAGTGAAGCCAAATGAACCAAGGGTGTGGTTGTGCAAAGGTAAGTAAGTAAAAACACACAGATGTATGCAATCTCTCTGAGTTTTATTTTTTCCCATCTTTCCTCTTAATTCTTCATTTCTTTCCATAAACATGCCCTAAAGATGTGCACAAGAGTCTTTGCTCCGCATCATTCCCAATGGTAAAAGCCTGGTTGTAGCTGGAAGATAGAGTGTGGCACATTCACACAACGGAATCCTGCCCAGCTGTAATCTGCCCACTCTGCAACCACACCTGACAACAGATGTCTCACAAACGCGCACCTTGGTAAAGAACACACCTAGGGGTCAGTGCCGACCCCACAGGGCAGGAAGGGGCAGAACTAAGATTGGAGATCAGAGCAGCCCAGAGCACAGGGGCTCTGGGCACTGCTGTCTTTCGTGGGGAAGCTGACATCACACCAGGGCTCATCTTGCCAAGTCTTTAAGAGGTGAACATTCGGTGTTCCGTGCCAGTCTACATTTTCATGAAAGTTCTTTGAAAAGCTACTGAAGATCCTTTTCATTCCCATGAATAAAGGTCCATGAAAACCCAAAAGGCACCACCAGAGAGAGAACAAGCCAGGAAGGAAATTCTCCCAGAGAGGAGCATGCGGCTCACCTGACTGATCTGGAAGTTGTCTGGAAGTGGACTTCCTCTGGGGCTCAACAGGCAGCAATGACTCCCACTCATGCCTTGTGACACCAGCACACACGCATTCACACCTCTTGACACCTACACACTCACAGCCCATGACACCAACACACACGCATTCACACCTCTTGATACCTACATACTCACACCCCATGACACTGACATACCCATATACACCCCATGACATCAACACACACTCATGCCTTGTGGCAACACATCCACACTCACACCCCATGACACTGACACACTCACACTCACAGCCCATGACACCAACACTCTCACGCCCCATGACACTGACACACCCATACAGACCCCATGACACCAACACACACTCATGCCTTGTGGCAACACATCCACACTCACACCCCATGACACTGACACACTCACACTCATAGCCCATGACACCAACACACTCACACTCATAGCCCATGACACCAACACACTCACACCCCATGACACTGACACACCCATACAGACCCCATGACACCAACACACACTCATGCCTTGTGGCAACACATCCACACTCACACCCCATGACACTGACACACTCACACTCATAGCCCATGACACCAACACACTCACACTCATAGCCCATGACACCAACACACTCACACCCCATGACACTGACACACCCATACAGACCCCATGACACCAACACACACTCATGCCTTGTGGCAACACATCCACACTCACTCCCCATGACACTGACACACTCATAGTCATAGCCCATGACACCAAAACACAGCCCATGACACCGACGCACCCATACAGACCCCATGATACTGACACACCCACACACTTACACCTCCTGACACCCCCCCACCCAACACTCATTCACCTCTAGTAACATCTGTGCACTCACACACATACACCCTTTGACACCAACACACAACACACACACACACACACATTCATGCCTGACACACATCAGCAACCCTCACACCTTCTGCCCAGCCCCCACACACCCAGCCAGGTCTGGAGGCCCCCCGTTGGGGCAGATTCTTTAGGATCAATGGGGTCATTGGCACGGAGGGGTCCTCCAACTCCCAAGGCCCAGGCCTGGGGAGGACCCCAGGAGGAAGCAACCATCAAACCCTGGGGAAAGCTGTGTCTCTGGTTACAGAGACAGAAGCCCTGGGGTTACAGAACTTGGTGCACACCTAGGACCTCCTTCCGTGTCCCCACTAATTCCCAAGTGGCTCTTCATCCTGGAAGGTGCTCTAGCCTGGGCACAGGGATGGTTGGACAACACCCATTGCTCCATTCAAAGGAAGCAAGAGTTTTTTGTTTTTTGTTTTTTTTAATTTCAGAATTTTTAATATGCAGTATCTGCAGTAACATTGTGACAGCTCCAGACTGTGGATTGACACACAATACTTAGAACAGATTTATATTTGGTCAACACCGGACATCACTGGGAAGCCTTCCCGTAAGCAGGGGATGATGATATCTGAATTTGTGCCTGGTCTAAGCTCTTCCCCACCCACTGCCTTCGAGTCTGCCAAGGGGCTGCCTTTGAGCCAGCAAGGTGTTGCGCCCCACCCCCACCTCTTCCCTTCCCTCTGCCCCTCCTCTGGCTCCTTCAGCCTCTCAGTGGATAGAATCCTTGTGCCCTGTGCTCAGGACAAAGACCTGCAGCTCCTCCTCGACTCAGCTCCTCTCTGTCTCACACACACCTGCATGCCCCACACCTGCCTCCACGTCCACCTGCGGGCAGCCAGGTGACCATCCAGGGGGCTGTGCAGGCCACTGTACATGCAACAGCCCACCAGAGAGGGGCCAGCTCCAATGTCCGAGGCTCCCCCTCCAGAGGGATCTCAGTACTAACTCCTCACCCCCCACCTCCCCCTGCACCCCTGCCTCTGAGCACCTCCTTCCTGGAGGCACTGCCCCCACCAAGATGTTCACCTAGCTCGTCTCAGTCCAAGGGCCACTCTGTGGCCGCCTGCACGACCCCTCCCCAAAGCTGGGTCCTTCCAAGCTCCTGGGCCCTTCTAAAATTGGCCCTCCTTACCCAGCAACCCCAGTAGCTGCCGCTTCTGCCCTTCGTGCCTGCCCCCCAACCCCATGTCATTTCACAGATGGCACCTGCTCACCTCCCACTAATGCACTCGCAGGTACGGGAGACTGCACCACCTCTGCTTTTACTCAAGCATGTCAGCCCCATGAGAACAGGTCCCTGGCTGCCTCCACTGCTGATTTCCTGCGCGACATCTTCCCAAGAGTGACACTCCTATCACTGAGGGCCCAGCCCTGCTGAGAGTGGGCACCACCTTTGCCATTGGTTTCAGCAAGGGTACCTGGCACCCCACCCAGCCAGCTGTCAGCCATCACCCATGATGGCTTTTTCCCTCTGCCAACCACTGCTACTCCAGCTCCCTGCCTGCCTTTCTCTGTGTGTGTGTGTGTGTGTGTGTGTGTGTGTTCTGGCTTCTCTCTGTCTCACTCCGAGGCTGCATTTCCGAGGTGGTGCTCCCGTCTCCCCATTTCTTCCTCGGCTTCCCAGGGGCTGCCCTTTGTATGGGAAGAAACCCAACAGTTGAGGCTCTTCCATGGAACCCTGTGTTTATAAACTAAAAGATGATATTTCCAAGTACAAAAGGAGCTGCTCTTTGCTGCAAACCCAGGGCTCACGCCCTGACCCGCCAGCCTGCCTGAGCTCCGGGAGGAGTGTGGGAGCTGCAAGGGGCGACGCTGGGGCCACTCACCTTGCGCTTGCTCCGCCTGATCCGCATAAACTTGTAGGCAAACTCATCCTCCTGGGACTCGTTGAACTGATACAGGACATGCTCCACGGAGATGGCAAAGACCTCCTCGTTCTTATTGATGTCTACGAATCTGGAGCTGGAGACCTGGCTGCCCAGAAGGATGAGCCCCACAAGCAGGAGTGCCCTCCACAACATGGCTGTCCTCGGGGATGGGGACATGTAGGCTGTAGGGGACGATGGCGGCGGGACCCGGTGACGTCCTTGTCAGCTGCAAGCCTACACAGCCCTGCCTACGGAGGCCTGGAGCTTCTGACTGCCTCCCTGTTGGCAACGTTGTTGGATCAGCGGCTCTGTCCAGTGCCTTGTCTCCACTCCCCCACGCAGTCCCTCTCATCACGGCCAAACAGGAACAAAGCAGGCAGTCACATTTTCCAGGCTGTGGCCCCATAGGCGTGCATGTGCGTACGTGCACTGTGCTTATCTCCTGCACATTTCCAGGGCTGCCTCATTCACCCATAGCCCAGTCCTCACAAGACCTGGGGGTTTAGGGGGAGGGTTGTCTCTAGCTCTGCATCCCAGGATTGGCGGAGTTACAGGAGCTAGCTGGTCCACAAATAACAGTGGACCTGGAGTCCTGGGGATTTGAGGAAAAAACCAAGTCTGCGCCAGCGCCACGGCTCACTAGGCTAATCCTCCACCTAGTGGCGCTGGCACACCGGGTTCTAGTCCCGGTTGGGGCGCTGGATTCTGTCCCGGTTGCCCCTCTTCCAGGCCAGCTCTCTGCTGTGGCCAGGGAGTGCAGTGGAGGATGGCCCAAGTGCTTGGGCCCTGCACCCCATGGTCAAGACCAGGAGAAGCACCTGGCTCCTGCCTTCGGATCAGCGCGGTGCGCTGGCTGCAGCGCGCGCAGGCCGTGGCAGCCATTGGAGGATGAACCAATGGCAAAAAGGAAGACCTTTCTCTCTGTCTCTCTCTCACTATCCACTCTGCCTGTCCAAAAAAAAAAAAAAAAAAAAAAAAAAAGAACCAAGTCTCCTTTGACCTTGGCCTCCCCATGCCCTAAGGCAGCTTCAGGACAGCAAATAGTGAGAGGCCAGCATCTGTGGTAGGGAGACTGGCACTCCACCATCACTGGCATCTGCTGGCTGAATTGCCTTCTCTCTCATGCCCTGGTGCCTGTGCTTGGTGGGAGCTGAATTACAGAGAGAGAGAGAGAGAGAGACAGGCAGAAAGGTCTTCAATCCACTGGTTCAGTCCCCAAATGGCTGCAATGGCCAGAGCTGCACCAGGCGAAAGCCAAGAGCCAAGAGCTTCTTCTGGGTCTCCTGCGTGGGTGCAGGGACCCAAGCACTTGGGCCATCCTCCACTGCTTTCCCAGGCCATTCGCAGGGAGCTGGATTGCAAGCAGAACAGCCAGGACTCAAACTGGTTCCCATATGGGATGCTGGTGCTGCAGGAGGGGATTTAACCTACTACCCCACAGCACCACCCGGAGCAATTTCTAACATTCTAGGGTAAGACTCCTGGAACAGGGGGAATGCTGTGTACAAAGCCATAGCTCCGCTGAGATGGGTGTGAATGACAGTCATGGGTTGGAGAAGGAATCAGGCTAGGCTGGGGAAGGGACAGCCCTGTCTAGCCCCAGCTAAAATTTGCATGTGGCAAGGTGGACCTGAGCCCCCCTGTACCCTCCACCTGGGCAGCGGCAGACTCCCAGTCCTTCGTGCTCAGGGTGGTTATAGGGCCCCACCGGGGTCTCTCCGAGGCCTTGTGGGATCTGTGATGAGACTCCTCCTGGGGAGGAGCTCACACTGATGAGTTCTGATTGCTTTCTCCAGTCCCAGGTGGCTTCTTACCTAGGGTTTTCCCTTTCCAAGACCTCATGGAGATTCAAGGCCTCCCTGAGCTCTTCTGTCCACCTGTTTCCTCTTTGCTTCTTTTATGCATTTGTGTCACAATTTTGTACTCTCCAGATCCAACGGGCAATTCTTCACTTCTTGAGAGAGACCTCCCTTTCCATGCTGTCCCCTCTCCAGCACCTGCCTTCCCAGTCGCACAAGTGGACAGCA
This sequence comes from Oryctolagus cuniculus, assembly GCF_964237555.1. NCBI lineage: Eukaryota > Metazoa > Chordata > Mammalia > Lagomorpha > Leporidae > Oryctolagus > Oryctolagus cuniculus. The sequence continues at coordinate 47,672,745 of NC_091442.1, read as the reverse complement.
GCAGCTCCAGGCGCTCACCACTGCCAAAGGCCCAGTGGACACCTGAACACATGCTCGAGAGCCCTCATCAACCCCAGTGCTCACTTCTCTCCTCTGCTTCTGCCTAAACATCGTGGTGGCCGGGGAGCAAGTTCTGTGTGACATCAGATTTTTGAACTTCACTAAGATGTGGTTTAGGTGTTAGGGTATGGACAGTGTTGGCAAATCTTCTATCATTCATTCCAGTGATAGGAAGGAATATAGATTCTATGGCTTCTAGGCAACTGTTCTACATAATAAGAGATGAAATCTGTGTAGCGGATCCTTTAAGCTTTGCATGTGTCTTCTGATTTTTTTCATTGTAGATTCTTTTAGTTATTGAGATAGATGCTCCAAGCACCCAAGCTAGCATTGGCCAATTTTTCTTCTAGCCCTGTCCTGTGTTGCTCTATGTAGTTTGAGATCATAAGAGGCAGCATCACAAGTGGAAGCATTGTGACTTCTATGATCAGGCAAATGTGTACCCCTGAGTTCCCAAAAGGCTTCTAATCCCATACTTGTGGAGTGCTAACACCATCAGAAACAGAGGTATAGCCAGAACTAGTCACCCTCTTTTTTATTGAATTTGTTTATTTATTTGAGAGACAGAAATAGTTCTCGTCCTCTCTCCCAAATGCCAGTAGCAGCCCCCAGCTGAGGCCATAGCCAGCAGCTGGAAAGTCAGCCCAGGTCTCCCTTAGGTGTGGCAACAACTTGACTACTTGAGCCTGCTGCCAGTCAGGGTCTGCTTTAACAAGAATCTGGAGATAGGAGCTGAAGCCAGGTGTTCTGATGTATGATGTGGGGTCTTAACCAGCATCATGACTGCCAGGTCAAACGCCTACCCCAGATGCCCCCATTATTATCAAGGGCTCCAACTAGAGGCTCATGGGACTCACAAGAGGACACTTGCAAATAGCACAGCCTTTGGTCCAGAGCCCTTGGTGATGCTAGGTGCATCTGAGCTCAAACTGCACCTTCAGGTTGGAAAAGATCAGGACACCAGACCTTGACATTGTAAGACAGGAGCCAAGGTGAAGGGGCTCCCCGCTGTGTGAGCAGTGCTGGCCAGAGTCCAGGGAATTTGACTGTCCTTGTCTGTAGACAACAGGCACAGGGACTGGGAGCAAGGACGCCACCCCTCAGAGCCTGGGTGCTCTCTTAGCCAAGGACTAGCGACAGACTGGGCTTGCTGACCACATGGACACATTCCCATAATACAGATAGACCTGTGTCATACCCGGAGGATGCAGCAAATCCTACACACAGGTTGGTCCTTGGGAATGGGTTGGCCAAGAAAGAGATAGGCTCTCATCAACGTCCCCAGCAGCTCAGGAAAAAGAGCCACGATCCTCAGCCACTCCAGTCTGAAGGCTCCACTGTCACTGGCTCCTGCCTACTGCAGTTCCCAGTCATCATTCACCTGTCCCCCTGCCCCTCTGCTCCCCGGCCAGGACCTGAGCAGAAGGACTTGCTGCTCAGGGCAGGCATCTGCCACCACCCTACAGGCCTCTTTCAGAATCAGCGAGTGGTGCTGATGGCCAGGGAGACCAGCCTGGGCACCCAGTAGGGAGCACAGGCCCTCAGGGAGAAGGTGAGGGTGTGGGGACCAGGGCTGCTGTTTTCTAAGCTGTCACCCAGCCCTGGAGAAGACAGTGTTGGCATTTGGATGGGCCACACGTTGGCCCCAGTTGGCCTTCCCTACCTCATGCCTGGGCCTACTTCCTCTGCAGAAACGCCACCCACTCTGAGCCTGGTCCCTGAGAGGGAAGCAGACGAGGTACAGGCAGATGCGCCCTGGAAAAAGCTCTCAGAGTGAATGGTGGGAGGCGGGGTGGAGAAATTAGAGAAAAAAAGAATGCATAAACAAAGGACTAAAATGACTGACTGAATGAATGAATGAGCACACAAATCAACCCACGGGATCCCCACATGACCTTCTGCTCCTGAACTGGGGAGTCTGAGTCACTCAGTGTTGCACCTGCAGCCAGGTAATGATAAATTCCCCACCCTTACCCCCTGGCAGTGACCTTCAGGGCAAACAAGTGATACAAGACAGTACAGAACTGCTGGGGGCCCAGAGGCATGCTGGGCTGACTTTAATTCCAACCAAGGCTGTACAGACCTTGGACTGCTGATCATCACACTCTAGACAGAACAGGACATCCATGGGGAGAAGCCACAGATCCCTGCCCCACCTATTTCTGCGTGACAGGTGCTGTACAGGAGCGTGAACTGGGAAAACCAAGGTCGAGCATCCACAAGAAAAGTACAGTGCACCTGAAAAAAAAAATTGCAACATAATAATTAGAAAGTTAATGTATGCAGATCACGGATCATATAGTAAGGTCTCAAATGCAGAAAAAGTACCAAAGAGGAAAAGCAAAACCAGGCACCTGGGAGCAGGAATGGAGGAGCTCAAGGATCCACCAGGACAGCACGCAGAAGGGACTGAATTCTCCCACCTGAATCCATGGCTCCATGAGACAGCAGCTTCCTGGGGCCATCACCTGCCCTCTGGGACACTCCATCCCCCTCACAGCCTCCACAGTGCACTGCATGCTGGAAATACTGCACCCACCCCATGTGTTCCAAGGCCAAATCACTGTCTGAGCCATGGTCCCACTTGACACCCCTCCAACTTGGGCAGCAGCACAAACCCTCCCAGGGGAGGCTGCCCATCAGGCTGTGTGTTGGGTGCTGAGACTGGCCTCAAGCTCTCACACCCCATGGGTCACATGTCAGTCACATGAATCACGTGTCAGTCACATAGATCACCTGCCAATCACGGGATGGTGATGACAGAACTCAGACTGACCAGGAAACGGGCTCATGACCCAGGGACTGGGGGGACAGCGTGGTGGAACAGATCACTGAGAAGTCCTCCAGTCCTCAAGAAATGAGCAGGAGAAGAGTGAGGACCACAAGGAGAACATGCTTTGCCTAAGCCTTGAGGGTCTCTGGAAGGTACAGGGCTGGGACCAGGAGTGAGGTTCCACACAGACATGGAGGCCCTGTGGACATCTGTCCCCACGAGCCTGTGGTCAGCCTGCTGGGCCGTGAACAGAGGTCTCCCACCCAGCACCAGGGCCAGGCTGTGTCCAGCTGAGTTGACCAGCTCCTGCTTCTAGTGTGGGAGCCCTGACACCTGGTGGGACAGGGGTCAGGAACCCTCCATCCATCTGCCCCGAGACTTTCCTAAGCCTCCTCCCAGAGACCCTTCATTCTTGCAAGATCCACTGTGATGCTTGCAAGTCAATTTTATCCTCAAACCTTTTTCTCTCCTGGGCCTTCTTGCAATGGGCAGTTGTCAATGTCTTCATCGCGTTTTTTGCAAATGGTGCGGCCTAGCTCCAAATCCATTGAAAATATCATTGTCCATGTCTGTCAGGAAGAAATTATACCAACTGCCAAATCTTTGTAAATCCAGAATGAAGAAAAAAAAAACAACAAGGCAGAGTACCAAGTAAAGTGGTGGACAAAAGTGATGGAATCCACACGTGTCTATGAAGAGATGTGTACACAATAGGTGCAAACTGTCTGCATGTGTGCAGCACCATGTCCTTCTGTGACTTCCCAGTGGTTGACACCAATATCACATGCCAGGGCATGAATATATAGGGTGATCCACATTCACACCACTGAATCCTACCCAGGTGACAGCCCCTCAACAATAGGAGGTGACTCTCACGTGTCCCCATGCACAGCATCAGCCAGACACAACAGACAGCTGCTGAAGGACCGTTTGCATAGAGCAGGAAAGAGTAGGACCAAAGCCCGAGACTAGAGACGAGAGCTTTGGCCTCCTTTTGGGTAATAGAATCTAGATTAGTGCCTGGGCAGGACCCCGTGGAGACAGGTGTGTTGTTTCAGCTGGAGCTGGGCAACAGTGTGCAGCTTGCCAATGTCACGGAGGTGAAGACACATGAGCTCTGGGCTGCTGCGTCTGTAAGGGAGTTTTCAGATGATCTCTGTTTTTCATGCGTCCATAAGGTGTTCAGAAGTGTGTCTGCTTTCAGACTGGGGTGAATTGATAGAAACAAATCCAGCCCCCAACACAGTGGGGCACTGTATCTAGAAATTGGAAGGCTGACTTCACGTGGCGCTCAGCATCCGAGCAGGTGACAATAATATCCCCATGCTCACTCGCACACTCATTCCTCACACACACACCACCAACACACTCACTCATGCCCATCACAAACCAGCCTGTCACACACTCATGCCTGACAACACACCAACACACTTACTCATGCCTTTCGCACACCAGCCCATCACACACTCATGCCTGACACATCCTGACAGCACTCACAAATGCCTATCACACATTGACACACTTGCACTCATGCCTGACACACACCAGCCCATTCAAACAATCTGACACACCCTGACAACACATATGCTTCTACCTGACACACACCAACACATTCCTACACTCATGTCTGACACACAATGGCAACATACTTGCACACTTGTGTGTGACACATTGGTGACACTTGTACACTCGTGCCTGATCCACACACTTGCACACTCACACTTGACACCAACATTACTCACACACACTCATTCCTGACTCACTCCAACAGCACACTCACACACATGTCTGACACAATGCAGAAGACACTTGCACATCCATCCCTGACACCAACAGGACTCGCACACTCATGCCTGATTCACCAGTAGTGTCACCTACTCCTCCACAGCTGCCCAAGCCCCGTTGCGTGGTCCCCACACTCTCAGCCAGGCCTGGGGCTTGTGGCTGGGGCAGATGCAGCAGGGTCAGCAGTCATCAGCGCCAAGGGCTCCTGTGGCCCTGAGCACTCGGGACTGGGATCCACCCAAGGAGACAGTGCCCAAGGTCACAGGAAAGTCCCTGGGAAACTGTGGCTTGTGCCAGAGGGAGGGTCCCCAGGCCATAGGTTGCAGGAGCATGGCATGCCCCCGGGGCCCACATCACCAAGCCTTTTCTGCCTCCTGCCTGGGGGCAGGGCTCCTCACCCAGGAGGTTGCCCTGGGAAGGGACCCAGTGACTGCCACGCACCTTTTGCTGGGCTCGGCCGACCTCCAGCAGCCTGTACACCTGCTCCTCCGTGCTGTCGTCATTGAACTGAGCCACAGCAAACTCCACGGATGCCACGAAATAGTCTAGGTTCTGACTAACATCGACAAACTCCTTCTGAATGGTCCAGAAATGGGTGCCCAGCACAACGAGCCCCGCAAACAGGGGTGTCTTCCACAGCATGGCAGTCCTCGCAGTCAGCACCGCAGGCCAGGGCAGGGGCTGTCCGTTCTGGGCCCCGCACAGCCCTGCCCACCAGAGCTCTGAGCCCATGACCACCTCCCTGTAACAGGCACCTCTGTCCAGCGCCTCCTCTCCATTCCCCCCGCCCAGGCTCTCCCGATATCAAGAAATGGAAATAGAGCAGTAGGTCATAGTTCCCACCCTTGGTCACATGAGCTCTGGGTCCTGGGCCATGCACGCCGCGTGCCTGCTGTCTGCACATCTCCAGGGCTGCTTCCCACGAGCTCTGCCAGCAATGCCCCCCAGTGAGGGGTCCTGCACCCACCTTGCTTGCCCTCAATGCAGTACAGGGAAGGATATCCAGGGTCACACGATTCCTGGGAACGCTGATGAGCTCATTCCTGGGAAGCAGAAGAAATCAGCAAGCCTGCCCGTGACCTTGGCTGCAGCTCACCACCCCCCACCCCCAGCTGGGCCCAGGACAGTACAGCGTGTGCAGCCAGCAGTGGGGAGCTACCTAGGAGAGAGGCCAGCTTCTCACTGCTCTGACCTCCTTCTTCCAGAAGGTATATCCTGCTATATGAAAGATGTTACTTTCTATTTTAGCAGGGCCAATACATGGAAAATAGCTAAATTAAATGTTATTATAAAAAGGAAGCAATAATGAGATCCCGGCTAAAGTGGGTGCTAAGTGCCAGTGATATATACACAAAGATGCCAAAACATAAAAACAAAAACAAAAAAAAAGGATGTTATTAAAAAAAATAGGGTCAGCTGTGTTAGGCCACCATGAGAGCTTGCAAATGCAGTTAAAGAGGAGGAGGATCGTGGGCAACGGATTGCGGTGATTTGTCCCCGGTGAAGTCCCTTCAGAGCCCTTTTCCTTTGGAATTTCCCTGGGAACGATGGGGCCACCAGGAAAGGGGTGTCCAAGAGTCAAATGCCCTCACGGGGCCAGCGCCGTAGCTACTAGCCTAATCCTCCACCTATGGCGCCAGTACCCCAGGTTCTAGTCCTGGTTGGGGCACCCGATTCTGTCCCAGTTGCTCCTCTTCCAGTCCAGCTCTCTGCTGTGGCCTGGGAGGGCAGTGGAGGATGGCCCAAGTGCTTGGGCCCCTGCACCTGCATGGGAGACCAGGAGGAAACACCTGGCTCCTGGCTTCAGATCGGTGCAGTGCACCGGCCGTGGTGGCCATTTGGGGGTGAGCCAACAGAGGGAAGACCTTTCTCTCTGTCTCTCTCTCTCACTGCCTAACTCTGCAGAAGACATCTGGTGAAAAGGAAATGCAGCAAAGATACCTAGAGCTGTGACCTTGTAAGCACATAGCACCCTCGACAACTCAAGGTGTCTTGAGCTCCATCAAAAACAACAAAAAATATTTGTGGTTTGTGGTTTTTTTTTCTGCCATGCTGTGCAATCCATCCTCACGGAGAAATGTGGTACCAACTGGTCCAAATGGATCCAGTACTGAGGTCCCAGCTAATAAGTCTCTGGTGGTTAAAAAGACTTTAAGAGATCATCCCTGGTGCTGGCACTGTGGCATAGCGGGTAAAGCCACCACCTACAGCGCTGGCATCCCATATGGGTACTGGTTCAAGTCCCAGCTGCCCCTCTTCCCAGCCACCTCTCTGCTGTGGCCTGGGAAAGCAGTGGAAGATGGCCCAAGTCCTTGGGCCCCTGCACCCATGTGGGAGACCTGGAAGAAGCTCCTGGCTCCTGGCTTCGGATCGGCGTAGCTCTGGCTGTTGCGGCCAATTGGGAGTGAACCAGTGTATAGAAGACTCTCTCTCTCTCTCTCTCTCTTCTCTCTCCGTGTAACTGTGACTCTCAAGTAAAACAAATACATCTTTAAAAAAAAAAAAAAAAAAAAAAAAGATCGCCCAATCTTTCTAAGCTTCTTCAAGAGTTCTGCTGTTCTCAAGCACATTGTCAGGCTTCCCAGTTCGCCTCCTTGTCCTCAGACTGGTGATGTTTTCCCTCTAATTGCATGTTCTCTGCTTCCACATGCTTCATTTGCTCACGGCACCTGCTCCTGACTTCTGCCTGGCTCAGCTCTGGCTGCCGCAGCTGTCTGGGGAGTAAACCAGCACATGGAAAATCTCTCGCTCCCTCTTCCTCGCTGTATTTCTGATTCTCAAACAAAACAAATAAATCTTTTTTAAAATTATCAAGATTAGGGAAGTGGCCACTGCTTGGGTTTGATAAAATGCTTGAAATACAGCCAGCAGGGCCGGCGCCTTGGCTCAATAGGCTAATCCTCCACCTGTGGCACCGGCACCCCAGGTTCTAGTCCTGGTCGGGGCGCCAGATTCTGTCCCGGCTGCTCCTCTTGCAGTCCAGCTCTCTGCTGTGGCCCGGGAGTGCAGGGGAGGATGGCCCAAGTCCTTGGGCCCTGCACTCACATGGGAAACCAGGAGAAGCACCTGGCTCCTGCCTTCGGATCAGCGCGGTGCACCAGCCGCAGCGCACCTGCTGCAGCGGCCATTGGGGGGGTGAACCAATGGAAAAGGAAGACTTCTGTCTCTCTCTCTCTCACTGTCCACTCTGCCTGTAAATAAATAAATAAATAAATAAAAATACAGCCAGCAGGGGAGGCGAGAACAGGAAGCGAAGCCACAAGGTAGGATCAGGAGACAGGGGTGGGGGTGTGCGGTGTTCCACACGCTGCTCACCCCCTCCTGCAGGGCCAGGAAGGCTGGCAGGCAGCAGGAAGAAAGTGGCCAGCAGGAAGTGAGTCAGTGCACGCCCCCACCACTCCCACTATGCCTGCCCGCCTTTGTCCTGCAGGCACTAGGGAAGATGAATGCCAAGCTGAAGGGGTGAGAGCAGGCGGGCTACAGCCTGGGGGCAGCCCTGCCCCCACCATCAGAGCTCCAGCAGCCCTTGTCAAGGGCTGGGTACTTAGCGTCTGCCACAGCCAGGGAGGCCGACACTCTGCAAGTGCAATGTGATAAACACAACTGAGGCTTTGTGAATTCTGCTCAGATCGCCCGTGCCTATGGACCCACTGCTTACTCAGCATTTCACCACGTGTCGGAGGTGTGAGACCAAAACCGCCCTCCGCAGGCGAGTTCACTGTCTTCAAGAAAGAAGTCAGGGTGGCCATCTAGGGCTGGCACTGTGAACCCCACCACCAAAATGATGAGGGCACAGGAACTGGTCCCCTTCCATCCTCTGCTCACCCAGCTTCAGCACTCACTCCCATCCTCCAGACTCCATGTTCCGACATCACTGCCGGAGTCCAATAACAGGTAAGAAGGCAGCAGTGCCTCCACGCAGCTAAGTCAGCTCTTGTACCTCTCCAGTGACAATTACACTTAAGTCTCAGCCACCCTGGCCGTGTCAGGGATCTGGGGAAGGGAGTCCCATGCCACAACAAGCAAGGCCGAGTTACTGAGGAAGAAGGGAATGAGTGGTCTGTGCCGCTGGCCCTGCCTGAATTATCAGAACAACCCACCAGGGGCTATGCCAGGGCATAGTGGCTGAGCAGGCATCACACCAGACCCCATGGATGGCAGCGTCTTGCTTTTGTCCAGTGTGCCCCAGGCAAGTTGACGGCAGTCAGGAAGCACAGACAGGAGGCTTGGACACAGTCCCTTTACCCTGCCACCTGCTGCCAAGACACCAGGACCCTCCAAGCACTTCCACTCCTGGCCCCCATCTGTCCTGCCTTCCCAGCCCCGTCTCTTCTGCTTCCCAGCTGTTCTTGCCTGGGAACAAAAGCAGAAGGAACCCTCCTGAAGTGACTTGTAAGGGGAGTGGGCGTTTGAGTGCAGACCCGTCTCACCCCCTTGCCCGCCAGGAGGGGAGGCAGCTTCCGGTGAGGTCGCAGTGATACTGCAACCCCGGGAAGACTTCTGGTGAGCACTGTGCTTTCCTTTGCTTCCGTGCCCCTGTGACAGTCTGTGTGTGTGGCCTGGGGGAAGGACACCCTTGCTTGCACGTTCCTGGCCTCCCCTAGGAGACACGTGGGCAAATCCGGCTGATCCTTAATGGGAAAATGAAGCAGGCATCCTGCCGTCCAGATATCCCCTCCTGGGGCTCCCCCGCATTCCCTCCGGGCAGTCCCTACTGGTCTCTGCATTGCGTGTCTGGCGGGGGGTACCTGGGAGCCATGCCACCACCATGCTGGCGCCTGTGCTCTGTGTGCGTGCCTTGGCTGGAGCCTCAGGAGCTGCCCACTATGACTTCTTCCCTCCCCTAGGTGACGCCAACCTTAGGAGTCCCCTCGGGGTCTCGGGGCTCCAGAGCTGTCAGCTCTTTGGGTCCCCCACACCCTCTGAGAGTGCAGAGCCTCCCACTCAGCATCCTGTCTACCCCTTCCTCCTTGTCCCAAGCGTAGAAGGTGCAGTTGAGTTCACACTCGGGCTGGGTGCCTGCAGGCGCCGTCAGACTCTACGGTGACGGCTTCCTGCTCTTCTGCCTGCCCCCGCTGCTTCTTTGCCGGTTGGGGAGGAGCAGTGGCCCAGCGTCGTCTCCGGGCCAGGGGAGAGGGACCCTCAAGAGCACACAGGTGCCTCTTTCCACCAGCCAGCCGCCTCTGCAGGCTCCGCTTCCTGCGACCCAGCACTGTCCACGTCGTCTCCTCCGCCCTGAGGCCTCCTGTGGCCCCTCACTGAGGTTTGACCTCCACCAAGGTGATGCTGGGTTCCTAGGAGCGAGCTTGGTGCCAAGGGAGCAACTCCCAAAAACAAGGAGGCTATGGTGTGGTGGATGTGGGGGAGGGGAGGGGCACAGGCAGGAGTAGGCGTGGGAGATACAAAGTTACCGTGACAAAATGAAAACAAGTGGGAGTGAGATTGCTCCTGAACAGGCTGTGCACCTGTTCCCCCTGCAGCAACTCCTAGGAGGAGGTGAGAAGCACTGTGGGTGGTTACTACCAGCTGCTCTTAAATCTGGCCAGGGCAGGTAGGGTCAGTGTGATCCCATTGGGCCCTTGGAGCGTGAGGGGGCTCTTCCTGCTCCTCCCCGAGCTGAGGGACGATGGCCAGACCCTGGCAGGCCCCACGGCTCCTACTGACCATCCTGGTGGCCCTGGTGGCCGTCACCTATCAGGGTCGGAGAAAAACCCTCATGAGCATCCAAGAAGTCTCTGCAGTGGAGGAACCTGTGGCAGGGACATTGCGGTACGTCATCAAGGAGTACAACAAGCAGAGCGAAGACAAGTACAGCTTCAGGATCCTCCGGGTCCTGAAGATCCTGAAAAAGGTCAGTGTGCTGCCCCAGTTCGGTCACCACGCCCACACCCGGGACTCCTGGTGCTCGGGGATAGCGCCCCTGGAGCGGACCAGCGTGGCCAGGGACCTACTGTGTGTTTTGTGAATGGATGGACAAGAGGAGCTCAAGGCTCCCAGCACAGAGCGATGATGATGGGAGGGAGGGGGAGGGGGAAAAGGGAAAGGGAAGAGAGGGAGGAGGGGAAGAGGGGAGGGGGAAGGGAGGGAGAGAGGGGAGGGGGAGAGGGGAGGGGGGGAGGCTGTTGGCTTCCATGTGGGCACTGCCCACTGCATGCATGAGACACAATGCCACTCGGTGTCCCACAGATGTGCACAGCAGTTGAGAGTTCTGGGCAATTGAGGGAACATTAAAAAGTCTAAGGAGGCCGGCACCGTGGCTCACTAGGCTAATCCTCCACCTTGCGGCGCCTGCACCCTGGGTTCTAGTCCCGGTCGGGGCGCCAGATTCTGTCCCGGTTGCCCCTCTCCAGACCAGCTCTCTGCTGTAGCCAGGGAGTGCAGTGGAGGATGGCCCAAGTCCTTGGGCCCTGCACCCCATGGGAGACCAGGATAAGTACCTGGCTCCTGCCATCGGATCAGCGCGGTGCGCTGGCCGCAGCGCGCCAGTCGTGGCGGCCATTGGAGGGTGAACCAACAGCAAAGGAAGACCTTTCTCTCTGTCTCTCTCTCTCACTGTCCACTCTGCCTGTCAAAAAAAAAAAAAAAGTCTAAGGATATGGAAATGTTATCTAACCCAATCTGATCACCTCCTCCCGTGGAAGATTCGTGTTGGAATGATCACACAGTACCCCCCCCCCAAGAAATACGGTCGTTTGAAATATAGGTAGGTGACCCTGCTAAGAGAGAGAGAGAGAGAGAGAGACCACTTCTGTGAAACTCAGCCTCGTTTACTCGGAAGAGGGCATTTTAAGAGAGACACAGATTCACTAGAATGGATCACGATAAGTCACTTAAATGCACCCGAGGTCTTCACGTCCCAAGGACCAAGCACACCTGCCGCCCATGTGTGTGAGTCGAGTTTCCTGAAACCACCATCCCTGCACACAGCTGTCGTCTCCACCAGCCTTCCTGGGGCAGCGGTAGACGGAGGCATTGCAGCAGGGACTAGGTGGCCCTCAAAGACCCCAAACATTTACTGTCCGTGTGGACGTTTGGCATAGAGACTTGGATGATGCTACTTGGGACACCTGCCATCCCTTATCTCGAGGGCCTGGGTTCAAGTCCTGGCTCTGTTCTCAATTCCAGCTTCCTGCTTAGGTGCACCACAGATGATGGCTCAAGTATTTGGGACCCAGGTTGAAATCGTGGCTCCTGACTTTGGCCTGGCCTGGAGCCCAGTCATTGCAGGCATCTGGGTAACGAAATAGCAAATGGACATTCTCTCTCTTTCTCTCTCTCTCTCTCCTTCCCTCCCTCCCTTTCAAATGAATAAAATACTAAGTCAACATATAAATAAACGCAGTGTTGACTCTCTTGCCCTTCCCAGAAAAACTCTGCAGACCCCTGCCCAGAATCAGTAGCTTCATTTGTGTATCCAAAATGCAGCTTTGCCCACAGAGAAAGAAGGTATTTCTCGTGGTTTCCGGTGAGTTCTCTTTGAATGCCAAAAGGATGCCTAGGCTCAGACAGGAAGGAGAGAGAGGAGGCTGCTGATCTGCCCAGGGCTGGGTGCTTGCTCTTGAGGACCGCGTGAAGGCGGAAACCGCAGAGAGGGAAAATGAGGTCATCTTTCTGCCTCCTTGCCCCCTGCTGCCCTCAGGTGACAGATCACTTGGAATTTCACATGAACTTGGAGATGCAGAGGACCACGTGCTTAAGGGCAGATGACAGCAACTGTGACTTCCAGACAGGCGAGCTCTACAAGGTACTCACAGGAATTTCCCTTTCCAGGGGCGGGTCTTTCCTGTGGGTTTAGGATGGGGCATGTCAGAATTCTTTGGCATTTATTACAGCTGGCTTGGAAAGAATACGTGGACCACACCTTCTTTCTCAGAGAAGAGGCGTGAGTGTGGGAATGGCCAAGAGATCACTCTGAGGTTGCTAGAATGATGGTGAGGAGGCTGGAGGGGTTCAGAGAGAGGAGCCAGACTGCTGCAGGTTCAAGGAGCCACTGCTGCCAATCATTAATATTATAGCAGCCGGGGGGCGGGGCAGGGGAGGGGCTTGGCCAGTGTCCCAGCTGAACATCTGAACACCAAGGAGACAGGGAAGTGTAACGGATAGGCTACTGCTCTGTGCTCCTTTGCCCACGGCAGTGCTTGGCAAAGACAAGGGGCATAGGCCGGTGCCGCGGCTTAATAGACTAATCCTCCGCCTGCGGCGCTGGCATCCCGGGTTCTAGTCCCGGTCGGGGTGCTGGATTCGGTCCTGGTTGCTCCTCTTGCAGTCCAGCTCTTTTCTGTGGCCTGGGAGTGCAGTAGAGGATGGCCCAAGTCCTTGGGCCCTGCATCTGCATGGGAGACCAGGAGAAGCACCTGGCTCCTGGCTTCGGATCAGCGCAGCACGCCGGCCACAGCTGCCATGGAGGGGGTGAACCAATGGAAAAGGAAGACCTTTCTCTCTGTCTCTCTCTCTCTCACTGTCCACTCTGCCTGTCAAAAAAAAAAAAAAAGACAAGGGGCAGATGAGAAAAACCAGTCCAGAGATGATTTGACTGGTGGTAGGGTGGGCAGAGGGGACAAAGCTTCATTCATATGATCAGCCAAGGGGCCTTCTCCCCCAAGAGCAATTCAGTCCCCAAAGTGCTAGGCACACCCTGGTCCACACATCACCACTGCAGTCAGCAGGGGATCCCAAGTGCCAGGGAGTCTTACAGCCACAAGTCCCACAAGCCCTGGTTTGAATTATCCAAATGAATTGAACCTAGTATGACTGTAGAGGGTCCACCTTGCCTAAACTAATGCTAATTTATGCTGAACTTTTTAGCATAATAATAGTAGCATCTCATTTTGCATATAATGTGTCCTTGTTGGGGTCATAAATTTTTTAAAAGAATTATTTTATTTATTTGAAAGACAGAGTTATAGAGAAAGGTAGAGCCAGAGAGAGAGAGAGGTCTTCCATTCCACTGGTTCCCTCTCCAAATGACTGCAACAGCCAAAGCTGAGCTGAACTGAAGCCAGGAGCCAGGAGCCAGGAGCTTCCTCTGGGTCTCCCATGAAGGTTCTGGACTCCCATGAGGGTCCAAGGATTTGGGCCGTCTTCCACTGCTTTCCCAGGCCATCACAGAGAGCTGGATTGGAAAAGGAGCAGCTGTGACTCGAACTGGAACCCATATGGGATACTGGCACTTCAGGCTGGGGCTTTAACCCACTGCGCCAAAGCGCCAGCCTCTGGGTTCATAAATTTTATGGTCACCCTAGTTATAATGTCCTAGGTGTTCTCAGCAGAGGTGCGTCCACCCATGGGCTCCTCTCTGACTTCTATATGGATAATTCTTCAATGCCCAGCAATGTAGACTTCATTGTTTCTTCCCTGGGGAAGATCATGAAATCTGCAAAAAGAATAATGGAAGACTACAGAAAAGTAAAACTAAAGAAAAAAAATTTTTGCTAGGCAGAGTTAAACAGTGAGAGAGAGAGAGAGAGAGAGAGAGAGAGTTATAGACAGTGAGAGAGAGAGACAGAGAGAAAGGTCTTCCTTCCATTGGTTCACTCCCCAAATGGCCGCTACGGCTGGCGTTGCGCCAATCCGAAGCCAGGAGCCAGGTGTTTCATGCAGGTGCAGGGCCCAAGCACTTGGGCCATACTCCACTGCCTTCCCAGGCCACAGCAGAGAGCTGGACTGGAAGAGGAGCAACTGGGACAGAATCTGGCGCCCCGACCAGGACTAGAACCTGGGGTGCCGGTGCCGCAGGTGGAGGATTAGCCTAGTGAGCTGCAGCACCGGCCAAGAAGTTTTTTACTAGAAATACTGCGTTGGTAGAGTTGGTATCCTGATTTCTATTTTGTTAAAGATCTATTTATGTATTTCTTTAAGAAGCAGAGTTGGGGCTGGCACTGTGGCGCAGAGGGTTAACGCCCTGGCCTGAAGCACCAGCATCCCATATGGGCGCTGGTTCGAGTCCTGGTTGCTCGACTTCCAGTCCAGCTCTATGCTATGGCCTGGGACAGCGATAGAAGATAGCCCAAGTCCTTGGGCCCCTGCACCGGCGGGGGAGACCGGGAAGAAGCTCCTGGCTCCTGGCTTGGGATCGACACAGTTCTGGCCGTTGCGGCCATCTGGGGAGTGAACCATCGGATGGAAGACCTCTCTCTCTGCCTCTGCCTCTGCCTCTGCCTCTGCCTCTGCCTCTCCTCTCTTTGTGTAACTCTGACTTTCAAATAAATAAATAAATCTTAAAAAAAAAAATAAAAAGAAGCAGCATTACAGAAAGAGGGAGAGAGAGGGAGGGGGTCTTCCATCCATTGGTTCACTCCCCAGATGGCCACAACAGCTGGAGCTGAGCAAATCTGAAGTCAGAGCCAGGAGCGTCTTCTAGGTTTCCCACATGGGTGCAGGGATCCAAGCACTTGGCCATCTTTTGCTGCCTTCCCAGGCCATAGCATAGAGCTGTATCGGAAAAGGAGGAGCCAGGACTCGAACCAGTGCCCACATGGGATGCCAGAACTGCAGGTGGAGATCTAGCCTACTACACCACGGTGCCAGCCATTTCTGAATTCTATTTTAAGACAAATGTAAATGCTTACACCTCCAATTCCCTCCCACATCCCAAGTTTTTAAAATAAAGAGCAGGAAAACAAAATCATACAGAGAAATTATAATTGAGAATATGCAAAATATGCTTAAAATATTGATCTCTCATCAGAAGGAAAGGAAGTGACAAAGAAAAGGGAAATTTGGAGGAAACAAGGAGAAAGAAAGGAGAGAGAGACTGCAATGAATAGGTGGATATGTGGACAAATGAAACAGGTTAGGCAGCAAAGATGGATAGGAGGAGGAACCGGTGGGTGGGTGAACGGAGCTGAAAAGTGCATGTGGAAAAATGGATGGATGGATAAATGGATGGATGGATGGATAAATGCATGGATGAATGGATGCATGCATGCATACACACATGAGTAGATGAATAGAAAGAAAAGAGGGAGGAAAGAAGTAAGAAGAGAGAAAACCAGCAGAGGCTAAATGAAGATGTGAAGTAAAAAGAAAAATGAGGGGGCTGGAGCTGTGGCGTAGTGTTAAAGCCAGCACCTGCAGTACCGGCATCCCATATGGATGCTGGTTCAAGTCCCAGCTGCTCCACTTCTGATCCAGCTCTCTGCTGTGGCCTGGGAAAGCAGTGGAAGATGGCCCAAGTGCTTGGGCCCCTGCACCCACAGGGGAGACCCAGAAGAAACTCCTGGCTCCTGGCTTAGGATCAGCACAGCTCCATCCATCACAGCCAGTTGGGGAGTGAACCAGCAGATGGAAGACTCTCTCTTTTCTCTGCCTCTCCTTCTCTCTCTGTGTAACTCTGACTTTCAAATAAATAAATCTTTTTTAAAAAAATCTTTAAAAAAAGAATTGTATCTACGAACCATATTGAATCTGTTAAAAAAAAAAAAAAGAAAAATGAGGACAAAAGAAAAATGAGGACAAAAATGACCCGTATCTCCTGGGGTCACTTTATTCTCCTCTGCAAATCTGACCACAGCAGGAGGACATTTTCTGGAACGATCCTGACAATGTTACTGCCAAGTGACTGAGATCAAAATAAATGCCAAACCAGGTCTGACTCGGAGGGAGGCGGAGAGAGGGTGCAGTGTCCTCGTCTGACCCTTCCATGACCCCCCTGTCCTGTCCATCCTCACTCACCTCCAGAAGAGAGAGGAAGATCTCATCCCGACCTGGCTCAGGCAAAAACCTGGGATTTGATCCCACAGGTGAGCATTTGAGGATACTGTCACCTTGCACACTGATCTTTTTCAAACATTGCCTTCTGGGTTTTTGTGTTTTTGTTTTAGCAAATCCAGTGTCTCTTCGTCGTCATTGTTGACCCTTGGCTGGAAAAGTACAAAATTGTGAACAAAAACTGCAGCAGTGTTTGAAGTATCTGAGGAGGCACCTGCCATCGCCATGTGTGTGTCCACAGTGATTGCAATCAGCAGACAATAAACACTTGTCACCCTGCCCTGTTAGTGGTCTTAGTGCTTCGGAGTCCCCTATTTCCTCTTTTCTCCCCAGATTCTGCTGCTAATAATAATATAATCTAAGGGTCTGGTGGGCCAGGGCAGCTTTGGGGTCCAAATGAATCAACATGAATCATCTTTGGCCTTGCTGTCCACACATCCATGATGGTAGAACCTCAACCACATGCTCATAGCAAGTGGAACTCCTTAGATTTTTTTTAAAGATTTAATTTATTTATTTGAAAGACAGATTTACACAGAGAGAGAAGGAGAGGCAGAGAGAGAGAGGTCTTCCATCTGCTGGTTCACTCTCCAGATGGCCACAATGGCCAGAGCTGCGCTGATCCAAAGCCAGGAGCCAGGAGCTTCTTCCAGGTCTCCCACGAGGGTGCAGAGGCCCAAGGACTTGGGCCATCTTCTATTGCTTTCCGAGCTATTGCATAGAGCTGGATCGGAAGTGGAGCAGCCGGGACTCGAACCAGTGCCCACACGGGATGCCGGCACTGTAGGCGGCAGCTTTACCTGCTACACCACAGCACCGGCCCTGACTCCTTAGGTTTTTTTCTTGTTTTTTTTTTTTTTTTTTTTTTTTTTTTTTTTTTTACAGGTAGAATTACAGTCAGTGAGAGAGACAGAGAGAAAGGTCTTCCTTCCACTGGTTCACTCCCCAAATGGCTGCCACGGCCAGTGATGCACTGATCCGAAGCCAGGAGCCAGGTGTTTCCTCCCGGTCTCCCATGTGGGTGCAGGGGCCCAAGCACTTGGGCCATCCTCCACTGCCTTCCCGGGCCACAGAAGAGAGCTGGACTGGAAGAGGGGCAGCCGGGACTAGAACCCAGTGCCTATATGGGATGCCGGTGCCACAGGTGGAGGATTAACCAAGTGAGCCTGGCACCGGCCCCCAACTCCTTAGGTTTTAAAATAGGCTGGGGAAGATGAGGAGAAGGAGAGGGGGGAAGAGGAGAGACGCTCACAGTTAACTGAACAGCCAGGCACTATCTCTGAGTATAGTCAGCGCTCTGACCCTCTGCTTCTGCACGCAAGGAATCAACCAGCCTTGGGTGCAATGCTTTCACAGAACAGCACTTGTATCCACTCTAAGCACCTGCAGTCTTTCCCCCTTTATCATTACTCCTCAAACAACGTGAGGGTGTGTTGAAATAGTCGAGGAACACGCACATTATGAAAAAGCTATGCGTGGACTTCAAAAAGGTTTGCACCCAAGCACACTTCCAGTTCCATTTTGCACGAGCTTGTTGAGGTGCGTTCATATACTCTGACGGCTGCTGCCCTAGCACTGACAATGCACTAGGCATGATCAATAAATTAGAGGAGCGACCCGTCAGCAGTGGGGAGTGTCCTCCTCCTGGCATTTTAAATACGGTCACGGGGTCTCCCACTCCACTCCCTCCTGGGGAGTGTCCCTCCTCATGACCCCCCTGTCCTGTCCATCCTCACTCACCAGTAGAGAGAGGAAGATCTCATCCTGACCTGGCTCAGGCAAAAACATGGGATTTGATCCCACAGGTGAGCACTAGGAGGCACTGTAGAGCGCGTGTGCACACACACACCATTCACCTACCTCATGGCAGAAGGAGTAAGGGCGTTTCCTGGTTAGTTCCAGTCAGTTCTGGCTGAGGATGGCTCCCAGGGGCCATTGATCCCCTTGACCCTGTGGTCTGGGGTGGCTCGAGGGCAGAGAAGGCAGCATAGAGGGCCCACAGCCTGGCCCAACCCCAGCTGGGCCAGCAGATGGAAGATGCCCCCTCTAACTCTGCCTTTCAAATAAATTTTAAAAATTTAAAAAAAATATATATAGAAGCCAGAAATCGAAGAATACACTGTAGGACTACGTGTATACAGCTTTGATCATGAGGTCAGCCCGAGTGGGATGTTAGCAACTGAACACAGGTTACCTCAGGAGCCTCCTTGCCCATGAAGTGGAGGCAAAAGTCGCTGTTTCTACTGCATTTGAGATGAGATGGTCAGATGAGATAAGGAGGCAGCAGGGTGGTGTCCAGCACCCGGTCAGCCCTTGGTGACATCAGATCGACACAGGAATTTCACTAGCTGTCACCCTTTGTCCCTCTGCAAGCGTGAGGTCCCTGCTTGTGTGTATTCTGTCCCCCTCACATGGCCACTGAGACGGGGCCTGGGCTGGAGGCCAAATGGTCAAGGCCACAATTGGCCAGAGCCCCGTTTCCAGTCTGGTTTCTCCCTGGGAGAGCATGGGTGTCATTCCCTCGCCCCAAGAGTTCACACGTCCATCTGAGCAAGACTGGCCTGGGCTGGAGCTGGGGACTTGGATGACAGACAGCTGGTGCTGGCACTGCGGGCAAACTCTCTCTCGGCAGGCGACAAGGATCCCAGTGCCTCTACACTGTCTGTCCCGACACCTGCCCTCCTTTTGGGAGTGGGACTCTGGACCAGGGACAGGCACATGCATGGCAGAGGCTGCCCGCATGACTGGCCCCATGTCGAAACCCTGGACGCTGAGCCCCTAAGGAGCTTCCCTGGAGGACCACACTTCACACATGCTGTGGCAGCTCGCTGTGGGGGAAGGGAGGATCAAGCAGGCACACAGGGTGTGCCTGCACAGCAGGAAGGTCTGAATGCTCCTGCCTGGCTTCCTTGGTCTTGTCCCCACCCCTATGCTTCTTCTCTGCACTAGTTTTCCTGTCCTGTAATAAAACCACTGCCCTGGGGGTGGCATAGGAGATAAAGCCATTGCCTGCAGGGCCGGCATCCCATATTGGCGCTGGTTCGAGTCCCGGCTGCTCCACTTCCGATCCAGCTCTCTACTATAGCCTGAGAAAGCAGAAGATGGTCCAAGTGCTTGGGTCCCTGCACCTGCCTGGGAGACCTGGAAGAAGCACCTGGCTCTTTCTGGAACTCTACCTTTTAAATAAAATAAAATTAAAAAATAAAAGCCACAGTCCTGAGTAGGATTGTCCTGCGAGTCCTCTAGAGAATCGGTCACTCTGGCTTTGTCTCCGTCTAAGACACATCTCTGTGGCATGGGGGAGCCGCCGTGCCATGTGTGCACAGAGACTGGGGCTCCTGCACCCTCAGGTCAGAGGTCAGGGGTATGCAGGAATCCAGAAAAGCCACAGAGAGGTGGTCAGCATTCAGGTCAGTGTGTGTGTGTGTGTGTGTGTGTGTGAGTGTATGAGGGTGCTAGTGTGTTTCTGGGTGTGTGTGGGTCATGACAGCCTGTATGTGTTTATACACATGCATCTGTGTGCACTTGCATATGTGTGTGCTTGCCCACATGTGAGAGCTGTGTGTACAAGTGTGTATGTGAGAGAGTACTATGAGGGTGTTAGTGTGAGTGTTTCTGGGTGTGTGTGGGTCATGACAGTCAGCCTGTGTGTTTGTTTACATACATGCATCTGTGTGCACTTGCACATGTGTGTGCCTGCACATTGTGAGCTGTGAGTGTACACAAGTGTCTGTGTGAGGGTGTTAGTGTTTTTGTGGAGGGGGTTGTGACAGTCATCCTGTGTGTGCTTACATACATGCATCTGCGTGCACTTGCACATGTGTGTGCTTGCATGTGTGAGAGCTGAGTGTGTACAAGTATGTGGGGGTGTTAGTGTGTTTCTGTGGGGGGGGTTGTGACAGTCAGCCGTGTATGTTTCCACACATGCATCTGCGTGCACTTGCACATGTGTGTGCTTGCACGTATGAGAGCTGTGCATACAAATGTGTGTATGTGTGTGAGAGTGTGTGTGAGGGTTTTTGTGTGAGTGTTTCTGGGTGTGTGTGGGGGTCATGACAGCCTGTGTGTGTTTACCTACATGCATCTGCATGCACTTGCCCATGTGTGTGCTTACACGTGTGAGAGCTGTGTGTACAAGTGTGTGTGTGTCTGAGTATGAGAGCAGTGTGTACAAGTGTGTATGTGAGAGGGTATTATGAAGGTGTTAGTGTTTCTGGGTGTGTGGGGGTCATGACAGCCTGTGTGTGTTTACACACACGTATCTGTGTGCACTTGCACATGTGTGTGCTTGCACGCATGTGTGAGAGCTGTGAGTGTGTATGTGAGAGAGTATTACGAGGGTGTTCATGTGAGTGTTTCTGGGTGTGTGGGGGTCATGACAGTTGGCCTGTGTGTGCACTTACACGTGTGTGTGTGTGTGTGTGTGTTGAGACTCCAACAAGGGAGACGATGTCCTTTAGGATTTTATGACACAGGGGACCACGCAGCTGTCTGGGGCCTCCCAGAACTTCCTGACAGCGCTCAGTCTTCCAGGCAGGAGTTGTTCCACATCTGGTAATACTTCATCCAGGGCACCGTGTATATCAGAGACTCGCAAATCAAACTCTGAGAGGAGAAAGGAAGGAATCAGCTCCGGGACAACCAACGTGTCCTGTCCCCAAGGTCCCGCCTCTGTGGCTGCTCACTGACCCCACGGGGAGCCAGGAGAAGCTGCTCGGCCCCTTGGGATGCCCAGCAGCAGGTGCACCTGGAGCTGCAGCCTAGCAAGACCCTGGGGTGACAGCAAGGCACGATGGCTTTGTCCTACTGCACCCCTGACCCTTGCACCTGCAGCCAAGGCAAGCAGAGGTGCCCTCTTATCTTCTGCTAACCTGCGGCTGGTGCCAAGGCAGGCAGAACTTGGAAGACAAGGAGTAAACAGGACGATACTCAGAAACCTGGAGAGCGCGAGGTGATTCCAGAATAAAGGCACCCAGGAGAAAGCAACACTGCATTCACCCCCACCACATTCAGGTGGCAAAGGAAGCCAGGAGACCAGACGCCGCCCTGGTCATGGAGCTTTCTTCCCGCCCTGGGTGCCTGTGGAGGAGTGGGCAGCGCCAGGCCTGCAGAGCACTTTTGTAAATGTTCGTTCTCCACCCCCGGCCGTGCATCCCCCTGCGATGGCTCCCAGCACACACCTTCTTCAGCTTCTTGCTTTGCAGGGGACAGGAAGAGCTCTTCTTGGAATCCCTCTTGCATTTGGTGCGGCCGATCTTGACCGTGACCTTGTACTCCACTCCCGTGGTCAGCTGCCAAGAAGCAATGCCACTGTCAGTTGTGACTTTGTACTCTCTCCTGGAGATTCTGGGACGGCGAATGAAGCCCCCCCGGAGCAGCAACCCCACCCTGCCAAGGGCTCCCTCCCTCCTCTCCATCTCTGCCAATCTGAGAGAGGCTGCCTAGCAACTAAGGCAGAACTCTGGGGGCCTGTGTTGTGGCACCCGCAGCGCCGGCATCTCATACGAACACCGGTTCGCATCCCGGGCCACTCCACTTCCGATCTGGCTCCCTGCTATTGCGTCTGGGAAAGCAGTGGAGGATGGCCCAAGTGCTCGGGCCCCTGTACCCACGTGGGAGACCAGAAGGAAGTTTGAGTCTGAGAACCAAACAGACATGGGCCATGTGTCTCCCCGCCTCCCTAGGCCCTCCCTCTGTGACCTTGAATAAGCGACTCAGCCAGTACAATTTCTTTACTTACTGAGTACAAATAACAGTTGTGCCTGCCCATGGAGTTGACGGGAGCCTGTGTTCCCCTTAATGGATATGGAGAGGTTTTACTAAATCTTACCATGACACATTTTTAGATGTCTTAGCAAAAGTATCCGGGATATTCCAATGGGGCAGCTATGGAGTGCGGAGAGCAACAGAACAGAAAAACAGAGAACTGCACTCGAGGTCAGGTCTGGTTCCCTCCCCTGTGAACCTAGATGCATTGGATGGGTCCCTCAGCCTCAGTTTATTTTTCTAGAAAATGGGAGAATCTGAGCCTCTGCTGTGGCCTAGCAGCTATAGCCACAGCCTGAGACACCGGCACCCATATGGGTACTGGTTTGAGTCCCGGCTGCTCTGCTTCTGATCCAGCTCCCTGCTAATGCACCCAGGAGGACAGCAGAAGTGCCTGGGCCCTGCATCCACGTGGGAGATGGCCCTGGGGAGGCTCCTGGCTCCTGGCTTTGGCCTGGCCCATCCTGGTCATTGTGGCCATCTGGGGAGTGAACCAGAAAATGGGAGATTTCGCTCTCTCTCTCTTTGGCTGAAGGGAGGGGACAAGTTGGCTGCGTTAGCCGTGGGGAACCCACCCCAGTGCCATCCCGATCGGTTTTGACTTGTCCCCCTTGGCTCATGATCAAGACAGAGGCTTTGGAGTCTCGAGGGCAGGAAGATGGGGAGCCTTCGTGGGCAGGGGAGCGAAACCCTGACACTGAAATCCCATGATCCTAGCTCCATGTTGGCCACCAAAATGTGCACCTGTGCGCGGAGAAGCCCCTGCTTCCTCGCTCAGATAGCTGTGGCCCCAGCCCGGGAGACGGCGTGGTCCTCCTGGGGTGGCGCCAGAGGCAGCAGGGTCCTTCTTTGAAGCTGTCAGGGCAGGGGCTGGGCACTAGGCCTCGTGGTTAAAATGCCACAGCTCACATCAGAGTACCTGAGTTCCGTCCTTGGCTCCGGCTCCTGATTCTAGGCTCCTGCAGACCCAGGGAGGCAGTAGTGATGGTTCATGTCACTGGGTTCCTGCCACCCCACCCATGTGAGAGACCTGAACTGAGTACTCATACCAGCCCCCACAGCTCCAGGCACTGTAGACATTTGGGGCGTGGGCAGGTGGGAGGGGGAGCCTGCCCTCTCCCCCTCCCACCTTCCGTCCTCCCCCCACCATAGGAAAACACTGAAACACCAGCCACACTACAGATCTTAAAGGGTTTTCTCATTCGTCACTGGACGTGACTGCTAACAGGTTGCACTGACACTCCAGTGTTTAAAGTGTCCTCCTCACTCCCAGCAAAGACCTGATTGCTAAGTAAGACTAGGAACAGCCACAGAGTAACAGCAATGCTTTCACAAGGGCGCTGCTAAGCAAGCGCCTCTTATTCTGACCCATCTTGCAGAGGAGTAAACTAAGGTCTGAAGCCTGTATCACTTGAGTGACCCGGATCTCACTATCGGAAGGGCAGATCACCAAACCGCAGGGGGACCTGGGGCCAGGAGAGGCAGCCCACCCAGGTCCACCTTCCATCCTCTCTGCAGGATTTTAGGATCCCCCAGTTACCCAGGGGCGGGCCTGCCGTGTCTACTCATCAATTTGAGTGACATCGCAAGTGGACTCAGGAGCCAACAGTTAAATCACAGGAGACCAACGGATGGGAATCAGCCCGCCGCAGGAAAACCGGTCAGCGAAAAGGAGACACACGTGCTGCACTGCCACCTTGTGGTACAAGTGTGTACTTGCAACAGGGACCCGCCCGACAAGTCTACCCAGATGATCAGACCCCCCATTTCTGGGCCACCTCCTCCCCACCCCCAGCCACCTCCTTGTCGGTTTCTCCTCATCAGTTTTTTGCCAAAAACCCAGCTAATTGAACCAACATGTGGTATTATGACTACGCTAACTTATAATTTACTAGCTGACATTGAAGGAAGGTTGGAGCAATAAAAAAGTTTCCAATTAGATTCTCTCTCTCTCTCTCTCTCTCTCTCTCTCTGCTTCTCCTTCTCTCTCTGTGTAACTCTGACTTTCAAGTAAATAAATAAATCTTTTTTTTAAAAAAAGTATCCAGTCGGAGGGAAGCTGCTCCCCGACCTGAGTCACCATCCTTTGTCCACAGGCACCAAGAGTGAGGGTCCAGGCGAGACAGCCCACGCACAAACCTGCATCTGACTCCGGATGAGCTTCTGAACCCGGAACAGGTAGGTGTCGTTGCTGTTGTTGTTGTAGGACTGGATGAAGAAGTTGAGCGTCGAGTTCATGTTCTTTTTGCTCATCGGCTTCTCCTGGAACCCCTCCCATCTCTGGAAGTGGCCCAGCTTGGCCACCAGGGTCAGGGCCATCAGCACCAGCAGGGAGACCCTCCAGCGGCCTCCCTCCATCTCTGAAGCCGCAGAAGCTTCTTGGGCCAGATGCACCTGCCAGGGAGGGCGACGCCGGCAGCCAGCAGGCGGCAAGCAGCTGGTCACTCGCGTGCCAGCACAGGCTTTCCAGGGAGGGGCCCTTCCTGCATTGAGGCAGAGATTGAAGCCCCCTCAACCTCGTGCTGCGGAGACCCCTCCCCCAGCCTTTCCACCTAGCAGGGAAGAAACGGCCAGCAGGGATCCATTCTGCTATGCCGGGTGTGGCAGGTAGAGGGCGCTGCCGATGGGAAGGCGGTGGAGGAGGTAAAACTTGGCCAAGGGTTGCAGGGAACAAGAGTGACACGGGCTGTGTGCCTACCTTGGGTTCCAGCTGTGCTCACACACCAGTGACCGTCCGCGGGGGTTGCTCTAGTGACAGCCTCTCCTGACTCCCTGCCACCGACCTGCAACAGATTTCTGCCGCTGGATCCCACTGTGCCTGCATGCAGCCCCGGCACTAGCTTACGCTATCTTTCTGTGACCCCAGGGGAGCCTTGTGAGGTAGGCAGTCTTTATGAGGAGGGAAAGGCTGCCAGTCCTATTCACAAATGAATCCTGCAGATCCCCAGAGGTTAGCTGTTGCCAGCACCCCTGAAGCTTATGAGAGCACCCCATTTTATAGATGCGGTAAGGTGGGATCCCAACAGGGTCCTGTCCCAGAACGAGAGCCTCAGTGGGATCATTGATGAGGGGTGACTGAGACGTGCAGGTGAGTGAATGGTGACATTGTACTGTGATGAGTTGAGATGCTAGCATTCGGGGAAGTGCGATCAGAAAGCATTATACTGTTCATGCGGCCTCTTGGGTGTCTGAAATCCTTTCTTCTTTTTTTTTTTTTTTTTTTTTTTTTTTTTTTTTTTTTTTTTGGACAGGCAGAGTGGACAGTGAGAGAGAGAGAGAGAGAGAGAGAAAGGTCTTCCCTTTTGCCGTTGGTTCACCCTCCAATGGCCGCTGCGGCCAGCGCACCGTGCTGATCCAAAGGCAGGAGCCAGGTACTTCTCCTGGTCTCCCATGCAGGTGCAGGGCCCAAGGACCTGTGCCATCCTCCACTGCACTCCCGGGCCACAGCAGAGAGCTGGCCTGGAAGAGGGGCAACCGGGACAGAATCCAGCGCCCCGACCAGGACTAGAACCCGGTGTGCCGGCGCCGCAACGCGGAGGATTAGCCTAATGAGCCACGGCGCCGGCCTGAAATCCTTTCAAAATTAAGTCAAGAAGTACATTTCCAAAGCCTGGGCCTGTGAGAAGCAGCAGGACGGGGCAGGAGAAGCAAAGCCTCAGAATCCAGCTGCCCTGGTTTCCAGTCCTTTTCTGGAGACAGAAATCCCTTAATCCCCCCTCCACCACCCCACCCCACACCAGCCCAGACCGCCAAGCCCCCATTCCTTCATTTGTAACTTGAGTAGGGGATGGCATCCTCCCCCCAGGCTGGGATAGATGTGCCCAGCCCCCTTCTGCCCCAGAGCCCCAGGCCACCCCACACACACACACACACACCTGCACAAGGAGCTATCTTAGTGTCCTCCTTGGCCTGCACCTGGCTGCCTTAGTAGGACTTGGCCAGCTGGGGGTGGTGGCTTTGAGAACCCAGGAGGGACTCTGAGAAACAGGTGAGACTGGACAATCTCAGCCAGCCCTGGACGCCTGGGATGTGCTGGCATGGACCCAGTAGACGGTGGACCTAAGAGAGGACCAGCAACCTTTGGGTGTGTTATTGTAGCAAACCTTTGAACTTGGGGCTGAAAGCATAGGAAAAAAAAAAAAAAGCAAACAACTGGCTTAAGAAACATGGGAGTAGGTTATGTCCATGGAGTAAGAGGAAGACATGGCCCTCAGGATGTATGAAAAGAAAATTAGTGGGACCCACACTGTGGCACAATAGGTAAAGCCGCCGCCTGCAGTGCCAGCATCCCATATGGGTGCCGGTTCAAGTCCCAGCTGCTCCACTTCAATCCAGCTCTCTGCTATAGCCTGGGAAAGCAATGGAAGATGGTCTGGGTGCTTGGGCTCTTGCACCCATGTAGGAGACCTGGAAGAAGCTTCTGGCTCCTGGCTTCGGATCGGTGCAGCTCTGGCCATTACGGCCATCTGGGGAGTGAACCAGCGATGGAAGACCTCTCACTCTTTCTCTCTCTATGCCTCTCCTTCTCTAACTCTTTCAAATAAATAAATAAATCTTTAAAAAAAAGGGGGGGGGGCGCCGTGGCTCACTTGGTTAATCCTCCGCCTGTGGAGCATCCATGCCATATGGGCGCCGGTTCTGGTCCTGGTTGCTCCTCTTCCAGGACAGCTCTCTGCTGTGGCCCAGGGAAGGCAGTAGAGGATGGCCCAAGTGCTTGGGCGCCTGCACCCACATGGGAGACCAGGAGGAAACACCTGGCTCCTGGCTTCGGATTGGCGCAGCGTGCCAGCCATAGCAGCCATTTGGGGGGTGAACCAACACAAGGAAGACCTTTCTCTCTCTCTCTCACTGTCTATAACTCTACCTGTCAAATAAAATAAAATCTTAAAAAAAAAAAGAAAGAAAATTAACAAGGAGGCTTTAAGAGGCCTAACACGCCACTGCCCACTCCCAGCATCCTCTGGGTTGTAGCAGAGGAACCAGTCCCTGCTGTAAGGGGGGTGTGACATGAGGGCAGGCTTGAAGTTCTACCATTGCCAGCCAAAGAGTGCCAGGAGTGACGCAATAAGCCCCCCTCCTATCTTCTTCTATGGACATGGAATAAAGAGAAAACAGCATTCTAGAAAGTTCCATGGCACAAAGGGAAAACAGGAAACTTAGCTAAAACCACAGAGGGGAGGGGGAATGAGAAATTGCTGGCCCGGTTATCTCCATGGAATAATGGGGATATAAGGCAGGCAGCAACTTAGGGCACAAGAAATAAGGCGATGATAAGAGACTTCTTCAGGCCCACGGCAGACTGAAAACAGGGGCCTCCTGGAGGGATGGAGTGAAGGTAACCTGGGGACAATGGTCGTGGCTGTGGAACACGAGGAAGGCAGGGTTGGGGCCAGAACCACGGCATAGCGGGTAAAGCCTTCACCTGCAGTGCTGGCATCTCATATGGGCATAGGTTTGAGTCCTGGCTGCACCACTTCTGATCCAGCTCTCTGTTATGGCCTGGGAAAGCAGTAGAAGATGGCCCAAGTCCTTGGGCCCCTGTACCCACATAGGAGATCCGGAAGAAGCTCCTGGCTCCTGGCTTTGGATGGGCCCAGCTCCGACCATTGTGGCCATTTGGGGAGTGAATAGAAGACCATTCCAGCGGATGGAAGACCTCTCTCTCTCTCTCTCTCTCGCTCTCGCTCTCTCTCCCCCCGTCTCTTTGTCAATCTCTCTCTCCCTTTCTCTCTGTCACTCTGCTTTTCAAATAAAAATAAGTAAATCACGTGAGAGAGAGAGAGAGAAACAGTGGTCTGATTATCTATCTGCATAGAATGGGAAGAAACATGGAGACTGGCCATGTCCATGAAATAAAAAAAGTTAAGAGGCTTGGCTATGTGCAAGCAAAAGGGGGAAATGAGGTGCTGTTCATAAAAACAGGGGAAACAGATGCCACATTGTGTCATGGATACAGGGAAATCAGAGGCCTTGGGTGTAAATGCGCAAAATACAGGGGGTTTTTAGGTCCAAGGAGAAGGAGAAAAACTGAGATACTGGCTGTGTCCCCGTAGCAAGGCAGACAGGGACCCTGGTCAAGTTCATGCAATGCAAGAAAACACCTGCTGTATCCATGGAAATGGGGGGTAAGGGACCTGGCTTTGCACAAGATGAAGGAGAAAGTTTGCAACATGAGAGTGTACATAGAGTAAGGGCAAAACATGAGGTCTCCACGGAATACAGTGAAGTCTAGGAACGAGAGGGAAACTGGAGATGCACCAGATCTGCAGAACTAGAGGGACACAGTGTTCCTAGTCACGCTCACAAAATGAGAATGGGGTGAGTCTGTAGTTTCAATGGTTGAGATGTCCAGTTCAGAGTGCCTGGGCTGGGTACCAGCTCCAGCACCTGACTACAGCTCCCTGCTGATGCAGATCATCCTGGGAGGCAGCATGAGATGATGGCTCAAGCGATTTGGACACCTGTCACTCACGTGGGCAACCTGGACTGAGTTCCTGGCTCTTAGCACCTCTCTCTCCCCTCTTTCTCTCCCCTCTCCCTCTTTTCTCTTTCCTCTCTCCCTCCCTCCCCTCTCTCTCTCACCTCTCTCCTCTCCCTCCTCTCTCTCCCCTCTCTCCCTCTCCTCTCCCTCCCCCCATATCCTCTCTCTCTCTCTCTACCCCCCTCCTTCTCAAATAAATTTTAAAGCGTTTTTTTAAATAAGAAAATGGAGATCCTATCAAATCATGGAATAACAACAACAAAATCTTCCTTAGGAAAAACGGAAGACTCCTTCCCAAGGACCCAGGAACTCCGGCCGCTGAACCTGGTACCAGGGTTCCCGCTGGGTCGCCCAGATACACACACATGGGATTCCTCTTGTGGCAGCCCGAGGAAGATGAAGGCTAGACGGGATGGGGTGTTTGCCAAAGAGGGCCCCTGTGAGCCCTCCGACTTCCTGATGTTGGCTGCAGACAGTCAGCCTTGAGGTTTCTCCATCAGTCTGCTTCCAGGGAGGCAGAGAGCAAGATGCAGACAACAGGAAGGTGTGCCTTATCACCCCAGGCTCCGCTGGTACGGCTGGGACAGCTGCAGACTGATCGGTCTCTGGCCAAAACTCACTGCTCATCGTGTCAGGCCTCTGACGGGTGTCAGGCCTGCAGCAGGGGTGCCCCTACTCCCCTCGGTGGAGGTCACCTAGCTGATAGCCACCCGAGCCCAGGGGATCCAGGGCCTGCGCCCAGAACAGGCAGCTGCACAGAGCATCCCCTGCCCATCCTGCCACCATTCGAGGCAGGTGCCTCTCTCCAGTCTCACTTTGGGGCCCTAGGGCAGCCTTGCTGGGAGCAGGTTCCAAAGGGGGGAAGAGGTAGTAGCCTGTTTGCACAGGAACCTGGGCCAGCTGGTTTCCTTTTTTTTTTTTTTTTTTTTTTTTTTGAGTCTCAGCTTCCTCCGGAGACGATGGTGCAAATTGACCGACCACAGGAAGCGCCCTGGGAACCAGCGCTCCACTGTTGCTAATTTCACTAAGGAGGGAAACCGCAGGGATGGGAGGGGGTGGAGCCAAAGGAGCTGGCAGGAAGGGTGGAGGGCTCCAGGCTGCTCTCTGTGGATGCCCTCCCCCTCCCCATCTCTTGGCCATCAGTTCTAACAGTGTTACATCTGGCAGGAAATCCCTCAGGGCAGGGAGGTGGGTCACGGGGCGACCCCCTCTCACCAGCCTCCCCCTGGTTCCCGAATCTTCTGTACGCTTTGGGCATAGCGTGGGGGGATCCTTATTTATTTTAATGCAGCGTTTTTTAGATAAACTAATCTTTGTCCCTTAAATAGCGCTTCCCCGCCCCCCTCCCCCATCAAGACTGGCCGCCAGATGTGGTGTAACCCCGGAAGGAAGCGTTACCTATTTAGAGACTCCTCCCAGCCTCCACCCCAACCCCAGCCCCGTGCCGCCAGCTGCTGTTCCCAGGCAGCCCAGCGAGGGGCGCTCAGCGGTCTGCGGACCTGCGGGTGAGTTGCCTGCCACACGCGCCATCCAGTTTGCAGCAGCAGCAGCAACCCGGAGCCCTGAGCCCGGAGCCCGGAGCCCTGGGGCTGCTGCATGAAGACGTGGTTGACCTTGGCTGGAAACAGCCTCGGATCCGGAGAGCAGGCCGCCGGCAGCGGGCACACAGAATGCGAGCGACAAGGCGGTGCTACGGACGGCTGGCGCTGGCAGCACACCAAAGGAAGCATGCGCGCAGCGCGTTCCCGCTCCAGACTAAGAGACTCCAGAAATCGCAGGAGCAGAGGGGGAGCGCTCCTCTGCTTGCGCTTGCCTCCCACCTGGGGCTATGCAATGGGGAAGGTCACCCAAGTGGAGGATCCACCCACCCGCAGGTCCTCCTCCGCACCCAGTCTATGGTCTCCACTCTGCAGGTGTTTTCCACAATAGTGGCTTGCCACTCCGGAACAGGCTATTCTATTTCAATAGCCATCAGGGCTCATGCGCAAAAATGCATTTATTTTATTTATCTGAAAGGCAGAGGGAGGGAGCTAAGAGTTCCTATCCACAAGCTGACTCCCCAGATGTTGCGACAATTTGGGGAGTGAACCAGCAGATGGAAGACCTCTCTCTGTGTGTGTAACTCTGCCTTTCAAATAAATAAAATAGATCTTTTAAAAAAAGAAAGAAAGAAAAACTCATCCCTTAACTTTTTAAAAAGTTTAATTGATATATAGCAAGTCCATATTCATGGAGTGCAGTGTGGGCTTTGGGTCCATGTACACAATGTGTAACAAAACAGAGCAATGAGCATTTCCATCACCGTAAACATGTATCATTTCTTTGTGTTGGGAATACCCAAAATCCAGAGAATGCTGTTACCTGAAATTAGGCACAGAAAGACAAACGCTTAGGGATCTCAGCACCTGTGGACGATAAACAAGCTGATTGCATAGCAACAGAGGGTGGAAGAGTGGCCACCCCAGAGAGGGTGGGGCAGGACTGGAAGAGGGCGGTTAGTGGGAACCGGGCACACTCTGGGTGGCTGCAGGAAGCTTATGTCTTCAGTGTATTTACAGCCTGTTGGTGAAACAAAACCCTTAACCTTAATGGAGTGAAGGCATTGATTTTTTTTTTTCTCTTCTGCTTTGCACATTTGATGCCTTATTTAGGAAATCAAGGTCACAAGGCTACTTTCTTGTATTTTCAACATCTTAAAGTTTAGCCCTTCTAGCTTTTTTCATGGGGTGCCTTTGCTAATGTTTAATTGGGAATTTTTGGACTTGTGTCCATGATCGTCCTTGCTCATCTTGACCTCTTGTGGTTTGGGCTTCATGGTAACACTGGTCTCGTACAAAAAGTCACAGAGCGTGTTAGACAAGGTCTCCATAGCCAATGGAGGTGCCATGGCAGGAGGAGAATCAGTTTATGCACAGGGGGTGTGGTCAGTGGTGCATGGACACAGGGCAGCTGAAGGATGCAGGGAACCATCTAGAAGGAGCATCAGCTGGCCGCCTTGCAGAGGGACCAGGGGATGAGTACTGCGGTCTCATCACTTTACGTCCTGCACCTCATGGCCAGGCAGCTCATTGAATAAACACAGTCAGAGGCCACAAGGCACAGGAGCCCTGGGGCGGAATCTCTGTTGGCTACGGTCCTGGAGCAGAGTGAGTGGCATAGAGAAGGTGCATCAGTCAGGCTTGCCCAGAGAAACAGCACCAATGGCCACAGGTGCTCCTCCACTTAGAAGGGAGTTATGTCCAGATAAACCCATCATGAGCTGAAGGTATCATATGTCGAGAATGCGTTCAATACACCTAAGCCAGCCAACCCCTTAGCTTAGCAACACAGCACACTGTAGAGCCTAGGGGGGCCCCTCTCATGACCACAGGGTAGCCTGGGGCCTGTGTTCACTGCCACTGCTCAGCATCACCAGACTGGCACTGTGGTACAGAGGGGTAAGCCACCCTCTGTGACACCAGCACCCCACACTGGAGCACTCCTTCAAATCCAGCTGCTTGGCTTCCCATCTAGCTTCGCTCTAATGTGCTTGGGAGGCAGCAGTTGATGGCCCAAGTCCTGGGGCCCTGCCATCCATATGGAACACCCAAATGGAGTTCCTGATTCCTGGCTTTGGCCTGGCCCAGCCCTGGCCATTGCAGCCATTTGGGGAGTGAACCAGCAGATGGAAGACCTCTCTCTCTCTCTCTCTCTCCCTCCCTCTCTCTGTAACTGCGTTTCAACTAAATAATCTTTTTTTTTTTTTTTTTGACAGGCAGAGTGGACGGTGAGAGAGAGAGACAGAGAGAAAGGTCTTCCTTTGCCGTTGGTTCACCCTGCAATGGCCGCCACGGCCAGCGCACTGCGGCTGGCGCACTGCGCCGATCAGATGACAGGAGCCAGGTACTTATCTGGGTCTCCCATGGGATGCAGATCCTCCACTGCACTCCTGGGCCACAGCAGAGAGCTAGACTGGAAGAGGGGCAACCGGGACAGAATCCGGTGCCCGACCGGGACTAGAACCTGGGGTGCCGGCGCCACAAGGCAGAGGATTAGCCTAGTGAGCCGCGGCGCCGGCCTAAATAATCTTTTTTTTTTTTTTTTTTTTTTGACAGGCAGAGTGGACAGTGAGAGAGAGAGACAGAGAGAAAGGTCTTCCTTTGCCATTGGTTCACCCTCCAATGGCCGCCACGGCCGGCGCGCTGCGGCCGGCGCACCACGCTGATCGGATGGCAGGAGCCAGGAGCCAGGTGCTTTTTCCTGGTCTCCCATGGGGTGCAGGGCCCAAGCACCTGGGCCATCCTCCACTGCACTCCCTGGCCACAGCAGAGGGCTGGCCTGGAAGAGGGGCAACCGGGACAGAATCCGGCGCCCCAACCGGGACTAGAACCTGGTGTGCCGGTGCCGCTAGGCGGAGGATTAGCCTAGTGAGCCGCGGCGCTGGCCTAAATAATCTTTTTTAAAAGTGCAGAATACGTGAATGATAAAGATCGACTATCTTCTTTTTCATGAAATTTGTATTCATTCACTTATTTCAGAGGCGGGTTTCCCATCTGTGGGTTCACTCCCCAGATGACTGCAATGGTGGTGGAGGGAGACAGGAACGCCATCCAAGGTGTTCCTACTGGGTGGCACTGACCCAACTGTTAGCTGCCTCCCAGGATGAGCATTAGCAGGAAGTTGGAATCAGGAGCAGAGCTGAGGCTGGCATTGTGGTACAGCAGGTTAAGCACCACCTATGACGCCAACATCCCACGTGGGTATAGGTTTACCAGGCCTTTGTGGCCATCTGGGGAGTGAACCAGGGGGCCTGCACTGTGGCATAGTGGGTAAAGCCTCTGCCTGCAGTGTCAGCATCCCATAGGGGCTCTGGCCTGCGAGTGAACCAACAGGTGGATGGTAGATCTCTCTCTCCCTCTGTGTGTGTGTGTGTGTGTGTGTGTGTGTGTGTGTGTGTGTGTGTCCCTCTCTCCCTCTGTACCCCTGCCTTTCAAATAAATGTCTTTAGAAAAAAAGAAGAGGCAGAGCTAAGATCTGAACCTAGGCGCTCCAACATAGGACGAAGGCGCCCTTGACTGCTGTACCAAACCCTCCTCCTCTCCTACCCACATTGGCTGTATTTTTTTCTTTTCTTTTTTTTCTTTTTTTTTTTTTTTTTTTGGCAGGCAGAGTGGACAGTGAGAGAGAGAGAGAGAGAGAGACAGAAAGGTCTTCCTTTTGCCGTTGGTTCACCCTCCAATGGCCGCTGCAGCCGGCGCAGTGCGAAGCCAGGAGCCAGGTGCTTCTCCTGGTCTCCCATGCAGGTGCAGAGCCCAAGGACTTGGGGCATCCTCCACTGCACTCCTGGGCCATAGTAGAGAGCTGGCCTGGAAGAGGAGCAACCGGGACAGAATCTGGCGCCCTGACCGGGACTAGAGCCCGGTGTGCCAGTGCCGCAGGCAGAGGATTAGCCTATTGAGCCGCGGCGCCAGCCGGCTGTATTTTCAACACTGGTTCCTACAATACAGAATGCACTGTGACCACTGATTATTGCCCACACTGCACCACGTCTAAACGTCCTGCAAAAGTGTAGGCAGGGACAGGAAAATGCAGGCTTTTTCAGGATATACTTGAGTATGTCCAGGAGAGCCACATTTGATGTGACTCAATTATGCCACAAAATTCAATGCACTTAATTAACTACTGGCTATCAACAATTAATGATGGAGGCTTCTAACAGCCTAGAAAACATACGTTGCATAAAGAAACAAAAAATACTCGCAGCAGCATCCACCCTAATAATACCTACGTATTTGCAAGCTTGATGGATAAAGATTAGAGAGAAGCACATATGTATTAAAATGAAAACAGTCTCACTAGGTGCGAGATCTGCGGGTGCATTTTTTCTTTTTTTAAGATTTATTTGTTTATTTGAAAGTCAGAATTACACAGAGAGAGAAGGAGAGGCAGAGAGCAAGAGAGAGAGGTCTTCCATCCACTGGTTCACTCCCCAACTGGCCACAATGGCCAGAGCTGCGCTGATCCAAAGCCAGGAGCCAGGAGCTTCTTCCAGGTTTCCTATGTGGGTGCGAGGCAGAAGGATTTGGGCCATCTTCTACTGCTTTCCCGGGCCATAGCAGAGAGCTGGATCGGAAGTGGAGCAGCCAGGACTCAAACCTATGCCCATATGGGATGCCAGCACTGCAGGCGGCGGCTTTACCGACTTATGCCACAGCGCTGGCCCCGGGTGCATATTTTTTTTCTAAAATTTATTTTAATGTAGCATTAAACAATAATGTGAAACCAAAAGGTATGCGGGAAACAGACCACTCGCCACATTTCCCTCTCAGCAACTCTCAGAAAAGTCACTTTGAGGAGACCTACATTAATCATAGATGAGAAAGGGCTGAAAATATCTGCTGTAAATTAAAGCGGTCACCTTGGCTTCATGTCTCCTTGCCATAATTAAAAGCATCAAGTTATGGGGCCGGTGCCGTGGAGTAGTGGGTTAAGCTGCCGCCTGCAGCGCCGGCATCCCATATGGGCATCAGTTCGAGACTCAGCTGCTCCACTTCTGATCCAGCTCTCTGCTGTGGCCTGGGAAAGCAGTAGAAGATGGCCCAAGTCCTGAGGCTCCTATATCCACGTGGGAGACCCAGAGGAAGCTCCTGGCTCCTGGCTTCAGATCTGTGCAGTTCCTCCTTTGAGGCCATCTGGGGAGTGAACCAGCGGATGGAAGACTTCTCTCTTTCTCTCTGCCTCTCCTTTCTCTGTGTAACTCTGACTGTCAAATAAATAATCTTTAAAAAAGCACCAAGTTAATTTCAAAACATGTTGGAAGGTAACATTAATAAGAAACATGAATAAAATATACTTTCTTAGAAGCATTTGCTGTGTGCTATATTTATTTTTAATTTATATATGTTTTATATTTACGTTTTAATATTCATAATATTATAAATATAGATATAATCTTACCCCTTATTTCTTGGTCTAGATTTTTTTTAGAATTACGTCATAAGGAAGTATTAAATAATAGCGACAAGACTGCATTCGGGAATCTTTGTACCAATTCTGACTTGGTGTGTAATGCCTCCCCCCACATACACATGGGAACTAAGTTTCAAAGTCTTTAAAATTTTAGGAAGAAATACTTACCTCATTATTCCTCTAAAATTTGTCATACAAATATTCCTGAGATTTTCAAGAAGAAAATGCAAAGAGCCCTTGTAAATAGAACACTTGAATTCTGTCCTTAAAGTTGCATTACTGGCTGGCACCACGGCTCAATAGGCTAATCCTCTGCCTGCGGCTCTGGCACTCTGGATTCTGTCCCGATTGCCCCTCTTCCAGGTCAGCTCTCTGCTATGGCCCGGGAGTGCAGTGGAGGATGCCCCAAGTACTTGGGCCCTGCACCCGCATGGGAGACCAGGAGAGGCACCTGGCTCCTGGCTTCGGATCGACGCGGTGCGCCAGCCGCAGTGCGCCGGCCACGGCGGCCATTGGAGGGTGAACCAATGGCAAAAGGAAGACCTTTCTGTCTGTCTCTCTCTCTCTCACTGTCCACTCTGCCTGCCAAAAATAAAAAATAAAAAAAGCTGCATTACGAGGAACCAGCCGTTGTGTGGAATGGGTAAAGCCTCAGCCTGCTGCACCAGCATCATATATGGGCACTGGTTCGAGTCCCAGCTCCTCCACTTTTGATCCAGCTCCCTGCTAATGCACCTGGGAAAGCCGCAGAAGATGGCCTGAGTACTTGGGCCCCTGCCATGTGGGAGACCTAGATGGAGTTCCGGGCTCCTGGCTTTGGCCTGGCTCAGCCCCGGCTATTGTGGCCATTTGGGGAGTGAACCAGCGAATGGAAGACCTCTCTCTCAGTCTCTCCCTCTCTCTATCTGCAACTCTGACTTTCAAATAGATAATAAATCTTTTAAAAATAAAAGCTGCATTACCATATACCCACACATGGAGAACATTTATTTCACTATGTGTTAAGATTTTGCATGAAGAACCTTCTGGAATGGAATCCTTTCTTCAGGTCATCTAGAGCCCTGCACATTGCTCTAGAAAGTGGCTCAGCCCTGTCTGGGGGTCTCTGAGCTACTCCTGCCGATAGAGGCAGAACCCAGGCCGAGAGGTCCCAGGAGGAGGCAGGTCCCTGGGGCGGCAGGCTTGCTGCTTGGCCTGGGGTATCCAACTTCACAAGCCGGTGAGGGGCCAGGCTGGGCACTGAGTCCTTCTAACTAACTGCGGTCATTTTCAACACTCACAAATGTTTTGTTCCCACCATGAGCTGGCATCTAATTCTCCTCCCTTTGAAGATGAGTGAGGCTTAGAAGGTGCTTCAGGGAAGCAAGAGGGAGGTTTTAGAACTTTCGAGGCAGGATTATAAATGGTGAACCGACTGTGCGTGGTGCGCCTGCCATTCTGGGAACCAGTGCAGGTGGCCACACCTTTGAATCCCCAGGGGTGGATTTCTGACCCTGCCTCTCAGAGCTGAGTGCTCTCAATGACCTTGTGGTGTGCATGGCCTCTAGTGCTGGGTGAGTGGACACTTCCCCCTCTCAGTCCAGTCTCCTGAGTGTTGCTTTAGCAGGCGTGTCCACATGGGCACCTCCATCCCATGCCCATGAGAAGCCAGCAGTTCATCTGATTCTGCCTCAGTTAGGGTGTGGCTCCTCCTCCCCATCTCAAAACTTCCTGAAGCCTTTCTCTCTCTCTCTCTCTTTTTTTTTTAAGATTTTATTTATTTATTTGAGAAGCAGAGTTACAGACAGATAGAGAGAGGGACAGAGAAAAAGATCTTCCACCCACTGGTTCACTCCTCAAATGGCCACAACGGCTGGAGCTGGGTCGATCTGAAGCCAGGAGCCAGGAGCTTCTTCTGGGTCTCCCATGTGGGTGCAGGGGCCCAAGGACTTGGGCCATCTTCTACTGCTTTCGCAGGCCAGGGAGCTGGATCGGAAGTGGAGCAGCCGGGACTCGAACCGGCACCCATATGGGATGCCAGCACTGCAGGCAGAGGCTTAGCCTACTTCATCACATCCCTTCCCGCTTTTCTTACAAATGCACAGAGCTGCTGAAAGGTGAGGTATGCATGAGCCAGTTTTGTTCACTAGGATTTGGGCAATGATGGAAATGTTCCACATCTGTGCATCCTAATATGACAGCTGCATATGGCTATGGAGTACCTGAAATGTGGCTAATGCGACTGAGAAATGGAATCTTAGATTTTATCTAACTTAAATGTAAATGGCCACGTGTGGCAAGTGGCCCCATCCTGGATGGCGCAAGTGCAGGTGGTGGATCCGAGACAGCTTGTACTGGAAGTGCATCCAGTCCTCCCCAGGCCCATGCCAGGGCTGGCTTCCCTGCCCGTTTCCCTGCTGCTTTGATACCTTCTCTGTCCCTCATGTCACAGTCCTCATTTGCGAGGTCTACCTGTCCTCCTTCCCCTCACCCAGCCCCGGGGAGCAGAAAACACCTGCCCTATACAGCACTTAAGATTTTGAAGCTTTTCTCCCACTTTGGGGGTGAACCAGGGGGAGGGCACACAAGTTTCCCACGCAAAAGAAGAGACTGAAGGAAAGACCTAGAAGCAACTGAGAAGGCCACCATCTGGGGCCAGCACTGTGGCACAGCAGGTTAACGCCCTGGCCTGCAGTGCTGGCATCTCATATGCACACTGGTTCAAGGCCTGGCTGCTCCACTTCCAATCCAGCTCTCTGCTATGCTCTGGGAAAGCAGTGGAAGATGGCCCAAGTCCTTGGGCCCCTGCACCCGCATGAGAGACCTGGAAGAAGCTCCTGGCTCCTGGCTTTGGATAGGCACAGCTCCGGCCATTGTGGCCAATTGGGGAGTGAACCATCGGATGGAAGAAGACCTCTCTCTCTGGCTCTCCTCTCTCTGTGTAACTCTAACTTTCAAATAAAAATAAATAATTAAAAAAAAGATGACTAAAGAAAAATTGTGTTAAAAAAAAGGAATGTCACCATTGACATTCTGTTGTGGGTTCTAGCTTAGAGGAAGTGGTGCATTCCAGCTGTCTGCACATCTGGGAACCTAGAACTGTTGTGCACTTCAGAATAAAGATGTACTTCAGAAATAAAGAACAGAACTTTTTACAGAAGTGCAGGCTCTCGCCCCTGTTTCCAGGAGATACTGATACCAAAAATCCAATAGCCCACGGGTCATCAATTCTTTCCCTTAGCATCTGCATTGAGCCAGGGGCTTGGAATGGTTTGAATCAACACCTTGTTGCACTGAGGTGCTGTGAGCTGGCTCCACTCGCCGCTCTGCTATTCCAGCCTACATTTTGCTCACAACTGTCACAAGTTCTCCTTTGGCACACTCTATTTGCTTCATCACCTCCCGCTTTAGCACTGCCAAGCATAACCGGTCTAGACGTTGTATTAGAAAACAGCTCCCCCTGGGACAAGCCTGGAAGGCGCTGGCACACGACCGCATCCGTCTATGGATGCTTTTTTGCGGAGGTTACACATCCTCCTGGCCGGCCGGGATGTTGTCCCAGAAGCCCGGGCGGACAAGCTGGCCCCATGGCTGACATTCATCGACTACAGCTGATCCAGAAAGTAGACTGTGCACATACTGCGCATTTGCAAGCTCATTTATAACCCAGGAAGAAAGGGCCAAGAGAAAGTGGCTCGCAGTTCGCAGTTCGGAGAGACGAAAATAACTGAATGTATGCAGAGAGGACATTCCTGAAAACCCTGGCCTTAGAGACAGAAACGGCTCTTTGGGCCGGCTGCTCCTTCCTTGGTGGGCGGGTTGGGGGCGCCACGTGTTGCTGGGATCGCTTTCTGGGGCTACATCGAGCAACCCACTGCAGAGTTTGCCAGGTGGATAGCTCCAGCGCCTTATTCCCTGTGCCTTCGTCCACCCCATTGCCTTGGTAGTCATTGTTGAACGTATTTTCCGTAATTCTTCAATGGAAGCCACCCCCCCCACCCCACCCCACCCCGCCCCGGACCTGAGGGTCACTCCTCCTGTTCCGCAGCCCCAGGCGGCAACGTTTCTCACGCCTTGCCCCTACCCGGCCCGCCCTTCGGCTTTCTGGGAATTGTAGTTGACGTCGTGCTCATCGCCCCCTCCCCGGCCTCTTTGGCGGGCCACGGACTACAAGTCCCGACAGGTCCCGCGCGCCGCGCCTGCGCGTCCACACGCGAGGGAAGACGGAGCTTCCCTGGTGCGTCGTAAGCTCGGCGGCGGCGGCGGCTGTGGCAGTGGTGGCGGCGGCCGTGGCGCGGCAGACATGGACAACGCGGGGAAGGAGCGAGAGGCGGTGCAGCTGATGGCGGAGGCCGAGAAGCGAGTCAAGGCCTCCCACTCCTTCCTCCGAGGGCTGTTTGGGTGAGCGCCCGACCTCGCGTGCCCGGAGTTGGGGTGTGTGTGTGGGGGGGGGGTCTCCTTACCAGGCCCCCTCCGTCTCTGGTTGTTCCGCTAGAGTGCCCCCACAGACCTCTTGGGCCTCCCGGAACACGCTTGGGGTCCTCCAGAGCGGCTGTAGGGCCCCCAGCGCCCCTCCTCTGGATCCCCCAGGACGCCCTCTCCAGAGCCCCCCGCCTTGGGCCCCCAGCGCCTCTCTAGACTCCTCAGATGGCCCCTGGACCATCGGCGCCCGCACGCCCTCCAGCGAGCCTGTAGGGCCCTCCAGACCCTCACTCTGGATCCCGCCCCCTCCCCAGAGCTCCCTCTCCACGACCCCTGGATTCCCGCTGGCCCCCCAGAGCCCGCAGCACACTCCTTTGAAATCTCCAGCACCGCTCCCGGGAGGGCGAACCCGCGTGGCCCCGGACTCCCATGGGGAGTGGGGTGGGAGTGTGGGGTGGGGGTCGCGCCGGTCCGGGAACCCCGGCCCGGGCCTGGGGTCGGGAGCTCTCCCCGGGCCCGCCGGCTTGCGCGGGTTGGCCGCGCGCCCAGTAGACATTTAGCCCGTGCTCTCTGGGTAAGGAAATGCATCTTCTCAGCATAGTATTTTTCTTTCGCCAGAGATTGATTTAAAGCCAGCGTCTTTTGGGAATCCCGATAATAGCCTGTCATTCTAACAGGCTCTCCTGGGGCAGGTGTTTGGATTCGGATCTCTCAAAAGCAGAGCCTGCGCTAGGACAGCCTTGGAGGAATCCTGGGGCTGTTGATTATGCGAATGATTCAGCTGTTTAGGATGGGAGAGAGAGGCAGAGATGCCGGGTGGGGTGTGCGCCTTTGCTTTTTTGTTTTTCCTTTTGAAAGTGGAAAAGCCGCAGCTTGCCCCAAGAGCAGGCCCCTGCAACCTTGTGTTGTTAGGCGCGGTTTTCTGTAGACTTGCAGCTCAGACACTTATTTCAGAAAACACTGGTCAGGAGCCTCCTCCTTTGGCTCTAAGTTGTTTTACCACTGTTGATGCATCTCCAGGATGCGCCTAAGGGCTGGCTCTGGGCAGTGCATCGTTGACAGAGCAGCTCCTCATTTGGATAACATCTGTCATTGCACCTCCTGCCCGGTGAATGATCTGAATGTCCCCACTGCATGCTTCCCAGGGAGGCTCTGTCATGGAGCAGAGGAAACAGGGTGGCAGCCCCTGACACCTGCCTCTGGGACCCAGGCGTTTCCTTGTTTTTAGGGAGCTAGGCCGAATCTTGATCCAGTAATCCTAAAAAGATTTTGAAGAACTTCTTTTTTAAGGTCTGACAGGCCATACAAGACTTTTTCTCTCTCTCTTTTAAGATTTATTTAATAATTTGAAAGGCAGAGCAATAGATCTTCTGTCCACTGGTTCACACCCCAGATGACCAGGCTGAAGCCGGGAACTCCATCCGGGTCTCCTGTGTGGGTGACAGGTCCCAAGGGCTTGGACCGTCTTCTGCTGCCTTCCCAGGCCATTAGCAGGGAGCTGGATCGGAAGCCCAGCAGCCCAGAAGGCTAGTACTCCAGTAGGGGAAGCCAGGGTCATAGGCAGTAGCTTAACCCACTGAACCACAGTGCCAGCCGAAGACGACTTTGGTCTTCTGCCCTCACACGTGGTTTGGACGGAAGCCGTGTTATCCTAGGACTAAACTGGATACTAAACACATTTATTGTCCTCGCCTTGTTCTCCATGCCTTAGTTTCCTCTGCTGTAAAGGGGCAAGAGTGGGCATTTAGATGCCTGTGTCCTCACCTTGGAGGACTTGGGTCCCCGCTTAGCTCCTGACTTCTGCTCTCAGTTAATGCAGACTCTCCCTGGCATTAGTGATGCCTCAGGTTATTGGGCTCCTGCCTCCCACATTCAGGGATTTGTGCCCAGCTCCCCGCTTTGACTGCTGGCCCGGCTGTTGGGTGCATTTCGTAAGTGGACCAGTGAGTGAGAACTCGTTTCATCAGTCTGTCTCTCTCTCTTGCCTCTCAAAAGACGTTTTAAACAATATGATAGTAGAACATCTCATAATTTGTGAGGGCTCAGTGATTTCGTTTGTGTACCAGACTTGATCAAAATGGCCAAGTCTGGTTTTTGTATCCAGGGAACAAAGGGGCCAGACAGATAAGTGGCTTTTCCAGGATTTTTGGGGCAAAGGCCTATTGGGCTGGATCATTGGTCTTTTAATGAGATCGAATGGCTGGCAGAGCTTCTAGCCAGTCGAAGTGCCCTGCAAGTGTTATTTGCCATGAGGACTCTGATGTTTTTGGCCATACTTGGCTCCAGGGGAGCTTCACAGAAGAAGGCTCTGTGTTCTGTGGGTTTTAATATTATAGAATTGTGTATAGTTTCCCTGAGAATTACAGTGGGAAGACTGGGCCTTTGTATGAGCTTTGGATGTCTAGACCTCCTGCACCTGTTACCTTTCTAGAGTGGAAGGCAAGCTGTTCCGCCCAGCCTGTGTCTTCCTTAGCTCTGTAATCCATCTGTACTCAGACTCCTGACTCCTGAACTGACAAAGCACAAAATTAACAAGACACACGTGCTAACATATGAGTACCTCTGGAACGCACTTATTTTTAGCAGGTGACCAGCTAGCGCTTTCAAGGGGTCAGATGGCTGCTTCATGGAGATTGTGGCGCCATCCAGAGGTTCTCAGCATCCTGCAGGTGTTGCACATCGCATACCGGCCCCGTGTTCTGACTGCAGGTGACAGCCCCTCTGGAGTTCACGTCTCCATCACTCAGAGCCACCCACCCTGATTTTGTGGCACTAATATTCTCAGCATGGCTCTTGTGTATTTGTGGCTTTTGGTAAAATTAGATGAAAAGACATGTGTGTATCCATGAGAGAGGGTCCGCTGTTTATACTGCAGATGTATAGGACACAGGCCTCCTGCCTTGGCTGCACCCTAGGCAAGATATCAGTGCAGTTCCCCGTGACATCCGCCCCCTGTGACCAAAGATGAAAGCAAGGCTGGGAACTGCTGTTCATGGTGCTCCGTCTTTCTGCTTGACCTCGGGTTAAACAGTGAGGTGTTCTTGTAGCTGTGGAACCAGGTTAAGTGGTACATTTTGGGAGGAGCCTAATGTGGTAAAAGTGCTACCAAAAGAATTGTTCCATCATTTCATTCACTGCTATGGAGTTTTGTAGTTCATTGCAAACTCTAATGTAGAATCTTCATGAACTGCTACAGTGATCCTAAAACTGGCCCAAGACGGACAGTTGGGTGGTTTTGCATTGAGAAGGCCTCTCAATATCCTCTGTCTTAGTGCTAGGAGACCACAGGTTGGGGATAAACTGCACAGTGTAGATCGGAGAAAGTGGTGCCTGAGACTGGCGGTGGAAGGCTGGGCGTTGAGTGTGGAGGTTAAAATGCCCTTGTCCCACGTGGGCGTGCCTGGCTTTGACTCCTGACTGCTGCTTTCTGCTGCTGTAGACGCTGGTAAGCCTTGGTAATGGCTCCAGTAATTGGATCTCTGTGACCCTCCTGGGAGACCTGGATTGAGTTCCTGGCTCCCAGCCACAGCCACCTCCGTTCCAGCAAGGAAACCAGTGCATGGGAGCTCTCTGTCTTCTTGAAAATTTTTAAAAATACATGGTGCTCATTAACAGTGAAAAACAAAAACAAAAACACTGGCCGTGGGAAGATGT
Source organism: Oryctolagus cuniculus (assembly GCF_964237555.1). Lineage (NCBI taxonomy): Eukaryota > Metazoa > Chordata > Mammalia > Lagomorpha > Leporidae > Oryctolagus > Oryctolagus cuniculus. The sequence goes on along the minus strand of NC_091442.1, from coordinate 47,629,168 downwards.
TTCTGATGGTTAATGTTGTCTTCCCTTGCATTTCAGCATTCTTAAATATCTTAGGAAAGAGCTGTAAATCTGGCTGTGTGAATGTAAATTTTTTCTTTTTTTTTAAATGATTTTATTTATTTGAAAGGCTTAGCAACAAGAACAGATCAATCTTCTATCCTCTGGTTGACCCCCTAAATGCTGCAGCAACTGGGCTGGATGAGGCTGAAGCCAGGAATCAGTAATTCCACCAGTTCTCCTTTATGGATGGCAGGAACCCAAGCACTTGAGCCATCTTCTGCTGTCTCCCAGGGTGTGCGTTAGCAGGAAGCTGGTTTGGAAGCAGAAGCAAGACTTGAACCCAGGCACAAGTCTAATGGGGTGTAGGTATCCCAAGTGGCAGCTTAACCCACTACACCACAATGCCTAACCTTCAGTGTAAATTTAATGAAAGGTCCTAATGGGTTATCTTCAGATATAAATCTATAATTTTTAGCTATTTGTGAAAATAGATTTTTTTTCCAATTTTTAAAGATTTATTTATTTGAAAACTAGGACATCAGAGAGAGAGGGAAATCTTCCATCTGCTTGTTCACTCTCCAAATGCCTGCAACAGCCAGGCCGGGCCAGGCCAGGCCATATCCAGGATTCAGGAGCCAGGAACTCCGTCCTAGTCTCCCACATGGGTGGTAGGGGCCCAAAGCACTTGGCTCATCTGCTGCCTTCCCAGGTGTATTAGCGGGAAGCTGAATTGGAAGCAGAGTATCTGGAACTTGAACCAGAACTCTGATATGGGGTGGTGGCTTCATAAGCAGTGTCTTAACCCACTGTACCACAGTACTGACTCCCTTTTTTTTTTTTTTTTTTTTTTTTTCAATTTCGTTTCGTTTGAAATGCAGAAAAACACGGAGTCAGAGGTCTTCCATCACTCCCCAAATGCATCCAATGGCTAGGACTGGGCCAGGCCAAAGCAAGGAGCCTGGCACTCAATCTACGTCTCCCACATGGTGGCAGAGATCTAAGCAGTTAAGCCATCACCTGTGCGTCCGAGGTTGTGGATCGAAAGCAGAGGAGCCAGGACAGAATCCAGGCACTCTGGTATGGGATGTAGATGTCTCAAGTGACAACTGCTGCACCAGATCCCCCTCAATATGAAATTCTTAAGCACTGTAGAATGTTGGTCATTGTATTCTTTACTCAGCCTTCATTTCAACAGATACTTGAATGTGTTTAAGTTTTGCCAGGTGTGGGGCCATGTGATAGCTTTGGTAAAGCACTTGGGGTCTTCAGTTACAGTTGATTTCAAATATAGACTATTTGAAATATAGACTTTAAAAAAAAAAGATTTATTTACTTACTGGGGGTGGGGACAGGACAGAGAGGAATCTTCCATCTGCTGGTTCTTTCCCCAGATGGCCACCACGGCCAGGGCTGGGCCTGGCCAAAGCCAGGAGCCAGGAGCTTCTGGGTCTCCCATATGGGTGCAGGGGCCCAAGCACTTGGGCCATCTTCTACTGCTTTCCCAGGCCATTAGCAAGGAACTGCATTGGAAGTAGAGCAGCCAGGGATGCCTGCATCACAGGCAGCAACTTTACCCACTGCACCACAATGCCAGCCTCTAGACTATACTTTTTTTAAAAAATCATTAATCTTGGGGCCAGCACCATGGCTCACTTGGTTAATCCTCCGCCTGCAGCGCAGGCATCCCATATAGGTGCCGGGTTCTAGTCCCGGCTGCCCCTCTTCCAGTCCGGCTCTGCTGTGGCCTGGGAAGGCAGTGGAGGATTGGCCAAGTGCTTGGGCCCTTGTACCCGCATGGGAGACCAGGAAGAAGCACCTGGCTCCTAGCTTTGGATCAGCACTGTGTGCTGGCTGCAGCAGCCTTTTGGGGAGTGAACCAATGGAAGGAAGACCTTTTTCTCTCTCTCTCTCACTGTCTAACTCTGTCTAATAAAAAAAAAATCATTAATCTTATATTTACTTAGGTATAGGAAATGCACATAATTATGTACATTTAAAAATCTCATTTTGTTTGAAACACAGACCGAGAGATCTCTTATCCTGTAGGTTTATTCTCCAAATGCCTGCAACACCTGAGGTTGGGCCAGGCTGAAGCCATAAGCCAGGAACTTATTCGCGGTCTCCCATGTGGGCGGCAGGGACCCAAGTACTTGAGTCACCACGTGCTACCTCCCAGAATACATGCCAGCAAGAAGGAGTGGAGCCACAACTCAATCCCTGGCTCTCCAGTATGAGATGTGGGCACATCAGCCACCAAGCCAACTGCCCACCCTGGATAATTATGTATGAGGAGTTGAAGTACAGCCTCTAGCTCAGTCACTTCCTTTGGTGACCATAGCCAAAATCAGTCTTAGAACTTCCGTACCTTTAACTTTGCAGTGGGCAAAGAGACAGAGTGGACTTTTCAGATTTGTGAGGGTTGAATGAGGGGTCAGGTGCTTACTCTGCTGCGCCGAGGTATGTCACTGTCGATGGAAATCGTGTTTTCTGATTTTGGGTCGTGACACAGTCAGGTGTCAGGTGATAAGCTATTCCTGGGGAGCCACCGTCTGTCTGCAGTGTCACAGTGTTCTCCGTGCATTCTCATGTTCCTGCGGTGTCTGTGACGGGTAGCATTGCTTGGGAGATGCAGGCTGGACCATGGTGTCCTGTTTGTGGCTGTGGCCCTGCACCTCAGCCGGCTCACAGCATGCAGCACTCACTTGGTCAGTATTGGTAGGAAAGGTGAATATGCTAATGATGACACAACAAATGCTGATTTTTTTTCTTTTATCCCTGTCTATTTTTCAAAAGCATAGATATGCTGGGTAAAGGGACTTTTCTGTTTCTTTATTCTGTGTTTTATTTAAATATTTGTCTATTATTATCATAGCTTAAAACCTTTTCACATATATCCCTGGTTCTGTGAGTAATGGATGTGAGCCCAGAGGGTGCAGCCAGCCAGGATGCAGGAGACTGGCCCGGAAGTCTGTCCTCCTAGTCTCATGGCACCTTCTCGTGACGTGGGTGGAATCAGGAAAGCTTTTGTGCCTCCAAAGGATGTGCGGTGACTGACACAGGTCATGATGGAGACACTTACCCTTTCTGTACTTAAATGGAACTTAATGTAAATATTGATTAAACTCCAGCAAATTAATGGGTCAGCACGCTCCTGGATTAAAGCACAGCTTCTCTTCATGGCTGGAAAGTATGTCAGTTCCTGTTTGGCGAGGGCATTTCAACAGGGATTGCCGTCGTGTTGTGGAAGCTTTTTCTGTTATACCTTCAGTGCTAAACATCCTCATGTTGAGCTGTCGTTGTATTTCTGGAATAAATCCCTTTGGATTATAATTTTTTAATGGCTCCTATTATTTAGAATCGGTTTATTTACAGTTCTTTTGTGTATCTGTCACATTGAAGTATTGAGGTTCTAGATGCTTCATCATTTGGAAACGTTTCTTTTCCCCTGGCCAGGGGTGGGGAACCTTTTTTCCACCAAAGGCCATGTGGATATTTGTAACATCATTCACAGGCCATACAAAGTTATCAACTTAAAAATTAGCCTGCTGTATAGATTGATTGGATTTCCAGTCCCTTGTATGGTTGCTGTTTTCACTGTTGTGTTTGTATGGATCCAGATATTCATGGCCATGAATTTTCCTTTAAAAATCGCTCTATTAGTATCCCAAGGATCCTTGACTTATAATGTTATTTCAGTTTGTTCAGAGGTTTTTTTTCCCAGTGGAAGGACTTTTGTGTACATTATTACTAATTTCTGGTTTTACTTCATTATGGTCAGAGGAGTCTACTGCATTTGTGTTTGCCACCTGTGTGTGATTGTTGTTTACAAACAGTTCATGCGCACCTTGGAAGAAGGCGGCTGATCTATGAGGGCTCGATGATTGTTGATTAAATTGTCTGAGTCTTTGGTGTCTGTTTATTTCTGTCCACTTAACTGTCTTTGGACTGACCATGCATTAATGTCTCCTCTCAGGGTATTTCTCTTGTGTCTCACAGCTTTTGCTTTATAAAGGTGGCTCCTGTGTTTGGGTACATAGACATTCACAACTAATAGGATTTCTTTATCTCATTGAAAGCCTTTGAGCCCAAATTCTACTTGGTTTGATTCCAGATTATAGTCCCTGCCTCCCTGTTTGCACTTGCCTGCTTCGGGGCTATGTTATGTAATAAGCCGGGTGTACTCTCTGCCCATGCATGTGCCCGGCGCTGCCCAGCTCCCCCGCCTCTCTGAGCTGGTCCTGGCCACATGCCGGACTTTGATGAGGAATGAGTGCAAGGGATGCATCCGTCCCCACAGAGGGACAGCGATGTTGTTGTGTGTTTTTTTTTTTTTTTTCTTTGTAAGAAAATAAGATGCCATTCCAGAGCTTCCAGAACAGTGGGCAAGGACACCTGGAGAAAGAATGAGCACTGTGCATGAGAGAGGTGCTGCGGTTTTTGTGACAAATCTAAGGTCTGCTTGACACACGTGTGATGCTTCTGACCGCCTGTTGACTGTAGGCCTTTCAGAGTAGCTCTGTTTTAGGTATGTGTCTCCTACTCTGGAGTTGGCTTTTGTTTGGTGAGCAGATGTGAAAACGACAGGTGTGTGATGGGTTCTTAGCTCTCTCATGCCACTGTATACTTACTGTAGGTAATATTTCAGTTGCTGCTTTTCTCATGTGCTTTCCTTTTTAATTTGGGGAGGTTTGTGTTTCGATCCATTTGACTTTTAGGCACCCATTTGTTGGCTTTGAAAGACACCCATTACCCATGTGACTATTAGTGGGCCTGTCTCACTTCCCACCTTGTCCAGGGTGCAGTTCTATTTTATTGATGTTGAGCTGTTTGTCAGACATAAAAATGTGGCTGTATTTCTGCCATTGCTGTGGTTTCCAGCTGTACAGCTATAGTAAAACGGCTCAGTTGTTTCTGACCTGGAAGCTAGTGTGGTATCCCTGAGTTCCGGCAGTCTAAGTGGTACTTGATGGATGGCTATGCACCACAACTCACACTTTGTTATTCTTTGAGTTCTCTGAAAGATGGCATTCCCCTGTCTGCTTGGCTTTGTAGGCTGCTGGTGGAGTGTCATGCTCCCGGATTGTGTTAGTTTTGTTTGTAATTTTGTCTTTTTCTTGAACACCCAGAGGTTTCCTTTGTGAAGTCTGGTAGTGGTCCTGGGGTGTATTCTGCAGTAGACGAGTCTGAGTCCGTTTTCCCAGGACACGGGAAGCCTGTGAAGTATTGAAATCCAGGTCTCGGAGCAGATGTCGCGATGCATCGAGTTAAGCCGCTGCGCAGGGCACCCACTTCAGGATCAGAGTGCCTGATTTGAGTCTTGGCTCCCTTGCTTCTGATCCAGTTTCTTGCTAAGGCACATCCTGGGAAAGAGCAGATGAAGGCTCGAGTCTGTGGGTCCCTGTCACCCACATAGGAGACCCAGGTGGAGCTCCTGGACCCTGGCTTTGGCTTGGCTGAGCCCTGGCTGTTATGGGCATTTGAGAAATGAACCAGTAGATGGACAGTGTCTCTGTTAATCTGCCTTTCAAATGATAAAAATGAACAAGTAAATGTTTAAAAATAAAATCAGACCTTTGGTTTCTAGAAAATGTTCCAAGATTCTGGTTGTGCATACCACGTTTTGGATTCATTTTCCTCCCCTTTCAGGGCCTCCGCTTGTTTCCTTGTTTTCAGTTTTCTTCTCCGTATTAGTAGAATCTGTTCTCCCTTAAGCTATCTTAAGTGAGGATTTCATTTCTGAGATGGTTTTGTGTTTTTCTTCCCCTCTAGGATTTTTTTTTTAAAGATTTATTTTTTATTTATTTGAAAGGCAGAGTTAGAGAGAGATCTTCTATCTGCTGATTCATTCTCCAAATGGCCATAGCAGTCGGGGCTGTGCCAGGCTGAAGCCAGGAGCCAGGAGCTTCTTCCTTGTTTCCCATAAGGATGCAGGGGCCCAAGCACTTGGGCCATCTTCTGCTGCTTTCCTAGGCTCAATAACAGGGAGCTGGATTGAAGTGGAGCAGCTGATCTCAAACCAGCACCTATATGGGATGCTGGTGCTGCAGGTAGTAGCTTTACCTGCTGTTGCCACAACACCGGCCCCTCCTTCTAGAGTTTGAAAGGAATTCACCCTCTTTTTGTACACCTCTCTTCTCAGTTCTTAAAGTTCTGCAAGTGTTTCACAGGATTTAAGTCATGTGAAATCAGGGCCTCCTCTGCCTTGCCGTGTTTCAGGTGTGCTTTGTCCATTTCAGCTTTCATTCTCATGCCTATGTGGTAGCCTTGCATGGGCACGGCCACCCTCGACTGTTCAGAGTGTCTGGAGTGTCCTTAGAACAGTTGCAGTGCAGCTTCTGTGGTGAATGGCGCTGTGGAGGGTGGGTGGGGTCCCGAGCTGGCTGCAGTTCTGTGGTGCTTCTGTGTCTGAGGGAAGACTGTGGATTTACTGCCACCAGTTGCCAGGCTTCCTTAAAGCCACCTCCCCTTTCCCAGAAGCCGCATCCTCTGGAGGTGCCTTGGTGGCCAGCCCCCTCCCCCCAGTCCCTGGCTGTGGTGCCCCTGCGCCTGCTTCCCATCCTGGTGGGGCCCTTGCTCTCTGGCTGCCATGCTCAGCCCTGTGGCAAGACCTCGTCCACATGCTTGCCTCCTCCTGGCTTCCATCAGGAGCTGTGTTGCTGGCTCTGCTAATTTTGGATTTTTATTTCCCCAGTTACATTTAAATGGAGGCTGTTGAATTCTGGTTCCTAGTTATGTTGTAGTTTTGGGTTATGAGTGGTTGTACTAATTCTTGATTGATGTGTATGCTTTGGAGCGGATGTATGAATAAATTTGTACCTAGAGAGCTGCCTTAGGGGATGACGGGTCTCGTCAGTAGTTTTTAAAGTTTGAAATTCCATTTACAAACTCCTCTTGGGGGCTGGTGTTTAGCACAGCAGCTTAAGTCCGTGTGCCCCATATCAGAGTACCTGATTCAAGTCCTGGCTACTCCCCTTTCAAATCCAGCTTTACAGTAATGTGCATGCTGGGAGGCAGCAGGTGATGGCTCAAATACTTGGGTTCCCACCACCCACATGGGAAACCCAGGTGGAGTTCTAGGCTCCTGGCTCTGGCCTGGCCTAGCCCAGGCTGTTCCAGGCATTTGGGAAGTGAACCAGTGGATGGAAAATCTCAGTCTTTTAAACAAAATGAAAGTAAATATGTTTTTAAACTACTTATGGCATATCAAGTTAACAGTCATTTCTGAGTTCATCTAGTAGTTTCTGCTCTTAGCTTTCTTATGTACTTAAATATCTTGCTTTTGTTTTTTCATTAAATACAATGTACTCGTATTTCCCCTCTGTATAAAATGTGACTACTGCCCATATCACTGGAGGCATTGGCACTGTTGTCGAAGTCCAGCTAGCTTTCTTTGATATACCTACCCTCATAAACTTTATTTCAAGAAGTTATCCTTAACTGTAGATACTTTTGATATCCCTTAAATGTCTCTGGTTATTTCCTATGTCTGAAAACTTCTGATTATAGTTTTCCTTCGTTCCTTTGTTCCTTAAGATTTATTTTATTAATTTGAGAGGCTGTGTTACTAGAGAGAGAAGGAGAGGCTGAAGCAGGAGCTAGGGGCTTCTTCCAGGTCTCCCATGTGGGTGCAGGGGCCCAAGCACTTGGGCCATCTTCCATTCCACTGCTTTCCCAGGCGCATTAGTAGGGAGCTGGATCGGAAGTGGAGCAGCTGGGGCTCAACTGTTGCCCATTTGGGATGCTGGTATTGAGGGTGGCAGCCTAACCCATTGTGCCACAACGCTGGTCCCTAAGTTTTTCTTAAATAAGCAAAATAAGGTAGAAAGCTCTCAGAACATGGAATCTAAGAATCCAGTGCAGGGGCCGGCGGTGTGGCGTAGCAGGTAAAGCTGCCGCCTGTGGTGCTGGCATCCCATATGGGTGCCGGTTCGAGACCTGGCTGCTCCACTTTTGATCCAGCTCTTTGCTATGGCCTGGGGAAGCAGTACAAGATGGCCCAAGTCCTTGGGCCCTGCACCCACATGGGAGACCCGGAAGAAGCTCCTGGCTCCTGGCTTCAGATCGGTGCAGCTCCAACTGTTGCGGACATCTGGGGAGTGAATTGTTGGATGGAAGACCTCTCTCTCTCTGCCTAAAAAAAAAAAAAAAAAGACTTCAATGCAGAACACTGAGGGCTGCTGCCCTTGCTGACAGAGTGCCTGTTGAAATTCTAGGTGGGATTTCTCTTCCTGTTTACGGCTGGGAAGAGGGGCCTGACTGCTTCTGGGAATAGGTGGCTTTTAAATTACAGTGTTTTTGCAGTTCCTCTGACTAAAGTCCAAACCAGGGGTCTTTCTGCTGGTACTTGGGCTTCTGTCTGACCGGTTTGTGAAAAATGCAAAGGTACTTACTGTTGCTACCGCAGCCCTTGGGTCCAGGCTTTTTTTTTCCTCACCAAAGATTATTTAATTGAAAGGCAAGAGTTACAGAGAGAGAGGGTGAGACAGAGAGGTCTTCCATCCATTGGTTCACTTCCTAAGTGGCTGCAACAGCTGGAGCTGGGCCAGGAACATCTTCCAAGTCTCCCATGTGAGTGCAGGGGCCCAGGCACTTGGGCCATCCCCTGCTGCCCTCCCAGGTGCACCAGCAGGGAGCTGGATTGGAAGTGGAGCAGCCCCAAGCTGCGATGCAGACACTGATCATTGTCATTGCAGCCTGTGTGCCAGGCCCTGTGCTGGTTGCCTGGCCCGAGCCTCTGGTGGCTGAAGAGGAGCCCCGACCCGTGCCTGTACCTGACCCTGGATGTATGGACAGTGATCCCTGTCTTCAGTCCTGCTCCCGCTTCATGATGGAGCATGCGCTTCATCACAGCACCACCACTATGACACCCCTGCCATGGCTTGTGACTTTACAGACAGCTCTATTTCTCCCTCAGCAGGGGTGTATGTGCCCTCAGATCCCACATCTCCCTCCTCCTGCCCACAGCTTTAAAACAGCGCGGGTGCTGCCATCGCTGCTGTCACACAGCCCGCTGATACAGTCGCTGTGCAGGGTGGTGGGAAGCTGGGACTCAGCCTGTTGTAGGAACCAGTGTTTTTTGCAGCTCTGCTGTTCACTGGCCCTGGTGGGACGTGCTGGGCCTTTGACCATGTGTCCTCAGCCAAAGCTGGGTGCTCTTTGCTGTCTCCTGTGGGCAAGCAGTTTCTGTTGTTAGTGTTTCTTGGCGTGCATTGATGTTGGGCAGTATTTCCTGAATAAATATCAAGAAGAGGGGCTGCCTTGCCTCTGGAGTTGGGGCTGATTCTGCAAGGGTCGGGGTGCGGGTGGGGGGTGAGTTTTGGGTGGGCAGTGTTTTCTTTCATGGTGGAGAAAGCACTGAAATAATTACTTTAGCTTACTTTAGCTTTCTTTTTTCTCCTCTCCTCTCTCTAATCTCCTCTCCTCACCTCTTCTCTCTCCTCTCCTCCCCCCCCCCCCTTTAATTTCTTTCATTCTTTTTATTTGAAAGTCAGAGTTACAGAGACAGAGAAAGGTTCACTCCCAGATGGCCGCAATGGCTGGGCCAGACCGAAGCTAGGAGCCATGAGCTTCATCCAGGTGTCCTATGTGGGTAGCAGGGGCCCAGATATTTGGGCCATTTCTGCTGTGTTCCCAGGCCGTTAGCAGGGAGCTGGATCAGAAGTGAGCAGCCAGGACAGGAACTGGCACCCATATGGGATGGCAACATCGCAGGCAGGGGCTTTACCTGCTACGCCACAGCGCCGGCCCCATCAGTTTAGCTTTCTTTCTTTTCCTTTCTTTTTCTTTTTCTTTTTCTTTTTCTTTTTCTTTTTCTTTTTCTTTTTCTTTTTCTTTTTCTTTTTCTTTTTCTTTTTCTTTTTCTTTTTTTGACAGAGTTAGACAGTGAGAGAGAGAAAGAGACAGAGAGAAAGGTCTTCCTTCCGATGGTTCACCTCCTAAATGGCCGCTATGGCCAGAACTAGCCAATCTGAAGCCAGGAGCCAGGTGCTTCTTCCTGGTCTCCCATTCGGGTGCAGGTGCCCAAGCACTTGGGCCATCCTCCACTGCCCTCCCGGGCCACAGCAGAGAGCTGGACTGGAAGAGGAGCAACTGGGATGAGAACCAGCGCCCATATGGGATGCCAGCACCGCAGGCAGAGGATTAACCAAATGAGCCACGGTGTTGGTCCCAGTTTAGCTTTCTAAATGTAGACCGCTCACAGAATCTGGTTCTGTTTTTAGAGATTTTCCTTTGCACTCTGGCTAACAACAAGTAGAATTATGTGAATGTGAGTTCTGAATATTTGTTCTTAAAACTTAGTAAAAATAACTTGCATGAATATAAAATAGTATGCACATGGGGTAATTACAAAACTAAATCTCTTCATGAAGTTTTGAAGTTATATTTTTGCTAGTCAAATTTCCATTTTTTTTTTTTTTAAGTGGGAATGTTTCTGGTGATTCCATTTTAAGAGTCTCTTAGTCTCTCAGAGTTCATTCAGTATTTTTATAAAGACCACTGACCTTGAATCAGTGGTAGCTACAGCATGGACCTTCGGTTCTCTGTGGGGAGCCATTCACCTCCTGATGGTGCTTTTTCTTCTGTAGAGTGGAGGTAGTATATTGCAGTTGCTGTGGTAATGAAACTGATACAGGTGGAAATATCTGCCATAAACCGAGCATCATGGAGTTCTGTTAGCTGCAGCTGTCTCTGAAAATAATAGGATAAAGTGCATCTTGATTAAGCTGGCTTTATTTGGAAACCTTTAATAAGAATGACTGCAGTAATTGCAGTTTGTGATTCATGGTACTCTCTAGAAAAAAACAAGACACAGGAAAATGGTAAGGCACTGTGGCTAAGGTTGAGAGTGCACTCATTAGGAATTTTCTGCTGGGGAAACCTACCAGCTGCTTGTTTTTGAGGAAGGTGTAGATGTAGCTGGAGGAAAAGGGACATTGAAGTGTGAGAGAGAGCTTCGCTTATTCTGACTCTTCATTTTTTGGGTGGCTTGCTGCTATCTTGGCATTCAAAGGTTGCTTTCTTTTCTTTTTTTTTTTTTTTTTAATTTTGTGTGTTTGGGGTTTGTGTGTTGGGGGGTGTGAGTAATTGCTTTAATGGGGTTTAATTCATATACAGTTCACCCATTTAATTGTTTATTTTTTCTATCTTCTTCAAAGGCAGAGAGAGAGAAAGAGAGAGCGCAAGTGAGCATACTTCTATCCACTGGTTCACTCTCTGGATGCCAGTAGCAGCCATGGCTGGACCAGACCAAAGCCATCCAGGTCTCCCATGTAGTTGGCAGGGGCCCAATCACTTGAGCCATCACTTGCTGCCTCCCAGGGTGCATTAGCTGGGAGCTGGACTGGGAGCAGAGTCTAGTGTCTAACCAACACTGTGATACGGAGTGTGGTGTCCTGAGTAGCCGCTTGACCTGCTGTGCCGGGACACCTGCCCCGGTTCACCTGCTTAAATGCACACTTCAGCAGTTTCTAGCATCTTCGCAGAGCTGTGTAACTGTCAGAACAATTCTAGAATATCTACACTACCTCCCCCAAAGGAGCCCTGTGCCCTTTGAGCGTCATTTCCACGCCTTACACCTCACCACAACACTCTGAGCTCTAGGTGTCTTAACTCTGTTTAGGGGGGCTGCAGCAGGACCCTTGAGACTGGGTAATTTATGAAGAACAGTGTTGGCCAGCGCCGCGGCTCAATAGGTTAATCCTCTGCCTTGTGGCGCCGGCACACCGGGTTCTAGTCCCGATCGGGATGCCGGATTCTGTCCCGTTGCCCCTCTTCCAGTCCAGCTCTCTGCTGAGGCCCGGGAGTGCAGTGGAGGATGGCTCAGGTTCTTGGGCCCTGCACCCCATGGGAGACCAGGAGAGGCACCTGGCTCCCGACTTCAGATCAGCGTGGTGCGCCGGCCGCAGCATGCTGGCCGGGGCAGCCATTGGAGGGTGAACCAACGGTAAAGGGAGACCTTTCTCTCTCTCTCTCTCTCTCTCACTGTCCACTCCGCCTGTCAAAAATTAAAAAAAAAAAAAAGAAAAAAAAAGAAAAGAAAAGAAAAGAAAGAAAGAAAAAAGAACAGTGTCCCTTGCAGTTCCGGGGGTGGGATAGTATAAGGTCAAGGGGTGGCAGGTGGTATCCACTGGGGGCCTCCTTGCCATGTTCTTAGGTGGCAGGATAGTGAGAGAGAACCCACTTCCACATTCCCTGTTTTAGCAGCATTAATCCACTCGTGAGCTGGGGGCCCTCATGACCTAAACCCCTCTCATCAGGCCCCATCTCCCAACACTCACATTGGGATTAAGTTTCAAAATGGGTTTTGGAAGGGAAAAAAATACTCATACCATAGCATTAGGCAATCATCTGTGTCCATAGCTTTGTCTGCTCTAGAGCTTTGATATAAACAGAATCCTAATACGACTAGTTTCTTTGACTTAGCATAACATTTCCAAGACCCAGTCATGTTGTAGCAGGTATGGGTACTCGTTCCCTTCTTCTTCAGTGATGGTCCCTCATATTTGTATGCCTCATTTACCAGTCTGTTTCTCAGTTGACGGACGTTTGATTTGTTTGTATGTTATGGCTATGATGACAGATGCTGCTGTAAGCATTTGCATGTGAAGTTTCACGCAGTGTTTTCATTTCTCTGGGGTGGACATTTAGGAGTAGAATTGCTACACCATATGAGAGCTATGTTTAACCTTTTGAGCAACAGCCAGACTGTCTGCCACGGTGGCTGCTCCATTTTACATTGCTAGGAGCACTGTGCGGGGCTCCAGTTTCTCCACGGCCTCCGTAACACCTGTTACTGTCTGTCTTTGGGTTCTGCATGTCCTAGTGGCAGCCCAGTGGCATTTCCCTGATGGCTAATGATGTTTTTGTCTTCCCATGTGCTTATGGCCATTTGTCTCTGCTCTTTGGAGAAGTATTTATTCTGATCCTTTGTGCATTTTTTATTAGCTATTAGTCTTTTCATTATTGAGATGTGAGAGTTTTTTGTATAGTCTAGTTACAAGTTCCTTATGAGATTTATCATGTACAAATATTTCCATGTTCTATGCTTTCATTACATGAATCTGTAATAGCAATCTTTTTTTTAAAGATTTATTTATTTGTTTGAAATTCAGAGTTAACAGAGAGAGAGAGATCCTCCATCTCCTGGTTTACTCCCCTGATGGCCACAACAGCTGGCACTGGGCCAGGCCCAAGCCAGGAGCCAGGAGATTCATCTGGGTCCCACCCATGGGTACAGTGGCCCAAGCACTTAGGCCATCTTCCGCTGCTTTACCCAGACCATTAGCACGGGGCTGGATTGGAAGTAGAGCAACCGGGACACAGACCAACACCATATGGGATGCTGGCGCTGCAGGCAGCAGCTTTACCCACTGTGCCACAACGGTGGCCCCAGTAACAGCAATCTTGACTGAGTGCTTACTGCAGGTCAAGCTCTGAGTGGCTGCTTTGGGTCCCCACAATAGGAATGAGGAATGAGACGATACCGCCCTCAAGTGCAAGAGCTGAGGTGCTTTGTAACTGAAGAACTCGCTTGGTCACATTGTCAGTAGTTGCTGCCAGAGGTCTGGTCGCACCTGGGCCATGGGGTTGCCCAGCCTTGACTCGACACCAGGGCTCTTGTGATGGGTTTGCTGTGGCTTGCAGCTTGAGTTCCCGCTGAATTTGTATGTACTGTTAATGTTTGTGTCGTAGCCGGCCTCTAGGGTCAGTGCTGACTTCTTCCTCGTGGCCATGCTCCTCGTCCAGTTTCTGCTTATGTGAACTGCAGACAGATGTCTCTGGGCCTTGACCTCTGGGTTATTGCAGATTTATGATGTAGGTAGGTAAGATGGATCAGTGTCCTTTATAGAGCAACCTCAGCTTAGCAAAAAGTAAGATTGAATTGGAACTCTGGGGGATTACAGAGAATTATTAGAGGAAATTTCTAAGCTGCTACAGCTATCCTTCAGTGGGACCAGCTTCCTGGGGAAGAACCTTCTGGAACTGAGTGTAGTCAGGCAGTAGTGAAGCGCGCTCCACTCAGGGTGCTGCGGCATGTGCTCTCACACGGGGAGAGGGGCTGCTGGGCGGCCTTGCTGTGGAGTGGCCGGTGTGCTCCCAGTGCTCTGCCGTCAGCTTTGCTTTGGGTTTTCAAGTCTGAAAAAACATAGTGCCAAACTCTTGAAAAAAACAATAGGGTAATAGAGTGTTGAGCTTTTAAAATGAATTCTCCTTGGAAAAATGTACTTCCAATTACTGAGACTGAGAAGACGCGGTTTTTAATCCATAGAAAGGACTGTAGTGGGAGGCATAGCCAGATCTGTAGCTGAGTCTCAGTTCCGTGCCTCTTGGCTGTATGACTCGGGCTAGTGACTTCACCGTCACATGCCTCAGTTTCCTCTAGTGGAAAGTGGGGCCAGGAAGCTGGGAAGATTCCGGAACGCTGTCTGGCACGTGCGAGTGCCCACTCACTGTGTTATGTGAGCCAGGGCAGGTTTGTTTGGCAGGTGTGTGTTACTGGTAAAACTTAACGTCAGTTTTCAATTTTTCCCAGAGGAAACACGAGAATAGAAGAGGCTTGTGAAATGTATACCAGAGCTGCAAACATGTTCAAGATGGCAAAAAACTGGAGTGGTACGTACCCATCTTCTGTCGGCTTGCTTTCCAGGCACGTGCTCCGAAAGCGCTTGCAAGGGGGAGAGGACTGCCCTGGAAGGGGGAGGCTGTGGCCTGGGGGCAGGGCCAGTGCTGGCTGCTGCTGTGGCTGCCGTGTGCTTTGGAGACCTGACTAAAGGTCACAGGTAAGCACAGCACAGTCGGCCCCTGTTTTAGTCCCTGCAAAGCACCTGATAACAGTGGGCATGTGGTACCTAAAAGAGTTGCGCTTACTAGGAGCCAGTAAGAGTAATCTTGGCTTCTTAATGTGCTCAAAGAAATGCAGTGCCCTAAGGGATGAAAGTTGTAGTAAAACTCATTGGAAACCAGTGTCATAAACCGAAATGCATGTTACCTAAACACAGGTTGAGAATTCCTAACCTTTCCCACCCTAAGAGAAGTGATGGTTATATTGAAAATCAACAGTGCAAGTGTTTTTACCCTCCCCCAGACTCATCACTTTATTTGTTTATTCCTTTTTATTTATTTGAAAGGCAGAGCAGTAAGCCAGGAGGAGGGCTATGGGGGATGGGTGGAGGGGAGAGAGATTTCGTCTGCTGGTTCATGCCCCAAATGCCCACGAGAGCCAGGGCTGGGCAAAGCCAAAGCCATCAGAGTCTCCTACATGGGCGGCAGGAACCCACGTACTTGAGCAATCACCCACTGCCTCTCAGGCTGTGCGTTAGCAGGAAGCTGAGTTGGACGTGGAGGTAGGACATGAGCCGGGCACGCTGATATGAGATGTGGGTACCTCAGTGGCATCTTTTGTGTGTATGTGTGTGTTTTGACAGGCAGAGTTTGTGTGTGTGTGTGTGTGTGTGTGTGTGTGTGTGAGAGAGAGAGAGAGAGAAAGAAAGAAAGAAAGAGAGAGAGAGAGAGAAAGAAAGAAATGGTCTTCCTTCCATTGGTTCACCCCCCAAATGGCTGCTACAGCCGGTGCACTGCGCTGATGCAAAGCCAGGAGCCAGGTGCTTCCTCCTGGTCTCCCACGTGGGTGCAGGGCCCAAGGACTTGGGCCATCCTCCTCTGCCTTCCTGGGCCACAGCAGAGAGCTGGACTGGAAGAGGAGCAACTGGATCAGAATCCGGAGCCCCAACCGGGGCTAGAACCCAGAGTGCCGTTGCCACATGCATAGGATTAGCCTAGTGAGCTGTGGCGCCGGCCCCTCAATGGCCCCACCCCGTCTGTTTTAATGAAGCAATATAACACAAATCAGATCAGTTCATGTCATTCCAGATAAAGAGCTGGCATCCTTACAGTGGCCTTCAGGGACCATCCCCTTCCTGTCTGTGAGCTTGTTTCCTGCCCGGGCTCTGTGCACCCTTTCCTGCCTCAGAGCCTTTTGCACGCACTGCTCCTGTCTGCACACTCTTCCCCTGTACAGAATGTACCTGGTGCCCTGCTTCCTTCAGATCCTCCTTTAAATGTTGTGTTAGCAAGGCCTGCCCTGATCACCCCTTTAACAAGAGCAATCTTTGGGGCCAGCGCTGTGGTATAGTAGGTTAAGTCTTGGCCTGCAGTGCCGGCATCCCATATGGGTGGGCACTGGTTCAAGTCCCTGCTACTCCACTTCCTATCCAGCTCCCTGTTAATGGCCTAGGAAAGCAGCGGAAGCTGGTCCAAGTGCTTGGGGCTCTGCACCTGCATGGGTAGACCCAAAGAAACTCTTGGCTTCTGGCTTCGGATCAGCCCAGCTCCAGCTGTTGAACTGTTTGGGGAGTGAGCCAGCGGATGGAAGACCTCTGTGTGGGGAGCAACTGGGAGCAACTGGGACTAGACTAAGTTACTCGAATTAAGACTTATTCTGTGCATCTGCTCTCCCACAATATGGCGCTGGGAGAGGAGGAAACAGCTTCTGCACAGCTGCCTCTCACCAACTTGACAAGCTGCAGGACCTGCTCCTGATTGGAGGAGAGCAGCGTACTCGGCGTGTGGGTAGCAGAGTTGGGATTGGTGGAAGAGGACTATAAAAGAGGAGAGAGACAACATGCACCAGGAACATCTATCTGAAGGAACACCTGTGCAGCCCCCGAGAGAGCCGGCCGGCGGTGTGCCGCTCCCCCGCGGAAGTGGGGAAGGTGGCAGGGGGAACCGCCCTTCCACGGAGGTGGAAGGGACGGTAGCCAACCCGGGAAGAACCAGCAGCAAACCTGGGAAAGGCCGAACAGACAAAAGAACAGTGCAGGGTCCTGTGTCGTTCCTCCACGAAGAGGGGGAGCGACACCTCTGTCTTTGTCTCCTTCTCTCTATCTATAATTCTGCCTCTCAAATAAATAAATTAATCTTTAAGAAAAAAAAAGAGCAATCTTCTCTTTCCTTTTTCTCTGATACCTTTATCACCATTAAGCAAAACAAATAAATAATAGTGTTTTATTTTTGAAAGATTTATTTATTTATTTGAAAGGCAGAGCTACAGAGAGGCAGAGGCAGAGCCCATCAGAGCTGGCCTCAGCCTATCAGCTGTTCAGCCAGCTGGTGTGTTCCTAAACTGCCACTTGGTGGTTGGCTGCTGCCCCAGGTACCCCTGTTGCCTGCCCATTACCCTGGCAGAGTCTCTGCCACTCCTTGGGACCACCTGCCTCTTTACAGGCCAGCCATGGTCTCCAGCTCCAGCCCCATAGCCAGTGTCCACTCTGACTAGCCAGTGCCAACCTTAGTCTCTTGTTAATTGCCATAACAAAATACCTTAGGCTGAGTATTGAGTAAACGGTGAAAACTTGCTGCTCACAGTCTGGGGTCTGGGCGGTCCAAGATCCAGGCGCCAGCAGATGCCGTGTCTGGAAGGGCTGCAGTGCAGGAGCAGGGCCGCGCAGCAGCCGCTTGCGTAAGGGCACGGTCCTCCTCCCAGAGGGCCCCTCCTGATGCCCTCGTCCAGATTGCAGCAGTGCCCATGTCACGCTGCACTCACGTGTTTCCACAGCTGCCTGGGCACTCTTCATTGGAGCAGGAACTGAGTGCAGGTCAGGTAGCCACAGAGTGTGCTCACCCTTGCGTGAAGGTTGAGAAGCCTACGGGGGAGTCAGTGGCTGCCTCTGGGGAGGGCTTGGGACAGGGGTCACAGGTGGAGCTTTGGTGGGATTGGGTGCAGAGTCTGTCCTTTCCCGTTGGGGGTTGCCTGTTCCAGACCTTCCTGAGCTGGAGGCACTTCAGGCGTCCCTACCGCAGGGGACTTGCTGCCGGAGGTGGGGAGGCCCTCCCTGAAAGGCCGGGTGCAGCTTCAGCTGTTGTCCCACTGGCCTCCTGCAGGCAGGACAGGCCTGTCACCATGTTCCCATGATGCCTCTCTCAGGGGTCCCTTCCCTCCCTCTTCGGCCACAGAATCTGTGCCCCTGAGGCAGAGTTTGCTCTGAACAGACTCTGTACATTTGTCACAGGCTGTGTCCCAGCAGGGATCTGGGTATTATTTATAGCCACACCTGTCAGGGTGCTCCAGGAAGAGCACAACTTCTAACCCTGCCTGGTACAGAGCAGGCCATACCTGTGCATAAGTTTCTATCAGGTTTTGCTATACACTAGAGGAAAAACTGAATTTTTAGGCTTTTTTATTTTAAGATTCAAAATTGTAGGCCTCATTTTCAGTCTTTAAGAAACTCTCTCCTTAGAGCCTGTCTTAGCAACTTCAGCAATGACAGCTAAGCACAGTGGACGTGGCAAGATAGAAAAGGAGCCGCCAGCACCCTCGCTCTGGGTGTGTTGCCTTTGCTTAGTCACTTTGCAGCTGGAAGGCCCGAGGGTGTGTCCTTTACGTGTTTGCCGAGTAGAATTGAACAGCCCAGAGCCTGGCTGTTCGGGAGGCTGCGTGCCCAGGGCTGGGACGGGAAGGTCAGGCTGCTGTTGTGTGCACCTGGGTGCACTTGACCAAGGTTCTCAGGTGGGAATGCTGCTTTTTAGTGAGGTCCAGCACCTCAGGTGGGGGCCGCTCTGCAGGAATTCATTAATTACGTATGAATCATTGTGGTCGTTGCTTCTTCTGATTGATTGATTGATTGATTGATTGATTGTGGTCTTCTCTTGTTCAGCTGCAGGAAACGCGTTCTGTCAGGCGGCCAAGCTGCACATGCAGCTGCAGAGCAAGCATGACTCTGCCACCAGCTTTGTGGACGCCGGAAACGCTTACAAAAAGGCAGACCCTCAAGGTGAGGCCGCCGGGCACGGGCACACAGCCGACCGTCGGGGGCGCTGACTGGGCCACCGTGCCTCCCGCCTCCAGGCCCGCGTGGGGTCCCTTCCAGTCCTAGTAGAGGAATTTTTGTGTGTTGAAATGATAGTGACTCTTGGGTAAGGATAGCGATTTTTCCTGGTGGAGACTTCGGAGGCTTCTGTGAACAGAAAACGGTTGAAATGTGTCCTGGTGCATCTCGTATCCTGGTGGTTTAGTTGTCAGCACCGTTTTTCCTCTAAGCCACTTGATGTTGCATTTTGGAAATTTATCTAAGCCTTCTTCCATCTTGACTTTATGAACTATGTTACTGATCACAAAAGGCAACTAAGGGCCCCCTTCCATGTGCCTGGTGGATTTTAGGAGCCAGTCAGTGTGAGATTGTGATATCTGTGGTTCAAAACACCTTTTGTTCACACTGTAGTCATTTTTTTAAATGTTTTTTCCACATATTGGTTTTGAGGAAATAATGGAATTGGATATTTAGCATTTTGCAAGTTTCTTTCTTTTTTAGTTGGAAGTGTGCATTAGCAATTAACAGCATTGATTTCTTCCCTCTGGCACACTGCATGGATAGCACTGCGTCTGTTTTTTTCTTTTAGTGGTACTTTCTGTTTGACACAGAAACCCCAACTTTTATGACTATGTCATATAGAAATAAGATATCTTCGAGGGCTTTTTTTATACACAGATAAGTCACAGTTTATTTCTCTAATGACAAACTGGACACAGACCGTGTGAGCAGTGGGAGTAGCCAGAGGGACTCACAGTGTGTCCACCTGTTAGCATACAATACAGGCGTCACAATGCCTGGTGGAAGAGACTCTTCCCGGGACCCAGTCAGCATTCGCGTGGTCATGATACACCGCGCGATACCAAGGGTTGTGTGACCTTGATTGCAGAAAACACACCACACACTTTGGGAGGAAAGGTGCGTCCGCTGCGATGGCGGGCTTCTGTGCAAGCGGGGACAGGCTGCCGTTCTGGTCGTTGTCTATTTGTAAAGTGCAGCGGCGAGTCCACTCTTTAAAATACAGTTTGGGAGGAGATTGCTTTTCATCTTTGCTGATCTGTTTATCTTCATGATTCTTCGGTCAGGCCTTTTCACATCGCTGCCTCTTTCAAACCAAAAGCAGTTGCCCTGGAGCCGTCAGCCATGTGCAGCATTATACATACCAGCGTTTTGGGTCAGGGCTGTGTGCTGGCTCCCCACTTTGGGAAGTAGCGTTGGCACTCGCTGGGGTTCTCCCCTTCCTCTGTAGATGTGTTGGGACAGGACAGGCAGCACCCCGGACGTGGGACGCTGGCTCTGCTGCACTTGTTCCAGTGCTCTGGCCTTCTGGCCGCACGAGGGCTAGAATCTGCCCGAGGGGTCGTTCTCCTGTAGGGGTGCCGTCTTCCTGAACTGATGGGTGGTTTTAGCACATGGGCATTTGCATTTGGGCAGCTAGAATCTGCCAGTGTGGGTGACAGTCCCCACGGTTGTCTGCCCTCTGTGACCCAGTCTCTCCCCTGGAAGCAGTCCTCACTTTGAGGTTCAGCGTACCAGAGCCAGTGTTGCCCCTTGAATGGTGCTGTGCAGCTGCAGGGCTCGGAGCTGTGCCCCTGACTCTGGACTGGTGCATGATCTGTGTTTGCTCCTCGCTCACCTGCCCACCCTCTGCCCCCAACTGTCCCTCGTTAACGTTCTAACGAGAGCCGGGAAGGCAGGCTCACCTGAACTCTCTGTGACTGAATGGATTTCTCGTTGTTTTTCTCAAATGCCTGCGCTTCAGAGGCTATCAACTGCTTAAATGCAGCCATCGACATTTACACAGACATGGTAAGACCCGCACTGCTCGCTCGGCCGGCCGTGGCTGGCAGTGGCCTTCTGTTGTGTTGTTGTTTTCTGTCCCCGTTCCCGGACTGGCATTCCAGCGGGGAGGGGGGGTGTGACTGGCTTTTGTCCTTTCCCCCAGGGAAGGTTCACCATCGCAGCCAAGCACCACATCACTATCGCGGAGATCTACGAGACGGAGCTAGTGGACATTGAGAAGGTGAGCAGCAAGCAGCGAAGGGGGCCCCGAGGAACCTGCCCCTCTCCCAGCCGGCCAGAGTGGAGCAGTGACCCCAGAGGCTTCACGAGCCTTCCTGGCAGCGGCTGACTGAGCAGATGGCCAATTTCCTGCAGTGAATGTCTCGAGACGTGAGAGCGGGCTCACGGTTGCCCCCACTGTCTCTGATTGTGTCAGACTCTAGCACTCCCGACACATCAGCCGTATGGCCAAGGACTCGGGCCTTGGGGAGGCAGCGTTTAGGGGGAGAGCTCTGCACAGCCCCTCAGCATCACCGCTGTGAGGGTCGCATGTGCACATGCTGACTGGCAGCCCAGACCTCTGAGTGGCAGAGTCTGTCCTGCAGGCCCCTCGCCTGGCATGTCAGGCAGTGCATTCTGATCTCAGGGTCCCCCAGGCCCCCTTGTTTCCCTGTAGACCATGGGCTTCCTGTGGGTGCCATCCCCTTGATCAGTGCAGGAGCCTCCCAGCTCATCCCATGCTCCTAGTCCTTGCTGCCTCCGGCACCCCCACGCAGGCAGAGCTGTCCCTGTAAACAGTACTTGGGATTCTGTTTCTCCCACCCACAGGTTTGTGTTGGCACCTGCATCGCTTAGAGCAACAGCCAGAGCCTTCCATGCAGGGTGGCCCTCGTGGCCCCACGGCACTGCTCCCCATGTGTCTCTGGGACCTCTCTTCTGTGGCTCTCCTCCCCTGCGAGTCCTGCTCCAGCCACCCTTGTCTCCTTGCTCCTCCTCACACATGCTGGATGGTCTCCTGCCCCAGGACCTTTGCACTGGCTATTTCTTCTTCTCCTCCCCCACTCCCTTCATCTCCTCCTCCCTTTTTTTTTTTTAAAGATTTATTTTATTTATTTGAAAATCAGAGTTACACAGAGAGAGGAGAGAGAGAGAGAGAGCGCGCGAGAGAGGTCTTCCATCTGTTGATTCACTTCCCAGATGGCTGCAACGGCCAGAGCTGCGCCGATCCAAAGCCAGGAGCTTCTTCCATGTCTTCCACGCGGGTGTAGGGCCCCAAGGACCTGGGCCATCATCCATTGGTTTCCCAGGCCGTAGCAGAGAGCTGGATTGGAAGTGGAGGAGCCAGGACTTGATACCGGCGCCCATATGGGATGCCGGCACTGCAAGCAACAGCTTTACCTGCTACACCACAGTGCCAGCTCCCGGCTACTTTTGCCTGCAGAACTCTTTCCCAGGTGTCCACCTGGCTGGTTCCTCACACCCTTTTCACCCATGTCTGCCTGCCCCGTGTCCTTTAACTTGGCTCATTTATCACCTGTTACACGACACTCATCAAGGCCACTTGGTTAACATCGCAGCCGTGGCCCCTGAGGAGCCCACATTCAGATCCCATGCAGGCGCGCACTGTCACTCTGCTGTGTCTCTTGTGCAGAGCCCATGCTGCCGCATGCTGTGCACTGACGCGCTTGCTCAGCATTCCCGATTCTTACTCTCTTGCTTGTAACTGGAGGGGCTGCCCTGCCAGCCCCAGGAGCCCAGGATGTCGTGACACCGCCACAGATGGGGTCTGTGGAGAAGAGCGGCTCTCAGGCAGCAGCGAGGTTGGACCTGCGCTGCTGACATTTCCCATCTGGCCTCCTGTGGTTTGGTTTTCATTTTTGCTGTGCTTGTCTGAAGAGCCACCCTGTGTGTTGGCGCACATGTATGAGCCTTCTCTCTGGCAGGCTGTATGTGGGGCCGGGCCTGAACCCTCCTTTGTTTCTGGGTGGGATGAGGCAGGACCGAGATCTGGTATGGATGCAGCACCTTTCCTGAGGACCAGGGAATCCTGCAGAGACCAGCGCTGTGTTCAGAGCGTCTTTGCCCACAGCGGCTCCTGTGTCAGCTTCCCCTGGCATGCAGTCAGTCCCAGGCCGTGATCTTGGGCAGCTGGTCACCACTTGGTCTTCATAAAAGTGAAAGTGGATAAAGTCATCTGTGACACCCTTTTCCTCTTCTTTTTTTAAAATATTTATTTTTTATTTATTGGAAAGGTAGAGTTACATGGAGGCAGAAGCAGAGAGAGAGGTCTTCCATCTGCTGGTTCACTCCCCAAATGGCTGCAACGGCTGGAGCTGGGCCTATGGGAAGCCAGGAGCCAGGAGTTTCTTCTGGGTCTCCCACATGGGTGCAGGGGCCCAAGGACTTGGCCATCTTCTACTGTTTTCCCAGGCCATAAGCAGAGAGCTGGATCAGAAGTGGAACAGCCTGGACTCAAACTGGCACCTGTACAGGATGGGCAGCTTTACCCTCTATACCACAGCCCCGCCCCTTCCCCTTCTTTTTTAAAAAAGTAGATGTTTTGCCCTGACAGTTTCAGAAACCTGCCAGATACCTTTTTTTGTTCCTGCCATTCTGTGCTTGGCCAGTAGGTGGCACCACTTTCATTGATGTGACCTTTTCCAAGCTCTTGGGCTGGCTTCCACTGCCTTCCCAGGTGCATTAGCAGGGAGCTGGGTAGAAAGTGGAACAGCTGGGACTGTAGCTGGTGTTCTGATTTGTGATGCCGACCTTGCAAGCAGTGGCTTGACCTACTGTGCCACGACACTAGCCGTCTCATCACTTCTTTTACTTCATGAGATAAAACATTGATCCACATAATAAGTGGGTCCTCTTTGGTGGTCCTTTAAGCGATCCAGAGGAACTGGACTCATTTCTGTTTTCAGCCCTGGAGCACCTGCTTTAACTCTTCATTTGTAAGGTAGTGGATGTGACATGTCTGTGTCACATGATGTCTTGGGTATTTGTTGGCAGTGGAACCTGTCTTGAGGCTACTAAAGGCTTCCATGGTGACTGACACTTGACCTCGGCAGATTCGTTCACTTCAGGTGCTGTTGGTAATGTGTTGTGGGGGCCTCGTCCCCCATTTGGAACCCCAGTGAACCTGACACCCAGATGCTCATCACGGGGGCCTCCAGAGCACTTTGCTCAAGAAACAGGAGTCTCAGCCAGGCTGGGTGCGTGGGTCTGCTAAGTGTGCTCTTGTAATTGGCAGTCGTGTCCTGCTTCTGGCGTTTGTTATTGTCCTGGAAATTGACAGGCGCACAGGCCGACCTCCAGCGCCGAGCATCCTGTGGGGCCTGCAGAGCCCACACTGAGTGACACCCAGAGCCAGCCCGAGCCACGCTCTGCTCCCTGCAGTGTGCCTGCCTCACCAACAGGCTCTGTGTCCCTTCTCAGGACAGTCTGCCAGCATGTGTGAAGACCATGGATTTGTTGATGATTGATTTAATTAGCATTATTAAAAACTGGATTAAATTTTTCCTTTTACTAAGGTAAATGTAGTGTCATCTGACATCTTGATGCGCCGGGCCCATTGTTTAAATACGTAGTTAAAATTGAATTGGCAATGCTTAGCTTTTTTAAAAAATATTCAAAATAGTTATACGCAACCCTGAGTTCTGGTAAGACCTAGGAAGATAAGTAGCTGCCCTGGGGAAGACACGGCCACCTCAAAAGGTTCATGGGAAATAGTAGAATTAAAACAGATACTGGGAGCTGGCCTGGTGGCACTGGCATCCCATATTGGAGTGCTCCTTATAGTTCTAGCTTCTCTTATTCTGATCCAGCTCTCTGCTATGGTCTGGGAAAGCAGCAGAAGATGGCCCAAGTCCTTGGGCCCCTGCACCCACATGGGAGACCTGAATGAAGTTCTAGGTTCCTGGCTTTGACCTGGCCCAGCCCCCGGCTGTTGCAGCCATTTGGTGAGCAAACCAGCCGATGGGCGCTCTCGCTCTCGCTCTTTCTCTCTCTCTCTCTCTCTCACTCTCACTTTGCCTTTCAAATAAATAAGCCTTTGAAAAAGAAGAGTGTTTATTTTGGTGCAAAAAAAAATTTCAAGTCCATGTATAGTTTTTTCACAGTATGCATTTTCTGGACCTGGGAGACAGCAGACGACAGCCCAAGTATTGGGTTCCCGCCACCCATGTGGGTAACCTGGAAGTCCCAGCTCCCGGTTTCTGCCTGGCCCAGCCCTGGCTGGCGTGGGCATTTCGGGAAGTAACCAGCAAATAGAAGATCTTTCTGTCTCGCCTTCTCTCCTTGTTCCTCTGCTTTGCAAGTAAACAAATAAATTTTTTCATTTTTTTAAAAATGCATTTATTTGAGGTACAGAGAGAGAAAGTTCCCATTCACTCTTTCTTGCCCCTAATGCCTGCAGTGGCTGTGACTGGACTGGGCCTAAGCCCGGAGCTGAGAGCTCATGCCAGGTCTCTCACATGGGTGGCAGGAGTCCAGCTATTTGAGCCGATGCTGCTGCCTCTCAGGCTGTGCTGGCCACAAGCTGAATTCAGGAGCTGGAGCCAGGACTGAATGGGGGACCGTAGGCATCTTACCTGTTGGGCTTACTGCTTGCTCTGCATGTGTTTCTAGTATTTCTTGAAAAATTCTCATTTTCATGCTTTCTGTCCCTTATCTTGAAGCACAGCACAGTAGCTCATTTTATCCAGCCACTTTTTCTCCTATTTTAAGTAATACTGAGAGGATGTTTGTTCAGGGAGCCTTTTGGCATGGGCCAAGTGCCCAACACAGTGGATCCAAAACACAATTGTTCAAACACAGCACAAGTGTCTGTTTCTTTTTTAAAGATTTATTTTATTTATTTATTTTGAAAGGCAGAGTTACAGAGAGGCAGAGGCCGAGGTGGGGGTCTTCCATCTCGCTGTTTACTCTCCAAATGGCCGCAATGGCCGGAGCTGGGCCAATCCGAAGCCAGGAGCTTCTTCCAGGTCTCCTCTGTGGGTGCAGGGGCCCAAGTACTTGGGCCATCCTCCACTGATTTCCCAGGAACATCAGAAGGGAGCTGGATTGGAAGTGGAGCAGCTGGGACTTGAACCAGCGCCCATATGGGATGCTGGCACTGCAGGCGGCAGCTTTACCCACTACGCCACAGTGGCGTCCCCAAGTGTTTGTTTTTTTAACACAGCTATTCAAGGTGAATGTTCTAGGCATGCTGTTTGGAGCACAGGATAGTATTGGTTCTGTCTCCTATATCCTGTGGCTTCAGTGGTGGCTCAGCTGTTAGTCATCCTACTGCCCACCCAGGCAGGGCCAGTCTGCTCCCTGTGCTGTTTTGTTACATTTGTTGTTTTCTTGCTCCTCCACCTGTCTGCCTGTCTCTAACTCACTGAGGGCTGCCTTCAAGCCACTGAAATCAGGATTAGGCTTGGGTAGGAAGGCAGTTCCTGCTGCCCATTTTGGTCTTACTGGTAAAGCTCTATAATGCAAACTCATACCACCTGTTTCTGCATGCCTGCAAGCCAAGAATGAAGTCACAGTTTTTAATCCTTGGAGCAGAAAGCATTTTTTGGCACGTACAAGTTATGTGAAATTGAGACTTAATTGTGCCTAAGTAGAGTTGTATTGGGATACAGCCACACTTGTTTATTGACTGGCTGTCTTGATGTTACCTCCAGGAGAGCTAAGTAGTAATCTTTTTTTTTTTTCTTCAAGATTTATTTACTTATTTGAAAGGCAGGGTTACAGAGAGCAGAGGCAGAGAGAGACAGAGGTCTTCCATCTGCTGGTTCACTCCCCAGAGGCCACAATGGCCAGAGCTGTGCTGATCCGAAGCCAGGAGCCAGGATCTTCTGGGTCTCCCATGTGGGTGCAGGGGCCCAAGGACTTAGGCCATCTTCTACTGCTTTCCTAGGCCATAGCAGAGAGCTGGATTGGAAGAGAAGCAGCTCCAACTCAAACCGGTGTCTGTATGGGATGCTGGCACTGCAGGTGTCGGCTTTACCCACTACACTGCAGCACCAGCCCCAGCTAAGTAGTTTCAGCAGAGATTGTTTCTCAAAACCTGAAGTGTTTGTGACCTAAGCTTAGAGAAAGTTCTCTGCACCCCTGGTTTGAGCATTGTTCAGACCTGCCTCTTGCCCTCTGGGCTACAGAAGTCACAGGTGTCTGCAGTCTTGTGAGGCCCTTTTCCCTGGACTTTGCCTGGTCCCTTTCTGCTTCCAGAGTGGCACCTCCCCCGCCCCCCAAGTTGGGTCTTCACTTCCGAGTGGTCAGGTTCTTGGCTTCCCTAAGTCTGCTTGGCATGACGGGCTTCTGGGGCTCCAGACTGCAGCCTGTGTCTCCTCTCCACTTGACTATTAATGGGGTGGCATTCATGTTGGATTAAAGGGAGCACCCTCGTCCTAGCTGACACTTCAGGCGTGAGTGAGGGCTGCCTGTGCTGCTGTAGTGAGCTCTAGACCTGAGACGTCAGAGGGCTTATTCTCTCTAAAAGAACAAACCAGTGTAGCTGTTGTGGGTTTAGCAGTAGTGGGGACCCTGGGTTTTGGGTGCCAGCTGCCCTTCGTGGTTATTTAGGAAATGTGGCCAATAGGGTTCTGCCATCCTCAGTTTGTCTCTTCCTGTGTCATCCGTCAGGACCTGTCATTGCCATTTTGGCTTATGGGAAGTGGGGAAGGCTGGAAAATCCCGGTCTGGAAGTGGTCCCCAGCTTGTCTGTTTCCACCCCGGGGGAGGAGGAAGAACAGGTTTTGATGGACAGCAGGTGTCTGTCGCCAGGAGTCTTCTGGAGCTGCATGCAGTCTAGTTTTCCTGAGTAAAAATGGGCTGCATCGTGGAGGGTTTCTTGTTGTTGCGGGTTTATTTGTATAAGAGAAATGCTTATGCAAAAGTAGCTTTTAACTGCAACACTGAATTGTTCATGAATCACATGTATGTGTTTTCAGGCTATCGCACATTATGAGCAGTCTGCTGACTATTACAAAGGAGAAGAGTCCAACAGGCAAGTGTTATTTTTCTTCATGTCATTGTGCCCCGAGTTGGTGTTGGTGTCGGTGCAGGTGTCCTGGGCCCTCGCTGTTCCCTGGGCTGTCGTTGACTCTGCTCTGGTTCTTGGTTTCAGCTCAGCTAACAAGTGTCTGCTCAAGGTGGCAGCATACGCGGCACAGCTGGAGCAGTACCAGAAGGCCATTGAGATTTACGAGCAGGTGAGGGTGCTGTCACCGCCTCAAACACAAGAGACTACGAGTGATTTTTGGAAGCATTTTTTAAATTGGGACATAATTCACAAGTCATGTATTTCATCATTTTAATGAATATAGTTCAGTGATTTTTTAGTATACTCAGAAGAATATGTGAACATCACCACTACCTAATACTAGAAGATTTTCATCACCTCCATGAGAAACCCAGCCCCCCGACCTCTGCCATTCCCCTGTCTACTAAACATGTGCCTGTCCCTGAACCTTCAGTATGTGTGGGACCAGGATGTAGACTTGTGTGACTGAGCGCTCTCACTTAGCAGATTGTCTTCAAGGCTAGTCCAGTTTGTAACATGTTATCAATGCCATAGAACTCCAGGTTTATCCTTTCATCAGCTGATGGGCATGTGGCTCACTTCCACCTGGGACTGGGACTGCTGTGAGCATTTGTGTTTGGGTTTTTGTGAGATATATTTTTAGTTCTCTTGTCATATGCCTGGGGATGGAATTGCCATCCGTGGGATCCACCTGTGCTTAATTCTTTGAGAAGCTTCCATACTGGTTTCCGCAGTGGCTGCACCACTTTACCCTCCCTCCCCCATTAATGCTCAAGGGTTCCTGTTTCTCCTCATTCCCACCAGCACACATTTTGTTTAGCGATGGCCACTCCAGTGAGTGTGTCATTGCCTTAGCGGTCAGTGAGGCGGAGTGTCTCCTCGTGTGTGTACTGGCTGTCTGTGTGTCTCCTTTGGGAGAATTGTCTGTCCTAGTCATTTTGGCAGTTTTTAGTTGTATTTTTTAGTGTTGAGTTTTAGGAGTTCTTTATATACTTTATATATGAGTCTCTCATCAGATCTTTGATCTGCAGCCACAGCACAGCCACGTTGACAGAACACACGGTACATGTCACAAGAGATCATGTTCTGGGCCTTGAAACAAGCCTCAAAAAATTGATGGTGGAATCAAAGTAGAACTCCACAACAGGAAGATTATAGGACAATCTCCCAACACTTGGAGATCAGTGAAAATCTAAACAATCCACGATCATGAAGTCTCAAGGACTATCAATAAGCACAGTGAAGTGAATTAAAAAAAAACACAACAGGATAATCTTGAGACACAAAGTGGCACTAAAAGGTTAATTGCTCTAAAGGTGCACACACAAGAAAGAGGAAATCACTGAGTTACGCTCCAACCTCACATACCTAGAAGAGCAAAATAAATGTAAAAGAAAGCAGAAGGCAGGAAATAGTAGAGAGAATAGAAATCAGTGGAAATGAGAACAGAAAAATCATGGAATTTAAAACCAAGCATCTAGAGAATAATTACAACAGTCCCTTACAAGCTCTCCCCCCACCCCCAAAAAAAGCAGCGGAGGGAATAACTTAATCTGAGGCCAGACTGACGTTGTCACCAAAATCAGAAGGGTATCTAAAGACCAGTGGCCCTTAGCAATAGGGAAGCTAAATCCTCAACAGAATGTCACCAAAGCATTTCTGGCAACGTAAAGAAAGAATCAGAGCCCATGGCTGAGCAGTACGGTGTTTGTCTTGCTCAAGCAGAGATCTGGTCCTGGGAGGGAATCCCGAAACCCTTGGCAAACTCCACCTGGAAGAATGCCTTTGTTTCCCTGGGGGCCTTGAGAACCGTGGGCAGGTGGAGAATGAGGTCAGCTGTGAGAATGCTCAGCCACAGCCAGGTGAGTTCATAACGCCAGGTTCAGGTGCGCGCTCTCAGCTGGCAGTAATCTTTGCGTAGTTTCATCACGGCTGTTGGCAGGAGCAGGCCGGAAGTTTGCACCGTCTGCAGACAGTTGTGGGAGAGGAACAGGAGCTCCATTCTGAGAACTACCCCAAACCCTGCCCCTAGGAGCCCCCAGCTGGTCCCCTCCTTACTGTTACCCACCTTTTCACAGATGTTTGATGTAAAATAACAGGCTTTGAGCTGCACTTAGCAGAAGGAATGGGAGAAAATACGAGGAGACTTGCAAAATGGAAGTAAAAGAAGTTTATTAAAGTGCAGAAAAAGTTGGAAATGCATGCATTTTTGTCATAATACGCATTTTCCATGAACTCTTTGCAGTATCTTTGTATGTCTACTTCCTCTTCCTTTCTTTTTTCTTTTTTAAATTTCCATTTATTTTTTTATTTGAAAGTCACACAAACATCCACTGATTGACTCCTCAAATGCCCACAACAGCTGAGGTCAAGCCAGGCCAGAGATAGAGCTAAAGAATCAACCTGGCTGGCGCTGCAGCTCACTAGGCTAATCCTCCGCCTGTGGCGCCGGCACACTGGGTTCTAGTCCTGGTCGGGGGACCAGATTCTGTCCCAGTCACTCCTCTTCCTGTCCAGCTCTCTGCTGTGGCCTGAGAGTGCAGTGGAGGATGGCCCAGGTTCTTGGGCCCTGCATGGGGAGACTCCCCCATGGAGGCTCTCCCACATGGGAGGCCAGGAGAAGCACCTGGCTCCTGGCTTCGGATCAGCACAGTGCACCTGCTGCAGCGGCCGTTAGGGGGGGTGAACCAACGGAAAAGGAAGACCTTTCTCTCTGTCTCTCTCTCTCTCACTGTCCACTCTGCCTGTCAAAAAAAAAAAAAAAAAAAATCATTCTGGGTCTCGCACATAGATAGCAAGGACCCTGCTACTTCAGCCATTACCTGCTGCCTACTGGGGTGCGTGCTGGTAGGAAGCTGCAATGGGAAATATGTGGGAACTCGAACACACAAACCTCAGTGTAGGATGTGGGCATCCCAAGTGGCATCTTAACCACTGTACCAAACACCCATCCCACCAGTGTTGTGGTCTTGTGAGGTAAACTGCCACCTGTGACACTGGCATACCATCTGAGCTCTGGTTCAAGTCCTGGCTGCTCCACTTCCAATCCAACTTGCTGCTGATATGCCTGGGAAAGCAGTAGAAAATGGTCCAAGTGTTTTGAGGTTGCTATCCGCATGGGAGACCTGAATGCTGTTTCAGATTCATGGCTTTGGCCTGGCCCAGACCTGGCCATTGTCGGAGCCATTTAGGGAGTGAATCAGCAGATGCGAGACCTCTCTCTGTCTTTCCTTCTCTGTTTGTAACTCCGCCTTTCAAATAAATAAATCTTAAAAACAAAAAAGCCACCTGCTCCTCTCAGCTACTCATGTATCTGATATTTCTTGTCTAGTAAACTTCTCTATGAGTATGATAGTTGAGTTAAAAGAATGTCTTTCATTGCTAAACTAACATAAGGGATACTTTTGAACCTTTTAAATGTAGCTCTGCTCTCTGGCTAGGTTGGGGCGAACACCATGGATAACCCTTTGCTGAAGTACAGTGCGAAGGATTACTTCTTCAAAGCAGCCCTCTGTCACTTCATAGTAGATGAGCTGAATGCCAAGGTAAGGCGGACGCCAGTGCCCATGCTCTGCTGGATTCTATCATTCTTTCTGGCGTTTCGTTTCTCTGGTAGTAGGAAGACTAAACTGAGGACAACAGAAATAATAATTCTGTGATACGTGTCCCAGCTGCAGAAGCTGTGCCCGGGAAGTTCCCTGGTAGCCACCTGTCCTTCCGTGGCTTTGCTGTAAGGAAATTAGGGAGTCAAGGGGGACACAAGCAAAGTAGAGTCGTGTCCTCTCTGATGGAACTCGGGAACGGAGCTGGGGGAGTGCGGACAGCCTCCATGCCGTCCGTGCGTGCATCAGCAGAATTAGAGCCCCTGAGAGAAGACGCTGCTGCTCAGCCTCACCTGTGACCTGAATGTGGTCTACAAACATGCTTCAACAAGGCTGTGGTAATGAGCTGAAAGGGGAGTTCATCTTGCTGTAGAAAATCCGGAAAATAAAGAGTGTGGGTGTCGTGGCACAGTGGGTTAAGTCACTGCCTGGGGCCCCGCATCCCAGAATGGAGCACTGGTTTGAATCCCGGCTCTTTCACTTCTTTGTTTTCTTTTTTTGTTGTCTCAATTTATTTTTATTTGAATGGCAGGGTTACAGAGGGAGAAGGGTGGAGAGAACTCCATCCAGGTCTCCCATGTGGGTGGCAGGCGCCCAGATACTTGAGCCACCTTCCACTGCTGTCCTAGGCACAACACCACTTCCTTTTTTTTTTTTTTTTTTTTTTTTGACAGAGTGGACAGTGAAAGAGACAGAGAGAAAAGTCTTCCTTTTGCTGTTGGTTCACCCCTCAATGGCTGCTGCGGCTGGCGCGCTGCGGCCAGCACACTGCGCTGATCCGAAGGCAGGAGCCAGGTGCTTCTCCTGGTCTCCCATGAGGGTGCAGGGCCCAAGGACTCGGGCCATCCTCCACTGCACTCCCGGGCCATAGCAGAGAGCTGGACAGGAAGAGAAGCAACCGGGACAGAATCTGGCGCCCCAACCAGGACTAGAACCCGGTGTGCCGGCACCACAAGGCGGAGGATTAGCCTATTGAGCCGTGGTGCCGGCCACAACACCACTTCTGATCCAGCTTCCTGCTAATGCATCCTGGGAGGCTTGCTTGGGCCCCTGCCACCTCTTTGAGAAACCGGAGTGAAGTTCCAGGCTGCTGGCTTCTGCCTGGCCTACACCTGGCTGTGGCAGGCATTTGAGGAGCACAGCAGAGGGTCAAGCTTGCTCTCTCTGACCGAGAAGGAAATCTTGAAATCCAGGGGTAGTTTTTTCATAATAGACATTTCCATGAACTTGTTGAAGAGTTGGTGAGTGCATGAATTTTGGATTTTTTGCACCAAGATAAACTTACTTTGTAGTTTTATTTTCCATGAACTTTTGGAAGTATTCTGAGCATCTCCATTGCGTGGATGAACACGGGCTCCTGGTCTGTGAGCTTTGAACAGTGAGATTTTGTTCAGTGTCTTCTCTCTAGCAGTTAGGAATACTGGTTTAGAAACTTATTTTTACTTGAACTTGAAAATTAAAAATTAACAGGGTTCCTGTGTTGATTTTGTTGTTCACAGCGTACTGTTTAGACACTGAAAAGTTCAAATCTAGATAAGTGTTACTGATGTTAACAGACTGGTGAGTGCTTTGTTTCCTGGTTCTAAGTCTGACATTGACGAGACATTCTTCTCTCCCAGCTTGCTCTTGAGAAATATGAGGAAATGTTTCCAGCATTTACTGATTCAAGAGAGTGTAAATTATTGAAAGTAAGTAACATTGGAACTTTAAAGAAAAGGGCTTTAGCCATTGTGGGACAACTCCTAAGTGGGATTGGCAGAAAAGGAAGCAGATGCAGGGTGCTGGTACTCTGTTGCGTTTGTGTTATAGGTGTAAAATGCCATCGTGTTGGGCATGTAGGTGTTGTGTTCTGAAACGGGCAATTTGGAAATATTTGTACAAAGCTAGATCCTGACCTAGAGTAGTTCTTGACTTACCTTGGAATATTTCCCACGTGTGGGAGCGATTTAGTAACATCAGCCAGTGTGGTACTAATGTTTAAAGTATCCATTCAGTCTTGAGACAATGTCATCTCACCAAACGGTGTATTTTTTTTTTTTTTATATGCTGCCAGAAACTTCTAGAAGCTCATGAAGAGCAGAACAGTGAGGCCTACACTGAAGCGGTGAGTCACACTTTGGGTTAAGTCACAGGAAGTTCTTTCACCTTTTCATTGATGTTACCATTATTTCAGCATGCTTCAGTAGTCTGTTATATTCGCCAAAATCAGCTCCAGTAGCCATGGTGACACGCAGTGCTGTCTCTTGAGTTAGACTCGGAACTAATTCAGCTGCCTGGCTACTTCTTCACTCACATACTGTTAGAACTTGCTAATTTAATTTTTTTAAAATCTGGGGGGCCGGCGTGGTGGCATAGCAGGTAAAGCTGCTGCCTGCAGTGCCGGCATCCCATATGGGCGTTGGTTCGAGTCCCGGCTGCTCCACTTCTGATCCAGTTCTCTGCTATGGCCTGGGAAAGCAGCAGAAGATCGCCCAATTCCTTGGGCCCCTGCACCCACGTGGGAGACCTGGAAGAAGCTCTTGGCTCCTGGGTTCGGATTGCAGCTCCAGCCGTTGTAGCCAACTGGAGAGTGTACCAGTGGATAGAAGACCTTGCTCTCTCTCTCTGTAACTTTGACTTTCAAGTAAATAAATAAATCTTTAAAGTCTAATCCACAAATAAGTATAAAGCAAAATTAGTTGAAATACAATTTAAAGTATAAAAGGTAATTAGTGAGAGTTTAATGTTTATGGCATAAAATAAGTGGAGGATTGTTTTCTTTACACTTTTTTTCTGTTTTTATCTTTTGCCATCTCAGGTTGAGAATCGAGCTGATCTCTCCGTGGCTTTTGTTCACATGTTGCTCACGTCCCTGAAGCGACAGTGGGAAGTTTTCCTATTTAGCTTTAACTCATGCCCTTTTCATTCTGTTGTCATTTTATTCTTTGGTAATGTAGCAAAATGCATCGTAACTGCAGTAACTTTTTTCCCTGCTGAGTGATTATTAGTTTTCCGCATTCCTTTCTTTCAGTGGCTGGAGCTGAGCTGATCTAAAACCAGGAGTCAGGAGCTTCCTCCAGGTCTCCCCTGTGGGTGCAGGGGCCCAAGGACTTGGGCTGTCTTCTACTGCTTTCCCAGGCCAAAGCAGAGAGCTGGATCAGAAGTGTAGCAGCCAGGATTTGAACTGGTTCCCATATGGGATGCCGGCACTGCAGGCGGCGGCCTTACCTGCTATGCCACAGTGCCGGTCCCCCGCATTCCTTGCTAATTCTTACCCAGCATCCAGTTTCTTGTGACATTAAATGCACTCTTCCAGTCACAGTGACTGTTGGGAATTTTTACATATACATGTTTGCACACAGAGCAATATAGAAAGCAGAGGAGCTTGTCACAGGTACCATCCCGACAGTCACAGTTTAGGAAAAGCCATGTGCGATGAAGAAGCTGTAGAGTGGGAGGAGTGACCGTGAATCCTAGCCCGGCCTGGGGCGCTGCAGTGTGGGTTCGAGTGTATTTCCACAGCCTAATTCCTGCTCCTCTCCCCTTAAACTAGGTCAAGGAGTTTGACTCCATATCTCGCTTGGATCAGTGGCTGACCACCATGCTGCTTCGGATCAAAAAGTCCATCCAAGGCGATGGAGAAGGAGATGGCGACCTAAAGTGAAATGTCTGTACTTTTGTGGCATGCAGCTAAATCCTTTTTAGTTTTGTCTTAGGGCCAAGTGATCTTTATGGGACGCCCATTTAATGGCTTCATCTTGTTGCCTGTGAGCCTCACGATCCGTGTCTGTCGGAGCTCGCCTGTCTGTTGCTGTGAAGTGGATGAAGGGGAGGCTCCTGGTGGGGTTGTGCATACGACACACTGCGTCGTGCGTAGAGCCCACACAGAGCTCTCTGCAAGTGCTTCAGACTGACTCCTGTTCCACCTGCAGTGTTGCCACGTTTGCACGTCCTCCTCTGGGACTCGAGCACACACACCAGTTCCAACACACACTTGGCAGATTGTTTAAACATTGGCATCTGGCTGTATTGTATCAGTGTGAATGTTTAGTTTAGGACAGTTACTAGGAATGAGTTAGCAACCTTGCTAGAAGCCCTGCATATTTTTTAATCCTGTGATGATTTTGATGGATCTGGTGACAGGTCTCTTTGCTTTTGTGTTATTTTGTGGGCTGACGTGTGGGTGGTGAAAAGTTAGAACAGCTGGGATCTGTTGGCATCATGGGTGGAAGGAGGCGCTTCCTGGCAGTGCTCGCCTGGTGTGCAGCTGGGTATGGGGCGGGCTTGATTGATCCGTGCTGTCACACAAACATAGGTGATGTAGGGAAATGCAGTTTTTCCTTTCTATGGCAGTAGTTGCAACCTTCGTTGGGGTGGAAATCCATTTTTTTATACTGCACTGAAAGTGTTTTGGTCAGCACACCCTGTCCCTGGCTTAAGCACTCTCTTGTGCTGAGTCAGCATTGTGGACATCCTGGCCAGGGCTGGCCAGGGCAGCACAGTCAGAATGAAGCATTGAAGTGCTGGGTTACTTGTCACAGAACACAATGCGTCAGGGGGGTGAGCCTGGTGCAGGTTTGGGTGGGCAGGCACTCCAGCTTGGCTCTCAGGGGACTTGAGTTTTCTCTTAGCTGATGGAATGCCTTTAGCTCACACGTTTGAACTCCATGCTGTTTATTTTGATTTACCTAATAGAGGTGTGCTCTCTCGATGGACAGACTTGGTGTTACTGTCTTACGTGCCAGTGTGGTACTGGAGGTATAGTCTTGTTTCCTGAAGTCGCCCTGCATCGGTATGCTCAAGTAGGTTGTATGTGGCGTGCACTGACACAGCCCGCGGTTCCTTCTCAGTCAGGCTGCTGTCGAAGCCTCCCAAGCTGTCCAGGACTGAGCCGCGTGGGAGCTCGGCTGCTGTTGGTCAGGCTTTGCTGGGCAGAAGCAGAGTGAGTGCGCACAGGTGGAGGGTGGGCAAGTGCCTCAGTGTAGGGTGAGAGAAGGCGGCAACGACGGAGCTAGAAGGACCCCTTGGAGGCCCCGCTGCGCAGGTTCTACCTCCGTGGGGGTCCTGGGAGCAGGAAGCTGAGTGTCCAGTAGAGGAGTGGGCCCTGGGGACTGCTGAGGGGTCCATTCTTCTCCGGCGCGCTGGAGTTGTTCAGGAAGAACTGGCGGTTGCAGGGGGTAGAATTTGGAACGGGGCCTGGTGGTTCTTCAACCCCTGCCCATTAGAATACTCTTGTGAAAACGCGATCAAGAGAAACGGGTTCCTGTTGCTGAACCTCACGTGCCGCGCAGCCAGCCAGGTGCACTCTGTGACAGTGACGAGGTTCCTCGTCCGGAGAGCACTGACCCTGCCAGCCGCTGCGCTCGTTTCAGCCCCAGTGACCACTCTACACGGTTTTCCTGTAGGCACTTCTGGTTCCCTTCTCATTGTGATCGCCCAACTGCTTCCTGTGGGAAGAGGGCGCATGGTCTTGTAAAATCCCTTGCACCATTTCGCTGTGTCAGCACGTCACCTGTGGGCAGTGCAGTAACTGCTGGGATCAGGACCTTGGCCAAGGTCTTTGTTTCCAGCGTTGCACTGTGTGGAGTTTGAAGATGATGAGCCGGGAAGGGCACCCCCGGAGGGCTCCGGCTGTCCAGGGTTGAACTGGAAACCTAAGCATCAGGAAAGCAGAGCTGGGCTCACGGTCGTAGAGTAACAAACAGGCACAAGCAGGGCAGGTGAGCATCACGGGACACGCTTGTGGAGGGCGCCCAAGCTTGTGTTGCTGCTGGCTCTCTCTGTGCCCTAGGAAGACTGAGTTCCTTAAATCAGTACCTGGTAGGAACCCAGCAACCAGCTTAGGGCAGCCGCAGCCGTTCAGGAAGGTGCGCCTCGCCAGGCCTGCTCAGGAGACTGCAGCCTCACTGGGAACCCTGCAGCCCACGGAAAGAACACAGTAATGATGCTGGCTGAGGGAGACCTGCCAGAAAGTAGAATGAGAATGAGAAGAAAGCCCCATAACTGTGCACATGCTCCGTGACTCTTGTGTCTTGTGGATGCGGGCAGCACCAGGATTCCAGATGCCCGGGAGTCTCCCATGTGGTTGGTGAGCGAAACAAAACAGGCACTTGCGTTACAGTCCCGCGTGCCAGCAGACTTGGGCTCCGTTCTTACAGGAAAGCTTTGCTTTTCGTGGCAACACTTTCATAGCTTATGTGAGTTCCCTTTTTAATTTAATGGTTTGAAAACAGTGTTTTTGCACACTTGTGGCTCTGTGTGGTGGTGTCGCCATAACCAATGCCTGTGCAGCGGCCGTGTGCACTCCCTGTTCCCTGTGGCATTGCACATCTACAGCGTGCAGACCCACACCTCCATGATTTCCCTCTGAGGGCCTGGCGGTGCTGCGTGCCCCCACAACTTGCCTGTGCCGTGGGTGCCGTGGCCAGGGACAGACGTCCTGCCTGGGCAGGGAATTGTCTTACGAACGCTGACCATGTAACAAAAAAAAAATACATCTACCTTAGCAGAAAGATTGTTTTCTGTGAACCTGTACAGTCAATAAAGTGGAAAAGATGCATACCATTTGCACTGGTCTCTGCTGGGTGTGCTATGTTGATGGTGGCTGCCTCTCCATTGGGTGGTTCTGTTCCGTCTGACGCAGTGCACCTTGGCATCCTCTGGGCTCTATGAACCCCCAGTTGTTTGCTGGGCATTGGGGCAGGTGCTCCGCTACGTGTGCATGGTGACCACCTTCCCAGCCCACTCCTGGCGCTTGCGTCCATCGGGCTGTAGGGTCACTTGCAGAGGAGTGGCTGCTGGGAGACTCCAGTGGTGGGGAGTGAGGCACCTCAAAGCCTGAAGCCTGATACTCGCCCCTCTCCCGGGAAGTGCTGCTCAGCCATGTGGCCAGTGTCTACGCAGACAGCAGTGCCTTCGGGAAGGGGTGAAGGCCACTGATGCTCTGGGGAGGAGAGAAGTGCAGGCCGGCCTGGCCTGGAGACTGGTCTTGTCCTCAGGTGTCATCCAAGGACAACTGAAAGTCACAGGAAATAAACCCAAGCAGGAATGGCGGCACAGCCAGGCAAAGGCAGGACCTGGGAGTGCTTGCTCGTTCCAGGTCAGGTCACTCGCAAGACTCACCGTCTGTTTCCTGACATAAAAGCCTGGTTTTCTCACCCATGGTAAGAGTTCAGTGCAGGCTGCCAAGGGTAAATGGGGGGTCGGCGCTGTGGCGTACATGTGCGTGCAGTGCTGGCATCTCATGTGGGTGCCAGTTCGAGTCCAGTTTTGGATCCGGCTCCTTGCTGATGGCCTGGGAAAGCAGTAAAGCAGTAAAAGATGGGCTAAGTGCTTGGGCCACTGTACCTGCATGGGAGACCCAGAAGCAGCTCCTGATTGGCTCAGCTCCAGCCATTGCAGCCATTTGGGGAGTGACCTAACAGATAGAAGATTCCTCTCTCTCTCTCTCTCCAACTCTCCCTCTGAAGTAAATCTTAAAAATTGAGGTTTGGTTAGGGCACCTGCTGGATGGCCCTGACCTGTATGGCCACCTCAGCCACATATGCCTACTCACAGGTACATAGAGTTTGTATGAGTGTCCTCCTCCCAGCTGCAGTAATACATGGAGTTCTTCACAGAATTCATGGAAAATACATAGGAAAAAACTAAGGGACCAGTGCTGTGGTGTAGAAGGTTAAGCCTGCACCTGCAGTGCCGGCATCCCATATGGGTGCCAGTTTGAGTCCTGGCTGCTCCACTGCTGATCTGGCTTCCTGTTAGTGCACCTGGGAAAGCAGCAGCAGATGGCCCCCAAGTGCTTGGGCCCTGCACCCATGCAGGAGACCCGGAAGAAGCTTTTGGCCCCTGGCTTCGGACTGCTATAGTGGCTGTTTGAGTGAACCAGCAGATGGTAGATTTGCTCTGTCTCCCTCCCCTTTTCTTTCTGTCTCTGCCTTTTAATTACAAATAAATCTGGAAAAAAAAATTACAAGAAAAAACTAAGCTTGTATCCTAAATAATTTTTTAAGATATATGTATTTGAAAGGCAGAGTGACAAAGAGGGAGAGACAGGGATCATCTGCTGATTCTTTCCCCAAGTGGCTGCAAGGAGTTGGGCTGGGCCAGTCTGAAGGCAGGAACCAGGAATTCCCATCTGAGTCTCCCACATGGATGCAGCAGCCCAAGCACTTGGGCCATCTTCTGCTGCTTTCCCAGGTGCATTAGCAAGGAGCTGGATTGGAAATGGAGCAGCCAGCACTGCAATCCATGCCCCAATGTTGGATGCTGTCATTGCAAGCAACAGCCTAACCTGTCATGCCTCGACAGCCTTTTTGCTTTTTTTTAATGGATTGCAAGTATTTTTGCACTAAAATGTCTTTAATTCCATTCACCTTGCACTTTTTGGAAGTACCCTTGTATCATTCAGGCACGTGAACACCATTGAGTGCAGTTACGTGAACAAGCACCCACCTGGCTTCCAACAGATGCCAAACTCCTTGGTGTGACGAGATGCAACGTTCAATGGGTTAGCCTTAAGTTACAATTTATGTGTATTAAGCCATAACTACAGTTCTGTTTAAAATCACCTTTACTAAAGGTTTTCCCCAGTCCCTGGCTTGTTTTTTCCAAATGTACAACAGGAAAATAAGCAAGACCAAAGGCTGCAGAGCCCGTTGGAATGTGGGCCAAGGGTGTTTCTCACACAGTGGTTGAAAGGCACCAAGTCACCTTGGTTGAGGCCGGGAGCAGCCCTGTGCCGGCGCTCAGGGGCTTTCCTTGCCTCAGGTCACACTGGAGAGCCACCGAGGCCGCAGGTGGGCTTGCTCTCATTCCCGGGGCTGCACTTAGGGGAGGAGAATCTGAGATGGCCCATGAAGTGCCCTGTAGAACCCCTGCAAGGCTGTGGGCACCTCTGCTCTCAGGGACAGCTCATCCTGGGCAGGGGACCATGCCATCCCGATGCCCACTGTGACCTTATGTAGAAGCAGGCACGGCACATCCGCTGCTGTTTGTGTGTGAGTAGGGGGCCGTCACCTCCAGAGAATACTGTGAAACCCACGTTAAATCCCCAGACTGTGCATAGTAAAGGCTGACAGACTGATCCTAAACCTGATTCCTCACACAATCAACAAAAGTAAGAATCCTGTTTCAGGGGCTGGCATGGTGTGGCAGGGAAAGCTGCTGCCTGCAACACCAGCTTCCCATGTGGGTGACAGTTCGTGTCCCAGCTGCTGCACTTCCAGTCGAGCTCCCTGCTAATGTGACTGGGAAAGCAGCATAAGATGGCCCAAGTGGTTGGGCCCCTGCCACCCACATGGGAGACCCAGATGAAGCTCCCGGCTGCTGGCTTTGGTCTGGCCTAGCCCTGGCTGCTGCAGCCATTTGGGGAGTGAATGAACAAATGGAAACTGACTCTGTCTCTCAGTCTTTCAAATAAGTAAATCTTTTAAAAAAAAATTGGCTTCTGCAGAGCTGTGATCACAATCACATAAATAAGCTGAAATGCAAAGCTGTTTTTACAAAGAAGACATTTATTAACACGTTAAACAGTGTTTTTGTAGAACTTCTAAAGAAACAAATTCAAGACAAAAATTATTCCAGGAGGTAACAAAATAATCTATCACTTAAATTCCTTCTCATCAGGATGACTTTGCGCCATAAAACAGTGCATCAGCTGGCGGGTTCTGTCTCTTCCAACCGAGATGAAAACGAGTGTGTTTTTTCCCCCTCTGTAAACACGACTTGGATACAGTGACGCCGTCCTAGCTGAATTCGGCCCTGTGACCTTTTGAGGGCCAGTGTGATACAGGTTACCAGCGCCTGAGACACCTCGCAGAGGCTTCGCTGTTCACCTTGACTGAAGTCAAACAAAGCAGCTGGGAAGAAAGCCCTCCCCCAACACAGCTGTATCCGCATCTCAGACCTCACAGATAAAGTACCTTCCTTTTAGGAAATCAGTGTTCATAGCACGTTTAATAAATAAGATGTAAGGGGGGAAGCAACCGGTGAGAAAAGGAATTTTCTCCTTTAAGGCCTTGAAGGGTTCCACGTGACTCGGCACATCCTAGGCACACAGCAACAGGCCCAGGCCCTGGGACGAGACATGAGGTTTAGCGAACAGCAGGGTCGTCCTTTCACTGTGCGTGTTTCCAAGCGTGGCGACATGTGGCGAAGCGAAGCCCAGCACGAGCCAGGGAACAGCACGGCGCCTGCCCCCATGGTCCACTCTTTAAGGCATAATCAGGGATGACAGTGTCCAGGCTTTTGGTCCCCTCTCCCATCTTCTCACGCACTCCCAAGGACACAGAGATCACTAGCAATCACTAGCTGCTTCCATGCTGAGTGTGCAAATGAGGAAATCTGTATTTGGTGAATTCCACAGATCAAGGCAGGAATACCTGGCAGCAACACTGTTCTGATGTCTACCACGCTCACCTCACGTTGCTGCTTGTGAATGAAATGACACGGGTGTTCATGGCCTCTTGCTTGATTTCTCACACCTCGCTGCAAACAGCACACTGTCTGGGCTCTTTGGTAGGACGGGTTCACCTAATCTGGTCTTCAGGAATGAAATGGAACAGCCACATCTGCTTCCAAAGCTGATTTTCTGACAGGTTCCGGGCTGTGTCTGTGCTCAGCAGTTTCCCATGAGTGCCTGGGAGTGGGGAGGGGACTGGGAGGAATAAATGCACCAATCCATTTCTTCAGTTCTGCCTGAAGGTCCCTGTGGCAAATGTGATTTGCATGGCTAACAATACATGGCCCCACTCTGATATCAGCTTGGTAGAAAAATACCTTCAGACTATCCGAGAAGTAAACACACGAGGAAGCTAAGGCAGGGTGAAGCACCGGCGCTCCGAGGATTCACACACAGCCCACGCAGGGGTTACAGGTGGTCACGTGGGCGGCCTTGCTCGGTGACCGCGTCATGAGATCATGCAGGTCAGGATTTTCAAGGGAAAGCTTTCACAACGCAGCGATGACGACGTGCAAGGTGACGGAGGCCAAGGGAGATGGATGGAGGCCGTCCCTGCCCACACCTTGCACAGGGACGGCTGTCTCTTGGCCCCAGGCCCCGCTGGGCTGCAGCTGCCACCACATGGGGCCCCACGGAGGGTCCTGCCCGGCACCAGGCCCCGCGTGCTCCCGCTCACTCCATGCTGGTCAAGGGGTGCAGCTGGGCGGGCATCGCGTCCGCCTGCGGGCTCAGCTCGCTGAGCTCACTGAGGGTGGTGGCCAGCAGGGCATCCTGGGACACCACGGCGGCGTCGGCCTTGCAGGCGGTGTCTGCGGCATTGCCGTCGTGGGCGGGGGCGACATTGCCAGGCACCGCGGCCAGGCCGTGAAAGTGGCTGCTTTCTGCGAAAGACAGCAGTTTATCTGAAAGCTTGGGCGGCACGTACTCTTCATCCGGCTGTTCTGTCTTGTGACCCTCGTCGTTCTTGGGGGAGCCATCTACAATGACAAGGAAAGACTTCCATGGAGTATTCTTATCGTGTATCTACAAATCAAACACAGAACACGTCACTGAGTGTGTCTCTCCGTCTCCCGCGCAGCACCCACTGACGAGGG
Source organism: Oryctolagus cuniculus (assembly GCF_964237555.1). NCBI lineage: Eukaryota > Metazoa > Chordata > Mammalia > Lagomorpha > Leporidae > Oryctolagus > Oryctolagus cuniculus. The sequence goes on along the minus strand of NC_091442.1, from coordinate 47,586,413 downwards.
CATTTCTGCAGCCTGCAAGCACTCTGGCTTCCGCTTGGCCTTGCCCTGCAAACGCCCCCCTGCCCTGCCCACCGCTGAGCCAGCCCGGGGGTGGGGGCGCGGCCTGCTGCTTACAGAGGTGTGCCGCCGCAGAGTGGACTTGTCCGTGAACGTGCGCCCGCAAGCGTTGCACATGAACGGCTTCTCGCCCGTGTGGATCCGATGGTGGCGCTGTAAGGCGTTGAGCTGGGTGAACTGCTTCCCACACTGGTCACAACAGTAGGGGCGCTCCCCTGAGACGGGACAGAGGAAGAACACTGCTGGTGAGTCTCCCTGGCCTGCTGCCCGTAATCCCAAGCAGGCTTTGGAGCAACACGGTCTGAAAACCCCAGGAAAGCCTCCACGCCTGCCTTAAGGCAGGCTGTGCTGGCAGCGGCTCAAGGGCTAGCCGACCAGAGACACAGGTCCATGCCTGCAGCCAGCACTGTGTAGAAATGACAACTCTGTGCCACAGTGATGGTGTGTAGCACCGTAAGTCCCCTAGTCACCGCACCTGCATGTGTATATGGTTATCCACATGTAGTCTCTTCACACAGCCATGCGCATAATCAGTACGCTGGCCGTTCCTTTCCGTAAAAAGGAAAGGGACTCAGGCAGTGCTGTGGCGTAGCAGGAAAAACCACTGCCTACAGTGCCAGCATCCCATGTGGTCGCTGGTTCGAGTCCCGGCTGCTCCACTTCCAATCCAGCTCCCTGCTAATGGCCTGGGAAAGCAGTGAAAGACGGCACAGTGCTTGGGCCCCTGCACCCATGTTGGAGACACAAAGGAAGTTCCTGGCTTTGGCTTAGCCCAGCCCCAGCCTGGTGCTGGGGAGTGAACCACTGGATGTAAGCTTGTGCTCTCTGTCTCTTCCTCTTTGTAATTCTGCCTTTCAAATAAATCTTAAAAAAAAAAGAAGAAAAGGGTCTTGGTTGTCTCATGTACATATGTAAGTACTCCTCCTCAGCTCCTCAGCATTTAAAAAATGCTGTTATGGGGGCCAGCCCTGTGGCATAGCCACCACCTGCAGTGCCAGCACCCCATATGGGCGCCAGCTGGAGCCCTGGCTGCTCCTCTTCTGATCCAGCTCTCTGCTATGGCCCGGGAAAGCAGTAGAAGATAGCCCAAGTGCTTGGGCCCCTGCACCCACGTGGGAGACCTGGAAGAAGCTCCTGGCTCCTGGCTTCAGATCAGCCCAGTTCCGGCCATTGCAGCCAGTTGGGGAGTGAAACCAGCGGATGGAAGACCTCTCTCTCTCTCTCTGCCTCTACCTCTCTAACTCTTTCAAATAAATTTAAAAAAAATCTTAAAAAAAAAAAAATGTATGTGACACACAAGCTTTCCCACAACTTCACTCCAGGTAGTCTCCTAGTCCGTCTATAACCTGGGGTTGTCTGTTGCCGGCCTGAACCCCCCCGCCGGGCACCCGGCAGCCGTACCTGTGTGGACCTTGATGTGCTGGTACAGGGAGTTCCGCTGAGCAAAAGTCCGGAAGCACACTTCACATTTAAAGGGTTTCGAGCCAGTGTGGATTCTGTTGTGATGTTTCAAGTACTCCTTCGAAGCAAAACTCTTGCCGCATGTCTCACACATGAAAGGCCTCTCACCTGCGTGGACAAGAGGCAGTGAAGGTCAGAGCAGTGTGGGGAGAGCGGCTCTGCCCTCAGAGGACCTATGTGGACTAAGTAGACACCACCAGAGGCCGCTGGTGGGAAAGGCCGTGGATCGGCCAGCGAAAATGCCGCTGGACTAGAACCAGAGGCACCGGTCAGCCAGCTGGCATGCTGGCAAGTCAGCCGTTCCATTCCAGGTGGCTCTCTAAGAATGAAATTCCTTCTGGACGGGAGAGGAAGTTTACCACGGCTGTGTGTGTGTGTGTAACCCTCCCAGGGACTAACTGCTGTCAGCATGAAGGTGGGACAGGAAAAAGCTTTGAATTCCAACCTTTGCTTCTGTCATCCCCTGGAAGGTCACCCATCAAGGGCACCCCTGATTTCATCCATGTCAAGATGAAGATACTGGCTTTGCTAAAACCTGACTACCGCCTCAGATGACCAAGTCTGCCAAGCCCGCGGTGTGGCCCGACACTGTCCCCCGCCACTCACCTCCACTAACAACTGCACTCCCCTCATCAGATGCCTCATCTCTGCCTTGATGTATCTGAACCTGCGGCTCATATGATAGTGCTCAGGGGTAAAGACCCCGTGGAAAAGGAACTGTGTTCGTGGGCTGGACCAGCCTGAGGCCAGCTGAGATGCTACCCCTCGAGAGAAAGCCGAATCCCAAAGCTTTGGGGAGGCAGGAATCAGACGATCCCAGCACCCTGACACATCACACAGCAATGTTTTTGTTTTTTTTTTTTTTTCCTGTTTTTTTTTACGTGCTGAATTGCAAGTCAGCTGGGATTCAAGGTATGCTGTGTTGTGCATGTTTAAGTTCCACATCCGGGCACGCCCATTTCTTTCTTGCCTTTCTCAGCCTGCTCTGAGCTGCTTCCTTGCGGTGGGACATGCAGGTTGTTTCCAATTCTTTGTTAGTAAAAATGGCAAGAAGATGGATAACACAAGGTACCTTTCCCTACATTCTGGACAATTTCTGGAGGACAGATTCCTGCCAGTGGAATTTCTGGGCAGAACAGTAAGGACTATTTCATATCTCTTGACCCCGAAGACTCACGCCCGGGCCCTGGTGCCTGGTGTGTACTGTGCAGGCCACAGTACACCTGTACACGGTCACCCTGTCACTTGTCTGCTCACAGATGGAAGAGCTGTGTCCTGGCTTCAGCCTGCACCGCTCCGGCAGGAGGTGCCCACTTGTCAATCATCTGGCTTCCCTTCTACAGCTAGCTGAGCCCCGGAATCCCGACAGCTTGAGTGCTTAGCGTGAGCGCTTACCTGTGTGGCACCTTTTGTGATAAATCAGCATGTGGTTCTGGGTGAATCTTGCGCCACACTCATCACAGACGAAAGGTTTTTCCCCGGTGTGGATTCTGAAAGCACAACATTCACATGGTAACTCGGGGTGCGAGTCAAAGCCTACTTCACAACATGGTGTCCACTCGACCGCGCACACATCATTTCCTGCAAAGGCCCGAGGAGCAGGCGGGCCACGCTCTCCATCCCAGAATGCACGGGGTGCCTGCACACACCTCTCTCCTGCTCGGGAGACCCACTGCGTATGCTGGAAGGCACGTGCAGGGACAGGCCAAGCCTGTGCAAGTTGTTTAACACGCTGAGTGAGGAGAGCTGCTTCAGGTTTTGAAAGCTTCCTCGTTAGGACCAGCCACAAGCAGCCCGGGGAAGTACTGTGAGGGCAGCAGCACGTGATCAAGAACATTCCCGCCACGGCGGGACGTGACATGGCCAGTCTGGAGGTCATGGCGCTGTGGAACCTGGATTCTGAGAAGCAGCCCCAGCGTCTGGTGCTCCCAGCTCGTGGGAAGTGGCTCTCAACCCTGCTTCACTGAGCACTGCCTGAGCCAACTGTGTTGACTCCAAAGCGAGCAAAAGATGAGGGGCACCACGATAGCACCCCCAAATCCAGCCTAGAACTGAGAGGAGGGCCCTTTACTTGCTGGTGTGGGTCTCAGACCTAAGTACTGAGCACTGACCCATCGAGCACTGCCCACCGACAGGTGTACTACAAACTGACTACCCGCCCGCCCATTGTGCACCGCACACCTCATGTGGGTCTTGAGCGCTGACGGCTGCGAGAACTTGGCCCCACACTCGGTGCAGCCGTAGGGCCTGTCGCCGGTGTGCGTGCGCTCGTGCAGCCGCAGCGCCGTCTTGGAGCTCAGGCCCTTGCCGCACTGGCCGCAGCGGTGCCGCTCGCCGCCGCCCTCGTGCACCTGTACTACGTGCCGCTTCACGTCCTTCTTGCGCTTGAACTTCTTGCCGCACAGCTCGCAGGGGAAGCGCCGCTCGCTGCTGTGCACGTGGCGCTGGTGGCTGCGCAGGTTGCAGCGGTTGGCGAAGGTCTGGCCGCAGGTGTCACAGCGGTACACCACCTCGCTGGCCACGCCGTGGTGCCGCCGGATGTGCTTCAGGAAGCTCTTCTCGTACAAGAAGGCCTTCTCACAGACGCCGCACTTCAGGTTGCTCCTCCTCTTCTCCGCCGCACCCCCCTCCTCCTCTTCCTCCTCTTCCTCCTCCTCCTCCTCCTCCCCCTCCCCGGCTGCCTTTGGAAGGGGGTCTGCCACCTGCATGCCAGCCCCACCCCCCTCAACTTTTGTAAGGGGCCCGGTCTCCATCCCCGCGCTCTCTGGGTCTTGGGCCTGCGCGGTCCCGGGGTCTCCCGAGCCGCCCTCGGCACCTGTCTCTTGCTCTCGCAGCCTCCTCGTGTATTTTTTTTTAGGGATCTCCACGAAGACCTTTCTTCCGGCCAGTCTCCCGCTGGCTCTTCTGATTTTGGGGTAGGGAGACTTAGCCACATCCTTCTTCTTGTCCGCTTTCTCCTTGGACTTCCTCGGCGGTGTGCCTGGCGACACACCATTGCTCATCTGCTCCCCTGGGTAGTCTGAGCGATCCACCAGGCCGTTGGGGTGAGCCCCGTCCATGCCCAGTGCACCTGCCCGGGGGTCGGGGCCAACTCCGACTTGGGGGCCGCCACTGGCTTCTGCCTCCTGGGACTCTGAGAAATTCTGCAGCTCCAAAAGCACCGACTCCAGCATCTGCTTCTTGAGCTGAAAACACGTTTCCGACAAGTCCAGACATTTCAGTTTCTCGGCCGTCTCCAGCATCCGCTGCACCCGGTCTTCTTCCACCTGCACCTTGGCGGTGTAGACAAACTCGAGGAACGAAGCGAAGTCCACGACCTGCACCTCATTCAAGTGCACGTTAGTCCTGGCCCCGTCGGCGCTCTTCTCGTTAAGGAACATTTCTTTGAAGAACTTGCTGGTGGCCGCCAGCACAGCCTTGTGGGCCATGAAGTCTTTGCGGACGCCCTGGTACTCCACGCTGACCGTGACGTCGCACAGGTGGCCCAGGCGGCGCAGCTCGTGCATCTCGTGCAGCAGGTTCAGCGGCGAGGACTTGGATTCCAGCAGCACCGCGCCACTTTCCATCTTCCTTTCCAAAACCAGCTGTGAAGACACAAACAGCAGTTTTAACAACCCCCCAAGCAGAAGAGCTGCAAATCACGAGAGGCGTCTGTGTTCGCCGGAGGCACCAGCGCCATTAACAGCCTGGCTCTGCCCATGGGCACATGTAGCCCGCAGTGTCCTGGAGCTCACAGTGCCCTTCCCAAAGATGATATTTGCATGAAATAAGAGAATATTTTCCTAAGGTTTCCTCCAGTGATAAACAAATACAACCAAAACTATCATTAGTGGAATACATTAAAACAATAACTTGGGGGCTGGCGCTGTGGTGCAGCAGGTTAAAGGCCAGGCCTGAAGCACCGGCATCCCATATGGGTGCAGGTTCAAGACCCGGCTGCTCCTCTTCTGATCCAGCTCTCTGCTGTGGCCTGGGAAATTATAAGATGGCCTAAGTCCTTGGGCCCCTGCACCCATGTGGTAGACCCAGAAGAAGCTCCTGGCTCCTAGCTTCCAACTGGCGCAGCTCTGGCAATTGTGGTCAACTGGGGAGTGAACCAGCAGATGGAAGACCTCTCTGTCTACCTCTCTCTGTAACTCTGTCTTTCAAATACATAAAATAAATCTAAAAACAAAACAATAACTTGCTTATCAAGGTCATCCATTTTTGTTTTTAAAGATTTACTTGACAGAGTTATGGAAGAGAGAGATCTTCCATCTGCTGGTTCACTCCCTACATGGTTGCAATGGCCAGGACTGCACTAGGCGGAAGCCAAGAGCCTGGAACTCCATCCGGGTCTCCCATGTGTGTGGCAGGGGCCCAAGCACTCGGGCCATCGGCTGTTGTTTCCCCAAGTGCATTAGCAGGGAGCTGGATTGGAAGCAGAGCAGCCAGGACTCAAACCAGCACCCATATGGATGCTGGTGTCACAGGCCACCATGCTGGCCCCCAAGGTCATTTTCTAATCTGCTTACAGACATGCCCTAAAACTGTGACAGAATTTATGGCAACAACGTCTGATTCTTTGGCCAGGAAACCAGATAATTAAAAGGAAACATGCTAGCCACTCTCTGGGAGCAAACCTCAGAGAATCATTTTTATAAAAAAAATCTAGAGAAATACACCTTCCATCCACTGGTTCACTCCCCCGGGCTAGCAAGGGCTAGGCCAGGAGCCCAGAACTCCATCGGGATCTTTCACGCAGGGGCTCATTAGCCAGCAGCTGGTCCTGGAACCAGCTGTCAGATATGGGATGCCAACAGGGCAAGTGGCACTTTAACCCCCTGTGCCACAACGCCGTCCTCGCTAGAGAAATCATCTCTGCCTGTGGAAACAAACCTGTAAATACCGTCTTTCCGTGAGGAAAACTGGGGAAAGTAGCTCAGAATCCCATCACCACCCCTAAACGCTTTACAACCTGCAGGACTGCTCCTGTCCCGAAACAGTGCAAGCCCCAAGGGTGCGGCTGAACCGTGGGTTTCCCCTCTGCAGGTGGCCGGTGGGGGGCTCCTTGTTGCTAGCTCCCCATGCAGAAACACAGAAGCCCTAACAAGGTGGTAGTGAGGGGTTGGCCTGGACTTGAGCTTGGGCCTGCCCGGCTGGGCTCCGGCCTCAAAGCAAAGCTGCTCTCCGCAGCCCCTAAGCGCCGTCTTGGGCCCCAGAAGTCCGTCCAGTGCAGTGGGCGCGCAGAGGTAACCGCTGCCCCTCCCCCAGACTTATGCCCTGGACCCTGCGCCCACCTTCCTCGGACCGCTTCCGGCCATGCCTCAGCTGTCCGCTGGGCCCCCCACGCTCCCTGAAGCCCCAGGTCTCCTCAGGAACCCGGGGCCCGGCGCCCCTGTCCCCCGGCCAGCCCCCACCCCCAGTCTGCCGGCCTCGGGCGGACGTGCGTGCCTGCGGGCGCCCCGGGGCGACTTCTCCAGTGCCTGCGGCCTGGCGCCCCGCGCCCACTTCAACTCCGCGCCGCTGCCGCCCGGCCCCCGCACGGACGCCTGCAGCCCGAGCCCGGGGCACCCAGACGCGGCTCGCCAGCTCGGCACAGGGGGCGTGGGTCTACGGTCGGACTTCCGGTCCCCTGGCTGACCCCGCGCCGTGAACCTCCGGCCTCTCAAAGGCGACCCGCACCACAAAATGCTGCGGCCAGGGCCAAGCCCCTCCTCGCCGACGCAGGCATCCGGGGCCGCGTGGACCCGGCCCGCACCCCGGGGCTCGGCCGCACACGGTCCTGCCCCAGTATCCCGAGGTCCGCCGCTCTTCAGCGCCGCCGGGACCTGCGGACAGCCGGGCAGCGGCAGCGAGGCTCGCCGGGGCCCCTGCGGACCGCACACTCACCTCCCAGCCAGCGGCCCCGCCGCAGACGCCGTCCGCCGGACCAGGCCCGCAGGAACTACCCGGCCTGGCTGGGCGGGGCGCGGCACCAGGCGCGGGGACCGCCGATTGGCCGCCGCGAGCCCCGCCCCGCCCCGCAGACACCGCCCACCACGTCCCTCCTCCACACAGGCCGGGACAGGGGCTGCGCGCGCACGTCGCGCTGCGGCGACCGTTCGGACAGAGTTACGTAATCTGACGTATGCCGCCGCCACCACCCACTGGCCGCGCTGGATTGCGTCACCCGCCGCGAGACATGGCCTGCGCCTGCGCAAAAAACAGCGCCGCTGGCGAGGCGGGTCACGGCGGTGGCGGGGGGGCGGAGCCACCGCGAATGGTCACAGGGGCGTCTCCCCAGTAGCCGGCAGCTTCGGGGCGCCGGAGCGTGCCTGATGCGTGTGGCAAGGGGCTGGGTCCCCGGCTGGCCGGAGCACCAAGTGCCCCACCCCGCCGCTGTTAGGCCCCCGACAGGTCCACCGCGCCCCGCCCGGAACGCAGGGGATACCGCAATGGGTGCCCCGAGATCTGCCTCCTTGGGCTCCCGTGACCTGCGGTTTCTCCGGGCTCCGCTTCTGTGGGTGCGGGGCCCCCGCGCCGCCGTCCGGGGACTCGGCTTTGTCTCGCCGCCCAGTCGCGTTGGTGGTGGAAAGCAGGAGGTTTCCCTCCGCTCCCTCTGGGCGCGTGTTACTCAGAGCCCCGGAATCAAGCGCCTGTCCCGGCCTGGACAGGTGCATGGGGGCTCTGAAGCCTGGCCGGGCTTCTGCAAGTGTGAGATGTTTGATCTGCTGCCCTCGAAGCCGGCGTCAGGGAGAGTCAGGATAGAGGGCGGCGCTGAGCGGTGTAGCGAGGCCGTCTCCTTGAGGACTTGGCTGTCTTGGACGCGTGTGGGTGCCGCGTCGCTTTTGCTTCGCTCCGCACCGAGTGAGATTCCTTCTTGTCTGCACAGCCTCTCAGAGGGTTAACTGGAACTTGCATCGCATGCCAGTTGAATGCCTATTCAAAAACATTTTTTAAAAGGTTTGTTTATCTGAAAAGCAGAGTTAGAGAGAGAAAGAGGTCTTCCATCTGCTGAATCACTTCCCAAATGGCCGCAACAGCTGCAGCTGGGTTAATCCGAAGCCAAAGGCCAGGAGCTTCTTCCGGGTCTCCCAAGCAGGTGCAGGGGCCCAAGGACTTGGGCCATCTTCTATTGCTTTTCCAGGCCATACCAGAGAGCTGGACTGGAAGTGGAGCAGCCAGGACTCAAACTGGTGCCCACATGGGATTCCAGCACTGTGGGAGGCCACTTTACCCACTATACCACTGCGCCAGCCCCCCAAAAAATTTTTTTGAAGATTTATTTAAAGTCAGAGTAACAGATCTTCCATTCCCTGGTTCACTCCCCCAATGGCCAAAACAGCTAAGGCTCTGCCAGTCCAAAGCCAAGAGCCCAGAACTCTACCAGGTCTCCCACGTGGGTGGCAGGGGCCCAAGCGCTTGGGCCATCTTCTCCTGCTTTCCCCAGGCCATTAGCAAGGAACTGGGTCAGAAGTGGAGCAGCTGGTAGTGCTGGACTCAAACCAATGCCCTTTCAGATGCCAGCGTTATAGGTGGTGGCTTAACTCCCTACATCACAATGCTGGCCTCCAATTTTTTAAAAAACTGTTTCCTTTCTCTGCTACCTTTGAGGAGAAGATCTCTGGGTTAGGAGGTTATGTTTTTAATTATACTTCCTCAACAGGAGTCAGCTTCCTACATACAATTTTTTTTTCAGTTTGTTTTATCGTGGTGGCCATTGACCAACAAAACTGGTCCCTGACCAGACCAGAAATATTCCAGGGAAATTTGTAGAAACAAATGTAAAACAGCTCAAGAGGAAAGGGGGATGCCCCTGCTCAGGTCTCAGAGGGCTCACCTTTCTGTTCATGAACTCACAACCCAGAAACGCAGAAGACAGAACAAATTTCCCTGAATGAGTAGGAGCCAGCCGTGTTGCACACAGCAGGTTACACCCCTAGGGGCTTCAGATACAAGAGTATGGCCCTCAGGAAGACTATAGAATAAGGAGCGACATTGTGGATCAGCAGGTAAAGCTAGTTCGAGTCCGGGCTATTTGGCTGTTCTACTTCCGATCAAGTTTCCTGCTAATGCGCCTGGGAAAGCAGCAGAAAATGGTTCAGGTGCTTGCGCCTCTGCACCAAAGTGGGAGACCTGGATGAAGCTCCTGGTGCCACCTGGCCCAGCCCTGGCTATTGCAGCCATCTGGGGAGTGAACCAGTGGATGGAAGATCTCTCTCTCTCTAACTCTGCCTCTCAGATAAATAAATAAACCTTTAAAAAAAGAAAAAGAGCTAAATAAAACTCCTGAAAATCAAAATATATTCACTGAAAATAAAAGCTCCCCTGGTGAGTTAAATAGTTTAGGCACAGCTGAAGTGAAAGCTACTGAATTGGAAGACAGAGGAAAAGGCTAGCAATGTAACACAGGATGGAAATTCTGAACAAAAAGTTAAAGATGCAGGAGAGGCTAAGAAAGTCTAAATACCAATAGGGGTTCAAGAAGCAGGAAAAAAAAGGCTTTGAGAAATAATTTTCAAACAGATAATGGTGACTCATTTTCCAGAATTGAAGAAAGAAATTCTCAGGTTTGGGAAGGATAGATAATAAAATCACGTGTGATGCAATGTCATGAAACTGCAGAATGTCAGAACCCAGGAGACCTTAAATTATCCGAGTCAGACCACAGAGACCCGATGGTTAGAGCTGTCTAAGGAGTGCAGGAGGAAATACCGCACTCTGTATAGAAGACTTAGGAGCAGAGTCAACAGGTAAAGAATGCAGGCATAAATCCAGCAGCAGGAATGCTGGGGAGCAAGGAGCAGACCTCTCTATAAAATAATGAGGGTGAACTACACAGCAAAAGTCTTTCATATAACGGCAATGCTCTTCCCCTCCGTGTTTCTCAGCTCTGGCCGCACCCCAGAGCACACCCCCACATCCCACAGGCTCTAACCACTCCGACCTTGAGCTGTCCCCTTAGCCCCGCCCCTCTGTTCCATGGCTACTTTGAATTCTACCCAAAAATTCTTGGCACTAAAATGTGCTCTCCGGACAGAAATCCTCCCAAGTCCATGTCCCCAACTCCCAAACCAATATATATATATATTAATTTTTTGACAGGCAGAGTGGACAGTGAGAGAGAGAGACAGAGAGAAAGGTCTTCCTTTTGCCGTTGGTTCACCCTCCAATGGCCGCTGCCGCCAGCGCACTGCGGCTGGCGCACCGCGCTGATCCGATGGCAGGAGCCAGGTACTTCTCCTGGTCTCCCATGGGGTGCAGGGCCCAAGCGCTTGGGCCATCCTCCACTGCACTCCCTGGCCACAGCAGAGAGCTGGCCTGGAAGAGGGGCAACCAGGACAGAATCCGGCGCCCCGACCGGGACTAGAACCCAGTGTGCCGGCTCCGCAAGGCGGAGGATTAGCCTAGTGAACCGCGGCGCCGGCCTTCAAACCAATATATTTTGAAACACACATCAAATCTCCCAGTCTGGGCCCAATATACTGCATTCCAATATAGAAACCAGGAGCTCCATCCAGGTGTTTGACCTGGGTGGCAGAAGCCCAAGTACCTAGGCCATCTTCTGCCACCTTCCTAGATGTATTGGCTGTACCCCGACATCCTGTTCCCCCGTTGTGAGTTAATGACGATGAAAATAAGAACCAGAAAGTGTTTGATGCCTACCATGAGCGAGGCTCTGCTGAGATCATCACTGGCGTTGCTCATTTCTTCCCGCAGAACTCTAAGCTGGCATTATTATCCCTGTTCTACACAGAGGAAAATGGAGGCCCAAGGAGCTGAAGCGAACTTAGCCACGATCCCACAGAGAGCAAGCCCAGAGCCAGGACGGCCCCTCCAGAGCCAGCTTTGCCCAGGCAGGCCACTTCCCCAGGTAAGGAGCTACCCCTTGTCAGATCTGGCAAAAAAAAAAAAAAAAAAAAAAAGGAACTAAAGGGAGGAGGACTGGGTAACATTTCCAGATTCCATGTTGCTTGGCGAGCCTCCAGCAGGGGTCACAGAGGAGGAACGTGGCTTGGAAGGCTGCTGGGTGAGAGTGGTGGCTTCCTCCCAGAAGTACGGCGCCAGCCCTAGCACTTCCCTGGCCGTTGTGTTTGGCCTGGGGTCTTGTGGTGGCCATATGCCCCTCAGCACAGGGTATTTGCACTTCCGGTTCTTCCCCCAGGCCCCAGCAAAGCCAGGCTCAACTCCCTGACAAGAAGAAACCTGTACACTTACTTGCTAAACAAACGAATGAGTGAACAAATCAAAGAGTGGCCATTTGACTGTCTGCTGCCCAGGGCCCCCCGGCTGCTGGCTGCTGGCTACATCTGGTGTGGTCAGTTCTCTGGAAGCTTCACAGTAAGAACCGTGCAAGCCCAGCCCTTTTCATCTGCAAGCAAACCCCTCCCTCCCCTGCCCTATGGCTGAGCTGACTTGCAGCCTTGCCTCTCTGTGGTGGACCAGGCTGTGGGAACTCCTACACAAAGCCAGGCTGGAGATATCTACACTAATGCAAGTGAGCGTCCCTGGCTCTCCCTGGCCCAATCCCAGGCCCCGTGCCCTGAACATGAGAAACCAATGCTCCTATTACGTACTTTGATTTCATTTCTCTGATGACTGGAGAAGCAGTTTAAGGGCAGTTGCCGAGTGCGACGCTGCTGGTGTCGGCGAAGCCTGGGAGGTAGGGGAAGGGGTGCTTCTGTCTTAAGACGCCCGCTTCCCATGTTGCACTGCCTGGGTCGGACACCTGGCTCTGGCTCCTGGCTCCAGCTTCCTGCCAATGCAGGTCCTGGGAGGCAGCAGGGAAACCTATGTAGTTGCATTCCTGCCCACCCCAGGGAAGCTGGTTCCAGGCCCTTCCCCTGGCATTGCAGGCATTTGGGGAGTGCAGCAGTAACTCCCCCAGTCAGGAGTAACCCCTGTCTTACTTTGTGTCTCTGAATTAGCCTACTTTAGGCATTGCATAGGAATGGTAGCCCTTTCTGTCTGAATATTTACTTAGCGTAATGATCCCAGTCACAGTGTGGGTGAGAATTTCAGTCCCCTTTAAGGCCGAGTAATGTTACATTGTATGGATCCAGTGGCTGCTTTGTTTATCTATTCGTTTGTTGACTGCAGTTTCCATGTTTTGGTTACTGTGAATCATGCTGCTTTGACTACTGGTGTACAAGTAACACAGTTCCTGCTCTGAATTCTTCTGGGTGGGTTCCTGGACGTGGAACTGCTGGATCGTGTGCTGATTTATGTTTAACTGTTTGAGGACCCACCAAATCGCCTTCCACAGCAGATGTACCATTGTACCTTCTCATCGGTGTTGCAGAACAGTTCCCATTGCTCTACATCCTCCAAGGGGACCGAAACACGGTAGAGCAAGAGATTCTCTCTCACACACACACACACACACACACACACACAGGGTGTTTAGCATGGTATTGTATTTATCAAAACTCTTGTGCTTTTTTCTTTTAGTTTTTAGAGATTTATTTATTTCATTTGAAAGGCAGAGTTACAGAGAGGCAGAGGGAAAGGAAAAGAGAGAGAGTCTTCCATCCGCTGGCTCACTCCCCAGATGGCTGCAACGGCCCGAGCTGTGCCAATCCGAAACCAGGAACCAGGAGCTTCTTCCAGGTCTCCCAAGCAGGGGGCAGGGGCACAAGGACTTGGGCCATCTTCTACTGCTTTCCCAGGCCATAACAGAGAGCTGGATTAGAAGTGGAGCAGCCGGGACTCGAACCGGTGCCCATATGGGATGCTGGCACTGCAGGCAGCAGCTTTACCTGCTATGTCACAGCGCTGGACCCCAGGATGTATTTAACCGGGCCACAAATGCTTTCACATCCATGCTTGCTGTCAGAATCAGTGAATCATTTTTTATAGAAGAGTTTCAAATAAAAAACGTGTTGCCCCAATGCTGTGGTCCCTGCTCGATCACTGTCAAGGATCACATCTGAGTATCTGAAAATGCACGTGGCATAGTTAGAAGCTGTTGGAAGCCTGAGGAGACATGAAGGCGAGACACCAGGACAGGGCAGGTTGGGGTCAGTGTTGCGCCTGTGTGCGCATGGGGACTTGCATCACTGGTGTCCTCACAGCTCTAATGCTTTGCCAACAGAAGATGTGGCATGTGATTCTCCCAAGTTCTATATTCTGTTTCATTTAGAAATGCTTCAGGGGGGCTGGCGCTGTGGCGTAGCGGGTAAAGCCACTGCCTGCAGTGCTGGCATCCCATATGGGCACCGGTTTGAGTCTCAGCTGCTCCACTTCCAGTCCAGCTCTCTGCTATGGCCTGGGAAAGCAGTAGAAGTTGGCCCAGGTCCTTGGGCTCCTGCACCTGCGTGGGAGACCTGAAGAAGCTCCTGGCTTTGGATTGGCGCAGCTCCGGCCATTGTGACCAACTGGGGAGTAAACCAGCGGATGGAAGACCCCGCTCTCTCTCTCTCTGTGTAACTCTGACTTTAAAATAAATAAATGTTTTAAAAAACATGCTTCAGGGATTGGCACACAAGGCCAGGTTCCAAGGTGGTAATTCCTTCAGGCTTGTTCAAAGAACCTCTGGGAAATCAGTGAGGACGAAAACATCGCATGCGCAATACAAAATCTGCAAAGGATGCCAACAGTCAGTTCACCGTGGGAGGCGACACCAGTGGTGGAATTCTGGCGTGACAATAAACCACATGTCCACGCCTCACTGACAAAAAGTTACACCTGAGGTTTGATGCTGCAGAACTTTGTGGGAGAAATGCAGGCTCAGGGGCGATTTCGTGAAAATACGTAAAATAATGTGACCATGTCTCCTGTAGACGCTACAAGAGGTTAAAGCCACCTCCTGCAATGCCAGCATCTCATAGGAGAGCCGGTTCCAGTCCTAATTGCTCCGCTGCTAATGCACCTGGGAAAGCAGTGGGAGATGCCCCGGATACTTGGGTCCCTGCGCCCACATGGGAGACCTGGATGGATTCCCAGGCTCCTGGCTTCTGCCTGGCCTAGCCCTGGACTTTGTGGCCATTTTGGGAATAACAATGGAAGATCTCTCTCTCCTCATCTCTTAACTCAGCCTTTCAAATAAGTCAACCTTTTAAAATAAAATAATAAATAAATAAATGAGAGCAGCCCCTACTACTCTTCCTCCTAGCCTGATAGAACAACTCATCTTCACATAATTACTGGGGAACTAGTAGGATTCTCCATTGCATTTCCCTGTTAAGGGTCCATTGTGCAGTCAGCTGCCACAAGGCAACCTTTCCCGTCTTGCCTCTGAGGAATGTTCTAGGCATCTGTAGGGGCTGCCCAAGTGCTTGGGCCCCTGCATGCCTATGGGAGACCCGAAGGAAACGCCTGGCTTCAGCCTGGCACGACCCTTGCTGCTGGGGTCACCTTGGGGGGTGAACCAGAAGATGGAAGACCTTTCTCTGTAACTCTGAATTTCAAATAAATAAATAGATCCTTTAAAAAAACAGAGAAATGAGCCAATCCCTCGAAAGATGGGGTGAGGGGCGGTTCCTCGGGATGGAGATCAACTGTGGGTGCTGGATTCCTCTACTCCACTCACAGCCCTGGCAGTCACGGGGTGGGGGTGGGGGGGCTGGCCGGGGCTAAGCATATCCTGTGGCCATGCCGATCCCCGTTTAACCCTCACCACCTTCGGCCCTATTTTGTAAGTTGGGCCAGAGAAGGCAGCAGCAGGGCCAATGCCTCGTGGCTTTGCGCTGGCTCGCGCGCTCGCTCTCTCCATCATCAGCTGCTTTCCCAGGCCTGCGTCGCAGGCGGCGGCTTTACGGCTATGGCAGGACTTCACCTCTGTCTGACCACGCTGCGATCTCAGGAGAACCCCCTCCCTCCCTGACTCCAGCTGGCCTCCCTGGACAGCGCAGGAGCGTCCCAGAACTGCAGGAGCGGGCCGAGCCGCCCCCCACCCGCCTCCCGCGACCCGGGATGCGTCCCCTGCTGGAGCGTCTTCCACACCGGTGGGGCTGTGCGCCCTTGTGCCGCCCTCTGCGCAGCGGGGCCTTATCGCCTACACCCGGTCCCAACCCGCACCAGGGACCACGCGGCCGCCGCCGCAGACCCCTACCCTCCGCCCTCGCCGCGAGAGGCTCGGGTTCTGCTGGGACCCACTGCCCAGCTTTGCGGGCCCACCTGGGCGCTCCCGCCCATATCTGAGTGCCTGGTTCCAGTGCCTGTTCTGCTTCGGATTCCGGCCTCTTGCTAACGTGCAGGCTGGGAGGCAGCAGGTGACCCAAGCACTGGGGTCCCTGCCACCCACGTGGAACACTCCACGGAGTCCTGGGCGCCTAGCTGTGCCCTGGTCCCAGCCCTGGCTGTTGCAGGTACTTGGGGGAATAAGCCAAGGAATGAAAAGCTCTCTCTCTGCCTCTTAAAGGGAGAGCATCCGCCTTCCTGTTTCCAATTTTCATGTTCCTCCCTGAGGTCTCTGAGCACCGTGCTCCACCCAGAGTACTGCTGGGTTTGGGTTTGGTGGAGTGTGTTGAGGGGGCGTCTGGGAGAGGCAGCAGCTGGGGCCCACGAGGGGAGGAGGTGGAGTGACGTGGAGGAGTCTCACAGCAGAGATGAACAGTGAGCAATGCAGAGGGCCCTTGTCAACGTCACCCTGACATTCCCGGAACGCCAGGCAGGCGGTCAGCTCCAAGCTCAGCCTGTGCACACCTGCTCTGGCAGATGTGCATGCCGGGGGTTGGGGGAGGTTCAGGAGGCCCCCTGCCCACAGCTTCTCTGGCTAATGTGGTTCTAAGACCCCCAGGAGTTCCTGTCACGCTCCAGGCGGCAGGTGAGGGAGGTGGCGTCCCTGGGCCGGGGTGTGGAGCCCGGCAGCAGCCTGTCCCCACCCTCTGCCCCTGCGTCTTCCTGTAGACAGACGATGTGTCCGAGGATCCTGACTGTGGAAACTCACATGTACGGCCATGCGCGATTTTTATGCTCAAAGCAGCTTTGAATTCTGTTTCCCAGTTTTGGAAGTGCTCTGCTTTGTGCTAGCGTCTCCGCCGAGCTGCCTGGCCTAGCTGGTCGGGCAGGAGTCGGACCTGCCTGGCCAGTGTTTTGCTGTGGCTCTGAAAGCACGTTGTCCGGACAGGATAATGACATTGTCCTGACAGGTGCCTCGGCAGGTGACTGTCACCGTGCGAGCATCCCACAGCATCCTCACACACATGAGATGGCTCCACTACCACTGGGGGAGACTTTTTAGGATTTATTTACTTATTTGAAAGGCAGAATTAGAGAGGAGGAGAGCGAGATCTTCCATCTGTTGGTTCCCTCCCCCAAGTGGTTGCAACAGCTGATCAGACCAGTCTGAAGCCAAGAGCCAGGAGCTTCTTCTGGGTCTCCTACATGAGTGCAGGGGCCCAAGGACTCGGGCCATCTTCCACTACTTTTCCAGGTGCATTAACAGGGAGCTGGCTCAGAAGTAGGGCAGCCTGGTGTCAAGCTGGCACTCATATGGGAACCTGCTGCATGTAGGGCCAGCCCAGGTGAGACCATCTTAGGGGGCCACTGTGTATGTTGTGATGTTGACCCATAGTCATGCAGGGCCTGACTGTACTCACCTCGCCATCTCAGCCTTGTCTCCTGGTAGGATTAGGAGACCCTGGAGTGCCAGGGACACACCTGAGCCTACTGTTTCCCAGTGTGCCGCGGTGGAGCCCCGGGTAATGTAAGCCCACTGTCTGCCCCCGCTGCACACCCTTGTCCTCGGGGTTCTTTACACCTGCCCCAGGCAGATGATGGCACAGATGGGGTTGACTCATAAACCTGCCTGCAAACCGATCTGGGGAGTCAACACGCCCCGGGGCGGGGGGCCACAGGAGGAGACCACCATCTGGGACACTGCTCCATCACCACGCAGTTCCTTCCCACACTCTCCCATTCCAACATCCCAACTCCCACCCCCATGCCAAACCTCACACTCTCTTCCCAAGGAAAATGGAACTGGGAGAGCTGCACAGTCACAAGCTCTCGTCTACTGTCAGAGAAAGCCGGGGCCTGCTACAAGGGGACTTCAGAACGTTAACAGGAAAATGGAATCAGAAGCTAAGTTTTTCTCAGTGTAAAAATACTGAAGCCCACGCACACCACACCGTGGTTTCTCATGACTCCCATTTTCCAGGAGCTTTCTGAAGTGCACTCGTTCAGGGCTTCTCTTCCTCTACACGGGAGAAACGATCAGGGCTGGCTTCAGGGCCAGTCACGCGGCCTCTGATCCTCAAGTCCCCCGTACTCAGGAGTCTTCCTCTTACACACACACTTGGTCATCTCCTCTGTGTGCCATCCAATTGCTGCTCCCCTGAAGTGAGCGGCTGAGCCTTTAGTCTTTCCCCTGCTGGCACCACTCACCCCGCAGTAAGGTGCTCTGCAAGCCCAGGCACCTGTCTGGGATCCCGGGGCCCTGCGCCCTGCACTAGCACAAGGAGGGCCTTTGACAAGCGCCGTTGCTCGGCTCTGCCCTCAAAGACCTGGCTGCTCGGCTCTGCCCTCAAAGACCTGGCTGCAGTGGGCCTGGCGTGTGGCAGGGCTGGGTGATGCTGCGTGAGCTGCAGCCTGGGGTCACTGTGTGCACCCCCCGTGCCAGGGCCAGGAACTCAGGCCTCTGCCCACATCTAACCCTCCTCTCCTCCCCCTCCCCTTGAAACTCAAACACATCAGGTAAAAGGAAAAGCAGCGATGTTTATATTATGCTGTCAGAACTTCCAGATCTGGTTTCTCTACTAAGCAGGTAGAAAAATAGAAAAGTCTGCTAGGTTGAAAAGGCGACAAGGACAAGTGAGTCCCTGTCAGGAGAGTGGCTCCTGGGACTCGCGCATGGTTCAGCCTCAGCGCAGGGCGCTCTGTGGAGTCTCTGCAGCCGCAGAGGAGAACCTGGGGTCCCCGCCTCCTGAGATCCGTGCCTGGCGTCTCTCCCCACACAGCAGGGGCGCCCCTAGTTGGCCCAGTCCTGGAAGCGGAAGCAGTCACTGGCGATCTTCCACACGGTGTTGCTGGGTGAGGCCTGCGCGGTGAGGATGAAGTTCTGGTTGAAGTCCCGCTGTTTGTTGCCCTCGAACTTCACCGTCCCACAGATGACCACGAGCACCGTGGTCTGGCTCGGCGTGGCTTCGTCGTGCACAGGCTGGCAGTCCACCACGCTGATCTGGAACTCACTGGAAGGCAGCATCTCAAAAAACTCGCTCAGGGACTCGTGTCCTGAGACGGCGTTTCCATTCCACACGAGGGTGGCGGTGCCCATGTACAGGCGCGAGAGCAGTCGCCGCCGCTTGTCCATGGTGGTGTAGTAGACGTTGACGAACTCCTCGGCCGCCCGGCACGCCTGGTCCACGTAGGTCTTGAAGTCCACAGACGCCATCCTCGCTGCTGTGGGTGTGGGGTCCCGCCGGGGCGTCGTCTCGGACCGGAGAAGCCCAGGGCTGCGGGGCAGGGAGGGTGAAGAGAACACGCGTTAGTGCCCAAGTGCGTCCTGCTGACATCCCAGGGGCAAACCCGAGACGCGGAGCAGAGGCAGCCACAGCCTCAGTGTGTCCACGGCGGGACGGGACCGTCACTGCTGTGGCATCAGATCAGCCGGGTACATCGGGGCTTAGTTGACAAATCCCATTTTACAGGGTGCAGCGTGTCTGATGAGGGAAGCGCCGGGGCACAGGTGTGGGTGCCCCTACAGAGAGTGGCAGCGCCCTTCCTGGGCGTGGTCAGCAGCTGCAGGTGCACACAGCATTCCTGGCTCAACCAAGGCCAAGCACACAGGCAGGGTGAACTTGCAGCCGCTGAGTTTGAAAGGCCTTTTAAAGTGCCCCGCACCCCACCCCCCAGGAAGCAGAAGCCAGATTCTCACACTTGATCTCAGCCAAAAGGCCGAGAAGGGATGCCCGATTCTCAATAGGTTAAGACAACAAATGTCCAGAGGACACGACCCAAATGGCAGCCACAATCCCCCCAGGGCGAGGGGAGCTTAAGGGGCGCAGAGCCGACTTCTGCAGGGCTGACACCCACCAGGGGATACCCATGGGGCCGCAGGGCCACGACAGATGGGCTCTGCAAAGCTACATCTCTTTAAAAGAAAAATCCAAAAGCATAAATAACATTTGCTATTTCCAGGGAACAATCACAATTGTTATATTTTTCATATGATTAAAAAAGTTTCACTTAAAACCCAACAGAGAACAATATTATTAAAATAGTGGATTTCTTTTCTTTTTTTATATTTATGTATTTGAAAGGCAGAGTTAGAGAGAGAGAGAGAGAGAGAGAGACTTTTCCAACCGCTGGTTCACTCCCCAGATGGCCGCAGCTGTTAGGGCTAGGCCAAAGCCAGGAGCCTGGAGCTTCACCCGGGTCTTCCACGTGGGTCCAAGGGCCCAGTGCTGTCTTCCGCTGCTTTCCCAGGCCATAGCAGAGAGCTGGACCGGAACCACAGCAGTTGGGTCTCAAGCAGGCTGTCCTAAGGGCTGCCAGGGTCCCAGGTGCTGGGCCCCTCGATCGCCCGCCCCTCCCCCCCATTTCAAAGACCTTGCCTTAGGAACAAAAACAAAAACAAAATTCGGCTTTTTAAAAAGTCTATGTATTTACTTGCTTGACAGGCAGAGTGACGCAAGAGGTGGAGGAAGAGATCTTCCCCCAAATGTCACCAACACAGCCAGGGCTGGGCCAGGCCAAAGCCAGGAGGAGCCAAGAGCTCCACCCGGCTCTCCCACGTGGGTGGCAGGGGCCCGTGGACTAACCCCAGGACTCCAACATGGGCTGCGGGCGTCCCAAGCTGCGGTTTAATTCGAGGTGCCACAGTGCCGGCCTCAGCCCCCTTGAAAAAACACTCGGCTTCTGACATGGATGGAAGATTCCATCCAGGGTTGGGGGCTGACAAACGCGGTGGTCTGGCCCCCGGGAGACCCCTGCCGGCTGCCCGATCCTGGAGCCAGCCACTGCCCTCCCTGGGTGTCTCCACTCCCCCCATGGACTTCAGGGTTGAGCCCCGCCAAGCCCGCACTCGGCCAACGCCGGCACCCTGGCGCGGGGGCTTCCTGGAGGCCGCCGGGCTGCACCTGCCGCCCCGCGCGCACCGCAACCCTCCCCGCCCGGCTCCCCCGGCTCAGCCTGTCTGTCACGCCCCCACTTCTGTTCCAAGCCATCTCAGGCGCAAGCTACCACCCTCCCCCGCGCAGCTACCAAATCCGAGGGCGAGGGAGCGCGAGCGCGCTGCCCACTCGGACCGGCCGGCCCCTGGCCTGGGACCTGCCGCTCCCCTCCCTGGACATCGGGTTCGCCGTCGCGCGTCCCGCACAGGCCACAGCCCGCAGCTCACCCGCATCGAAACCACGTGCGCAAATTTCCAACCCCGCGTCTTACTCTTGACCACGGGGGGGGGGGGAGTCGGCGAGGGCACGCACGTGGGCAGGGGTCTCGGGGTACCCCGCGCAGGCTGTGGGGCCCTCGGACTACCACGCAGGGCAGGCACCCACCTGTGAGGGCAGCGCCAGCCGCGGCGAGTCCGGTCCGGGAGTCCCCCGCGCGGTCGCGGCCTCGCGAAGGGAACCAGCCCCGGAAGGCCGAGCGGCGTACGCCGCTCACTTCGGGAAGAGCCGTTCCTTCTCCTTTCTTTTTTCTTCTGAGAAGCTCCGCCCGCGTCGCCGGAGCCCCAGAGCCCATGGACGTTAGGACGCCGTCCGCCGGTTCCCGCTCGAGGTCCGCGGTGTTCCGCGCAGGCGTGAGCGCCTCGGTCCCGCCCACTCCCGCCTCCCCTTGACAGGCTTCTAGATCCATCTGTAAGACGGCGAGCCTGAAGGCTGGCTCCGCCCAGGTGTGGCTCAAAGGAGCGGCGATTTCCGGGAAAGGCGCCTTCCCAGAAGACCACGGCAAGTTCGCGCTCGAATTTTCATTGGTCTAACCAAGTCCCAGACTCCGGCCCCCGCTGGTGAGATGCGACCTCTGATTGGGTTAAACCTCCAAGATCCCGCCTCTCCACTTGCTCTCCATTGGTTGCGGCGAGAGGCGGGTCGGGAAAGATAGGGGAAGGGCGGTGGGCGGTGGGGAGATGCGTTCCTTCCACGTTCACCTGTGTGGCGCGATCCCATGTAAAAGACCCGGGAAATGTCACGACTGGATGCGCTCTCGGGAAGCAGCAGCCGCTGACGTAGCCGATGCTGTCGATCAGACGCAGAGTGTCCGTGGGGACGCCGATGGAAGTCTACCTGGTGCAACCAACACCTGAGCGGATCTATCCCGCCAGAGCTGACACCCTAACGCACGCGCAGAGGGAGACCGGCTTCCGCCAAACGGAGACGATTCGAGGGTGGGGACGGAGGTGTGGCTGGGGAGGGAAGGTGGCAGTTGCGCCCAAGCGACGCCGTGGCACGGCGGCCTCCTGTGTCTGCGAACCGAGGGGCCCTGGGGAAGCCGCTGCCCCCAGCTCCGGCCGCCGCGAGCTTCGTGGGTGCGGCAGTTCAGTTCTGCGGCGTGGGAACCACGGCCCGGCTAACCCGGGGACCTGGGAAACTGGAACATGCAAATAAAAAAGCCCTCAGCTGCCTCCTCCCGTTCTGAGAGGCTCTTTCCTTGCAAAGCCGGGCAGAGCCCTTAGCCCGTGGCTTGGCTGCGGCGCGTGGAGTTTAATCTGCTCTTTGCTTGTGTTCCTGAGACAACCCTTGCTGTCACATTTCAGGACTTGTTCTCATTTTGAGAGATAGAGAGAGGAGAGCTTGTGCGCCCATCCTCTGGTTCACTCCCCAGATGCCCACAACATCTGGAGCAGGCTCTCCAGCAAGTGCATGGCTGCAGGAAATGGGGTGAGGTATGTCCCCAGAGGAGCCTGGGACTCCACCCGGGTCTCCCACGTCGGTGCCAGGGGCCCAGTAACTTCGGCCATCGTTTCTGCCTTGCAGGGTGTATGTTAGCAGGAAGCTGGAGGCTGGAGCCAGGGTGTGGATCCAGGCAGTTAACTGCTAGGCTAAAGGTCCATCGCTCCTGGGCTATTTCTTGCAGGCCACCTCTCGCTTCATACAGTGGGTGAAAATGTGGGTTATTGAAAATAATTTGGAGGCAGAGTAGAGAGGGTGAGTGAGCCTCCTCGGAGTAGTGGTCCTTTTAAATCGAGTTTTTAGGGGATGGCATTGTGGCTCACGGGTTAAGCTGTCGACTGCAGCGCTGGCTCACCCCCGCTCCCCCATAGGCGATAAAGCAGCATAAACGGTCCAACCCACGGTGGCAGGCCTGGAAGAAGCTCCTGGCTCCAGGACTCAGCCTGGCTGTTGCAGCCATCTGGGGAGTGAACCAGAGGATGGAAAATCTCTCTGTAACTTTGACTTTCAAATAAATCTTATAATAAAAAATAAAAGTTGGCACAAAGTTACTTGCACATTAACTAACGTGGCTTAGACGACTGTGGCAAGTGCGTTAGCCTCTCTAGAATGAGGCCATGCTAATATCCATGGGCTCAGGCTGATGTGAAGAGGGAGGGGAAATGGTGCCAAGAGCTTTGCACGAGGCCCAGCACAGAGCAGAATGGTGGGGTGACATTTGACATCAATAGCAGCTTCAGTGTTTGCCAGCAATCCCACCCCTCCTCGTGATGGGCTTACAACCTGCGACAGGCACATTGACAAATTGGTAGGATTTGTCACCAGCCCACATGGGCAACGTTCTGAAGATGAGCCTGGCTTACGTGACCAGGGAGCCTGTGGACCCCTGTGCCCCGTGGAACCCGTCCAGGGAGGAAAAGGCACATCTGTCGTGTGTACGGAGTCCCTGGCAGCGCTGCACACAGGCCTGACTTAAGAACCGTTAAGTCTGTAAACACACATTGCTCTTCCCCAGCCCCTGCCCCCAGCACTGTCAGTGTTGCTCTCTGGGGCAGGCTGATGGCAGCGTTTGGTTGCTGTATGAGGCTGTGTGCGTGACTTGGAGCCATTGATGTGCAGTAGCAGCTGAGCAGCCCTGCCTCTGATGTGCTGCCACCAAGAACCTGTCTTGTCCTGTCTCTGCCTTAGCAGGCTTATCTGTGCTCCTGCGGCTGCACTGGGGCGAGCTGAGGCTGCATTGGGGTGAGCTGAGGCTGTTTTGGGGAGGGGTGTCAGTCGGAGGCCTGCCTTTCGGAGACACCCTGGAAGCCATGGAGAAAGTCATTCTATTGGGTCCAAAGGGGGTTTTATGGGCACTTGCAGAGTTGCCAGCAGGTGCAGGAAAGGTGGCTCCTTGGGTCTAGGAATAAGAACTCGGCAGCAGGTGCTTCTGAGGCTGTGGTGGGTGAGGTTTGCAGCCGTGGGATTTTCTGCAGAAGGCAGAGTCCCAGGAGAGAGAGTGGGATTGGCCTGGTTCCAGTTGGAGCCATGCACCTGCTGGAGAGCCTGCCAGACAGTTCTACTAAGACCATGTTTCCCAAAGGAATGGGGTGAGGGCTGTCCCCAGAGGAAGGGGGGATGGATTCTGGGAAGGCGGGAGAAATCAAGGCCCACGAGCTTAGGAACTGAGATGTGGCCATGAGCACAGACAGAACAGCATGAAGCAGGGTAGGGCTGGGCCTACGTCACCACGGGCCACAGCTGGGAGGAGGACTGGAGTAAGACATATGTGCACACACACATACGTGCACACTCAGATGTATATCATACAGTCATGTGCACACTCATATGCATGTGCACATCAATATGTGTACACTCATGTATATACACTCATGCACACACATGCTTACATAAGCACACACACGCACATATATACACAAATGCACACACACATGCACTCATGCACACAATGCTCACAATGACTCATGCACATATGCATTCAAGCACACACATGCTTACACATATATGCACACATGCACATGCTTACGTGTGCTCATGCTTACACATACATGCACTCATGCACACACGTACACACTCATGCACAGCACACATATATACATATGCACACATACACTCATGCATATGCTCACACGTGCACACTCGTGCTCAGTCCTGCATCCTGGCACACGTACACTTACACTTCTGAGCTGTGGCGTGTGGCTGCCTTGAATTCCAGTGGTTTGCTGTTTCCTGCTATGACCGATTCTGTTTTCCAGAAAGGAACTCTGAATAGTTCTGCTGAGGGACTGGCACTGTGGCGTAGTGGGTTAACACCCTGGCCTGAAGCTCCAGCATCCCATATGGGTGCTGGTTTGAGACTCGGCTGCTCCACTTCCAATCCAGCTCTCTGCTGTGGCCTGGGAAAGCAGAAGATGGTCCAAGTCCTTGGGCCCTGGCACTATGTGGGAGACCCAGAAGAAGCTCCTGGCTTTGGATTGGCGCAGCTCTGGCCACTGGGGCCATCTGGGGAGTGAGCCATCGGATGGAAGACCCCCCCCCCACCTCTCTTCTGTGTAACTCTGACTTTCAAATAAATAAATACATCTTTAAAAAAAACTAGTTCTGCTGAAGCTTGCCTTTCTACCCCCCCCCCCATCAGGAGGGGGTGTTGAGGCCCCTCCCCTTGGAGCAGGCAGGCCTAGTTGACTGCAAACAGAGTTCAGAGGCCCAGGTGCTGGCGTCCCAGCTAGGGTCGGGCCCTGAAAGGGGAGGCAGCCTGTGCTGCCCTGTTGCTCTGTGTGTCCCTGAAACAGCACCATGCTGTGAGTAGACCCCTGGACAGGCCTGGATGTACGTGGGTGGAATGGAGGCCCCCAGCCCTTCCCCCCAGCTGAGCCATGCCCGGGTCGGCCTGTGCCCAGTGCCCACGTGGAGTGAGTGAGCCACTGTGAAAATGGACCCTCCAGCCCCAGCTGGCAGACTGGAGGCTACCCTGCCGGACCCAGCCCAGGCTGCGGATTTGTGAGCAAAACAACGAAGTTGCTATTCCAAGAGAACGCCACATGAGGGAGCGCTCGCCTTTGCAGAGAGAGCTGCTCTGTTGGCATCACAGACAGGATCTCAGCAGGCAGCCTCTCTGGCCAAGAGCCCGGGTGCTCCAGCCCTAGACCAAGTGTCTGAAGACTGGCAACCTACGGACACGCGCGTTAGTACCACTGTTATGGGCTGGGTTTGGGTCTAAGCTAATTTTCCAAGTTCTTGCCTTTTACTTAGAGAAGATTTCCAAATACAGGCCCAAACACGGCATGCAGTAGGACAACCTTTACTTACAAATTCTTTCTCCCTTTCCGTAGAGTCCTGCACCTGTCTCATTCTCTTTTCATTTTTGTGAGACACAAATATTTAAGACATGGAACTAACTACCCAGGAGCTGGGACAGTGTGGGCTGCTGTGAATTTTTATCACACTTGGTGTATCAGAGTCCCCAGGGAGGCAGAGCCAATAGTATGTTGGACACACACACCCCTATATATGACAGAATACTTCAAAAAGAAATTCCAAAAATTTCTTGGAGGGCCCGGTGCTGTGGCACAGCAGGTTAAAGCCCCAGCCTGCAGCACTGGCATCCCATATGGGTGCCAGTTAGAGTCCAGGCTGTTCCACTTTTTTTTTTTTAACTTTTATTTAATGAATATAAATTTCCAAAGTACAGCTTATGGATTACAATGGCTTCCCCCCCATAACGTCCCTCCCACCCGCAACCCTCCCCTCTCCCACTCCCTCTCCCTTTCCATTCACATCAAGATTCATTTTCGATTCTCTTTATCTACAGAAGATCAGTTTAGCATACATTAAGTAAAGATTTCAACAGTTTGCTCCCACACAGAAACATAAAGTGAAAAATAATAGATGATTTTTTAAATGATGATGAAATCAGATCAGACCTATTGTCATGTTTAATCCCAGTGAGAGTCAAGTTGGGAATTGACAATTTCTTCTTCTTCTTCTTCTTTTTTTTTTTTTTTTTACAGAAGATCAGTTTAGTATACATTAAGTAAAGCTTTCAACAGTTTGCACACCCATAGAAACACAAAGTGAAATATACTGTTTGAGTACTCGTTATAGCATTAAGTCTTAATGTACAGCACGCTAAGGACAGAGATCCTACATGAGGAGTAAGTGCACAGTGACTCCTGTTGTTCACTTTACAAATTGACACTCTTGTTTATGGCCTCAGTAATCTCCCCATGCTCCAGTCATGAGTTTCCAAGGCTATGGAAGCCCCTTGAGTTCTCCAACTCTTATCTTGTTTAGACAAGGTCATAGTCAAAGTGGAGGTTCTCTCCTCCCTTCAGAGAAAGGTACCTCCTTCTTTGAAGACCTGTTCTTTCCACTGGGATCTCACTCACAGAGATCTTTCATTTAGGTTTTTTTTTTTTTTCAGGCTGTTCCACTTCTGATCCAGCTCCCTGCTAATGCACCTGGGGAAGAATTGGAAGATGGCCCAAGTGCTTGGACTCCTGTGCCCATGTGGGAGACCCAGAAGAAGCTCCTGGCTCCTAGCTTCAGCCTGGCCCAGCCCTAGTCATTGCAGCCATTTAGGGAGTGAACGAGCTGATGGAAGACCTCTCTCTGTCTCTCCCTCTCTCTGTAACTCTCCCTTTCAAATAATAAAAAAATAAATCTTAAGTTCTTTGGAAGCTAGAAGATAAATTTGTTTTGCTGTGAAGATTTTGAAATGAATGCATTTTTTTATAACTTGCATTTTTCATGGATTTTAGAAAAACCTTTCATATGTGTGGCTTTCAATATTTTTTTCCCCACCTAAACAAAGTAATAAGATTGCAAGTACCCTTGTAGATTTAGGAAGAGATGTATCACCTGTATTATGTATTATCCAAGGAGAGGTCTATCACTTGAACCAGTGCTCATACGGGATGCTGGCGTTGGTGTTGTAGGCGTGGCTTAACCCTCTGCGCCACAGCGCCAGCCCCACAAGGGAGGTTGGCATTTGAACCAGACGTCTTTGCAAAGCAGCTGTCCTCCCCCATGTGGTGTGCATCGTCCAATCATGGAGGACCTGCGCAGAGCAAAGAGGTGGGCAAGGCAGAAGTGCCCTTGGCATTCCAGGTTCTCACACCTTCACACTGCACTGGAATCCACTGGAATGTGCTGGAACCCACTGGCACCCACTGGCCCTGCAGCTCTTAGTCTCTGAGCCACACCTCTGCCTTGCGGATTGCTTGTTGTGCGGATCCTCAGCCACTGCAGTTGTGGGAGACAGCACTTTGTGACCGACGCTCTACAGAGGGAGCCACCTGGTGCTGTATAGGAAGGTGGGGCTCGAACCTCAGGGGTGTGGGGCAGGGGCAATGGCTGGGAGCTGCAGGATCATGTGGGGCCAGGGTGGGGCAGCCCTGAGGGGCTCATGGATTTAGGGGATTGGGGATATGCGTGGCATTCTTGGAGGGTGCTCAGACTTTAAGCCAATGGTTGGCCAGGCCTGGGGCTCCCTTGGGTTTCCTGCCTCCCCTAAGAAGAAGAGAAGACGGTTACTTTCTTCCAGGGCCAAGGGGACAACGGAGACAGAGGGGCAGAAGATGGGTAACCTCTCCTCCTTACAGCACAATCGCCACTGAATACAAGCCGGGAGTCTCTGTTCCTGCCACTTTCTTAGAGCTGTGCTTGTTGCTTGGGAATGAAATCCATAATTTGGAACTCAGATCAGAGGATACTTTGTTTTAAAGAACTGGGGTGAGAATAGTGGCAAACTTGTCATGATGTGCTGACCTGCAGCTGCTCCCACGTGGCAATTTTTTGTTTTTGTTTTTTGATGCTCCAAACCCAATGCCCTTGTTCAAGATTCTGAGTAAAAGGCTGCTATTATGGTCTTTTTTTTTTTAATTGCTTTATTTTCTTGTAGTTGAATTTTTTTAAAGATTTATTTATTCATTTGAAAGAGTTATACAGAGAGAGGAAGAGAGGCAGAGAGAGAGATGAGAGAGAGAGAGAGAGACAGATCCTTTATCTGCTGATTCACTCCCCAGATGACCACAATGGCCAGAGCTGGGTCGATCCGAAGCCAGGAGCCAGGAGCTTCTTCCATGTCTCCCACATGGGTGCAGAGGCCCAAAGACCTGGGCCATCTTGTACTGCTTTCCCAGGCCATAGCAGAAAGATGGATAAGAAGTGGAGCAGCTGGGACCCAAACCAGCGCCATATGTGATGCTGTGGCTCCACCGGCTATGCCAAAGTGCTGGCCCTATTATGGTCTTTTTTTTTTTTTTTTTAAAGATTTATTTTATTTATTTGAAAGACAGGCGCTTAAGGCCAGGGATTAAGGGCAGGGGCTTAAGGGCAGGGGCTTAAAGCCAGGGGCTTTGCCACAGCACTGGCCCCTATTATGGTCTTAAAAAGTGCCAACAGGGGCCAGCGCTGTGGTGTATTGGGCTAAACCTCTACCTGCAGCATCCCATATGGTTCTAGTCCCAGCTGCTCCTCTTCCTATCCAGCTCTCTGCTGTGGCCTGGGAAGGCAGTGGAGGATGGACCAAGTCCTTGGGCCCCTGCACCTGCATGGGAGACTCAGAAGCAGCTCCTGGCTTCGGATTGGCACAGCTCTGGCCAGTGTGGCCATTTGGGGAGTGGACCAGCGGATGGAAGACCTCTCTCTTTGTCTCTGTCCCTTCTGTCTGTAACTCTACCTCTCAAATGAAAAAATTAAAAAAAAAAAAAACAACTGATGACTATTATTTCTGTCTGTGTACAGCTGACTCTATCCTTTCCAGAAATTTCTGCATGGTCCCAGGGGTGGGTTTGGTGACTTTCTCCAGTGAGCTGAGGACACAGAGGTCGGGTGCTGTGGGAGGGACCGTGGCACTCCCCTCGTGGCAATGTGACTCGGAAGGGCTGCTGTGCTGGACTGTGCGTGCGCCCCAGGCCCCCTTTCCTACACAGCTGCAGGTTAGAGTCGGCCCAGGAGCCCTGCAGCACCCCCGAGGTGCCTGTGGCCTCCTCTGTGCACACAGCCTGTCCTCCTGCCCACCCACCCTGCTGGCCACCCTGATGTGACAGTGAGGCACGCGCTGCTCTGAATTCTCCACGTGTCCCTCTGCCCGTTGCTGGCTGGTCCTCTCCCTGGGGGTGTGGCCCAGAGAGGACTCTGGGCAGCAGGAGGTCCAGCAGGGAGCAGGGAGAGAGGCAGGGCTCTGGGCTGCTGGAGAGGAAGACCCCTGGCCATCAGATCACAGCCCTGGGAAAGAGCAGCATCTACACTGCGCCTTCTTTCCCTTTGGAGCCTGACCTGGCGGCATCACTACCTGCTGCCTTGGCACCTGCCTCCTCCTGCACAGGCAGGGATGGAGTACAATGTGGTGGGCACGGCTGGCAAATCGGTGTCCTGACCGCAGACTGGCAGCCACAGGAAAGCAGGCATGGGTGCACGGGTGTGAGGAGGAGGGGGAGACGCAGCCTCCCTCAGTTCGCCCCAGAGAGCCAAACCTGAGCCCAGACTGGGAGATGCTCGGGCAGGGAATGGAACCCCTACCGTCGTCAGTCTCCTCATCTGTAAAATGGGAATAATAACGATAACCAGTAGCTGCCTCCTGGTGGCAGAGCGCATTCAGGTAGAGAGAGAAATCAGTCCCAGACCTGGCCGAGCCCAGGTGAGGCCTCAGAGCTGGACCCCTCTCAGCTATCATATCAAGGCAAGATGGACGTAGAAACACCCCGAATGTTTCTGGACTATACGCGTCCAGCTCAAGGCACTTTTCACACAGTGAGACCTGCACCCACATGGAGGAGATTGTGACCAGCCCCATGATGGCCCCCTTAAGCCTCCACCCAGACACCCCCACAAGTGTGACCCCTATCTGGGTTCTAGCAGCAAAGATGGTGTTTTTGGTTGTTGAACCTGATATAAAATGACTCACCCTCAAGGCTGGTGTTGTGGCCTAGTGAGTAAAGCCGCTATCTGCAATGCAGGCATCCTGTATGGGCGCTGGTTCATATCCTGGCTGCTCCACTTCTGATCCAGCTCCCTGCTAATGCACCTGGGAAAAGCAGTGGAAAGTGACCCATGTGCCACCCACATGGGAGACCCGGAGGAAGCTCCTGGCTTCAGTCTGACCTAGAACTGGCCTTTGGGGCCACCTGGGGGAGTGAACCAGTGGATGGAAGATCTCTCTCTCTGCTCCCTGTCCCCCCAACTCTGTTTTTCAAAATAAAAACAGTGGCTAGTGCTGTGGCGTAGTAGGCTAAGCCTCCACCTGTGGTGCTGGCATCCCATATGGATGCTCCTTTTCTGATCCAGCTCCCTGCTAATGGCCTGGGAAAGCAGTGGAAGAGGGCCCAAGGGCCCCTGCACCTGCATGGGAGAAACAGTTCCTGGCTCCTGGCTTCGGATCGACCCAGCTCTGGCTGTTGTGACCATTTAGGGAGTGAACCAGTGGATGGAAACTCTCTCTGTCTTTCCCTCTCTAATTTTACCCCTCCGATAAATAAATAAAATCGTTAAGAAAAAAATACATACATAAATCCTCCCCCCCCAAAAAAAAAAGTACACCAGGGTGCACCCTGCGTCTGCTGCCTTTCCCTCAGCATCACGGTTTCACGCTGGGTCTGCGTGTGGTTGTAGACGCCTGCTCTCCCGGGGATGGGGCCTTGCACAGTGAGTAGGCCACCATCTATATTAATCTGTTCTACTTGTGATGGGCATTCGTGCTGCTGCAGACAGCCTGGTAACAGGGTGTGCCTGGCCCAGCAGTGCCCACATCATGGGATCTTGCAGGAAGTACAGATCCTGCCCCACACCAGCATGAGGAATGACTGTGGTCCTGGCCTAGCCCGGCCAGTATGGGAGCTGGGCAGGAGACCAGAGCCTCCCCAGATTCCAGATCTCACATGGACGAATGCCCCTGATCAGCCCAACGGTGCCAGCTGACATGTGGGATACCAGCACTGCCCACGTTGGGCGCGGCACAGCACTTTTGTAGGGTAGGCGCTAGGCCCACACCAGAGGTGGCTTCTGCCCTGCTGGTGGGAGACACGTGGGCTTAGGAGGCTGAGCAGGCTGGAGCGGGGAGAGGCGAGGCGATGACTGGGAGGTGCACTGGGTAGGGGGTAGAGAAGCGAGGAGTGGTGAGGAGCAGCTGTGGACAGTGCAGCCCGGATTAACACTTGACCTTGACCTCAACCCCCATTTAGGAAGAGAATTTGTTTCACCCCTGAAAGTTCTCAGGTCCCTTCCATCCCCGACCCTCAAGCAATGCTGATCTGCGGCAGGTTTTCCTTTTGGATAACTTCCCCTAAGTAGAAGGAATCGCACTAGGCAAGTGGTCCTTGGAATCTGGCTGCTTCTGCTCAACCTGATGACTCCGAGCTCTGGCCACGTGGCTGGGGACACTCACAGGGAGTCGTGTCCCACTGGGTGGCTGGCCCGCCCTCTCTGGACTGTGACACCTCAAGTTTCCGGAGCACGTTTGTCTGGTCTTTTCTGTGCAGTTGGCTTTTCATATGGGAGCAGAATTGCCATTCTGGGGGTGAAGGGTACATGGCACTTGTACATGGCACTTGATAAGCAACATCCAAGCTGCTTGTCCAAGTGGCAGCCTCATGTTCTGCCCTCCAAGCAGGTGTGAGAATTCTTCCATGTCTTCACTGGCACATGGTCAGAATGGCGAAAAGCCCAGAGCAGTCTAGCTGGCAAAGTGGCCTCGTGCTGCGTCTGTGATGAGAGAGTTGGCTGCAGCTGGAGGGCAGGACGTACAGCCCGGTCTGGGCTTGCCCTGGGTCTCTTAAACTCAGAATCTCCTAGTTGGCGTCCCAGCATGAGCACACGTTTTAAAGCCGTCCAGCTGTGGTTGCTGAGGAGGTCAAATATCACCTGGCTGAGAGGGAGGCACCTGGTGCATGGAGGCTCTGCTGGCTGACATTAGCAGGGAGCTGAGTTGGGAGCGGAGCAGCCAGGACTCACCCCAGTGCTTTCATGTGGGATGCCTGCATCACAGGTGCACCACAGTTCTTCAGGTCCCCACTAGTATCTGATTGGGCATAATTTCACCTTCATACATCCCTGGAGGAAGTCAGCTATTGGATTTTTAGACATTTGATTTTTAGACATTGGATTTTTAGGATTTGTCAGACAGTTGTATCCCTCCTGCCTTCTTCCAGTGCCTTGTAGATGTGTGATGCACCCCCTGGCATTGTAAAAAAAAAAATCGGAATGTCTGCAATTCGCAGAAGAGAGTATGCCCCTGTGGTGGAGTCTGTTGAAATCTGCTAAAGACCAGACTCTGTCCACGCCGGCTCTGCCCGTCCTCTGAATGCCTCCCTGGCCGGTCCTTCCAGGAGAACCAAGCAGTGATTGGCCCCTGGGCCCGTTCATGGTGCCCCCTTCTGCCCCCAGGGGAGCACGTGTGCAGTTGGCAAGGGTGCAGATAAATAAACCCAGCAGCCGCACAGGCGCCATGCCTGCAAGATCCAACTGCAGGAGAACGTGGGGAAGCTGCTGTTGGTTCTGTCCTCCCTCAGTCATTAGCTTAACTGTTGTTTATTTAGAGGAACAGAGCAGATTGAAACAAAAAGACTGGGATAGAATTAACGCACATCAAAACGATTTGCTAAACAAGGCTCCCAGTAAATGCTTCTTGGCTTCCGCTTGGGCTGAGGCTGCAGTCCTGTGCATACACAGCGGGAATGCAGCAGGGAAGTCACCCCAGCCCTGCCCCAAATGCCTTTTGTGGATGCAGCAGGGAGCAAAGGAGGACCTCGGCTTTCAGGTCCTCTGCACAGGTGCTCGGGGGCTCAGTTTCGAGCGGGGAATCTCCGAGCTGAGAGAACGGAGCGCTGTTTGCAGATGTTCTAAGGGATTTGCACATCTGGAGGTGAGCACACATGGCGTGCACCCCTGAGAGGACGTTTGTGCCATACTCAGAGGAGCGCCGTAGAGAGGGTGGGCCGTGAGCTTCCTGGCTATCAACTCCAGATGATGCCTCTTCCTCAAGCCAACGACTCCTGTGGCAGGGCCTTGGCAGTGGGAAGAGTCAAGACAGCCTTCATGATTTGTGGGGCAACATTCCAAAGTCCTCTCTTCTGGGTATTTTGAAATACACAATGCATTTTTTTTTTTAACTTCAGTCACCCTGCCATGCAGAGCACCGGACCTCAAGTCTCCTGTCTGTGTAGAACTTGGTGCCTGGTGGCCAATCTCTTGCTCCCCAGCCTCTGATAACTACTACTCATTTTTTTTTTTTTTGGACAGGTAGAGTTATAGAGAGAGAGAGAGAGAGAGAGAGAGAGAGAGAGAAAGGTCTTCCCTCCATTGGTTTACTTACCAAATGGCCACTATGGCTGGTGCTGCGCCGATCCGAAGCCAGGAGCCAGGGACTTCCTCCTGGTCCCCCATGTGGGTGCAGGGGCCCAAGCACTTGGGCCATCCTCCACTGCACTCCCGGGCCACCGCAGAGAGCTGGACTGGAAGAGGAGCAACCGGGACAGAATCCGGCGCCCATATGGGATGCCGGCACCACAGGCAGAGGATTAACCTAGTGTGTCACAGCGCCAGTCCCAACTACTACTCTTAAATCGCCAACTTTTTCAGATTCTACATGGAAGTGAGGCTATGTGGCATTTGTCTTTCTGTGTCTGGCTCGAGTCACTTCATTGTCTTCCAGGTTCATGCATGTGGTCACAAATGGCAGGATTCTATTCAGTATAGACAGCTGAATAGTATAGACCAAGTATAGACAGCACAGTCTTTTGTTCACTTGAGAGGGAGGGGGCAAGCAGAAGCAAGCCGTGGGCAAGCTGCATAAATACCATGTTTTGGCCACCCCACCTGGGTTTCCACCTGTGGGTTCCCAGACAGATGCCTGGGGCCAGCACCAGCCTCCTGGGGGTGTGACCTGTGCAGTCTCAGAGGGCACAGAAAGGCCCCATGGTCAGCTTAATGCTCTGTTGCAATCATCTTGAAGTTTTTCATGCCTTTTTTTTTTCTACAGCCAAAGTGAATTTATTCAAGGGAAAATAAATTCACAGAGCTGGTTAACTGCCAATGAGCACATGACAGACAGCTGGGCTAATTCTTCGTAATTTTTCATTTTGCCCTGGGCCCACTCTGCAGATGAAGCAACTGGCTTGGCCTAAGCCAGTGGTTTCTCAACCAGCAGAGAGAAAGGAGGAATCTGACTATGGGTTTTGTGGCCCTGAGAGAAAAGCACACGACATCTGGACTCAGCCCTATGGACTGGATCTTAGAAATCCAGACACCTGGGGGCTGGCGCAGGGTGTAGTGGGTAAAACTGCTGCCTGCGATGTCAGCATCCCATATGGGTGCTGGTTCGTGTCCCAGCTGCTCCACTTCTCATCCAGCTCTCTGCTATGGCCTAGAAAACCAGTAGAAGATGGCTCAAGTCCTTGGGCACCTGTACCCTCATGGGAGACCTGGAAGAAGCTCCTGGCTCCTAGCTTTGGATCGACACAGCTCCGGCTGTTGCAGCCAGTTGGGGAATGAACTAGCAGATGGAAGACCTCTCTCTCTGCCTCTCCTCTCTTTGTGTAACTCTGACCTTAAAATAAACAAATCAATCTTAAAAAAAAAAAAAAAAAGACCAGACATCAGCCGACAGGGCATGAGAACCATGTGTGTGGGTTCACCAGGTGAAGGCTGGGCAGCCCCAGGACCAAATGAGCAGGTGTGTGATGGAGGTGGAGAGAGGGCCCTCACCTCACACACAGCCACCAGCCCTGCTGCCCGCTGAACCCAGCCACCAAGCGAGCCCAGTGGAGACGGGGATGTTGCCCTGGAAACCCCGAGATTTGCAAGGAAGAGTCGAATGCTGTTATTTTCAGTCCCAACATGTTGGGCTTGCCAGGCAGCTGCAGAGGCCTGAGGCAGGCCCACTCGGGACTAGGAACATATCTATGGAGAATGAGAGGTGTGAGGGGCCCAGGTTTTTCACTTGGAAAGCAGCAAGAGTAAGTGAATAGATGACCGTCTAAATTTAGGCGAGATGACCTAAGCCGTGAAATTCACTCTCCTCTCCAAAACTCCATGGGAGAGTTTCTCCCTTGCTTTCTTTCTCCTCTCTTTTCTCTCCACTCCCTCCATCTCTTTCCATATGCTCTTTCTGCATCAAGTTTATTGTTATTACCTATACAGCCATGACCAAACTCCATCAGAATCCATTTTTAAATTTTTTTTGTGCCAAGGATTGAGGGATGACCTATTGTGCTGTGTAGGGTATGCTTTAGATACTTAGCGACTATAACGTCACACCGTATTCCAAAGCTGTCCCAATCAGGAAATCCGGTTTTAAGCATTGATGACATTTTCTGGGCATGATGCAGTTTTGTAAAAAAATTTTTAGGGGCCAGTGCTGTGGTTCACTTGGTTAATCCTCCGCCTGTGGTGCCCGCATCCCATATGGGTGCCGGTTCTAGTCCCGGCTGCTCCTCTTCCAGTCCAGTTCTCTGCTGTGGCCCAGGAGGGCAGTGGAGGATGGTCCAAGAGCTTGGGCCCCTGCACCCACATGGGAGACCAGGAGGAGGCACCTGGCTCCTAGCTTTGGATTGGCGCAGCGCCAGCCGTAGCGGCCATTTGGGGAGTGAACCAACAGAAGGAAGACCTTTCTCTTTGTCTCTCTCTCTCACTGTCTATAACTCTGTTAAATAAATAAAAAAATTTAAAAATATTTATTTATTTATTTGAAAGTCCGAGTTACACAGAGAGAAGGAGAGGCAGAGAGAGAGAGGTCTTCCATCTGCTGGTTCACTCCCCAGTTGGCCACAACGGCCGGAGCTTCGCCAATCTGAAGCCAGGAGCCAGGAGCTTCTTTTGGGTCTCCCACATGGATACAGGGGCCCAAGGACTTGGGACATCTTTTACTGCTTTCCCAGGCCATAGCAGAGATCTGGAGTAGGGCAGCTGGGACTTGAACCAGTACCCATATGGGATGCTGGCACTGCAGGCAGCGGCTTTACCTGTTATGCCACAGTGCCGGCCCCCATGACATGAAGTTTAAATGCTGGAATCTTTGCACATACTCACCACATGTGTTCTCCATTTCCTGGAAGACTATCCCTGTGACCATGCCATAGGCTGGAGTTCAGCAGGAAAGGCAAGGCAGAGCTGGGGAAGGAACCCAACCGACAACCTTTTGCTTTTCCACATACAGAGGGTTTTAAGCGGGTAAAGGAAGCCCTGGCTTTTGAGGACTACTGGGCTCCTGCACTTGGGGAAAATGATGGCAGCTGACCTTGGGTCCAGGCTGGGCTTCTCTCCCGCAGATGTTTGGTGAGGGCGGGGATGAAGGAAGAGCTTCCCATGTCTTTGGGAAGATGCGACATAGCAACAAATAAAAATGTATCTTTACTGAGTGCCCTCCAAAGAGATAGTGAGATGCAGTCTTGCCACCAAGTTCCTGTGAACAGTGAGTGTTCCCATCACCAGCTAGTCCCTGGAGCAGCTAGCAGGGGCTGGGATGCTTACTTGTGTAGTTACTGCACTCCTGGAATCCTGGGAAAGGCTCTTTGTTAGCCTATAGCAGGAGCCAAGCCTAGAGCAAAGAAGGTAGGGCAGTCCACTGAATCCCACCACTCGGCAGCCCTGACAGGCTCAACCTGCACCCAGATGAAGCCCTCCACCACCCACCCTGTCTGCAGCCCCGTTCTTCTCCTTGACCCTTGCAACCTCCTCATCCTGAACCTCCTGCACTCACTCACCTGGCCAAGCCCAGGACACCTCTGTCTCTGTTTTCTCCTGCCATCTGGGGATTGTTTGCTGATTTCTCTGACTCTTCCACTGCTATGTTTTGAATATGATAGGGCTCTCAAATCCATGCAGTTAAATCCCAGAGTCATAAACTGAGGATGCTAAGGTGGCAGAAATGTAATCCAAGTATGACACTGAGGAGGTGAGCTTAGCGGGAGGCCACTGGGCTATTGGGTTAGGTCGATAGCTCTTGCACAAGGGTTGATTTTAAAAACTAGATCGGGCCCAGCCACGCTCTCTGCTCCCTGACTGGCCACGTGATTCTCTCTCTGCACCTGCTCTGACACTGCCATCCTCCAGCCTCACCAGATGGACAAACCAAAGGGGTCTACTTGATAATGGACTGTGAGTTCCCAAAATCGTGAGACGAAATCAGCCTCCTTCCCTCGTAATAGCTTCTCTTAGGTATTTTGTTAGGGTGACAGGAAGCTGGCTAATTCCTCTACGTGCCAGAAAATTCTCCGAGAGTAGCTGTCTTGATGGTTCCTGTCCTTGGGCTCTGAGCTTAGTGCTTGATCCCAGATGGGCATCCACTCTGTGCTTTTGGAATAAACAAAACAGGGAATATTTGTTGGAGATAGTCCATGTTTATCATGACTTCTGTTTTGAAAGATTGAAGATGGTGGAGTGGTGGTGGTGCTGTGGCGTAGCAGGTAAAGCAGTCGCCTGCAGTGCCGGCATCCTGTATGGGCGCTGGTTCAAGTCCAGGCTGGTCCACTTCCAACCTATCTCTTTGCTATGCCCCGGGAAAGCAGTGGAAGATGGCCCAAGTCCTTGGGCCCCTGCACCTGCGTGTGAAGCTTCTGGCTCCTGGCTTCGGATTGGCCCCACTCCAGCCATTACAGCTACCTGGGGAGTGAACCAGTGGATGGAAGACCTTTCTCTCTGCCTCTAACTCTGCCTTTCAAATAAATAAATAAATAAATAAATAAATCTTTTTTTAAAAAGATTGAATATGGATAAGCCTGTATCCTCCCCCCCCCCCCCCCCCCCCGCCGCCAGGATCATTTTGGGAACGTGACAGTGCTCCAGGCAGAATTTTATGAGTTGTCTTTCTGACTTGTTTTCTAATTCCAGAGACAAATATCAAAGAAAACACTTCACTTCCCCAAGCTCCATCAGCCAAAGCAATGAAGCTGTACATCATTAGCTCAGAGTGCTGAGGTGACAAAGGCCACTGGCAGCTTGCAGTGAGTTCTAGGACACCGAGGGCAGGCATAGCAACCAGCTGACCTGTTGCATCCTCTCTTTGTTGGAATATTTAAGACAGAGTGCACGAGTCCAAGCGATGCCCCCTTCCCAGAGTCTTGGGAACAAGGGTTGCTGTCTTCCTGTTATTAACAAGTGTCCAAATATTTGGCCTCTCAGTGTCCCTGAGAGGTCACACAGTATTGGATGACAGCTCTTTGCATCCTTTCTCATCTTCCAGCTTAAGGCTTACAGACGCCAACCCTGCAGTGTCCTGGTGCTGCCCCATGGTGCCTACTCAAGTACCCAACTCATTCACCCATCTATCTATCCAGCAGATACTGAATGAGCATTGACTTAGTGCCACGAGTATACTGCTGCATTTAAGATGCCGCATCAAATAGGGATCATGGCTCTGTCCTTGGTCTGATGTGGCAGGGACTACCCCCTCCCCAAACTAAAGAAAACAAGTAGTTATACTGTGAAGGGGAACTGGCTGGGGACAGATATGGTAGGGGCTTTCCAGCAGGGGCCTTTGGGGAACAAGGAGGCAAAGTGGACTTTCTGAGAAAAGCTACTTTGCAACCTAAGCACTTTTGATATATACATATGCAGTCTTGTAATAATTACATAAGCTGTGTTATAGCTATAAAATAGCCAATCAAAATATGTCTAACCAAATAGGTAAAGGGAAAGTTGCAGGTGTTTGTGCCAAGGTATATAAAATGTTGCCCTGTTTTGTTCAGGGCCCAGACTCTGGATACCAATCCTCTGGGACTGTCAGCATAAAATAAGGTAAAATCTTTTGGGCCAGCACTGTGGTGTAGCAGGTAAAATCACTGCCTGTTGTGCCACCATCCATATGGACGCTGTTTCAAGTCCCTGCTGCTCCACTTCCCATCCAGCTCCCTGCTAATGTGCCTGGGAAAGCAGAAGATGGCCCAAGCATTTGGGCCCCTGCACCCACATGGGAGACCTGGAAGAAGCTCCTGGCTCCTGGCTTTGGACTGGCCCATCTCCAGCCTTTGTAACCATGTAGGGAGCGAATCAGCAGATGGAAGACCTCTCTTTCTTTCTTTGTCTCCCCCCTCACTCTGTCACTCTGCCTCTGAAATAAATAGTTGAAAACTAACTATTCATGGATTTCACTTTTTTTGTACCAAAACAAAGCTAACTTTAATTATATTTTCCCACAAACTCTCTAAAGTCCTCCCATATATACTTACATACAGTTGGCACTACCTAGTTGCACGTTCTGCAGCTGTGGATTCAATCAAACCCTTGATCCCTCTAAATATTCAAAAAATTTCCAAAACTTGCAGCCATTCTGAACATGGACCGACTGTTTTTCTGTACCATGATTCCCTCAACAATTTGGTGTAGCAGCTGTTTACACAGTATTTTAAAAAT
The DNA here is from genome assembly GCF_964237555.1 of Oryctolagus cuniculus. Lineage (NCBI taxonomy): Eukaryota > Metazoa > Chordata > Mammalia > Lagomorpha > Leporidae > Oryctolagus > Oryctolagus cuniculus. The sequence continues at coordinate 47,546,814 of NC_091442.1, read as the reverse complement.
ATTAGGCATTATAATGAATCCAAAGGTGATTTACAGGACACAGGGACATGTGTCTAGGTTATATGCAATCATTTTATCTAAGTGACTTGAGCATCCACAGAGCTGGCACTGGTGGGGGTCCCGGAACCACACTCCCAGACTCTGTATATGCTTGTGTGTGTACATGCATGAGGGGGGGGTCTCCTAAAACATCATCAAAATATGCATTATGAACAATCTGCATGGATGCCAAAATTTTTGTGACAAAATAAACTTATATCTGAATCCATTTCCATAAAGTTTTTGAAGCCCCTCTCAAATACTGATACATCCTGTTTGTAATTATGTGTTTCTGTCTGTGTGTGGAGAAAGAGACAGACAAAAAAGCCCAGGAAATACTATAACAGGTGCGTGTGTGCCCATCCAAGTGAGTGGTATTAAAAGTGGTGCCTCCTTTCTCCTCTATTCTATTATTTTAAGGTGGTGATGACAGAGCCTCAGCTGAGTCAGGGCCTTCTGAACACCAAGGGAATGGTGTTCTTGCTTTCTTCTTCTCGTTCCTGAAACAGGAATTACAAGCACCTTCACACGGGCTCCTGTCCAGGGGGGTCTAAAGTTCTCCCATCAGATTATTTCCAGAACTATCTCCTTGATGGTGGCATCCCAGGCCCAGCCAGGAAGGTGGCTGGGGGAAGTGCCTGCAACTGAGGCTGCTGTGTGCATCTCGTGGCTGCAGGTTCTGCCTAACACGGGCGGCTGCAACTCAGTAGGCTGTGTACTTAACTACAACCTCAGCATCACATGGAATTCAGGTATACTTTATATACTTCATGACAGCTAAAGGAGTGGCGGTGGGTACCCGAGAGGGCTGTTGCTATGGATACCTGTCTGCAAGTGACAGGCGTCAGGAGCAGTCATCAGGCCTATGCTTTGGACTTAGAGAAATAGAGTTGACACAGCGTGCACCACCATGAAAACACCACACAACAGGTCCTGCCCCTTCCGCACCCTGCAGCGTGTCCCCAGCACGGTTGGCACAGGCAGCGTCTTTTCACAAAAGTCCAGTCAGACGATCTCTCTGCAAAGCTCTCGTGGCACGCCCACCTGCTCACAGAGCACCTGACTGTAGTGCTGTAGTTTCTGGGGCCTGGGATGTGTTGTCTGCGGAGGTGCTGCTGCTGGCCTGCCTCGTGCCCTTCCCATATCTCTGGTATTCTTGCTTTCAATTTGAGAGAGAGAGAGAGAGTGAGAGCGCGAGGGAATGAAGGGAGAGGGAGAGCTTCATCCATTGATTCACTCCCAAATTGCCCCAATGGTCAAGACCAGGAGCTTGGAACCCAACGCAGGTCTTCCAGGCCAATGGCAGGGGAACCAACACTTGAACCATCTGTACGGACTCCTAGGGTGTGCATTAGCAGGAGGCCAGGGTCAGGAGCTGAATCCAGGTGCTCTGATGTGGGACACAAGCGGGTTTTTTGTTCGTTTGCTTTTTTAAAGATTTATTTGTTTGAAAGGCAGAGTTACACAGAGAGAGGTCTTCCATCCACTGGTTTACTCCCCAAATGGCCGCAATGGCCGGAGCTGTGCCAATAGGAAGCCAGGAGCCAGGAGCTTCTTCCAGGTCTCCCACGCAGGTGCAGGGGCCCAAGAAGTTGGGCCATCGTCTACTGCTTTCCTGGGCCACAGCAGAGAGCTGGATCAGAAGTGGAGCAGCTGAGACTCGAATCAGTGCCCACATGGGATGCCAGCATTGCAGGCAGTGGCTTTCCCCGCTACACCACAGCGCCGGCCCTGACACAGGTGTTTTAACCACTAGGCTAAACGCCCACTGCTTGGAGTCCTCCTGTACCGCACTTAAACACATCCCATTTCTCAGGGGCTCGCCAAGTGGGCCTCATGGCAGACTAACACTATTTCTCCCTGCAGCGTGTGCCTCCGGGAGCTGCTTGCTAACGAAGGAAGAAATTCCCCGCCCGGCGCCCCCGTCCCAGCCCGGCCTCTGGCTGCTGTCACCGCGGTGACATCTGGCTCCCTCCCTGATCCCTGCACAGAGCGGGGTCCAGCCCTTCCTCCGCGGATTCAGGAAGTCAGCCCGCCCCGCCCCGCCCCCAGTCCCGGTGCAGCTGGGGCTTAAGGTCTGGGTGTGGCCCGCCTGCCCTGGCTGAGCTCTCACATCCCCAGAGGCCCGGCGCCCTTCCCGTCGGTGCCACCACTCCCAGCACCCGCCACCCTCGAACGCTGAGACTTTATGTAGGGACCAGCGCCGTGGGCTCCAGGCCACACGGTGCGGGGACAGTCAGGCCAAGGTGGGGGTGTGTGAACCGTGCCAGGCACACCCAGGTGTGTCTCGGCGGACACAGGTGCAGGGCTGTCAGCCTCAGAGGCGGGGCCCGGGAGAGGAGGCGCCTGGTTTTTATCCTGGGCATGGGTCTCCTGGCTCCGCGGCCCATGCCCTGGGGAGGGAGCGCTCTGCATGCCTCTCTGCGCCTGGGGCTGAGCCTGCTTCCTGCGCGTGCCTGGGTTTCTGACAAAACGCCTCCAGTGGTGCGGCGGGGGCTTGGAGGGGACAGGCCCTGCGATGCCTTGCACTGAAGGGGACAATCCCCGAGGTCTCACCAGGGACCCAGCTTGGCTCTGGTCTGTCCAGGGACAGCGGACCGGCCCCAACCCCTCGGAATCTGCCCACCTGCGTCTCCCTCCGGGTGGCGTCCAAGCGGGAGTCGGCAGGGGTGCGGGAGCAAACGTTGTGGGCATGCCGGCAGTGTGCGAGGAGATGAGTACCACACGTACAGGCTGCGCGACGGAAGCTGGGGGCCGAAGTGCAGCACACACCGCATACCCGCTGCCTGCCAGGAGCAAACGTACAGCACGTACCCACCACATGCATGCTGGGAGCTTACGTACAGCACGCACTCACCACGTGCATGCTGGGAGCTGACGTACAGGAAGTACCCACCATGTGCATGTTGGGAGCTGACATACAGCAGGCTCCCATCACGTGCATGCTGGGAGCTGACGTAAATACCTGCAGCGTGCGGTGAGCTGACGTACATCGAGTACCCACCACGTCTGCATCGGGGTTTCCCATAGGACACATGCCGGCAGCACGCTGGGAGCTGACCTCTAACAGGGGCCAAAGCCATTGGCTCACGGCGGAAACCAGAGCCCCTCGGGGAGAGCCCTCCATTTGCGGGAGGGGGAGGAGGTGCCAAGCAGGTGCTGGAGGACCGCCGTGGTCTCCACGCGCCGCTGGGGGGACCCCCAACTTCTCAGGGGCCTTTGAAACTGCTCCGAGCACCCTTGGGCACCAGGAAGGACCACATTAAAGCAACCCTGAACTCTGTCCGTGCCCGTACGTGGCTAACGCCAAGAGGACCCGGCCCAGCAGGTGTAGGGGGACAGGGCCCCTGGCGGGAAAGCAAGGCAGCGCTGTCCCTAGCAGTTTGTTAAGATGTTGAGCCTGTGGCTAAGCTGCTTAACGTCCACCGTGGGTCCCCGAGTACTCAGAGTGAGGCCTGACCTGGAAACGGCCCAGCTGCCCGTCAGTGGGGGGATGGACAAAGGGTGGGTGGTACACCAGTCCCCTCCTGCCCCGGGGTTTCATTTCTTCAGTTTCAGCCACCTGCAGTTAACCACCAGAGTGTATAGAGAATTCCAGAAAGAAGCACTTGCTAAGTTTTAAGTTGCGTGCTGATCTGGGGAGTGAGAGAGATAGAGGCTCGTGCTGTCTGCTCGGTCCGGCGTATCCCTGGGGTACTCGCCACTCATCTGTCGGTCACTTCGTGGCCTTCCCGGTGGCTGTCAGATCAAGGGTCACTGGGCACGTGTTCAAGGGACCCTCTTCTATTTAATAACAGCCACAAGCTGCAAGGGTTGTGCTGACAAGGAGGCACTAGGACATAAAAGGGGGAAGATGCATTAAGACTGTGTATCTATCTAATAGGCAGAGTTACAGACAGAGAGGGAGAGACAGAGAGAGAGAGAGGTCTTCTATCGGCTAGTTCACTCCCCAGATGGCTGCAATGGCGAGCTGCGTCAATCTGAAGCCAGGAGCCAGGAGCTTCTTCTGGGTCTCCCACGTGGGTGCAGGGGCCCAAGGACTTGGGCCATCTTCTACTGCTTTCCCAGGCCATAGCAGAGAGCTGGATCAGAAGTGGGGCAGCTGGGACTTGAACCAGTGCTCATATGGGATCCTGGCACCACAGGCAGAGGCTTAGCCCACAGTGCAGGCCCCTAAGGCTGTCTCTATGTGGCAATGCTGCAGGGCCTAGAGGAGAAATCACAGGACACATGGGGTTCAGTACCAATGATTTCATCATCCACTGGGGGTCTTAGACTGTGTCCCTGTGGATAAGGGGGAGGGGGACTGCTATTCAACAATCAGCTGGGGCTAACGTCTGGATGTGGCTCACCTGCCTGGATGGTGGGTAGCAGGTGCACCTCAGGATTTTCTGTGATGACGATCTCGGGACACTTCACACCCTGTGTCCTCCCCCTCCAAGGGTGCCTCTTCCCCTGGCCTGCTTCCTTTTCCTTTTCTTTCTAGCCAATCCCTTCTTGCTTCCTGGCTCCTGGCAGCCCCATGTGTTTCCCGCCCCTATGGATTTCCTCTCCCAGAATTCCATGTATGGGAACTCAGCGTGCAGCCGTGTTCACCTCACATCTTTCAAATGCACAGAGCATTTGAGATTTATTGCTGTTGCACAAGCAGATAAAGTTCATTGGTTTCACTGGTGCATAATCCCCAGTGGGATACTGAAGTGTGGGGTAGCACAGCTCGCTTCTGTGTTCACCGACAGACATTGGATTTTTTCCAGTTTCTGGCAGACATGGATAAAACCGGGATAAAGCTTCACTACAGGTTTGCAGTGGACGTATGTTTTCATTTCTCAAGGACAAAGATCAGACACCTGTGCCGCAGGTGTGGTTGACTTGATACGAAACTGCCAAGCTGTTTTCCGAAGGAGCTGTATCATTTTGCATTTTCAACGTTGATGTGTGAGAATTCCAGTTGCATGTAGCAGTGCTTTAATCTTTGAGCCATTGGAATAGGCATGTAGAGATACGTGGTTTTAACTTCCATTTCCCTAACAACTAGTGACATCGAGCATCTATGTTTACTTCTTTGGGAAGTGCCCATTCAGACCTTCGGCCGATTTCAAATAGGATTGTGCATTACTCTTGAGTCCCAGAACGGGTTCCTTAGCCTGGCCAGCTGTCCTCCATCAGATATGTGTTTGGCAAATGTTTTCTCCCCATTGTGGTTTGTCTTTGAAATTTTTAACTGTGTCTTTATAAAAGCTTTATTTATTTTTATTTGAAAGGCAGAGTGAGAGAAAGAGATGAGCGAGAGAGAGCGAGAGTGAGAGTGAGAGCGCACGTGCTAGAGAGCTTTTACCTGCTGCTTCTTTCCCCAAATGCCCACAACAGCTGGGGTTGGCCAGGCAGAAGGCAGGAGCTGGGAACTCCACCTGGGTCTCCCTGTGCCAGGGACTCAGGTGCTTCAGCTGTTGTCTGCTGCCCTTCCCCCACCATGCACATCAACAGGAAGCCAGATCAGAAGCAGAGTGGGGGCTGCAGTGCACGCGCTCTGTTGTGCTGTGTAGTGTCCCAAGCAGCACCTCAACCACTGCAGCAAATGCCCATCCCCTATCAGCATCCTCTAAAGAGCAGGCCTTTTACATTATGGCACCTTTAAAAAAAATGATAATTGCTTTTTGTGTTCTGAGAAATCCTCAATTTTCTCCTGTTTTCTTCTAGTGTGTAATACTTTTCATTCTAGCATGTGTGTGCATGTGGCGACAGCCCCACTTCTTCTTAGGCCGTCAGTGCATGGTCACCTGAGTATTTACAAGGATGTCAGCTCATGATCTCCCCGTTAAACCTTCAGCCATCAATATTTGTCCACAGCAGGCGAAGACATTCGCTAAGCAGCCAGGATGACTCCACAGGGTCTGCTCCCCTTGTATATGTCTGTTTCTCTTAGAATCCCATTTATCTTCCCTTTGAAAAAGTTTTCCTCCGAGGTTCTCTGTTGCTAGATTAGCAGACAGTTCATTAACTCCCAGCCAAAGTCAAACAGAATTGAAAACGCAAATGGCGGCTGAGATGAAAGCCAGCGTGCGGGGCTGGGAGGCGCCTTCCCCCTGGAACCAACACTGCGGTGGCCTGGTGGGCTTGGCTCCTGCTCCAAGTGCATGGGGCGGGGTGCATTTTATCTCCCCTGACCCTGGTCTTCCACAGATCATTCCTGCCCCAGCCATTTTTGTTTGATGCTGGCTGAAGGAGTTATTTCTACCTGGGTAGATTTTTTTTTCCCACTCTGTTTTGCACTGTCCTGGGAAAGACAAGTTACCCCAGGCTCATGGTCCAGATAAAGGCATTCAACAAAGATGGATTCGACCTCCTCATCCCGGGGGGTATTAGCATAGCATAGCACAGGCTGCCCACTGCTGTAACGATGGTGGTGCTGGGATGCTGGTTTCATTGCAGCTGGGGGCTTTCCTTGACCTTGGGAGGTCAAGGGGTGGCGCCTTTGTCCACTATTCCCAGCCCTCAGTGGTTACCTGTGTCTCAGTCCACTTTCTGCTCCCATCACAGGATTCCTGAGACTGGACAATCTGTAACGAATAGAAGTCTATTTTGGTCCTTGGTGTTCGGGTCTGCTTCAGCTCATGATGGAAGAGGCAAAATGCAGGAGGCAGATTTGGTTCCCAAGCACCTGCTCTTATAGTCACCGCTCCAGGCTGGGAGATTGAAAACTCACTCACTCCTGCCAGGAGGTCTTGAATCCATTCATTAGGGCAGAGCCCACCGTGCACAAACACCTCCCATGAGGCTGCGCCTGCCCACACTGCCACAAGGGGCTGACTCGTGAATTCATGGGGACACACGCAAATCCCAGCACCTGCCCAAAAGTCTTACTTAAGTCCATCTCTGTGCGTGCAGTGGAAGGGGGACCTGCTGGCAACCACACTTCCAGGAAATCGCCACATTGCTGGGGCTTTGCTTAAAGACACATAGGGGCAGTTGGTCTGCACCCAACTTAGCATTCTTTCCTGAATGTATACTTATTGATTGTCTACATGAAAGGCAGAGTAAATATTTACTTAATATACGCTAAATTGATCTTCTGTATATAAAGATAATTGAAAATTAATCTTGATGTGAAGGGAAGGGGAGAGGGAGTGGGAGAGGGGAGCGTTGTGGGTGGGAGGGAAGTTACAGGGGGGAGGAAGCTATTGTAATCCATAAGCTGTACTTTGGAAATTTATGCTCATTAAATAAAAAAAAAAAAAGGCAGAGTGATGGGAGTGAAGGGGAAACAGAGAGAGATCTTCTATCCACTGATTCATTTTACCAAATACTGGGAAAATAGTTGGGGCTTGGCTGGTTGCAAAACTTGAGTCAATCCAGGTCTCCCATGTGGGTGGCAGGGATTCGGTCATTTGAGCCATCACCACTGCCGCTCAGGGTCTCCACTAGCAGGAAGCTGGATTCGGGAGCTGGAGCTGATCCTCCATTGTGGGACATGAGCATCTTAAGTACTAGGTTAGATGTCAGCCCTGTGACTCAGGTTTAAGAGAATCACCCAGGCTGCTGGGAAGGGAGTGGACTCGCAGGCAAGGGATCAGACAGGAGTTACAGTGTGGACCTAGGTGGGTGAGGATGAGGAAGAGGCAAGGATCACAGTGGATGTGGTGGGAATTGCTTGAAGCTGTCAGATGTGGGACATCAGAGAAAGAGATTCCAGATGGCTCCAAGCTTTGGTGATGATGGAGTTGCCAGGGACTGTAGGTGAACCATGACTAACGACCGGCTAGACACGTAGGGAGAGCAGGCTGGTGGGATGGGGAGGAGCCAGGAGTCCCTTTCGCTGTGGTGAGCTAGTACTGCTCACTGACACCCAGGTGAGGTCTGCGAGCTGCAGGTGCACACGCAGGTGCAGAGTCCAGGGGAGACAAAACGGGGAGTCTGAATAGTCGGCATGGGGGTGGTCCCTGAGGCCAGGAGGCTGGAGGACCTCTCTGGAAGCGGGCAGTGGATGGCAGAAAGGCCCATGGACTGAGCCTGGGGCTCCTGGGTGAGAGGGAGCAGTGGCAGGGCAGGGGTGAGGCTGGCGGGCACTACGGAGGTTAGAGCCTGAGTCAGCGCACACTATGTGTTCTGGCCCTGATTTGCGACTGCCCTATGTGGTCCTCTTGAAGAGGGGGTTTGCTAGGGGATGGTGAACGTTCCAGCCAGGACACAGAACAGTGTCCCTGACCCTGGTTTCCCACAGCGACCATGTCCTGGGGCAAGGAGTGGCATTTTCATGGCACAGGGGCTGCTTCTCACAGTGTTTGGGTTCCTCCGCTGCAAAATTCAGGTGGTTGCTTTGAGGTTCAGGAAACGACCCCTGCTTTGCACTGAGCTCAGCACAGAGGCCCCCAGCTGTAGCTCTCGTCCTGGCACTGAAGCAGATGTGAACTAAGGAGGGAGGAACGCTGGTGCCTCCTTGGGGCATGAGGTGCCCTGCACTGTCCTCAGTGGAGGTCAGGTGCAGGACAGGAGGAGGAGGAGGAAGAGCCAGAGGCTGGCAAGCCGAGCAGGAGGGAGCTTGAAGGATTGTTCTCAATTGCAGCATCAGGCGTCCGAGACGGCTTTGGTGCACCGCCCCAGGCGGCCTCTCTCCTGGGACACTCGTCCACTGCTCCCCACCCACACAGCCTGGACGCTGGCCAAACGACAGTCCAGCTTTATTGGTTGATGACAGCGAACTGGGAACACGGTGCGTGAAGGAGAAATGTGCTGCAGAAGCAATCAAAGCTCTCATCGAGCATTTCCCAGCCACAATTCAGAACACAGCAGGTGGAGAGTTGGGTCAGACCCGGAGGGTGTTTGTAGTGAGGGCTGGGCTGTGGGATGGGTTAGCGACAGATGTTTTCCTCCGCTAGACAATGGCCCCTCAGCAGCGCTCAGTGAGCTGCTCTGACTCTTGCCAAAGACTTTCTGGAACTGGGAGACCTCTGGTTCACTCAAGGTCATGTGTCACTGGCCCTCCCTTCCCAGCCCAAATCCTATCCTCTTTAGACCGGGCCAGAGACACAGAGCAGGTCCTCCTCCCTTCTTGCTGTCTGTCCTCAAAGGGAACCAGGGGGGTCAGCAGCAGCCTACATGTCCTTAGCCCGTGAAGCCAGAGATGAAGAACCTTCTGGAAGGTGAGGCTCCCCTGTCTTCTGGCACAAGCTCCATGGCAGCTACTCCCAGGGGCCCTTGACTGAGCAGATGCCTGGGAGAATCTCCCAGATGTTTTCCTCTGTGTCTACACAGCTTGTTCTAGATTTTTCACTGAAGCCCTAATGGACTCCCAACAGAGACAGGCTCCTTTCTTGTCAACCCAGGATGGACCCACAGCCTGCAAGGATGAGAGTTCGATGGAGTAAAAGAGTGCACGTCCATTCCAATGCCACTCCCCTCCTGACCCTTGGCCTGGGGTCAGGGCCCAGCCACTGAATGTCAGTTTTCCTTTTTGTGACCAAGATGTGGAAAACAAAATAAAAGCCTCCCGTGGTTAGAACTGGAGCCCACCCAAGATCCTATTCTTGCAAATGACAGTCTGGTAACCAGTGCATTTGGTAACCGAGTGATTGAGGACATATACCTCTGAGTGACAAGAGACGATTTTCTGTTTGACTAGGATTGAATTGGTCACTGCCTGCCAGGTTGTGAGTGGGTGAGGGTATACCACATGCCACAGGAGCGCACCCCTGGCTCACCCGCACGGGGTCCCTTAGGTGGTGGGGACTGAAGTAATTGAGCCATCCTCTGCCGCCTTCCCAGGCACCTTAGCAGGGAGCTGGATCAGAAGCAGGGCAGCCAGGCAGACAGGTGCCCTGTCTTTGTGGGATGCTGGCGTCACAGGCAGCAGCTTAACTTGTGGTGCCCCAACGCCAGCTTTCTCACATGTATAATTTTATGTTTGGAGCAAAGCAAGAAAAGAGGTGAAATTAATTTTGGTAATACATTCTCGTAAACACAAGACATCTAAAATATCACCTCAATAGGTTGGCAGTAAAAATGAAGTGTTTTACATTCTTCTTCATGACTCTCACAAATGGGATGCATATTTCACACAGCCAGCGCGTTGCATTTCAGAGACGCTCTGCGGAACACAGGACGGCACAAAAGCACATTTCACAAATAACGGTAGGGACATCTTTTCTGAATGAGCCACTTTCCAGTTAGCGTTGTGTTTTCCCTCTTTGAAAATTCCATGGATTTTTTCACGTGAAGGACTTGGAAGGTGTGGTGTGCTGGTGTTGTGTGTGCTCATGTGCATTTGTGTGTATATATGTGTGCATTTGTGTATATATATGCATGTGTGCACATATGTTTGTGCATGGATATGCATGTGTGTATGTGCATGCATGCATGTGTGTATATGTGGGTGCATGCATGCACATGTGTGCACATATGCATTTGTATATGCACACATGTGTGCACACATTTTTTATGTATTTGTATACGCACAGATATGCACGTGTGTATGTGTACATATACACGTGTGTACACATGCATGGCTGCATGTGTCTGCATGTGTGTATGTACATATATGCATGTATGTATTTGTGCATACATGTATTTGTATATGTATGCATCTGTGCATGTATGCTTGTGTGTATTTGTATGTGCACAGATATGCATGTGTGTATGTGTATGTATGTATATGTGTGCATGTATATATGCATGGCTGCATGTGTCTGCATGTGTGTAGTGCATTTGTGTGTGTATGCACATTTGTATATGCACGTGTGCACATGTATTTGTATGTATTTGTATGTGCATGGATATGCATGTGTGTATGCATACACATGTGTGTACATGTATATATGCATGGTGCATGTGTCTGCCTGTATGTATATGTGTATATATGCATGTGTGTGCATTTTGTGTGTGTGTGTGTGTGTAGCAGCCTCATCTTCTGTGAGAGGTAGGTTTGTGAGGCCTGGTCCCTGCCTACCTGGACAGGGGGATCAAAGTTAGCCACACAGTGCAACAAGAGGCTGGTGCCAGCAGGGTCAGGTGGCCAGAGGTGCTGCAGGACCTGCAGGAGAGGTCAGGTCCATGTGGAGGCCAGCGTGGCAGGCTGTCTTGGCACAGTGGGGAAAGGTTGGTGGCCTTTCTCAGGCCCCAGGCCAGGCAAGGAGGCCTCTGAGCTGGCAGCCAGGCTGTGGATGCACCTGGTGCTGTCTAGGGGCCTCTTGTGGGAAAGGCAGTGGTGCTGTCTGGGGTGTGGCTCTGATGCCTGTAGAACTAAGTGGGAAGGGCCTGCAGAAGGACAGGAGGTGGTAGCGGGAGGAAGCCACAGAGGGACTTTCAGGCTGACGGGAAGACAATTCAGGAAGCTCCAGTGGGCTCCTTGTCAACTTCTCTCCAAATCTGAGAAGAGGTCACGGGCAGGCAGAGGCTCGAGGCAGGAGCAGGAGGGTGTATCTCATGGAAGCCACGAGATCCAAGGCTTTCCCAGCAAGAGCCAGGGCTGGGAGTGGGTGGGTCGGGGGAGCACTTATTACTGCATGGTCCAAGCTGCACAGATGGTCAGCCTTCTCTGGACGTGACCCTGTCCTTGGCTAGAGGGGATGGAGAGGGTCAGGAGCCTGTTTGCAGGCCAGAATTGGCCAGGGGGCTGGCAGGCATGCTGTGGGTGGGAGGCTCCCTCCACAAACGCCTTCTCTTTGATGTGGTCTAAATGTCACTGCGGCATCCTCTTAATGAGGGCCGATTAATTCCTTTCTCTTTATGTAGCATCCTGATCCTTGTTGGCCAGCGTTCTCCTGTGGCGTTTTCTGAGATCAGATGAATGTCTAGCCTTTCTCGGTACTCGTGAAGCCTCCAAGGCTTCCCCGGCTACAGAGGGATGGCAGCGCTCTCTGCCCTCACCCTTTGTGAGGTGATCCATTTGTGTAGCTTGCTGTTTAAAGTCCACTGTGGCGGGCAGGTTCATCAGCTGTGTCGTCCTCGCATAAAGGCCACAGGTCTGTTCTGGAGCACTGAGTCACTGTTGGGTGCTGCCTGCAAGGAGCTGCGTGCACAGCTGGGCTGTTCTGAATGGGGTGGGAGTTGGACCATGTCACAGGGTCGTGCTGTCTGCTCAGCAGAACTGAGGGGTTCAGGTTGGTTCTTTGGGGATGGTGGGAAGGCAGGAGCCTCTTTTGCTCTTTCAACCGATGAGCACCCAGATTGGGTTTTCTGTGGCCCTCTGTGTGGGGACGCGCATGGTGCTGTGTTTGGATGTGGTGTGAGTGTGTGCACTCTCTGAAGGGCTCCATTTAGGTTGGACTGAGGCACCTGGTGACCCCTCAGCCCACCTTGTGGACTTGCCATTGGAAAAGCCAATACATTTGCCCCTGACGTCTGCACCAAGTATGTGTCATTTGTATCCAATAAAGTCCCAATTTCCACTTAATTATACCTTGTATAAAAGGATAAAATTTGTCACATAGTTATAAAGCATAACAGATTCCTAAGGGCTCTTTCCTACAGACCAAGGAAAGTTCTGTTTCAGAGAAAAATCCAGAGACAACAAAGACAGTTGTGGAGAAAGGTTAAAGGTTAAAGGTTAATGTGGTCAAAGGTTAGCTGTTATTTAACAGCTAGTGAATTAAGTTCATTTCTTTTTTTGGGGTAAAATTTATTTATTTGAAAGGCAGAGTTTCAGAAAGGCAGAGGCAGAAGCAGAGAGGGGGGCGGTGAGGTCTTCCATCGCTGGTTCACTACCTAAATGGCTGCAACTGCTGGAGCTGGGCTGATCCGAAGCCAGGAGCCAGGAGCTTCTTCTGGGTTTCCCACACGGGTGCACAGTCCCAAGGACTTAGGCCATCCTCTGCTGCTTTCCCAGGCACATTAGCAAAGCTGTATCGAAAGTGCAGCAGCTGGGCCTTGAACCTGTGCCCATGTGGGATGCCAGCACTGTGGGTGACAGCTTTACCTGCTACACCACAGCACCAGTCCCAAGTTAATTTCCTTACTCCTGGGGCAGGTGGCCTGGTGTGGTGGGTTGAACCATTGCTTGTGATGCTGGCATCCCATATTGGAGTCTTAGTTTTAAGTTCCGGCTGCTCCACTGCTGATCCAGCTCCCTGCTGATGTGCCTGGGAAAGCAGTGGAAGATGGCCCAAGTGCTTGGGCCCCTGCACCCACGTGGGAGACCCAGGTGGAGTTCCAGGCTCCTAGATTCGGCCTGGACCCACCCTGGCTCTTACAGCCATTTGGGGAGTGAACCAGCAGATGCAAGATCTCTCTCTTTCTTTCTGCCTTTGAAGTAAATAAATGTTAAAAATTTTTTTTGAAAATAAAAGACTGAGGCTGGCGCCGCGGCTCACTAGGCTAATCCTCCACCTAGTGGCACCGGCACACCGGGTTCTAGTCCCTGTCGGGGTGCTGGATTCTGTCCCGGTTGCCCCTCTTCCAGGCCAGCTCTCTGCTGTGGCCCGGGAAGGCAGTGGAGGATGGCCCAAGTGCTTGGGTCCTGCACCCCATGGGAGACCAGGAGAAGCACCTGGCTCCTGCCTTCGGATCAGCGCAGTGCGCAGGCCACAGCGGCCATTGGAGGGTGAACCAATGGCAAAAGGAAGACCTTTCTCTCTGTCTCTCTGCCTGTCCAAAAAAAAAAAAAAAGAAAAGAAAAGAAAAGAAAAGAAAAGAAAAGAAAAGAAAAGAAAAGACTGAGCCTTAGTGATGAGGAAGATGGGGAGTAGAGGGAACTCTGGATCCTCTCCCATGATAGGTCTGGCCTGTCTTTTTCTTTCTGTTTTTGATTTCAATCAGAAACGTGCAAATACATTGGAATGGAATGAGAGATTAAAAAAATAATTTTTTAAAGATTTATTTTATTTATTTGAAAGGTGGAGTTACAGAGAGAGAGGCAGAAGCAGAGAGAGAGAGATCCTCCCTTTGTGGATTCACTCCCCAAATGGCCGCAAGCTGAGCCGATCCAGAGCCAGGAGCCAGGAGCCAGGAGCCAGGAGCTTCTTCTGGGTCTCCCACGCTGGTGCAGGGGCCCAAGCACTTGGGCCATTCTCCACTGCTTTTCCAGGCCATAGCAGAGAGCTGGATTGGAAGTGGAGCAGCCAGTGTGCAAACCAGTGCCCATATAGGATGCTGGCACTACAGGCCTGGGCTTTAACCCTCTGTGCCACAGCGCTGGCCCGTAAAAAAATAAATTTAAAATTTATTTGAGAAGCATAAAGACAGAGACAGAGACAGAGGGATCATCTCTGCCAGTTCATTCCTTAATACCCACAATGGCCAGAAGGCTGAGGCCCTGAGCCAGGAACTCAGCCATCACCGGGAACTCAGCCATCACCGGCATCTCCCAGGGGAACTCAGCAGTCACTGGCGTCTCCCAGGGTCAGTCTGCATTAGCAGGAGGCTGGTGTCAGGAGTCCCCATGGGGGATGTGAGCTTCCCAATCAGAATCTTAGCCAGGAGGCCGAATGCCTGGCCCTCCCCTTTTTATAAGGAGAGTAGCATGTTGAGTGAGGCCCACCTGCTGTGTAATCCCATCTCAATGAGCCACAGCTGCACATTGAATAAGGCCCCGCCCCCCCACCCACCCATTCTATGGGTTAGGACTTCAAGATAAGAAGTGGGAGAGACGCAATGCAATCCAACCTACGACAGTGGGGTTATTCAAATTGGCCTGTTCCTCTAGTTTCAGCTGAAGCCCCCACTGTCTATTCTAGACTCCTGGGAAGTGAGCCCAGGACACACCTGGACCTCTCACCCTGGCCCGACAAGGCCCTGCACCATCCCTGGTGAGTCCTACCTCTGGCAGAGTGCATGCTGCGGGGGCAGGGAGCCTGGTGTCCCCCGCTGGGGAGCTGGCGTCCTTGCTAAGCCGCTGGGACACAAATCAGTCACTTCATGCCTGGCAGACGGAGCCCCAACCCTGAGGATGTTGGGATGGAATTTTATGGGCTAAGAGTCTGCCGGCTCTGGCTCTTAACATTCGCTTGCCCTGGACATACGCACCTGACAACAATGCTCTATGCTTGTAAATCAGGGGGTCTTCTGCCCGTTTGAGCCCACCTTGTTGTAGTGGACATGGGTCTCTTCCTGCCTGCCTGGCCCCCGTCCCAACAAACAGCATGAAGAGGCTGCTGCCCACTGCCTGGGGGGCTGGATCTCTTCTCGGACCACCCCTGCCCTGCTCCCTGTCTGGATGGGCTGTGGCTTTCCCCCTCCTGTGCTCCCTCTTCCACACTGTCCTGCCTTCAATAAAAGTCTTTTCTGCTTTTAAACAGCCGCCTCCTTAGAACCCTAAACAAATCCTCAACCTAATGGACGGACAGACACGGATAATCCCTCCCCTAGGCCAAGTACAGGCCTCTCCCCAAGAGCTCCGCATATCCTCCTGGAGTTTGGAGAAGGCAAGGAGCTGGCCATCATGACTTTGTGATAGGTGTGCAGGTGACAGGTGGCCTGTGGAACCAGTGGGGGGGGGGCAGTAGAGACGAAGGGTGTGGGACACCCACAAAGCAATCACCAGAGAGCAAGGATGGCCTTGGAGTTGTGGGGAGAAGGATGCATTAGCTAGCCACATGGACAAGAGTGGGCCTAGGCTCTGGGCAGGGCAAGGAACTTTCCAGAAGCCACCTCCCACCCTGCCCCCCTCCAGGCTTGGGTCTCAGGCCAGCATGGGTACTATGGGTTGGTCACCTCCCACTCTCAGGTCAGCCACCCAAGCCCAGCCTGTTCACCTGCTCCTGGCCAAAGAAAGAGCTGGCTCCCCTTCCCCACTGCTGCCTGTGGAGCCTGGACCACCAGCTGGGGGTGGGAGGAGGCTGGAGCCACCCTCAGGCCTGGGCGAGGGCTGGTGGTGAGGAAGGGGGCATGGAGGGTGAGGCCGGCGTCTTCCTCCTCGTGCAGGTGGGCTCCACGCCACCTTGAAAGCAGCCACCCGTGGGTGCTGCACAGGCCAATTCTACCCCCTGTGGCTGGCAGAGGGAGCGTCAGGGCCAGGGGTGGGGGCTGGAGTGGGGAGCAGGGGGCAGTGGGCAAAGGCTCGTCTCTTCCCAGAAGACCCTGGACTATCCTCCCACAGAGGGCCTGGGCACGAGGTTGGGGGAAGGAGGAGGGGGCTAGCAGCCCATTAGAGACCCATGCCCTGGCCAGAACATCAGTTCAGCTGCAGGGCATGATCAAGGTTTCTAAGAAGCTGTGCCAGGAAAACAGAATTCCAGGAGTGGGGGTTGGGGGTGGGATGGGGAATAGGGCTGGGAATAGGGAGCTTAGGAGTCAGAGGCAAACACCAAGTTATTTTTTGATGCAGGCGCTGCCAGTGTTCCTATCTCCTGGCCCACCCTGGAAGTGCCCAGCAGACACCAGCTAACCCTGGCTGGCCTGCATGGCAGCCGGAGGTAACACACCCACCTCAGAGCTCGCTCCCCACAGTGCTAACACCACCCTGAAGCAGCTTTCCCTGGGGTTCTTGCTACCCTGCCCCCCCCCCCCCCCCCCCCCGCTTCCTGGGATCCTTTCCTAAATATCCTACTTGCCCTAAATCCTGGTCTCAGCATCTGTCCTGGGCAAATCCTTCCTAACGAAAGTTTTCTTATTCTCAATTTCTTTTCCCGGGACAAAGCTGCCTCCTTAATCAGGGCCAAAACCTCAGCTCAGTTTTGTGCATCTCGAATACGTCTTCAGGAGATCCAAATCTTTCTGGCTCTCGTCTTCCCTCTGCGGCTGCACAGCCAATTCCTAATGCCTTTTTCAGATCACGCCCAGCTCATACCTGTGAGGACACACCTGTGTGTGTCTGCATCTCTTTCACAAGCCAAAGCCCCTGATTTTTCTAAAAATGAGAAATTTCATGCATCATTCTTTTAAACGTTTTCTTGCACAGTGCAAGAAACCCCATGACTGACCTGACTTCCTTGGGAAAGAACCCAGTGACCGCTGGTGAACTTGCTGGCCGCTGGTGCTGGCAAGGAGGTTCTCGGGTGCAGCCTCATTTTCTGGCTAACCCACGGTTCTCACGGCCAGTTCAAGCGAAAGGGGCTATTTTTCTTTAGCAGAAAACTGAAGAACATCATGTGGGAAGCAACATTGTATTTCCATAGCTTGCTGGAACATTCTCACCACCAACAGAAGAATTATTGGTGCTGGCCTAGGAGTCAGACCTAACTTGGCACTGGGAGTAATTGTTGGGGGTTTTGTCAAAATTTTGAAAGATTCCCTTTGAACTTGCTAATTAATGTAAGAGACACCGAATTAGAATGAAGCACTGAATTGTCACTGTTCAATTTGCTTAAAATTGAATTTCATCTTTCCATTTTTGTTTGTGGAGTTTTGCCACTTATTCCTGAGATTTGGCCCCACTATTGACAACAACCAATTAAAATAAAGCTCAGTGAGACAAAATGATGCCTTCCTGAAATCTAGGGTAACACTGAGATTGTTCTTCTGATTTTTTAAAAAAGATTTATTTGTTTATTTTAAAGGCAGAGTGACACAGACAGAGAGAGAGGGAGGGAGGGTTGTATGTGTGTGTGTGTGTAAGAGAGAGAGAGAGAGAGAGAGAGAATCTTCCCTCTATTGGTTCACTCTCCCAAATGGCTACAACAGCTGGTGATGGGCCAGATGGAAGCCAGGAGCCTGGGACTCCATCCAGGTCTCCTACTTGGGCTGCAAGGGCCTAAGCACTCGGGCCATCTTCCATTACTTTCCCGGGTGTGTTAGTTAGCAGGGGGCTGGATCTATCGGGAGTGGAGCAGCTGGGACTCGAACCAGTGCTTGCATATGAGATCCAGCATTTTCAGTCCTGCAGTGGGCAGGTTTCACAGAAGGGACGCTGCTCCTGCAAACACAGCAGGTCGGGCTGCCACTGCTCTGAGAGTTAATGTGAGCCCCTCCACGGCTGCTTCGTGGCCCATGATGAGGCCACACCTCCCACACCCAGGGGACTCTGGGTAGAAAACCGTTCACAGTTTTCAGACCAAGGCCTGGGACCCTAGGGGTCACAAGGAGAGAGCAAGCCCTCATCTTCCAAGCAGGAATCAATGAAATGAAATCACATTACAGCCCTAGCACCAGTCTTCATCCCACCTTGCCCATGAATGAGGAGTGCCCCAGTTCTGGCCATTGCGACCATTTCGGGAGTGGACCAGTGGATGGAAAACCCTTCTCTGTCTCTCCCTCTTTCTCTGTAACTCTCACTTTCAAATAAATAAATAAATCTCAAATAAAACCAAACAAATAAACCCCAGGGAGCAGAAGTGAGGGAGCTGGGACTCGAACCAGCACTCTGATACGGGATGCTGGTCTTGTGGGAGGCATCTTCCCGCATTGCACCACAACTCTGGGCCCCAGAGGCTCTTTCAGTTTCTGAAGAAGTCTGTGCTGGATGCCCCTTCCCCGGCCCCTCCCATCCAGACTGAGGTCAGGGCCCCGTGGTGCATCACCAGTGCCATCCTGGCCCTTCCACCTGGGGTTCCCTCTCCTCGCAAATGTCCAGTTCTCTGGCTCTTGGGTTCCAGAGCACCCATGGCCTTTGATTCCTTCTCTTGATTTGGTGGAACACAAACTCTGGGAGGCTCTTGTCAAAGAGAAAAGGGAGAAGGAATTTCTGAGAACTTGCACGTGTGAATGTGTTGGTCCGCTCTCCTGCTTCATTCATTGACGTTGAGGCTTGAATGTTTGTCCCCCTCCCCCCACCCCCAAGTTCATTGTTGGAACCTGACCCTCAATGCAATGTTATTAACAGGCGGGGCCTCTGGGAAGTTATCAGGTCTCAGGGAATAAAATTAGTGCCCTTGTGAAAGGGAGCTGACTCATCCCTCTGCCTCCGGAGGACTCAGCGAGGGGATGGCTGTGTGGAGAGTGAGCTCATCCCAGACACCACATCTATGCATGCCTTGATCCTGGAATTCTCAGCCTCTTGAACCATGAACCATAAATGTCTGGCTTGCAAGTTACCCAGTCTTAAGATTTTTTCTTTTAAAAGTTACACAGAGAGGGGCTGGTGCTGTGGTATAGCAGGTAAAGATGCAGCCTGTGGTGTCGGCATCCCATATGGGCACTGGTTTAAGTCCCGGCTGCTCCACTACGATCCAGCTCTGCTGTAGCCTGGGAAAGCAGTGGAAGATGGCCCAAGACTTTGGGTTCCTGCACCTGCGTGGGAGACTTGGAAGAAGCTCCTGGCTCCTGGCTTCGGATCGGTGCAGCTCTGGCCACTGTGGGCATCTGGGGAATAAACTAGTGAATGGAAAACCTCTCTCTCTCTCTTTTTCTCTCTGCCTCTCTGTAACTCTGCCTTTCAAATAAATAAATAAAAATCTTTAAGCAAATAATAAAGTTAAACACACACACATCCAGAGAGAGAGAGAGAGAGAGAGAGAGAGAGATCTTACATCTGCAGGTTCACTCACCAGCAGGCCACAATGGCCAGGGCTGAGTCAAACACAAACCAGGAGCCAGGAGCTTCTTCCGGGTCTCCCACATGGATGCAGGGGCCCAAGCAAATGAGCCATCTTCTGCTGCTTTCCCAGGAACATTAAAAGGGAGCTGGATCAGAAGAGGAGCAGCCAGGATGTGATCCAACACCTTTATGGAATACTGGTGTCGCAGGTGGCACCTTTACCTGCTACACCACAACACTGCCCCAACATTGCTTTTTTTAAAAGCAGGCCAAGTAGAGTAAGACAGCTGGGTATAGAATTCTAGGATGGAAATTACCCACTTTTGAAATCGAGAAGGAACTGATTTATGTCTTGTAGCTTCCAGTGTGGCTATGAAGAGGTCTGGAGAGGCTTCAGCCTTGGTCTGTGGTGTAGGCCCTTACAATTTTGCTGTAGGATGCATAGGGATTTCGTCCTAGGTCTGCTTTTACCCAGTGTGCTGGGCTCCTGAGAGGCTCAGTCGCCTGGAAGTCCCTGCCTACTCTGCAGCCAACTCTGGGCCAGCTAGGCTGTGTGTACCCACAAGGGGAGGACATGGTGTGAGGGTGCTCCCAGGCCAGCTTGGCCATATTCACCCATGAGGGGAGGCCACTGTGTGAAGGTGCACTTGGCTGGCTCCCCAGACCCTGGCAAATAGTCTTTTCGCCTTCCCAGCTGTGACAGCCTGGGGCTGGAAGGAAGCTGAGTCATTTCCTGGCTCAAATCACCAGTGGCCCAAAATGTTGTGCCTGGCAAGTGAATTTTCCACCTACCTCAAGTCGCAATGGCTTCACAGGTGCCTTAAGAACCCTCAGTCGTGGGCCGTAAAGAGCTGTGTCCCTCCCCTTGGCAGCAGCTGGCAGTTAAAAGGATTGATTGGATTGTTCAGTGTCCCTTTCTGGACTTGCCCAGGTCTCAGCCCTCCTGCCTGACCTGTGTGACTCAGGAGTGAGCAGGCAGCTATTGTGAATGGGAGACTGGCTCTCCGTCCACACGGGGTTTGGGATTTGTCAGTCATCAGGCATGGAGTCTTCTCACCAACATTTGAGTTTGCTCAAATGTTGGCTGTGCTCAGTCATGATCATGGTTGATGGTCCTTTCTCCCTTCAAGAAAGACCTAGGGGCATTGTTAGTGAAATGGTGCTGTCTTATCTGAGGTGCCATCTTAAGCCCCAGGCACCGTGTTAAGCTCTGGCCCAGCCTACATCTTGTACAATAAGCTTTGGCCCTAAGCCCAGCCTGGCTTCTTAGAAGTCAGGTGACCAAATGGTCCAACCATAAGCATCCATTCCACCCCCACCCTAATGAGATTTGCTGCTCCCACTTCCCTACCCATGCAAGGCTATAACAAGACCTGTTTCTCACACACTTCTCTTTCTCTGTTGCCCTCTCTCCAGCCTGTCGGGGTCGGGTCTTCCATCCCACCTCCCACCACTGACAATAAACCTTTTCCCTTACTACGGTGCTTGGTGTGTTTTGTGGTGGCCTTTCAGGCTTTTAATGGGAAAAGAATGGCTGCGGATTGAAGGCTCATTCTGGAAGTTGAGGTAATGGACTTTCTCCATGGGGCATGTATGTCTCTGCACCAGGGTGGCAGGCAGGTGTCACGGTCCCCACTTGACAGTGAATGAACTGAGACTCTGAACATTTCAGGGAGCTTGCAGGGATCAGATTGACTGTCTTGGTCTTTTTGCTTCAAGTTCCCTGTCTCTCCCCACCCTTGGGTCTTCAGACATAACTACTAACATATATATTGACATATATATGCTCATGGATGAGGAAGGCTTTGGCAACCTGTGAGCTGATCCTGTGAGATGAACATGAAGGCTGGGCCTCTCTCCTGGGGATGGGTGGCTGTGTCCCTGTCAGGGCAAGTCATGCAGGATAAGAATAGGTCTTCAGGGCTGGCGCTGTGGCTCAGAGGGTTAAGTTGCTTTGCTGGCATCCCATAATGAGTGCTGGTTCAAGTCCTGGCTGCTCCACTTCCAATCCAGCTCTCTGCTAATGCACCTGGGAAAGCAGCAGAAGATGGCTCAGGTGTTTGGGACTCTGCCACCCATGTTGGAGACCCAGATGGAGTTCTGGGCTCCTGGCTTTGGTCTGGCCTTGCCCTGCTGTTGTGGCCATTTGGAGAATGAAGCAGAGAATAGAAGATCCCCCGCCCCTTCAAATGAATAGAATTTTTTTTAAAAAAGATTTATTTATTTATTTGAAAGGCAGAGTTACAGAGAGGCAGAGGGAGAGAGAGGTCTTCTATCTGCTTGCTCACTCCCCATATGGCCTCAATGGCCGGAGCTGCATCAATCCGAAGCCAGGAGCCAGGAGCTTCCTTCCGGTCTCTCATGCAGATGCAGGGGTCCAAGGACTGGGGCCATCTTCTGCCGCCTTTGTAGGCACATTAGCAGATAGCTGGATCAGAAGTGGAGCAACTGGGACTTGAACCAGCACCCACATGGGATGCCAACACTGCAGATGGTGGCTTTACCCACAATGCCACAGTGCTGTCCCCCAAATGAATAGAAATTTAAAAATGTTTTTTAAAGAAATCCCTGCTCCTCCACTGAGCCTGGACTGAGCCTGGGCTCTGGCATTAGCCAGGCCACTGCTGTGCACCTGTGGTCTCCCACCTGTAGGATGGGTACAGAGATGCTGGACTATTTACAGATCATGGGGCTCTGCAAAGACCTTTCATGAGTCAGCTGCGTGTTAAGCAGCTTTAGAAACTGCAAAGCCCATGTCCATGTAATTTTCTTTCTCCCATCCCTTCAACATCTTTGGTATGGATAGAAACACAGCTGTCCACCCAGGGGTTGCTGGACATCGAAGGAGCTGCAGGGTTTTGTGTCCATGTGACATTGTTACTCTCAGAACACAGAGTGGTCTGCGTTTCCCTGCCCTGGCCCTGGCCACTCGCCTTGGCATGGGGTGACAAAAGGCGTCTCCTGGAGCCCGCGCCGTGGAAACAGCGCTGCTTCCTCCCGGCTGGGAGTGGCGCTCACAGAGCTCAGCCAGGATGGAGGGCAGGGCTGGAGGAAGCGGGGGAGGCTGGGCTCATCTCCTCTTGACCTCTGTCCAGCTTTGTGGGTGATGAGGCATCTGTTTCTGTGGCCACTGTATCCAAGCTTCCAGGCTTAGCCACGCTGGCTGGGTCTTATCAACCACAGGTGACATCATGGGATCAGCCGTGACTGGGAAAGGTGCACAGTTGGGAAGAGGGGGCAAGGTTTGGAGTGAGCCTCCCTGGGTGGAACAGTCAAGTTCATCTTCCCGAGTGGGTCTTGATATCCTGGCTGACGCAGACCCGTGGATGCAGCCCAGCACAACTCCCATGTGTTAAAGCATGAGGGTCCTAGGGCCCTGAGCACTTAACACACTTGCCACTGGCTGGGGGCAGTGCCAGTGGGGATGGAGGATAGAGAGGCTTAGGGGAGGAAGCGACTGGGACGCAGCTCAATGGCCACTAAGTGTCAGGGCTGGATTGGGGCCTGGGCATCTGACCCTGGAGTCTCTGTGGTTGCATCACTGGCTGCTGAGTCTGTTTTTTTTTTTTTTTTTTAAAGATTTATTTATTTATTTGAAAGTCAGAGTTACACAGAGAGAGGAGAGGCACAGAGAGAGAGAGAGAGAGAGAGAGAGAGAGGTCTTCCATCTGCTGGTTCACTCCCCAATTGTCCACAACGGCCGGAGCTGGGCCGATCTGAAGCCAGGAGCCAGGAGCTTCCTCTGGGTCTCCCATGTGGGTGCAGGGGCCCAAGGACTTGAGCCATCTTCTACTGGTTTCCTAGGCCATAGCAGAGAGCTGGATTGGAAGTGGAGCAGCCGGGACCCTAACTAGCACCCATATGGGATGCTGGCACTGCAGGTGGTGGCTTTACCTGCTACACCATGGCAGCGTCTCTGCTACTGAGTCTTTTTGGTCCCCTGTTGCTAAGAGCAACCCGTGTAGACATCAGAGGTGTCTGGGTCGAGGAGTATCCGCTCAAAGTCCACAGCTGCGAGGAACTGCAGCATCGTAGGATGGGCCTCAATTCCATATGACGGGGGGATGCTTTGAACATGGGGGAAGAGACACAGAGGCAGAGAACAGAGTGGGGTCACCATGAGCCCAGGGAGGGGGCTTGCAGCTGCCTGGAGTTGGAAGAGGTGGGAGGATTCTCCCACAGACATGCTGGAGGGCATGTGGCTCTGCCCACACCTTGCTCTTGGACTTGTGCAAGAATACATGCAAGTGACCTGGATTTGTTGTCATTGTGGGAGCAGCCCTAGGACCCTAGGACACACACACACACACACACACACACACACACACACGGTGTTTGGAGATGACTTTGTAAAAATGCAAGTCCTATTGGATTATTTCGGATTTCCCTTCTTAAAACCCAGAGTCTCCATGGCACCTGCTTTGGGCCCCGCCCGCGTTCCTGGGGGTGAGCTGCTGCTTCCTGCTACTCCTCCCTGTCTCTCCAATCTGGCCGATGGGTCCTAACAGGGTTCTCTTGAGTGCCCGGTCCCCTCTTGCGCAGAAGAGAGGGAGCCTCCTGAACCTGGAGCTTTCTCAGAGGCTGAGGGTAGGCAGACTGAGGCCAGCAAGCCGTGGAGAGGTAGCACCATGCAGAGCCCAGGCCCGGCAAGTCTCCTAGCCAAGCATGGACGCTGGAGGAGACCTGAACAGGCAGGTGCATGGTCTCTGGGGAGAGAGGCCGCAGAGAACACTAGGCCAGTGAAGTCTCATGCAGGTCAGGCAGGAGCCGGGTTGCCAGCATCTGTGATTTAAAATCTGAAAGCATCCCATGGCCAGGAAGCGATGGCTTTGTCTGTATTTCACCTATGAGCGTGCATGGCCCAGGACAACCCCACCTGGCTCCCCCCAGGATTAGGTGCTGGGGGGAACAGCACAGAGCTCAGGGTCTTCTTACCCACTGGCTCCCTTTCTTACGTCACAGCCAGGGCCACGTGACGACTGCTGACCACCCTGGGCTCAGCCCTGGGCATTGCTGGTGTGGGTGGGATGGGCAGCTGTGTCCACTGTACAGCCTACACTCTCTCTTCGTCCTCTGTTCCTTGGTGGCTACTCATGGGCTTCAGCCCACCCTCAAGAAGGAGAAGGGAATTCAGGCCACTGCTTGGGGTGAATGTCTATGTGTATCGCTGTGGACCCTATTTTAAATGCACTCCTGCACATTCCCATCTCTGTTCTGCTGTACTTGGCATTTGTGGTCTTGCTGTGGGTGTCTGTGCGTGTGTGTGTTCAAGTGTGTGCTTGTGCTTTGTGTTTGTGTAGGTTCAAGTGTTAGCATGTGTTCATGTGTGTGTGTTATGGTGTTTTTGTGTTAGCGTGCATGTTCATGTGTGTTCGTGTGTGCTACATGTGTTCATGTGTTTGTATGTTCACGTGCTTGTTCATGCATGTTTGTGTGTATGTTTTGTGTGTTCTTGTTTGTGTTCCTGTGTGCCATATGTGTGTGTTTGTGTGTTCCTGTGTCTATGTTCCTGTGTGTGGTATGCATGTTTGCATGTTCATGTGTTTGTATGTTCAGGTATGTCTCTGTTCATATATGTGTTTAATGTATTTGTATGTTCATGTATGTACTTGTGTGATGCCATGGGTTTGCATGTTCATGTATGTTCATATGTGTTTGTGTATTTGCGTGTTTGTGTCTTGCTCCTGCATGTGGTATGTATGTATTTGTGTGCCTGTGTTCTTGTGTGTGTTTGTTCATGTGTTTGTATGTTCATATGTGTTCATGCATGTTTGTGTTCCTGCATGTGGCATGTGTGTGTGTGTTCCTGTGTGTGGTATATCTGTTTGTGTGTTTCCTGTTTTTCTCCCTATTAGTAGTAGGACGTCAGCTCCAGCAGAGCAAGGGGTAGGAGTGAGGTGGAGAGGGGGCTTGGGAGGGAGGGAGAGACCCTTGCCTCATCCCTGTCCTTGCCAGCTGCCAGCTGTGACCTTGGGCCACCTGCGGGTGTATCTGAGCTCCAGCAGCTGAGGAAACCTGACTTTTAGGGCCGCTATGTGAGGGTAATGGGGACGCCAGAGCCCAGGAGGCACCTGGTCATTTTTTCCAAAAGTTCCTTGCAATGGTTGAGGACAAAACTGATCTTGTTTTATTTCTCAGCATACTTGGCATCTCCTCAAAAGACTTCCCTCCCTCCCTCCCTCCTGGTTTCCCAATTGGGTGCTCTCTCGGTCTCTGCTTCTTCTGTTCTGAGTTCCCTGTGCACCGACCACAGGTTGACACCTGCAGGGCAGGGTGTGACTCGAGGCCTCTGCCTTTGTGCCACCTCTGGCCCAGCTTTCCCTTGGCTCTCCCATGTGATTTTCTGCTCCTTTCCCAATGTGGGATTGCTTCCAGGCCTTGGCTTCTGCGAGGCTTCTCGGTACCCTAAACACCAAAGCTACCCAAGACCTTGCAAAGAAAGGACGGCACCCCGAGGCAGCTGTGGTTGCAGGCTGGCTGCCGTGTGGAGGCCCGGAATTCCTTAACAGCCATGGGGGGAAGTGAGTCCCAGCTGCAGCCCAAGGCAACCCTTCTCTTCCTCTGTGCTGGAACACGGAAGCCGGGGAGCCTCAACGCTGGGAGGGCCTGTGAAGTTCTCCAGACTTGCTTCAGAAGTTGGGGGGCATTGCTTAAGGCCTGATTTCAGGGGACATAGGAGTCCAGAGATCCAGTGGTTAACATTTCAAGGCTCAAGGTCAAGTACTAGCCAGCACAAGAAGTGAGTTATATGAACCTCCAATGGAGTAAATCACAGGGAACCAAATGAAGCAGCTGCAGAGCCCAACACAACCTGACGACTCTGTGGTTTTCCATGACCTCTGCCAATGTCATCTGTTGCATGTAGGGAACGCTGGCTTCTGTGTGTTTCTTCCCCACTCTGCCTTCAGTGACATCACCCTGGCAGCGTGGAGTTGGCCCTGTGGACACATTCACACCACGGAAATGAGTCAACACCATATCACACACCAGGGTTTCTGTTTACCGGAGAGCCGGCTGTTCAGCTGCCACCAGCACCACTCCATCTGCCGCATCACACTGCACCAGGATTTCTGTAACTGGGCTCAGACTTGGGGTACGGAGACAGCCCAGCCAGGTAGAATCTACAGAATGGGTTTGGAAGATGCTGCCCAGCCCAGCCCCCGTGCAGAGCAGGGATTTCTGCTCCCTGGTACCCAGCCAGGGCTTGACAACCTCCAGCGGCAGAGGACTCAGCATTACTCAGCAATCACCGGGAGAACCTGGCCAGCCCATCCGCTCACAAAGTGCTGAGGTCTTCCTCATGGTGTCCTTGTTTCATTGCAGCAAACCTGGAAGCTCATTGCCCCTCACATGAGTCCTTCTGTCTTTGGGACTCCTCCATCTCTCTCTCGCTTTTTTCTAAGATTTTATTTATTTGAGAGACAGAGTTACAGACAGCGAGAGGGAGAGACAGAGAGAAAAGTCTTCCTTCCGTTGGTTCACTCCCCAGATGGTTGCAACGGCTGGAACTGCGCAGATCCAAAGCCAGGAGCCAGGAGCTTCTTCCGGGTCTCCCAGGCAGGGGGCAGGGGCCCAAGGACTTGGGCCATCTTCACTGCTTTCCCAGGCCCTAGCAGAGAGCTGGATGGGAAGAGGAACAGCTGGGACTAGAACCGGTGCCCATATGGGATGCCGGCACCGCAGACGGAGAACTAACCTACTGCGCCATAGCGCCGGCCCCTCCTCTGTCTCTTGCTATTCTTCATTATGAGGCACTGGGCACTTCTGTGTTGGAGAGTCTGCCTGACTCTCATCTGTCCTCCAGAGAAGAGCCCACTGGGTAGCAGTCCAGAGAGGTCTAGTCTACACAGTTCCTAATGCTTCGATCACCTGTGGGTGGCCAAATCCTTGCTAAACACCATCAGAGTTGTTTGGCCAATACGGCACTGGTTCCATCAAATGACTTATTTTCTTTTTTTCCTAGTTATGAGTAAACCACCTCACCTAAATGTCCATCAATCGTTTTAGGGGATGAGATCCTCAAACAATGACCGTTCTTGTGACACTCAGAATAGAATCTTCAGACACATTGATTCTAGAAACCCACACTCTTCTGCCAATGGCAGTTTCTGTTTTTTGCAGATATCAGGATTTTGCAAGAAACAAATTGACGAGCTAAATTCTTTCCCAACTGACCTGCGACTTGGAATGGAACCTTCACCAAGTAATTTCTTAATAAGGATTTTTTTTTTTTACCATCCTGGATCATGTGCTACCTCCTGCTTGGTTTTTTTTTTTTTTTTTGACAGGCAGAGAGGACAGTGAGAGAGAGAGACAGAGAGAAAGGTCTTCCCTTACCGTTGGTTCACCCTCCAATGGCCGCCGCGGCCGGCGCGCTGCGGCCGGCGCACCGTGCTGATCCGATGGCAGGAGCCAGGAGCCAGGTGCCTTTCCTGGTCTCCCATGGGGTGCAGGGCCCAAGCACCTGGGCCATCCTCCACTGCACTCCCTGGCCACAGCAGAGAGCTGGCCTGGAAGAGGGGCAACCAGGACAG
Source organism: Oryctolagus cuniculus (assembly GCF_964237555.1). NCBI lineage: Eukaryota > Metazoa > Chordata > Mammalia > Lagomorpha > Leporidae > Oryctolagus > Oryctolagus cuniculus. Next base: position 47,518,899 of record NC_091442.1, on the reverse strand, counting down.
AATCTGGTGCCCCGACCGGGACTAGAACCCGGTGTGCCGGTGCCGCTAGGCGGAGGATTAGCCTAGTGAGCCGCGGCGCCGGCCCCTCCTGCTTGTTTTAATTCTGCAGGATACCTCTGATTTGTGTTCCACGTCATGCTTTGCCCTATGTCTTGGCACAGCTGGAATTTCGACATCATAATTCTTTCTCGGTAAACATATGTCCCTTCCCTTTGAGCTCTTCTGCGTGTCATGTCCAACTACTAGCGTGGTCATTGTCGAAGTTCAAGTGCAGCACTGGGAGAGTGAAGCTGATGGTTCTGCGGCATCCTGGAACCCCTTGCAGGCTGGTGAAGATGAGCTCAAGGGACACCTTGTGGATCCTCATTCAGCAGCCAAGTGACTGAGATGTGGCCAGGACAATGGCAACCGTCATTATCTGTCTCTCCTTGTCCTCGTGAATGTCCTTAGTGGGCTGAAAGATGCCATTGGTTACAACGAGAAGCCTTACAAGCACACAGTTTCCGGAGCCACAAAACACCCACTGGGATTAAGTCTTTATGTATCTGGCTTACTACAAGCTTCAAGCCCTTTCAAGGTCACGCTCATCTCCAGGGCCAGCCGCTACCCGCTGCACTGGGAAGGGAACCATTAGCTGCTCATCTCTGTTCTTCTGTTTTGGGGGACAGAGTTCAGTTCAGACGTCCCAGGCCTGAGGAAGGAGGATGAGGTTGGTGGCAGGCAAGCAGCGTCGGGGACAGGGGCATTTTTCCTTGATTCCAGCTGCTGTGGGCAGTTGACTCTCAATGGTTCTTCATGATTTTACCCTCAATGGGGTGAAATCCCATATGAGTGCCGGCTGGAGTCCTAGGTGCTCCACTTCCAATACAGCTCTCTGCTAGGGCCTGGGAAAGCAGTGGAAGATGACCCAAGTCCTTGGGCTCCTACACCCATGTGGGAGACCCGGAAGAAGCTCCCGGCTTCAGATTGGCCCAGCTCCAGCTATTGTGGCCATTTGGGGAGTAAACCAGCAGATGGAAGACCTTTCTCTCTGTCTCTCATTCTCTCTGTCTGCAACTCTACCTCTCAAATAAATAAATCTTTAAATTTAAAAATTAAAAAACCCATCAGAGCCCCTACTACATGCCAGGCGGTGTCATGGTATCTCACTCACTGAGGTCTCACTGGAGAACTTGGGGCAGTGTCAATGGTTTTCTTTCGTGCTAACATTTGATGGGAGGTGGCACTCGGCTGTCTCCAGCGTCTGAGCCAGCATTTGTTCTATTTGTTAATACGTTACGTCTGTGGTGGGGTTGCTGGTGTCTAAAGACCGAGACCAATGGTGGCCGCTCCTGTGGTGGTCCATGCTTTGCAGGTGGCTGGGTTCAGATTTTGCTCTGGGAGAGTCACTTAATTTCTTAAAGATGTGATTTCTTCACTCTCAAAGTGGTGATCCTTCATAGAGTACTAGGGATTTTCATAAGAACATGAAGGGGCTGCTCTGTGGCACAGTAGGTTAGGCATCTGCAACCATAGTAGGTTAGGCAACCTCTTCCCACCACTGCAGTGCCAGCATCCAATATGGGAGCCAGTTTGAGTCCTGGCTTTTCCACTTCGGATCCAGCTTCCTGGTATTGCACCTGGGAAAGCAATAGAAAATGGCCCAAATGCTTGGGCCCCTGCACGCATGTGGGAAGACCCAAAGGAGGCTTCTGGCTCCTGGCTTCAGATTGGCCTGGCTCCAGCCATTGCAGCCATTTGCAGAGTGAACCAGTGGATGGAAGACCCCCTCCTCCCTCTCCCTTTCTCTCTCAGTCTGGAGAATATATATATATATATATATATATATGTATATATATATATATTCCTAGCTGGGAATGCCTGGGTTCGAGCCCTGACTGATTCCAGCTTCCTGCTAATGTGCCTGGGAGGCAGCCAGTGATGGCTGCAGTAAGTGGGTCTCTGCCACTCCAGTGGGAGACCCGGGTTGGGTTTTGGGCTCCTGGCTTCAGCCTGGCCCAGTCTTGGCTGTTTCGGTCATTTGGGGAGTGAACAGCAAATGGGAGTTCTCTTCCTGTCTCTGCCTTTCCAATGAATACATTTAAAAAGTTTTAAGATTTAGTTTTCAAAAAGAGATGGCACTGCAGGGAGAAAATTAGCGGTGTCCATGACAACAATCATGGAAATAATCACTCTCAGAATAGGAATACTGGGGCATCGCTGTGGCATAGTGGGTTAAGACGACTCCTGCAATGTCGGCATCCCATGTGGGCACCGATTCGAGTCCCAGCTGCTTCACTTCCAATTCAGCTCCCTGCTAATGCAACTGTGAAAGCAGTTGAAGATGGCTCAGGTGCTTGGGTCCCTGCACCTGCGTGGGAGAACTGGAAGAAGCTCCTGGTTTTGGCCTGGTTCCACTCTGGCTGTTGTGGTCGTTTAGGGAGTGAACCAGCAGATGGAAAACCTCTCCCTCTCCCTCTCTGTAACACTGCCTGTCAAATAAATAAACCTACAAAAGAGAGAATTATCTAAAAAAAGAATGAAAGTAATGGCAACAGGGAGCTCACAATTTACTTTTTCTGAGTTTGTGGGTGAGAATTTTTTTTTTTTTGACAGATAGAGTTAGACAGTGAGAGAGAGAGAGACAGAGAGAAAGGTCTTCCTTCTGTTGGTTCACCCCCCAAATGGCTGCCATGGCTGGTGCTGTGCCGATCCGAAGCCAGGAGCTGGATGCTTCTTCCTGGTCTCCCATGTGGGTGCAGGGGCCCAAGCACTTGGGCCATCTCCACTGCCTTCCCGGGCCACAGCAGAGAGCTGGACTGGAAGAGGAGCAGCTGGGACTAGAACCCAGCTCCCATGTGGGATGCCGGTGTCGCAGGCAGAGGATTAACCAAGTGAGCCATGGCGCTGGCCCCAATGTGGGTGAGAATTTTAAGTCCTTGTCCTCACGTGTTCCTTTTTGGGCCAGACACAGGCAAACAGCACCCACAGTGTCTGTTCATTCTCTTGGAGGCCAAGTGAGTGTGAGTTACTTCCTAGGTGTTTCTATGAGGGTGTTTTGCACGAGAGATTGAATCGGCGGACAGAGTAAAGCAGAGTGCCCGCCTCTGTGTTGTGGGCCATGTCCAATCAGTGGAAGGAACGAACAGAACAATGCCTGATCCCGCCCTAGATAAGGGAGAATTCTACCTGTCTGATGGTCCTTCCTCTTCAAACTGGGCCCTTGGCTTTTTCTGACCCTGGACCAGAATGGAAACATGAGCCCCCCACCCCCCCCCACCCCCCCAATCTCCAGTTTGCAGTGGCCTCTGCAGATCTGGGGACTTGCCAGTCTCCATAATCATCTGAGCCAGTTCCTTCTTTCCTTCTAATAGCTGCTCTCCCTATCAATGTCCACATCCCATCAGCTCTGCTTTTCTGGAGAACTCTGGCTAATATCTGCTGAAACTCACCAGAAGGACATCGCCTAGGCTAACCTGGATCGTAAATCACAATACCCTAGTTTTTTCTTCCCAGAAGGAATTCTTAGACTTCTCCCTTTGCTCAGTAGCTGATCAAAATGTTTCTCATCAAATGAATATTGTTCTAGCCTAACAGAGCGATTCTAGGAGTAACAGGAACTCCTCAGGCAAATTGGTAATTTTTGGTTGGAGAGTTCAGATGTACATGATTTTGTGTGTGTGTGTGTGTGTGTGTGTGTGTGTTTCTTTTCTGCAGTTAGCAAAAAGATACTCATTGAGCACCTGCTATGTGCTGGCTTGAGCACCTGCTATGTGCTGGATGCCAGAGGTGCCTGTGTCTCAGAAGTGATTCTGGCCGGCGCCGTGGCTCACTAGGCTAATCCTCCGCCTTGCGGCGCCGGCACACCGGGTTCTAGTCCCGGTCGGGGCGCCGGATTCTGTCCTGGTTGCCCCTCTTCCAGGCCAGCTCTCTGCTGTGGCCAGGGAGTGCAGTGGAGGATGGCCCAAGTCCTTGGGCCCTGCACCCCATGGGAGACCAGGATAAGTACCTGGCTCCTGCCATCAAATCAGTGCAGTGCGCCGGCCGCAGCGCGCTGGCCGCAGCGGCCATTGGAAGGTGAACCAACGGCAAAGGAAGACCTTTCTCTCTCTCTCTCTCTCTCTCTCACTGTCCACTCTGCCTGTCAAAAAAAAAAGTGATTCTGACCCAGTGTGGTCTGAAGCTCCCTGAGGAACTGGGCTCCTCCATGATGCTACTTTGTCCCAAGTCTGCTTAAAGTTTGGTCTCAGGGTCCCCTGCTTAGTTCACTGTTTGTCACAGTTGTGTTGTGGCTCCTACATAAAGGAGCTCATCACGTGGGGATTTTAATGCCAACGTTCCAGCTGGGAACCCATAGGAAGATGAATCTGAGATTGTCTGGGATGATGGAGACCGCTGGGCCTCCAGGTTTCCCCCAAGTCAGTGTCGCCTCAGTCCATATTGTCTCTACACACCCCATTGCTACACTGCATGTGTGGGTTTCCTCTCTGTACTTACAGGATGCCATGGAGGGGTTAGGTGGCCATGTACCAGCACCATTTCTAGCCAAAGACAGCCGTCCCTGGAATAATCATCATTATTCCTGGAATAATGACTTTGTATCCACAAAGCAAATGCTAAGACCTGCTGCTACAGCCATGTTGTTTGCTGACCCCACCTTGTCCCACCCCTGAGGCCTCCTGATCACAGCCAGCACCTGCTTCACCTCCACCTCCACCTCCACCTTCCTCCTGACAGCAGCAGAGAAACGCTGGAATGTGTGTGTGCATGTGTGCATGTGCACATGTGTGCACGTGGATATGTATCTATGTATGTGTACATGTATATATATATGTGTGCATGTATGTATATATGTGTGTGTGCATGTGTGTATCTAAGAGCTTGCCCTTGTTCTTAGGAACTACACATCGATATCATCAGCAGTCCATTAGGGGATAGTTTTTCCAACTGACTCTCTAACGGTCCAGGAAAAATAGATTTTATTTATATATTATAAATTATAACATAATAATTACATGCAATATGATATATAATATTGTCTCTACATTAAAAATATACAGAGAGAATGATAAAACAGCAAAATGCAATTAACTGGTGAATCTGGGTAAAAGGCAGAGGAGTTCTTTGTTCTTTTTTTTTTTTTAGATTATTTATTTAAAGGCAGAGTGACAGAGTTACAGAGAGAGACACACACACACAGAGCTCTTTCATCTGCTGGTTTACCCTCCAAATGGGCACAGTGGCCAAGTCTGGGCCAAGCAGAAGCCAGGAGCCAGGAACTCCATCTAGGTGGTCTTGTTTCAAAAACAGTACCTGGGCCATCATCTGCTGCTTTCCCAGGCACATTAGCAGGGAGCTGAATTGGAGGCGGAGCAGCAGGGACTCGAACCAGTATTTCAATACGGGATGCTGGTGTCACATGTGGTGGCCAGACCTTGTATTATTTTTGCTACTTTACATTTGAAATTATAAAGTGAAAGGTTGCCAAAAAATGGAGAAAGCAAGCCTCAGTTGTGTATATCACCAGGAAGTTTGCTCTAACTAGAGGAGAGGAAATAAAATCGTGCTGGTTATTTTTCAGCCATTGCTTATTTATTGTCCTTATTTTTCTTAACACTACCAGGCTTTCCCTCATCCATGGTGGGACTTGTGCTGAAAAGACAGGAAAGACAAGCCTGCTCAGATCATGACTGCCATTCCTCTTGCTAACACACGGTGTCGCTGCTGAGGACAGCCTGCGCAGGTGCATCCCCGGCTGGCCTGGGTCTGGATGAAAGCTCTCGGCAGAGCAGCGTGCTGTAGAGAGGACAGGGAGATGGGCAGCCTCTGAGTGGCCGTGACGAGGCTTCGTGGTGTGGCAATGGTTTGGACCCTGATGGACAGATAGCTGTCGTTAGAGGAGAGGACAGGAGCGGCATGCTGGAGAAGTCCCTGCCACTTGCAGAATTGTGCACGTGGGGTGAATCCAGCACTAATGATGGCCAGGGGCACAGAACAAGGAACTGATTTTCAGGGCGGGGGAGATGATAGTTTGGGTTCCTGGGACTATTGGCTTGTTTGTAAGCTGAGCCTGCGGCAGGCACTGCACACTACACGGTGAACTAAAGAAGAGCAGCCGCTACACATTGAGTGTGAGTTCTTGCAATCCTTCCTCCCACCTCGTATCATGATCTCTGCAGTATGATCCGGCAGCTCCATCTTGCTCTGATCCCTCTTGAACCTGAGCAGAACTTGTGATGGGAGAAAGTGGTATTGACCCTGTGCCAATTCCAAGACTGGGCCCCATGGTGCTGCAGAAGCTAACAGGTGAACCTGTAATTAAGGTAGACTCTAGGCAAAAGAGAGATAAAACTATTGTTAACTCAGCCTTGGTTATGGTCTGGTTTCCAGTTGGACAAGACAGTCGCAAACGAACAAACAAGCAAGAAACCTCCTGCCTCTGAACTTCTTGGGGGGCCCATTGTTTCCTTAATTGCTTTGTAGTCCCAGCCTGCTCCAGCTGCCAAGATACTCCACCTCCCAAAACTCCCATTCTGCCCACCCGGCCAACAGGACTGCAGCCTGCAGTATACTCATCTAAGTGGAAAAGTCATGAGGAACCAATAAGAGCTGCACACCCACCAGCCCTCCACTTGCAACTGCAGCCCTGAGTGGGAAAGCTGGTGGAGACCTCTCTCACGTCCTTTCTTTAGAATACACTTTTGGCTGGCGCCGTGGCTCACTAGGCTAATCCTCCACCTTGCGGCACCGGCACACCAGGTTCTAGTCCCGGTCGGGGCGCCGGATTCTGTCCTGGTTGCCCCTCTTCCAGGCCAGCTCTCTGCTGTGGCCAGGGAGTGCAGTGGAGGATGGCCCAAGTCCTTGGGCCCTTGCACCCCATGGGAGACCAGGATAAGTACCTTGCTCCTGCCATCAGATCAGTGCAGTGCGCCGGCTGCAGCGCGCCGGCTGCGGTGGCCATTGGAGGGTGAACCAACAGCCAAAGGAAGACCTTTCTCTCTGTCTCTCTCTCTCACTGTCCACTCTGCCTGTCCAAAAAAAAAAAAAAAAAAAAAAAAAAAGAATACACTTTTGCTTGGTGCCTCAGGCTACTCTCCCCAGTCTGTAGATTGCCTTCCTGCAAATAAAGATCTCCTTTGGCAATGTTCAGCGAGATTAGGATGATTTGGGTCAACAGTGCCACGTGTGGCTTACTCTGTCCTTGGAAGCCCGGCTAGTTACCCTGAATAGAAGCTTGTCCCAGCCTGCTGGTGGGTGAGAGACGCTGGCAGCTGAGGCAAGCCGTCCATGCCAACTGTAGTGAGGCTGAAAGATGCATCAACCCTTCCTAGAAAGTGCACGATGTTCACCCCCTGGTCCCACAGCCTGCAGATAACTTGCTTTCCACAATAGAATGGGTTTTATGTGTGTGATTAAATAAAGGATTTGGGATGGAGAGAGTATCCTAGCTTATCCTATGGGGTTCAGAGGATCTCACCGCCATCTTTTGCCATCTCTGTTTTGAGTAATTGTTTTCCAATGGGGGCACGTGCGGTGGACTCTTGGTGGTATGATTGGGCTGGGAGAGGAGACACGTGGCTGGAAGGATGGGTGGAGTCATATTGAACTGTGTCCCGCACCTGCCGCAGGCTCCATGAGCAGGGTGCTAGCCTACAGCTGCCTGTTCGCTGCATGTTTTAGGCTCCCTAGAGGATTGGGCTGATTAGGAGTTGGTACAAAGAAGCTGGGAAGCCAGGTGGAGACCTTGGCTGTGGAACCCAGGGAAGGCTGTGGTGAAAGCCCTTAAGAGGAGTGGGGCCTCTGGAATTAGGACTGGCTGGACAAAAACGCTGACTCAGCTCCATTGCAGGTCAAGAGGTGGCAGAGTCGGGAGAAGATGGCAGAGGGCAGAGGCACTGCAGGGAGCAGGCGGAATGACTGCCCATGCTGCACCTTCATGTCTGCACAAATGCGAGCAGGAGGGGTGTCCACGTGGTTGACTGAACAAGCTGCAGGCAGTCTAGCCTATATAGGAATCCTCAAACCCACTCAGATCCAGCCTTCCTTGGGCTGAGGGAGGGCAGGGACAGGAAGGGCAGAGGCTTTTCCAGGGTGGAAGTGTCACAGAGAAGTCAGATTTGCGGAGCAGTGTTGACCGGAGCAGCTGGTAACCAGCAACACACGATGCACTTGTACAAAGCCCAAAAGGCATGGAGTCGGAAACATGCTGGGTGCATCAGACTATGGGGCCCAGGACAGGAAGTTCTGCCTCCTTGATACGGTGGAAATGCTTCCAGCAGGGGCCAGACAAGTGCCTCTTGCCTGGAGCATTCTGGGACTGGCTGCTGTGCGCTGTGGGGACACAGGTGGGTACACGCAGTAAGGGCACCTTGTCTGCAGCCGACAGAAATCCTATGTCCCAGCTCTGGGGTACCCTCTTCCAGAAAAGAGGGTGTGAGTAACAGGAATGACACTGTACTCACAGACCGTGCCTTGACATACCCTGGACCAGGTGGCATGTGTCCATTTGGTCATCCTGAAAGCAAACCCAAGACACAGCACTGGAGGCAGATGGGTTACCCGGTGGGAGAGGGGAGGTGAGACAGGAGGAGAGACTCTGTTAGCTGCACCTGTATTTTTGGCTTGTTTGACTTTGAACAGTTTCTACAAATTTATTTGCCAGGCAGAGAGATAGACAGACAGACAGACAGACAGAGAGCTCCAAGCTGCTGGTTTACTCCCCAAGTGCCTGCAACAGCTGGGAGTGGGCCAGGGACTGGGAACTCATTCTCGGTCTCCCACGTGGATGGCAGGGACCCCAACTGTGGGAGCCATCAGCGGTCTCCTCCCAGGGTACACCTTAGCAGGAAGCTGCCACCAAGGAGCAGAGCTGGGACTTGAACCCGGGCCTCTGACATGGGATGCGGATGTTTTAATCAGGGCAGTGATGTGGCTGCTGTGCCAAATGCTAGCCCCTCTATTATCATGCTTTATTCACTCAGGAATATGTATCCTTTTCTCACTTCCCTGGGGTCTGGAACTGGTGTGCTGCCAAGGTAGATGGATGTTTTCAAGTTTCTTTCCCTGCTGTCCTTCTGCCACCTAAAGTATCCTGAAAAATCTCTGCTCCACAGATGCCAGCAGGCGTGCTCAGTGGTGTGTGTGTTTGCATTTGTGGCTCTGTGTGTAGCTGCTGCTGTGTGTTTGTGTGTGCTTGTGTGTATCTGTGTGTCTGTATTTGGGTATGTGGGTATGTTTTGGTGTGTGTGTTTATGTACATAAGTGTGTCTCTGTGTGCATATGTATGTGTTTTTATATGTGTATGCATTTGTGTATCTCTGTGTGTATTTGTGTGTGTATATATTTGTGTTGGTGCTTGTGTGTATATACTTACATATATATGTGTGTCTGTGTTTGTCTCTGTGTGTTTGTATTTGCATATGTTTTGATATGTGTGTATACATACATGTGTCTCCATGTTTGTGTGCATATGTGTGTATGTATTGTTTGTGTATGTGTCTGTGTTTTTGAATGTGTCTGCCTATTTCTGTTTTTGTATATGTGTGTTTGTGCATATTTATGTTTGTGCTTGCGTGTCTATGTGTGTGCTTGCATGTGTATGTGTGCTTTTGTGTTTGTGTATACGTGTATGTTTTGGTATGTGTGTATTTGTGTGTGTGCAAGTGTGTATCTGCATGCATATATGTGTCTGTGTATTTATATGTGTGTCTTTGTGCATTTGTATATCTCTGTGCTTTTGTGTACGTGTGTCTGCGTATATGTTTGTGCTTGTGTATCTGTGTGTACGTGTGGGGGTCTTTTGGCTTGTATGTCTGTGTCTGTGTGTTTGTGTGTCTTTGGATATGTGTGTGTCTGTGGGCACCCACAGGTGAAGTCCCTTAGGTGAAGATGAGAAGGAACACGAGGGGATCTCTTCTGCAGACTCCCAGAGTCATAACTGTGGGGTGCCATCCCAGACCTGGTGATGGGGGGATCCTTTGTTCTCACCATTCGGCTGCAGGTTCATGCTTGCTTGGGGCCTAAGATCCAAGGTGGGCGTGGTTGCCACACAGGCCCTTAGGTCAAGATGATCCTTTGTGTGTTTGAGGGCAGCGCAGGAGCAGGTAGGCAGGCCAGGCCTTGAGTGGCAGGGGCCCAATTCCTTGAGCCCTCACTGCTGCCTCTCGGGCTTTGCAGTAAAAGGAGGCTGCAATCAGAAGCAGACCCGGGAATCCAACCCAAGTATCCCAAGAGTTGTCTTAATTGCTGAGCCGAATGACCACCCCTGAGTGTGTAGACTTTTGTAAACAGCATGCTTGCATGACTTTTGGTAATGCAATGGCGTAAGGATAGATAGAGCTTGGTGCATGGGCTGAGGGACTTTGAAAGGTAGTTCCCACCTCCCCCAGGGTTAAAATACCACCTTCACTGTGTAAGGGCAGCTTTAGTGGGTTTGGCTGTTCAGTAATGCTGCTAGGTGCCAACCAGCCCTTGTTGGCAGTGGACAGCTCAGCCATGGGATCACGGATTCTGCAAAGGAAAACTTCCCACCTCAAAACCGCATGTGGGAGTGCATCAGCCCCGCAGGGAGCAGCTAGCAAGGGTTCTTCAATGTGGGTAGATCCAAGTATCGGGGAGCAGATGGACTGTACAACACGCAAGCTGGGGCTTGCATGCCTGCTTGGCAGTGCTGGGGAGCACATGGCCTTGGCAAACAAAACCATCGTTGCATTGAGTATTAGGAGACAGTCTTTATTCTGTTCAGGAGGAAAAACAGAGGACACCTTGCGTCCCTCCCATGCCTTGCAGGGTCACCTTGCCCATGCTTGGGGTCACCCACCCTGCCGTGGAGACCACTCAGCTAGGCTTTGCGCTGCTAGCAACGTGCCACAGACTCTGTGTTACCTGAGCCCCTGATTGCACAGCACTCTCTGAAGACTGACCCAGCAGCTGCACCACACGCGGAGTTAGGGCAGGTGCCTGGGTGTGTGTTCTGGCTGCTATGCCAGAACATGTAGCCCGTGTTTCAAACAACAGAAATAGCTGGGAAGACTGAGACTACAGAGTACACTGGCACGTTGGGTGTCTGGTATGGGCTCCTTCCTGGTTTCCAGACAGGTGTCTTCTTGCAATGTCCTCACAGGGTAGATGGGTTGAGCGACTGCTCTGGGCTTCTTTTTCTTTCTTTTTTTAAGATTTATTTTATTTATTTGAAAGTCAGAGTTACACAGAGAAGGAGAGGCAGAGAGGCAGAGAGAGATAGGTCTTTCATCTGCTGGTTCACTCCCCAATTGGCCACAATGGCTGGAGCTGAGCCAGTCCGAAGCCAGAAGCCAGGAGCTTCTTCCAGGTCTCCCAAGAGAGTGCAAGAGCCCAAGTACTTGGGCCATCTTCTACTGCTTTCCCTGGCCATAGCAGACAGCTGTATGAGAAGTGGAACAGATGGGACTTGAACCAGTAGCCATATAGGATGCCGGCGCTGCAGGCGGCAGCTGTACCCACTACGCCACAGTGCCTGCCCCGACTTCTTTATTAAGGGTTCTGACGTGGTCCATTCTCTGCTGCTCTAACAGGATGCCTGAGGTTGGGTGGTTCATAAAAACTGGAGGTTCAGTTTGATCCACAGTGCTGGAAGCTAAGGAGTTCCAAGAGCATGGGGCCGGCGTCTGTTCAGCTTCTGGTGAGGGCCTCCTGCTGTTTCCTGATGTAGCAGAGTTGGAAGGGAAAGTGGAACACAAAGGACCCCCCCCATGCCCTTTATAACCACCTGCCTCGCAGGAACTATCCAGTCTGGTGAGCATTAACCCAGTTCCTCAAGAAAGATAGGATCTCATCACCTCTTAAAGGCCCCGACTCCCAACACTGCCATGGCAACCAAACTTCACCCTGAGTCTCAGAGGGAACAAATCAAGATCAAGACAGAGCAGGATGAGGCCGACGCTGTGGCGTAGCTGGTAAAGTTGTTGCCTGTAGTGCTGGCATCCCATATGGGCGCTGGTTCAAGTCCCAGCTGCTCCCCTTCCGATCCAGCTCTCTGCTATGGCCTGGGAAAGCAATAGAAGATGGCCCAAGTCCTTGGGCTCTTGCACCCTCATGGGAGACCTGGAAGAAGCTCCTGGCTTTGGATCGGCTCAGCTCCGGCAGTTGCAGCCAATTGAGGAGTGAACCAGGGGATGGAAGACCTCTCTCTCTCTCTCTCTCTCTCTCTCTCTCTCTCTCTCTGCCTCTCTTTCTCTCTGTGTAGCTCTGACTTTCAAATAAATAAATAAATAAATCTTTAAGAAAAGACAGAGCAGGCATAAATCTGTCACGTGTCTTCATGACCCAAGATCGCATCTCCAAGATGCCACCTCCTAAGACCCTTAAACTGGGAACTAGGCTGAAAACACATGAATAATGGGACCAACAACATTTAGACCATGGCAGCTGGTGTGGCGCCATTGTCTCCTGGACAAGGAAGATGTACCCCAGATTGTCTAATAAGGTTCCTATTTGTGGATCATCAGAACCTGTGCTGGAGATGCTAGATGTGTATTTCTGACCCTTGTATCTTTATAAGATCATGATGTTCTGTCAATAAAGGAGTCTTCTCCCAGTACTGCCCAGGAAACTTCCCTTATCTGCCCTCCATACTCTCAGCACTTAATAGTCGCTTGCCACCCCACTGCAAAGTAACCTGCTGTCCCATGAGAACTATCTTTTTGTTTTTAAAGATCTATTTTATTTATGTTAAAGGTAGAGTTGAGAGAGAAAGAGAGAGAGAATCTTCCATTCACTGGTTTACTCCCCAAATGGCCACAATGGCTGGAACTGGGCCAGTTCGAAGCCAGGAGCCCAGAGCTTCTTCCTGGTCTCCCATGCAGATGCAGGGTCCCAAGCACTTGGACCATCTTCCACTGATTTCCCAGGTGCATTAGCAGAGAGCTGGGTTGGAAGAGGAGCAACCAGGACTTAAACCGACGCCGATATGGGATGCTGGCACTGCAGGCGACAGCTTAACCTGTTACAACAAAATGCCACTCCAGTAGCTGTCTTCAATCATCATTTACTGAGCTGTTAGGAGAGTCCCTGATAAAGCCAGACAGAACCAGCTGTCGCCAAGACAGGTGCACCTGAGGGTTATCTCCCTTGCAGTTCGTTCTAATGCCAACCCTCAGTGGTGTTTCGGCAGGCGTCTTTGATCATCTCGGAGTGCAGGGGCTCCTGGAGCCTCTCTCTGGCTCTAGTAAGCTCAGGGCTTGTCAATCAGTTCCAGGAGGTTCTGCATGATGAATCTGCAAAGTTCTTTATGTCTCATTTCGTGGCGAACCATGGAACCCTCTGGAGCCGAAGTCCACGTCTTCTCTGCCAACTAGGACTTCCTGTTTTCAAGTTCTGGGAGTTTCTTTCAAAACATAAACAAATGGAAGTTGTTTAGGACCTCAAATAAATATTCCCTAAGAGCATTTTTGTGTGTGTGAAATATGAATAAGCAACATGTGGGCTACATTTCCTTCAAAATACCACATTTCAGAGGAAAACACATCCCGGATGCTTGATGAGTGGAAAAATATCTGGAAAAATGACCGGGCTTCATTTTCATGTATTATTTTTGGTGGTTAATTATATTATGTCGCCTGGCATCCATGGAATGCCCATTGTTGAAAAAGATCTGCCTCTGTCTCGAATCCCCATAGGACTCTGGCTTGCTGCCGGCAAAGCTTGCTCTCGGTGCTGGAATCCAGGCAGAGTGGAAAGGGCGGGAGGAGAGAGGCATCTTCCGATCTCAGCAGGACGGGAGCCTGGCTCGGTGCCCAACCTGCGCCGTCAGCACCACAATTTCTGTTGTGTGTCAGCTGGTGGGAAGGAGAAGCCTTTGAGCCTCTGAGAACTTAGGAATGTGTGTTGGGTCCATTCCTTGTCCCTGCAGGCAAAACTGATGGAGGCGGCTGAACCGAAAAAGGGAATTTTGGGGGGAGACTTGGAATTTTGTAAGGAATTCAAGGAAGAGTTGGATGGTCAGGTTTGGGAACTACCTTCCCAGGGAGCACGTGGACAGGACCCAGCTCTGCCTCCCATTGCTGGGTACACACCCCTCACCGCTGAGGGCAGGTGGTCCAGGTGGGATGGCTCTACCCACTGCCAGGGAGTGGCTTGCCTTCTGCTTGCTGTCTCACACCACCAAGTGTGTTCACCAAACTACTATGGCTGTGTGGTATCCACCTCTGAAACACAGCCCCCCCCTTCTTTCTTTCTTTATTTGAAAGGCAGTTACAGAGAGAGGGAGAGAAATATCTTCCAGTTGCTGGTTTACTCACCAGATGGCTGCAGCGGCCAGAGCAGGGCCAGGTGGAAGCCAGGAGCCAGGGGCTTCTTCCAGGTCTCCTACGTGGGTGCAGGAGCCCAAGGACTTGGGCCATCTTCTACTGCTTTCCCAGGACAATTAGCAGAGAGCTGGATTGGAAGAGGAGCAGCTGGGACAGGAACCAGCATCCATAAGGGATGCTATTGTCACAGGTGTCTTCTTAATCCACTATGCCACAATGCTGTCCCCCTCATCATTCTCTTATTAAATTTATTTTCATTTTATTTAGATGGCAGAGAGACAGCCGGCGCTGCGGCTCACTAGGCTAATCCTCTGCCTAGCGGCGCCGGCACACTGGCTTCTAGTCCCGGTTGGGGCGCCGGATTCTGTCCCGGTTGCCCCTCTTCCAGGCTAGCCCTCTGCTGTGGCCAGGGAGTGCAGTGGAGGATGGCCCAGGTGCTTGGGCCCTGCACCCCATGGGAGACCAGGAAAAGCACCTGGCTCCTGGCTCCTGCCATCGGATCAGCGCGGTGCGCCGGCCGCGGCGGCCATTGGAGGGTGAACCAACGGCAAAGGAAGACCTTTCTCTCTGTCTCTCTCACTGTCCACTCTGCCTGTCAAATAAATAAATAAATAAATAAAAAGAAGGCAGAGAGACAGAGAGAGAGATATCCTATCCACTGGCCCCCTCCCCAAATTCCCACATCCATACATAGTAAAAGGTCTTCAAAAAGTTCATTAAAGGGGCCAGTGCTGTGGTATAACCAGTAAAGCTGCCGCCTGCGGCACTAGCATCCCATATGGGCACTGGTTTGAGTCTCAGCTGCCCCACTTCAAATCCAGCTCTCTGGCCGGCGCTGCGGCTCACTAGGCTAATCCTTTGCCTGTGGCGGTGGCACCCTGGGTTCTAGTCCCGGTCGGGGTGCCGGATTCTGTCCCGGTTGCTCCTCTTCCAGTCCAGCTCTCTGCTGTGGCCCAGGAATGCAGTGGAGGATGGCCCAAGTGCTTGGGCCCTGCACCCGCATGGGAGACCAGGAGAAGCACCTGGCTCCTGGCTTCGGATCAGCACAGTGAGCCGGCCGTAGTGGCCATCTGGTGGGTGAACCAATGGAAGGAAGACCTTTCTCTCTGTCTCTCTTTCTCTCACTGTTTATAACTCTCTCTCTCTCTCCCTCTCTCTCTCTCTCCCTCTCGCTCTCTCTCTCTCACTGTCTAACTCTGCCTGGCAAAAAAAAAAAAAAAAAAAAAAAATCCAGCTCTCTGCTAATGGCCTGGGAAAGCAGCGGAAGATGGCCCAAGTGCTTGGGCCCTTGCACCCTAGTGGGAGACCCAGAAGAAACTCCTGGCTCCTGGCTCCTGGCTCCTGGCTCCTGGCTTCAGATAAGCTCAGCTCCAGCTGTTGCAGTCATATGGGCAGTGAACCAGCAAGTGGAAGATCTCTCTCTCTCTCTCTGTAACTCTCAAATAAATAAAATCTTTTAAAAATTACTCTTTCTGATACTCATCTATGAAAATCAGGAACTTTCATTGAATTCTGTTTTCTTTGTCAAATCAAAGCCAGGGAGACATCAGTGAGGCTGCAGAGATGTCATCTTCCCACACCTCAGTGTGTGTGCTGGCCACCCACTCCTGGACAGGTGCACACGGGGCACCATGTCAGGTTCAGGGCTGGGAGTGTTTCAAAGATAATTAGGCTAAGCGGCAGAACATAATGACATCCATGCAGCCTGGCTCAGCTGAGTGTCACCAGGGCTCTGAGCCAGTCCTGGGGGGCTCCCAGGAAGGCATGTAGGGACATCAGGGGACCACAAGATACATTCAGTGTGGGCCCGGGAAGACTTCCAACCCTGACAGTTGTCCAGGCAGAGTGACCGCTTCCACATGCTCTGTCATTTGACAAATGTACACTGAGGACCTCCCAGGCATAGGCAGAGGCCCTGGGTGGGGGGAGAGCGACCATTGAAAAGGAAATGCAGTTACACACAAGCAACCTAGACCAGCTCTGATGGCGTAAAGGACATTCATGATTCACTTCCTAAGAAATTCTGGAAGGATGTGGTCTGAGCCAACGTATGGGCCAAAAATCCAGGCTGTCTCCATTGTAGGCAGGCAACCACGATCCTCAGCCTGTGGGGCCTCCCTCCAGCCTTGTTCCTGAGGCTGCAATGCAGCTGTCAACCCATTCGGTCATCAGTGCCAGCGCCGATGGAGAGAACTCTCTGGAAGGGAAACGTTTCTAGGAGGTGCCCAGCAGAAGCTCCCTCCCATCTCCTGGCCACTCCCAGCTGCGGGGCAGGCTGCGGATGTACATCAGGTTCTTTTGGCTTCTGTGAATGCAAGTGGAAGTTGGAAATAATGACTCTGTGTGTGTGTGTGTGTGTGTGCGCGCGCGTGCACGTACCCAGGGTTGTACCACTTATGAGAAGAACAGATTCTGTGGAGTTCAGTTTGGGGAGCAAGGAGCCTGGCTTGGAGCAACAGGCACAGTACCTGCACACTGGGGTTGGTGTTGGTGCAGTAGGCAGCGGGGGTCGTCAGGGGGGATGTACCTGTGTCCTCCAGCACAGACTGGGCATCCATCGTGAGCTGCCCAAGCCAGGAAGGCATTTGCTGAGCACTGGCTTGGGCTCCAGGGTGAGCGCAGAGCGTCCAGGGATTTCAAAACAAACAGGAGCATCTGACATCAGGGCTAACTCACCACTATGACCTAAGCCTTGCTCTGAGAAGAGAAGATCAGGGCCCTTTGTGCGCTGGAAGCACTTAGCAAAGTCCTGCCACATGAGGTCAGGGTTCACTCTGAACCATCTGCTGGTTCACTCTTATTGCAGATGGCTGGAATGGCCAGCGCTGGGCCAGGCCAAAGTCAGGATCCAGGAGCTTCATCTGGCTCTCCTATGTGGGTGTTAGGGACCCAAACACTTGGGTCATGTTCTGTTGTTTTTCCCAGGCCAATAGCAGGGAGTTGGAGCAGCTGGGACATGAACTGATGTCCATATAGAATGCCCATGTTGCAGGTGATATGGTGGCTTTGCCTACTATGCCACGATATTGGCCCTGTTACATTCAATTTCAATCCTGCTGTCACAAATCACCACCAAGTTAGTGGCTGAAACCCATAGAAACTTAACGCCTTCTAACTCCATTCAGATGTCCAGCGTGGGTCTCACAGGGCTAGAATCAAGGGAGTGACAAGGGCTGAACTCCCTTCCGGAAGCTCTTGGAGATCAAGGATTTCTTTCTGCCCCAGCTTCCGGAGGCTCCCACTCCTGGGTCTGTGACCCTGTCCTGGTATCTTCAACGCCAGCAACAGAGCATCTGTCTGAGGCTGCCCCATTCTCCTGTCTCCGCTGACAGCTGCACTTCTCTTCTCCAGGTTCAAGGACTACATTAGCTCCCCCTGGATAGCACAGAGTCTGCTCCCTGTTGTGCAATCGGTTGTTAAACTTAGGTGCAATCGCCACCTGCATTCCCCCCTTTCCTTGTCAGCCAATGCATTTCCAGCATCTGGGGATGAAGATGTAGCCCTCTCTGGATGGCCACTAGTCTGCCTATCACAAGTGCTGAGAAAAGTCTTAGGCACGTGACATGCATTTCTTTTCCAAACATTGGCTAAAAAGTTCGAGGGATACAATTAGTTAATCTGGTAATTTTTCAATGATTTCCCCACCCCCTGCCAGATTAACCACAACTCTGCCTGGGGCTTCCCCTTTGCCACGTGGCATTGCTGATCGGCAAGAGGTGAAGCCTATCCCTCTCCTTCTTTGAGTTTGAGCTGGGCCATGTTTGCTTTGGCTAATAGAAGGTGGTGGGGTCCTGGCATCAAGCCACCTTGAAGCATCTGCCTCCCTGTCTTGGAATCCAGAGACTTTCATGCAGTGAAGAAGCCCCTTATCCAATGGAGGAGAACTAAGGAGCTCAAGCCAACAGCCAGAACCACCTGCTAGCCATTTGAGTGGCACCATTTGGACCCTCCAGCCAAGCCAAGATATCAATGAAGCAGTGTCTGGGAGCCCAGGACAGCTTCAGAACTGTGCACATTGCTAACCCACAGAATTGTGAGCAGTACATATAGTGGCAGATACTTGACTGTGGTTTCACAAGACAGGGAGAGAGAGAGAGAGAGACAGAGAGAGAGAGCGAGCTTCCATCTGCTGGTTCACTCCCCAAATGGCCACAATAGGCTGAGCTGGACCAATCTGAAGCCAGGAGCTTCTTCCAGGTCTCCCACGTGGGTGCAGAGGCCCAAGCGCTTGGGCCATCTTCTACTGCTTTCCCAGGCCATTAGCCGGAAGCTGGATCAGATGTGGAGCAGCTGGAACTTGAATCGCAGCCCATGTGGGATGCTGGCGCCTGGATGCAGGTCCAGGGTGGGCCCTGCCCTCCCAAGGGGGTTACGGCTCCCTTGAGGCACTTCCGGGTCGCACTTGTCTGATTTATGATGCTCTGTCAGTGATAACAGGGCAGATCTGCTTCTGTGTGTTCTCAGGATGGGGTATTTTATGCACTGAATGAAAGTACATAGGAAATTTTCTTTGTTATTGAGCTAGAACTTTTTTTTTTTTTTGACAGGCAGAGTGGACAGTGAGAGAGAGAGACAGAGAGAAAGGTCTTCCTTTTGCCGTTGGTTCACCCTCCAATGGCCGCCGCGGCCGGCGCGCTGCGGCCGGCGCACCGCGCTGATCCGATGGCAGGAGCCAGGAGCCAGGTGCTTTTCCTGGTCTCCCATGGGGTGCAGGGCCCAAGCACCTGGGCCATCCTCCACTGCACTCCCTGGCCATAGCAGAGAGCTGGCCTGGAAGAGGGGCAACCGGGACAGAATCCGGCGCCCCGACCGGGACTAGAACCCGGTGTGCCGGCGCCGCTAGGCGGAGGATTAGCCTAGTGAGCCGCGGCGCCGGCCAAGCTAGAACTTTAAGATGGCATTGGAATTACCTGTTACTTGAATTTGAAAATTTTAACAGAAATACAGATACTGAGTATATTTCTAAAGTAGCACCCATTCTATTTTTCTTGCATAGAGTTAAACAAAGTATTTTCTCAAAATTCTTTTCCCTTGTTCCTGTTGTTAGGGCTTCATTCTCATTTATAGTATTTAATTTTGTACTTCTCTCTTAATTTTTCTGTGATTAAAATAGTTTTCTGTTTATAAAAAATGTGAGCAGCCGGCGCCGCGGCTCACTAAGCTAATCCTCCGCTTTGCGGCGCTGGCACACCGGGTTCTAGTCCCGGTCGGGGTGCCGGATTCTGTCCCGGTTGCCCCTCTTCCAGGCCAGCTCTCTGCTGTGGCCAGGGAGTGCAGTGGAGGATGGCCCAAGTGCTTGGGCCCTGCACCCCATGGGAGACCAGGATAAGTACCTGGCTCCTGCCATCAGATCAGCGCGGTGCGCCGGCCGCAGCGCGCTGGCCACGGTGGCCATTGGAGGGTGAACCAACGGCAAAAGGAAGACCTTTCTGTCTCTCTCTCTCTCACTGTCCACTCTGCCTGTCAAAAAAAAATTTAAAAAAAATGTGAGCAATATAAAAAAGGAAAAATCATATAAAATCACATCACTCTGATGAAGCTAATAGTGTTTTTCTCTCCTTCACAATCTGTATGTATGTATGTATGTATCTATTCACACATGTATATATATATTCACATACGTGTGCTTCTATAATGTTATGCTATCCCTGTAGTCTTGGGCTCTGGCATTTTTAACATGAGTTTTTAAGAGATTTATTTATTTGAAAGGCAGAGAGAGAGAAAAGTCTCCCATCCACTGGTTCACTCCTCAAATGGCTGCAATGACCAGAGCTGCACCAATCCGAAGCCAGGATCCAGGTGCTTCCTACTGGTCCCCCATGCGGGTGCAGGGGCCCAAGCACTTGGGCCATCCTCCACTGCCCTCCTGGGCCACAGCAGAGAGCTGGACTGGAAGAGGAGCAACTGGACTAGAACCCGGTGCCCATATGAGATGCCAGCACTGCAGGTGGAGGATTAACCAAGTGAGTCACGACACCGGCCCCCCTCCCAAAGTTTTGATTTCAAAGCTTTTCACTTAGAACTGTGCTGGCCCAGGCAGTAGCCACCGGCCACGTGTGCCATTTGGAGGTGAGTGGGTGAGTGGTGAGACACGCTGTGAGCCGGTGAGAGATGCAGCGTAGAATATGAGAACATAAACTGTCTCAGCACTTCACCTTTGGGAATGATAATACTGTACATACACGAACAAAGTCAAGTGTGCTCTCAATGAATTGCATGCATGGGCATACTCAACCAGAAACAACTTCTCTGTTACACTTGGGCATTTAAAATGCTCCCCTGGAGTCAGAAAGGAAAGGACAGGGGTGAGGTGGATGGGAGGGGAGTAGTTGGAGCTTCTGTCTGCTGGGGGACTCTTGGAGCCTTTCTGATCCCATCATAAAGTGGCACCTATGACCACACTGGGTGTACTTCCCGTCTGACCATGCAACCTAGAAACAGGAAGACGATGCGCAGCGCCTCCTCCCTGATGGAGAGTCCTTACCATGGGCTCCGCCTTCAGCTCTCCAAGCAGCTTTTGGAGGAGCTGCAGGTCATCAACCAGACTGGAAATCAGTGCAAAGCACAGGCAACAGCCCAGCTCCTCCCTGAGGAGGTGCTGTCCCGTGCACTGCTTTGGTTCTGCAGGGCTCTCCCGGTGTGTGAGGAGGAGGTGGCGATTTTCTTCTGGTGGTGGGTGAGATGGGGGACAACAATTAGACAACTCACACCCAGGAGAGGAATAGGCTCCGGGGAGCAGAAAGCAAACCTACAGTTGTTCTTGCAACTTCTAGAATAACCTGTTCATTCTCTTAGGCTTTCATGGAGAGCCATTAGTGTCTTGTTAGATAAGCAGAGAGGGAAGGGATTTTGGTTTATCACGACAGTGCGAGTTCCTAGCAGAGCCTTTCCGCAGAAGCGTCATCACTCCCGTCTGCACTGAATTTCCTAGGCTGAGAAATAAATAAACAGAAAAGAAAGATACAGTGAGCATCCATTCCTATTGTGCTGTAAACTTGATGTCTTTGTATTTTTTGTGCCACGTCAATGACTTCTTATGAGCTTAACAAAGCTCATCCCATCTTCTCTCTAGAAGCATAAGGGCTGGGAGCCAGCAGCCGGCTCCCACGGGTCCTGGGCTGGAACGAGAGTGAGGAGAAAGCTAGAGAGTCTGGGCTATGTGCTCAGGGTCAGGTCAGCAAGGTCATTTCCTGGAGCCACACAGCGGTGGTCATTTGTGGAGCTGTGTTGAGAAGCTCCAAAGGTCCTTGGTCCAAAGCTCCCTCAGAGAGGGTGGGGAAGTACCTGGCATGGGTGCTGCTGCAGTTGGATGATTGCATGATTATGATTCGCCCTGAGCCCAGGAGGAAGTTAAGCCCCAAAGCCACGTGGATGGTGCAGGGAGGGGGGACGATTCATCCACTTACGGTGTTCAGGAACGTGGGCCTAGGGCATGGGGGGTGTGCCCTCAGGAGGTAGTTCTCATAGGGAAGGTGGTTCCAGAAGCCCCAGTGGGCCCAGCCCGTCTCCCTGCTTCTCAGCTCCCCTGTGATCTTCCTCTGCTTGGGCTCTGCCATCGACATGCGCTGCCTGTATCAGAGGCCAAACCAATGGAGTTGCCTGGTCTTGGACTTGACCCTCTAAACCTATGAGCTGAAGAAACCTGTTTCTCTATGTAAAGTTACTTTCCTTGGGTATTGTGTTATACTAGTGAAAAGCTGTGAACCAAGACCCGAGGACCCTGGGGAACTCAAGTGTAGTTTGGAAGAGGCAACCCATTTCTTTCTCTCTCTTTCTTCTAAGATTTATTTACTTATTTGAAAGGCAGAGTTTCAGAGGAGAGAGAGAGAGAGGGAGAAAGAGAGAAAGAGAGAGAGAGAGAGAGCAAGCGATCTCCCATCCACTGGTTCACTCCCTGAGTGCTGGGGCTAGGCTGAGGCCAAAGCCAGGAATTAACTCAATCCAGGTCCCCCATGTAGGTAGCAGGAACCCAGTTAATTCAGCCATCACTGCTGCCTCCTGGGGTCTACACTGGCAGGAAGCTGGGGCTGCCGATCAAACCCAGGTACTCCGATGTGGGGCATGGGCATCTGATTAGACTGCATGCCTGCTCCTTGGTATTTAAAAAAAATTACTTGTCCAACCCACGAATAGGAATCAATGCTACTGTGTAGCTATGAGTTTGTTGGGTCCTGGGTGGATTTCATCTTTGGAAGGATCTGCTTTGGTCTCCTTCCTGTTTGTCCCTGGAGGACAGAGCCCCCCAGGAGAGGTAGTCACAGACTCTGCTGGCACACCAGGAACCGGGAGTCACACACGTGCCACTGCGGAAATGCATCCCTCTCCCGCGCCGTCGAGAATGAGCAGGTGGCCTGTGATACTTTGGTTGCTTCCCTAAGACTCTCTGTCAGCTTGGAAATCAGTTCTCATGGGACGATCTCCTGGGGACAGCACCATTGGAAGTCCAAGCCCTGGGAGGTGGCCAGTAACCCCCAGGAGGAATGGTTTTTATCAGATACCGCTGAGGCCAGAGCTGGAGGCTGCTGTCCAGGCTTATGTTGCCTGGGCCACTGGGTTGGAGTCAGCCCAGACAGTCCCTTTGCTGCTCCCTTTCCACTCACAGCCCCATAAGGCAGCTGTTGCCTGTGACTTTTTCTGGAAGCATGGATCTGGGTGTGTTTTTCTCTGAAGGAGATTTTCAGATCTGCCAATGAGAGATCTTCTTAGTTTATCAATGCCATTCTCTATAGATTCAAGTGGGAGCCAGTAGGAGCAAACCTCATCTTTGGAGATGCAGATGAACAACAAGAACAAGCACTAATTTGGGGCCGGCGCTGTGATGTGGTGGTAAAGCCACCACCTGCAGTGCTGGCATCCCATATGGGCACTGGTTCAAGTCCCGGCTGCTCCACTTCTGATCCAGCTCTCTGCTATGGCCTAGGAAAACAGTAGAAGATGGCCCAAGTTCTTGGGCTCCTGCACCAGTGTGGAATATGCAGAAGAAGCTCCTGGCTTTGGATCAGCATAACTCCAGCAGTTGTGGCCAATTCAGGAGTGAATCAGTGGATTGAAGACCTTTCTCTCTCTCTCTCTCTCTCTCTTTCTCTCTCTCTCTGTATGTGTGTAACTCTGACTTTCTTTATTTCTTATTTGATTATTTGACAGGTAGAGTTAAGACAGTGGGAGAGAGAAACAGAGAGAAAGGTCTTCCTTCCATTGGTTCACTCCCCAAATGGCCGCTACGGCCGGCGCTGAACCGATCTGAAGCCAGGAGCCAGGTTCTTCTTCCTGGTCTCCCATGCGGGTGCAGGGGCCCAAGCACTTGGGCCATCCTCCACTGCCCTCCTGGGTCACAGCAGAGAGCTGGACTGGAAGAGGAGCAGCCGGGACTAGAACCCGGTGCCCATATGGGATGCCGGCGCCGCAGGTGGAGGATTAACCAGGTGAGCCACGGCACCGGCCCCACTCTGACTTTCAAATAAATCTTAAAAAAAAAAGACCAAGCATTAATGAGCACCAACTCTTTGCCAGATACCATTTAAGCAATTCTCATGCCTTTTCCCATTTAGTCTTTCCAAACGTTTATACATCACTGCTGCCCTAAGGCATGCGTTCACTCAGCAAGGTATCTACAGCAAGCATTGTGGAGCAGCAGATTACCTATCTCCAGGCCATGGGAAGGACAGTAGAGGATGCTGGAATTTAGAGACAAAAAGTGAACTACTAAAGTCATATCGTGGGAATCTTGACCCAGTGATGTAGGCAGGCAGATAGGATAAAACTGATTAGGTTTGTGAGTTGGAAGACCACGCCTTCACCAAGCCCCTGGGTGAAACCAGGAGCCAGGAGCTTCTTCCAGGTCTCCCACACAGGTGCAGGAGCCCAAGGACCTTGGCCATCTTCTACTGCTTTCCCAGGCCATAGCAGAGAGCTGGATCGGAAGTGGAGCAGCCAGGACTTGAACTGGCACCCATATAGGATGTCGATACTGTAGGTGGTGGTTTTATCTGCTATGCCACAGCACTGCCACCTGTCAAAGTGACTAATTAGATGTGGTTTAGATACACTCAGTGTGAAGAGGGGAGATGGGGCAGCCTTGGCTCACGCTGAGAGTTCCAGCACAAGACTTGGTTTTGTTCTGGTGAGTGGAAGACTGTGCTTCTTCTAGGCTGGGCTTAGAAGATTCTCAAGCTCTTGTTAGAGCGTAGATTTCTGCACTCTCGCTGCAGGGTTTCTGGTTCAGGGCCCCTGGGGTGGGGTCTGGAGAGCTTGCATTTCATCTGCTAGGTTCCCCTGGTGACTGCTCAGGACCCTGCTCCACTGAACCTCAGCTCCGAGGAGAAGTGGGACATAGGATGTGTGGGTTTGGAGACAGAATTCAATATCTGACAATGGCTTTTGGCCTCGTTGCGATCGTGAGTCTCTGTGGTTCAGTACCCTGGCTTAAGAGCATGTTACATCCTGGAGCTTAGCCTTCCCAGCATCTCACAACCCCAGTGCCTTTGGGAATTGCCTGGCAGACATTTGGGAAAATGCTGCTCAGAGCAGAGCCTCCACGGATGGCCATAGGGGTCCTCATGGACTGAGAGTCTGGGTTCAGTAGAGGGAGCTCCACATGAGCTCCTCAGACTACGAGTGTCATCTGGGTGCTTGTTAGAAATGCACATTCCCGGCCGGCGCCACGGCTCAATAGACTAATCCTCCACCTGCGGCACTGGCACTGGGTTCTAGTCCTGGTTGGGGCACTGGATTCTGTCCCGTTGCTGCTCTTCCAGGCCAGCTCTCTGCAGTGGCCCGGGAAGGCAGTGGAGGATGGCCCAAGTGCTTGGGCCCTGCACCCGCATGGGAGACCAGGAGAAGCACCTGGCTCCTGGCTTCGGAGGCCACTGGGGGGTGAACCAACGGAAAAAGGAAGACCTTTCTCTGTCTCTCTCTCTCTCTCTCTCTCTCACTGTCCACTCTTCCTGTCAAAAAAGAAAAAAAAAAAAAAAAGAAAAAAAAGAAAAAGAAATGCACATTCCCAGGTTCCACTAGACCGCCCGAATCAGAAACTCTGGAGGTGGATTCCAGGGTGTGGGCTTTCTCTCACTCTCCGCAGGGGGCTAAGGAATACTCCAGATTTGAACCTTCTTTGTAGAACGTACCCTCCCTGTGTATGAGACAGAGGTTGGAGGGCTCTGATGCTGTCACACAGTCAGCCAAGGGTAAGGTTAGACTCACAGTCAGGGTCCCTTGTCCTGGTGGGCGCTGTCTCTAAACCCCCATCAGCTTCCCCTCCACACAGTTCAGCTCAGGCACCAGGCGCCTGGTTACTAGGGGATGCTGGGAAAACAAGGATGTGTTGTAATGATGATCAGTTCTCCCACAACGCCTCCACGCCAGCACGAACTCCCTCGTGCAGGCCAAGCTGCCCAGTGGACAGGAAACAAACAGGCAGATGAATCAGGAATTAGGAGACCCAGGGATGGGTAATCTGTTCAGCCCTGGGCTGGCAAGTCTGGGCTGCTGGAACCTGGTGTCATTGTCAGCCGCAGGGACGACATACAGAGCCAGAGCACAGCATTGCCAAATCCAGCACTGGCGAGTTTGATGTGGGGAGCAGCTGGGCTGTGCATTGCTAAAGCTTTGCAGAGCCAAGCCCGGCAAGAAGGCAAGGAAGTCGCACAGAACAGACGCAAGGTGTTTAAGGCCAAGGGTGACTCTGTCTTTCCTGAAAAGAACTGCAAAGAACTCCCATTGAATCAGGGACTCTGTTAGCCTAGACAGGAGGTGCTCGTGTCTTGTTGGTGTTCACAGTGAGCTTTGCTTCTCTAAGCAGAAACAGCCAGAGAACAGCGTGTCACAGGTGGCCCAGATGTGCTGTCACATTGCAGATTCTGATCCCGATAGTTCAAGGTGGGACGTGGGATTCTCGGTTGTGGACGAGCTGACGGTGTCCTTGATGATGTGGCCCCCGAACTGTCATGTGGGGAACAAGGCTCTCTAGGATGCTGCTAGGTAGTTGTGAGGGTCAAGTAATAGGACTCTGCTTTTGGGAGGAGCTGTGGGAGCTCCCCAGGAAATCAGGCACGTGGACCAGGTCTCGGTCCCCAGGAGAGGCAGGGAGGAGCCTGCACGTGGGAGCATCAGTTGGGTTCTCTCTCCCGGTGGTGTCGGATGGGGTCTGGTAAGAGATGAATCAAAAAGAGGGATATCGCTGGAAAAGACGGCAGTTTTGCAGGAGAGAAGAGAGGGGCTGCACTACTGAGCAGGCTCAGACGTGGGATCTGCCAGCCCCTCCAAAGTCAGGTGGCAGAAAGGAACTTTCTCCGGAAGGGAGGAGTAAGCAAGGCTGGAAGTGCCAGTGTGGGGTAATGGGTGAACTGTTGTGGGGGAACAGCAGGAAGCGATCAGGTGAGCAGGTGGCTTGGGGGCGGGGGTCTGTTCCTTTCTCATCTTGGGAAAGACTCTCCACCAGGCTGGCTCAGGCTGTGGTGGGCTCCGGGGAAGAAGAGGACCTTAACCCATGTTTAGTTTATTCCCCTTGACAGGTGTTTTGCCCCGACTGGCCAGAGGAGCAAATAGTTCAGCTCAGCATTTTTGAGGCAGAGAATGGGAGTGTGACGAGTCCCTGTGGGGACTGCCTATAGGTGGGCGGGAGGCATCTGTATGCCTTCTCCAAGCTACACGGAAAACGGTTGATTCTGCCGGAAGTTGTGTCCTGAAACAAAGGGTGCGGGGTGGGGAGGAGGGAGTTGTTTCTCTGCAGGTGCTTTCCAGGGGCACAGACTTGGGCAAGGCTGAACAGACATGCGGGCATCTTCTCTGTGAATTATTATTCCTGTCCCCATATGGTCTTTGCCAATCTGAAGCCAAGACTCATACAGATATAGAGTGAACACAAGTCAGATGTTTTATTTAGCTCATTACTAAATAATTCTGTAAGATGGCGGAGCTGATTTTGAGTAGAGTTAAAGGAGCAGGGTTTCAGATCACCAGAAAATGCACCCTGAAGTGAGTCTCCTGATGTTGAGACAACACAGTGGTTAATGTCCATGTGGGAGTCTGTTAGTATTTGGAATTATTTTCCTACTGGATGGAAATTATATGCAACTCTGCTAGACACACTCTTTAAGAGATGACGTAATTTTAGTGTCCAACCTCAGATAACAACAAACGGCTGGTCACACAGGTACATTCCTCTAGACAATGATGGGATGCTTGAGTGGTCTCATTAAACATCATGTTACAATAATCAAAGGTTGGCTGGCGCCGTGGCTCACTAGGCTAATCCTCCGCCTTGCGGCGCCGGCACACCGGGTTCTACCCCTGGTTGGGGCGCCGGATTCTGTCCCGGTTGCCCCTCTTCCAGGCCAGCTCTCTGCTGTGGCCAGGGAGTGCAGTGGAGGATGGCCCAAGTGCTTGGGCCCTGCACCCCATGGGAGACCAGGAAAAGCACCTGGCTCCTGGCTTCGGATCAGCACAATGCGCTGGCTGCAGTGCGCCGGCCATGGTGGCCATTGGAGGGTGAACCAATGGCAAGAGGAAGACCTTTCTCTCTGTCTCTCTCTCTCTCATTGTCCACTCTGCCTGTCAAAAAAAAAAAAAAAAAAAAAAGGTGAGGTTTTTTTAAAAAAAAACCAATAATCAAAGGTTGTGCTGATTTGGGGAACAGACAGGGAGTCAGGGGAAAACTGAGCTGGAAGATTGGCCCACAATTTCTGTCTTGCAGCCCTGCACTTAAACTCCACCACCTTGCATGCCAATCCAGTCCAGTCCCCCTTCCCATGATGCACCTGCATCTCATCCAGGACCAGGAAGGAGGAGACGCCATGATGAACTCGTGGAAACTGAGCTCCACTGGGAGACACCATGAAAATCCCAGAAAACCGCAAGCACACTAAAATCCCACCCAATCCACCCATTTGTATATTCAATTAGGGCAGCAGCCCCCACCCCCTACAAGGGGGTTGCTTGGACATGGGGGTGGCCCTTTTTGGGCCCCCCTTTTTTTCTTTTTTTTTTTTTTGACAGGCAGAGTGGACAATGAGAGAGAGAGAGACAGAGAGAAACGTCTTTCTTTTGCCGTTGGTTCACCTTCCAATGGCCGCCCCGGCCGGCGCACCGCACTGATCCGATGGCAGGAGCCAGGTACTTATCCTGGTCTCCCATGGGGTGCAGGGCCCAAGCACCTGGGCCATCCTCCACTGCACTCCCTGGCCACAGCAGAGAGCTGGCCTGGAAGAGGGGCAACCGGGACAGAATCTGGCGCCCCGACTGGGACTAGAACACGGTGTGCCAGTGCCGCAAGGCGGAGGATTAGCCTAGTGAGCTGTGGTGCCGGCTTTGCCCCTTCTTTTTGGTCTTCTTTCTCTTGCCCTCCCCCACACTCCTCGGGGGCGCTCTCTCATGATGAGTCTCTCCTCGTGGGAGAGAGCTGGATCAGAAGTGGAGCAGCCAGGACTCAAACCAGTGCCCATATGGGATGCTGGAGATGCAGGCAGCGGCTTTTACCTACTATGCCACAACAAAGACCCCTAACTCCACATTTTAACTGCTTTCCATAGTATTTCCAAGACTTTATGTAAGGCCTATTCATGAGCTGGCCTGGAGAAAGCATATCCAAGCCATCATCTTATTCCAGACAAGCACTGTAATCCGTAAGATCAAAACTTCAGCCCTGGCTGTTTCTATCCATGGGCAGGAGAGAGGTGGGGATGTTATTTTGTTGTGTGGCACCCAGGATTTTCCACCAGGACCATTTGGGGTCAGCTTGAAAATCTTCAGGGTGGAGAGTAGTTTGTTTCTCTAAGCATCACCCCCCAGAGCAAAAACAGGTTAGTAAGTTTCAAAACAAAAATATTTTCCTGCCGGGCTGAACAATGCAAGCTATCAGCCCCCTAAGGAACAGCCAAGGGCAGCTATTATTAGTTCTCCCTGTGACCCAGAGCCCTTGTTTGCAGAGTTGGGTGAAGCCTGGTTTCCTAAACCCATCAACCCCCCTTTAATTAGCCCATTCACTGAAACTGATTGTGAGCCCAGCTCCTCCTGGTTTCATCTCTGAATTCAGCTGAATTGCACGGCACGGGAGGCATCCAGCAATTCACTTAACCAAAATAAGCTGGCACACAAGGCTAGAGAACAATCAGATAGGAAAACAGGAGTCTTTTCATAATTCTGCAGCTCAGAGGTGAACAATACCGTATCTGTTCCCGGTAAAGCCTTAGGCATTGTCAACAACTCCATGGCCCCGGGCGCGGTATTTATAGGGAAGATGTTTTTGGAGAATTGATGCCAAATGAGGATGCTAACTCATAGTAGCTGGGCCTAGGGTTCTGCTGGGTATGGAGAGATGACACGTAGGCGCAGGGCACCAGAGGTTAGTGGAGAATACAGGATTGGCCAAGCAGATGGAGAAGGAGGCAGCAGTGGGAGGGGGAGGGAAAGCACATCGTACATTTGTCCCAGCCAGCGACCCTGTTATTTTTCTGATACTCAGCACGTTTTGCATTTTGTCAGTTGGCATGTCTCTCTGCACCCGCACCCCTCACCCTAACTGTAGTGTGAGCTCTATGAGGAAAGATTCTTATTATCATTTCGTTATTGCTGTTGGAACCATGCCTGAAAAAAAGATGTATTTGCTGAATAATTGTAATACAAGGAATGAATGGGGAAACCAAGCGTTTCGGACGGTGGGGCTTGAGTGGCTATCTGCGCTCTGAAGGAAATAGTTGCCTTTATTGAAAAAGAATACTACTGGGGCCAGCACTGTGGTGTAGCCGGTAAAGCTGCCGCCCGCAGTGCCGGCATCCCATATGGGCGCTGGATTCGAGTCCTGGCTGCTCCACTTCTGATCCAGCCCTCTGCTATGGCCTGAGAAAGCAGTGGAAGATGGTGCAAGTCCTTGGGCCCCTAGCACCCGCGTGGGAGACCCGGAAGAAGCTCCTGGCTCCCGGCTTCGGATTGCCGCAGCTCCAGCTGTAGCGGCCATCTGGGGAGTGAACCAGCAGATGGAAGACCTCTCTCTCTCTCTGCTTCTCCTTCTCTCTCTGTGTAACTCTGACCTTCAAGTAAATAAATAAATCTTTAAAAAATGAAAAAGAATACTACTTACCTATCACTCTGGAACCAGCACCCCCCAGCTCCCCCTGTCTGTAGTGTTTCACACCCCAAGTTAGGAGCCCCCTGGTCCCCACCCTGCATCTCCTACGTGGGACCACAGAGAAGTCCCTGGAGCTCCACGTAACTTCATCTTCCGGGGCCTTCACATCTCCTCCTGCCTGGAACCATCTTTCCCTCCCAGTCTTGGCTGGACACTCATTCAGCCTCCAGGGTCTGGCAGAGAAGGGCCCCCCCGGCCCCCGGCAGCAGGTATCTCCCCTCCCTGCCAGGTCTGCACTGTGTGTTCTGTCTGTTCCTACTGCTGTGAGTGGCAGCGGCTCCAGCACACACCGACTGGCGGATACTCTGGCTGAGCACCTGATCTGTTCCGGGTGCTGTGCTGCGTTTCTGGCATTGTTTCTCAAATACTTCTTGGAACGCCTCCGAGAGGCAGTTGGCTTTCTGCCACAGAACACAGGGAGAATATGAGGTGCTGGAAGATTGGATGATTTAGCCTAGCAGTGACATAGCACCCTGAAGCCCAGTGGTGCTGACTTACACAGTGTAATCATCACTAAGGGTGACCCCAGTGCCACAGGTCCCCTCCCCCGCCTCTCTTGGCAGGTGTTGGCCCCCCTTTAAGTTCCCTCTAGAATTTCCAGCAGGTCTTACAGGGTCCCTGCCATGCACTCTAGAAGCCACCAAATCCCACTGACTTAGGACCCTCGTGGCACCTGCAGGTTGGAACCAGACATGGGCTCTTGTCTCCACCAGGTGTCACTCTCTGTCTTCCTTCACACAGTCCAAAGACACCAGAAGGCACCCGGGCTCCTTTGGGTACCTCTCCTGCGCTTCCTCCTGGGAGACCAGGTCTCCCAGCAATGGAGAGTGAAGTAGCCTTTCGCGTTTTGTCTCTGCGCTGCTGACTTCCACCAAGCTCTGACACGAGTCAAGGTGCCCTGGTGGACAAGAGCGTCAGCCCCCGCAGTGGCCAAGGCTCGGTTCCCGAGTGTGCTCACTGGGCCCAGATGCCCAACCTTAGGAAGGATGCCCTCCCCCAGTGTACCTGCTGCCCAGGCTAACAGGTCCCCAGCCCAGTGCCCAAGAGAAGGCACATCATGCACCCTGCATATGGGTTTCACCTCCTTAATGTGGGGGGTGGCTCAGCTGGCCTCCAAATCCTACAGCCTGAAATGGGACCACTGCAGAGGGGATTGTTTGCTCCACCTCATTGTTCTCTGCAAGGAGGTGGATGATGTGGAGGGACTGAGGCCACCAGCCCCTCCCTACGACTCCACGTACTCCACCCACTGCTCCCCTACAACCTGTGCAAAGGAAAATAACCCCCAGAACCAGCACCAGCCAAAAATAAGCAATGTAGCTGCTGACTTAGTCCACATGGTGACTTAGAGCTGTAATATCATTAGACTAAAATTATCCTGACATTCTTTTTATTTTTTTTTAAGATTTATTTATTTATTTGAAGGTTAGAGTTACACAGACAGGAGAGGAGAGAGAGAGAGAGAGAGAGAGAGAGAGAGAAAGAGATCTTCCACCCGCTGGCTCATTCCCCAGTTGGCCGCAATGGCCGGGATCAGAGCTGCACCAATCCAAAGCTAGGAGCCAGGAGGTTCCTCTGGGTCTTCCTACACGGGCTCAGGGGCCCAAGGACCTGGGCCATCTTTCACTGCTTTCCCAGGCCATAGCAGAGCTGGATGGGAAGTAGAGCAGCCGGGATTCAAACCAGTGCCCATATGGGAAGCCAGCACTGTAGGAGGCAGCTTTTACCTGCTACACCACAGTGCCGGCCCCTATCCTGACACTCTTAACTCCTTTAATGCCTCTGATGCCATGCTGCTTCTGAGACCTCCCCAAAAGAGCAAGGAGTGGGCGGTACTCAAATACCACCCACATGAATATTCAATTAAGCTTCACTGCGGACCCCACCCCCTAGGCCTCCAGGGACTGCCTGGAACCTTGTTGGGTATGACACTGGAGCAGGTTCATGCTCTCCCTCGAATATATCTTTTTTGCTCTGCATGCAAATAAATCTTATTCCTCTGCCAGCATTTATGCTCATCCAGCCCTCAAATTCTTTCTTGCCTCAGGGACAGGAACGGGGACCCAGCCACCCCAGGGCGCTGTAGCAGTACACATAACAATGTGGAGCCTCCTTTACTCATGATGGCTGGGGCATTGGTCCTTTCATCTCCCTGGTTCCTTGCATTGCACCTGGCTGCCATCGCATGCTCATGCCTGCTTGTTGAATGAAAAAGCGAATGAAGGCATTGTGGACTAGACGGTGGCAGGTCTCTGCTCCAGCCTCACTGTGATGTTCTCAGCCTCCTCCGGGAGGGCTCAGGGAGGGTCCCAGCTGCTGCCAGGGTCTATGTGTCTCAGGGACACTCCCTCTCGGTGACCCAAGATGACACAGCCACAGTCTGCTTTATATTGAAGGAAGAAAAGTAGATTTGGGAAGCACCAGGCTTCAATTTCCAGCAGTGCTGGTAACACTGTCACCAGATCAAGCTAGGATAAAGGAGATCCCACGTCAAGGTCAAATGCAAAAGTGGAGCTGTCAGAAGTCAACTGACCTGGATCATTTTTCCAAGGTGCTGGCCTGGGTCAGACACAAGTGGATCTTGGTGGCAACTTTACCATTTTGTCTTAAAGATGTATTTATTTGAAAGGCAGAGGTATAGGCAGAGAGAGAGAGGAGAAAAAGAGAGAGAGAGAGAGAGAGAGACTCAGAGAGAGAGAGAGAGAGAGAGAGGGAGAGACAGAGAGAGAGAGAGATCTTCCATCTGCTGATTCAGCCCCAAAATGGTCACAGTCGCCAGGGCTGAGCCAAGGTGGAGCCAGGAGCCTGGAGTTTCTTCCAGGTCTCCCATTTGGGTATCAGGGACTCAAGCACTAGGGCCACCCTCTGCTGCTTTTCCTAGGTGCATTGGCAGGGAGCTGAATTGGAGGTGGAGCAGCTGGGACACAAACCAGTGCCCATATTGGGATGCTGGTGTTGCAGGTGGCAGCTTTACCTGCTGTATCACAATGCTGGGCCCCCAACTGTAACATTTAAAAAAATTTTCTTTCTACTGAATTCTTTGGGAGGCAGTGTGAGAGGAGTGAGGGTGTCACCAAATACCTACAACAGACAAGGATGGGCTGGGCCAAAGAAAGGAGCCAAGGACACAGTGCAGTCTCCCACATGGGTGGCAGGAACCGTGGCTGTCCCCCAGGGTATGCATTAGCAGGAAGCTGGGGTCAGGAGCCAGAGCCAGGGGTCAGCCCCAGACACTGCAATATGAAATGTGGTTGTCTTCTCCAACATCTCTGCCACACCAAGCGCTCACCCCTAGGAGCTCATTAGCAAGTTCCCAGAGCTCCTGGGATGTGAGGGGTGGGACACAGCCAGCTTTCAGGATGCTGGGGAGGGGGGTGGCTTCAGTGAGACCACTCCTATTCAGTGTCCAGCAGAAAGCTGGGCACAGCCAGGTCTGTGGCACCCGGTAGCTTGTTTTTGTCATCCTTACCTTGTTCCCGGCAGTCTCTGCAGCCCCACAATGGCCTGGTGCAGGTGGGGCCGTCCTCACATCCCTGGAGGTGTTGCTGTCTGGTCCCAACCTCCCATATAGGTGCCGGTTCAAGTCTTGACTGCTCCACTTCTGATCTAACTCCCTGCTCGTGGCCTGGCAAAGCAATGGATGGCCAGCACCGGGGCCTGGCAAAGCAATGGATGACCAGCACCGGGGCTCAATAGGCTAATCCTCCACCTGCGGCACCGGCACAGTGACCGGGTTCTAGTTCCGGTCAGGGCATTGGATTCTGTCCCGGTTGCTCCTCTTCCAGGCCAGCTCTCTGCTGTGGCCCGGGAGTGCAGTGGAGGATGGCCCAAGTGCTTGGGCCCTGCACCCCATGGGAGACCAGGAGAAGCACCTGGCTCCTGCCTTCGGATCAGCGCGGTGCACTGGCCACAGCACGCTGGCTGCGGCAGCCATTGGAAGGTGAACCAATGGCAGAGGAAGACCTTTCTCTCTCTCTCTCTCACTGTCCACTTTGCCTGTCAAAAAAAAAAAAAAAATGGGCGATGTCCTTGAGTGCTTGGGCCCCTGCCATCCACTTGGGAGACCCAGATGAAGCTCCTGGCTCCTGGCTTCAGCTTAGCCCAGGGCTGACTGTTGCAGCTATTTGGGGGGAGTGAACCAGTGGATGCAAGATCTCTCTTTCTCTTTCTGTCTTTCAAAATCAATCACTTTTTTTTTTTTTTTAAGAAGAGGAGCCCTGATTATGCCTGTTGATTGTAGCTTTCCTGGGCTATATTGCCTCTGTTATTCTTCAAGCCACCTTGAGACACAGAGATGCTAGAGTTGACAGGAGAGCAGAGGAAGCCAAAGAGAACAAAGGACACAGAGCACTTTCAGCTTGGCCTGAGCATTTACCCTTTGCAGTCTTCTGAGTAAGGGTTGCAAGGTGTCCGGCGTGTAACAAATCTTCCCAGGCAGACAGATCAATTAATTCACAGGCTTTTATTGGGATTCCGCTCCTGGGCAAGGTTCCCCCCGTCCCACAGAGCGGGGGGCCAGGGAAGTCGCGCGTCAGAGGTTGGGAGGGCTCCTTTTATAGATACAGGGCATGGGGGTTAAAGGTTAAGGCAGGTCTGATCCTCATTGGTTGACCTTTAGGCACCTGCGGGGACGTTGACAAGGACTTTTCTTCCCCGGAAGTGCAGGTAGGTACTCTCCATTCCCGGAAGTATAGGCCTTCCTCCTTGCGGATCCTAAAGCTACCATCCCGACTCTTTGATGACAGAAATGGGTGCGACGATGAGTCTCTCTGGCTACTTCCTGCTGCTACAGGGGCCCGCTGCGGGTATCTTGGGGCTCCACGGAGACAGGCATGTATGGATGGAGAGGCATCTGGTTGACTGCCTGGTTCATTGAAGGCCTTGGTTCATTCCATTATCACCTGCTGTAAACACTTAAACAGACACTGTAGTATACAAGTCAGGGTGAGAAAAGCAGCCGGTGATCCTAAGAGTGGAATTAACCAGGTAATGAAAGGATTTCAAGGGTAACTTGGCTTACAGCTTTTAAAAACATATTTTACAAACTTCATAT
Organism: Oryctolagus cuniculus; assembly: GCF_964237555.1. NCBI lineage: Eukaryota > Metazoa > Chordata > Mammalia > Lagomorpha > Leporidae > Oryctolagus > Oryctolagus cuniculus. The sequence goes on along the minus strand of NC_091442.1, from coordinate 47,483,462 downwards.
ACTTAATTTGTAGAAATTTATTTATAAGGGAGGCAGGAAGAGAGAGAGAGAGAGAGAGAGGAAGAAAGAGAAATCTTCCATCCACCGGTTCACTCTCAAAATGCCCACAATAGCCAAGATTGGACTAAGTCAAAGCCAGGAGCCTGAAATTCAGGCCTCCCCCATGGGTGGCAGGAACCCATGTAACTGAGCCACCATCTACTGCCACCCAGGGTGAACACCAGCAGAAGTTAGAATCAGAAGTCCAGCCAGGACTTGAACCCAGAGACTCCAATGTGGGGTGCGGGCATCCCAAGTGGCGCCATAACTGCTCGGCCAAACTCGTGTGCCAGGATAACTTTTGGAGAAAGCCACTTCCGCATTTTTTCCTAACAAGGGCGTTAACTTCATTTTCGGGATGAGGGTGGAGATGGTTTGAAAATTCCAAGAAGTGCCTCGAACAATGTCCTGTGATGTGACCCGGCAGATAAGAGGCTTATGGTTATGCAATGGGGGGATTTGGCTGGCTCCCGCCAGGGGCTAATAAGTGACAAATGTTCCTTACATAATGCTTGCATTCTCCAGGACTCATCAAGCAGAAGAAGCAGGGACCCAGCAACTGGCCCCAGCTGGCAGCGAGACGGGCTGATGGGGCAGGTTCTGCTGCCCACAGTGCATCGAGGGGCACGCTGATCGTCTGTCCCACGTGCTTTCCTTTGTGTCCGAACATAAATGAACACTGTATTAGCACCCCTGAGTACACCCCAGCCAGACGTTAATGAGTGCAGGTTGGAAGTCATAAGGACCAATCAATAAATCACAGGCTGGGTTTGGAAGTTAATTATTGCTGCACAGTGGCCAAAGGGAGAGGAGCTGTCTGCCTGTGCGTGCGTATTTCTCTGGACAAAGCCGTATGAGCTAGAGACCTTCACAATATCTCTAGAACAGTTCTAGCCAGCACACTAAAAGCCTGCAATCCAGCTAGACCCCAGGCAAGGCTACGCCAAGCCACCTTGAAGCCGACTCTTACCACAAAAACATCTCCAGCACATTCTGTGGTCCATCGACGGCCATTTCTGTAGCAAAGCTGAGGAGCCAGGCACCCACCGTGCGTGAGACGATGTGGGCCTTTTTGCCCAGTCTTCCTGGAGCTCTCCTGTGTGTGAGATGTTCACGGCGTTTGAACCCCGGCAGGACATGGAAATGCATCTCTGGGCATTGTCAACTCTGAACACGTGCAAGTGTGGCATCCCAGGGAACTCTCCTTCTAGGACTTTGCCCCAAGAAAATCATGATTGCAATGCAAATATGTACAGCCCAGGACGCTTGTCACTGGGTCCAATGCCACGCTCTGGGAAATGGATCTTGATTTGCTAGATGACCAATCCAGGAATGCTTTGTAAAGCCACATGCCTGGGGAGAACTCTGAAATACTGACAGCGTTAGTTACAAGGAGCTGACAAAGCTACTGGCTCTTATCATTTCAGGTTTCATCTGTCATTAATTAAAAATAATTGCACATTTTTTTTTCTGGTGAAAGGGAAAGATATTTATAGTGGAGAATTTGATATCAAGAAGTGTCTGCAATCTTCCATAACCGACTTGGAGACTGGCAATGCTGATGTCAGTGAGGTGTTTTCCTGTGCATGGTCAGTCTTCAACAATGAAACAGAACAATAATTGTACAGAATATACAGAATTCTCTGCTGGTCAGAGTTGCTCCAGAGAGACTGCTAAGGCCTCTAGATCGTACAACTTTTTCCAGAGAACTATGCATGTCCTACAGGGACAATGTCTTCCCTTACCTTGCAGAAAATCACTCTCCATGACACAAAGCATTTTTCGTGAGTGCAGTTTTTCAATGACTATCTAATTGCATGGAGGCACCAATGTTTATTTGAGCTGTCACCTGCTGCTGATCACAGCCCCTGTTTTTGAATTTCACAGTTCTAAGGAAAACACTGAGAAATATACTTGGATGCCCCATTTCCATTTAGCTCATTGTAATTAGCATAATTAGCATAAATCCCTAGCATTAGGGTGTGCACATGAGTTAAAGGTTTACAAGGGCTGGTCACTTGCCAGACAGCTTGCCTGGATTTGCATTTCCACAGCAATCCTGAGCACCTGCTGCTTTGGGTGCAGGAGCCCAAGCACTTGGGCCATCTTCCAGTGCTTTCCCAAGCACATTAGCAAGAGCTGGATTGGAAGTGGAGCAGTCGGGACTCGAACGTGCACCCATATGGGACGTCAGTGTCACAGGCAGCAGCTTTACCCACTGCACCACAGGGCCAGTCTCAATTTTTTTTAAAGGCATTTATATAGGTACAAGAATTTTGAAATCTGGCCGGCACCGTGGCTCAATAGGCTAATCCTCTGCCTTGCGGTGCCGGCACACCGGGTTCTAGTCCCGGTCGGGGCACCGGATTCTGTCCTGGTTGCCCCCCTTCCAGGCCAACTCTCTGCTGTGGCCAGGGAGTGCAGTGGAGGATGGTCCAAGTGCTTGGGCCCTGCATCCCATGGGAGACCAGGATAAGCACCTGGCTCCTGCCTTCGGATCAGTGTGGCGCGCCGGCCGTGGCGGCCATTGGAGGGTGAACTAATGGCAAAGGAAGACCTTTCTCTCTGTCTCTCTCTCTCACTGTCCACTCTGTCAAAAAAAATAAAAATAAAAAAAATAATTTTGTAATCTATGCATAGTTTTTTCTTAATAATATGCATGACCATGAACATTTTAATGGCCCCTTTTTTTGTGTGGATTTCATTTTTTTGCACCCAAATCGACTTTTCTTTATTCTATTTTCCATGTACTTTTTGAAATCTCCTCATAAAGAGTCCTTCTATGTCTTTAGTGGACAAAATTTGCATATATTGGGCCCCAAATAGTTTTTTTTTAAAGATTTACTATTCATTTGAAAGGCAGAGTTACAGAGAGGCAGAGGCAGAGAGAGAGAGAGAGGTCTTCCATCCACTGGTTCACTCCCCAGATGACCACAATGGCTGGAGTTGTGCCGATCCAAAACCAGGAGCCAGGAGCTTCTTCCGGGTCTCCCATGCAGGTGCAAGGGTCCCAAGGACTTGGGCCATCTTCTACTGCTTTCCCAGACCACAGCAGAGAGCTGGACCGGAAATAGAGCAGCCAAGACTTGAACAGGTGCCCATATAGGATGTTGGCACTGCAGGTGGCGGCCTTACCTGCTACACCACAGTGCTGGCCCACCCCAAATAGTTTTAAGGCAGAAGTCAAGTTCAGCCTCTTTCCTTGACTCCTAACAGAGCTCTCAACCCCACAACACCTAGAATCCCTGACTTATAGGAACTACATTTTGTGGTTGAGATTTATAAATAAGGAAGTGTATCCTTCTGCCCCTCTCTTCTTCCCTCCCTCCCTCCCTTCCACTGTTCCTTCCTTCCACCTATCCATTCATCCATTTATTCCTTCATTATTCTGTGTATAGGTTATTTTTATTGGGAAGCTCACAGATGAACGAATCATATCAGTGAGAATACATTTGATGGTGCTACAGTAATTCACACCTGGTCGATTTAAACAACCAACATTGATGTCCTGTTCATTCAAGGTTGCCCGGGGCGCTGCTCTGTGTCTTTTGTCCTTGGGCACCCAGTGGGATAGAGTGATTCTTGCAGGAACCCTGGTGGCCCCCATAGCAGGGGGAAGCAGCGTTCTGAAGACAATGAAATGTCCTGGAAGATGCTGCTGTCATATGGAGTCCCTATCCCCAGGAGTCCTGTGCGTCCACCTCCTCGGGAGCCAAGGAGGACGACTCCTTCCTATAAATGGAGGCTGAGTGTGACCAGCGTCTGCTGAGCAGTGCGCCTGATTGCTGGTCTCAGACAGGTCCCAGTCACTGGTGGACGGCACAGCCACCTGCCTTGTCCGTCGCTTCCGTGGCTCCTCTCCTGAGGGGTCCCACGTGGTTTCTTGAAGGTCAATCCAGAGCTCAGGCCAGAGTTTGGTAAACATCCCTGTTCAGAAGCGGGTTTCCTTTTGCAGCTTAAATATTTCTGTGCTGCCTGGTTTAGATGAGTGAGACAGAAAAGGGAAAAACAACACAAAAGAAGGCAGGTGCATCGATCGGCATGCATGCATACACACACACACACACACAAAACCCCAAAGCACATCCCACATCTCCCTCTTTCCCCTTGTTTTGTTCTTGGTTTTCCTGCGCCCTTCTCAGCCCATTCGGTCACTTGCTTTGGGGGCTCATTTTAATTGCTCTATGATTTTCTAAGTTAAAAATAAAAGAGAGAGAGAGAGAGAGAGAGCGCCATGACAGAGACCTCTTAAAACTCTTCTTAAGAAAAGATACATTTTTGGCTCCTTGCCTTTTGAGAACTGTGGCTTTGCTGCTTTATTTCTTCAGCCCTTGCCCTGGGGAAATGCCCCTTCCTCTCCAAGCATCTGCAAAGTCTGCTAAAGTGCTTTCACGGGGCGGAGCCAGGGCTGCAGCCCGTGCACCATCTGGCCCTGCCTCCGCCGCCTGCCGTGTGGAGTCGCTCGGAGACGCGGGCTTGCAGCCAGGGACAGCAGCTCGCAGCTGTGTATGGCAGCCCCGACTACCCCAACAAAGTCGTAAATTGCTCCAGCGACAGGGGCTGCCCTTCTGCTTCGGAACACGGGGTGCTTAGCAGCCGTCGGAGTCTCCCGACTTCCCAGGGATGTGAAAATTGCAGAAGAAGCATCCAGGACCCACTGCCATTTCCTCTGGGCACCAAGACCGCCTTGGGTGTCCTGTGGCCTTGGGACCTAGCACGACAGGTGAGCTCTGCCAGGGGAACTGGGATGTCTCCCTGGTCACGCCCCTGTGTCCTGGGCACACAGGCACCAGGCTTCCAGCGATGCGGCTGAAACGAGGCTTTGCTTGAGTCCCTGTCACTCACGACCAAGCAAGGCGTGGATCTGGAGTCACTTTTCCACTCATAACGCAGCGCTCTGTCTCTCAACCTTCTTGCCAGGCTTGGGGAACAAGGAAAAGCCAGCACACATGTCCCCGTCAGCCCCCAAGTTGGGCGCAGCTGTCTCCGCGCCTCACTTGATCTGGACCGGAGAAACCCTGAGAGCAGCCGGCCTCGCTCCCTGGCCCACTGCTGTTCTGAAAACCAGGGGGAAGGTGTGGAGTCCTCACTTCCTCCACACCCCTCACACTCTTGGTTTCTTTTAATCCTTTCTTCCCTTTTTTGTTTTGTGAAGGTTTACTTATTTATTTTGAAAATCAGGGTTACCGAAAGAGAGGGAGAGGTGAGAGAGAGAGAGAAAGAGAGAGAGAGAGAGAGAAAGAGAGAGAGAGATCATCCATTCTCTGGTTCACTCCCCAGATGGCTGCAACAGGAACCAGGAGTTCCATCCAGGTCTCCCATGTGGGTGCAGGGGTCCAAGCACTTGGGTCATCCTCTGCTGCTTTCCCAGATGCATTAGCGAGGATGTGGATCAGAAGTGGAGCATCCAGGACTTGAATGGGTGCCCATATGGGATGCCGGGGCTGCAGGTTGGGGCTTTAACCCGCTGGGCCACAGTGCCAGCCCCCAAGTGCCTTCTTTATTGCTCGTGACCTAGAGGAAGGAATTCCCAGCCTCTGTCATCTCCCATCTTTTTGGGCAAGCCTTCTCCACATGCAGACACACATATATGCACAACACAGTGGCACACACACAGAGCTACCACACTCATCACACTGATACACACACACAGATGCCACATTTAACCTACTGACACACACGGATAGACATGGATACACACATAAATCCAAGTATAACACGCTGATACACACTTACTCACACAAACACTAACATCCATGTACACACACAACACACTGACACACACACAAATGCCATATGTAACACACTGACACAAATGAATAGACATGAACACATACATAAATCCAAGTACAACACACTGACACACTCACCCACACACCTACAAACACTAACACACATGCACACACACAACACACTGACACACACACACAAATGCTACATATATAGATACTGACAAATAAACCCAGATGTAGACAGACACAATCATGCTCACACATTAACACACACAGCCAACTATCACACACAGACATGGACGCACACACACACACAACACATACATGCACGACACATTAACAAAGACCCCCACACAAGCACACCACACAGACACACCGAACCCAGAAGCCCATATACACCCACATACATACACACACACATACACAGCTGATCTCAGTCACCCTCCCAGGCTGCTCCCAGCAGCTGGCTCCCATAGGCAGTGAGCAGAGTCAGAAGGTGGAGGCAGCTGAAGCCCAACTTGCACCCTGCCTGCTCTGGGAGGGAAGGGGCTGTGTGTGGGCAGGTGGGGGCTGCAGAGGCCACAACTCTGCCCTCTGTCCCCTGTGCAGGGCTCTGGGGCCTGGAAGTGACCAGAGGAACCCAAGAGAGGCTGGAAGGGGCCAATCCAGGCCTCCAGACCCTGGTACGCCCAAGCACCCAGGCTCAGAGACAGGCTCTTCTCCAAGGTGACCTGGCTAACATGAACATGATGAGTGGCTCTCAGTTTAACATGGCTGATGTCCCCACAAAACAGGGACATGGGAACACTGAGACTGACATGTGCAGAGGCCATGGAGAGACACCAGCCATCGACCACCAAGGACAGAGGCCTGGGCCAGACGCCACTCTTAGGGCCCAGGGAGGAACCAGCCCTGCTGCCGCCCTTTCTCAGCTCTCAGCCTCTGGGGTTGTGTGATGGTGAATGTCCTGGTACTTGAGGTGCTTTGTGGCAGAAGCCCTGGCAAATGGCTGTGCCAGTCCAGGAGGCCATCCTGTCTGGGTCAGTCTTGGCTGTGCCTGAACAGTCACATGCTCTCTAGTCGTCCCCTGATTGGTTGTTATTCTGCCCTCCTGATTGGTTAAATCCATACTCACTTCTCAGAAAGGGGCCAATCAGAGAGAGCCACTTTGTGTATAAAAGAGCCAGCACTTGCAGGCTTCCCTGGCAACTCCCTCCTTGGGACCCTTATCCTGACAGTGCAACAGGAGGTTTGTTACTTTCAACAAATTGCTTTGCACACTGTTGTCTCTTTGTAGAAATTCATCTTGGGTGTGAGACAAGAACCGATGTCATTTTCATCGTGTGGTATCAACGCGATGGAACCACATGCCGTCTTCATCCACCCCCACTGGACCTGCCTGTGGGTGCCCAGGCAGGCCTCGTGGGGCGATCGGCTGGCGGATCCCACTCTGAACACTGAGACCAAATCAGAGCCTGTGACCTGCAGCCCGGTCAGCACGACCCATCTCTAATTCAAAGGGCAGATGGGCTGCTGAGGAAGGGCCCACCCAGGCCTGAGTCTGCCATCACTGTGGGGGCCTGGCTGTCTCTCAGGCTTCTCCCCTTCCTCTCCAGGACTCCAGGGTGCTCTGTAAGCCCCTTTTGCGGGGGGGGGGGGAGGTGAAAGCCAAGGGATGTATGGTGGCATTGGCATCATGGGTGTCCCATTTGTGAGTGAGTCAGTGTCCCTTAGGATCCGAGATGCCCTTGGCACCTCCTGGAGACCTGCAGTGGTGACAACAGTGTGACCTATGAGACCAAGTGGAGTTCAGAGTCCAGCTCACCTACAGAGTCTGTTTCCCCTTCTGAGCCATGGGCCGGGACCACCACACCTCCTCTCTGTGCATGTGGCTGTCGGCATCCAAGAAACTGACAGGAAGATTGGAGGATGAAGCAACACTGGCGGTAAGGTCGGAAAGGGAAAGGTCGCCGGGGAAAGGAAAATGAGGGGACGATTTAGGTGACAGCTTCCAGAAAGCATCACAGCCAGAGAAAACCCTGGGGGAGAAAATAAAAACAACCCGGCCCTCCACCAAGACACCCCCCTACGCCCTTTGGCAGAGAGGGGACGGGAAGGCTCATTTCCTGTGTCTCTGGGACAGCAGGGCCCCTGCCAATGCCACCACCACTGTAAGAACGGAGAGAGGTGCATGCCCAGGGAGGGGCCATGTGTGGTCCCAGGCTTCTGAGATGCCAGTGGGATTTTGATCAGGTTGTCCCCAGGCCGAGCTGGGACCAGGGGACCATGCGTTGCTTTGCTCTCGTTTATTTTTCTTGGAAAAAACACGTGGATGAGAGACCAGCGTGGGGTTCGGGGAAAGGGCACTCCATGCCATCAGCTGTGTGCAGCTGCTGCCTCTGTCCTCGGCTTTGGGGCAGGGAACAAGGAGCTGTCCTCAGGCACCCTCAGGAAGGAGAAGGGGCTGTCCCATCGGCGCCATGGCCGTGTGGAGCCAGGCTTGGGGTCTCTGGGGCAGGCTGGCTTCCTGGGTGGTTCTCAGCTGGACGGTCCTCCGCTCCCATGGAACACAACCATGGAGCCACAGCACGCGGTGTGTGGTCCTGGATCTGGAGAGAGAGAGAGAGGCCGAGGAAGGGGGCTGGGCAGCAAGAGGAGGTCACTGTTCAGTCCCACGCAAGGTCCACCCAGCAGCTGCGAGGTCTTCTTTGACCCTTGCTGTGAGCTGGCTGATTGCTTGGCGAGATTTGCCCAGGCAGCGGCCAGGGTGGAAACTACGGGGAAACCATCACCGGAGAGGTCCACACGCAGCAGCTTTATCAAGAAAAGGAAGGTGACAGTTGGAATACAAAGCTTATCTTCTGTTCTTTGCAAATCACGGTCCCATTCCTACACTTGCAGCAGCCTGATCACCTGCCCCCAAGTCAAGGCTCAAGTGCTTTTGTCCATGGCTCGTGTGCCCTAGCAGAGACCACACACCTCGTGCACAGTCTGCTTTTCTCCTTGGGGCCCCTGGTCTGCACCTTCTGCTTGTCCTGCTAGGGGAGAGACATGCCAAAGGCGACATGTTGGTGTCAGTGCACTTGACCCCAGCAACCACGCTGCGAAGGCCCACGTGGAACAATGTTTCTCAAAACCATGCAAGCTGGGCTCCTCAGCGCCTGTCCACAACGGCCCAGCTCACAGCATGGACCTGGCGCATAAGGAAACTCCTCTGATGGCGAGCGTACTGGGAGGAGCATCCTGGAAGACTTCATGGCAGAGCCGGGTTTTGGGGGTGAAACAGAGTTCACTAGGATGGCGCCAGTGAGCATGGAATGGAGAGGAGGGGGTGTTCTAGGCAGGCTACACAGCACATTCGGGGTCTGAATGTGTTCAGGGAAGGCAGCAGCTCAGCCCGTAGGAGGGCGCTTGCCTCCATTCAGCTTGCTCGAGTCCTCTCTGCCCAGTTGCCTCTGCCCTCAAAAGTTCACGGGAGGGACCAGCGCAGTTGTACAGTGGGTAAAGCTGCCATTGCCTGCAGTGCCAGCATCCCATATGGGTGCTGGTTCGAGTCCCAGCTGCTCCACTTCCGATCCAGCTCTCTGCTGTGGCCTGGGAAAGCAGTAGAAGATGACCCAAGTCCTTGGGCCCCTGCACCCATGAGGGAAACCCGGAAGAAGCTCCTGGCTCCTGGCTTCGGATCAGCTCAGCTCCGGCCATTGCAGCCAATTGGGGAGTGAACCAGTGGACAGAAGATCTCTCTCTCTCTCTCTCTCTGCCTTTCCTTCTCTTTCTGTTTAACTCTGATGTTTCAAATAGATAAAAAGGCAAATCTTTTACAAAAAGTGCATGGGTTTCAAATTTTTTTTTTACCAACATAAACTTTTAGCTCCGTTTTTCCATGAGGTTCTTGACGTAGCCTAAGAATCTCAGTTTGAGTGCCTCTCCTTCTTCCCATCATCACAGCATTGCCCAGCGGTGGGGTCCCCTTCAGCCTACACCTGCTGTGGCTACCTAGATCTCTCCTGTGAGTTACGTACCCTGATTCTCACCTGCAGCTGGCTCTGAGAGACAGGTGTAGGGGACCCAACTTGCAGGTGAGAAACAAAGGTCCAGACATTGCGCCTTGTGTAAGAGGCACAAGGCCAGGAAGTCGTGCAGAGGGTCTTGCAACCTGGTTCTTGCAACCAGGATCTTGGAAAAATCCCTGCACTTGCCGCTGGAGGTGGGTGGGATTTCCCGTGGGTCCTGCAAGTGACAGCCATCCTTAAATCCCAGATCAAGGGCTTTGGCAGCCTTTTCCAAATGTCCTGTGCATACCTTCAACAATGGTCTTCATAGAGCTCATGGAAAAATAAATAACACGAAGAAACTAGGAATGGACTTCAGCATTTTTCTTACCTGTTAATTCCATTTCTTCCCACAGGATTTTTGAAGTCCCCCTCCTATGATTCACTCCCCAGAAGCTGAACCACGCGTTTAGCCTAGTAGTTAAGATGCTTGCAGCCCACCCATAGGGGAGTGTGGCTCCAGCCTCCTGCTAATGCAGACCCCGGGAGGCAGCAGTGAGGGCTCCTGTGATTTGTTCCCCACCACTCCAGTGGGAGATCCAGGTGGAGTTTCCAGTTCCCAGTATGGACCCAGCTGCTGTGGGCAGTTTGAGGGGTGAACCAGCAGCTGGATCACCACCTGTCACATCAATAATAATAATAAAAAAGCAACTTTGAGAGCAGCTGAGGAAGTGAGAAGGCTTTTCTCCCCCATTCCTCAGGTGAGAACACTGAGGCTTGGCTGAGTTCCGCTACTCGCCCACGTATCCATGCATTTGCAAGGGATGGCGGTGCTGAGCTCACCAGGGGCCTTCCTCCCTGCAGGACCCAGAGCCGCCAGCAGGGATAAGCAAGCAGATAAGCAACTGGATCCTGCCATTGTTTGCCTGAGAGGCAGAGGAAGAGGAGGAGGACAGCCCAGAGCCTCTCTGCCTGCCAATGTTCCAGCCTTCAACCCTCACCCCGCCCTGAGTGGGCGGGCATGACGAGGCACTCTGCAGGGAGAAGCAATAATCGGCGCACCGGTTTGTTCGGTTGCTAAGGAGAGTGCTGCTTCCCTGTGTGGGCGTATTCTATGGCTTGCTGCTTTGGGGAAAGCTGCCCATGTGAGCTTATGCCCTGGTCTTCCCATTCTCTCTCTCTCTCTCTCTCTCTCTCTCTCTCTCTCTTTCTCTCTCTCTCTCGCCTCATTGGCTCTCTCTTTTTTTAATTTAGAGAGAGAGAATTTTCAATCGGCTGGTTCACTCCCCAGGCGGCTGCAATAGCCAGGGCTGAGCCAGACCAAAGCCAGGAGCTTCATCCAGGTCTCCCACATGGGTAGCAGGGGTCCAAGTGCTTGTGCCATCCTCTGCTGCTTTCCCTAGGCCCTTAGCAGGGAGATGGATTGGAAGTGGAGCAGCCAGGGCATGAACCGGCACTGGTGGGATGGGATGCTGATGTCATAGGCAGCGCTTTACCTGCTATGCTACAACCCTGACCTCCCCTCCCCTGCCAAAGTGACTTTTTTTTTTAAAGATTCATTTTGATTTGAAAGAGTTACAGATAGAGGTAGAGACACAGAAAAAGAGGTCTTCCAACTGCAGGTTCACTCCCCAAATGGCCACAATGGCCAGAGCTGAGCTGATCCAAAGCCAGGAGCCAGGAGCTCCGTTCAGGTCTCCCACATGGGTGCAGGGGCCCAAGGACTTGGGCCATCTTCCACTGCTTTTGCAGGCACATTAGCAGGAAGCTGGCTTGGAAGTAGAGCAGCCAGTACTCAAGCTGGTGCCCATATGGATGCCAGCACTGCATGCTGGGGCTTTACCCGCTATGCCACAGCACTGACTCCCCGCAAAGTGACATCTTAAGTAGCAAAAGCCCACTTCTACCTTCTTACTTTCCCAATGGAGAAAACAGACTTAGGGTGTGCTGTTTGCCCAAGGGGAGCATCTCATAGCCCTTGGGCTGGCAGGGGTCTCCATACTCAAGTTATCCTCACAGGGGTCCGTGAGCCCTGCCTGTGATGAAGACATGCGTGCTGAAGCATCACTGAGCCCTTGGTCCCACAGCCCTATGGCTGCACCATGGGGCTCGGCCAGTAGTCGACAACAGAGTGAGGAGGCAGGTGCAGAAGACGCACAGGAAGGAATGATGATGTCCTGTAGACAGCTCTAGGATCTGTCCTCAGTTTCTTTGACAACAGAAGGAGTGTCCTCCACAGCTTGGATTTCCAGCAGGCCCTGGACAGGGCGAGTTGCTGTGCCTTTGCAAGGCAGCTGCTGGGAACGGACACAGTAGGATGCCATCACTGCCGAGACCCCAGCTCGTTCTGCAGAGCTCGGAGGCTCAGATGTTTCTCTGAAACTGCCCTGAGCCAGGGGTCCAGGCCCTCTCTTGTACCTTCCTGAGCAGTCTGGGCTGCAGTACTGAAAGGAGAGCTTACTTCAGGTGAGGGGCTCTCACCAGCCCAGGCGGTCCCCGAGGGCTGGCCTCATGCAGCTGAGGGCTTTGGAGCTGAACTGTGTCCTTCATTTCCAAAGGAGGTCGTGGGGCAGAGGGCAGCCAGGCTTGCGTCTCTCCAGGCTTGCGTCCTGCCTGGCCAGGGCTTAGAGCCCTCTGCCTCTCTGCAGATACCACGGTGGCTGCCCCAGCCAACATTCCTTGCTAGGATCACCGATTTTGTTCACCTAGGGTCACAGAACTCTGCACAGTGGCTCTGCTGGGTCACATCTCCACGGGTGACCCTGTTCTTGCCTCTGCTGGGGGAGTTGAAGCAGGCAGACCAGGCAGTAAGCAGCCAGGCAGGGTAGGCAGGAGGCGCCATCTCCCCTGTAATTACCAGAATGGGGCAGTGCCCTACTGAGCTGTCCAGACAGGGAGCCTGCGGCTCTGCTTGCCTTCACGCAATGATGCCAGGACTGTGTATCACACACAGTGGCCCCATGGGCAGTTCTCAGGTGCGAGGGCTGCTCACCACCAAGCCGGAGCTTGCCCAGCACTTGAGTTTGGCCCTAGGACATCCTGTGGGGCCAACAGGAAGTCTGTTCCTTTTTTTTTTTTTTTTTTTTTTTTTTTTTTTGCATTACGTGTTCTGATACACAGATGCTGAGTCTGTACTTCCTTCTTTTTTGGTCATGGGTGTCAGAGGTGAGACCGTGGCAGAGGGAGGGAGCCAGGGAGAAGAGCTGGGGCTCACGATGTGGTGACTTGCACACCAAGGGAGGGGTCTCTCTTTTTTCCTTTCTCAAAGTGCGGTGGAAACCCTTGAGGTTTTGTCTTGTCTTTTTCTTTCTTTTCTGTTTTTGTCCTCATTATTCAAGCGCAAAGTACATCCATACAAGTGCACAGATTAATAGATTGTAGCTCGTTTTGCGTAGTGTTTCCATCATAACAATATTAAGTCCTCTAATCCATGAACATGGGATGTCTTCATTTGTTTGGATCTTATTTATTTTCAGTGGGATCTTTTAATTGTTCTTCTCATTGCAACCTTCTTGATTAAATGTATTAGTATGTATCCTATTGTTTTGGGGGCTGTAACAAATTGAATTATTTCTCAAACCATTTTTGGGTTATTTATTGCTGGTGTGGAGAAATACAAATGACTTTTGCATGTCAATCTGGCATCCTGCAATTTTGCTGAAATTTTTTTTATTAGCTGTAGTCATTTTCGGGGCATTCTTTAGGATTTTCTCCATATTAGATCCATGTCTTCTGCGAACAAGGATGATCTCGCTTCTTACTTTTTTAGTATGGATATTATTAAGGACTGAATTGTGTTACCCCAAATTGGTATGTTGAAAGCCTAAGCCCAGGACTTCACATGTGATTGTATTTGGAGAGCACTCCATTAAACTGGTAATTAAGGTAACATAAATGCACTCCAATCCAGTCTGACTGGTGCCCCCAAAGGAGAGACAATCTGGACACCCAGGAGATACCAGGAGTACAGGAGCTCACAGGATGACCATGTGAAGGGGCAGTGAGGAGATGCCAGCCAGGGAGAAGATGCCCAGAAAAGCATCAGTCTTGGGGGTGGGCAGTTAGCCTAGTGGTTGGTTAGCCTAGTGGTCGGTTTGCCTAGTGATCAGTGCCATTGCCTCCCACATCAGACTGCCTGGGTCCAACTCCCAGCTCTAGTTCCTGATTCCAGACCCCTGCCAATGCAGACCCTAAGAGTGATGGATCAAGAGCTAGGTTCCTGCCACGAATTGTGGGAGACTGGGATTGAGCTCCTGGCTCCCAACTTTGGCCTGACCCAGCCCTGGCTTAGCTGCAGCTCAGACTTAGCCACTGGAGAGTAGAAGAGCAGATGAGAGCTTTTTTGTATCTCTCTCTCTCTCTCTCTCTCTCTCTGACTCTCAAATCTTCCATTCACTGGTTTACTCCTCAGAGGGCTGCAATGACCAAGGTTGGACCAGGTTAAAGCCACTTCCACTGATTTTCACAGGCCATTAGCAGGAAGCTGGACTGGAAGTGGAGCAGCTGGGACATGAACCTTCTCCCATATGGGATGCCAATGTCTCAGGCCGTGGCTTTACCTGCTATACCACAACACTAGTCCTATTTTTAGTTTTTATAAAGCAGATTATAAAAGGAGTCCGAAGACTCCAAAGATCAAATACTGATGAGGAAATGAAAGAGGTAACTAGCCTGACTTGATCAGTCCATATCCTACACATTTGTTGAAATATCATACTGCATTCTATAAATATGGCCAGTTATTGTCAATTATAAATTTAAGACAATGTGTAAGGCGACAAAAACACTAACTTGAATGATCCTCATAATACATGTATCAAACTATCACACTGTACCTCGTATGTTAGGTATAATTAAAATAATAAGTAAATACACACATGCCTAGGAAAGCAGGTGATAGAATCTATTCTATCCACCCCCAAGGGCTTCAGGGACCCTAACCTAGCTGTGCTCTTCCGATTAGGAGCAGAATGCTGAGTGGAGCCAGGTCAACCGGACTCCTTCTTTGGAGATGAGAGATAGCCCTAGAGGCGCCAGTGCTGTGGCATAGTAGTTTAAGCTGCCTTCTGCAGCACCAGCATCCCATATGGGTGCCAGTTTGAGTCCCGCTGCTCCATTTCCAATCCAGTTTCCTGTTAATGCACCTGAGAAAGCAGTGGAAGATGGCCCAAGTGCTTGGGCCCCTGGACCCACATGGGAGACCCGGAAGAAGCTGCTGGCTCCTGTGAGTGAGTATGTGTGTGTCAGTATGAGTGTATGTGTGTGTCTGTGTGAGTGACAGTGTGTAAGCATGTGTGTGAGTGTGAATGAGTGTGTGTGTACGGATGTGTCTATGAGTGTGAGTGTGAGCATGTGTGTGAATGAGTGTGTGCATGTGTATATGTGTGTGAGTGTGTGTCTATGAGTATAGGCATGTGTGTGCATGAGAGTGTGTGTGTATGTGTGTCGGTGCATGTGTGTGAGAGTGTGTGAATGAGTGTGCACATGTGTGTGTGAGTGTGTGTGTGGTATCTGGTCCTGCCAGGTGTCTTCTGCATGCACAGTTCAGTCAGTGCTTTCTCAAAGCCAGACAGACAGGAGCAGCAGCAGGAGCTGTGCACAGGCGGGTGGTCTTGCTCCAGGATTGCACCTTTCTCGCCAGGCCCCTCCTGCCTTCCTGCAGCTTGGGTGGGCATTCCCATCCCTGTGGTCTCCTCCAGGCCGCCCCCACTGCAGGTGTCTGGCAACGGCTCTCCGGGAACTCTCGCCCTGGCCAGCACAAGTCTGAGGAGAGGTGTTCGCTGTCTCCCAGACTCCGTGGGCGTGAGCACCATCACCCACCCAGAACCACTGGCTGGGTGGCCGACTGACCCTCTGTGTCACCTGCTGGGGTCCCCTGTGCCCCCGCCCCGCTGCCGCCAAGCCAATCACAGCTATGCAGTCCTGGACTTTGCTTTCAAGGGCTCCAGATCACGGCCCTGAACTCATTTTCTGAAGGAGGTCCCGGGAGCAAACAGCTCCAGAGTTTTCTCATTACTTCTAGGGAGAAAAGAAACAGCAGAGCAAAATCCTCTGTCTGGGGGCTGAAACTTTGTTTCATCTGGCCGCAAGGTCCTTACCCCCCAATCTCAACCTCCTACTGACATCTGGGGTCCCCTGGGGGCCCCGAGTCCCACCTACTGCATCCCCCCACCCCACCTTTCTACATCCGTAGCCGTAGCCAAACTTCAGGCTCTCAGCCTGGTGGATCTGGGCCAAGGTGCAGCCTCCTCTGGTTTCTCAGAGTGTCTCAGCAGTGGCGAGCACACAGTCCCTTGGGATACACACCGTTCCTCACATAGCCTGCTGGGAGGGTCCCACCACGACTTGACTCCCTGTACCCATGCAGCAACTCGACTCCCTGTGCCCATGCAGACGTTTCAATGGATTCCAGGTGGAGACTTGACCCAGCCATGGCCTGGGAGGTCTGTACATGGCTGGGGTGTGCCCTTGGCAGGAGGTCTTTGTCAGAAGGTTGCTTATTTCAGCCTAGTGGGTCCTGGTTTCTGTCTCTGCTGCCTGGCTTGCCGTGGGGTTCCTCCACATCCACTCCCTGCTGCCAGGCTGCATTGGTGCCAGACTAATGGGGCTGCTTGATCTTCAACTGTGAACCTCCACATCGTGACCCAAATAACGCTTCTTTTCTCCTACATGTTATAGCTAAAGGCACGAAAACTGACTCATCCACCCAAAAACATTTTGCCTTAAAGGAAGAATGTGTAAGTGGACCCTATTTTTAAAAAATGATTTATTTTATATATTTGAAAGTCAGAGTTATAGGGAGAGAGGGAGAGACACAGAGAGAGAGATCTTCCACCCACTGGTTCACTCCCCAATTGGTTGCAATGGCCCCGGCTGTGCCAGGCTGAAGCCAGGAGCCAGGAGCTTCTTCCAGGTCTCCCATGTGGGTGGCAGGGGCCCAAGCACTTCGACCATTCTCTGTGCTTTCCCTGGCACATCAGGCTGGGAGCTGGCTTGGAAGTGGAGCAGCTGGGACTCGAACTGGAGCCCATATGGGATGCTGGTGCGGCAGGTGGCAATTTAACCCACTATGCCACAGTGCCTCAGGAGAGACGTGTGCCGAGTGCACGTGTGCCGAGTGCAGGTGCCCTGCCTTTCTGGAGTGACTGAATACCGGCACCTGGCTCCTCCCCCAAATGTGGTCCAGAAAGCCCTTGAGGTTGGTTTGCCTTTCCCTGGTGACCCCAGATGGCTGTGTCTCGTGGATGGCCTGAGTCGGGGGTAGGGGGCGGCGGTGGCGGTGGTGAGCCCTGCCCAGAGCACCTGACCCACAGCTCCCTCCCCCCACCTTGACTTTCTCTGGGTAAGATTTTTTATTTAGATTTATTTATTTGAGAGGTAGAGTTACAGACAGTGAGAAGGAGAAACAGAGAGAAAGGTCCTTCCTCTGCTTTTTCATTCCCCAAATGGCCGCAGTGGCCGGAGCTGCGCCGATCCGGAGCCAGGAGCCAGGTGCTTCTTCCTGGTCTCCCATGCGGGTGCAGGGGCCCAAGCACTTGGGCCATCTTCCACTGCCTTCTCAGCCATAGCAGAGAGCTGGATGGGAAGAGGAGCAGCTGGGACTAGAACCGGTGCCTATATGGGATGCTGGCGTTGCAGATGGAGTATTAACCTACAGCACCATGGTGCGGGCCCCCTGGGTGAGAATTTTTACGCCCCTTTATCCTCCAAGACAAGTGGGCTGTGAACGTAGTTGAAAACCAATTTTAGGAAGGCTGACTTTGAGGCTGAGCCTCACCCCTGGGGCAGGGAGATACAGAAGGAGAGAAAGACCTGGGCACAGGGGCAGAAAAGAAAATGGTAGTGGGATGGATGGAGAGCAGGGGGGAGGGGGTTCGGGGGGCGCTGGCAGCCTGTCAGGCCCTCTCTCCTCAAGAGCAAAAGCCGTGCTGTGGCCAACGGATGGATCACGGAACAATACTTGTTGATAAGATACTGCAGGAATGTGTGTTCTCTTTTTCACAGCAGACAGGCCTTGTTCCTGGAAAAATATCCCACATGCACGGACCGGCAGAGGCAGAAGCACTTAGGGCTGCCAGCATCCCTCTGTGGCCTTGGTCCCTGTGTCGCCCTTCCCCCTCCCAGGGAGGAGGCAGCCATTTCTCCTGTGCTAGAGCACCATCAAGCCCGGAGCAGGGCAGGTGTCTTCCTTAAAAAGCAAGCAAGCAAACAAACATTTAATTATTTATTCATCCAAAAGTCAGACAGAGAGAGAGAGAGAGAAGGAGAGAGAGAGATCGTCCATCCACTGATTCACTCCCCCAGTGGTGGTAACAGCTTGAGCTGGGCCAAGCTGAAGCTCCAGCTCCCAAAGAACCTGTGTGCCTTTTCCTTTGAGGCTTCTCAGCAGGTGCACAGACAATTCCAGCAATAAAAGCCGAGATGAGGGGCTGGTGTCGTGGCACAGTGGGTTAAGCTGCCACCTCCAATGCCAGCATCCCATATGGGCACCGGTTTGATTCCCAGCTTCTCCGCTTCCAATCCAGCTCCCTGCGAATGGCTTGGGAAAGCAGTGATGATATCCCAAGCCCTTGGGCCACTACCACTCACGTGGGAGACCTGACTTCAGCCTGGCCTAGCCCCGACTGTCTGTTGGAGCTATTTGGAGAATGAACCAGCAGATGGAAGATCTGTCTTTCCCTCTCTTCTGTAACTCTGATTTTCAAATAAATAAATAAATCTGCAAGCCATGCTCACTGTCTCTTGCTTCCCTTGCCTAGGGAGAGGACGTGGGAGGACAGAATGTTGCCTATGGTCCCAGATCCCTGCCACTGATTCCTAGGATGAGGGAGGCCTGGCCAGCAGGGGGCGCAGTTGACCTCCCGCATCTCAGAGGCAGAGCCTTGTTGCTTTGATCCTCCCCTTTCCAGGCTGTTGAGAGAAGCAGAGAGAGAGGGGACTGGTGGGAGCTCACTGAGGAATGCAGGGGCATGATGTCCCAAGAGGATGTCGCGCTGTGGCTTCCCCTGCTGGAAGGGGTCCCCTAAGCTGGACTGCTCCAGGCTGTGTGTCCAGATTCCCCTCTGCAGCTTCTTCTACCCTCGTCCTGGCCTGGGTGTCTCTACACAGGGCCGGCAAGGGGCCACGGTGCCTGGGAGCGCTCTGAGACTCATGGAGGGAGCCCTTTCATCTGTGCCAGCTGGGAGTGAAGTGATCCAGGCTTGGTCATTTCCATGTTTTTCGAGTGACCACGCACCTCAGGACACCCTGGGCACATGGCCAGGTGTACAGCCAAGCCACACTTTAAGGCCCAGCCCTGGTGCTGTGCACTGCCTGGGGGGTGGGGGTGGGGGGAGAGACAGATACCAGACATATCGCTGCATGAAGGGTCGCGGCACAGCAAGTTAAGCCGCTTGCTTGCAATGCCAGCGTTCCACACCAGAGTGCTGGTTCAAGTCTCAGCTGCTCTGCTTGTGATCCAGCTCCCTGCTAATGCACCTGGCAAAGCAGTGCAAGATGGCCCAGGTGCTTGGGCCCCTGCACCCACGTGGGAGACCTGGATGGAGTTCCAGACTTCTGATTTTGGCCTGGCCCAGCTCTGGGCTTTGGGGCCATTTGGGAAAATGACCTTATTTTTGGAAAATCTCTCTCTCTGTCTCTCTAACTCTGCCTGCCAAATAAATACATAAATCATTTTAAAAAGAAAAGAAAAGAAACGATGCTAGAAGAGGCACTACTTGGGGGTTGCACCTGCTCTGGGGGCTGAAGTGGCTCCTCCTTCTGCCGCTGAAATGCCAGGGTTGGGCTTCCCCCATCTTGACCTCTGTGTCAGTTGCCCCTTGGGCTGGGGGTGTCCTGGCCTCATGTCTCCCTGTGGAGAAATCCTGTCCTGGGCTCAGACTCTTCCCGCTGTGGCACTGCCCTTACTGCCCCACTCCGTGCACCTGCAGCCCTTCAAATGCTGGGGGTGGGGCTAGTGTGTGCTCACGTTGCATCATTTCTAGGAATGCCATGGGAGGGCACTTCAAGCAGCCACTGGAAAATGAACTAAAAGACAAGTTTACCTTGGTGCCGTACGTCTTGTAATCCATGCATATCGGGTTTTCACAGTTTTTATGAAACACGAATCCTATGAGAAAATCATGCAGAAATTGCAAAACATTTTGTATGGCAAAATAAACTGGCTTTTAAATTCCATTTCCCATGGACCTTAAAAAAGATATTTATTTACTTATTTATTTCAAAAGCAGAATAGCCGAGAGAGAGAGAGAGAGAGAGAGAGAGAGAGATTGTCCATCTACTGGTTCACTCCCCAAGTGGCCGCAACAGTAAAGGAAACTTGACGCACCCAGGAAACTCCATCCGGGTCTCCCACATGGGTGCCAGGGACCCCAATACTCGAGCCATCTTCTACTGCTTTCCCAGTTGCATCCGCAGGGAGCTGGATTAAAAATGGGGCAGCCTTGGCTCAAATCTTAACCTGTCGTGCCACAGTACGGGCCTCTCCGGGGACTTTTTGGATCTCCCGTGTGTGTGCAACTCTGCTTTCTGCGTTCAGAGGAAAGCACCCTGAGTTAGGGTCCAGTGCTATCTTGGTATTCATCCATTCCTTCAACACTTTATTTCTTGGGCTCCTGCCTGCCTTGGGCCAGCCCAATTTTGAGTGAGCCTCAACTCTGCTTCTGATGCCAGCTTCCTGCCAAGGTGCACCTGCCAGGCAGCAGGTGATGGCTCAGGGTCCGGCCACCCACTTGGGAGACCAAGTTCTAGGTTCCTGGTTTTGGGCTGGCCCAGTCCTGGCTGTTGTGGGTATTTGAAGAGTGAACCAAAGGATGCATCATTTGTTCTCTCTCTCTTTCTCTCCCTCCCTCCCTCCCTCCCTCCCTCCCTCCCTCTCTCTCTGTCTCCCAATCTCTCTCTCTCTTTCTCTCTGTGTGTTTCTACCTCTCTCTCCCTATCTTTCAACTAAATATATATATTTAAAAATAGCAATAATGTACTCATCCTCTGTGAGAATCCCAGCAACCACTGTGAAATCAGTCCTGATTTGTAAAAAGCCAGGCTGTGGTTTTTGGAGCCTCACCTCCCTTCCACTCAGGACCTCCCAGACCTAGAAGAGGCTCCCTGTGCCTCCTGCACTTGCCTCACCCTCCTGGCCCATTCTCTGCCCTCCTCCCAAGCCGGACTCAGAGCCAGCTGAGGCAGGGGGTGCACAAATGCACCTGAAACTCCTGGGCTTTTTTTTTTTCTTTGCAGAAGTTTGGGCAAGCGTGCAATTTACTATGAAAAATAAGGCTTTCTAGTATTCTCCCTGCTCTTTGCCTCCCAGCCATGCCTAACAGGATTCTGAAGGCATCAGCTCAGCCTGGGCCCTTGCTGGTTCCTCAGACGATGCTGGGAGGGCACACACAGGTCTGCAGGCCTGGGAAGACTCCTGGGAAGGGGCAGGCGCGAACTCTTGTTTCTTGGATCAGCCTCTGCACCCTCAGGCGATGGACAAAGGGGAGAAACAGAGCCCGGCAGGGGATTTAAACAGGAAGGGCTGGAAGTAAAGTGAGTTTCTGGTGATTCACATGAGCAGCTGTGGGGGTGTGGAAGAGGCAGAGAAGCGAGTGCAGTTACACAGTTACACAGGAAGTTCACAGAAGGAGAAGAGAAGTTTACTTTTTACCTCCGCCAAAACACTGAAACATGCGCATGGTTATTTTTTATTTATTTATTTTAAAGATGTACTTATTTACTTGAAAGGCAGAGTTACACAGAGAGAGGGAGAGGCAGAAAAAGAGAGAGCCAGAGAGAGAGAGAGAGAGGGAGGGAGTGAGGGAGGGAGAGGGAGAGAGACATCTTCCATCTGCTGGTTCACTTTCCAAATGGGTGCAATAGCTGGGGCTGAAGTGAGGAGTCAGGAGCCTCATCTGGGTCTCCCACGCAGGTGCAGGGGCCCAAGGACTTGGGGCATCTTCTACTGCTTTCCCAGGCCATAGCAGAGAGCTGGATGGAAAGTGGAGCAGCCGGGGCTCGAACTGGTGCTGGAATCGGATGCTGGTGTTGCAGGCGGCGGCTTAACCCGCTCCACCACAGCCCCAGCTCCACATGTTTATTTTTACTAATGCACGTTTACTGTGACATTTTTAGAGACCTTCTTATTCTTATTTCAAAATTTGCTTGCATCAGCATAAACTTCTCTTTCAAGGGTCGGTTCCAAGAACGTTTTGAAGTACACATTGCATCTCAGAAAGGTACTTCTAAGAGAACAGCTGAGAGCATCCACACCACGTGCATGCATCTGTCCCTCTTTGCTGCCCCCTACCTGTCAGATGGATTCAAATCCAGATTTATTAAATTTGCTGACTCATCCCTTCCACTGCTGACTCATCCCTCCTGTTGGCAAAAACATTTCTCTCCAGGCACCTTTGAAAGGTACCCAGCTCTGGTAAGGAAACACGGCTGCTCCTTACTCTAAGTCTCGCAGTGACTGCTGCTACAGAAATAAACTCTGAAAAGAGCTGATTTTCTCATCTGCCACAGACTGTCTCAAGGTGCGCTGATGACGTGGGCCAGCTCTGGGGGTTGCACTGGTGCTGTGGGGGTCTTCAAAACGTCTGTGAACATGTGCATTTGGAAAAACCTGCGCTGGGACTTCAAGAACATGTTTGCATCCGAATAAATGTATCCTTTTATTCCATTTTGCACAAAAGTTTTGCAGCACCCTGGTACTGCCCAGCTGCTCCTTGCCAGCGTGTGGCCCGGAAGCTGGGAGCTGAGGCGCCAGGGAAAGTGAAACCCGATGGGAAGACCCCCCTGGATCCCACCGGGTGCTTGATCACCTTGTGATTGTCCTTGGAAAACAATCCCGGGAGTGGATCTCCCCTCCTCTGTCATCAGCCAACCCACCCCCAGGCTGGCCTTTCTCCAGCCAGGAGCTCCATCCCGCTAAGAAACCTGTTGGAGCCAGCAGCCTCTCTCCGTCCTGCTCCATCCGCTCTGCCCACACTTCCTCTGCATGTCTCTTCTCTAAACAAGGCCTGGGCGCTTTCCTGTTTTCCAGGTCCTAAAGGAGCTCCAGCAGTGGGGAAGGGAAATGGTCCACACAGCCCTTCCCTTTGTCTTAGCAGGGCCTCCCACTGGAGCAAGTAGGATTTGCAAAGTGGGGAGGACCTCCCCTCCCCCTCTCTGCAGCACGTCTGCCAGCGACAACAAGGGTGCAGTGAGAGAAAGTGTGTGTGGCAGATGCAGAAGCCACGCCCCTGGGCCCTGCAGCTGGGTCATAAATCATCCACAGTCACTAGGAAGGGGACAGCAGCCTAATAGCTTGCAGCCTCTGGCAGCGACGACATGAGAACCTGGGGAGGGCTATCGCAAAGAAAGTGTGGTTTCTAGTTTGCCAGTTACAGTTCTGCTTAAGGACACAAAGGTTGCCCCAGGCATGCTTTGGTTCCTCGATCTTTGGACACCCCCTTCTTCCCAGAGGGACATAGCTGGCAGCGTGGGTGGAGCTGAGGAAGGGGGTCTGGGCCAGCAGCTCTGCCTAGGCACTCAGAGGGCCACATAGCATTTGACCTTGACCTCTGCTTCTCCCTTTCCCTGGGCGTGGCTTCCGGGAGAGCCAGCCAAGGGCTTCCACGCCCTCTGCTACTTCACCTTGGCATCACATAGTCAATATTTTGGCATCTTCCGAACGGTGGTCAGTAGAGGTCAGCCCAGCCGGGGGTGGGCATGGGTGTTGGGTCGGCTCGGTGACCATGGGCGACGCAAGATCGTGGTCCTGTGCCTTCCCAGCATTTTCTCTTCCCTGAATCTCCCTCATCTCCCTGCCAAGGCTGGGAGGAAGTGAGGAGGTGCCCTCCTCCTGTTGGGCTCAGGGTGCTCATCTGTTGGACTCCTGTTTCCCAGGCTCCTGTGGGTGCCTAAAACCTGGATAGCTCCCAACCCCATGCAGGCTGCACTCCAGGGCAGACTGTAGAAAAGTTCATTAAAAATGTGCATTATGAAAAAAACATGGGCTGTTGCGGTGCAAACATCTCATATGGGCACTGGTTTGAGACACGGCTGCTCTGCTTCCAATCCAGCTCTCTGCTATGGCCTGGGAAGGCAGTGGAAGATGGCCCAAGTCCTTGGGCCCCTGCACCCGCTTGGAAGATCTGGAAGAAGCTCCTGGCTCCTGGCTTCAGATCGGCCCAGATCCAGCCACTGGGGCCATCTGGGGAGTGAGCCAGCGGATGGAAGACCTCTCTCTCTGTCTCTCCCTCTCACTGTCTGTAACTCTGCCTCTAAAATAAACAATTTAAAAAAACTTAAAATTTTTTTAATTCAAAAAGAAAAGAGCATGAATTTAAACATGTTTGGAAATAAACTTATCTTTTTAATTCATGTTTTCCATAAACTTTTAAAGTTTTTCTTAGGAATTACTTATTTATTTTGAAGGCAGAATTACAGAGAAAGCGAGAGACACAGAGAGGGAGAGACAAAGAGAGATCTTCCATCTGCTGTTCACTACAGCAGCCGGGGCTGGGCCAAGCCAAAGCCATGAGCCTGAAACTTCCTCCAGCTCTCCCACATGGGTGCAGGGCCCCAAGCACTTAGGCCATCTCCCACTACTTTCCCAGGCACATTAGCTGGCAGCTGGATCGGAAGTGGGGTAGCCAGAACACGAACCGGCACCTGTATGGGATGCCTGTGTCTCAGGTGGTGACTTTACCCACTGTACCACAACATCAGGCCCCACAAACCTCATGAAGTTGGCTCAGACATACATAAAGTGTAATTTACAAATCAGGCACAGTAAGAGATCGTCCACTCTAACCAACAGCAACATAGAATGATTACAGCAATGTCCTGTCGTTGAAGTTATTTAAAACTTACGGATTGTCGATTTCTGGAATTTTCCCTTTCATAAACTTTCATGACTGACACTGTGGATCAGGCCACTGAGACCGTCCACTGTTCGTGGGCCGTCTACTGAGTCGTAGGTGCTGTCGTCACCGTGGGGACGTGGGACAGAAAGCAGAGTCCCTTGCCTTCCTGCACCTGCAGGCTTTACCTCGGGCTTCCAGAAGTGAGAGGTGTGACCAGCTCTGTCACAGCATGGGGTTGGGAGCAGAGGTAACATTTTTCTTTTAAAGATTTTATTTATTTATTTGAGAGGCAGAGTTATACACAGAGAGAGGGAGAGAGAGAAAGAGAGAGAGAGAGAGAGATCTTCCATCCGCTGGTTCACTCCCCAAATGGCCGCAACTGCTGGAGCTGCGCTGATCCAAACCCAGGAACCAGGAAATTCTTCCGGGTCTCCCACGCGGGTGCAGGGGTTCAAGGACTTGGGCCATCTTCTGCTGCTTTCCCAGGCCACAGCAGGGAGCTGGCTCAGAAGTGGAGCAGCCAGGACTCGAACTGGTTCCCATATGGGATGCTGGCACTGCAGGTAGCTGTTTAACCTGCTACGCCACAGCACCAGCCCCAGCATTTTTCTTATCTGATAAGCTGGGCTGCCCTTTAGGAACTTGGGACTCCTCTAGATCCACATTGGAGTGAGCGGTCGGCTTCCTTCCCTGGAGGGGCCGAGCACTCTGACTCACGGAGCGCAGGCACACAGCATTAACCATCATCCAAGAACTAGAGATGGGGAAACAGGCTCCACCCAGCGGCCACAGGAAATGCTTCCTAACCCTCAGAAGACACTTGGGACTTGTGCAGGGCTTTGGGGAAAAATGAAATAGGCAGCAGTGTTTTAAGGAAGGGACAAGACGTTGGTTTTCATCCTCATTCTGGTTTCTAAAAAAGGTGCGAGATACATTATAATGAAAGAAGTAGAGAAATGAAGATGGGCGAAAGATAATGATTAAAAGCAGGCGTGATGCACTGAACGAGACGGGAGGAAAGAGCAGCTCCTGTCTTTTAATAATTGCGTTGGGAAATATTCATCATTTAAAACAAAAATGAGGGACTGGCATTGTAGGTGCAGCAAGTTAAGCCTCCTCCTGCAATGCTGGCATCCCAGATGAGCTCTGGTTCGAGTCCTGGCTGCTCCACTTCTTTTTTTTAAGATTTTTTTTTTATTTGACAGGTAGAGATATTGATAGTGAGAGAGAGAGACAGAGAAAGATCTTCCTTCCGTTGGTTCACCCCCCAAATGGCTGCTACGACCGGCACTGCGCCGATCTGAAGCCAGGAGCCAAGTGCTTCTTCCTGTTCTCCCATGCGGGTGCAGGGGCCCAAGCACACGGGCCATCCTCTACTGCCCTCCCAGGCCACAGCAGAGAGCTGGACTGGAAGAGGAGCAACCAGGACTAGAACCCAGCGCCCATATGGGATGCCAGCGCCGCAGGCGGAGGATTAACCAAGTGAGCCACGGCAGCGGCCCAGCTGCTCCACTTCTGATCCAGCTCCCTGCTAATGTGCCTGGGAAAGCAGAGGGAGATAGTCCAAGTGCTTGGGATCTCTGCACCCATGTGGGAGACTTAGATGGAGTTCCAGGCTCCTTGCTTTGGGCTGGATCAACCCTGGCCATTATAGCTACTTGGGAAATGAACCAGTTGCTAGACTTTCTCTCCCTCCCTCTCCCTCTCTCTCTCCCTATCCCTCCCCCTCTCCTCCTCCCTCTCCCCCTCCCTCTCTCTGCCTCTCTCTCTCTCTCTGTAGCTCTGTCTTTCCAATAATAAATAAATCGTTAAAAACAAAGCAAAGCAAAGGCATTGCCCGCCAATGACCATCCTTGTAGCTTCCCTCCCTCCCTGTTTCCCTCTTGGCCACTGGCATTTGGAAGAAGGAGCCCCAACTGTTCATTTCACTCTTGACCTCCTTGTGAGCTCTGCAGAAATCCCAGGCAGAGCCCTGGTTCACTTTGAGGACCTGTGTGACTCCACACAGACATTGTAGAATGAAAGCCAGCTTTTTCCAACAGGAGCATAGTGGGGACAGCCGCAAGAATGTCCAGGCCAAAACAAACCTCCTGTCCTGTGCCTGTGACAGCCTGCCATGCACTGACCCAAGTGCAGAGTTGACATCTGAATTCCCTGGAAGCCAGGGTGAGAGGTGGAACCTGCTGATCTACCTGGCTTCTACTCGCTTGCTAGCAAAAGGCAGCAAGCCAGGAGAGGAATGAAGACGCACAGCTCCCTCTGCACTGGATGGCAGGTGGCATCTTTGTCTTTCTTGCAACTCCACAGAAAGCACACTGAATGGAGGTCTGTAGAGGCTTTTAGTTGAACTAGAAACGCAGCTCTTGAGGTCATTCACTGTGGCAAAGTGGCCTGTTTAAGAGTCTTGTGTTCCAGGGGGCTCTGAGTTCGGGCTAAAACGTTGGCTGATGGACCCTGTGTGGATGCCGAGGATCAGTTTTCGGGGACCATGGTCAGGGTGCTGTGGCTGTGGCACGTGGGGGCCTGGGATGCAGGGGTCTTTGTCGTAGAGGGGATTCTACCTATGGCCAGTCTCTGAAGAGCCACCTCACAAGGCCTCCAGCACAGCTGCTCATTCTGCCCTTGTGCTTGTGTCTACCTGCCACCTTGCTCCCCACATGCTGGGCCATGTGGCAGCTTCCTGGCGCCGGTTCTAATCCTGGCTGCTGCACTTCTGATCCAGCTCTCTGCTATGGCCTGGGAAAGCAGCAGAAGATGGCCCAAGTCCTTGGGCCACTGCACCCTCGTGGGAGACCCAGAAGAAGCTTCTGGCTCCTGGCTTTGGTTCGGTACAGCTCTGGCCATTTCGGCCATTTGAGGAGTGAACCAGTGGTTGGAAGACCTCTCTTTCTGTCTCTCCCTCTTATTGTCTGTAACTCTGCCTCTCAAATAAATAGATAAATAAAATCTTTTAAAAAACTTGGATGAACTCTTCATAGCACTCACAAGTGACAGTTCAAGGAGCTCATAGGGGCTTCGTGGTGTCTGATAGGAGAGTGTAAATCAGAGAACTCTGCCCCAGCTCATTCGCACCTGCCCAAGGCCACAGGGCTCAGTGATACCAGTAAGAATTAGCAGTATGTAAACAGCCCCTGGCCAGGAAGCAGATTCTCAACTCTGGGTGGTGCAGTTGGAAATGAAAGTGGGAAGAAAGGGCTTCCACTGCTCACCTCTGGTGGTGCTGAGAGCAGAGGGCCAGGTCTCTGGTTCAAACCCATTGTATGACCACAAGTGGGCTTGATTCTGAACTTGATCATCTCACATTTGGGAGCTAAGTGCAGAGGGACGTGTTTCCTCTCTCTCTTTTTTTTTTAAAAAGAGATTTATTTATTTATTTGAAAGCATTTTACACACACACACACACACATACACACACAGAGAGAGAGAGAGACAGAGACAGAGAGGTCTTCCATCTTCTGGTTCACTTCCTAAAGGCTTCAATCGCTGGAGCTGGGCCGATCCAAAGCCAGTAGCCAGGAGCTTCTTCCCGGTCTCTCACATGGGTGCAGGGGCCCAAGTACTTGAACCATCTTCTACTGCTTTCCCAGGTGCATTAGCAGGGAGCTGTAAGCAAGTGGAACAGCCGGGTCTCCAACCAGCACCCATAGGGGAGGCCGGCTTCACCCGCTGTGCTGCAGCACCAGCCCCATTTTGTTTTCAATTCAGCAAGCCTGTGCTGACACAGCACCCGTTTCTCCTTGGGTCTTCAGGTCCCCACCCATGTCGCAGCAGGTGGGCTACAGGAGCACCCATCTACATCTGGAGGTTCGGACAAAGCCACCTCTGCCTTGGATTGAGCTGTGCCGTCTCCCCTCCCCCACTCCCAATAAAGATCAGCTGGACTGTTACCTAAGAGGGAAGGAGGAATGTGTATTAGCCAAGACGCGTGCCCAGAAGCTGAGTCTCAGGTTGTGAGTCAGAGTCTGGGGCGCTGGAACTGGCTCTTGTGGTTTATTCCTCTGTAGGACAGCTGTGTCCCAGTGAGGCACGGACGTCAGGGGGATGTGGGTGACACAGATTAAGTGCTGCTGCTTTTAGATGGTCTGAGCAGTGACCACGGGTCGATATAAGGCTGGGTGCTGACTCAGCTTTCTGGGAGAGCTCTCCCCTACCCCACTTGGGTGAGGAACCCAGATGGAAGGATGTCAGGCAGCGACCACGGGGGTGACCAGCACAGCGCGTCCCCTGGAGCAGGTGCACCTGTAAGAGGAGTCCCCTGCAGGCTGGTGCTGTGGTGTAGCAGGTGAAGCCACTACCTGCGATGCCAGCATCCCATCTGAGTGCTGGTTCACGTCCTGGCTGCTCTACTTGCAATCCAGCTCTCCGCTGATGGCCTGGGAAAAAGCAGTGGAAGATGGCCCAAGTGTTTGGGCCCCTGTCACCCACATGCAAGACTCGGATGAAGCTCCTGGCTTTGGCCTGACCCAGTGCTGGCTGCTGTGACCCTCTGGGGAGTAAACCAGCAGCTGGAAGATCTCTCTCTCTCTCTCTCTCTCTAACTCTGACTTTCAAAATAAGTAAATTAAAAAAAAAAAAAAGGACTCCCCTGTTTGGTGGCATTTGGCACACGATGAGATGTTTTGCAAATATCAAAGCCTTGCTCAGGGTCTTCAGGGATGTAATAAAACTGCATGAATTGTTTAGTAGTGGACTTGGTCTTTTCTGAGAATTTCGTAGTCCCCCAGAGCAAGCGGCCCATGCTGAGGTCATTGCCCCCTTCAATGGAAACCTGGGGAGCACTGCTCTAGATTTGAGGCTCTGACAAGAAAATGATCCAAGGATGGTTCTCAGGACTGCGGTGCCAGGCCCTCCCGCGTAGAAACTGGGCAGGCCTGGGGGCCGACACAGTGACATGGAAGTGACGTTGGTTCTGGGTCCCATGTTGGTGCTCCAGCGGTACTGAACTGTCAATCATGTTTAAAAAAAAATCCACATGGAGCAGAAGAGGCCCTGAGACCACACTAGGAATGCAACATGAGCCAGAACCTTCCAGTGTTTCCCAGAGCAGTGGGGCCTGCAGTGAGCTGTGATGGTAACCCGGCGGCCTCAAGTATGGCGGAGGACCACATGGTCAACCCACCTGGTGATAAATAACCGACCGTTGCCGTTTGAGGCTGTGTGGTCTTGGGGTGGTTGACCTGACAGCAGGAGTAATGGAGGCAGTTACAGGTAAGATGGACAGGATGGCCTGGGACCCGCCCCGTGGGGGGACAAGCCAGGCTCTCCTCCTCTCCTCACTGGCTTAGCCCAAGGCAGAGCGCAGGCAGCTAAGTGGATCAAAAGGGAGTTGAGGTCAGGCCAGCAGCTCTCCAAGTGATAATTGCTGTCCGCTTCCGGTGGGTGTGTCCTCAGTCCAGAGGATCCAGCAGGCAGCAACTGAATGATGGCTGCGAGGGAGCCCAATGGGCAGAGACCGAGGATGAGATTCTACTTGGCCACGGAACTTCCCGGGTGACCTCCGGGTGCCCCGCCTCCTCAGGCCAGTCTGTCCTGTTGGGAGGAGGAGCCTGCGGTCATGGGAGGCCTCTCTCCCGAGCCCGGGGCTCAGGAAGCAAGGGTCAACTCTCTGAGGGCATTCAGTGGCCTCTGCAGAGAGAGCAAGACAGGTGTGTGTGGGGTGGGGAGGGGTGGAGGCGGGGTCCCAGGGTATATGAGATTTTCTTTTTTTCAGATTTACAAAAAGCAGAGTTACAGAGCAAGAGAGAAAGGCAGAAATAAACATGTATATATATATATATATATATAGAGAGAGAGAGAGAGAGAGAGAGAGACAGAGACAGAGACAGAGAGATCTTCCATCTGTGGATGCACTCATTCACTCTCCAAGTACCCACAACTGACAGTGTTGGGCCAGGCCTAACCCAGGAACCCAGAACTCAATCCAGAGGTGGGCAGGGATCCAACTATTTGAGCAGCTACTGCTGCCTCCCAGGGTGCACGTTAGCAGGGAGCTGGGTTGGAAGAGGAGTAACTGGGACTCAGATCAGACACTCTAATGTGGATTGTGGGTGCTCCAAGTGGCGACTGCTACTGTGCGACACAGCGGCCTCAGCAGTGCCAATTTTTCAAAAGATATTTATTTGGGAGTTGGAGGGGGCAGATGGTAGACAGACAGACAGAGACAGAAAGAGAGAGAGCTTCCAATGCACTAGTTCACACACTAAATGCCCCCAGTTAGGGGAGGCTGGGCCGGGCAGAAAGCCAGGGACTCAACCCAGGACTCCCAAGCACCCGACATCACCTGCTGTGTCCAGGATCTGCATTAGCAGGGAGGTGGAGCTGACAATTTATCCCAGGTGCTCCTGAGGTGGCACACGGATGCCCTAATGGCCAGGCTCACCTGCCCCACTCCCAACAGCGTCATTGTTGGTGGTCAGGCTTAGGTGGACACACTTCTGAGATGCAAAGGCTGGGCCTCCCTTTCTCAGCCCCTCCTGGAGGATGCAAAATGCCGTCTTGAGCAAGGTTGAGCCTGAAACTCTGAGCAGGTTAAATTCATGCAGGCAACAGGTGCCTGTCATGAGAGCCTGCAGCCCAAAGTGAACTTGGCCAGCTCTAAAGTTCTCCAAAACGGTCTGTTTGTAGAGAGCATTCCTGCACCAGAGAGGGCTCAGTGGAGTCACTTAGTCGGTCGCTCATTGACTTAGCAGACATTTGTTGAGACAAGGACTGGAGTCACGTGTCTTTGGGAGGTAGTTCCAGGCAGCAGGAGTCAGACAGGGAAGGAGTTAGCAGGCTGTGACCTAAGAGATCTCTGGAAATGCACAAACTATCTCCCAAGAATGAGCCCAAGAGCACCGGTTCCTCGCTTGAGGGTATTAGTATCCTACCTCTACCTTGTACATTGGCGTGGCATGTGCACCCAGGCTGAGAATGAGGAAGTCAAGCAGAGTGGGTGTGTGGTCAGGGAGAACAGAGGGTGGGGTGGCTGAGGGGCTGCAGCTTGGACACAGGTGCTGACCTCAGCCTGTGATGGCCACTTTCGTCCAGTCCCCAGGCCCTTCTCGTTAGACCTTAAGATTCCATCCTAAGGGGGCTGGCGCTGTGGCATAATGGGTTAAGCATCCACCTGCGGTGCCAGCATCCCATATGGGTGCCAGTTCATGTCCTGCCTGCTCCTCTTCCTATCCAGCTCTCTACTATGGCCTGGGAAAGCAGTGGAAGATGGCCCAAGTGCTTAGGTCCCTGCACCCATGTGGGAGACCTGGAAGAAGCTCCTGGCTCCTGACTTTGGTTTGGCTCATCTCCAGCCATTGTGGCCACTTGGTGGGGGGGTGAACCAGCAGATGGAAGACCTCTCTCTCTGTCTCCCCCTCTCTGTGTGGCTGTAACTCTGCCTCCCAAGTAAATAAATAAATCTCTAAAAAAAAAAAAAAAAAGAAGATTCCATTCTAAGATCTCGTCCTTCTACTCATGACCACTATCCTCACCTGTGGCATAAATGCTGTACCACTAGCTGGCATGGAGCGCAGGTCATTAGTGAGGAAATGCAAACACCCCAATTGCCATGACTTCAGCAAGGAGCATGCCACAGGCAGCAACAGGACCACTAGCCAGTGCCCGGCTCTGCCCATACCTTGCCGGGGGGGAGGAGGGGTCTCAGATCTCTGCAGAGCATGCATCCTTGTGGGACCCTTGGTTGTCTGGTTTGTTTGCTGGTTTTGTGAGAGATCTGCTAAAGGGGCACTAAGATATGGAGCCACATCCCCACTGGTAAGAAGTTGTGCATAGTACAGGGATGCTGTGTCACTGTGTCAGCGTCTTCTGGGGGACTGGTTAGAAACGCACATTCTTTTTTTATTTTTTAAATGATTCATTTTATTTATTTGAAAGGCAGAGTTACAGAGAGAGGCAGAGACACAGAGAGAGGTCTTCCATCTGCTGGTTCACTCCTCAGATGGCCGCAATGGCCGGAGCTGTGCCGATCCAAAGTCAGGAGCCAGGAGTCTCTTCCAGGTCTCTCATGTGGGTGCAGAGGCCCAGGGACCTGGGCCATCTTCCACTGCTTTCCCAAGCCACAGCAGAGAGCTGGATAGGAAGAGGAGCAGCTGGGACTCGAACTGGCTCCCATATGGGATGCCGGTGCTTCAGGCCAGGGCATTAACCCACGGCAGAGAGTTGGATAGGAAGAGGAGCAGCCAGGACTCGAACTGGCGCCTATATGGGATGCTGGCGCTTCAGGCGAGGGCATTAACCCGCTGCGCTACAGCTCCAGCCCAGAAACACACATTCTTGAGCCTTCCCCAAACTCGCTGGTTCTGATCCACACTCCGGTGGCGAATCTCTCTTCTAAATACAAGAAGGAGATCTTTTGGACCTGTGAGCCTCCAAACTGCAAGCCTTCCCACGGGAGGTAGTGAGCGGCGTGCCTCCAGGAGCATTCAAGGAAAGGCTGAACAGGCGCCAGACAAGTGTGTTATAAAGGAAATGGCCACAAAGCTAAGGGTGTTCAGCTGAAGCCACTTACGTGGTTGATGGAGCAAGCATGCAGTTCACCATGTCGCCAGGCACTGTCCAAGGAGCCGACAGAAAGCTACCCCATCTCCCAGGCTCCAGGGGCTCTGACCCCCCCCCCCATGGCCCCAGCAGCCTGCTGTCCATGGTGCACTTCTGACCACTGCCCATTGTTCTGACGACTAAACAGTGACTGGCTTCCTGACTGTCACTGTCACACCCGTCACCGAGGTCCCCTAGGGAGCCATTGCCTGCCTGCTCACCCTACTTCATCTGTCCTAATGTGAGAGTGAGGAAAAGAAACCAGTGACTTCTGACTGTCCCAGCCATGCAGAAAACCCCAAGGAGAGGACTGTCGCAACTTCCCATCCTATACACAGTGATGCTACTTTCTTTGTCCTTTTGAGTCATGCTTTGTCACCCTTGGGGCGTCCGGGGCTTAGAAATCCAGGGAACAGATGCTCGGGACTGGGCGGGGAGAAAGGCTGAGTGGTTCATCCTGAGGTTTGTCCCTGGGACCCCATCTCTCAGCCAGATGGAGGTTTAAGATGGGCTTAGGGCTCTGTGCAGGCAGCAAATACCAAAAATGGTTGTCTTGGCTTATTTAGAAAAAATGGATTCTTACACAATTGATGCACATTGGTTAGCAATAGATGCTAGCAAAACCAAGAAAAATGTGGGTAAATGCTCCCCGCCATCACCCAGGCTATTGATGTGTGAACAATCACTGTTGACATGTGGACATGTTGCCCCTTCTGGTGCACCTGCCTGGGCCCATGTATGTTCTTGTGTGTGTGTGTGTGTGTGTGTGTGTGTGTGTGTGTGTAGCAGTACATTGGAGGTCTCACACTGTCAGACTGTAACATGCCTTTCCTTTTCAAGCCTTAATAAAGTTCCACGGTCAAGTTCTAGGTGACAGAGCGCGCCCCTGGTGTGGTTGTACGTTTGTCCAAGACCACAAACTGTACTTAAAGAAATCACTCCACAGGAGTGCTGTGGTGTAGTAGGCTAAGCCTCCACCTGCCACTCCAGCATCCCATATGGGCGCCGGTTCAAGTCCTGGCTGCTATTCTTCTGATCCAGATCTCTGCTAATGGCCTGGGAAAGTAGTAGAAAATGGCCCTAGTATTTGGGCTGCTGTACCCACATAGGAGACCTGGAAGAAGCTCCTGGCTTCAGTTTGGCTCAGTCCTGGCTGTTGTGGCCATCAGGGGAGTGAACCAGTGGATGGAAGACTTGTCTTTCTGTCTGTAACTCTGCCTTCCAAATAAATAAATAAATAAATAAATAAATAAATAAATCTTAAAAAAAAATCACTCTGCAATGCATCACGCCCTTTCCTCCCGCCCTGGTTCCTAATCCCCTACTGGAGCAGAGCCAAATCTTAAGCCTGTTAAAACCCACACAGGTCCTGCCCTTGAGAGCCTGCGGCGCAGGTGGAGTGCAGGAGCATGGTGACATCAGCTTGCCCCTGGGTGCCCTGCGTCCTTGATCTTCAGTCAGCTCAGCCTGGGGAGTTCCAATTGCAGGCAGTTTGGTGGTGAGGCAACAGGTGTGGCTCTGGCTGCTTCGCAGATTAGCCCTGAGCCCTGGGTGTGTCACCTCAGTGCACGGAACCTCATTTTCCCGATTTCAGGAGAGGGAAGGCTCCCAGGGGGTGCCTGAGACCCCGGTGAGGCTCATACAAGGCAAGCTGGTTCCAGAGCATGGTTCAGCAAAGAAGTCTCCTTCAACACGGCTACAGAACCAGCCTGCACCAACTCACGCTTCTCCAAATCAAAACCCTGTGGCCACAGCCCCAGCAACGTGCACAATCACAAGCTGCCCAAGAGCTTGTCAGAGGAGGGCTGGCTTAAGCAGTCTCTTGCAAATCGGTGTTTCGCTGAACCTCTTCCGTAATGATTTTGCACTAAGCTTCTTTAATTGCTGGTTACCTGCTGGGTGCTTGGCCTGGAGTGAGCGGGGCAGATGGGGAGCAAAGGGAAGATTAGAATTGTCATTTTGCAGGGCACAGTGCTGTGGCATAGTAGGCTAAGCCTCTGCTTGTGGCACCACTGTCTCAAATGGGCACCAGTTCGAGTCCTGGCTGCTCCTCCTCTGATCCAGTTTCCTGCTGGTTGCCTGGGAAAGCAGTGGAAGACGGCTCAAGTCCTTGGGCCCCTGCACCCGCGTGAAAGACCCGGAAGAAGCTCCTGGCTCCTGGCTTCGAATTGGCGCAGCTCTGGCCATTGGGGCCATTTGGGGAATGAACAACGGATGGAAGACCTTTCTCTGTTCCTCTGTCTGTAACTCTGCCGCTCAGATAAATAAATAAATCTTTAAAAAAATTGACATTTTTCTTCCAGTATTCCACAATAAACTTCTATATATTCCTTTTTGGTCTTTGTGGTTATAGACAAGTTGCCTCCTTTTTTTTTTTTTTAATTTTTTGACAGGCAGAGTTAGACAGTGAGAGAGAGACAGAGAAAAAGGTCTTCCTTCTGTTGGTTCACTCCCCTAATGGCTGCTACGGCTGGTGCTGCGCTGATCTGAAGCCAGGAGCCAGGTGCTTCCTCCTGGTCTCCCACGCAGGTGCAGGACCCAAGCACTTGGGCCATCCTCCACTGCCCTCCCCGGCCACAGCAGAAAGCTGGACTGGAAGAGGAGCAACCGGGGCTAGTACCCGGCGCCCCAACTGGGACTAGAACCTGGCGTACCGGCGTCGCAGGTGGAGGATTAGCCAAGTGAGCCACACATTGGCCATCTTTTTTTTTTTTTTAATTGTTTATTTGAAGGGTGCGGTGGAGGAGAGAGACAGAATATCTTCCCTCTGTTGGCTCACTCCCCCAAAGCGTGCAATAACCAGGACTGGGCCAGGAGATGCCAACTTAATTCAGGTCTTTCACGTCCGGGGCTCAAGTATTTGAGCTATCACCTGCTGCCTCCCAGGGTGTGCTGGTTGGAGGAAACCAACCGGGATTCCAACCATAGGAGAAGGGGGGTGTGGGTAGGGGATGCTGGCGTCCTAAGCAGGTTTTTTTTTTTTTTTTTTTTTTTTTTTTTTTTGACAGGCAGAGTGGACAGTGAGAGAGAGAGAGAGACAGAGAGAAAGATCTTCCTTTGCCATTGGTTCACCCTCCAATGGCCGCCGCGGCTGGCCTGCGTACCGCGCTGATCCGAAGGCAGGAGCCAGGTGCTTCTCCTGGTCTCCCATGGGGTGCAGGGCCCAAGCCCTTGGGCCATCCTCCACTGCACTCCCTGGCCACAGCAGAGAGCTGGCCTGGAAGAGGGGCAACCGGGACAGAATCCGGCGCCCCGACCGGGACTAGAACCCGGTGTGCCGGCGCCGCTACTAAGCAGTGTTTTTAACTGCTGGACCAAACGCCTGGCCCTGATTTTTTTTTCCCTCCGAATATCTGTTCCTATCCTTATTCTCACCAATTCAAAATCTCTTCCTCTCTCAACACAGATGAGTCTCAAATCCTGATCCTTAGCAGCCGTCCAGCCCCCTGAGACCTGCAGGTTGGGCCGGTGTCTGTGGCTGTGGCTGCGGGGGTGCCCTCAAGTTCCTTGCTCCACTCGCTGGAGCGGATGCTACCAAGGCCCCCACGAGGAAGATTTTTGCAGCTCTGTGTGGTCTGAGCGGACAGCTTCATGCAGAGTCTGCCGGCGCTGCCTTGGCTCTGCCAAGGTGATTTGGCATCGGCAAGGGGTCCCCGTGTCCAACCGAGTCTCCCTGGGCCTCTAAGGAGCTGGTGCATCATTGCATCCAGCTGGATTCTCCAGAAGGAAGAGCTGTGCCTTGGCTGGATCGGATGTGTCCTTAAGTTCTAGGAGAGGCGTCAGT
The DNA here is from genome assembly GCF_964237555.1 of Oryctolagus cuniculus. Taxonomy (NCBI): domain Eukaryota; kingdom Metazoa; phylum Chordata; class Mammalia; order Lagomorpha; family Leporidae; genus Oryctolagus; species Oryctolagus cuniculus. The sequence continues at coordinate 47,446,546 of NC_091442.1, read as the reverse complement.
TTTTATCAATTTTTTTTTTTTTTTTTTTTTTTTTTTTTTTTAGCAATTACACATCTGCAAACACTTGAAAGATGGCAGGACACTGTTACTAGGTGGCCATCCCTGGGCCTAAAGAAGAGCAAATCCCATCCCAGACAACCTGGTCGCTCTCGAGAATTAAATAATGCAGAAATTCAGAGGCAATGTGACCCCTTTATTTATGCCATTTTTGTGCATCACGGAGCAGATAAGAGTTACTCACGGGTCCCCACGGAGCTGTTTCTCATAAACAGACTTTTCAATAGAACCTCCCCACCTCGGGAATGATTTCCATGGAAACCATCGGCGACAAACACAGCACGTCACACGCATTGCTCATGTCTGCTCCGTCAGCAGCGGGCTCTTGCTGGGGTTTTCATTGGATCCGGCTTCCTGCCTATGGTGCTCTGTTGAGTAAAATGACCTGCAAGACTGGGCACCCCACTGGCCCCAGCGACCCTGCCCGGCCAGACTAGGGGACGCTGTTTCTGCTTTTCCTTGCAGAGTTTCCCCTTGTGCCCATGCACCCCGGCACACAGCCCTACAGGGCAGCAGGCAGGCAGGAAGCAGAGCTGTGTCCCCAGAGTCAGAGGCGTGTGCCCCACCACCTGAGGCTGCCCTTGTGTGGGCTAAAACACAAGGCTCAGAAGCACAGGAATCTGTGGACACAGACAATGTGGGTGAGCCTCACACCCACGCGACAGACGGGGCATCCTGCCCAGGGCCTGAAATCCGCTGCAAAGCTGAGTTTCCAGGTCTCTCTGCAGTGAGCGCCTACAAAGCCTGCACTGGAGCATAGAGCTCCCTGTGCCGGGAGGCTGGACGTGGGATGGAAATCACATGAAAACGACAAGAGACAAGCTTGACAAGGTCTGATGTGAAGTCTGTCAACCAAAATCTCTCCATCCTGCACCCAGCCCTGCAGCCAGGGCCAGCGCCCTGCCAGGGAGGAAGGGCAGTGAGGGGATTCAGACAGGAAAGGGGCTGACGTGAGGTTGAGGACAGCAGCTCAGATGCACACATACCCATATACACAACTACACACAAATACACAACTACACACATGCACACACATATATACACAACCACACACACACACACACATATACAACTATACACAAATACCATGCACAACATACCCAACTACACACAAATACCAACCACACACATGCATATACAGAAGCATACACAAAGACACATTCATATACATGCATGCATGTATACAACCATATATGACATTATATGTAAACACACATGAACATATACAAACATACACAACCACACAAACACACATACAGAAACACACATATACAAAATACACACATATACACAAATACACATGCATGCGTATTCACAAATACATACATGCACACATACACAAATACATCCAGAGTGCCAACACCAAGACAACTGTTCCTGCTGCTTCGGGATTTTGCTTTAGGAAAATCAGGAATCGAAGCATTCGGGAAAAGACTTTCTCCTTGGGATGGTAGATGCTGAAACAAAAACTCAAACAGTGTGGAAAGGTACATACAAGAAAGTGAAAATGATGGCATGAGTGCTTAGTGATTGCAAGTTGCAATCAATTGCAGGTTGCAAGTTTAGGATGCCTGCATCCCACATCTCAACACCCAGCTCCGGCTACCGCTACTGCAGACCCTGGGAGGCAGCAGTGATAGACTGAGTCACTGGGTCACTGCTGACCATGTGGGAGACCTGGATGGTGTTCCTGGCTCCCAGCTTCAGCTCTGGCCCAGTCCCAGCCATGTGGGCATTTGGGAAGTGATCCAGAGAGTGGGAACACACACACACACGCACACACGCACACCCACACACACACACACCTCTCTCCTTCTCCTTCTCCCTCTCCATCTCCGTCTCCATCTCTATCTATCTCGCTATCTTATTCTCTCTCTGTGTCCCTTTCAGATTAATAGCTACAAATTTTTTTTTTTTTTTTGACAGGCAGAGTGGACAGTGAGAGAGAGAGACAGAGAGAAAGGTCTTCCTTTTGCCGTTGGTTCACCCTCCAATGGCCGCTGCTGCAGCCGGCGCACCGCGCTGATCCTGGCAGGAGCCAGGAGCCAGGTGCTTTTCCTGGTCTCCCATGGGGTGCAGGGCCCAAGCACCTGGGCCATCCTCCACTGCACTCCCTGGCCATAGCAGAGAGCTGGCCTGGAAGAGGGGCAACCGAGACAGAATCCGGCGCCCCAACCGGGACTAGAACCCGGTGTGCCGGCGCCGCAAGGTGGAGGATTAGCCTATTGAGCCACAGCGCCGGCAATAGCTACAAATTTTAAACAGAAGAAAATAGCATGAAACTGATAATCAGTGTTCCCTAGGCAGGAAAGTCCTCTGGTACCTCCGGGCTGATCCTGTTTCACTGGCTCCACTTGCAACCAGAAATCAGAGGACATCACCAACCCCACAGAATGTTCAGCTGAGCTGGACACTGCCCCCTCCTACTGTGGAAGTGATAGTGTGGGAAATAGATGCTACGAGAAGGAAGGAGAAAAATCCGTGTCCTCTTGTCCAGAACATATTCATTGGTCCTCACCATAGCACCTGCTGACTGGCCGAGGCATTCCTGGAAACCTCCTGCTGCTGGCCCTGCCCACAGCCCTGATGGCCTGGAGACTGTCCGGGGTGCACTCTCTAGCATGTTCTCTGCACTGGTGTCTGTGGGTGTAAGACCCCCTCCCTCAAGGGTCTCTCCTACCTGGCCCATTCTTTCTCTCTCCATGACCACGTGTTACCCAAGCTGTGATATGATGAACCTGGACCTCAATCCTTTTGGCCACCTCTGTTAAGTACTCCAAGAAACACTGGTTGGGGCCAGTGCTGTGGCGTAGCAGGTAAAGCCACTGCCTGCAGCACTGGCATCCCATATGGGTGCTAGTTCGAGTCCCAGCTGCTCCACTTCCGATCCAGCTCTCTGCTATGGCCTGGGAAAGCAGTGGAAGATGACTCAAGTCCTTGAGCCCCTGCACCCACATGGGAGACTGGAAGAAGCTTCTGGCTTTGGATCGGTACGGCTCAGGCCATTGTGGTCAACTGGGGAGTGAACCAGCGATGGAAGACCGCTCTCTCTCTCTCTGCTTCTCCTTCTCTCTCTGTGTAACTCTGACTTTAAAATAAATAAATAAATCTTTACAAAACAAAACAAAAAACAAAAGAATCCCTGGTTGAGGCCACCCCACTAGAAGGCATGCACCGTGCAAGGTAGGACTTGGTCCAGTTTGCTCAGCACCGTACCCCTAGGACACCAAGGTTGGCACTTGATGAATGCATTCGAATGCCTACTCTCTCTTGAGCTGCAGAACAGAATCCACTGCCTCCAAGGCAAGGAGCTGGGGAGTCTTCCTGGGTGTCCCAAGCTCTCTTTTGAGTCTCCAGCCATGGGGGAAAAGCAGGGGGCCCTTGGTACAGGTGCAGGAGGCCAGAGGAATGGCCCGACCCCACTCCCAGGGCCTCTGTTCTCAATGGCTGAAGCCTCAGCACAGGCTCTGGCTCCTGTCTATGGAGCTGAGAGTCACATCTCTGTGTCACTGGGCCCGCCCTGCGCCTGACACAGCTTCATTTTAATGGTCAGCTCTGTGATCCCCAAGTGGCCAGTGTCCTGGGGCCATTTGTCTTTGTAAGGCCAACAATGGAGATGCAGTGGACACCTATGGACTCCGTGGTGTCCTGGAGAAGCCCTCACAGCTGAGGCCCAGAAGGCAGCCCCGGGACAGTTGCCCCGGTGAGCACTTAGCACCCTGTGCATCATTTTGGAGCACAGCCCTCCCCAAAGGACAGGGCCTCAGTTTAGGTCAAAGTTCCCGGATTTCTCCCTTTTGGGCTGGGAGGGCCTTTGGGTCATCTTTGTGATGAGACTCAGAATGACTCAAAGCCACTGTGACTGCCAAGAGGTCAACAGACGGCCACAAGTCGGAGACGCACTTTCCATGGTCAAGTCCACATGTGGGTGACACTCAGCGTAGGCTGACCCATGGTGAGGTCACCCCATCAGGGGAGAGGGAAGCCAGGCCAGGGCTGTGTCCTGCAAAATCTGACGCCATGACCTGTCCCTCATTTTAACAACATTAGGTCATTTGGTTTATGCCAGAACATCTGACACCTCCCAGTTTAACAATATTTAAAAATGTGTTTTTTGGATTTTCCTTTCAAATAAAGAACCTTAAGGGTTGAATACAACAGAGAGATTCTATGGACTCCTGGAGTCTGAAAGAAATCACTTCAACCTGATAAAATAAGGAATTTTAAAAGACAGATGTCAACACCAGAAGAATTGGTTTAAAAGTAATGCAATAAGGGCTGGCTCGGTGGCTTAGTGGGCTAACACCACAGCCTGCAGCACCGGCTGTGGTATAGCCGGTAAAGCCACCTCCGGCAGTGCCAGCATCCCATACAGGCGCTAGTTCCAGTCCCAGCTGCTCCACTTCCGATCCAGCTCTCTGCTATGGCCTGGGAAAGCAGTAGAAGATGGCCCAAGTCCTTGGGCCCCTGCACGCATGTGGGAGACCTGGCAGAAGCTCCTGGCTCCTGGCTTCAGATCAGCCCAGCTCCGGCTGTTGTGGCCATCTGGGGAGTGAATCAGCAGATGGAAGATCTCTGTCTCTCTCTGTCTTTTCTTCTTTTTCTGTAACTCTGCTTTCAAATAAATACCTGTAACTCAAATGAATAAATTTTTAAAAAAGTAATGTAATAAATTAGTTTCAATGTATGGAAATAGAAAAATCACAATTCTCCTAGACAGCAAAGGGTCCTTCTATATCAAGGATGCCTTGTCTCATAGGATCCCCGAATTACAGAGGGTACAGCCAGGCAAGTTGGAAATGGAACTGAGAGACGTCACACACCCCCAAGCACAGGAAACACAAAGGAGAAACTGGCAGTAGAAGAGAGAGTGCGTGTCAAACATGAAGACAACATACAGACAAGAAGCTCCTGAATTTGACTGATCAAGCATTGACATGTAACATTTAAACCCCTCAAGCTGGGGGCTGGCGCTGTGGTGCAGCAGGTTAAAGCCCTGGCCTGCATGTCTGTTGGTTCAATTCCTGGCTGAGTTAAGACATAAAATGACCAGGAAAGAATATAGGGCAACTGGAAAAATAAATATTTCTGGAGCAGAAAAGAGAAGTATGACTAAGATACAGGAGGCTGTGAAATGAAGGATTAATTAAGCTATTAATATAATATGTTCATATGATTAATACAAAGATATAATATAATATAATCCTATATTAATATAATATATTCCTGTGATGTGTGCTCTATATGTGTGCTCTATATGTATGCCCCCTGTCTTGATGGGGCTTCTGCAAAGCCCACTCTGGCACCCTCCAAGATCCTTGGATTGTCTCTCCTGGCTTTCCCCCAGTAACATGCCAACACTGGGAGTGGGCATTGGGCACTGTGGTTAGGACACTACCTAAGACCCGGGCATCCCATGGTGGAGCGCCTGGGCTTGGGGCCTGGCTCCACTCCCAAGTCCAGCTTCTTGCCAGTATGCACCCTGAGTGGCGGCTCGGGATGATTGGGGTGCTTGTATCACTGCAGCCCACAAGGGAGACACAAACTGAGTTCCTGGCTCCTGCCTTCAGCCTGGCCCAGCCACAAGCTCAGGGGACTGACACCTTCCCACCTGTGCCACGGAGCCAGCATGTTGGACAGAATGAGACAAGTGGCAAACTTCTGTAGGGGGAAAGAGCTGCATGCGAGACAGGGCAGAAGAAAGAACGCGAATAAACCAGCACCACCTGGGCATAGGATGACTGGTACCATGTCTCAAAAAACAAAACAAAACAAAACAAAACAAAAACTGCTTATACTGTCTCCAAATGGGTCTCCATGTAGGAACATTCACTGTGTGCATCCACACGTGCAAAGATTTGTATACTTATCACAGCACACCTGTCTCCCATTATGGGGAACAGAGCTAAATAAAGCACCACAGCATGACAGCCTTGCTCCAAGGTATTGCAAGAACAAGGTGCAGAGGAAATCCTTGCTTGTGCTTCTGCACGGTTCCACAAGACGCCAGCAAAGGCATTGCAACTGAGGGCTACTTTCTGAACTCTGCACTGGCACTGAACCCATCCCTGTGAGGGGAACCCTTCAGCAAGGGAGGGTCTTAGATAGTCCTGCACCTGGTCGTCTTCCTTCTCTAGCTTCTAACTCCCAACATCCTGCCAGATGTGAGGTAAGTAAGCTCGTAGCTGACCAAAACACGTGCCAGAGTTTCTGATTTATCGCTTGGGTCCACAGAAAGTATCAACATAGAAGTCACGTGTGTGCATTTATGTTCCCTGGGAAGCTGCCGTCGCTGGCAGGTGCCTGGAGAGCACATTCATTGCGAGAACCCCAGGGCTCTATGCCATTGCTCCCCTTAGCCTGACCTGCACAAGGGTGGTGCCTTGGACTCCATGCATTGGAAGTTCTTAATCAGACAACTTTAGGAGCAACACTAGCAGTCAGGGCCAAGGTACACTCGGCAAGAAGCCTCAATGGGATTTCTTGCAGAGATGTCACTGTAGCAGCTGAGCCATCCCTCCCAACACAGGGGCAGGTGCTGGACACCCAGCTGGGTGGTCCAGGAAGTAGATGAGTGAGGTGAAAGGCTGAGATAAGCCTGGGAGGCCAGCTGTGTCAGGGCAGCTGGAAGCCTTTAGCAGGTTGGTGGTGGGGGAGGTGCATGGAATACAAGTAATGTGAGTTTTGCAAGTCCATTCCGACATTTTTAACTTTGATTTTTTGCAAACCTGCCTTCCCAGATTCCCAAAGCTTCTTTGGAAATTATTATTCAGTGACATCGAAAAACGTGCAGGGGATCCAACCAGTGCAATGCTGTGACAGGTAACCTTTTGGTTACCATAGGAAGAAAACATGCATCAGAAAAGCCAAACTCAAGTTGAATGCAGGTTAAGGCAATAGGAGCAATGCAGTGAATGGGGCAGAATGTCTTGTGTCCCAGCTGTCCTGTAGGTGTTGTCCCCACGGGGTAGACGGTGCACTGGCACTTGGCTCAACCCTCTTACCACGCCAGCTGCATAGCCCCACGGAGCAGGGAGGGCTGTTCTCTCAGGAGGCAGACAGGAGCAGCTGGGCCTTCTGCCAGGCTACCTGCAGAACCCAGAGCGGAGCTCCGGATGTGTTTGCCTGGTGTGCACTGCTCCCCAAGAGCCACCACCCCAACAGCGCCCACCTCCAAAGCTTTTGTTCTATGGAGACTCTCTCGCCCTTTCCCCGTGGGCTCCTTCTCCCACTCCTTCCCACTCTGAGTCTGCAGGGCAAAGGCCAGGCCCTCCCCGCACATCCTCACGTACCCTGGTTCCGCACATCCTTGGTTCCGGGCTGGTGACTGAAGGGCTGCTGGGTCAGGTGCGGAAGTCAGCCCTCCCTTGGGGACACTGATGGTGGCAGGTGCCTGTAAAGTTGATGTGTGCTCCTCCAGAGATGCAGGGAGAAGAGGAGCTTTGCAGACAGGCTTAAGTGGTGGGGCTGGCATCATCCGGCCTTGACCTTGAAGGAGCCGCTGCACTGCTTCCCCAGAGGAAGGGAGAGAATGACGTCATGGTGAGCAGACAGGTGTAGCGTTTTCTCTGCTAAAACACTTGCTCCTGCAAGGGCGTCGCAGGAGAGGCCACATGGAGGCAGTACCCTTCAGCCTGGTCAAACCTCCAGGTGGCTCCTAGCCCCAGCCACCAACAGACTGAAACCACAGGGGTGAGCCCAGGAGAAGTGACCAACGGGGTCCATTGCACCCAGGCAGATGGTGCAACAGGTGTGGTTTCACACCACAAAGATGGGCTCTTGAACAGCAAGAGTTTCCCCAAAGGAGTCTGGTGGCCCGTATTCACCCCCCTCTGCTGCTTTAATGCTCCTGTGGTCTAGGATGGGAAAGATTTTTCTTAAGCCTTTGAAGTCTCAGCTTTCCAGTCTGGAGAATGGATGCAACACTGTTCATCAGAGAACTCCGTGCAACAGAATAAATGCAAAATTACCGTCCTCGCTGTGATTGGTACCAGTGTAACTAAGGGATGCATTTCTGCCTGGACAAAGTGGCTTTCCCTCAGATGAACCAGGCCAGGGCTGTTGGAAGACCTGCAGCTCCTGGTGCACCCACGTGACAGCATTCCCTTCCTTCCTTCTTCAGGCTGAGTATAGTGCACTCCATTGTGTGTTTGGGTCACAACCAGTTTACCCATTCGTGTGCTGGTGGGCACCGGGTTGCCTCCACCTCTTGGCAATTGTGCTTATTGCTGCTAGGAACACAGCAGTACAAATGTCTTCAAGACACTGCTTTCTGGGGCTGGCGCTGTGGCGCAGCAGGTTAAGCAGTCGTCTGCGGTGCTAGTATCCCATGTGGGTGCCGGTTTGAGTCCTGGCTGCTCCACTTCTGATCCAGCTCCCTGTTAATGTGCCTGAGAAAGCAACAGAGAAAGGCTTAAGTACTGGGGTCCCTATATCCATGTGGGAGACTTTTGGAAGAAGCTCCTGGCTCCTGGATTGGCCAGGCCCAGCCCTGGCTGTTGCAGCCACTTGGGGAGCAAACCAGAGGATGGAAGATCTCTCTCTCTCTCTCTCTCTCTCTCTCTTCTCTTTCTCCAACTCTGACTTTGAAATAAATAAATATTTTTTTAAAAAAGAAGATTCTGCTTTCAACTCTTGTATTTGCCTAGAAGTAGAATTGCTTGATTAGATGGTAGTGCTATTTTTATTTTTCTTCTTCCTCTTCCTCTTCTTCTCCTTCTCCTTCTTCTTCCTTTAAAGAACCACTGCATTGTTTCCCAGAGTGGCTGCACATCTTGTACTTTCACTAACACTTCTCAGGGGTTCCAATTTCCCCATGTGCTCACCAACATTTACTATTCTAGAGGTTTAAATTTGCATTTCCTTAATGACAGATGACGAGCATCTTTTCACGGGCTTATTAGTCATCTGCATATATTTTTTTGGTAGAAATGTCTATTCAAGTCCTTGGATTATTTTTCCCCCAAATTTTTTTATTATTATTTGAAAGGCAGAGTTACAGAGAGAGAGAAGGAGGAAGAGAGAAAGGGAGATGTTCCATCCAGTGGTTCACTCCCCAAATGGCTGCAATGCTCATGGTTGGGCCAGGTTGAAGCCAGGAGCCAGGAGCCAGGAGCCAGGAGCTTCTTTCGGGTCTCCCACGTGGGTGCAGGGGCCCAACGACTTGGGCCATCTTCTACTGTTTTCCCAGGCCATCAGCAGGGAGCTGGATCAGAAGTGGAGCATCCAGGACTAGAACCGGCGCCCATATTGGATACCAGGTTCACCACTGTGTCACAGACAGAGCTAGCCCCTGATCACTTTATAATTAGGTAGCTTGTTTTATTGCTGTTATTTATATTTTATTTATTTTTAAAATTTTATTTATTGTTCAGATGCAGGAAGTTTTCATATAGCCTTATCAGGCATGGGATCTATGACTGTTTTCTCTAAGTAGATTTTCTATATACTCTGTTAGTTATGTTCTCTAAAGCATGAACATGTTTAAGTTTTGAACAGTCTAATTTATCTATTTTTATCTTGTTCCCTGCTTTTTGGTGTCACATCTTTTCCAAACCCAATGTCATCATTTTTCATTTAAGAGTTTCATGATTTCAGGCCTACGTTTAGGTCTTTGATCTACTGTAAAGTGATTTTTGCGAATGGTGTAAGGAAAAAGTGGAGGGAGCTTCATGGTTTTCAATGCGGAGTCCTCATTTTCCCAACAGCATATGTTGAAAAAAAAATCCTTTCTCCATTAATCGGTCTTGGCATCCTGGTTGAAAAATCATTTAACCACGTGTTTGAGATTTGATCTCTGGGCTCTCTGTGCTATTCCCTTGGTTTGCATTTCTGTCGTCATGCCAGTACCACATTGCTTTGATTACTGCAGATCTGCAGCACATTTTGAAATCAGGAAGACTCAGTCCTCCAACTTTGTTCTTTTGGATATTTAGGGCCCCTACGCATTGCAGTATGAATGCATCTATTTATGCAGAAAATATCCCGGATATTTACATACGGATTGCATTAAAGGTACAGATCACTGTGGGTAGTATTGACATATTGACAACATTAAGTCTCCCAATGCGAGGATAGGGCTGTCTTTCCACTTATTTATTTCTTCTGTCATTTCTTTCATCTGCGTTTTTTATGTTCCAATGTTTAAGTCTTTTGCCTCTTTGGTTACGTTTATTCCCAGGTATTTTATCCTTTTTGATACCATTGTAAATGGGATTGTTTTCTTCACTCCCGTTTCAGGTTGTCCATTGTTTAGTGCGCTTTGTGTGGACCTGTGCTCTGATAGGCAGAGAATGCGATGCAGTAACGTCTGTAAGATTTTACAATGCCGCCTCGGTACAGCTGGCCCGGTCTTGCACAGCCTTGATTTAGGGCTCAGAGTCTTCCTGGAGAAAGTATTTACAGGACCCATCCATCAGCACCACCACGAGAGCAGGGCCCTGGCTCCAGTCTTTTTCCTGCCCTGCCTTGCCTGGCTCAGTGTCCTTGCCATTCTATGAAAGGTGCGAACGCTTCATGTCTGCACCTGCTAATGCCTGTTGACCCTGAAAGTAAATTTGCACTTCTTCTTTTTTCTTCCTAAAGATTTGTTTATTTATTTATTTGAAGGCCAAAGAGGGGCTGGCACTGTGGTATAGTAGGTAAAGCCGCTGCCTGCAGTGCTGGCATCCCTTATGGGTGCCGGTTCAAGTCCCGGCAGTTCCACTTCTGATCCAGCTCTCTACTGGCGGCCTGGGAAAGCAGTGGAAGATAGCCCAAGTGCTTGGGCCCCTGTACCCATGTGGGAGGCCTGGAAGAAGTTCCTGGCTCTTAGCTTTGGTCTGGCCCAGCCCCAGCCATTGCGGCCATATGGGGAGTGACCCAACAGATGGAAGACCTCTCTCTTTCTCTCTGCCTCTGACTCTCTGGAACTTTGCCTTTCAAATACATAAATAAATAAGTCTTTTTTTTTTTTTTTTTTTTAAAAAAGAAGGCCAAAGCAACAAGAAGAGACAGGGATGGAGGTGGGTGGGGGGGAAGGAGAGAGAGAGAGTCTTCCATCTACTGGTTCAACTCTCCCAATGGCTGCAAAGGCTGGAACAGGGACATGTGGAAACCAGGAGCCTGGTACTCCATCCGGGTCTCCCACATGGGTGGCAAAGGCCCAACTGCCTGGGCCATCTTCCACTGCCTGCCCAGGTGCACCAGCAGGGACTCAAATCAGCATTCCAGTAAGGGGTGTTGGCATCACAAGCGCTGGTTTAACCTGCTGTGCTACAACACCAGCCCCTCGTGCCTTTTTCAAAGATGCTTGCATGATACGTGGGAATTCCTGGCCCATTTGTCTACAGTCTCGGTCTGAATAAATGGAATTGATAAGCAAACATTGGAGGAAAAAAAATTTTGAGGAACTCACAATGTGGTCCCTTAGCAAAGAATCACAAAGACTCCCTCACTGTGTCCCCAAGTCACAGGTGAGAGAAGCTCCTGATGCCCCAGGCTCTGCCCTGATGGGGACAGTCTTGCTGTTAGTGAAAGTGTTGGGGCTCCTCAGGCACCAGGTCACAAGCAGCTCCTGGGGGTGGGGGTGGGGGTGAAGGAGACCCACCCTCCATTGTCTGAGCCCCTGGCTCTGGACTCTGAAGGCCCCAAGGAAGCCGTGTGGGTGTGGGCGAGTCCCTGCTGCAAGTGCCTTATCTGCAGCCACTTCTGGAGCTAGGCCAGTGACCTCGCTCCACCCAGGGCCTGCACACTGCCTTCCCAGTTCCTGGAATTGTTAGGACGATCCCTTTGGAAATTTGAGAGGCCCTGCGCTGAGAAAGGGAGAGGCCTGGCTGTGGGGACCTGTCATCCTGGAATCCGAGCATCTTCGGGCCTGTAGGCTGGATTCTGTCTTCTGCGGAACCACGGCTCTGGAATGTGGATGCAGGACTGGGCCTGGGGATACTGGCAGTTCTCGTGGTCCTGGCCCCGGCCCTCTAGTGGCAAACCTGCAGGCTAACGAACGTCATCAACCTCAGTAGGAACTTCCCTCCTCTCCACTTTTCAATGTGAAATCCAGAAGTTTAGGCAACAGAAATTGGGGCCATCACTGTGGTGGTGAGTTAAGCTGCCACCTGCAATGCCGGCATCCCATATCGGTGCATTGGTTCAAGTCCTGGTTGCTCTGCTTCTGATCCAGCTCTCTGCTAATGGCCTGGGAAAGCAACAGAAGATGACCCAAGTGCTTGGGCCCCTGCACCCAGGTGGGAGACCTGGATGAAACCCCAGGTGGCTTTGCCTAACGATGACCTGGCCGTTGTATCCATTTGGGGTCTCTCCTCTCTCTCTCAAATAGATAAATAAATCTTTAGGACTGAGGCTGTGGCACAGTGGGTTAAGCTGCCATCTGCGACACCAGCATCCCATATGAGCTCTAGTAGGTGTCTGATCCAGCTCTCTGCTGTGGTCTGGGAAAGCAGTGGAAGATGGCCCAAGTGCTTGGGTCCCTGCCACCCCCATAGGAGACCCAGATAGAGTTCCAGGTTTCTGGCTTCAGCATGGCCCGGTCCTGATTGTTGCAGCTAATTGGGGAGTTAATCAGAGGACGGAAGATCTCTCTGTGTGTGTGTGTGTGTGTGTGTGTGTGTCCCTCCCTTTCTGTAAGTCTGCCTTTCAAATAAATAAAAATAAATATTTTTTTTTAAAAAAGGAAAAGAACACAGAAAGGGAAATACTAAAAGCCAGCACCTTCCAGGCGCCCATTCTCTGCCTGGCACCATGCCTCACCTAATTCTGTGATTACAGGAGCCCACGAGACAGCAACTGCTGTGACCTCCTCAGACGCTCCTCACCCAGGGTCAGCCTCTGCCTTCAGCCTCATTAGGGTCAGCCCAGACCGCCTTCCCTGGGGCTTCCAAAATCATGGAGAATTTCAAACCCGCTCAGTGCAGCCTGTAAGACGTAGCCTGCCCAGGAAGCCACCAGGACCCCTGGTCGTGAGAAGGGGCGGCAGTGTGTGCGCAGGTGGGGGTGGGCGGGGTCCCAGCCTTTGCACTCCACATCATGCTGCGGGTCTCACTACAAATCCAGCTGCTGCTCTTGCATTTTGCATCGGCCTCTGTGAACTGGGTCTTGCATTTCTTCCTTTGTTAGACAGACGCTGCTTGAGCTGGTGCGAGTGGCCGTGCTGAGCTCTTGGGCGTCCATAAGTAAGTTGTGCTGGGCTGTTTCTGTCCCAACAGCAAAACAGGCAAGGTTGAGTGCTTATCAAGAGATGAGGTTTATTTGGCTCACAGACTTGGAGGCCAGCCACACCTGTCCTGTCTTTGAAAGAGCACCACAACCCACGATTTGAGAACTCACTCCCTAGGCAACACCAGCCTTAGTCCTGTCTGAGTGACACAATCACTCCCTGCAGGCACCGCCTCTTAAAGGTACCAGAAAGGCAAAGTGACAGAGAGAGAGAGAGAGAGAGAGAGAGAGAGAGAGGTCTTATATACACTGGTTCACTCTCCAATTAGTCGCAACGGCTGAAGCTGCACCAGGCTGAAACCAGGAGCTCCATCCAGGTCTCCCACGTGGTGGCAAGGGCTCAAGCGCCCAGGCCATCATCCTGCTGCCTTCCCAGGAGCATCAGTGGGGAGCTGGATCGCAAGCGGAACAGCCTGGCCTTGATAGGGGATGCTGGCATTGCAAGCAGTGTCTTCATCCATTGCACCACCATGCCTTTGCCTTCGTCCGGCCACAGTGGGGAACAAGCCCCAAGAGGAACCTGGAGGGGACAGACCACACCCAAGCCACACATTGAGGTGACACTCGCTGCTGCACCTGGTCCCCGTGAGGAGTGGACCTGAAGCTGGCCTCCCTCTGTCTGGCTCAGAGCAGCAGTGGGAACCTCCCTCCCTCCCTCTGCTTCATTCCAGAGGGAACACTGAGCTCCCCAGTGTGCAAAGGAGTTTTATGATCTTGGCAAGGGGAGGGGAAAGACTTGCTCTTAATGTCAACTTGCTAGGAGCGATTCTTTCCTTTCATGGGTTTGCATAGCAGGTGCTTAATACAGGCTGCTCTTTTTTTTTTTTTTTAATGATTTATTTATTTACTTGAAAGTCAGAGTTCACAGAGAGAAGGAGAGGCAGAGAGAGGGGTCTTCCATCTGCTGGTTCACGCCTCAGTTGGACGCAACGGCTGGAGCTGGGCCGATCCCAAGTCTGGAGCCAGGAGCTTCTTCCAGGTCTCCCATGTGGATGCAGGGGCCCAAGGACTTGGGCCATCTTCTACTGCTTTCCCAGGCCATAGCAGAGAGCTGGATTGGAAGTGGAACAGCTGGGTCTCGAACCAGCACCCATATGGGATGCTGGCGGCTTTACCCACTACGCCACAGTGCCGGCCCATACACACACAGGCTGCTCTTGAGACCAGGTGCCAGTAGGATCGGGGCTCTGAGCTTTGGTGCTGTGGTTACTCTCCTGCATGCCCCGTGTCCTCTCCTGGCAATAAGCCCAGGCTCTTTAAGAGCTCCCAGAGGAGCAGATGGGAGGATTCTGGCTGGGATTCAGCTACGGGGCCCCAGCGGCTGGAACACACAGTGTTGTGACCTCTGTACCCCTGTTGGTGAGACCCAACTTCCAGGCAGAAACGGTCAGTGCTGAGGTTGGCTTGATGGTGTGGGGAGAAAAGATAAGAGGCAGGAAGTAAACTGTGCATGTTCCACAGAGCCCGCAAACAAACAGAACAATTGTGCTGACAGCGGAATGACAAGCGACAAGGGCTTAGCAGATAAGGGAGAGAGCAGTGGTGATGAGAGTGTCTGCAGTGGTGCCGGGCTGCAGCCTTGCGCGACTCCGAGGGAGGCCCGTTCCGTCCAAGGAGGTCCAACCAGTCTCTGCGCTTGCCAAGGGAATCTCTCCTGTCCCAGCCTGTGGGCAGGTGCTCAGGTTTTCTTTTCTGATAAGTATTTGAGAGACAGAGAGAAAAGAGAGCTCCTGTTTGCTGCTGGTTCACTCCCCAAAGGTTCACCACAGCCAGGGCAGGGCCAAGGCCAAAGGCAGGAGCTGGGAGCTGAGTCCAGGTCCCCACCTGGGTGGCAGGTGCCTGATGCCCGCTGCCTTCCATGGTCTGTCTTAGCAGGAGGCTGGGGTCACAGGAGCCGGAGCTGGAGTCAAAACCAGGTATGCAAGTATGGACGGCTGTGTCCCAGCCAAGAGGCTTTGAAGCTGAGACCCCATCCCTTGGTGCCTTTGCTGTGGATGCTGTCAGGTGCCAGGCTTCCCCGTTAGCTTGCATTTCCTTCACAGTGGTGGGTACAAGTCAGCTCCTTGCTAATGATGAATGAGGCAGACTGACCCTTGGGGACCCCAGATGGCAGGACCTGGAATTCAGTGATCCCTCCCTGTGGCTGAATCTTACCCTTGCACTCTACTGGCGATGTTCCATGGGAACTTGAAGCTCCAATCCAACCAAGTGACAACCAGTCCACCAACCAGAAGAGGCCAGCATATGAGCTTAGCACGTAAGCTAGCTAGGTAAACCTTGGCTTATGTGTGTAAGAGGGGCCAAAGGAATGAGAATTGTTAAAGACAATAAATGAGTGCGTGATGGAAGGAGGACCAAGCCCCCCCTAAAACAGAGCAGGACCTGCACCTGCAGTGACTGCTCCGGTTCAGTAACCCTGGGAGAGTGGGCTCAGCCCTCTCCCTGGGGGGCGCTCAGGGGAATCCCCCTGCCCTGCACCAGGGCGGCTGTGAGGTCCTCTAACCTTGTGCTGATGAGGTCCTGGCAGGATTTTCGGGTGCTCCATACCCAGAAAGCCCTCACCCAATAAGTTCTCAGAAGAGGAAGGAGTGGAGAAGAGATGGGAGACCCAAAAGTCCTATCCATAAAAGCTCCAGTCTGAATACAGGTGGGGGTCTCAGCCCTTTACCGAGTGGCCTGTGATGTAGGAAAAGTCAGGGAGATAGATGGGGGCCACCCCTATGTAATCCTATCAACTCCCCTGTCAATCAAATGACCGCTCCCCAGGATGTACCTCCTCTCACCTGGGATCTGGGGGCAGGGCTATGTAACCACTCCCCTTTTCGAAGCTCACAAGAAGCTTGGTGAGGGGGAGGGGCATTTCTCTCTCTCCCTCCCTCTCTCTCCACCTTGTGGACCTAGGATTAGCAGAGCAGGGTAGGAAAGTCCCCATTTTTACTCTTCCTGGCCCACTGTCTCTGAATGAAGCCCTCACATTCTTCTTTTTCTTCTTCCTCCTCCTCTTCCTCCTTCTAAAAAGATTTATTTTATTTATTTGAAAGTCAGAGTTGAGTTACACAGACAGAGGAGAGGCAGAGAGAGAGAGAGAGAGAAAGAGAGAGAGGTCTTCCATCCACAGGTTCACTCCCCAATTGGCTGTAACAGCTGGAGCTATGCCAATCTGAAGTCAGGAGCCAGGAGCTTCTTCTGGGTCTCCCACATGGGTGCAGGGGCCCAAGCACTTGGGCCATCTTCTACTGCTTTCTCAGGCCATAGAAGAGAGCTGGATCGGAAGTGAAACAGCTGGGACTCGAACCGGAGCCCATATGGGATGTTGCCACTGCGGTGGCTTTACCTATTATGCCACAGCGCCAGCCCCTGAATTCTTCCTCGTGGAGAGATATTCACAGCCATCCCTGGTGACAAGCTGATCCTGTGCTGCTCAGCACTGGCTTTTAGCTGCCCGGCCCTTGGCTCTGCACATCGCAAATAAACTCTGACTTCTTTCCACCACGCTGGTGTTGGTTACTGGGACTTGCTGTGTGCTGGGTGAGCTCACCAGTTTGGGGGGTTCTATGCAGTTCTGGGGAGGTGCTGGTGACTTGAAGATAGTAATATGCATTTTTAATTTCCAGAATGAATGTATAATTACACTGATGATTTTTCTTTTTTGGAAAAAGATTCCAGCTTATTTTGTTTCTTTTTTTTTTCTTTCTCATGGAACAGCTATTGACTTGTTGCAGAAATGCATGATTCAAAGATAATAGTTTGCCAAATACTGCTTGAAAATAGCTAGAGAGAGCTACATATTTTACACTTAGTTGTGGTGCTTGAAGGCCGGCTTCATTTTCTTCCCTTCAAATCCATGGCAGGGAAATGACTTAAAAGCAAATTTTTTGGAGATCTGCATATTCTTTTTTAAAAAAAGATTTATTTATTTATTTGAAAGTCAGAGTTACACAGAGAGAGGAGAGGCAGAAAGACAGAGAGAGAGAGAGAGAGAGAGAGACAGACAGACAGACAGACAGAGAGAGGTCTTTCATCCGCTGGTTCACTCGCTAGTTCGCTGCAATGGCTGGAACTGAGCCAGTCTGAAGCCAGGAGTCAGGAACTTCTTCCCAGTCTCCCATGTGGGTGCAGGGGCCCAGGGATTTTGGCCATCTTCCACTGCTTTCCCAGGCCATAGCAGAGAGCTGGATCCGAAGTGGAGTAGCCGGGACCCAAACCAGCGCCCATATGTGATGTCAGCACCGCAAGCAGTGGCTCTACCTGCTCTGCCACAGCGCCGGCTCCAGGGACCTGCATCTTCTGACTTCTCTAACTTCTTTGCATTGAGTTTAGACAACCACGATTTTTAAGCCAACTTGAGCAGACGACTGGGGAAGGGGCCCTTTCTGGACTTTGCCCTCAGCTTTTGTGCTAGTTTTCATGTTTGTTCCTTTTTTTTTTTTAAGATTTATTTAAAAGGTGGAGTTACAGAGAGAGAGAAAGAGATATCTTCTATCCTCTGGTTCACTCCCCAGATGGCTGCAAACAGATGGGGCTGGAAGGTGAAACCCAGGAGCCTGGAGCTTCTTCCGGGTTTCTCACCTCGGTACAGGGGCCCAAGGACTTGGGCCATCTTCTACTGCTTTCCCAGGTGCATTAGCAGGGAGCTGGATTGGAAGTGGAGCAGCCGGGACTCGAACCAGCGCCCATATGAGATGCCGGCACTTCAGCTGATAGCTTAACCTGCTATGCCACAGCGCTGGCCTGTATCTGCATGGATGGGACTCCCAAGGCTAACAGCAGGTGCCAGCCGCAGTCTGGCTGAGGTCAAGGCCCAGCGTCTTGCTGCCCAAGCTCCACGGGGCCTCTGCACCTGAGCCGCGGTGTCCTGGCACACCAAGTGACACTGTTGGATGAGATATGTGGTTTCAGCTTTTAAAACTTGAAGCCCCTGGCTGGTGCCGTGGCTCACTAGGCTAATCCTCTGCCTGCGGCGCTGGCACCCCAGGTTCTAGTCCTGGTCGAGGTGCAGGATTCTGTCCCGGTTGCTCCTCTTCCAGTCCAGCTCTCTGCTGTGGCCCGGAAAGGCAGTGGAGGGTGGTCCAAGTGCTTGGGCCCTGCACCCACATGGGAGACCAGGAGGAAGCACCTGGCTCCTGGCTTTGGATCAGCGCAGTGCGCTGGCTGCAGCATGCCAGCTGGAGCAGCCATTGGCGGGTGAACCAACGGAAAAAAAGGAAGACCTTTCTCTCTGTCTCTCTCACTGTCTAACCGCCTGTCCAAAACAAACAAAAAACAAACAAACAAACAAAACACTTGAAGCGCCTAACACCCTAACAGAGGCAGAAGCTCCATATAAAACCAGAAACACAGCCCAACTCTGGCTGTGCTGAGAAGGGGCTCACACCCAAGGGTCTCCCCCATTCTCAAGGCCGTCCGTGGGCAGGGTGGGGGTCTGGGCCACTCAGAGGGAAACCCTGGACTGGCCATGTGCCGGAATTCGTTCCAGTCCTGCCACTTCCTTAAGGGGGGCCTGAGAGTTATCACCAAGATGCTTTTCTGGGCTCCCTTCTCCTCTTTCGCATCAGCTAGGATGGTGGGGGGAGGCAGAGAAGGGGAAGGGACGTGGAACCCCACAGCTGTCAGCCCAGTTGTGGTCTGAGAAGTCTGCTTCTGGCTTCTGATCTCCTTATCTTATGAAAGCAGATGAGAGAAATCAGGGCTCTGCAGAGACTCAAAATCTGGTAGGGACAGACACCAGCGGAATGCTCTCGGGGTGACAAGGACCTTGTCAGGAGCGGCCTGGGGAGAGGGCCTTGGCCTCCAAGAGTCTCCTCTCTCCCAATTGTTCACCCTCAGCCGCTCTCTCACCCTGCACGTCATCCTCTGTCCTTCACGGAGTCCTGTTCATGTCTCTCCTCCCTCGGGAAGACCTCCCGGACTGCACCCTGGCTGTGGACCCTGGAAGCTTGTGTAGGGGCTATGTTGCCTGGGCCTGGGTCCTGAGCGTTTTGGGTGCCTCCTGTGCATCACCCCCTACTTTTGGGTCAGCTTTCGGCAGGATCATGGGTGCCCCTAGCACAGGGTCAGGTGAGGATGCAGCACAGGTGTCCACACCTCACCTCCTGTTTCCACCAAGGCTGCCAAACCAGGAAAGGCCTCCTGCTGGGCCACAGGCCCCTCAAGTTCATGGTCTACCACTGTGTGCAGCAGCAGAACCTGCAGGCGCGGCCCTCCAGTGCATGGACCCCACACCCTGGGCTGCCCACCTCCTAAACCTGCGGTTGGCTCCAGGGCCCAGAGCCCGCCCTTCCAGCCTGCCCACAGACCTCATGGGGTCTCCAGATGCTTTTAAAAATATTTTATTTATTTGAAAGACAGAATTACAGAGAAAGAAAGAGAGAGAGAGAGATCTTCCATCCACTGGTTCACTCCCAAATGGCTGCAGCAGCCAGAGCTGGGCTGATCCAAAGCCAGGAGCCAGGAGCTTCCTCTGGGTCTCCCACGTGGGTTCAGGGGCTCTAGCACTTGGGCCATCCTCCACTGCCTTCCCAGGTGCATGAGCAGGGAGCTGGATCAGAAGTGGAGCAGCTGGGACTTGAACTGGTGCCTGTATGTGATGCAGGCACTGCAGACGGCAGCCTAACCCACTGCACCACAGCGCTGGCCCCAGGTCTCCAGACCCTTCTTCAGGCCCCAGCTGAGTGGGAACCTGGCTATCCTGGATACCAACCCTCCCTGCTCAGCGCTCCTTCCCCAGCCCCCTGGCCCCATCCCCTGATAAGGCCTCCTGTAGTGCAGGACCCTGGACTCTCACCCTTACACCCAGTGCCCACCCCCTCCACTCTTGGACACACAGGTCCTCTCTCTCCAGTTCTCAGCTGGGCCAAAGTTGAGGTGTCTTCCTCAGTCTCTGCCTCCTGGGGCCCCCACAGACCCGAGTCGTCCCTGGCCAACGGCCACATGGCCTGATTCTCCTGCCCCAACCTCCAGCACTCAGGTCCCCTGGCTGGGGGCACCACCTGGATCCCTGAGCTCACCGGGTCCATCTGTCTCTTTCTCCCGCATCACAGGAAAGCAGAGGTCTCACTCAAGGGTGTCCCAGCACCCCTGCGCAGTGCCTAGAAGCATGGCTGCTCTGGCCAGGCTCCTGCTCTGCACCTGCGGCTGTGACCCCACATGGCGTCCCCAATGAAACAGGGGTGGGTGTGGTGTGGGCGTCTGCCTCCTGCAAGGCAGTGCTGGGAGGCGGGAGTCCGTTTCAAAACCAGGCCAGAGGCTGTTGGAACTGAAGCCTTGTGGGATCCCCAGGGGACGGGGCGTTGCTGTCTTGTTGCCTGGTAGCGGCTGAAAGACCTGGGTGTGGCGGGCGGAGTCCTGGTGGGGACGCGTGCGGACGCCCAGAGCGGGAGCCTCCGGAGCTGCGGGCTGAGTCACCCCCGACGTTGCTGCAACACAGCCTCACGTGTTCGCTTGCCCTTTCTCTTTGCTTAACTTCCTTTTTGGCTCCTGTTGAGAAACCCGGGTGGGGCGTCCGCCTGTCCCCAGGGCTCAGAGGGGAGGGGCGGTGTGTTTCTCTTCCTAGCCGCCAGGGGCGCCCTGGCCCTCCCAGGTCATGGTTTTTTCATTTTTATGTTCCTTTTTCGAAGATTTATTTATTTCTTTGAAAGGCAGAGTGAGAGAGAGGGAGGGAGGGTGGGGGTGGGGGGAGAGAGAGAGAGAATCTTCCATCTTTCTGTTCATTCCTCAGCTGACTGCAATGACCAGAGCTGGGCTAGGCTGAAGCCAGGAGCCAAGAGCTTCATCAGGGTCTACCACACAGGTGTAGGGGCCCAACCTAGGCCATTAGCAGGGAGCTGGATCAGAAGTGCAGCAGACAGATCTCAGAACCAGTGCTCTCATATGGGTTGCAAACATCACCAGCAGTGGCTTAACCCACTGGACCAGTTGCTGGCCCCAAGTCTTGGTCATTATTAACGACAGGTGTTTGCTGAGCCATCATGGTGCACCCTCAGTCGTGCCCCTCTCACAGCCTGGGGGTGGAGGCTCAGGCCCCAGGGGCCGTGGCAGGCAGACTTACCAGAGTTCCTTGAGCCTGGGAGGTTGCCTATGTGCAGCCCACCGATCAGATCCAGCCAAGTCTTCTGTTGTTGATAAAGTTTTATTGGCACAAGCCATGCCCCTCCCCCCAGGAGGCCTAGTACAGTCAGTGCGCCTCCACTTTCAGCCATTATTTCCTGTTAAAAGGAAACACTCCCGAGACTTTAAAGGTTTCCAAGAGTTTGTTTGATGACAAACAGAGCAAAACAAGCAGAGTTAAGAAACAACCAAAAAAATTGATCCGTGCATTGGCAGCCCCCAGAGACAGAGCAAGCTCTGGGGACACTGTGCAACCATGTGACCCACAGCCTGGGCAGGAAAGGGAAGCACCGTGTTGAGATGACCTGACCCTGACTGGTGGCAGCAGCCTGCTCGGCTGCACAGCCTCCTGTGGTTCACTGGGCTCAGCTGCTGGGCATGAGCTCCGGTCCGTCCAAGTCCAAGGCCTCCCACCACCACTTTGATGTGACCGTGGATGGAATGGCAAATATCCTGGAACACAAAGCAGACCTGGGCTGCTCTTTCTCCATGGAGAGCACGGAGGTTATTCTTGTTGGTCTGTTTGATTGTTTTTGTTCATCAAATTTACAGGAAGAATTAAAGGGCAGCAAACTGTACCCATTTAACGTGTGTATCACTTCCATGGCTCTGCTCTCCTTGGGGGCCAGCCTCCTCATCCTGGGTCCAGGATACCACTGAGTAGCTTTGTTCTGCTAGAGATTGATTTGCATTCTATGCA
This sequence comes from Oryctolagus cuniculus, assembly GCF_964237555.1. Lineage (NCBI taxonomy): Eukaryota > Metazoa > Chordata > Mammalia > Lagomorpha > Leporidae > Oryctolagus > Oryctolagus cuniculus. The sequence goes on along the minus strand of NC_091442.1, from coordinate 47,424,471 downwards.
CATGGAATCACACACACGTGCGGGTGCGTCCCAAAGTTCATGAGAAGGCTGGTGTTGTACAGTGGGGTAAGCCACTGCTTGCGATGCCAGCAGCCCATGTGGGCGCTGGTTCGAATCCCGGATGCTCCACTTCCGATCCAGCTCCTTGCTGATGCACCTGGGAAAGCAGCAGAAGATGGCCCAAGTGCTTGGACCCCTGCCACCTATGTGGGAGAACCAGAGGAAGCTCCTGACTCTTGGCTCAGGCCTGGTTCAGCCCCAACCATTGCAGCCATTTGGGCAGATCAGATGGAAGATCTCTTTCTCTCTATCTCCTCTCCTCTTTCTCTACCACTCTGCCTTTCAAATAAAATGCATTTGAAAAAAAGTTAAAAAAAGAAAAGTTCATGAGGCGGGCAGACATGTAGCTTAGCTGTTGAAATGTCCCACACTGGAGTGCCTGGGTTCCTTTTTGTTTAAGATTTATTTATTTATTTCGAAGGAACAATTACGGGGGGGGGGTGGTCTTCTATCTGCTGGTTCACTCCCCAGATGGCTGCAATGGCTGGAACTACACCAATTCAAAGCCAGGAGCCAGGAGCTTCCTCTGGATCTCCTACATGGGTGCAGGGGCCCAAGGACTTGAGCCATCTTCTACTGCTTTCCCAGGCCATCGCAGAGAGCTGGATTGGAAGTGGAGCAGCTGGGACTTGAACTGGCATCCATTTGGGATGCAGGCACTGCAGGCAGTGGCTTTACCCACTATACAGCTGTGCTGGCCCTACCTGGGTTCTTTTCCTTGCTGTAGCTCCAACTCCAGCTCTCTGCAAACGCAGACTATGGGAGGCATTAGGGAGGGTTCAAGTGATTGAGTTCCTGCTACCCACTTGAGAGACCCAGATGGAATTCTGGGCTCCCCGCTTTGGTCTTGCTCAGGCCCAGCCGTCCCAGAAGGCATTTGAGAAATGATTCAGTGAGGGAAGCTCCCTCTTTATCTGTCTGCTTTTCTGTCTCTCCACCTCCTGAGGAAATGAAGAAGTCATTTTTAAAAGACTGGATGAAGGGGCTGGCACTGTGGTGTAGCAGGTAAAGCCGCTGCCTGCAGTGCTGGCATCTCATATGGGCGACAGTTCGAGACCAGGCTGCTCCACTTCCGATCCAGCTCTCTGCTGTGGCCTGGGAAAGCAGTGGAAGATGGCCAAAGTCTTTGGGCCCTTGCACCCATGTGGGAGACCCAGAAGAAGCTCCTGGCTCCTGGCTTCAGATCGGCACAGCTCCAGCCATTGTGGCCAACTGGGGAGTGAACCAGTGGATGTAAGCGCTCTCTCTGTCTCTCCTTCTCTTCCTGTATAACTCTGAATTTCAAGTAAATAAATAAATACATCTTTAAAGAAAAAAAAGACTGGGGAAAATGGGATTAAACAATGAGCTAATTTTGGTGCAAAAATTTTTGAAATCCATGCAATTATTTTTTTGCAAATTCCACATTTCTCAGGAACTTTCCAAAGACTTCCTCAGAAGCATGGATTTCAAAAATGTTTGGCCTTAAAATTAAACTGAGCTTTAACTCCATGTTCCATGAACTTTTTGAAGTCCTCTCCTGTTCTGCTGTCTGCCTCTTTTCTCTGACTCCAGGGATTTTTTTTTTTTTTTTTTTGGACAGGCAGAGTATACAGTGAGAGAGAGAGACAGAGAGAAAGGTCTTCCTTTGCTGTTGGTTCACCCTCCAATGGCCACTGCAGCTGGCGCACCGCGCCTATCCGAAGGCAGGAGCCAGGTGCTTATCCTGGTCTCCCAATGGGGTGTAGGGCCCAAGCGCTTGGGCCATCCTCCACTGCACTCCCTGGCCACAGCAGAGAGCTGGCCTGGAAGAGGGGCAACCGGGACAGAATCCGGCGCCCCGACCAGGACTAGAACCTGGTGTGCTGGCGCCACAAGGCGGAGGATTAGCCTAGTGAGCCGCGGCACTGGCCGACTCCAGGGATTTTTAAGATGCAACTCGTTGCTGGGAGTCAGTGGTTTGTCCCTGTTCACTCCTGAAAGCAGATGGAAACACAGTGAGACAGTCCACAGCTGCGGGGTGCCCAGGGTTCAAACGCTGACCTTCCTTAGTGCTGGCACGACAGGGGCACTGGGGCTGCTTCTGTATAGCTGTGTGCTTGTTAACCTGCAATCTCTCTGCACACATCTCCTGTCTCACCCCAGGGAGACCACAGAGTTGGCAAATGCATGAGTCTGACCTCACATGTACAAGCGGTGGCATTCAGTTTTTCTTGTTGAAATTGGCCTCTGGGGCTGGAGCTGTGGTGCAGCAGGTAAAGCCACCGCCTGATGCCGGTATCCCATGTGGGCACTGGTTCGAATCCTGGCTGCTCCACTTCCAATCCAACTCCCTGCTGGTGGCCTGGGAAAAGCAGTGGGAGATGGCTCAAGTGCTTGGGCCACTGTCACCTATATGGGAGATCCAGATGGAGCTCCTGGCTCGTGGCTTTAGCCTGGCTCAGTCCTAGTTGTTGTGGCTATCTGGGGAGTGAGTCAGCAGATGGAAGATCGGTCTCTGTTTCTGTCTCTCTCTCTCCCTGTAACTCTTTCAAATAAATAAACCTTAGAAGAAAGAGGAACTGGTTTCTGGTGTCTCCAGTCATTGGCACAGCTCTGCCTTGATCCTCAGCACCCCAGGCACATGTCCAGAGAGGCAGGCCCTCCCTGCCTGCATTGGCTGGACGAGTGCCAAGTGCTGACCTCCTGTGGGGAAGTGTGCTACGTGACAGTTCCGTGTGGAGCCACACACAAGCTATAAATTTGCAGTCAGGACTCTCTGTCAGCTTTATTATAAATTCTCCAACAATGCAATTGTTTGCAGATCTGCAAGTGCTGCAGATCAGTTTTGTGGCTGAAATCAGGGAATTAAATCGTTAGGCCAATAATAATTAATAATTAAATAAATAATTTAATAATCAAGCAACAAATAATACTTAAGTAATTAATAATTAATTAAATCATTAATTAAATAATTAGATTATTTGGAACCCATCATAGAACACAGATGATTTTCATTCTCACACTGTCCAAAAAAATGCTTATCAGTCATATATAATTGACAGTGAACGCCCAGGCCCACAATTGATGTCGGAGAGCTACCAAACCATGTCACGTATATCAGCATATCCAGGAAGAGGTTGTGCCCTTGCCCTGACCCTGCTGGGATCAGCTGGGAGGCTCCCTGGCAGTGGCACGTTAGTTAATGCACGTGATCTGGCAGAGGCACAGAGTGGATGTGGCAGGTGGTCTCCACCAGACCTGCAAAAGCACGTGCAAGCTCAGTTGGGGTCACCCAATGCCCATCTGACCCCCAGTCACCCGGGCCACTAGAGTAACAAGTGCTAATTGAGTTTGAAAGTCGTTTGTTACACAGTGACTGCTGACTGTTACAACAGAGGCTATACCACATTGCAGCTGCATTGCAAGGGAGACAGTGAGGAGCAAGAGCTTCCCCAGGGGTTTCAGAAATCACCCAGGAGGAGTCCTTGGGGCTGCCCTTGAGGTCTTTGCAGGAGGGAGCACCAGGGAGGGAGAGGCAGGCTGGCCTTCTGGGTCAGTGCACGTGGCTCTGCAGAGCCAGGGTGAGGAGTCAGGGTGTGGGCATGCAGGAGAAGGGACTCCAACAGACTGTTGGAGCAGGTGCCTTGTGATGCACTGTCTGGAGTTCAGACTGCCCACGGCCCAGCTGCAGGGTAGCATCCAGTGGCACCCAGCCCCACAGGTGTCACCCTCAGGGTCGTTACTCAGCAAGGCGGGGGGTGGCAGGGTTGAACTCAGCCAAAGCCCACAGGGAAAGTCATCGCGACTCGAGACAGCCAGCAAGGTTGGATTCAGATCAGTTCCTTCAGAAGGGGCTGTGCTCTGCTGCCTTGCGTCCCACCGTTGTTCACCCAAGACCCCACTGTGACACGTGAGTGGGTAGCAAATCCCCCAGACCCCTCAGCCTTCGTATACTCCCTCTACTCTTGCTCCTCAACACCTACAGCTGAAGACCTGGCACGGCCAAGTGGCTGCAGTCTCCTTACAAGATACCAGCTCCTGAGTCTTTGGGAAGCCAGAGCTCAGACACACAGGATGCAGAAGGCTTCAAGTCTCTGAATTTATGACCTGCAAAATGGAAAGCCAAGAGCTCTTATCTCTGAAGGAGCCACGCTCCAGATAAGGGGTTGTGGTAGCGCACAAACCACAGATAAGACACGGGCTACTTCCAAAAGCAAAATCCAGCTTCTCAAATTCTGGGCAGGTGCGTCCGTGCTCTGATTTCTCAAGTGCAGCCCCTCAGGTGAGGGGTAGAGATGGGGCATCAGGGAGTGGTGTGTGTTTGGGGGCAGTGCAGGAGCAGCAGCCTAGGGAGGCCAGGGTTGAAGCTGCCAGAGGGACAGGGCTGTGATGGTGGCGTTGGAGAGGTGGAATACCATTGCTCCTGTTTTGCAATGTTGGAGTGATAAAAAATCAAGTTGCAACAGAACCACGAGAAGGCAGTTATCATTTAATGCATAATACACCTTACACAGGTGTCACTTGTCCAGAGCATGCAGCAAAACCACTGCCCAGTGCAGCCCCCAACTCATTTTACCCCCGTCCGCTTAAATAACAGTGCACGGCTGTGGCTGCAGAGACAATGGAAGGAGCTGGGAGCTGAGCCAGAGAAATGGATTTTCTCTCGCAGGTTCTTTGGCCAACTCTCTTGTGAACTGGTTTGTTACCTTGTGGGCTTATGAGTGGATTCTTAAGGACTGCGTGTGCACCCCTATGTGTGCATCCTGTGCATGCTCTCCTGTGTGTGCACACTTGTACGAGCATCCTGTGTGTGTGTCCAGTGTGTGCATCCAGTGTATATGCAACCTATGCGTGCATGCTCCTGTGTGTGCACACCTGTGTCTGCATTCTGCGTGCCTGTCCTGTGTGTGCACCCCTGGATTACCTGGACAACAAAGAAGGAGGTTACTGTGGAGCTAAACTATGCTATAATTTGCAGATACCCTGCTGAACCCCCAAGCTGACCCTGGGACAAGGACACAGGTGCACATGGTTTATCTGGGAGGTGGCCCAGGAAGTCCTGTGTGAAGCCACTGTGGGAATGAGGAGCAGGTAAAGGTGTCTTGAGGGTAGGTCCCTGGGGAACTGTGTGGCTGTGCCTCAGCGGGTGCTCAGAGACCACTCAGGGTCTACACTGACCCCCAGCCATGGCTTGAAGTTTGTCCTTTTGGGCTCAGCACCTGCCCTTGTGGCTATACCTGACCTGAGACTGAGCAGGGCCCCATGCCCAGGTAGAAGCCTCAGAGGAGGCCAGCTCTCAGGTGTGCCACCAGCATCCTGCAAAGCAGCAGGTGGAGTACCAGAGAGGGTAGGGCATCCGGGCAGCCAGACAGCAACTGTTCTGGGACACAGGTACACCTGAGACCCAGGGCTACCTGCTCAATTCAACTGCCCGTGGTGGGGGAGCATCTGGAGCAGGAAGGGGTGTGCCCCTCTGTGCCCTTTAGAGCCTGTCGCTCACTCCTGAATGTACCCATTGAATGCCTACCCCTGCAGGGGACCCACCTGGGCTGGGATTGTCACAATGGGCACAGGAGTCCCGCCTCCATGGAGTCTGCCTTCTAGAATGGGGACAGACAAAAAGCCTGGGCAGGTAACCTCTCAAGGAAGGGGCAGAGGGCGAGGCTGGTGTGGGAGAGGAGGTGCAGGGCAGGTGCATGGGGCAGGGCTTGTGAAGCAAGAGATGCACCACACTGTGTGGTGCCGAGCAGGTGGGGTGGAGGTGGGGATGGCAGGACGGACATCCTTGGTTCTGGGGAGGGTGAGTGTGGTGGAGGCAGGTAGGCTCAGACAGATGGGCAGGGAGCCGGCTGGATGGTGGTAGGGAAGCCCCGAGTGAGTCACGGTCACATATACACTGGTGGACCAACCACACGGGGCAAGGAGGGCCTGGTCTGGGTGTGGGGCACCATGGCCAGGCTAGGGGGCGGCCGTGCTGGCTGACAACCGGAGTCGCTGGGCTTCATGGTTAGGCTGGATGTGGGGGAGGGAATGGTGCAGGCAGTGGGGAGTGCAGGGCTTAGGTGGGAAGCAGGTGGTGCCCAGTAGAGACCCCTCCCCCTCCACCGAGCACAGGGGCTGCTGGGTGGGTGGATGCACCCCCTTTTTGTCCCCATAAGCAGAGCTCAGGGGGCACGTGAGGAGCAGGGATGAGCACCTCCCGGAATCCCAGCAGGCCTGGGGAGGTGCGCAGGGGCTGACTACTGGGAGACTGGGACAATGAGCCGACTTCTCTCCTGCAGGTTGACAGTTTGCATAAACTTGGCTTTGACAGATGGGCCTCCTCACACGCGCGCTGCAGTGTCCCCAGCCCTGGGCAGCCTCATTGTCCGGGCACAGGAAGGAAGGCGCGCCATTGTTCCCCGGGTCTCGCTGCCGGCCGTCTCCCCGTTTATTTATGTGGCCACCGCGTCCCCTCCTCCTGTCTCACGAGGTTCCTTTCTGGGCTGGGTGTGGCAGGCGCTCCTTCTTCCTGTTTCTAGCCCTGCCCTTCTCTTAAAAAAACGGTTGCATTGACCCCAAAGTCGGGCAGGAGAGGGAGGGGGTGAGAATGGGGTAGGGAAATGTCACAATCGCCCCGTTCTTCAGGGACCGCAGAGCGTGAGCCGGGGCAATGCCAGCGGACAATGGCACCCCTCTCCCCTGAGCTCTGGCACTCTGCCTGTGACTGAGGGACCCCAGGCCTCGCTCACACCAGGTCCGGGAGCCTGTTTCCACTCTACTAAGAAGCCAAGGTTGCAAGTTCTCTCCACCAGAGGTGAACCTGCGATGTTTCATTTACAGTTGAGAAACTGAGGCCACGCGGTGGGAGGGACTGGCCTCCCTCTCCCCACCACCACACATCTGAGGGGCCTGGCAGGCTGCTCGCTGGCCCCAGGACAATGCCTTGCCCATGACACTTGTTCTCTGAGCGCAGCATGGTGGGCACCTGGGAATGGACCAATGCCCCCCACGTCTGACCCGTAAACTGAATTAAAGCTGCCCTCACCCCCCTTTGTGTGTGGGGGGGCTCCTCCTTGCTGGGGGTCTCCTCCTTGCTGGGGGTCTCTTTCTTGGGGTGGGGGTCTCTTTGGGGTGGGAGTCTCCTCCTTGGTGGGGGGCTCCTCCTTGGGACAGGTATCTCCTCTTTGGGACAGGGGTCTCCTTCTTGGGACAAGAGTCCCCTCCTTGGTGGGGGGCTCCTCCTTGGGACAGGTGTTTCCTCTTTGGGACAGGGGTCTCCTTCTTGGGACAAGAGTCCCCTCCTTGGTGGGGGGCTCCTCCTTGCTGGGGGCTCCTCCTTGGGACAGGGGTCTTCTCCTTGGGGCCAGGGGCTACTCCTTGGTGTTGCATCTTGCGCCCTGAAGCAAGTGTCTGCCAGCAGATGTTACTCAAAGGGACACTTGGTCAGACGCTGCAGGGTGAGCCTGAGCATCTGGGTGTCCAGAGACCCCAACAGGGCCTGGCTCCTGACGCTGGGGTCCCTCTGAGACCTCACAGCATGGCGCTGCCTGTTTTCCCATGCTCTGGGCCACAGTGTTGCAGGGAGAGCCATAACCTTTCCCTGTGCCTGAGCCGCCTCTTTGTGGGAGTGACTTAGCTGGTTCCATGAATGGCGGGGCAAGAAGCATCAGGAATCATGGACTGGGAGAGAGACGGAACATAGCGCGGGACCGCACTGCCCAGCATTCCCGGCCGCGTGCCGCTGCCTCCGCATCCACACGTCTTTGTCTTTAGCGTCTGGGATTCTAAACAGGCGCCAGCTGAGACCACAGGTGCTATTTTGCAGGGGTTGGGCTGGATTCTCTCTGCACAGCTGATTGGCTTCTTGAGACTTGGGCCTTCCACAAGGCCTGGAGGAGACAGGCAGCCAGAGTGTTTCTCCCGGGGATGCAGGGAGTCAGCAGGTCCATCCCTGCACCAAGTGCGAAACCAAAATCCAACAGCACAAGAGATTGCACCACGGGTGAGCATGCCGTCTGGTGACAGCCGTCGACTGAATTGAGACTTTCTAGCTAAGCGTGTGCAGGAAATCAGGGGATGTCTGGTGGCCCTGGTCACCCCACACCTATCGCTCTGTGCTGTCCATCGCTGAGGGCAAAGCCAGGGGTACACAAGGGACAGCAGCTGCGAGTGTCCTGTCAACCAGAGCTCCTGTCTCCTCTGGCTATGTGACTATCAACAGGTACCCTTAGTTTTAATGCCCACAGCAGGGGCTAACATGGTGGTGCAGTGAGGGTGGCATCCCACATCGGAACACTTGTTCAAGTCCTGGCTGCTCCACTTCCGATTCAACTCCCTGCTGATGCACCTGGGAAAGCAGTGGAAGATGGCCCAACACCTTGGGCCCCTGTACCCACGTGGGAGACCAGGAAGAAGCTCCTGGCTTTGGCTCAGCCCAGCTCTGGCCATTGCAGCCATCTGGGGAGTGAACCAGCAGATGGAAGACCTCTCTCGCTCTTTGTTAACTCTGTATTTCAAATAAATAAAATCTTTAAAAAAAAAAAAAAGGTGGAGACCTAGTCCAATGGCAATGTTAGGAGGCGGGGCCTTTGGGAAGTGGCTGGGTGGCTGTAGGTTGTTAGGGTGGAGCCCGGTGACTGAATCCAGGTGGCTGTGAAAGGGAAGACACAGACGCCCTGCACTCCCTCTGGCCCTGTGATCCTCTGTGCTGCCGCGGGGCTCTGCCAGCGAGAATGACATCATCCAAGAATGATGGCATCGAGAGTGACGTCATCTGAGATAACGGCGCCTGAGAATGACGTCATCCGAGAACGCTGTCACCTGAGAATGCACCAGAGGGCAAAGCAGCCGCTCAACCAGACCTTGGACTTGGGAACTGTGACCTCAGCACAGTGAGGTGACCCAAACCTCCTGTCTTCAGAAGTCGCTTGTCTTGAGTGTGCCCCCGTTACTGTAAGGAAAAGCTGACTAATACAGGGGATGCGGACGCCCCAGAGTCCCTCTGAGGACCGCCCTGCACCCGCAGCCAGGCATGGGGACTCCAGGGGCCCCCAGTCCCAGTGCCACCCCTCCCCCACTCCCACCTCGGAGCACAGCACACGTGAGGAGTCCCACTGAGCCCTGGCTAGAGTGTGTGCATGTCTGTGGCATCTGGGGCTGGGTGGGGGGGCTGGTGCACAGTCGAGGCCTCAGCACAGGAACCAGTGAATGAGTTCCTTGTGTTCCCACGCGGATGGTTCTTTCGCAGAGCCAGCTGCCTGCCTGTGTGCAGTGGACGACCTGAGGGACCGTGGACAGTTCTCCAGCATCAGTCACTGAACCCTATGACCTTGGTGGAGGAATTCGCTGTGACCGCTAGGGTGCCCTTTGCTGGGCTGGGATTTTTTTCTCTTTTTTATTTGAAAAGTGGAGTTACATACACACACACACACACACACAGAGGGGGTGGGGAGAGAATCTTCCATCTGCTGGTTCACTCCCCAAATGGCAACAGTGGTTAGGGCTGGGTTAGGCTGAAGCCAGGAGCCAGGAGCTTCTTCCGGGTCTCCCACAGGGGTGTAGGGGCCCAAGCACTTGGGCCATCTTCTGCTACTTTCGCAAGCCATTAGCAAGAGCTAGATCAGAAGTAGAGCAGCCAGGACTGGAACTGGCACCCATATCGAATACCGGCGCCACAGGTGGAGGCTTTACCCACTCTGCCAGAGTGCCGGCCCCTGGGCTGGGACATTTGACCTTACTCTGGCCTTAATTTCAGAACAGCTGGTCATTTACATGATTGCGATTGGGTAGGGGGTGACAACTCCAAAGTGGGGAGTTCCCCAGGGGTCTTGGGGGGACACATTTTGGAACTCCAGTTTTTCTGAGAAAATCTTCAAGCGCTACAGGCTCAGCACCACCCCACCTGTGCCTGTCCCCTCTTGCTTCCTGCAAGATCCTGCTCCCATTGGAATCCACCCTCCCCTCGCCGCCTCCCCCTTCAGACTGGCAACACACTCACTGCAGTTCTTGCTTTGACGTCACAGGCGAGCCACTGCTCATCTCTGTGGCCCCTCACCGGCCCCACTGTAAAAGCAGCAGTGAGGATGCCTGGTGTGGGTCCTGGGTGCTTCCTGCAGGGCCCTTTGCTCAGCCCTATGCCCTGACTGAGGTGCTGCTCTGAGCACTGCAGGACCCTGGAGGTCAGAGCCAGGCACGCTCTCCCCGCCTGCCCTGCAATGCCACCTCAACCCACCCTGCAACCCACCATGTGCACCTGCTGCCTGGTCTCTCCCCCTGAAACCTTACACCCCTAGCACTGTCCCTCAAGGATGGGCAGAGGCTGCAGCTGCCGTGAGGGACTCTTTGGAAACTGAAACCTAGGCAGGAGTCTGGCTCAGCATTTAAGCCACCACTTGGTTGGCCCCCAATCCCATGTCAGAGTGCCTGGGTTCGAGTCCCAGCTGTGCTCCCAAGCCCAGCTTCCTGCTAATGTGCACTGTAAGAAGCAGAGGTGATGGCCCAAGTGCTTGGGCCCCTGCCACCCACATGGGAGACCTGGAAAAAGCTCCTGGCTCCTGGCTTCAGCCCAGCCCAGCTCCAACCATTGAGGCCATTTGGGGAGTGAACAAGCAGATGGAAGATCTCTCTCCTCTCTCTGTTGCTACCCATTTTGCTGTGATGCTTTCAAATAAGTAAATATTTAAAAAGCAAAAGAAATCAGTGGCTGCAGCCCACAGCAGAGCCAGTCTGATGTGTCCTGGGCGGGCAGCCCTGCTGCTGGGCAAGCAGTTGCTGTTCCAACCCACCGCATGCACCTGCTTCCTGGTCCCTCCCCACTGTCCCCGAAGGATGGGCAGTGCCTGGCCCCATAGGTGCTCAGGGCCTGCTCCCATTTCTGTCCTAAGGCCTTTGTTCACGTCCAACAGGTAGCAAGCATTTCTCATATGACCCCAGGACATATGCACGGCTGGGTCCTGAATACCTGACTCTCTAGCAGGAGCCCTCTGGAACCCGCTGCAGCTGCACAGCCCCGGCACCTGTGGCCCTCAGCCAGCTCCACTTTCTGCACGTGCCACAGGGCCATGGGGCCACAGCCTGCACCTGCCAGGTCCTTGGCACTCCCAGCCACATTACCACTGCGTAATGCGTATGCACTTCAAATGTCAGCCCAGCCTGGGGGACGGGCCTCTCACCTTCCAGCGACTTTAAGAGACTGACAGTTAAAAGACACCTGGAGGGAGGTGACTGAGAAGGGAGAGGCTGCGTGTGCCCGGGTCTGGGTCCCTAAGTTCAGACAGGCATCTCTCAGGGCAGGTGTCCTACCCAGAGCCATGCGTCCAGCTCCTGGCTGGCATGGGATCTGGCTGAAGCAGCACACGCCACCCCACGCACACAAGGTCAGCACTGGTCAGCAGAGCCCTGCGCCACTGGATAGGGAAGAGCTAAGTTTCCTGAGACGTTTGCAGAAGTGAACACAAAGGAGGGCCACGCGGTTTTCTACAGTCAGAAAATACGTACTTACATACATACATATATGCATACATACATATGTACATATACACATACCCTGGCCGCAGAGCAGTGAGGAGTTCAGTTCAAGTGACCAGGTCTCCATCTGGGGTTGCCCAGGCCAGCACACCTATCCTGCAAGGTGCTTGTTCTGAGTGACACCCCTGTGCCCAGCACACCCGACCTGCATGGTACTTGTTCTGAGTGACTCAGTGCCCAGCACACCCAACCTGCATGGTGCTTGTTCTGTGTGACTGAATGCCCAGCACACCTGTCCTTCAGGATACTTGTTCTGAGTAACTCAGTACCTAGCACATCTGTCCTGCTTGGTGCTTGTTCTGAGTGGTCCCCATGCCTAGTACACCTGTCCTGCAAGGTGCTTGTTCTGAGTGATTCAGTACCCAGCACACCCATTCTGTGCGGTGTTTGTTCTGAGTGACTCAGTGCCCAGCACACTTGACCTTCATGGTGCTTGTTCTGAGTGACTTCCATGCCCAGTACACCTGACCTGCATGGCGCTTGTTCTGAGTGGCCCCTGTGTCCAGAACACCCGAACAGCACGGTGCTTGTTCTGAGTGACTCAGTGCCCAGCACACCCGACCCGCATGGTGCTTGGTCTCAGTGACTCCTGTGCAGCCCAGTAGACTGGACAATGTGCAAGGCCAGATGGCACAGTATGGGCTGGCAGGTGATGTCATACACAAGCATCAGCAGCCTCCCTGGGAGATGCCCACCCTTTGCCCTCTTTCCCTCCCCCACTCACTAACACTGCCTCCCAGGATCACCCCCAAATAAGACTTGAGTCCTTGTGGGAAGGGGGACTGGATGCAGAACAGTCCCACTGTAGAGTGGACGGAGCCTTCAGAAGCCAGGCTGAGGCCAGGCAGCTGGGACTGGCATGGCCCTCTCAACTTTCCTGGGCCACTTTGAGTCACTTTCCCAGCGTCTTAGGGCTCTGTAGAGAAGTGGGTCACTGGCCCAGGGGGCCTAAGCCGCGCACCACCTGCTCAGATGCTTGACAGGCGCATGTTCTGGGAAGGCACAGGGCGAAACAGCAGAAAGAACTCTCCTGGATCCACAGGGACAGGAAGGGGGAAGCTGCTTTGAAAACAATTATTTAAATGAAAGGCAGAGCAAGAGCGAGAGGGCGTGTGCCCATGCTCGATAGAGAGCAAGAGAGATTGTCCATCTGCTGTTCATTCCCCAAATGCCTGCAATAGCCCCCAGCTGGCCCAGGCTGAAGCCAGGAACTCAAGAACCACATCCAGATCTCCCATGTAGGCACCAGAGTTGAAGCACTTGGGCCATTATTTGCTGCTTTCCCAAGTGCATCAGCAGGGAGCCGGATCAGAAGTGGAGCAGCTGGGACTTGAACCAGTGGTCTGATACAGAACGTGGTGTTGCAAGCAGTGGTTTAACCCACTGCATCAGAACTCTGGCCCCAGAAAGTTTCTTAAGACATGACTGTGACCAAGCCGTGCGGATGGCCGAGGGGAGCGGGGCATCCTGCATCACAGGGCACCCCTGGAGGGAACCAGGAGTACAAAACAATCTTTGGAAATGATGGAAACTGCTGGTGAGACCAATTCCTTTCCTGTGGAAGTCCAGCCTCTCAATGAACCCAGGTAAAAGCATGAGAAACAGGAGACTTGAGCTGGCGTCTCCATCCGCGCTGTGAATCGGCTACGTGTGATCTTGCGTGATTGGCGGGAGGCCTCCGAGACTTGGTTCCTTTGTGAATTGTGCGGTGTTATCTTCAAGTATAATCAGAGGTCCAAGGACCTCTGATTCTTGGAAGAGGTAGTCTCTTGGCCTTGGAGAGGGGACACTTGGGTGGGCTTGCACAGATACGGTGGCCCTGGTGAGAAATCCGCCGGTATCCAAGGCAACCACCTGGGGACCTTGAGGGCAGGACCAGCGCTCAGCCTGGGACTCGATGCTTATTTTGGGAAAGACGTTTAGGGAAGCGACTGGCGTCCGTCAACTCCCACACTCATTTTTTCCCCCAAAGAATCCTGACCTCTGGTCAAATTAATAGGATTCGGGAAGCAATTCAACTATTTGCTGGAGACCAACTTATCAGTTTACACAGCCTTTTGCTTTCTTTTGGAAAATGGAACTTCATTGGAAGAGTTAGGTGGACATTTCTGGTTTCATTCCTTTTTTTTTTTTTTTACATTTAAAAATGATTCCAAAGTGATGTCATGGATGTGCAGACAAAAGCCGGAGAAAATCTCACAAATAGGAAGCAGTGGGAACTCTGGACTGGGGCTTTGCAGGCTTTGGGCTTCTCAGATTCAGAGGCAAAACCCTTGGTAAAATCAATTTTCTCAGGACTGAGGCCTGGCTGTGTTTGGCGATGATACAGTCAGGCAAGCTCAGACCTGCTCCTACAGAGGGAAAGAGAAACAGCCAGTAGAAGCTTCTGGGCTTAAGTTATACCTCCTGGTCTCTTAAGGGCACCCCCAGAAACTCAGAGTGGGAAGGTGGCAGCATCAAACCCCAAGGCACCAGAACTCACACCTTGAGCCCCGCACGGCTCTGGGTCTTGCATGTGTTTGTACCTTATTTGTAAATGTTTTAGCTTGAGTAGGTGCACGAGAGCTGAGGCATATGGGCATATGGGGTGACACCTGCTTTGGTAAAAGTACCCACTGGGGGCTGGTGCTGTGGTGTAGCAGGTAAAGTCCCCACCTGCGATGCTAGTACCCCATACAGTCACCAGTTCCGGTCCGAATTGCTCCACTTCTGATCCAGTTCCCTGCTGATGTGCCTGGGAAAAGCAGAGGAGAATGGACCATGTATTTGGGCCCCTGCCACCCACCTAGGAGACCGGATGAAGCTCCTGGTTTTGGCCTGGCCCAGCACTGGCCCTGGTGGCCTTCTGCATTCACGGGTCCACGTCTGCACCTGTGCTTTGTGGCAGTGGCTAAGAATGTTGCCCTCTCTAGATATTTCTTCCAGTGTGCAATTCCCAGATTAAAACTGTGTGCGTGTAGCTTCCATCTTCACTCTTCACTTAGGATGTCACACAGGCACCTGCAGCTGCTCCCTGCCACATGACTTCCTTGTGGTTGATGTTCCCTGGGCTGTCCTAGTTGTTTGAGCATTGGGACTGAGGGTGAGGCAAAGATGAGTGTTCTAAAATCACAGCTGGAATGTGTGCAAATAGAATCCTCAACTCCAGCGCGTTCTCTGGTGTACAAGACCCACCGTGGCCTGGTCTGTCTTCTTCCCACAGTCTGGGCCCCTAGCTCGGGAGGATGGTTCGGGGACAGCTGGTGTCTTGTTACTATGCACTGGATCCTCGTGGAGCAAGTTGGAGACAGGTGCACGAGCGGCTGGCACTGCAGGGAACACTGCTCTTCCTTTTGATTCCCCCATTGCCTTTTGACCTATTCTCGCCTCCCACAAAAGACCCCTAATGAAGTGGCATAAATGAAAAAGCTATCTAGAATTCCCCAGACTCCTCTCTGGTAGCCAGGGAAACTCACTTCTTCGATCATGAGTAATGTACATGAACTTCAGAGCGCTGCGGGGCTTCTGTGGCTGTGGGTTTGTAATACTTGCTGGAAGACTTTGTCGCAGCCACATCCGGGAGAGGTGGGGGATTTTCCATGCTTCCGGACTTTCCAAACAATCCGCAGCTCCAGACTCCAATCAGCGCTCCTGTCCCTTGGGATATGACGTCCGGCCTGGACTTGGCCGACTTCGCAGTCTGCACCTGCAGCCAGTTCTGGGACCCAAGGTCGGAGCCCTTCCTCCTGCTGGCAACCCCTGCTTCTTGCCGCCTCGGGGCTGAGTCCCCCATCACAGCGGTTGCCTGGGGGAAGCTGGTGGGACCCACAAAAGCTTTACCAGTGATGGGGATCTCAGGAGATCACGGAGATAAACCCGAGGTCCCGGCAGATTTGTTAGACTTGCACAAGGCCCAAGCCTGCAATGCAGATGTGGACGACGGGGAGGCTGAGCTTAGGGATTTTTGCTCTCTGGTCTCTGCCCCACCCCCAGCCCCCAGAGCCAGGGACCCCGTGGGCACAGGGGGGCCTACTGACAGCTGCAAGAGTCGGCTTTGTTCCTGCACCAGAGCTGCTTTGTACATTTCCAGGATCCTGGCCGGCTGGTTGCTGAAAATGAACTATGTAAGCTTAGCAGTAAACACATCACCTAGCAACAAGCTTTAAAAACTGATGAGTTCCAACTTATTACTATTTATTCACTTCTTTTTTTTATTTATTTATTTATTTATTTATTTATTTATTTATTTATTTTGACAGGCAGAGTGGACAGTGAGAGAGAGAGACAGAGAGAAAGGTCTTCCTTTGCCGTTGGTTCACCCTCCAATGGCCGCCGCGGCCGGCGCGCTGCGGCCGGCGCACCGCGCTGATCCGATGGCAGGAGCCAGGAGCCAGGTGCTTTTCCTGGTCTCCCATGGGGTGCAGGGCCCAAGCACCTGGGCCATCCTCCACTGCACTCCCTGCCCACAGCAGAGGGCTGGCCTGGAAGAGGGGCAACCGGGACAGAGTCCGGTGCCCCGACCGGGACTAGAACCCGGTGTGCCGGCGCCGCTAGGCGGAGGATTAGCCTAGTGAGCCGCGGCGCCGGCTTATTTATTCACTTCTTATTTATGATTTGCTTATTTATTCATTCATTTGGAAGACTGACAGAGAGAGGGAGAGAGACAGTGACAGAAAGAGAGAGAGCTGTTCCCTCTGTTGGCTCACTCCCCAAATGGCCATTAACAGCCAACTCTGGGCCAAGCCAAAACCAGGAGCCTGGTGCTCCATCCAGGTCTCCCATGGCAGTGGTGGCAGGGGTCCAGGCACTAAGCAGGGAGCTGCATCAGACGCAAAACAGCAGACTCGAACCGGCGCTCCAATATGGGGTACTGGTGCTGCAGCGCTGGCTTAACTCACTGTGCACCACGCCAGTCTCCCCAGTTCATTTGGACCACAACCTCTGTTCTTGAGCTATTTGTGTCCACGATGTCTGTGTGGTAGAAATAATATATGTAATATCATGTATTATATAATTATATATTATATCATAATATTGTTATATATAATAAAATAGCATATTATATATTATATGATAGAATATAATAAATTATATATAATATAAATTATAATTATATGATATGTAATACATCATATAGTATAATGCACATAATATATAACATACAATATATAATATGTAATGACATGATATACAACAGTATATAGTATATAATATTATATATGGTATATAACTATATAATATAATATATAGTATATACTATATATGATATATATTATATAACACATGTAATATAGATAATTATGCAATATGTAATACACATACAATATGTAATACATACAATATGTAATACATAACATATAGTACATAATAATATATTATACAGGATATAATATATGGTATCTAGTAACATATAGTATATAATAATTATATATAATATGTCATATATAGCATTATAATATATAATGTATGGTATATAATATTATATAGCATATAATATATTATATATTGCATATAATATATAGCATAATACAGTAGGCTCCTAGAGTTTGGGCTGTAATCACCAAAGGATACTATCTTTTTTAAAATTTATTTATTTATTTTTTTGAGAGGCAGAGCGGACAGTGAGAGAGACAGAGAGAAAGGTCTTCCTTTTTTTCCGTTGGTTCACCCGCCAATGGCTGCTCCGGCTGGCATGCTGCAGCCAGCGCACTGTGCTGATCCAAAGCCAGGAGCCAGGTGCTTCACCTGGTCTCCCATGCGCGTGCAGGGCCCAAGCACTTGGGCCATCCTCCACTGCACTCCAGGGCCACAGCAGAGATCTGGACTGGAAGAGAAGCAATCAGGACAGAATCCGGTGCCCCAACCAGGACTAGAACCCAGGGTGCCGGCGCTGCAGGCAGAGGATTAGCCTAGTGAGCCACGGCGCCGGCCCCAAAGGATACTATCTTGAACAGCATAATCTGGAATGTTGAAAGTCTGTGAGATCAAATCCCTGTCTAATCCTTAAAGGCTTTTTTTTAAAAAAAAAGATTTATTTATTTGAAAGAGTTACAGAGAAAGAGGCAGAGCAAGACTGAGAAGGCTTCCACCTGCTGGTTCACTCCCCAGATGGCTGCAATGGCTGGGACTTGGCCAGGCTGAAGCCAGGAGCCTCTTCCAGGTATCCCACATGGGTGCAGGGACCCAAGGACATGGGTCATCTTCTACTGCTTTCCCAGGCGCATCAGCAGGGAGCTGGATCAGAAGTGGAGCGGCTGGGACTCGAACTGGCACCCATACGGGATGCCGTAGGCTGTGGCTTTCTCCCTCTGCACCACAGTGCTGGCTCCAAATCCCTAAATTTCAAAAACCAGAGTCCCAAAGGAGCAAAATCCAGAACGCTGAATCCAGAAAGCCAACATTCCTAAAGCCTTAGCTCCCCTGCCACCCGCTCTGCAAGACGGGTACAGGGGCGGTGCAGGCTGGAAGATGTCTTGGGCCTGCGGACAGGAGCACCCGCTGTTGAGCCTTCCCATCTTCCGGACCACACGCATCTGCAGGTTGGGTCCATCCCGTGAGCATGCGCAAGGAGACCACGCATGGCTGCGCGGGTGCCTCCCTGCCCTGGGGGTACAGCATGATTTTCCAGGCTGGTCAGTGGCTGCATGTCTTCTTCAAGCAGACACCGCTTTAATTCATTCAAGGCTCCTGGAACCTCAGCAGTTGGAAGGGACGTCTGGTACAGATGAGTGACGCGTTTGGAAACTGAAGCTGACCTTGTTAGCAGTTCATGTTCCTATTTGAGTCTGTACCCATCTGATGAAGTCTTTTTAGTCTAACTTTGATTTAATTTACTCAAAAGGCAAAGAGTTGGACACAAGACATGCAGAGAGACATAGGCAGAGAGAGAGAGAGAGAGAAAGAGAGAGAGAGAGGGAGAGAGGGCTTCCATCCACTGGTTCACTCTCCAGATAGCCACAATGACTGGGGCTGGGCCAAGCCTAGGCCAGGAGCCAGGAACTTCTTCTGGGCCTCCCACTCAGGTGCAGGGGCCCAAGGACTTGAGTCATCTTCTATTGCTTTCTCAGGCGCATTAGCAGGGAGCTGAGTTGGAAGTGGAGCAGCTGGTACTCGAACTGGTACCCATACGGGATGCCAGTGCTGCAGACAGTGGCTTAACCTGCTGTGCCCCAACACACTTCTCTAACTGACCTGAGCCAGCTCACCCTGGCTTCCAAGGGCAGGGGAGGCAGTCCTGCAGGTGAGGAAGTCTGGCCACACATAGGCAAACCCTACAGTTGCTCCAGGGCCCTGCAAGCGAGAGCATAAGTCAGGGGACAGGCATGGGCCTCTGATGTTGGTGGCCAGTGGGGGCTGCAGCAGGCCTGGATAACATCAGAGGAAAAGCAACAAGAAAACCAGAGGGGTAGAGTGGCCATCAGACTGGATGCCAGGCCCAGACCTTGTCTGCAGAGACAGAGGGTGTGTCACCCATCCTTGGCCCATCTCTCTCTCTCTCTCTCTCTGGCAGTCTCTGCTCTTCAGGAGCTCAGAAGTAACCAGGCATAAAGATCTGCACTCAGCGTATAAACAAAAACAGACACACACACGGTTTCCAAAACACTCTGTGCCTTCAGCGAAAGCTGCCTTCCTCCCGAAGTGAGAGTTTGCCGGGCTGTGCTGTGATTCTGCAGGGAGTTGTAAACATTGCGGTAACCAAGCCAGAGCTGCAGTCCGGGAACGGAGAGCCTGTTTTCACAATCGTTACTGAATCCCACACTAAAACTGCTATCCGGTCACTCCTCATTTCATATAACAAATGTGTTCTGTTGCAATTGGCCACTTAAGATCTGTTTATCAGAGCAAATTTGATTTCTCTGTTAATTCTTATGTTTACAAAAATGTTCATGGGAAAAAAAGACCAGTCCTTAAACTCCAATTCTATAAGACAGTGCCTTTGCCAAATTTTTACTTGCAATTTTAACTTTATAATGGCCATTTCCAAACACATTTGGAGTCAAAGGAAAAATATAATAATGACTGATAATATAATGACTTTCATGTGCTTATCAGCCGGTGTCAATAAGCTCAATTCACAGCCAATCTCATTTCATCTGAAGGTCTCCATCACAGTACATGATCATTTGGAAACAGATCCCAGTGGTTCTTCGGCAAATGTTTCAAAAAGTATCTCTAAGAGTTAAAGAACCTTTTACAATGTATAGCCTGATAGCATTAACACGCCTAAAAATGATCATCATCCATCTGATGTCTAATTAGGGTTCCCACGACTTTGCTTTATCTATGATCATCTTTTACAGCTCATTTGTTTGGATTGAGATCCAGTTCGGGCTGCAACAGGTAGATACCTGTCTTCAGCGTCTTCCCCTGCAGGTGCTCCATCTCCTCTTCATGCCCAGCTGAAGATGGAGTCCCATGCCTGCTGGAGCCTCCACAGCCTGGGGTTGCAGGCTGCAGCTCTGTGGTTTATTCTGTCAGCTCCCCGTCCCCTGTAAACTGACAGATCTGGGAGCTTGAGCAGCTCGGGGGGTGGCTTCCCACACCAACTGGCAAGGCCCTGGGGAGGAGGTGCTGTGCATGTCTCTTGAGAGGGGTACCGTGTCCATTGCGTCTTTGTCTTTTTGCCAAATCCATGGTTATTGGTGATGGCTGCCATTTCATGGCTGGGGGAAGAAAATAATGATGTTTTAATTCTATTGTTGCTGTCCCACTCATTACCTTGATGATTTTTTTTTTTTTAAGATTCACTTATTTATCTGAGAGGCAGAGTCACACAGAGAGGGGGGAGACAGAGATCTTCCATCTGCGGGTTCACTTCCCAAATGGCCGCAATGGCTGGAGTTACGCTGATCCAAAGCCAGGAGCCAGGAGCTTCCTCCAGGTCTCCCACGCAGGTGCAGGGGCCCAAGCACCTGGCCATCTTCCACTGCTTTCCCGGGCCATAAGCAGAGAGCTGGATTGGAAGAGGAGCAGCCTGGACATGAACCAGCACCCGTATGAGATGCCGGTGCCACAGACGGAGGCTTAGCCCACTGTGCCACAGCACCGGCCCCCTATCTTGACTATTTTTATGGAAAGGAAATTTGCTTCAGCAGCTGTTTTATCTCCCCGAGGTGCAGCTCCTAGTGGAGACTTGCTGGATTCTGTCCTTTTAAAACTTTCTTCACCATTTTGTTCAGAGATGATTTCCCTAGAGTTTGCAGAGACAGAGGGTGTGTTATTTGTTATCTCCTGCAGATTCACTAAGGACCGCACCCAGCATCTCATAGCAACCAGGCTTTCACTCTCAAAGATCCTGGGGTCAGGAGTCTGGCCATGTCCAGCTGGGTCCTGGACCCAGGGGCTCGGAGGCTGCACTTTGGGCACTGGCTGGGGGGCTGCGGGCATATCTGAGGCTCCCCCGGGGAAGGCTCTGCTTCCAAGTTGCCTAAGAGTTTTGCTGAACTTCACTCCCCGTGGTGAAGAGAACCATTGTGTGGCTCCAGGAGACAGGGGCTGTGGGGCCATCTCAGACACTAGTAAGTTCTGTATTAGCACAAACTCTGCAGATGAAGACTGTTTGGATGTGCTTCCCTTTGTAATCCTGCTACTCGGTGCAACTGCCTTCCTCACCTCCCCAGCGTCCTCACCCCCAGCGTCCTCACCTCCCCAGCATCCTTACATCCCCAGAGTCCTCACCCCCCCCAGCGTCCTCACCCCCCAGCGTCCTCACCCACCCAGCGTCCTCACCCCCCAGTGTCCTTACCCCCCAAGTGTCCTCACCCCCCCAGCGTCCTCACCCCCTAGCTTCTTCACACCCCCAGCGTCCTCACCCCCTAGCGTCTTCACACCCCCAGCGTCCTCACCCCCAGCGTCCTCACCTCCTCAGCATCCTCACATCCCCAGCATCCTCACCCCCCCGCAGCGTCCTCACCTCCCAGCGTCCTCATCCAGCCAGCGTCCTCACCTCCCAGCATCCTCATCCAGCCAGCGTCCTCACCCCCCAGCGTCCTCACCTCCCCAGCGTCCTCACCTCCCCAGCATCCTCACCTCTCCAGCGTCCTCACCCCCTAGCGTCTTCACACCCCCAGCGTCCTCACCCCCCCAAGTGTCCTCACCCCCCAGCGTCCTCACCCACCCACCTGGTCTGGGGCATGGGAGAAAACTTTGGATCATCTGGAGAGGGCTGATCTAGGCGCAAGGGGCCTTATGAGTGCAAGAGAGAGGCAGGAGAGCCAGAGGCAGCGTGGCACCTGTGCAGAGGGCTGCGGGCTGCAAGCCAAGGTGCACCGGCAGCCGCCTGAAGCAGGGGCCAGTCAGGAGACAGTCTCTCTGAGGTGCCTGGAGGACACAGCCCAAGACAGCCTGATTCCAGCCTCAGGGTGCCTACTGCCTATGTGCAACTTTTATGCCTGGAAAATCACACTTCTGTGTTGTTTAAAGCCACTCGATTGGGGCTGGTGAGTTCCCGTAGCCACAGGAAATGCATAGAACAAACTTCCCTTGACAGACAACCGAATAGAATCAGCCAAGTAAAGCTCCTCTTTTGTTTTTTTTTAAAGATCTATTTTATAGGCTGTGGTGTAGGAGGTGAAGCCTCTGCCTGCCCACCAACATCCCACATGGACACGGGTTCAAGACTCAGCTGCTCCACTTCTGATCCAGCTCCCTGCTAATGCACCTGGGAAGGCAGGAGAAGATGGCCCAAGTGCTTGGGCCTCCGAACCCACGTGGGAAACCCGGAAGAAGCTCCTGGCTTGGGCCTGGACCAGCCCTGGCTCTTGTGACCATTTGGGGAGTGAATCAGTAGATGGAAGATCTCTCTTTCTCTCTCCCTCCTTTCTCTGGAGAAAAAGAGGGAGGGAGGGAAGCTGGGAAGAAGGGAGGAAGGGAGAGAGAGGAATCTTCCATCCACTGGTTTACTCCCCAGATGGTCACAAGAGCCAGAGCTGGGCCAGGACCAAGCCAGGAGCCCAGAACTCCATTTGGGTCTTTCATGTGGGTTCAGGGACCCAAGCATTCAGGCCATCTTCTGCTGCTTTCCCAGGTACATTAGCAGGAGCTGGATGGGAAGTGGAGCAGCTGGGACTTGAACCAGTGTCCATACGGGATGCCGATGTTGCTTAACCCACGGCACCACAACACTGGCTCCATAGCTCCCCTTCTTTTTTTTTTTTTTTTTATTTTTATTTTTGACAGGCAGAGTAGACAGTGAGAGAGAGAGACAGAGAGAAAGGTCTTCCTTTGCCGTTGGTTCACCCTCCAATGGCCGCCGCGGCTGGTGCGCTGCGGCCGGCGCACCGCGCTGATCTGATGGCAGGAGCCAGGAGCCAGGTGCTTTTCCTGGTCTCCCATGGGGTGCAGGGCCCAAGCACCTGGGCCATCCTCCACTGCACTCCCTGGCCAAAGCAGAGAGCTGGCCTGGAAGAGGGACAACCGGGACAGAATCCGGCGTCCCGACCGGGACTAGAACCCGGTGTGCCGGCGCCGCAAGGTGGAGGATTAGCCTAGTGAGCCGCGGCGCCAGCCACATAGCTCCCCTTCTTAAAGCCAACCAGAAATGACCACAAAATGCCAGACAACCAGTACACATCAAATCCCCAAATACAATGCTAGAGACTGAATCTCTAGGCATCAAGTCAAAGAAAATCCATGTGTGTGCCAGAGTGGAAGTGGGAGAGAAGAGGTTAAGACAAGTACATGGGGATTTCTTTAATTTTTTTAAAGATTTATTTATTTACTTGAAAGGCAGAGTTGAGAGGGAGAAAGAGGGAGAGGGAGGGAGAGGGGGAGGGGAAGAGGGAGGGAGGGGGGGGAGGGGGAGGGGAGGGACAGGAGGAGGGAGACGGAGAGGGAGGAAGTCTTCCATCTGCTGGTTCACTCCCCAAGTAGTTGCAAAGGCTGGAGCTGCGCTTATCCAAAGCCAAGGGCCAGGAGCTCCTTCCAGGTGTCCCACCTAGGTAACAGTGGCCCAAGGACTTGGGCCATCTTCTACTGCTTTCCCAGGCCATAGCAGAGAGCTGGATCGGAAGTGGAACAGCCAGGACTTGAACCAGTGCCCACATGGGATGCCGGCACCACAGGTGGTGGCTTTACCTGCTACGCAAAAGTGGTGGCCCCAGCCAGTGAACTGAAAAAGAAAATCCACCAGCAATACTACTGTCAAAAAAGGATGAAACGAAAGGTGGTATAAAAAAGATGAGCCAACAACGGGGACAGAGGGAAATCAGGTAATTGTGAGAGAGCAGTCTGTTTAACTTTATGCAAATAAAATAGAATGGATGCTACTTCAGAAATATGTGCACTATATGTATCTTTCCTTATGCATCAAAAAGAAAAATCTCTGAAGACACGAAGGGTGTAAACAAACAAGTTATTATGGAACCACTGAAAATGCTACGGAAAGTCAGAGTCCTCCCCCCACCAAGGTCCAGCTAAAACTGAAATTCAAGCAACAGGTGATCCCAATGCCGTTTTAAATTCAGTAATTTTTATAACAGAAGAGCTTCATGCTTACTTAAATTTGCTACAGAGATATCCAACAAACAGAAAGCAAAGCAGCAAACGGAGCTTGAGCATCGGAAGTGAAACCCTGCGGCCCGGAAGTGCTCACAGGAGACAAAGGCGGGCCGATCCTAGACCCGCAAGTGCCGGCCATGTGACGAATCGGTACGCTCAGTGCAAGTTCCTGGACGTCTGACTGCAGGGAGCGCGCTGGAGGCAGAGACTGGAGGGCGATGGATGCAGGAGGAGCTGTCGGGGAAAGCAGGTGCCACAGGGCAGGTAAAGGGACAGTCAGGAGGTCCCCCAGAGTGCGGTGTCCTGCCCTGCAGGGAGCCGGGCATGTGCACTGCCCGGTGCTGGCCCACCTGGAAGCCGGGACCACTCGTCGTGACCTTGACGGCTGCCCCGAGTGGGTCTATCCCATCTGGGCTAGAGGACCCCCAGGGTGGAAGGCTGGGAGCCCCAGCAGTGGTGTAGGGGCCCCCACCCTTGGAGGGGACCAGGGCACTCTGCTTTGTCCCAGGAGAACAAGGTGCACGATGACCTCCATAGAGATCAGCAAGGCAGTTAGGAGTATTCAATGTAGTTCTCATTTTAAAACTCAATTGAGGCCGGCGCCGTGGCTCACTAGGCTAATCCTCTGCCTTGCGGCGCCGGCACACTGGGTTCAAGTCCCGGTCGGGGCGCCGGATTCTGTCCCAGTTGCCCCTCTTCCAGGCCAGCTCTCTGCTTTGGCCAGGGAGTGCAGTGGAGGATGGTCCAAGTGCTTGGGCCCTGCACCCCATGGGAGACCAGGATAAGCACCTGGCTCCTGGCTTTGGATCAGTGCGATGCGCTGGCCGCAGCGCGCCAGCCATGGCGGCCATTGGAGGGTGAACCAACAGCACAAGGAAGACCTTTCTCTCTCTGTCTCTCTCTCTCTCACTGTCCACTCTGCCTGTCAAAAAAACAAAAACAAAACAAAACAAAACAAAACACCTCAATTGAGGGGCTGGTGCTGTGGCATAGTGGGCAAAGCTGACGCCTGCAGTGCCGGCAACCTGTATGGGTGCTGGTTCAGGTCCCCTTGCTGCTCCAGTTCCCATCCAGCTCCCTGCTAATGCACCTGGGAAAGCAGTGGACGATGGCCCAAGTCCTCTGGTCGCTGCTACCTGTGTGGGAGACCTGGAAGAAGCTTCCAGCTGCTGACTTCGGACCAGCCCAGCAACAACTGTTGTGGCTGTTTGGGGAGTGAACCAATGGATGGAAGATTCTCTTCTAATTCTGCCTTTCAAACAAAGAAATAAATCCTAAAAAAATCAATTGAACAGCAACACATGTAGATGTTTGCTTCCCCAATGTGACACCACTATTTTTGATAAAGATGCAGATGTGTTGGCAGAATGCTAGGAATATTCCTTTGTGAGCCAGTGGACACCTTGTTATGCAACATAGCTGTGAAGTCTGCTTACCTAGGGGAGGAACGCTGAGTTCAGAGTTGTAGGATAGAAGAATGATTGTGTTCAGCAGGCGGTATGTATCACATACGGAAAAGAACAAAGAGGACCCGACTCACAAATCTCAGATACAATGAGCAGTACCATCAGGTGCCTGGTTAACCGATTCAATTGACAAAAATCACCAGCTTTCCTCTGTGAAAGCCGAGCCCAGTGAGAAAGAGTCCATGTATTATAGTGATTTACCCAAACGAAAGGCTGTGAGGGCGCCGACGATTAAGCCAAGTGCGCATTCATGGTGACAAAATTGTAAAACACCAGGGAGAAAAACGAGATGAAGAAATTGAGGGCATTGGAAAGAGACTTTACTCCGAGACTGAAAATGCAACATTATTATATCACTTGATCCTCCTCTTATAACTCTACATGGGTTTGTAGTCGCTCTGAACACAATAAGATGGTTCTCAAATATACCTGGTTCTGAGTCCTGATGGTTTGACCTCAGCGTGGTGATAAAGCCGCGGGCAGCTGGGAGACTCCATCCTTGGAATTTTGAATTTGGCTCTGTTCCCAGGCTTAGCAGTGTGCTGTACACTGCTTCCTGGGCAGTGGCAGCAAGCACAGCTCCCAGCCACCTGTGCAGGCCCCAGGGAACTGATGGACACTCCACCCTGCACTGTGTTGCTGAGCTAGGAGGCATGGTCCATTTCTATCTGCTGTATTTCCAGCTTAACCAATAGGGTTGTCTGGGCGTAATCCCACCGAAGGTTGAGAAGCATCAGCTAATAAGTTGAGTTCTTCCATGGACAGTTCTTATCAGGTAGGAAAACAGAGGTAACAGGATACTAGGGATGGGGCCGGCGCTGTGGCTTAGCAGGTAAAGCCGCATCCTGCAGTGCCAGCATCCCATGTGGGCTCTGGTTCGAGTCCTAGCTGCTCCACTTCCCATCCAGCTCTCTGCGATGGCCTGAGAAAGCAGTAGAAGCTGGTCCAAGTCCTTGGGCCCCTGCACCCACGTAGGAGACTGGAAGAAATTCCTGGCTCCTGGCTTCGGATTGGCGCAGCTCCTGCAGTTGCGGCCATCTGGGGAGTGAACCAGTGGGCGGAAGACCTCTCTCTCTCTTTGCCTCTCCTTCTCTCTCTGTGTAACTCCGATTTCCAAATAAATAAATAAATCTTTTAAAAAAAGGATACTGAGGAAATGCTAATTAAAGAGAATATTCAGGTGTATAAAATGCCCTCCCTCCAGCCATTTAAACAATGCAGTGTTTGGGTGTGTTGATAGACAGATGGAAAGAACAAAGTACAGAAATAGACCCTAATAATATCAGACTTTGCTTTATAATAACGACACAACCCATATCAGTGTGCCTGGGTCTGAGTCTCAGCTCCGTTCTGATTTCAACTTCCTACCAGAATGCACGCTGGGAGCTGGGTGGTGATGGTTCAGGTGGTTGGGTCCTGCCACCCATGGGGGAGAACCAGGTGGAGCTCCTGACTCCCAGCTTTGTCCTGGCCCAGCCCTGCCTGCTGCAGGCATTGGAGAGTCAAAGGAGTAGATGCCTGTGGCTGCTCATAACCAAATGCTCACTGCACATGGCTCCTGGCCTGTTCTCTGCTTGATGTGGCCCCAACTTAGTTTCTAGATTTTTCTATCTCCCTTGGAGAGCCCTTTCTCTCCTATGCATTTCTCTCACTAAATAAAAAGCTTTAAAAAAAGGAGCAGAGGGGAGATCTCCCTCTCTGTCTCTCAGCTTTTGTCTCTCTCTCAGACACACACACACACACACAAGCAAAATATTTACAATCAACAAAATAAGAAGAACAGGTCCTTTAATGATGTTAGGTGACCAGGTACCCATTTGAATTAACAGTAGGTTGGGTCCCAACTCACCCTATCACCCTGGTATTCTGGCTTAGCAGGTAAAGCTGCCGCCCGCAGAGATGCCAACATCCCCTATTGGTGCTGGTTCGAATCTTGGCTGCTCCGCTTCAGATCTGGCTCCCTGCTAATTATGCTTGGGAAAGCAGCAGAAGATGACCCAGTGCTTGGGCTTGCACCCATGTGGGAGACCCACATGAAACTCCAGGCTCCTTGCTTCAAATCGGTCCAGCTCTGGCTGTTGTGGCCATTTGGGGAATGGACCAGTGGATAGAAGATCTCTGTGTCTCTCCCCCTCTCGCTCCCTAATTCTGTCTTTCAAATAAACAAATAAATCTTTGAAAAAAACCCCACACTCCTAGTGTAACAAAATAAGTAAAAGCTAAAACTACTAAAGGAAAGCATGGATGCATTTCTTTAAAAAAAAAAAAAAAAAAACAGAGAGAGTGGGAAAGCAAAGCCCTATCTAAGCAAAACAAACGCAAGACGCCAAAAGGGACAAGGGTCACAGATTCAGTTAGATAAAAATTAGAATTTTCTGGAAATAAAAACACACCATAAATGCAGTCAAAAGACAAATGACAAACCAAGAAAGAATTTCCACGCGTGCGCGCGCGCGCGCACATACACACACACACACACACACACGTCTCATGACGGGCTCACGTGTGGCATTTCCATAAGAAAAACACCAAAAACTCCAAAGGCAAAACAGGCACCCTGCCCCTACTCTTCAAAACACAGGACCCCTCCCCCTCCTCCCCACAGGTCACAGGGTCAGGCGCAGGAATGCAGGAGGGCGGGGCCGCTGACTGCAAGCTTGAAAGGCCTCAGGGACCCATAAGGGACAACCTCCAAGACAATTTTTCTGAGCGACGAGGGTCTGGGCCAACAGCACTGCACGTCTATGGGTGTGTTTAGGTTGGATGAGAAACGTGGCAGGATGGCCCAGCGACTCTGCACCCAGAGCAAGTGTGGATGGAGGAGTAAGGGAGCTATTGGGTTGCATCCGCCTAGCTACCCCCTTCAATTTCGAACACCTATGCTGATATCCAGTTTTCCAAAGGAGGTCATTTTTCAGAAAATATGCAGGCCACGTATGGTCACCTGTAGCTCTGCAGCTAAGGCCTGCTCTGTACAGAGTGAGCTGCGGGCTGCAGACCCTGCCTCTAAAAGGCCCATCAGAGGGGCCAGCACTGTGGCATTGTGGGTAAAGCCACCGCCTGCAGTGCTGGCATCCCATATGGGCACCAGTTCGAGTCCCGGCTGTTCCACTTTGGATCCAGCTCCCTGCCGATGGCCTGGGAAGGCAGTAGAAGATGGCCCAAGTCCTTGGGCCCCTGCACCCACGTGGGAGACCCAGAAGAAGCTCCTGGCTCCTGGCTTCGGATCTGCCCAGCTGCAGCTGTAGTAGCCATTTGGGGGACTGAACCAGTGGATGGAAGATTCTCTCTCTCTCTCTTTCTCTCTCTCTCTCTCTCTCTCTCTTTCTGTCTCTGCTTCTTTGTAATTACTGACTTTCAAATAAATAAATACATCTTTAAAAATATAAAAATAAAAGGTTCATCAGACACTTTTGTCCTCGAGCCAGGCCACCTGGGGCGCAATTACAGCATCTTCCGTTGCTGCTGTGGGGAGGAAGGTTCCAGAGTAAGTGAGGGCTTCCAGCCAGCCAGCGAGCGGGGCAGGGGCTCAGCTGCGTGCTGAGCTGGAGGCTGAGGGTCCTGACCCCTGGTTCCCACCTCTCAGCCTCAGCTGCTGCCCCAGGACCGTGCACCCCAGCACTGCAGCATGCCTTTGTGGGCGCCTGAACTGCCTGTGGGTTTGAACGAAAGGAAAGTGGCTGAAACTGCACGATTCCACGCTCTCGATTTACTGCAAAGGGGGTGCACCTCGGCACCTCACCTGCCCCAGTCGTGTCTCCACACTGTGTAAAGCAGGTATCCAGGTTCACCTTGTCCCTGCCTGACAGATATCTGATCCTTGCAAACCCCATGTGTGATGCTGGGGCTCTTCCGACTCACCTCCCTCCTCCCCTCTCCTGCTCCTCTACACCCTGCCCGCATGTTCCTGTCCTACTATCAACTCAGTTTTGATTTTAATCTCTCTCTGAGCTCTGGAGGGCATGTCTTCCCCCCACCCCCATGGCTTACCAAGGCTTCTGGGGTGCAGGGAGGACACAAGGACCCCTGGGGTGGTTTAACGACATCGTGGCTCAGACGCCCATGGAGCATGGCCGCAGAGTTGGTCCAGTGCGGGATGGAGAAGGAGGGTGCAGGTGTCTGAGACACCACTTGGATCACCTGAGACCCCTCTCTGGGTGCCTGGGTTCAAGTCCCAGTTCTGCTTCCTACTGATGTAAGGCCCTGGGAGGCAGCAGATGATGGCTCAAGTCCTTGGATTCCTGCCACCTACATGGGAGACCCAGATTGACTTCCTGGCTCCTGAATCTAGTCTTGGTTGTTGGGGGCATTTAGAGAATGAGCCAGTGAATGGAAGAATTCTGTCTGTCTCTGCCTGTGTCTCACTCTGCCTTTCAAATCAATACAAATTGATTTTTTAAAGCAAAGCAGACAAAACCTGCCCCAGCTACTCCCTCTCCCTCCATAGCCTTCTGCTGGGAGGAAATGCCCCGGCACTCAGCAGTTAACAGGGGCACCCGCGTGCTGTCCCTGGGCAGCTTGCCCTCACTGAAGGAGCAGGAAGAGGTGGGGACTGGAGCGAGATGCCTCTGGAGATGCATTGCACAAAACGCAGGTGCAGAATGTGGGGCAGGTGCCTTCTCATCTCCTGCAAGTCATCACAGGATCTGGAAGCCATTGAATTCCGTGTGCAGCAGAGCAGATCCCAACATGACAGCATGGGGACATGCCACAGCCAGATGTAGGTGTAGGGTTGACAGCCACACCTCGCTGGATGGATCCCTTGCACCTGGTCCTGCTGCGCCAAGGATGCTGGACCCAAAAGAGCCCAGACTTTGAGAACTTCCTGGGGTGGTCACTGATGCTGTCAGAGACCAGATGGATGCTACTCTGGGGACATCAGTCTTTGTACTGGGGCCATGGATCGTACCCTGGGGAGGAGAAGCAATGCTGTTTTCTTTCTTTCTTTCTTTCTTTCTTTCTTTCTTTCTTTCTTTCTTTCTTTCTTTCTTTCTTTCTTTCTTTGGACAGGCAGAGTGGACAGTGAGAGAGAGAGAGACAGAGAGAAAGGTCTTCCTTTTTTTCTGTTGGTTCACCCCCCAGTGGCTGCTGTGGCTGGCGCACCATGCTGATCCGAGCCTGGAGCCAGTGCTTCTCCTGGTCTCCTATGCAGGTGCAGGGCCCAAGCACTTGGGCCATCCTCCACTGTATTCCGGGCCACAGCAAAGAGCTGGACTGGAAGAGGGGCAACCAGGACAGAATCCGGCACCCCAACCGTGACTAGAACCTGGTATGCCGGCACTGCATGCGGAGGATTAGCCTATTGAGCCGCGGAGCTGGCCCAGCAATGCTGTTTCTTGATCTGGGAGCTGGCCCTATAAGTGACCAGGCATGGGGCTGTTCCAGGCAGGGTATAGGCTGTTCCCTACAGATGGCTCCTGTTCTTGTCAAAAGCTAGAGAGAACCAGTGCATTAGGTGAGTCACCTGTGTTGCCTTCCCAGCAGTCTCCCTACCCAGCCCTGCCCCCACCCACCCCTGCAGAACCCCCCCACCCCGCCCCCGACTCTCCTTGCTGGAGTCAGATATTGGCATCACCGAGAGCGGGAAAAGAAAAGCCAGCCCTGAGGTGATGTCATCGGCTTTCCTTGTTATTTTAGCTCGCCCTTCATTATTTTTTGTCCTTGCTTTAAATGAGCTCTGTTTTTTTTTTTTTTTTTTTTTTTTTTTTTTTTTTTTTTAAACTTCCTTCCTGGCATTTTGAGTCATTTCCCAGGGTCTTTGTTGCAGCAAAGGAACTTAGTACCCAGCCTGGCCTGAGACTTCTCTGCCCTTTTTTTTTTTCCTTCCAGGAGTCTTCTACCCACACAGGGGCAGGCAGTGGGCAGAAGATCTAGGAGAGAATAAGGCATGGAAACAATGGCTGGAGTTGGCACCAAGGAAAGACTCTGAGTGAAATCCCTGGGGTGGGTGAGAACTCTCCGGTGCAGTGATAAAAGCGGACTGTCATAGGAAGATGCCCCAGGGAGACAGCCACAGCCCAAGGTGACAGGTCCGGGCTCACATGGCTGGGAGAGCAGAGAGAGAAGACGGGTGTCTTTCACCCTTGGGGTCAACACTGCTTAATATATCCCTACAACACAATCTTAGCCCCCCCCCCCTTTTGGTTTAAAACTCTTTATTGGAAGGCAGAAAGAGAGAGAGGGAAAGAGAGATCTTCCATTCAGTGGTTCACTCCCCAAATGGTTGCAACAGGCAGGTCTGCACCAGGCTAAAGCCAGGAGCAGGAGCTCTGGCTGGGTCTCCCACATGAGTGGCAGGGTCCCAAGCACTTGCCTCTCCTAGAATTCGTTAGCAGGCAGTTGGCCCAGAAGTGGAGCGACCAGGACTGGAACCAGCGCTCTGATATGGGATACTGGTATCACAAGTGGTGGTTTAACTCTGCACCACAACGCCAGTCCCTTAGCCATTGCCCATGCGGCTTAAACAGTCCCTACAGGGCCAGTATGGGGGTATCCAGACTGACCTTCAGCTTCCATTCCCAGACCCCCAGGCCCTTGTCCAGGCCTTGGCCGCCCCACACTTCCCTCCTGTTAAAGACAGCCCACCTGGAGCTTGCCAAGAATGAGCCACGCCCAGTTGGTGGTAGCTGGGGCAGTGATGCTATGCAAACTGCAGAAACATTTTGTAAATGTAAGGGCATGGCGGTCAGCACGCTGCATCCTGTGGGCCCAATCCAGCCCATTGCCCTTTTTGATAAGCAAGTTTTTATTGGAGCACAGCCAAGTCCAGTTCTTTACCTAGTGTCAGTGGATGCATTGAAGTTGCAGTGTCAAGTCGTTGTTAACAGCCAGTATGGCCCGCTAAGCTACAAATGTTTACAGTCTGGCCCTTAGATACAGGAGAGACTTGCAATCCTTGAGTTTATGATGCTAGCTGAGTGGTTTTGCCTCTGTAGCTCGTTCACATCCTAACAGAATCTTCTGGAGGCAAAGCCTGCAGTAGGGTTCCAGCATCTTCTCAGATCGGGGGGGTGATGCTGCCCACGGGGACTCTCAGTTGCCCCATGAAGCCCCGTGGGACTTGCTCACTGCACCTTGTATGCACATCGCTGGTCTCTACCCTCTCCCTAAAGAGGCCTGAAACTTTCTGGTCCTACTGGAGACTGTGGCCTCTTAGGGCCGTGGAGACAAACACTGGCTGTGGGTTCCTATGGCCTGGGGTGGACACCAGTGGCCCATTGAGATGGGTATGGCATCCCTGCAGCTGACAAGGTGAGGCCATTTCCATGTACCCTCTCTGAATGGGTCCACATCACAGTAGATTCACATAGGACTGATAAGAAACAATGCACAGTGATCTCGTATGCCCCCACTCAGTTTTGTGATGGTGACATGGTAACGATGGTAACATGGAGAAAACTGTGACCAAAACCCACGGCCAGCCACTGGCATTAATTCGAGACCTTTCCATCACAAAGATGGCTCTGGTTGCCTTTTCATAGCTACATCAACGTGGCCCCTGCCCTTAGCCCTACCTCCACCCTAACCCCTGGCAGCATTAATTATCTCTCCATTGCTGTAACTCCGCCATGATCGGGAGCCCTGGGGGCCGCTGTCCCGCTCATCGTGCTTCTCTGGTGAGTCATCCATGGGGAGGCATATGTCGGCCGTTGGTTCCATTACTGAATAGGGTTTCATGGTATGGATGGACCACAGGTTTTTTTTCTATTGTTGTTGTTTTTGTTGACATTTTTCTGCTGAAGGAAGTTGTGTTGTTTCTAGTTTGGGGCTCTTTGGAAGGCAGCAGCTACAGATGTTGTGTACAGGTTTTTGCACAAACATAGAGTTACTGTAGCAAAGTCTGGCCCAAAGGAGGAGAAAAAACTTCGGCTGTGAATTCTGTTTGTTGACAGGCTCTGGTACTGGGCATGGCAATAGACCACCCCCATGAGGCTGGGGAAATGCTGGGGGCCAAGAGGTCCCTTGCTCTTGGTCTGTGCCGGGTGGTGGGTGGGAAGAACATGGGCATGATTTTGGTCTTGGGGACTTTGAGACCTGGAGGGGAACAGCAGCCACCTGGGGATACCAATAGGAGCTGAAATTTTGGGTCTGAGTGAATGTGCACATCGGCAGCTCTGTGCGATGGGGCAGTAGGGGGGTGCTGGGAGGGAATGAGATCATGCAGGGGCTGGCAGGACACCAGAGAGGCCCAGGGAGGACCATCAGGGAGGACTGTTGCCAGCGCAAGGGATGGGAACCTGGGAAGTGTAGGTCATCTGATGCGGCCTTGGATGAAACAATTCCACCAGCAATGCCTGGAGGCTGAGCTACTGAAGGCCCAGCAGGGCCTGCAGAGATCAGAGGGGCCTGGGAAAGCCGCTCCAGGACGTCACAGAGGCAGGGAAGGGGCAAGCATTTGGCACAGTGGTTACATTGCTATGTTGGGCACCTGCATCAGGGAGCCTGGATTCCAGTCCTGGCTCTGTTTCTAATTCAGCTCACTGATAATGTGCACCCTGGGAGGCAGCAGGGGATGTAGCTCAAGTCCCTGAGTCCCTGCCATCCACATGGGAGGCCTGCCCACACTTTTGCATCTGGGGAGTGAATCCACAGATGGAAGAGCTCTTTCTCTTGTCTGTCTTTCCTTCTGTATTCTAGATAGATACTTAGATAGATACTTAGGTAGATATTTAGATAGATAGATAGATAGATAGATAGATAGATAGATAATAGATAGAAAAAAGATAGATTTTAAAAAAAAGAGATAGAAAAGAGAAGCTGTATATGGAGGTGTGATGAAGGTGATGAAATAGCAGAGTCAAGTGCACAGCCCTGAGTGTGGCTGAAGGTTTCTTTATAGGGGGCAGACATCAAGAGTAAGTAAGCCTCAGAGCAGGATTGTGTGCAAACTGTCACATCTCTATGGTAACCTCCTAAGCAAGCGTCTACAGTTCTGCTCTCCCCCACTGCCCATGGTTTGAACCTTTGCTGCTTTGTGATTTCATGAAACCAACTGATTGTGCAATGTGCCAACCCAGCGGCTGTAACTTAGTCACTGTTTTAAATGACAGCTTGTTCTTGGGGCTCAGGGATGAGTTTTTGAAAATGCAGAGATAAAGGAAGCCATGCACACTGGCTGAGTCACTCCAGGGTGAGATGCTGGAGGCTCCTGGGCATTCTCGCTCCACCTTTGTTAGGAAGCCCTGTGGGGTTTTATCATGTTTTATCCCGAAAGGGCAAAGGACACAGTACGTTCCGGTGCAGGCCTGAGATGGCTTCTGCTTGTTAGAATCTGAAGTGGCCATGAGTGTATCACCTTGCCTGTGCCACCCACTTTATTCCTGTGGGAAAGAGAAAGACAATGGTAGCAGGTGTGTCTGTACATATGGCAGGTCTTTGGCCAGCTCAGGCATGCCTCCCCAGTGCCCTGTCTGTACCAGCTGCTCCCCACTTTCACCTGATCCCAAGGGGTGGTGCGGCTTGCAGGAGTATGAACAAGTTAAAAACCAGTTGTCCCAAAATGTGGCTGTCAGTCCTTTTGAGCCACGGTTGGAACATCTGCAGGTATGAGCAGCCACCTCCCTCCATGTACTGCAAGAAGAGAGGCTCGCCCAGCCACAAGAAAGGCCAGACCAGAAGACTTGTTCTCTCTCCCCGCTCTCCTGGGGTCAGGGCAGGGGTACAGAAGAGCAGGCTTTGGTCCCCAGAACTGTTGTAGGAAAATCTCATTTGGCAAACAGGACACAGCTCTGCATATCTGAGACAACATAGACTTCTGGGTCCATTGTTGTCCCCCAGGGGATAATATTTTAGGACTGAGAAGTCTGGAGAGAATGCTTTAGGCTACAAGGAACAACTGAAGGGTAAGTTGCTCGAACAATGGTCACTGCCAACAATTTCGTACAGGAAATGTTATGGTGGAGGTGACTTCAGCTTTGGATGCCTTTGAAGACCCTGGCTCCTTCCCTCTTTTTTTGGTCCCACCTTTCTCTCTTTTTTTCTTTCTTTCTTTCTCTTTCTTTCTTTCTTTCTTTCTTTCTTTCTTTCTTTCTTTGACAGGCAGAGTGGACAGTGAGAGAGAGAGACAGAGAGAAACGTCTTCCTTTTGCCGTTGGTTCACCCTCCAATGGCTGCCGCGGCTGGCGCACCGCGCTGATCCGATGTCAGGAGCCAGGTACTTATCCTGGTCTCCTTTGGGGTGCAGGGCCCAAGTACTTGGGCCATCCTCCACTGCACTCCCTGGCCACAGCAGAGAGCTGGCCTGGAAGAGGGGCAACCGGGACGGAATCTGGCGCCCCGACCGGGACTAGAACCTGGTGTGCCGGCGCCGCAAGGCGGAGGATTAGCCTACTGAGCCACGGTGCCGGCCCCACCTTTCTCAGTATTCCAACTTGTCCTGACCCCAGGCAACTCTGCAAAGCAGCCTCCAAAAAGGTCACTCAGAAGACAGAATGACCATTTCTCCATCCCTGCCTGAGGGCGAGGGGACTTTCCAGAAGCATCTAGAACTTTCTCTCATAGCACAAGGGCAGCCTGTGTCCCATGGCATTCCCATGTCAGGTGGCAGATAGAAAAGCCATCCTGGGCTCAGACTTGCCAAGGTTTATCACGTGGACAGGGTCTCCCCACACCTGGTGGAGTTTGAATACAATACAAGGGAGCTTCTCTGAAGAATAATAGGAGAGAACGTGTGTGGTGAGGCATTGAGAATTTATATGAAGCTGTAAGTAGGATTCCTCACATCCCAGTTCCCAGAGAGAGAAGTGCACATGGGAGCCTGGGTCACCACACGACTGTCAGTGCAAGGCCTGTGGGCTACTGCATTGGCATCCCGTGATAGAGCAGTCCCTGGGCCAACAGGAGATGGCACCACTGCACCAATAGGATGCTGGATGTGGGTTGCCATGTCCAGACAGTGGCCAGCACTCTAGACCCTTAGATTTTTCCAACAGAAGCCAGACTTTCATATCTTTCTGTAGAAACCTCACCTAGGCTGGCGCCGCGGCTCAATAGGCTAATCCTCCACCTAGCGGCGCTGGCACACCGGGTTCTAGTCCCGGTCGGGGCGTCAGATTCTTTCCCCGGTTGCCCCTCTCCCAGGCCAGCTCTCTGCTGTGGCAAGGGAGTGCAGTGGAGGATGGCCCAAGCGCTTGGGCCCTGCACCCCATGGGAGACCAGGAGAAGCACCTGGCTGCTGCCATCGGATCAGCGCGGTGTGCCGGCCGCAGCGTGTCAGCTGTGGTGGCCATTGGAGGGTGAACCAATGGCAAAAGGAAGACCTTTTTCTCTGTCTCTCTCTCTCACTATCCACTCTGCCTGTCAAAAAAAAAAAAAAAAAAAAAACACACACACACACACAAAAAAAAACAACAACAAAAAACCTCACCTATCTCGTTAACCGAAATATTTAAAACTCAGCGTAGGTCTAACATTCAGTGATGAAGACTAGACCCAGCTTGGAGCCCACCCTGGCCCCGTGCATATGAAGAAGCCAGTGTCTAGGAGTTGTCTGAGTGTTCACCTTCAGTCCAGAGAATAGAGACCTGCTACCTCCTCCAAGCACAGGGCTCAAGCTATTTCCCAACTTTTACTTTCTAGAAAGAAATGGAAAGGGGAGATGAGATAACGGGGGGTGCTCTGAGGACTCAGACAGCCTACGATAGAGGAGACATGGAGGGTGTGGCTACTGTGACTCAGAGTTTCAGAGGGAAACCAGACATCACCCACAACCTCCCTGGGAGCTGAAAGTGAGCAAAGCCTTGCAGCCACTGGTGGAATAAAACAGAACAAATAAACACAGTCATGGGCAGCAGCTTCGTTTATGGGCAGATGAGCCAGACCTTGAGACCCTGGGGCCTCTGCATGCCACTGGCCATGTTGACTTGGACTCTAATGGCGTAGCAGCCTCCAGCGCCGGCATCCGTTATGGAGGCACAGATCACACCTTAACGTCCACCCGGGAGCATCCTGCCACGATGGCAATGCTGGGTTAACAAGGACTCTTCTCTGTCATTTTCCTGCCATGTGAAGTGTATGATCCCAGGGCCGGTGGGGGAAGCTCGCCAAGCACAGGCTGAGGTCCCAAGTGGGAAAGCACACACCCTGCCCCACACCCTGCAGACGTCACCTGCGTTTCTATGCCTGTGATCACCAGCCCTGCTCCAGTGGGCACCTCACCAGGGTCTCTTCTCCCATGAGCCCCTGCAGCGGGCTTTGCTCTGTGTGCAGGGGGCTCCACCTCTGGCTCTTCAGAAGGGCGTGGTGATTCTTTGCCAACGATCGATGGTGTGTCATGGTTCTGATTTGCATGGAGAATCTGATCTCTGTACATGGGACCAATGGATCATTTCTATTCCTATCACATTCTGTTGTCCAAATAGGGCTCAGTTGTATGACTAATGCAAGGAGTCACCTAGAGGGTTGGCGGTGCCCAATGGGACGTGTACCTCACCCAGGTCAGTCATGTGACCCGTGAACTCGTGTCCCATGCACAGAGATGTCCCCAGTGGCTAACTGTGTTCTGGGAGCCTGCCAAAGCTCTACTCCCTTCCTGAGTTCGCTCTTTCCAAAGGCTGATGAGTGGCCTTTGTGGATCAAAGCCCATTATGCAGAGTTGAGCATATATGTTAACCTTACAAACAAACAG
Source organism: Oryctolagus cuniculus (assembly GCF_964237555.1). Classification (NCBI taxonomy): domain Eukaryota; kingdom Metazoa; phylum Chordata; class Mammalia; order Lagomorpha; family Leporidae; genus Oryctolagus; species Oryctolagus cuniculus. Next base: position 47,386,374 of record NC_091442.1, on the reverse strand, counting down.
CGGCCCCCGGTAAGCTTTCCATAAATATTGTGCATGATATATTGCCTGAGGGGACTATTTATTAATGTAGAAAAATCAATAATGCTCCAGGAGGAATATTTACCCAACCAAGGGTCCAAACGAACGCTCTGAAGTTGGGGAAGTCTCAAAACTGCACGTCTCCAGCAAACGTAGTAGAGGTTTGGTTCCTTCTCGTTGTAGCATTGGTGGGGATAAGGCCTATGGGGAGTGGCGTTTACTTTTCCCTGTTGGTTGCTCTTAGATCAGCAGCTGCTGTTGTCTGCCACTACCAGTCCCTACAGCAAGGAAAGGGAACGTGTGGCCCATGGGCCAGATAAGACCCATGGAATCCTTTGGTCTGGTCCTACCAAGGCAGCCACAGGTGGGACTTGAAATTCAATAAATGTATAGCAGGTTAAGATTTTTTTTAAAGATTTATTTCTTTATTTGAAAGGCAGAGTTACACAGAGAGAGAAGGAGAGGCAGAGAGAGAGAGGGGGGAGAGAGAGAGAGAGAGAGAGAGAGAGGTCTTCCATTCGGTGGTTCACTCCCCAATTGGCTGCAATGGCCAGAGGGCGCTGATCCAAAGCCAGGAGCCAGGAGCTTCTTCTGGGTCTCCCATGTGGGTGCAGGGGCCCAAGGAGTTGGGCCATCTTCTACAGCTTTCCCAGGCCATAGCAGAGAGTTGGATGGGAAATGGAGCAGCTGGGACTGCAACCGACGCCTATATGGGATGCTGGCACTGCAGATGGCAGCTTTACCCGCTATGCCACAGCGCCGGCCCCAGGGTAAGTTTTAAGTTGAGAATTCTGTATGGTCCATGAATGATGTTACAAATATCCATGTGGCCTTGGGAGGGAAAAAAATGGTTCTCTACCCCTGCCCTACAGGAACCATGCAGCACTTACAGCCATTATCTCATTTAGTCCAATCCTTCCAACAACACGTGGCAACGTGGCTCCTACACTCCTTTGCTTTCTAAGCTGGGAAACCAAGGTCCCAAGCCAGAGGTGAAGGGGTTCGAGCCAATCCCAAGGCCAGCAGGGGTCCTTGCTGAGCCTCAGGTGCTCAGCTGCTATAGGCAGAGCCCGGTGGTCTCAGCCCAGCAGGTACATGATGGGATAAGTCACACTGCCAGACTCTTTTCCCGAGAGCTTCACGGGCACAAACTCACAGAACCCCAGGAAAGAGTCGCAGATGATCATCCCACACTATGAACAGAGTGGGTCAGCCACTTGCCTGAGGTCACACAGCTGAGCAGCGACAGAGGGGGGATTTGAACTCAGTGTGGATGCATTGTACCCTTCGGTACACATCATGTGCTTCATCACCATGCCTGCTCTACTAGAGAACTATGCCCGTGAGTAGCTCTGCCAGCAACAGCCCTGGAGACTGTTCGCTTGTTTAAGATCTATTTATTTGAAAGAAAGAGTGACAGAGAGAGCTTGCCACAAGGCCAGCATCCTGTATTGGAGCACCAGAATGAGTGTGAGTCCTGGCTGTTCTGGTTCTGATCCAGCTCCCTGCTAACATGCCTGAGATGGCCAAAGCACCTGGGGCCCAGCCACCCATGTGGGAGAGCCGGTTGCAGCCCTGGGCTCCTGTTTTCAGCCTGGCCTAGGTTGTTGATTGGATGGGTAGTGAACCATGGGATGGAAGATCTCTCTCTCTTTCTTTCTCTCTCTCTCTCTCTCTCTCTCTCTGTCTCTCTGTGTGTGTGTGTCTCCCTCTCACCTGTAACTGCCTTTCAAATAAATAACTAAATAAACATTTTCAAAAAGAAACATTTAGAAGTAATAAAAAGAAGACTGCCTTTTAATCTGCTTTATTGCAGTTTTACATTTTCTGCATCTCTCTGTTCTGTCCTAGGAGGGGCCACATGTAGTGCATGGAACGTGTGGCTTGTCATCGCTGGGACCCTGGGACTAGCTCTGGGGGCCGGTGTCCCCTGCTCATCCGGCTCACCTGGGGAATGGGTTCTTAGCTGCTGGGAGTGCTGCAGCTGTAACTGTAGTGGAAGCCTCTTCCCTTCCCTTTTCGTATTTGGGTCTCCCAGAAGAATTCGTATTGTGGGTTGCTCTCGGCTGGTCTTGTGAGTGACGGTGTCGCGTGAGCTTCAGGAGCCTGCTGTGGGGAGAGGGCTCAGAGGGCTCCAGCCGAGGAGAATTGTACATAGCCATCAGCCACAGGGAGCAGGGCTCCAAGGCCAGGAAGCCTCCTGCTCACCAATACCCAGGGTCTGATTGCCCACATGGACCACCGTCACAACAGTGCCCGAACACCTGCCTGCCTGTCAACTGACCAGACTCACTGTTTCTCCTAACCTCCATCTGCAGCTGCTGCTTCCCTTTAAAAGCCCTTGACTGGCTTGTTGGGCGGAAGGAGCACATTTTGGATCCAGAGAGGCGTCTTTCCTCACGACCAGGACTCCTTGAAACAAACCCTTTCCTCTGACCAACTCTCAGCCTTGGTGAATGGGCTGTCAAACAGCCAGTACAAGGGCCTGAGTATTTTGTAGGGTAACCCTGAGAGTCCTGTGCCCAGCTAGTATCCCGCAGTGTGCTTGTGGCCAGTCCTGTCTGTCTACTACAGAACTCACAATGCCCCACAGCCAGCCCCCCCGCCCTCCATTGCAGGTGCAGGAGTGCACAGCCCAACACATAATAGGTGCTCAGTGTGAATTTATGGGGAGAATGGACAAAGGTGAAACTGATACAAAGTATCACTAAGAGGCACCTCCAGGAAGCATTCAGCTTCTTGGTCTCTCCTCCATTCAATTTTATGTTCAGGGTAAAAACAACAACAAACTGAACAATGCCGGAATGATCCACAAGCCATTTATTCTGTTCCTAAATAATGGAGATGAAATGGTCCTCAGGGGCTGGCACCATGGCTCACTAGGTTAATCCTCTGCCTGCGGCGCCGGCATTCCATATGGGTGCCGGGTTCTAGTCCCGGTTGCTCCTCTTCCAGTCCAACTCTCTTCTGTGGCCTGGGAAGGCAGTGGAGGATGGCCCAAGTGCTTGGGTCCCTGCACCAGCATGGGAGACCAGGAGGAAGCACCTGGCTCCTGGCTTCGGATCACTGCAGCTCAGATCATAGCAGCTATTTGGGGGGTGAACCATTGGAGGGAAGACCTTTCTCTCCGTTTCTCTCTCTGTCTAACACTGTCTGTCAAATAAAAAAAAAAAAAGAAAGAAAAAAAAAAGAAACAGTCCTCAGATTTGAGACCAGAACAATCCATCACTAGCAGAAGGTGAAGTATTTAAGGCAATTGGAAAGAAAAGCTCAGAGTACTCAGCGAGACTGCAGAGAAAAGCAGATGATGGGCTGGGACCATCTCGGTGGCTTCCACGAAGAACAGCCCGTTCTGTCTCTCTGCTTCTGATTCTTGAAGTCTGATGCCATCCATAAGCCAAAGGAACGCAACGAATCATTGCCATGGGTAGGATTTAGCACAAGGTGCTTTCAAACTGGAAAACTTGGCAAAAATCAGCCTAATTCCATCCAGGGAAAGTCAGATCTTCTCCAGGTTTCACTTCCCTTCCCCACCCCCCTGGACAGCTGGGGGACACCTGGGGCTGGAGCACCCGGCTGTCAGCGCCCTGGTGCCTTAACCCCACCCAGCCCAACAGGCAGCAGCCGGAAGCCAAGGGAGAAGCATGGGGTGGAGGTGAGGAGGCCCAAGGAACAGGGAGGCAAACCTACACACAGTAGGTCCACCCTGGGGGAAGCTTGCTCCTGTCCAGTTTAGACAAGTAAGGCTGAGCGTTCCCTCGTCCCTGCTTTCTCCTCCATTCCAGAGCCCAGGAGGAAGGCTGATTTCACTTATAGATGTTGGAGTGGGGATGGTGTTCGGAGGCCCTGTGCCTACTTGCTGAGGGAGGCAGGGGCCCAGGCTGAGTTACCCAGCTCACCGGAAGTAGCGCGGTAGAATCCACAGCTGCTGAAGCAGGTGCACAGCTCCTGCCTTTCACGTGACCTCTCTCAGCCTTGGTGAGGCCAGAGGGTAAACACATGGAGCATACTTCCTTCCGGCTCATTGTCTTTCTGAAGAGTTCATGCTTGGCTAAAGGAAAAACAGTTGCTTTGGAGTTCCCACCTGGAAGGTGAAGAGCAGTTAGCCAATGAGGGTAGCCTGGGAAAGGTTTGGAGTTCAGAGTGGCTAACAAGCCATCCGCTACTCATTCGGCCACCCGTGCAACAGCTGGGTGAGTTAGTAGGCTGGAAGGGGAATGTAAAACCTAGCTCTGGGCTGCACGGACAGGGGGGCCACACCAAGAGAAAGGCTGCTGCTCGGCGACCCAAGACAGATGGTTCAGTTGATTTTACAGACTGTTAAGAAGTCACGGGGCTGGCGCTGTGGTGCAGCGGGTTAGGCCACAGGTTGTCACTTCCAGCATCCCATGTGGGAACATCTGAGCAGCAGCTCAAGTCCAGGCAGCTAAGTCTCCAATCCAGCTCCCTGCTAGCACACCTGGAAAAGCAATAGATGATGGCCCAAGTACTCGGGCCCCTGCCACCCACGTGGGACACCCAGAGGGAGTTCCTGGCTCCTGGCCTCAGCCTGGCCTAGCCCTGGCAGTTGTGGCTATTTGGAGGAATGAATAGGGGATTGCTGATCTATGTGTGTGTGTGTGTGTGTGTGCGCGCGCGTCTGTTTAACCCTCACCCTCATCATTCTGCCTTTCAAAATAAATAAATCTTAAAAAAAAATTGTTGGATGCCTACAATGGCAGTATCCCATATTGAAGTAGGCAAGCATACAGGTTAAAATCAATTAGGTTTGTGAGCTGGAAGACCACGCCTTCACCATGCCCCTGTGTGACCGCACGATTCTACCTGGTCACACCTGGGTGCCCATCAGCCAATCAGGTTAATTAACCACTCCCCTTTGGAAGTGGGTTAAAAGCCTGGGACACGGTATACCCGCCCTCTCTTCCATTTCCTGGCCTCTTGCCAGGAGGGGGCTGGTTGTAGCCCTGCATCGCCAGGGCATGTGGCCTTTAGGCCACCCGCTCTAAGCTTCCTAGCCTAGATGCTCCTCCATGTGGCTGGTTCCTGGTGCTTGGTATGAACCCAGATTTACCCCTCTCTCTCTTAGATAAAGCGCTCTCTCTCGCCTATGATTTCTCTCACTGAATAAAAGCCTTAAATGTAGCCGGCGCCGTGGCTCACTAGGCTAATCCTCCGCCCTGTGGCACCAGCACACCGGGTTCTAGTCCCGGTCGGGGCGCCAGATTCTGTCCCGGTTGCCCCTCTTCCAGGCCAGCTCTCTGCTGTGGCCAGGGAGTGCAGTGGAGGATGGCCCAAGTGCTTGGGCCCTGCACCCCATGGGAGACCAGGAGAAGTATATGGCTCCTGCCATCGGATCAGCACGGTGCGCCGGCCGCGGCGGCCATTGGAGGGGGAACCAATGGCAAAGGAAGACCTTTCTCTCTGTCTCTCTCTCACTGTCCACTCTGCCTGTCAAAAAAAAAAAAAAAAAAAGCCTTAAATGTATCATGCTACCTCGTTTATTTATGCTGGTATTTAGAATTCTTCTCTAAATATTAGGCAAGAACCCTCTTGGGCTTATTAATAATGGGGATTTATTAATAAGTATATGGTGATATCATATGGCACCCAAAATTCCAGTAACATGTGTGGCATCCCAGATGGTGCTTCTGGGTGTGGGGAGCAATCCGGACTAGACTAAGTTACTCAAATTAGGACTTATTCTATGCATCTGCTCTCCCACAATATGGCGCTGGGAGAGAAGTAAACAGCTTCCGCACAGCTGCCTCCAGTTCAACTGATAAACTGTAGGACTTGCTCCTGATTGGAGGAGAGCAGCGTACTCGGCGTGTGGGCAGCCGAGTTGGGATTGGCGGAGGAGGACTATAAAGGAGGAGAGAGACGGCATGCACCGGGAACATCTATGGGGAACATCTAAGGGAACCTGTGCAGCCCCCGAGAGAACCGGCCGGCGGTGTGCCGCTCCCCTGCGGAAGTGGGGAATGCGGCCAGGGGGAACTGCCCTTCCACGGAGGTGGAAGGGATAGTAGCCAACCCGGGAAGAACCAGCAGCAAACCCGGGGAGGGCCGAGCAGACGAAAGAACAGCGCAGGGTCCTGTGTCGTTCCTCCACGAAGAGGGGGAGCGACATAATGGTGCCGTGACTCGGATAGGAAGCCTAGGCAGGACTTAGTGTCGTTCCTCCACGAAGAGGGGGAGCGACATAATGGTGCCATGACTCGGATAGGAAGCCTAGGCAGGACTTAGTGTCGTTCCTCCATGAAGAGGGGGAGCGACATAATGGTGCCGTGACTCGGATAGGAAACCTGACTCGGATAGGAAACCTAACTCGGTTAGGAAACCTAGCTCGGATAGGAAACCTAGGGCGGATAGGAAACTTAGGAGGGAAGAAATGACTCGGATTAGGAAACCTAGGTCGGATAGCAAACTTAAGAGGGAAGAAACAGGAAGAATTGGGAAAATACCGGAGAGAGAGACTAGCAAACAGCCTAGGGAAAAGCCGGACGAAAAGGGTGCCGGAAGAAGCTATTGAAAGCCTAGGCATAGACTCGGATACGGACTACGGGGGGAAGCTGGGAGAAATCTCTAAGGTCGAAAGCGAAAGTGAAAGCTAGAACAAACAGACTCGGATGCAGACTGTGGGGAGAGGCCAGGAGAAATGAGGGAGGAGTATTGTTGGAAGAAAGCTTGGGGAAACATACCGGGTAGAGAAAAATGTTAGGGAAATTGAAGCCGCGGGGGGCAGGCCGAGGCGGAAACGAAAGCCACTTTGGGATTCTCAAGTTAGCCCGGGAATAGGGGGCGAAAAGTTGAAACCAGAAGCTGAGACGTAAGCCAGATTGGGATCCGTCTGATTAGCCCGGGGAGCAAAGGACGGGAAGCCAAACCGTGGGGCGGAGACGTACGCTGGGTTGAATTCGCCAGGCTAGCCCGGGGAACTTAGATTGAATGCTAGTGGCGGACACGTGAGCTACGCTGTGTTACTCGCGGAAGCCGCCTCGTGCAGAGAAAGCACGGGGCGTGAGTAGATAGGGAACGGGGCTGGCGAGGCCGTGGTTCAGACGCGAAAGGGTTAAGCGTGGAGACCGCGGAGCGCGCGAAGCCGAGCCGCGCAAAGCCGGGAAGCTGCGCAGATGAGAGAGGCACGCGGGCTGAAGCGGCGCAGAGCCGGGAACCCGCCAGCGGGGCGAGGTGCCGGAAAGCTGCGGGGATAAGAATGAGAGCGGGAAGCCGCAGGGATAAGAGAAACAGAAGTTTTAGAAGTAAAGTGAGAGAAATAGGAATGCTGGAAGACAGAAGTAAAATGGGAGAAATAGGAATGCCCGGAGATAGAGAAATAGAGAAAAATAAGGCCTCCCCTCAACATGCCAATTAGAAGGCTTGGATTCGGTCTGCCCGATTAGTGAGGCGATGAGCACCTGGGCGGCTAGCCGCAGGTCACCGAAGACAGGCACGAATTAACATCAGTAAAGCTTCCCCACAATGCAACAATTAGGAGGCTTGGATTCGGTCTGCCTGATTTAAGGCGGTAAGCGCCAGCAAAGCTCGACCAGAGTATGAGCTGCAGGTCACCGAAGATAGGCACGAACCAACACTAATAAGTCTCCCCCACAATAAGGCAATGAGAAGGCTTGGATTCGGTTTGCCTGATAGGTTTTGTAAGCCCCTGCAGGCAGAGCAGAGCATGCGCTGCAGGGCACCGAACACAGGCACGCATCAGCGCCTAAAAACCTCCTCACAACATGGCGAAGAGAGGACCCGGATTCGGTTTGCCTGATAGGACTTGTAAGAGCCTGTGGCAACTCTAGCAAGTAGAGCAGAGTGTGTGCCGCGGGACACCGAAGACAGGCGCGTATCAACGCTAAAAAATAAAAAGAAAGGGGGATCTGTGGGGAGCAATCCGGACTAGACTAAGTTACTCGAATTAGGACTTATTCTATGCATCTGCTCTCCCACAATATGGCGCTGGGAGAGAAGTAAACAGCTTCCGCACAGCTGCCTCCAGTTCAACTGATAAACTGTAGGACTTGCTCCTGATTGGAGGAGAGCAGCGTACTCGGCGTGTGGGCAGCCGAGTTGGGATTGGCGGAGGAGGACTATAAAGGAGGAGAGAGACGGCATGCACCGGGAACATCTATGGGGAACATCTAAGGGAACCTGTGCAGCCCCCGAGAGAACCGGCCGGCGGTGTGCCGCTCCCCTGCGGAAGTGGGGAATGCGGCCAGGGGGAACTGCCCTTCCACGGAGGTGGAAGGGATAGTAGCCAACCCGGGAAGAACCAGCAGCAAACCCGGGGAGGGCCGAGCAGACGAAAGAACAGCGCAGGGTCCTGTGTCGTTCCTCCACGAAGAGGGGGAGCGACACTGGGGAACTTTAAGAAGCCACATTTTTATATAGATTTTAGGGGGTCATTTCCGATATCAATAAGGGCATCCGTTCATGTCCAGGATGCTCTGCTTCTAGCCAGCTACCTGTTAATGTGCCTGGGAGAACAGCTGATGATGTTGGGGCTCTCCTAGCGACTGGAGATCCAGGTGGACTGACCAGCCACAGGTGGGAAGAGAGCCACAGGGCGTCTGCCAGCACAGATGTGGTTCTGGGAGGGGCAGCTGGCTGGGTGGACAGGGTTAGGATTCATAGTCTCGCTCCTGAGACAGACCTCAAGGGGAAAGCAGAGGGAGACACAAACCATTGCCCACGGCAGAGGGGAGCTGGAGGACTGTCGACCCCTTTCCCCTACATCAGCTGGAATGATGCTGGAGTGTGGTCCACAATCTCCCAGAATGCTCCAGGGGCCCAGGCTCCAGGAACCCAGCGTCACTCACTCATTGGCTCATCCTTTGCCTGTTTGCTTCCTCCTCCCAAATAAACCACTTGCGCCAGATCCTCATGTCAGGTGGGGACCTGGACCAAAGACCGCTCCGCTGGGCAGCTCCTGTGACTTCTGATTCCAGGTCTTTGGCCTCGCCACTGTGGGACAGAGGCGTGAGGGGGTGGCTCAGGCTCTCGTTCCCAGCCCAGACTGTAGCCCTCTGCCTTAGCTCTGAGCTGGGGGAGGCAGGCCCGTGGCCAGGAGGCCAGAGGCAGTGTCGTTTTCGTTTTGTGATCCTGCCGCCTCGCTATGTGCTATCTGCACTTGCAAACCCGAAAACTGCCAATTTTCGCCCAGTTTGCTCTCATGTTCCCTAGGAGCTTGGCATGGTGTTAGAGACCCAGACATTCCCACGGCCCCAACGCCTATTTAAAAACTGCCTATCTATTTAAAGTTCATGATGGGGAGAATCAAAGGAAAAAAGCCTCCTAAAGCCATCAGGGGAACATGAGATAGGCATAAGGAAAAATTCTCTTCACTTCTAAAAAAGGCTGAAAATTATAACCGTCCACGGCCTGGTATCTCCAGTCTCAGAATTTTTTTTTCCTTTTGGTTGTTTGCAAACCCAAGTGGAATTTTATTATGGGTTACTAAGTGAGTTTTCTTCTTCCTTTTTTTTTTCTTTTTTTCCAAATTCCTAGCCCCCAAAATCTCTCCTCGTACAACCGCATGCCTTTTAGGTTCCTCACGCTGGCTGGGAAAAGAGAATGCGGCAAAAATAAAGCGGCTGGTATCTCTGGGCCCTGCACCTCTTCCTCCTCCGTCGTCCGCTGTCTCCCGGCTGCGTTTCCACAGCTCTGAGCCAGGGGCCGTAGGGAAGCCGCCTGGCCCCTTTTATGAACAACAAAACGGTGATGAAGGCAACAGGACTCAGAACACTATTCATTGCAGGAAGCCCCAGTATCCGGTGAGAAATAAGAAACACAACAGCACAGGATGCGCCTTGGGGCAGGGGGACGTGAAAAGTCCGCAGCCTTTGTGTCTTTCTGGGAGCCACTGCGGCCACAGCTCAGCTCCTAGCTCCCCACCGGGAGCTGAATCCCAGCGCCGATCGCCACCAGGGACGGAGGACCCCCCGGGATGGCCACCTCCGCGGATCTCCTGTTGCTGCTGCTGCCCCTGCTGCTCCCGGGCCAGCCCCAGGCAGGAGCCGGGGCCCCCATGGAAGCCGTGGTGTGCGCCGGGACCGCTTGCTACACTGCCCACTGGGGCAAGCTGAGCGCCTCCGAGGCCCAGCAGAACTGCAGCTCCAACGGGGGCAACCTGGCCACGGTGAAGAGCGAGGAGGAGGCCCGGCACATCCACCAGGCCCTGGCGCAGCTGCTGAGAGCCGAGGCGCCCCTGGCAATGAGGACGGGCAAGTTCTGGATTGGGCTGCAGCGGGAGAAGGGCACGTGCTTGGACCCCGACGTGCCGCTCAAGGGCTTCAGCTGGGTGGGCGGCGGGGACGACACGCTCTACACCAACTGGCACAAGGAGGTCAAGAGCTCCTGCATCTCCAGGCGCTGTGTGTCCCTGATGGTGGATCTGTGGCAGCCGCCCCTGGCCAGCCGCCTCCCCAGGTGGTCCGAGAGCCCCTGTGGGACCCCCGGCTCTCCTGCCAGCAACATCGAGGGCTACGTGTGTAAGTTCAGCTTCCAAGGTATGTGCCGATCTCTGGCGCTGGGAGGCCCTGGCCACGTGAACTACATCACCCCCTTCCAGGCCAGCAGCTCTGCCCTCAACCTTGTGCCCTTCGGCTCTGTGGCCAACGTGGTCTGTGGCAGCGGGGAGGAGACCCAGAGCCATTACCTCCTATGCAAAGAGAAGGGCCCCCAAGTCTTCGAGTGGGACAAAGTGGGCCCCCTCTGCGTGAACCCCAAGTACGGGTGCAGCTTCAAGAATGGGGGCTGCCAGCAGGAGTGCTTCGAAGGGGGCAATGGATCCTTCCGCTGCGGCTGCCGCCCGGGGTTCCGGCTCCTAGACGATTTAGTGAACTGCGCCTCCCGGGACCCCTGCAGCTCTAGTCCCTGCACTGGGGAAGCCACGTGTGTCCCTGGGCCCCACGGGAAAAGCTACACCTGCCGTTGCCCCTCCGGCTACCGCCTGGACTCGACTCAGCTGGGCTGCGTGGATGTGGACGAGTGTCAGGAGTCGCCCTGCGCCCAGGAATGTGTCAACACCCTTGGGAGCTTCCACTGCGAGTGCTGGGTGGGCTACGAGCCTGCTGGCACCGGGGAAGAGGCGTCCTGCCTCGACGTGGACGAGTGTGCTCCCGGCCGCTCCCCCTGTGCCCAGGGCTGCACCAACACCGACGGCTCCTTCCACTGCTCCTGCGAGGATGGCTACATCCTGGCCGGAGAGGACAGCACCCAGTGCCAGGATGTGGATGAGTGTGCCATCCCCGGGGGCAGCCCCTGTGACAGCCTGTGCTTCAACACACTGGGCTCCTTCCGCTGTGGCTGCCTGCCAGGCAGGGAGCTGGCCGCCGATGGGGTCTCCTGCATCATGGACTTGGCGTCCCCAGGACCGTCACCCGGGCCTCCCCAGGAGACGCATGAAGAAGACAGCGAGGGGAGCACCGTGCCTCCTGCCACAGTGTCCAGCACCACCAGAGGCCCTGAGGGCACCTCCCAGGCAGCCTCCAAAGCAAGGGAACCTCCCCTCCTCCCACCCAGGGACCCCACCACTTCTGCTGCAAGGGAGATGCTGGCCTCCGGCGAGCCCCCTGGTGTCTGGACGGAGCCTGGCACCCAGCAGACCACAGGGGCAGCTGGCCATGGCATGGCTACAGGTGGGGACACAGTGGCCACTCAAAGCGACAATGGGGCCGACGGGCAGAAGCTGCTCCTGTTCTACATCCTAGGCACGGTGGTGGCCATCTCCCTCCTGCTGGCTCTGGCTCTGGGGCTACTTGTCTACCGCAAGCGGAGAGCCAAGAGGGAGGAGAAGAAGGAGAAGAAGCCCCAGAGTGCGGCCGACAGTTACTCCTGGGTGCCGGAGAGAGCTGAGAGCAGAGCCACAGAGAATCAATACAGGTAAAGGAGTCCCTGAGGCCACCAGGTGGAGGCGGGCGGGAGGCGGGAGGTATAGGCCACTGCCAGCACTGCGCAGTGGCAGCGGGCAGCTGCAGAGCCAGCAGGTGCTAACGCTGGCTCCAACACAGTAGCCCACGCAGAGGCCCCTCTGTGGTATGGGTGCCTGGGGAGGGGACATTCTCCTGGGGTCTAGATATGTGTGTGAACGCTGTCACTTCTGTTTCCTTTTAGTCCCACGCCTGGGACGGACTGCTGAAGGTGAGATGGCCCCAGGGACCGATTAAAGCTCAGCGGCCTCCAGCCTCAGAGCTTTCATTCCCGGTTGGAGCGGGAGGACCAGGGTCCCTCGGAGAGACTGGACTGGAATCAGCTGTGACCCTTCTCCTGAGAAGTCTGGCAGCTTGGAGTGTGCAGGTGCTGTCTCGTGTGTATGGTGTTCCCGAATCGGAAGCTGCGTGTGGACATGGGAATTCTGTGCACGTTAGCCGTTCTCTCTCCCCTCTCCCTGTTCAAGGTCAAGCGTGGCTGATTTCGTGCCCCCCCCCCCCACATCGAGATCAGTATACTGGGAATCAAGTGCTATGGGCTCTTTGAATAGTTTCTCTGCTCCCTTCAACCATGGGAGAGATACGACAATGCTTCATGCCTGGTGCCAAATAGAATTGAGACATTTGTTCCTCTTGTATAATATAGCCTTATTATTTTGATCAGAAGCCCTTTTTTGGTGAACATTTCTTTCTCTTTCTATCGATGCCTTTGCTGATCACAGGTCCTGCCCAGTTCCTGTTGAAACCCTCCATAATCAGCAGAAATATCATTAGCTGCTTAGGTAGCCAGGAGGCACCAAGGATCACAGACCGTCTCCTAGCTCTGAGGTTTCTAATAGCTTTGGATTTCTTTTGCAAGCGAGGTTGGACCAATCTGTGAAAAACTGCTTGGGGTGAATGGCAGGTGATCTTGGAATCACATTTCCCAAAGGGAGGGAGGGAGGGAGGGAGGGAGGGAGGAAGGGAGAGAGAGAGAGAGAGAGAGAGAGAGAGAGAGAGAGAGAGACACCAAGGCCCTGATTCATTCAATGTCCTGTGGCTGACACACACTGGAATGCAGTGACACAGACACTTCAGGAAAGCAGGCCAAGGGCACCCCCGCCCCTACTTCACAGCACTCTGTGTGCACAGAGGAAGCTTGAGAAGTCTTTTGTTCTGTTTTCTAAAGGATGTGTGAGGGAGCTGACACGTTGCGTTTTGGTATCAGTCATCTTAAAGCATCGCAGCACAGTTCACTGTCATCGGCGCGCTCTGAGAACTTGACTCCTGATCTGTGAATGTGGCTTAGGGCCAAGTTGGGGACTGGTCACTCAGGGTTTCTGTCTTTTCCTTAAAAAAGGAGAGGGAAGGAAAGGGAGACACAAAGAGAACAAATGCAATCTTTTGGGATTGCCGTTTTAAATTACATACTCATTTTAATGTGTACATTTGTAAAGATTCCCCCTTTATAACACTGCGGGTGCCAGCGGCTGTCGCTGGCTGCAGAACTGGGCCTGGGACACTGGCAAGCAGCCCCCTGGGGGGGTTGGCTGGATGCAACTGGGAGGCCTTAGGTCTCCTGGGAGCCCTTTGCTACCACTATACAGGGAACAGCCAGACGTCTCCTTCCAGGACTTCCAAAACCTGCCAGTCATAGCCGGGGTGCCTGGTCATTTTCTGGCTTAGCTTCAGATATGTATCTCCCCTGAGAGGTTACCACCCTGGGGCTGAACAGCCCGCCAGGTGCATGAGCTCCTGTCCTTGGGCCAGCTTTGACATGTAGATACTCTACAATATAGACATTTTCCAGGAGGAAAATGGAAAACTTGGGTTGGGGAGGGGAGGGTGTAGGATTAAACAAAAAAAGAAGGAAGCCGGGTGGGGCTCAGCAGGGTGTTTGGAATCTCTGCTTTTTCTAGGTGGTCTCCCTGGTTTCAAGGTGGGACTCCATCCTTTAACACAGACCCCCAATGGGACCATAATGGTCCTGTGGGACCCTTCACAATCTGTTGAGATTGGCGGAGGGTTGAGTGGAGACCGCCATGACCTGGCTGTGGGTTGCTTTCAAAAACATGGCAGTAAGAGCAGGTGCAGCGGTTCTACCTCTAGGTCCTTACAGCTCCTGCCCTCAAGCGCTGGGGGTGAGGGAGGCAGTGTAGGCTTTCCAGAGCTTCTTCATGGTCTGGAGCCGGTTCCTGTGAGCCTACATCCACCTGCACCCCTCTTGGGTCCTGTTACTTCTCGGTGTTGGTTTCTCACACAGCCCAGACCCTTTCTGGTCTCTGTTCCAGTTCTTGTTGACAGCTCGCAGCTCTATCTCCAAGCCCAGGGAGACCACAGATCCCCTCTGTGGGACCCATACACAGGGAAAATGAATGATAAGGAATTCAGGTTCCCCAAATGCCCTCTCTCTCATAGTTGGCTCCTTCCCATGGTGCTCATGGCCACTGCCTGTGAGTAGCCAATATGCTGGAGCAGACGCCCTTCAGCTGTGATTAGGTTGGAAACCACCAGTCTGAAGCAATGCTTTGTTGTCCCATTATGTATGCTGGTACCTTGCTCCCAGCCTTACCTCAGGGAGCCTGGAGGCCCCAGCAATGAAAAACAAATGTCCACTGGCCAAACAGGCAGCATCATTTGCCCAGAGGGTCCAGCTGGAGAATCAAGGGGACAGCTGTGAAACAAACCAGGGTGCTGGAGACAGGGAGAAGTCTCCACTCGACAATGTCTCCAAGACAATGGAGACTATTCTGTCCAGATAGAATTCTCTGTAGCTCACAAATTCTGGAAGATCCTTGGAGAAATAAGACTCAGGACAAATTGCCCTGCCCCATCCGCCACCTTCCAAAGCAGCTAACTCCAAGGTGGTGGTGGGAGTGGGGGTGGGGCATCCTCACCGTGCAGCTCACAGCAGCCCTCACTACTGAGTCTCCTGTTTGTTATCAGAGAAGGAGGATGCAGGGGGACAATTTTCTCTGCGGAATCTGGGGAGCATGGAAAACCAAGGGCAGTGCCAGTACCCAAGAGGGACTCGGGGGCATCCCTTGAAGAGGGAACCCCCTACTGGCTCAGCAAAGGGGCTTCAAGGCAAATGCAGCCATGTCTGGTTTCCGCCAAAAGGCCTTGCTAGAGTGTACAGGATAAGGACGGGAAGCAGACAGCAGTCCTGGCCAACCTCCGAAAGCCTCTTGCTTAGTAGCAACCTCAAATACCCTTTGGGAAGACCCATTCTAACTCTTTCTCATGGTCAGGCAGCAGTGCATTGAGTATGCTTATATAACAGGCACAGTAAAGTGAATTGGAATTTAATTTCTCCTCCCTGAAAGCTGCTATTCTCCTTTGAGTTCTAGTGGTGAGTTAACTTGGAGTCTGTTAAAACTCAGCAACTTGGGGTGAGCATTTGGCCTAGTGGTTCCCCACTGGAGTCCTTGGGATTGACGCCCAGCACCAACTCCTAACTCCAGCTTCCTGCCAATGCACGCACTGGGAGACACTGATGATGGTTCAAGTAACTGAGTCCCTGCTGCCCACACGAGAGACCTGGGTGGAATTACTGGCTCCCAGCTTTGGTCTGGCCTCGCCATGGCTTGTTGTAAGCATTTGGGGAATAAATCAGCAGTAGATAGGATCTTTCTCTCTCTCTCTCTCTCTCTCTCTACCCCTCAAAATAAAGAAAAATGTAAAACAAAGTAACAAAAGCGATCAATTAGGTGATCATTAGGTACTTGGGTCCCAACCTTTCTTTCCCATGCATAACCCTGTGAACACTAGAAGAACAGAGATACAGTTTGACAAATTGAATACCGTTTGACAAACGATTTAATAAATTCAAAATAGCACAATTTTTAAAAGCAACTGGAGGAAAGCCCTTTCCTATTATTTTTCTTCTTAGCTTCCCCATTGTCTAAATCAGGAAAACAGGAAAAGCTTGCTTTCTAGCAGCTGTGACATGATTTCGTGCCCCCTACATATTTCCATCGCCCTGAACAATAGCGTTAGCATGGGACTCTGAGATAGGATTCCTGGAAACACCTGCCTCTGCTCTGGCTGCAGAACTCCCTGCTTCAGTCTCTACCTTTGGTCAAATTGGTTAACTGAAAACACAGGGTCACCCAGATTCTCTGTTTCCAAACACCCCATCCCCACGCAGGTCCCAGACGTGAACCCTGCCTGAAGTGCTTGCTAAAAACCACATGTGTTGGGTCTGCTCTTGGAGATAGTGCCCATCTATTCTGGGAGAAAACTCGAATCCCTCTCTCCTACTGTCCCTTTGAGACCAGGGGGTTCCTATCAGCATAAGCCCACCGTTCCTGGGGCTGAAGCTCTTTTGCAGATTTGCCTTGAGTTGTGGATTCCGTCATGAGCAAGACCTTGTCCTTTGAGGTCAGATGTCATTGCGGATGTCAGCCACGGCTGACGTCATCACCGCCAAGCGAGAGTGTAAATGCTTTTGGATATGTGTATTTGGAATTTGACTGCTTCTGGACTCTTGGGCTGTCTGTGCAGGGTTTATTTTCAGCCTGTGCATAAAGCATTCCCTTGGGGAGGGGAGGCACTGAGCTGCTCCTAGGAGCACCAACAAAATAGCCTTGTGGGTGACATCATGGGCCACCTTGGTCATCCCTTGAGCTTTTGTTACGGAGCCACTCCTAATAAACTCGGAAATCCAGCAGTTGTGAGCTTGTTTTTCGTGTACTTCATGGGAATGGGCATTTAGCCTAGTGGTTAAGGTGCCCTGGTCCCACATTGCAGTGTGTGGGTTTGCCACAGCTCCAGCTCCTGGTGCCAGCTTCCTGCCAGTGCAGAACGTGGGAAGCAGCATCGGATGAGTTCCTGCCACTCCCACAGAAAACCTGGATTGCATTCCTGGCTCCTGGCTCTGGCGATGCCCAGCCCTGGCCATTGCGGGCATTTGGGGGAGTGAACGAGTGGCTGGGAACTGTCCATCTCTCCCTGTGTGTGTCTCTCTGCCTCTCAAATAAATAATTAAAATATTGGTTTTGGTATATATTTTATAAAAACTCAATTCACCTGGCGAACTCGCTGTTGCAGTCATGAAATGGATCTGTTTCCCTTTTCAAGAGTTGCTCAAAGGAAATCGCCTTGACAACCATTCCACCTGCTGGAGGTGACTCTAGGCATGGGGCTCCACACTCCTGTGTCACATTGGGGAATGCCGGCACTGTCCCGCCTTGCCTGCTGCCCTTGGGGCCAGGAATGCAAGTGTGTGCTTGCATTATGTCCAGTGCCCAGGGCGGCTGAGACCCAGCCCGACTGGATGCTTCCAGGTTTTGCATTGTGAACTGGAGTCCCCTAATCTCTGTCTCCTTCGTCACCCTTTAATTTTCTGCATTTTTTTGACCAGACTGAGCAAGTGACACCTGGTGTGCGATTCAGCATTGTCCAGAGGGTGCGAATGTGCCATTCTGTAATTACCCCGGGAGCCTTTATCACCACTTTGTCAGCAAAGCTTCTTCAGTTTGTTTAGCTAATTGGGCAGGCAGACCAGACTGCCGGCTGCTCCCTGCATGCATCTCCCAGGGATCCCCAGTCGGGGGACAGCAGATGGTGGCCGGTCCTGAGTCTGCCTGCTTTTCCAACTGTGCACTTGGCAAAGGTTTTTAGAAAAGAACAGGGCTTAAGGAGGATAATGTGCATGGCTGCTGGCCTAGGACATTTGCAAGGAGCATGCATGATTTAGGGCTACAGACAGCTGATGCCATAAGCAACCTGATCACTGACAGCATATTTGGAAATCACGTGGTAACACAAACAGTGCCGGCTGCTTCTCCAACTCACACACATGCAGACACTGACAAACACATACAGCTCTAACATTCTTCAGATTCATGCTTCAGAAACCCCCAAGACCCCTGTTTCCAGATTTAGGAAAAGTGCATGAAGGAAAAAATGTCAGCTTTCGAAGGTGATTCGTATGGCTGACGTTTTCTGTCTACCAAGTAAAAGTACTTGAATTCTAGGTATGTCTTTACAATGAGACCCGGTTACTGAAACATTCACACCAGGTCAGGTAGGTTTGTGTTGCTATCGGGGTTAAAATGGGAGACTCAAGACAGGTGTGCGTGCATTCTATGGCATTTAACACGAATCCAAGGAGTGCACCAAGTTCCCAGCCTGTTATTCTGTGTGTTCAATAAGAGGTGACAGAGACAGTAAATCTAAAAACCAAAAAAAAAAAAAAAAAAAGCCTCCGTTCAATGCTCCCCTGAGTTGTAATTGTGATGGTAGAGCTGCTTGAAAAGACAGCAGTGCTGGGGCCAGCACTGTGGCATAGTGAGTAAAGCTGCCACCTGCAGTGCCATCATCCCATATGGGTGCTGGTTCGAGTCCTGGCTGCTCCACTACCGATCCAGCTCTCTGCAGTGGCCTGAGAAAGCAGTGGAAGATGGCCTAAATCCTTGGGCCCTTGCACCTGCATGGGAGACCTGGAAGAAGCTCCTGGTTCCTGGCTTCAGATCAGTGCAGCTCTGACCGTTGCGGCCATCTGGGGAGTGAACCAGCAGATGGTTTTCTCTCTCTCTCTCTCTCTCTCTCTCTAACTGTGACTTTCAAATAAAATAAATAAATCCTAGAAAAAGAAAAAGACAGCAGTGGATCAGTAGATGAGTCTACCTTCCCACTTGCTTTATACCCAGGCTCATCCTTTTAGGAGGAAATCAAAGGGGCGGTAACCAGTGGAAAATTGAAGAAATCAGCAAGAGTGGAGGTCCTGACACCCTGGGAGCAGTGACCATGCCCAGATTTGATGGAAGAGCTTCCCCAGGGCACTTGCTCAGCTTGCACTGGTGTCCCTTGTGGAATTCTGCCCGTGGGGTTTTATCTGAGTCTGTCACCATTGACTTGGGTGCTTGAGATTGGTCCACAGGATTCAACTGAGCTGAAGAAGTGAAAGGGAGGGAGGGAGGAGGACCAGAGAGCTAGGAAGAGAGAGGGCACAGGGGTGGTGGTGGTGGTGGGGGGAGATGGTCCAGATGTGGCCAGCTCGTGGCTGCTGTCACCTCCTGGGCCACACTCCCAGAACAGCAGAGGTGAGTCTGGCTGGGGACCGCCAGGCGCTGAGGCTACTCCTCCGGCTTCCACTTCACTCGTATACACCTGTTGAGCTCCGCTCAGCTCATGACTTCTGCTCCACGGAGCTCCCCATCAATCGGGGGAGATGGCGGCTCTGGGTAGAGATAGGGGCGTTGGTGGATAATTCCAGCACTTCCAGGTGACCAAACAAGTGGGCAGAGTGGGCTGGGGGAAGGAGCAGACACATACACTGGCAGGTGCATGTGACCTGAGCACCTGGAAGGTCAGGGCCGGGAGCTGTGCACCCACAGTGCCCCCATCGTGCACCTGCCCTCCTGCCCCAGCTCAGACAGCTCCTCCCCTGCTCCCCAAGTCCTGCTTCTGTCCAGCAGGGGGATGCTGAATTCTGGAGAGCAGAATTAACGCTCATCATTTTATTCCTCCCCTGATAACCCAGGGTCTCCAAGTCTTATGTCTTCTTAAGGGCAAAGGGTATATGTTTATGGGACCCTACTCTCAGTCAGTCTTAATGGTTTTTAAATAGAAATCCAGTCACATACATTATCTCGTACTACGCATGTTGTGGAAGCTATCGGGAAAATTCACTGAACATTTATACTTAGCAGATACAAGAGAAGTGTTACACAGACACAGAGACACATAGTAATAAACACATATACACAGAGACACACACAAACACAGATACACAAAGACACACAGATATACACTCAGGCACATACATAGACACACAGATACACACACAGACGCAGACACACACACTTAGAGACACACACACAGATGGAAACACGCAAACACTGACACAAACACACAGACACAGATACACACTCAGACACATACACAGACACACAGATACACACACAGAACACGCACATAGAGACACACAAACACAGACACACACGGATAGAAACACAAACACTGACAAACACACAGACACAGATACACACTCAGACATGTACACGTACACACACTTAAACACAGACACACAGATACACACTCAGACACATACACAGACACACAGATACACACTCAGACACACACACATAGACAATACACACAGACGCACACAGACTCAGACATGTACACACACAGATGCAGACACAGAAACACACATAGAGACAGAGACACACACAGAGACATACACATAGACAACACACACAGACACAGACACAGACATACAAACATACACTCAGACACGTAAACACAGACACACACTACAGCGGCTGCAAACCTCTCTGCCGCCCCAGGAACTTCATGTGCCTTGAGACTGAAGTCTGCATGGACTGCACTGTCACTGACAGCCTCATTCCCCCGAGGTCACACGGTGTGTGTGTGTGTGTGTGTGTGTACGCATAGTGAGGACAAGGGGGCGTGCCCAAGGGTACTTGAAGAAGTTTGTGGCAGATGGAAGGAACTAAGAGATAAGTTTTGTGCAAACAAACAGAAACAACGCATGGATTTCAATACATGTCAGGGTCAGCGTTGTGGTGCAGTAGGCTAAGCCAGCGCCTGCAGCCCCAGTGTCCCTGCTGGAGCCCCGCTTTGAGTCCTGCCTGCTCTGCCTCTCAGCCACCCCCTACCAAGTTGCCTGGGAAAGCAGCGGATGACCTAAGTCCTGGGGCCTCTGCCACTCACATGGGACATCCGGATGGAGTTCCAGGCTCCTGATGTTGGCCTAGCCCAGCCCCTGCTGTTGTGGCCATTTGGGGAGTGAACCAGAAGATGGAAGAGTGTTGCCTCTCTCTCTCTTTCAAATGAATAAGACTTTTAAAGGTTTGCATCAAAATCAACTTTTGTTTTTTCAAGATTTATTTATTTATTTGAAAGTCAGAGTTACACACAGAAAGGAGAGGCAGAGAGAGAGAGGTCTTCCATCCACAGGTTCACTCCCCAACTGACCACAATGGTCAGAGCTGCGCCAATCCAAAGCCAGGAGCCAGGAGCTTCCTCCAGGTCTCCCACGTGGGTGCAGGTGCCCAAGGACTTGAGCCATCTTCTACTGCTTTCCCAGGCCATAGCAGAGAGCTGGATCAGAAGTGGAGCAGCCGGGACTCGAACTGGTGCCCATTTGGGATGCCAGCACTGCAGACAGCGGCTTTGCCTGCTACGCCACAATGCCAGCCCCTCAACTTATCTTTTTTTTTTTTTTTTTGACAGGTAGAGTGGACAGTGAGAGAGAGAGACAGAGAGAAAGGTCTTCCTTTGCTGTTGGTTCACCCTCCAATGGCCGCTGCGGCCGGCGCACCACACTGATCCGATGGCAGGAGCCAGGTACTTATCCTGGTCTCCCATGGGGTGCAGGGCCCAAGCACTTGGGCCATCCTCCACTGCACTCCCTGGCCATAGCAGAGAGCTGGCCTGGAAGAGGGGCATCCGGGACAGAATCCGGCGCCCCAACCGGGACTAGAACCTGGTGTGCTGGCGCTGCAAGGCGGAGGATTAGCCTAGTGAGCCGTGGCGCCGGCCTCAACTTATCTTTTGATTCCATTTCTCACAAATGTTTTGAAGTACCCTCTTAGCAATGGCTGTTCTCAGGCCTGAACACAGAGGCCGCTTCTCACTTGGAACTCTCGTAGGCACTGGTGGGCAGGTGGGTGGGGAAATATTGTAACAGATGGCTAGTGGTTTTGTAAACTTAAACATCCACTTACTACACAACCCAGAGATTCTGCCCATAGATACCCACTGAAGGGCAAAGAAGCCATGAGCTCCCTGGTCTTGGCCAGGAATATTTATGGGTGGTTTTTTTCTAGAAACTCAACCTGAAACAACCCAGACACTCCACAGCAGGTGCCTAGGTAAAGAATGTGAGTGGTCCACACAGCAGAGGACTCATCAAGAACAAGGAACAGGCTTCTGACAGACACACAAGGAACACAGCCAGGGCTCAGAATAAGCAGGCTGTGTGATTCTGTTGCTGCAAGATTCCAGAGCAGAGGAAGCTAACCTATAACAACAGAACCTGGAACCATGATTATATGAGTGGGGTGAGGAGGAGGGTGGAGGGGAGGGAGAAGGCCCTGATGGGTCTTGGATGGGCGCTGGCTCAGGGGTGCTTACGTTTGTCAAGACTCATTAAAAACCACATGGGTATGTGCAGTACATTTCATTGTATGCAAATCATACTTCAATAAAGTTGATTTTAAAATGTTGCTCATCAGTGTTATAAATAAAATGCTGGTTTACAAGGTATGGCCTGAATTTTTTCCAGAAGACAGAAAACGCGTTTGCTTTGGACAGTGTTATGTCAGAAAGGTGAGCGAGTGAATGAATTGGGAATGGTGCAGTGGGTTAAGCCCCAGCCTGCAGTGCTGGCATCTCATATGGGTCCCGGTTCGAGTCCTGGCTGCTCCACTTCCAATCCAGCTCCCTGCTAATGTACCTGGGAAGGCAGTGGAAGATGGCCCAAGTGCTTGGGCCCCTGCACCCATGTGAAAGACCCAGATGGGTGTCCAGGCTCCTGGCTTCAACTTTTTGTAGCCCCGGCCATTGCAGCGATTTGGAGAGTGAACCAAGTGGAAGATCGCTCGCTCTCTCTCTCAAACTCTACCTTTCCAGTAAATAAGCAAACCTTTTTTTTTTTTTAAAGTGAGTGAATGTGAGGTGGGTTGCAAGGAGCCTTGTGTTTTCTGAGCTTCCCCACCCTACTGCTCCTGGTCTGAGTGCTCACTCCGCATGGGTGACAGTGAGGACACCTCTTTGCCGACAGATGACAGGTGTCCCCACCACCTCCTGCCAAAGCAGCCCAGGAATCACAGCGCCCCTTCCTGTCACCATCTCCATCAAAACCTTCAACTCTGCCATCGGCTCGCTGTCCACCCCCCCGCCCCCGCCACGCTGAGTGCCGACTTTTCAAACTCAGGGTGCTGGTCTTCCCTTGCTCTCCCTTCCTAACTACAGTTTCTTCTTCCCGATGGCCATGGTTGAACCCTGCTCTTGGCCTTGAGGCCACTGCACCATTAGGAATGGATCTCAAGAGATGGAAACAAATTTTCGTGTCATCCAATTTATCAGAGGGAAACAACCACAGGGGGACTTCTGGCAGAGATGGCAGGTGCCAAGTTTGAAGTGGGATCAGGGTCAGCAGTTCAGTCACCGCCTTTCATTAAGAGGTTTTTGGTTTTTTTTCTTATGTTTGTTTGTTTTCCATTGCACAGACGAGACCAGATGCCCCGTTCAGCTCTGTTGCTCACAGGGACTGGATCTGATCCTTAATAGATTTGCGGTTGAAATTAAATGCTGTGTATTAACGTCAGCTCTGTGTTAAGCGTGAGTTGCATATTCTTTTCTGAACAAAGGAAAAGATGATTCACTCGGGTCTTATAACTTCTGGACTTCGAGTCGCATTGAGCAGGAAGCGTCTTCGTGCATTCACTTCACAAACATGAAAACAAATACGAACAAATGTCTGGTGGGGAAATGACGTTCGTGGGAGATTTGAGCCCCTTGAAAATTCATCTCCATGTTTACCTCTAGTTTTGTAAATTGATAGGAGTTGAGAATTATGATGACCTGAAAACAAGAGGCACAACATCTCTTCTAGGTTTTCCAGTCTGCTTTTGCTCTAAAGATGTCAAATGCACGTGCACACTGACCAGTGAATTTGCCTGTGCGTAAGAAAACTTGGTGAACACAGGTGTTTTTCTCCCATGGAAAGTTCAGTCTTTTCACCTTTGTGGTCCTGTGTCATCCACATTTGCCCTCATCCTCATGCTTACAATGTGGCTGTTGCAGCTCCAGACATTGTGCAAAAGACCTGCTCGCCAAGGCGGTCCCTTTTTATTTTTTAAATTGGAATAAGATTAACTTACCAAGAAAGGTACTGCTCTCAGCTGTACAACTTGAGGAGTTTTGATAAACGTACATTCTACTCGAGATGTGGAACTTCCCACCATGCATAGCAAGTTTGCCGTCGGTCCCCACTGACAGACAGATGTTACTCTTCCATGCACTGTACAGATCCCTTTTCCTGTTTTAGAAGTTCGTAATTGGTAGACTTAGAGTTTGTTGGGTTTATAGCTGTCATCCAGTTATTTCATTTGTGTATTTTCCACCTTTCTTTTTCTTTTCAGATTGTCTTTTCCATTTTGTTTTGAGTTAGCCAAATTTTTTTCTTCAAAAAAGATTTATTTAATGGAAAGGCAGAGTGACAGAGAGAGGAAGAGATACAGAAAGAGATATCTCTCATCTCTGGTTCACTTTCCAGCTGGCCCCAATGGCTGCGGCTGGGAGCCAGGAACTCCATCTAGATCCCCCACATGGGTGGCAGGGTCCAAGTGCTTGGGCCATCATCTGCTGCCTTCCTAGGCACATTAGTAGGAAGCTGGATTGGAAGTGGAGCAGCCAGGATTCGAACAGGCCATCTGATATGGAATGCAAGCCATGGCTTAACACACTGACCCACAATACTGGCCCCTGAAGTATTCTTTTTTGATCATTCATCTTCATCTTAAAATTATGGATTATTTATTCATTAAACAAGCAGAGAATAAAAGAGAGAGACAGAACTCCTTCTACTGGTTCCATTCCCCAATGTCTAAAACAGCCAGGATTGAGCCAGGCCAAAACTGGGAGCTAGGAGCTCCATCCAGGTCTCTCACATAGATGGCAGGCGCCCAGTTACTTGAGCCATCAACTCCTGGGGGGTGAGGATTATCAGGAAGTTCGAATGGGGAGTGGGACCAGGACTGGAAGCCAGGCATCGGATATGGGATATGAATATCTTAACCAGTCAGCTTAATCCCTAGACTCTGATCTTCACGTATTGAGAAGTTTGGGTCAGGAGAATTGAGTATAAAGTACAGAAAATCCCCCCACAGACACCTCTTCAAAACCTACCCTTCGGTTTTTCCAATATAACCTTGTGCCTTGGTGCAGTGCATCTGGTATAATTGGGGGCCAGTGTTGATCATTATTGATAACCAAAGCTTATGGTTTCCATTAGGGTTTGCTCTTGGCATTGCATATGTCGTGGGTTTTGACAAACATACTGACTCGGGCCGTGTTCCATCCGCACAGTGTTATACGGAACACAGCTCACTACATGCTCCAAACGCTCCCCCCTTATGCTACACCTGTTCACCCCTCCCTCCCTACAACACCAGGCCACTCCTGCTCCTGCGAGTCTCTGCCTGGTTTTGGCTTTTCAGATTGACAACACAGCACATAGTCTTCAGAGTGGCTTCTTGCAAACATTGTCATGGCCTAAGAGTTCATTTCTTCTTCTCGCCAAATGGTATTCCACTGTGTGGATTTGCCGCAGTGTGTTTATCCAGGGACCTACAGAAGGGGCACCTGGAGTGTGCCTGCGTTTTGACAATTATTAACAAAGCTACTAGCAGCTTTCACGTGCAGATGATTGCGTGGATATGAAGATTTTGACTCATCTGGGTAAATATCTCAAGGGCTGCTTCTGTGTGATACAGCGAGGGGATCTTTAGCTTTGTAAGAAACTGCTAGGCGGGGCCAGTGCTGTGGCCTAATGGGTAAAGGCCACCGCCTGCAGTGCCAGCGTCCCATATAGGCACTGGTTCAAGTCCTAGCTGCTCTACTTCTGATCTAGCTCTCTGCTATGGCCTGGGAAAGCAGTAGAAGATGGCCCAAGTCCTTGGGCCCCTGCACCCGTGTGGGAGACCTGGAAGAAGCTCCTGGCTCCTGTCTTCGGATCAGCACAGCTCCAGCCATGGTGGCCAATTGGGGAGTGAACCTGCGGATGGAAGACCTCTCTCTCTCTCTCTCTCTCTCTCTCTCTCTGCCTCTCCTTCTCTCTCTGTGTAACTCTGACTTTCAAATAAGTAAATAAATCTTAAAAAAAAAAAAGAAACTTCCAGGCTATCTTCCAAAGTGACTATACCAGTGTACATTCCCACCAGCAATGAATGAGTGTTCCCAGCACGCCACACCCTTGCTGGCACTTGATATTGTCAGGGCTCTGAATTTTAGCCCCTCAAAGCTTGGCCTTGCTGCTTGAAGCTGCACCTCCCTGCTGGTATATGATGGTCAGCTTCTTTCACATAACTTTTTTTCCTCTTTTTTTTTATTTTGTTTTGCATCTGCATACCTTCTTTGGTGAGGTGTCTCTCTTAAGGCCTTTGGCCTAGTTTTTCATCGGGTTGTTTGTTTTGTTATGGTTGAATTGTAGGCATTCTTGTGTATTTTGGATGCCAATAATTCTTTATCAGATGGCTGTGTCGCGAATATTTGCTTCCAGTCTGGGACTTGTCTTTTCCTTCTTTCAACAACATCTTTCACACAGCAGCTGATTTTAATTTTTATGTCTGTTTCACGATTGCATTCTGATTCCTCTACTGGGTGTCAGAAGTTCAGCTGAACCAGTTGAGGGGGAGAGGGAGAGAAAGAGAGAGAGAGAAGGAGAGAGGGAAAGGTAGAGAGGGAGGGAGGGGGAGAGAGAGAGAGAGAGAGAGAGAGAGAGAGAGAGAGAGAGAGAGAGAGAATGAGTGCACGCTGAGCTGTTAGGTGTTGGTTAGGTGTTGGAATGGTCCCTTAAAGGGACCATGTAGTGCACTTACTGTGTCTTCGATTTCAAACTCTAGTCTATACCATTCGGAAAGGGATCAAAGTCGCCACTGTCACTTCTTTGGTTCACTGTTACATTCATTCATTCATTCATTTATAGGGAGGGGGAGAGTGCTCCTATCCTCTTGTTTGCTTCTCAAATGCCCACAACTCCCAGGACCAGGTCAAGGCCAAAGCCAGGAGCTTTGGGACCCCAATCCAGGTGTCCCATGTGAGTGACAGAAGCCCAGTGACATGAGCCGTCACCATTGTCTATCAGGGTCTGCATGCACAGGAAGCAAGAGTCAGGAGCCAGAGGCAGAGCCAATATGAGATGCAGGTGTCGTACCTGGAATCTGTCACACTGAATTCCATCTCTCTCATGTACACACACACACACACACATGCACACACAGATACACATGTGCACACAGACACACACAGACGTGCACGCACACACCCACCCCCACATACACACGCATACACAGACACACACGCACACACACAGACGTGCATACACACGCACACACAAAGACACACACAGACGCACACACACATGCACACGCACAGACACATACAGATGCACACACAGATACACACATGCACATGCATGTGCACACACAGACACACAGAGATGCACACACCCACGTACACACAGATGCACACACACACAGACATACACACGCACACACAGACACACAGACACACATGCTCACACACAGATGCACACACAGAAACACACACAGACTCACACACGCACGATTCTCATTTCCATTCTCCTACCTCACATTTTACTGCTTGTCATCTGGGAAAAAAAGATGATGAAATAAACAAGTACCCTGATCCTTTGGAAACTTCGCGACCTGACGGTTCAGTGGGGAGGCCCGGTTCTTCCAGCTCGCGCTGCGGAAGCCAGCCACATCTGAATCAGACAGCAGAAGAGATTAAGATAGCAGGTGAGCGGGGCACCAGAAACGCTGACGAAACTGCTGGAGAGGGTTTCTTACATCACCAGTGCCGTCGACCCCGTGACTTAAAAGAACAGAACTGTTGTTTGGAGTGTGAGAAGGAAGACATTGAATGAGACGCAGACGTAGAATACGATCTTCAGTTTTTTTAAAAGATGATCTTTTTTTCTTCTTTATTCCTTTAAAAGTCATTCATTTATTCATTTAAAAGGCAGAGAGAGAGAGAGAGAGAGAGAGAGGGGGAGAGAGAGAGAGAAGACATACAGAGAGATCAACAGAGTTCCCGTCCACTGGTTTACTCCCCAGATGCCGCCAACAGCTGAAGCTGAGCAGGGGCTGAAGCCAGGAGCCTGGAATTCAATCAAGGTCTCCCATGTGAGTGGCAGAGACCCAGTTTCCTCGAGCCATCAGCTGCTGCCTCCAAGTGCCCACCTTAGTAGGAAGCTGGAGTCAGGAGTCAGGAGTCAGAATGGAGCAGCAAATCCAGGTACTCAGTGTGGGATGCAGGCAGTTTAACCAGAGTCTTAGTCACTAAAGCAAACACCTGCCCCCAGAAATGGACTTGTCAGCTTGGAGGATGATGGATGACTGCGTCAACTCACTTTAGCTACAAGCCATTTGGACGTTATCTCCATTAGCAAAAACAACCTACCTTTGACTGGAACCAGGGTTGACAATGCCCAGATGACCTTGCAGCTGATTGGACAAAGACACAGCTCAGCTGCCGGCACTTATCACTAAGAAGCTGCAGGTCCCCATCCAGCTGCAGCCTCATCTCCACCCTTCTGACGCACACAACCATTGCGTGTCAAATCTTGGCCCAGCTGAATGTGGGAAGCACGTTGATAACTTCTCCACGTGCACCCACCCCCTTTTAAATAGGCACAGCCCCTCCCAGACCTGCCCTAAACTTCATGAATAGGCATGACTCTCCAACAAGGGAGTTCTATAAAACTCGTCCCTCAAGTTTTGGGATGACGTAAGACCAGCTCACTCCTGAATTGCACAACCGCTGACAGCTCAGTCGATCGCCTCTGTGTTTCTGCTAGACAAGAACCCTCGGGCATTCTATTCCATTTCCAGTGAAGAGTGCATACACTAGAAGCTAAATCCTGTATCTGCATACGTGCGGCCCAGAAGTGTGAAAGCAATTCTGTCATCCCAGAAAAGAGTTTTCGTCCCCCTTCGTTTTATTGTTAATCTTTTCTTGTCCTTTAACTGTAGGTAGGGCCTTAGTCTGGTGGCTTCAATATGATCATAGGGTTTTTAGCTGGATGAAGAGGAAGACAGAAACATCAGAAGGAGGTGACAATGGAAGTAGTGGAGAGAGAGAGAGAGAGAGGGAGATGAAGATGCAACACCTGCTTGTGGCTTTGAAGGCAGAGGGTATGTACAGGTGCCTCTGAAATAAGTAAGGAGAGGACTCAGCCTTCAGTTTTCCAGAAAGAACTCAGTCCTTCCAGCAACTCAAATCAGGATTTCTCACTTCCAGAACTGTTAGAGGCTAAATTCATGTCATTTTAAACCCCCCTAATCTGTGGCAGCTGGCTATAGCAGCAAGAGGAAACTAATAGATTCCGTCACAGGAAATACGAAACCACCAGTAATTCTATCATATAAGAAAAATGGATGGGGCTGGTGCTGTGGCTTAATAGGTTAAACTTCCACCTGCAGTGCTGGCATCCCATATGGGCACCGATTCAAGTCCCAGCTGCTCCACTTCTGATGCAGCTCCCTTCTGATGGCCTGGGAAAGCCCATAGAGGATGGCCCAGTTGCTGGGGACCCTGCACCCATGTGGGAGACTTAGAGGAAGCTCCTGGCTCCTAGCTTTAGATCAGCCCAGCTCCGGCCATGGTGGCCATTTGGGGAGTGAGCTAGCAGATGAAGAACCTGTTTGGGCCGGCGCCGCGGCTCAATAGGCTAATCCTCCGCCTGCGGCGCTGGCACACCGGGTTCTGGTCCCGGTTGGGGTGCCGGATTCTGTCCCGGTTGCCCCTCTTCCAGGCCAGCTCTCTGCTGTGGCCAGGGAAGTGCAGTGGAGGATGGCCCAAGTGCTTGGGCCCTGCACCCCATGGGAGACCAGGATAAGTACCTGGCTCCTGCCATCGGATCAGCACGGTGCGCTGGCCGCAGGGCGCTGGCCGCGGCGGCCATTGGAGGGTGAACCAACGGCAAAAGGAAGACCTTTCTCTCTGTCTCTCTCTCTCTCACTGTCCACTCTGCCTGTCAAAAAAAAAAAAAAAAAAAAAAGAACCTGTCTGTCTCTCCCTCTCTCTGTCTGTAATTCTGCCTCAAAAATAAATAATAATAATAAATAAATTTAAAAAAAAAAAAAAAGGAAAGAAAAACAGAGAGCCGTGACAGCAAGTGCATGCAACCCGAAGCATCATTGGTCTGACGTTGGCCAGACGGCAGCCAGGGCTCCCATCTGCCAACCTCTCAGGGACTCCTTTGTGAGGTTCAAATGACTTTGCCAGCAGAGCAGTCTGACATGGCCAACACAGCAGAGCCAAGATGGGAGGGAGCTCATTGGGGACTGGTAAGGTCAGAGCATGGAGGGATGCCACACACACACACACACACACACATACACACACTTGGAACTTTCTGGAAGCCACATGACGGTAGATCCCAAGTATCCCATGGGGCGAGATCTCAACCAAGCCAACTCTGAGATCCGTGCTTCTCTCTGGGAGTCTGGGGGAGCTTTTGTCCCTTAGACTCAAAGAATAGGCTGTGTTCCTCTCTCCTTGGAGTACAAACCCGGTGGCCATTTTGATCCTTTGCTTGGCTTCTACAGCTTTTTTTTATTTTTATTTTATTTTTTGACAGGCAGAGTGGACAGTGAGAGAGAGAGACAGAGAGAAAGGTCTTCCTTTTGCCGTTGGTTCACCCTCCAATGGCCGTGGCGGCCGGCGCACCGCGCTGATCCGATGGCAGGAGCCAGGAGCCAGGTGCTTTTCCTGGTCTCCCATGGGGTGCAGGGCCCAAGCACCTGGGCCATCCTCCACTGCACTCCCTGGCCACAGCAGAGAGCTGGCCTGGAAGAGGGGCAACTGGGACAGAATCCGGCGCCCCGACCTGGACTAGAACCTGGTGTGCCGGCGCCGCTAGGCGGAGGATTAGCCTAGTGAGCCATGGTGCCGGCTGGCTTCTACAGCTTTCTAAGAACTCATTGTATTTTGCTTATTCTCAACCTACAGCTTCTCCCTTATTGGTCAGCATTGCTCAACAGTGATAAATACACCAAAAATGGCCAAAAATTAGAGAAGGACCCCGGTCCACCATGATCTCAAAAATGAAGAAAATATTTCTTCGTTGCTGGATTTCCCCCCTCTGTCACCATACCTCCTTTGAACTAGAAAAAGTTTTCATAAGCAGGGTCTGAGCATTCTGGGAATTTTTTTCATTTCTAATGCGTGGAAGACAGGGGTTGGAAAACCATGGCCCACAGCCCCCACCTTGGCCCACTGCCTGTCTTTGTGTGACCCAATAAGCTAAAAATGTTTTGCACATTTTGGAACAGTTGAAAAAAAAAACAATCAAAAGAATACAAATAGTTCATGGTATGTGAAAGTATAAAAGTCGCACTGTCCGAAAGTGAAGCTGAACTGGAACACACACAGCCCCGCTCACTCATTTGCAAGTGCTCCTCGCCTGCCTTAGAGGGACCTTAGCAGAGCTCACAAGGGCTGCAGAGCCTGAAATATTTAATGTCTGTCCCTGTACAAAGGTTGTGTGCCTCTGGCTTAAAGAAAATGACCTGTGAACCTATGGAAGATTATATTGTTTAAAGATTTATTTATTTGTTTGAAAGTCAGAGTTACACACAGAGAGAAGGAGAGGCAGAGAGAGAGAGAGAGAGAGATCTTCCATCTGCTGGTTCACTCCCCAGTTGGCCGCACAACACCTGGAGCTGTGCCGATCCAAAGCCAGGAGCCAGGAGCTTCTTCCAGGTCTCCCACATGGGTCCAGAGGTCCAAGGACTTGGGCCATCTTCCACTGCTTTCCCAGACCATAGCAGAGAGCTGGATCGGAAGTGGAGCAGCCAGGACTCAAACCGGCACCCACATGGGATGCGGGCACTGCAGGCAGCGGCCTTATCCGCTAAGCCACAGCGCCACCCCTGGAAAATATTTTAATGATGACCTTGGACTAAAAATAGAGGCTAGGTCTTAAGACTCCAGAAAGCTACCCTCTCAAAACATATTCATGTGCGTGGCGGAGAGTCCACGGTTGGGTCTGTGGATCGAAAATTTGTCCAGGATCTTGGATTCCTTCAAGCCCCCTCTTTGTACCCTATTGCCTGCCTGTAGACAGCGTGTAAAGCAGTCCCCACCCCCATCCCGCCCCACCCCAAACACCTGCCATGCCCTCAACAGGCAGAGTCAGTGCAGAGGCAGGGGGTGTGGCCAAAGACTATTGCATCTGTTACATGCAGCACAGCCTGCTCCCTGGGAGGACACATTGACAGGCAAGGCTGCAGGGGACCCTGGGGTGTGGACCCCTCCTCTCCAGCCTGCATCACATCGCAGCAGGGCCATTGCCTCCAATGCCAGTCACATCTCTGTCCACCAGGGGCAGGACAGCACCAGCGTCCAGGGGCAGGATATCCCCCAAAAGGCTGTCGCTTCCTCAGAGCCCCTGGGCGGGGGCGGGGTGAGGGGGAGAGGGGACTGACTCATTTGAATGACATTCCCAAGTCTTAAGAAAGAGGCTGGGCCTGAAATGGAAACAGCAGCAGAAGAGTTTCTGGGAAACAGGAAGCCAGATCTCTTTTGTTTGCAAAGACTTATTTTCCCCAGATTCGGAGAGGGCTTCATTCCCAGTGAAATACAGCTTTTGGATGGCGTGATAAAATGTGAGGATGGTATCCATGCCTCTGGCCGCAGGGCCAAGGGGGAAAGACTCTACACCATGAGAAAACAGATCATTAGGGCTGCCTCGGGCGTGATTCAAGTTCTGGATTTACGAGTTTTCAGCTGTGTGTTTAGCCTGCTTACAGATTAGCCTTACAGAGGGTCCCTTGGTACCCTCTCTCCTGGAGCACCCTCCCAGGGGGCTCGAAGATGAGTGTTGCTAAAGGTTTCCAAGTCTCTTCCAAAGAACAAATCCCAAGGAGGAGCCTTTGCCAGTGCTTGTGAGGGAGCTGGCTTCAGGATTACGCCTGGTCGGAGAAAAATTCCCAGTGATCCTGGTGTGGACCAGAAGCTTCCCCCAGCCTTCTGTCCACCCTGGAGCAGCGGAGGGCTGGCTCATGGCAGAGGTGAGTGAAGAGTGAGCTCCCCTTCCCACAAAGCCAGATGGATCCGTGGTCACCCACGGCATTGCAGGTGGTGGCTTAACTCACTCTGCCACAGAGCCAGCCCTGAGACCCAATGGGGCATTGCCTGCTGCCTTCTCAAGTGTACGTTAGCAAGAAGTGGCATCACGTGGAGGGGTCAAGTCTCAAAGCAGGCATTTGAATATCTGATGCAGGTGTTCCAAATGGCGTCTTCACGACTGAGCCCAAAGCCTTCTCCACAGAGCATTTTTCTTGCTATAACATGCATATTTGACATAAGAAATATAAAGAAGTAAAAATTGTTATGCTTCAAATCAGAGATAATTATATGTGCATATATATAAGAAAGTATAAGGCCGGCGCCGTGGCTCACTAGGCTAATCCTCTGCCTTGCGGCGCCGGCACACCGGGTTCTAGTCCCGGTCGGGGCGCCGGATTCTGTCCCAGTTGCCCCTCTTCCAGGCCAGCTCTCTGCTGTGGCCAGGGAGTGCAGTGGAGGATGGCCCAAGTGCTTGGGCCCTGCACCCCATGGGAGACCAGGATAAGTACCTGGCTCCTGCCATCGGATCAGCGCGGTGCGCCAGCCGCAGCACGCTGGCCGTGGCGGCCATTGGAGGGTGAACCAACGGCAAAGGAAGGCCTTTCTCTCTGTCTCTCTCTCACTGTCCACTCTGCCTGTCAAAAAATAAAAAAGTATACCAGGCCCAGCGCTGTGGTGTAGCAGGTTAATCCGCCACCTGCAGTGCCGGCATCCCATGTGAAGGCTGATTCGAGTCCTGGCAGTTCCACTTCCAATACAGCTATCTGCTACGGCATGGGAAAGCAGTAGAAGATGGCCCAAGTGCTTGGGCCCTTGCACCCACGTGGGAGACCTGGAAGAAGTTCCTGGCTCCTGGCTTTGGATCAGTGCAGCTTTGGCCATTGTGGCCATCTAGGGGAATGAACCAGTGGATGGAAATGCACTCTCTCTCGCTCTCTCTGCCTCTCTGTAACTCTGCCTTTCAAATAAAATAAATAAATATTTTTAAAAAATAAATAAGTATGCCTTATGTGTGTGTATATAACCTGTGTATATAAACCTACACACACACACACACACATATACACCTTATATTATATGTAGCTTGGTTTCTAAATTAGATGAACTTATTTCCATCCAATGGATGTATTAGTTGTAATCTATTAAAAAAAAAACCCGGCCGGTGCCACAGCTTACTGGGCTAATCCTCCGCCTGCGGCGCCAGTACCCCAGGTTCTAGTCCTGGTTGGGCACCGGATTCTGTCCCGGTTGCTCCTCTTCCAGTCCAGCTCTCTGCTGTGGCCCGGGAAGACAGTGGAGGATGGCCCAGGTCCTTGGGCCCTGCACCCACATGGGAGACCAGGAGAAGCACCTGGCTCCTGGCTTCAGATCGGCCCAGCGCGCCGGCCGTAGAGGCCATCTGGGGGGTGAACCAACAGAAGGAAGACCTTTCTCTCTGTCTCTCTCTCTCACTAACTCTGCCTGTCCAAAACAAACAAACAAACAAACAAAAACAAAAAACACCACTCATCATGCTAATTCAGTGTTGGTCTTTCTAACTTTCAAAAAAATGAAAAGTCAGCACTAAATATGTACAATGAGTCTTATGGTGATTTTTTAAAAATATTTATTTATGCATTTAAAAGTCAGAGTTACAGATAAAGAGAGAGAGAGAGAGAGAGAGAGAGAGAGAGAGAGAGATCGTCCATCCACTGGCTCTCTCCCCAAATGGCTGCAATGACTGGGGATGGGCCACGCTGAAGCCAGGAGCCAGGAGCCTCCTCTGTGTCTCCCATGTGACTGGCAGGGGCCTAGGGACTTGGACCATCCTCTGCTGCTTTCCCTGCATTAGCAGGGAGCTTCATTGCAAGTGAAGCAGCAGGGACTTAAACCGGCACCCATGTAGGAAGCCAGAGCTGCAGGTGGTGGCTTAACCTGTTGCACCATAACGCCTGCTCCAGTCTTATTATAGTTTTAAACATGTTTTTGTTAAATAACATTAAAGTATTTAATCCCCCTTTTCATATTCCCCAGTTAAATAAGTTATGTTTGCGACACTTGCTTCACTTTGAAACTTCTTGTCCTACATGCCTTTGAGGGGAAAACTTTTCCCCCAAGAAATGTTTGATGGGAATCAAAGTGGAGTTGACATTTTTCAGTTAACACTTTTGGATTTCTTGTTCCCTCTGGAGGCCTGCCTTTAAGGATAGCATTTCTGAGGGTGAAAGTATTCCTTTCAAATAGGCATTCTGTTTTCAACAAAACAGCTGGTATGAATAAATATTATGCAAAAAAATGAGAGCCTATCATGACATGAATGCATGCTGAAAAAGAAATCTTCTAGAGGCATCTAGATTGTTCTGTATTCTTTGAACTTAGTAGTTCGCAGTTCAGGAATGGGAAAACACTGTAACTTATGTTCACTGATCTCAACCTGAAACTTTGCGTATCTCTCCATTCCTGAAACCAGGAAGGGGCAGATACCAACACCAGGGCCAGCAGTACCTGGCAAACATGAATACTTCATCCCACTGGCCCCTTGTTGCAATCTCTCCAAATACTGTTTACGGAGGTTGCTACCCCGAAGTTATGGTATGAAAGAACTAGACCCCCAAACTCGTGATTATAAATATCTGTAAAGATATGCTTGTGTTTGATATCACATATTCTTTCTTTTGGTTATTTTGGTAATGTTTCAATGTCACTGGTATCCATCGTAACCCTGTATTTTTTTATTTCATGTATTTCTTAAAGATTTATTTATTTATTTGAAAGCCAGAGTTACACACAGAGAGAAGAGGCAGAGAGAGAGAGAGAGAGAGTCTTCCATTCTCTGCTTCACTCCCCAATTGGCCGCAACAGCCGGAGCTGTGCCGATCCAAAGCCAGGAGCCAGGAGCTTCCTCCAGGTCTCCCACGTGGGTGCAGGGGCCCAAGGACTTGGGCCATCTACTTCTTTCCCAGTAGCAGAGAGCTGGATCAGAAGTGGAGCAGCCGGGACTTGAACTGGTGCCCATATGGGATGCTGGCACTTTGGGTGTAGCTTTACCAGCCACATCACAGGGCCGATCCCAATATTTTTTTTAAAGATTAATTTTTATTTGAGAAGCAGAATTACAGAGAGGCAGAGGCAGAGAAGAGAGGTCTTCCCATCTGCTGGTTCACGTCCTAAATGGCCACAATGGCTGGAACTGGGCCAATCTGAAGCCAGGAGCCTGGAACTTATTCCAGGTCTCCCAAGTGGGTGCAGGGGTCCAAGCACTTGGGCTATCTTCTACTGCTTTCCCAGGCACATTAGCAGGGAGCTGGATGGAAGTGGAGCAGCCAGAAACTTCGATGATGTCCAGTTTATCTAGTTTACATTTGTTGCTTGCTCTTCTGATGTCATTTCCAAGAAATCCTTGCATGATACAAGATCACAAAGGTTTACACCTATATTTTCTTCTAAGGAATGTTGAGTGTTAGTTCTAACATTTAGGGGTTTTAAAATCTACTTTAAGTTAAATTTTATATTTGGTGTGAGATAAAACCCAATCCTAACTCATGTGGCTATCTGTTCCAGTATAATTTTTTTAAAAAAGACTTATTTTGAAAGGCAGAGTTACAGAGTGAGAGAGAGAGAGAAGGGGGCGGGGAGGGAGAGAGAGAAAAATATCTTCCACCTGCTGATTTACTCCCCAAATGGCTGCAATGTCCTGGGATGGATCAGACTGAAGCCAGGAGCCAGAACTAGATCCAGATCTCCCACGTGGGTAGCAGGGGCCCAAGCACTCGAGTCATCCTCTGCTGATTTCCAGGTGCATTGGCAGGGAGCTAAATCAGAAGTGGAGCAGCCAGGACAGGAACCAGTGCTGATATGCGATGTCAGCACTGCAGCTGGGAGCTTTACCCACAGCACTAGTCCAACCCAACATCATTCCTTAAAGACACTCTTCTTTCCCCCATGCAATTTTTTTTGCCACTTTTATATAAATCAATTGACCATAAATATGAGGGTTATTTTTACTCTTGGTTTTATTCTATTGATTTATGACCACGTTTTTCCCAGTACCATACTGGTTTTATTACTATAGCTTTACAATAAGTTTTGAAATTGGGAAATGTTTTTCTTTTCCAAGATGCTTTGGTTTTTGAGGGTCTCTTGAACTTCCAGGTGAATTTTGGGATCAACATGTAAATTTACATAAAGAAATCAGCTAGATTTTGATAGGAATTAAATTGAATCTGCAGGTTAATTTCAGGAGTACCACCACCTTAATCATATTAAATCTTGTGATTCATGAACATTGGATGTCTTTCCATCTTTTTAAGTCTTATCGTGTTTTGTGGTTTTCATGGTTTGCACTGTTGTTAAATGTATTCCTAAGTGTTTTATATATTTTGAAGGTATTATCCATGAAAGTATTTTAATTTTCAATTTACATGATGTTATCATATAGAAACACAATTGATTTTTGCATATTGATTTTGTATCCTACAACTACTGTTCTCATTTATTAGTTCCTACAGTTTCTCTTTTAAATGTATTCCTCGGGATTTTCTGTATATAAGCTTGACAGTGTCACCTGCAAATGAAGATGGATTTATTTCTTCCTTTCTAATCTGGATGCCTTCTGGTTCATTTTTACACTTAACTGTCTTTTGCTAGAATCTCTAGCACAAGGTTAACAGAGGAAGCAAGTGAGAAAACCCTTGTTTTGTTTCTGTACTTAGAGGAATGCTTTTAGTGCTTCAACATGAAGCTATTAGCTATGCTTTTTTTATATAGATGCAATGTATTTTCTTTTGTAAGGAATGGAAAAATAAAGAGAGAATGGGTGAGTTCACGGAAGGGTGGTGCTACAGTTTGCATGTAGTTGAGTGTGTGCCCCAGGGAGTTTGGGTTGACATTTAGGAGGATGGAAACAATCCACCTATGGTATTAGAGGGGAAGTTTCTGGGAGGTTATTAGGAGGAGATACGGACAGAACCCCACAGCCAAATTCTGGTGGCTCTGTAAGGAGAGGGAGAGACACAGGCACCTGTGGATACACCCTGTATCTGGCTGTATAATCTGCTCCACCTCCAAACTCTGACAGCCAGGCCACCTTCAACCCTTCAATCCTGGGCCTCCAGAATGGTGTGTCCCAAATAAACCTCTTTTCACTAAAATTTACCCAGCCTACAGTATTGTTATGGGGGGGGTGTCAAGAGCCAGGTGGAGACCACGGGCCCAACCTTGGGAACGTGGCCACCCGAGGTGGAAGCAGGGCTAGAGGAGCTGCTCACAGGTTCAAAGGAGAGGAGGGCAAGTGGACATATGTTCCAAAGTCACAGGACAGGGACCCTGGAGAATGGCGAAGTCAGGGGTGCGAAGTCA
This sequence comes from Oryctolagus cuniculus, assembly GCF_964237555.1. Classification (NCBI taxonomy): domain Eukaryota; kingdom Metazoa; phylum Chordata; class Mammalia; order Lagomorpha; family Leporidae; genus Oryctolagus; species Oryctolagus cuniculus. The sequence continues at coordinate 47,348,245 of NC_091442.1, read as the reverse complement.
GGGGTGCGAATGGCCAGGGAAATGGCCTTGGGAAAGATGAAGACTAAAAACAAGTTCTCAGCAACTTTTTGGGTGTTCTTCCAGGAGACTGTTCCAGGGGTCCAGGAGGTCTTGGCTGTTGAGTCCACAGGGAGGGCAGCTGGATCAGAAGCCTTGTCCAAAGGGAAGTGGGCATGTCATCCATGGAGAGGCAGGAAGAGTGGCCCATCCCCAGGTGCAGAACAGATAGCCAGATGGGGGGCGGGACAGAGGGCAGTTTAGAATATGCAAAGTAGGCTGCCAAGTGGGGGCTGGAGGGGAGAAAGTCACCAGGTCCAGGAAGGTACAGGGGATGCTGCCTGGTGCGTGTGCCCACGCATCTTTCTGCAGAGTAACCCAGACTGCCCAGGCCACCACGAGACAACACCATACTGCCTGGGTGGTAGCTCGAACTGCTTCCTGCACTTCTTCAAGTGAGGGCTGGTCCAAGGTACCCCAGCATCACTGAGTTCTTGGTAGATTCCCTTGGCAGGAATCCAGGAGCACCAAGTAAGACACAACTGAAGATGGCACCGGGAAACAGCTAAAAACCCTCTGAGAATGGCACCAGGGAGGCAAGACCTGTTATGTTAAGGCTCGCAGTCCCTCTTGGGGGCCTCTGTTTCAGTTTGTCACTCAGCTGCCACAGTCTCAAAACTTCTAGTGGTTGAACAAGGGACCCAGGTTTTCACCGTCACGGTGCACTGGATGCTGTTATGACAGCTAGGGCTGTCCTGTCTTGTGTCTCCTCCTTCCAGGAAATTTTCACTGGGGTTCTGCTCCCATGGGAAACCACGCCCGCTCCAGGACTGGCTGCACCCCCGGCCAGCCCTGCTGCAGCGCCCACCTCCCTGGGCAGGCTGTTTGCAACCAAGTCACGACCAGTGGCTCGGCCAAAGCAGCCCGATTTCCTCATCTCCAGGGGTTTCTGCTCCAAGTTGCTGGAGCTCAGACCTCAGCATCCAGCTGCACTCCTGCGCTGTCCTCATTGGTGAGATGGGGGCAGCCCCCAGGCGGGACGCTCCTGTGGAAGCCCCGCAGGGCACAGCGCTCAGCCTCCACCCCTGGGCACCGGGTCGGGCTGTCCACGCCCCGCCCCTGCGGTCACTGCCGGTCAGTACAGCCCGATCCCCTCTCCGCCCAGCCCGGCGCTTGTCTTTGGCACGTGAAGATGCCACACAGCCCTGGTCCCTTTTGAAGCCTGAGCTCTGTTGGCCCAGGGAGACCCGACGCGCAGCCACGGAATCCACGCGGGGCCAGGCCCCTGCGCTCCCCACACTCCTAACCCTTGTTCGCTGGACAGGTTTTGAGACCTCCAATTTCTTTGGTTTCGTCTGGAGTTCAACAGCGCCGCCTCCTGGTGCTTGGTCGCCAGTGGCCCGGGGTGGGCAAATGACCAGATGAACTCCAGGTGGGCGTGCTTGCTTGCTTTATTTATTTATTTATTTATTTATTTATTTTAACGGGTTTGTCTTTCTCTGTGAGCTACATATTGGACACACCCCTCCGCATTCCTAGTGAGTGAATACCCGTGATAAGGTGGAAAGCGACAGACCCTGCCGCCCACCCACGGCGCCGCCCGGCGTCCGCAAGTGGCACTTCCACGGCCGCCCGGTGTCCATTCGGTCTCAGGGCGGAAACGGTTCCCCGAGGCGCCCCCTGGGGCCCACAGCGCCTCCCTGCGACCTCCGTCAGGGGTGCCAGAAGTTGGACACGCACAGCCCCGGATGGGTGCGCTCCGCGACTCGCCAGCCCCCAGGGGTGCATCTGCAGCGCAACAGCAACCTCGCGGCTTTCCCACGCTGCCAAGCGGCGCTGTGGCCTCGGCCGGCCCGCCCCGCCCCGCCCCACCCCACCGCGCCCGCGCCTCCCTAGCCGGGAGCCCTGGCCCCGGGAGGCGGGCGAGGCCTGGCTCCCTCTCCTAGTGGACTCCGGTTGTCTTTGAGCAGGGCACCAGGTCTCCAGAACCGCGAGGTCCCCGGCGCTCACGCCCCTCTCCCACGCCCATTGGAAGCAATCCAAGCTGGCCTGCAAGTCCGCGTGAGCGTTCACGAAAACTAGCCAAGAGAACCGAAAGTTTGGGGAGGGGCCGCACGCGTCGGGGGCGGGCCCGCGGTCTCGGGGCTCCACCCGGGCTGGGTTTACTCATCCCCACGAGGTGATCCCAGGAGCGAGGGCGGGCGCAAGGCGTCCAGAGGACCCAGTAATCCGAGAATGCAACATCAGCCCTTCCCACCAGGCACTTCCTTCCTTTTCCCGAACGTCCAGGGAGGGAGGGCCGCGCACTTATAAACTCGCGCCCCGGCGGCCGAGCGGCGTGTCAGAGGCGGCCGCGCCGGGGCCAGAGAAGCGCCCGTCCAGGACCGACCGCAGCGGCTGCCCCCAACGCCCCTCCGCCCCGGCCCGGGCCGCGAAGCAACGCTCGCGCTTTCTCCGGCGGCGCCTGCGCGCGGTGCGCCCCGGCGGCATGCTCCGTGCCCTGCTCCTGCTGCTGGGCGCGCTGGCCCCGGCCGGTCTGGGGCTCCCGACGCACGCAGAGCCGCAGCCCGACGGCAGCCAGTGCGTGGAGCACGACTGCTTCGCTCTGTTCCGGGGCCCCGCGACCTTTCTCGCCGCCGGCCAGACCTGCAAGCGCCTGGGGGGCCACCTGATGACCGTGCGCTCCTCAGTGGCCGCTGATGTCATCTCCTTGTTGCTGAGCGACGACAGCCCACGCCTCTGGATTGGCCTGCAGCTCCCGACCGGCTGCAGCCACCCCGGGGACCTCGGGCCCCTGCGCGGCTTCCAGTGGGTGACCGGAGACAACCGCACCAGCTACAGCAGGTGGGCGCGGCAGGACGGCGGCGGCGCGCCAGTGTGCGGCCCGTTGTGCGTCACCGTCTCGGCCGCGAGCGCCGCTGCCCCCGGCGAGCCGGCCTGGGAGGAGCTGCCGTGCGGCACTGAAGTCGACGGCTTCCTCTGCGAGTTCCCCTTCGCGGCCTCATGCAGGCCCCTGTTGGTGGAGGCCGGCGCCGCGGCGGCCACGGCGCCGCACGTCTCCAGCACCTACAGCACGCCGTTCGGGGCCCGCGGCGCCGACTTCCAGGCGCTGCCCGTGGGCAGCTCGGCCGCCGTGGCACCGCTCGGCTTGGAGCTGACCTGTTACGCGCCGCCCGGGGCCGCCGAGGCGCGCTGGGGCCGGGAGGCCCCGGGAGCCTGGGACTGCAGCGTGGGGAACGGCGGCTGCGAGTTCGCGTGCAACGCGAGCGCTGGGGCTCCCCGTTGCCTGTGCCCGGACGGCGCCGCCCCGCAGGCCGACGGGCGCTCCTGCGCGCCCGCTGCGCCGCCCTCGTGCCACGACCTGTGTGAGCACTTCTGCGTGCGCACCTCGGACGCGTCCGGCTCCTACATGTGCATGTGCGAGACCGGCTACCGGGTGGCAGCCGACGGGCACCACTGCGAGGACGTGGACGACTGTGCCCTGGTGCCCAACCCGTGTCCGCAGCTCTGCGTCAACACGCAGGGTGGCTTCGAGTGCCACTGCTACCCCGGCTTCGACCTGGTGGACGGCGAGTGCGTGGAGCCCTTGGACCCGTGCTTCGGCACCAACTGCGAGTACCAATGCCTGCCGCTGGGCCAAAACTACCGCTGCATCTGTGCCGAGGGCTTCGCCCCGGTCCCGGACGAGCCGCACCGCTGTCAGATGTTCTGCAACCAGACGACGTGCCCGGCCGACTGCGACCCCAACTACCCGAGCACCTGCCTGTGCCCCGAAGGCTACATCCTCGACGAGGGCTCGCTGTGCGCCGACATCGATGAATGCGACAACGGCTATTGCCAGGACGAGTGCCGAAACCTCCCCGGCAGCTACGAGTGCATTTGCGGGCCCGATTCGCCCCTGGCCGGCCAGGTCAGCACTGAATGCTACCCTACGCAGGTGAGCGACGGCGGCGACGGCGGCGACGACGGCGGCTCCGGAGAGCCTCCAGGCTCCGGGGCGCCCGGCTCCACCCCGGCTCCGCCGCCGGCCGCCGGGCCGGTGCACTCAGGCGTGGCCATCGGCATCTCCATCGCCAGCCTGTCCCTGGTCGTGGCGCTCCTGGCGCTCCTGTGCCACATGCGCAAGAAGCAGGGTTCGGGGCGCGCCGAGCTGGAGTACAAGTGCGCGTCCCCTGCCAAGGAGGTGGTCCTGCAGCAGGTGCGGACCGAGCGGACGCAGCCCAAGCCTTGAGGGGGAAGGGAGCCCCTCCCTCCGCCCCCGCGCGCGCTCCAGGCCTGCCCTTGGCGCGGCCCTGACTTCCCTCCGGAGCGCCACCCCACCGCCCCTGTCTGGCTCCCTGGGCTGGCGCCACACCTGCGGAAGAGCCTCTTCGCCCTGGCTGAGAATCTCGCCGATTGCTTGTGTTGAGTTGGGCGGGTTGGGGGGGTCGTGAGGAGGCGGAGCCCCAGCCTTTGCCTGGAGGTCACCGACGCCCCCCTCCCCAGCCCTGCCCAGCTGCGCTGCCTGGAGACACCCGGACTACAGGGTCCCCCAAGTCACCTACGCGGGGCGCGGGAGGGGTGAGGCAGACTGGGTGGTGACCTTCAGGGCGGACCTTGACCCCAAGGGCTAGTGATGACCAAGATATTTATTTTTGTAAAACGTATTTGGGGCCCCTTTTTCTACCTGTGTGTTTCCAATGCTCGCTTTTCATCTCCCGCCTCCATCCTTGTCCACCCCCCCCCCCCCACACACACACCTTGGTGGCAGTTACACCGTCTTGGTGAACATTCCTCTCCCAGCTCCCGGGCTCTGGGCTCTCTTACATATAGAAAGCCAGGTGCCCCTTTGCCCTTGACTCATGGTCCTCGTTTCGCCTCCCAGGACGTGAAGCCAAAGCACCCCAGTCTCCCCACCTGTGCGAAAATAGGTGGGCAGTTGCGTTTTGCTCCAGACTTGCTACTTTATTCCAAAGTTTCAGGCCTGCAGGACAAAGCAAGGAAGGAGAAAACGTGAGAAGAATTCGTTCCGTTAACCTTGCTGAGCTGGCCAAGAAATGAAACCCTAGCAGGTTTTTTTAGAACTAGTGAGCCTGAGTTCTGTGATTGTTATCTTTGTGATTTGGACTGAAAAAAAAAATGGTGATTGTTGTAAGTTTTTTTACGCCGGTTTCTTTTGTCGTTATTATTAGTGCTTTTCGACAGTGTTAAAATGTTCCGATGTGTTCTTTAGAATGAGAGAAGAGAAGAAAAAAGCAGCTCCCCGGAGAGTTTTCAGCTGCATGATTCATCCTGGTTATCGGTTTGAGTCTCTTGTCACTTGCTGGCCAAAATAAAACCGGTTTTGCTGGTTGTGGGGGATTTGGAAGCCTGAGATTGGAGCCTGGAGGATGCCTCATTAGGGCCCGTCCTTAATGAGGCCCTTGGAGAATTGCTCCTGCTTCACTGGAATGTGGTCCCTGGACCAGAATGGAGCTAGTTAGAGATGCAGAGTGCTAGGCTCCACCCCCGGAATTCCTGGTCCCTCGGCATCGGAGCAAGGGCTGCCTGCTGGGTAATCTGACAACTGTTGTGGCAGGCAGCTTCCAAGTTTCTGCAGCACGTTAACTGTGGGTCAGAAATCAGTAGCAGGCCGAGTCTGGCCCTTTCTCAAGAAACTGAGGAATTTGCATCGCTTAGCTTTGCCTTCCGCCAGAAAGGACTCGGTACACACCTGGAGCCTTTGCCGCCCAGGGTGGAGGAGAAGGCCGGTGGCTGGGCTGAGCTAGCCATGTGTGGAAATAATGTATGGTATAAGTGCATCTTGTCAAACAAAGGTTTTCCTCTCCTATGTCATAAACTCAGCACATTTGTACATAGTTATTTATTTATTGGAGTTAAACTAGAACACAGGCAAAACCCTTGCTATGATGTCACTTGTACAAAATAAACAGATTTCAGCGTGCTCTTGGGTTCTGTGTCTCTGGCCAACGTCCCCTCGTCCAGGCCCCTCATTTGCTGCCGTTAAAAGGAAGACTCGGCAGCAGCGCCAAAGCCATCAGCTGCACACTGCCTGGGGCAGGGGAGTACCTCCAACTGTTATAGAACTTTCCAAAAGAGATGATCTTTCATGGCAAGAGGATTTCTTGTTATCTCCATAGGCACAAACATTTGCTTTTTTCCTGTGTAACCATAACAGTTCCATGCGCCAGGCCTTGTTCTGTGTTTGGACAAATACGTGGCAGGATCATTGGTTGGGATGAAAGAAAGAATATATCTCAGCGGAGTTGTAGAACCACTGCTGTGTGTATGTCCCCTGTATATGGCTTAGCGGTCTCCAACTTCATGTCAGGTACCCAAACCCAGGGTGGTCAGGCAGAGTCTGTGGCTCAATTCAAGTGACAGTCTCTAAATGCCAACGTCTCATCTAGAATTAAATCCGGCTCATCTCTGTTGGGACACTGTCATCCATCTTCAGATCCCTTGGGCCTGTTTTTTTTTTTTTTTTTCTGAAAAGGTAGAATTGGCTGACTTCTTTATATGCAGAGATATGAAAGTAGGGGCTGGCCTTTGAAGTGTAGCAGGTTAAGCTACTGCCTGCAAAGCCAGCATCCCCTATGGGCATCAGTTCGAGTCCTGGCTGTTCCACTTCCCATCCATCTCCCTGCTAACTTGACTTTGAAAAGCAGTAGAGGGTGGCCCAAGTGCTTGGGCCCCTGCTACCCACATGGGAGACCCAAATGAAGCTCCTGGATCCTGGCTTCAGCCTGGCCCAGCCCTGACTGTTGCAGTCATCTGGGGAGTGAACCAGTGGATGGAAGACCTCTCCCTCCCTCTCTTTCTCTGTTTCTCCCTTTCTCTCTCTCTGTAACTCTGCCATTCAAGTGAATGCATAAATCTTTAAAAAAAAAAAAAGGATGAAGTATTCATAAAGCAGACATGCAAAGAAACAGTTTTGCCAAATACTCAGATATTTTTCTACATCTGGATAATTCTGAGCTTCTGTGTTTTAATCGGGGCAGTTACTGTCGTGAAGATGGACCGTGGGTTTCAACACGCAGCCCAGATGAGGTCTACAGCATTAGCGTAGCAGGTGGGAGGAGGGGCTGTTATGCACTTTGTCCTGGGTCCTGTGGATCTGCTATATCCAGCAGCACTCCCAGTAAGGAATGCAGTAATCTATGCGAAGGAAGATGCCACTGAGCAAGCCAACAGGTGCAGACAGAGAGAAAAATATCCCAGGGGCAAGAGGGTAAGGGTCAGGCAGCTGAGTGCGGTTCCAGCCTTTCCCTGGGGTGGGAGGGCTCACATGGCCACAGATACCACATGCACCCATCTAAGGTGCGTGACAGGGTGCTAGCAGGGCCAGCGCACAAGGTTTGCAGGATGACTGGAAGAGGTGAGTGAGCAGTTTCTGACACATAAAAGGTGTCTGCTTTATACTGCTTGCCTACACGCATGAGGAATTAGCGGCTGCATAAGTGGCTAACGGTTCTGTTGGAAGTGTGACTTTCGAGGGCAAATTCAAGGTTGTGCGGAAAATTGGAAAGCGTGCTTTTAAAGGCAAAGATGCAGTGACCCAGGGAAGGATGCTGTGAATCCTGGAGGGACCTTACTGGTGGCACTGGGGTGTTGGTCACAGCCGGAGGAGTCTGCCCCACACTGTCCTCTGTGCAGGGTGCCCAGACCTCCTGGGTGTCTTCCGGAGAAACCACAGAGAAGGGGGTGTCCCCCCTCCCCTCTCCCGCCCTCGACTCCAGGAAACCCTAAGCAGCCCAGGGAGCAGCCGGGCTTCCGGTCTCCAGCTGCAGGTGACACCTGCCTGTGATATCATGGTGGCAGAAGAACCCTGGCTTCCAGCGTGAGGAACTCATGTGGCTCTCGGGTGAAAAGAGAGCCCATGATTACATCCTCCATTCAAGGAGATCTGAGGTTAGGAAGAACGCAGAGAAACACATTTTTAGCAGGGTCACGGCTCGGCAGGGGGCAGCCAGCCTCCCTGGAAAAACACATCCCATGGCCTTTGCAGGCATTTCTTCCTGAAATAATACAGGCAACACCCAATCCTACTTTATTTCTGTTCCAGAATGAACGCCCCGGCTCAGTGCTGTCTCTTTTTGTTTTGAGTGGGTCCTTCCTCCATTTTTTTTTGTCAGCAGGTTCAGATGTAGGCAAACAACTGATTTCCTCTTGCAAGAGAAACCAAATATTTTTCTAACATTAGATTCTAACGGAATCCAATCCTTTTTTCAGCCTGTTGGGCAAAGTATGGTTGCCCAAGACAAAAGAATCCTGTGGAGTGGGGGGAGCTCTAAAGTCATGGCCATTGGCAAGAGAAAGCAGACAGCAGGCAGGGGGCTGCAGGGGTCCCAGGAAAAAACACTTGGGATTTCAAGGCGGGCTCTGGGACAAGAATGCCACCCAGGCTGGGACCTCGACCCGCAAGAATTGTTAGAATTGGAAACGGAGTGGCTGGTGTTATCCTGCGAGGGAAACCCTATCCTATTCTGGAAGCTTCTGTGCATCCTTGACCCCCTCACGGCTCCCCTAATTGAAGCTGCCCACCCCCGCCCCCCACTACAGTTAGCTAACCTGGATAATGCAGTCTAGCCCTCCCTGCTTGATTGAATGGAATCCAGCCAACCTGTGCCACTCCCACAGCAGCCCCTCATTCCACCCCTTCCCCCTTCTCTCCCCCCCCCCCCCGCCTTGACTCAGTTCCCTAGAGAACAGGAATCTCACCTTCCACAAACTTGTGCACTGTGGACCTCATTGTGAGAGCGTGCTTACCAACAGGTTTGCTGTGCAATGGTAACGGGAACCCAAGCCATCATGCGTTGTAATCCCTTGAGAGGATTTGACTCCTGTCTTTCTTCAAATGGTTTTGCCCTCTGCCTAATGCATGGTCCTGCACTGTCTTTATCTGTTTTCTGTCGCCATAACTGAGCACCACAGACCGAGTCATTTGGGAGGGATAGAGGCTTATTGGGTTTCTGGATCTGGTTGCAGGAAGTGCAAGAGCATGTTGGCTTCTGGTGTGGGCCCTCTTGCTGTATCATAACAGGACCAAGGCCATCAAGTGGTGAGACAAGGGTGCCTATTTGGGTTTCTCTTTTCTTGTGGAGCTGTAATCCTGGGATGCCACCCTCTTCCTAATTACCTCTCAAAGGCCCCACCTCTATTAGCATATGAATTTGAGGATTAAGTTTCCAACCCAGGGACATTCAAACCACAGCAGGCAGAAGTCCAGCAGTGAAATTAAGAGGAAAGTTTAGGTCCAGGAGGGAGTGCGCTGAGTCCAGGCCTCTCCGCAGCTCTCCAGAGCAGGAGATGCTGCCATGATAAACACAAAACTGAAATGGGGACAGCAGCACAGTCCCAGCGAGCCCCTCACCAGAGGCTGTCCCTGCCTCTCCTGGGACAAAGACCCAAATCCTTAAGCTGCCTTACAAGGTATGGCTGCTCCTACTCCTCTGTGGTGGCCAGCTGCCTCCCATTGACCTGGCGTCCTGTCCAGCCCATCTGGTTCACATTGGGCACTTTGGGGCCTCCTGCTGCAGGCCCTTTGCACGTGCTGTTTCTGCCGCATGGAGCCCTTCACACCCTGGGCCCCACCCTTCTCCTCTCCTCCTTAATTCCTGCCTGCTCTTTGTCACGAGGGCAGGTTCTGTCTTGGATCCTTTTGTAGAAACCAGATTTCTCGCCCGTGTGGATCTCACTCAGTTTAAAATCATACTCCCATGTCTGTGGTTATTTGGTGAATGCCTCTGTTTTGCCCCTAACCTACAAGCTCCATGAGGGCAGGGCCTTGGCTGGGTGTCCTGAAGCCAACAGAAGTAGGGGGTGGGGGGATCCTTTGTGGGAATACAGCCACAGCCACCTGCTTGCAGACCCCCAGGCAGAGCTGCTTGGGGAGTGGTGCTGACAGAGTCCTCTCAGCCAACTCAGCCATTCTGGCCCCAGGGACAATGAGGCCCTGCTGTGGTTGACTTAGGGAACCACAGCATGGTGGGTGGGGGTCTTCCACAGCCTCCCACCTGTCAAAGAGGAACTCACAACTAGTGAATGAGTGGACCCTGAGGCAGCAAAGACAAAACATGCCCCATGTGGTTTACCTTTCTCATCAGCCTGTCATAGCTCAGAAAATGCCAGGGATGGGATTTTCCAATCAAGGTGAAGCGAGAGAGTATAGGTGAGCATGAAAGGAGTGTTCTTGTCTCTACTCAAAGATAGGCAAGAGGGGTGGTGCTGTGGTGTCGTGGGCTAAGCCTCCACCTGCGGCATTGGCATCCCATATGGGCACCGGTTGGAGTCCCAACTGCCCCTCTTCTGATCCAGTTCTCTGCTATTGCCTGGGAAAACAGTGGAAGATGGCCCAAGACCTTGGACCCCTGCACCCATATGGGAGACCCAGAAGAAGCTCCTGGCTCCTAGCTTCGGATTGGCTTAGCTCCGGCCATTGTGGTCATGTGGGGAGTGAACCAGCAGATGGAGGACCTCTCTCTCTCTCTCTCTCTCTCTGCTTCTGCCTCTCTGTGGCTCTGCCTTTCAAATAAATAAATATTTTTTTTTTTAAAAAAAAGGCCATTTCAACAGGAGAAGCCACTTCTCTGGTGGACTGCAGTATGCCTGGAGGCAGAAACTGTTTCCACTTGTGTTGAAGTCAAAAGCCCAGATACCTTCCCAGCCATCCAGGTGCAGTCCACTGCTGGGCTCCTGGGCAGGTGGAGTGTATAAGCAGCCCCCTGGTTCTTGACTGTAGGGCTCTGTGGTTTTGATTCGCTACATTCTTGCTGCACACGAACCACAATGCTTGACACAACAAGACCCTCGGGCTGATGGCCACTAAAGCGGGTAGTGCTGCTGCTGGGTTCTAAATCTATCCCAGACAAATGCTGGGGAGGCTTTGCCCTCCACCGCCTTGCCCTGGAGGTAGTTAAGCCTTGAGAATGGACCAGGATATGCCGCTGAAGAATAGGACAGTTATCCGGGCTCCCCCAGTCTCCCCTCCGCTTCATGTTTCATTGCTACAAGGTCAAGGGCAGTGCTGGGGAAAACACTGGGCATAGAAGAATGCCCCTCACTCACCCTCTCTGTTAGCAACAGGGCTTAGACCTGGAAAGAACTCAAGACTTAGCAGCTTCCTCTGAGCAGACTTCTTGCAGGAAACTGGGGCTTCTAGGGTTAAATCACTGCTCCCCAGACCAGGTTGAAGCTGAGGTCCCCCTGCCACCCACCATGATACCTTCTGTCCCCTGATACCTTCTGTCGCTGTGCTGTGAAACTGCCTCTCCTCCAACCATCACGAACTAAGTTAAAAGCTTGCACTTTTAAAACAGTGCATGCATTATTCAGTGCTAATCTGAGCAGATTTGCCAAGATTCCTGGCAGGTGCGAATGGGAGGTCTTGGGAGGCTGAAGAGAGGGGACTCTACGCCCTACCCAAGCTGTGGCTGAGGTCCTGCACCCGCGGTTCACTGTGATCATAGCCAGAGCTGGGAAGCCCTCACCTCACTGCTGTCTTCCTGGGTTCTCCTCGAAGCTCAATTTGGCCTCATTTTCTGTGTGTCTGTCCCGCCAGGCACTGCCGGGCACTGGGGAATAAAAAGCCACAGCTGACTGTGAAAGGTTACTCATAAACATAGGGACTCCCCTACTCTGGGTGCCAACATCACGCTGTAAAGAACAAACAGATTAGGCACAGTTGATGTTTGTATGTGTGTGCACATTTGCATGTGTGTGCATTGCATGTGTATATGCACACATGTGTGCATGCATGTGTTGTGGTGATCAAAAGATTCTGGACACACTGGGTCAATGCTGACCACCACTCTCAGATCTTTCTTCTGGCTGGCCACTGGGTAAGGATCCCACAGCTGTGTGCCCAAAGACAATCAAGGCAAAGCCTCCTTTTCTTTTCTCATTTTTTTCAGGAAGGAATTGGAATCCACAGCTGTACAGGGACTCTTAGGGGTCCCCATAGGCTGGTCCAGGGTTGGGTCACTGGCCAAGGTCATGTGCACTTGTACATAGGACCAGAGTTCAGCTGCCCTGTTTCCTACATGCCAGGTAGATGCTCCCATCACGGCAAACTCTGGCTCTGGTCCAGATTCTTCAGGGCGGGGCTGCATTCTGCTTCTTCCTGGCTCACGTGGAAGAAGATTTCCTCCAGCCCAGCGCTGCCCCCTCTGGCCCTGGGCTATCTCCATTAGCCTCCCAGCAGCCCTTGCCCACCCACCCTGGAGCCTCTGCCGGCTGCCCCAGCAGTCTGAAAGCCATGTCTGTAGGGCTGACAGGTGCAGAGTGATCTCTCTTGAAACCCCTCTGCCAGGAAGCCAGGGGAACTACAAAGCTGACCACTTGGAAGGGCAGAGGGGCCCGCTTTTTGCTGCCCTGCCTCTTCCCTCCAGGTAACATCAGGACTGGGGCGGCCCAGCCCAGTACCCATCTTTTGCTATGCTGTGCCCAGTAGAGCCTCCTCCACAGCACCGCACGCACGTGTAGTCACACATTTTCACTCCGGCTGTCAACATGAGTAGCACAAGCCTCTCCCTCGCCCCCTCCTCTGCTTTCCACGGGCAACAGAATGAAAGCACCTACCTCTTCAGCTGACATTTTCCTTTGGGAAAAGATCACTTATGCTTTGCTTAACACAGGCCAAAAGTTATGGCCTCCATGCGAATATCTGTATCCAGCTGGCTTTACATAGAATGTTGACATTTTGAAAGAGTGGGTGGAGGCCAGCGCTGTGGTACAGCAGATTAAATCCTCCGCCTGTGGTGCCGGCATCCCATATGAGTGCCAGTTCGAGTCCTGGCTGCTCCACTTCTGACCCAGCTCTCTGCTATGGCTTGGGAAAGCAGTGGAAGATGGTCCAAGTCCTTGGGCTCCAGCACCCATGTGGGAGACCTGGAAGAAGCTCCTGGCTCCTGGTTTAGGATCAACTCAGCTCTGACTGTTGTGGTCATTTGGGGAGTAGACCAGTAGAGGGAAGACCTCTCTCTCTCTCTGGCTCTACTTCTCCCTGTAACCCTGCTTTTCAAATAAATAAAATAAATCTTAAAAAACAACAAAAAAAAAGCATGGGTGATGGGGCTGCCTCTTCTCTCTTATTTCCATTGATCCACACTCGCTGTCTTCTGCACCTCCTGGAGGCACTCCCACTCACCACCATGGCATAAACGGAAACCTCAATGAGAGGCCATGTTCCCACATCCAAGAATCAGGGGCAAAAAGAAAAAAAAAATCATCACATCACAGGAGCCTGATGACATTTTGTCCTCTCTGCTTTTTTATTACAGACCTTGTTTAATGCTTGCAACAAACCCCACACCCTATCTCTCCAAATCTTCAACCAACTCCAGGGAAGCCTAAAGGGACCCATGACAACCCAGGAAGACACTGGCAATGACAGGCAAGTGTTTGGCCTTGGGGGAGGGGTGGGGTGTTGGGAATAAAGCCTCTGCCCCAGGCTGCTCAGAGAAATTTCACTTAGCAACAAGAGCCTAGGAACAGAACTGAAGGGAGTGAGCTCTGAGGCATCTCCTTCCTCCCTCTCTCTCCATACCCATTGCACTCTCACCACCAGGCTGAGTCTGCAGATAGAGCAAGGGCACTGCCTGCCTTCACCATCCCGGCCCAGGGGCTACCCCCAAGCCAGCCCTATAAGTCACACAGGCAGTTGGCCGTCTCCCTCCAGTCACCTTTTTCTTCCCAGTCCACAGCTGCAGAGCGATCCACCCCCTGGCTCAGTTCCCTAGGGGAGTGTTACCCTCACCGAGGTGTCCTGGAAGCTAGGGTCCCAGAAAGGAGCATAGTCCTGAGGCTGCAGGTTGCTGGCCTAGAGATGATGCTCCGGTGGCGACAGGTGCTGCTCCTTAAGGGTACATCCAGGAGGTGCCACTTGCGGGACTGAGAGGTTGTTCAGACCCTGGGGAGGTGGCCGCTGGTGGGAGGAGGAAGAACTTCAGAAGGTGGTGGTTCCGGTGAGCGGGATGGGCTTGCGGTTGGGTTCTGGCTGTGCCGGCTCCTGCTGGCAGGGCAGCGGCGGGCAGATGCACCCTGCCCCACCTCTGCTCTTGAGAGCCGTGGCGTAGTAGTCCAGGGGCTCCTCCTCAGCGCCGCCGGCGGCATCCAGGAGGCAGCAGCGCAGGCAGAGGACCCGCTGGAAGGAGCGGCGGAAGTTGTCGGAGAGGAAGCCGTAGAGAATGGGGTTGGCGCAGCTGTTGGCGTAGCTGAGGATGAGCGACACGTGGTTGACGGTGGCATCGAGGCTGCTCACGAACAGGTTCAGCAGCTGCACCACGTAGAAAGGCATCCAGCAGAGCACGAAGACGGCCACCACCATGAGCACTAGCCTGGTGATCTTCTTTTCCGAGCGCCTGCGCTGCTGCCAGCCGGCGCGCAGGGCCACAGCGCGCATCTTGCCCACGATGAGCAGGTAGCAGAGGCCGATGGCCAGCACCGGCAGCAAGAAGCCCAGCAGGAAGGTGTAGACCACGAAGACCGCTGACCAGGCTGGGTGCGGCCAGTGCAGGTTGCAGGCCACAGAGCGGCCGCCGCGCACGGGCCTGGTGTCGGCGAAGATGGCAATGGGCAGCGTGACCAGCAGGGCGGCCAGCCAAACGCCCGCGTTGACCAGCTTGGCCACGCGGGGCCGCCGGTAGGTGGCGGCGCGCAGCGGGTGCACCACGGCCACGTAGCGGTCCACGCTGAGCACGGTGAGGCAGAAGACGCTGGTGAACATGTTGAGGCCGTCCACGCTGAGCACCGCCCGGCATAGCGCCGCGCCGAAGGGCCAATGGCGCAGGGCGGCCGACGACGCCACGAAGGGCACGCTGAGCATGAACAGCTCATCGGCCACGGCCAGGTTGAGCAGGTAGATGTTGGTGGCCGTCTTCATCTTGGCGTAGCGGAGGATCACGAAGATGACCAGCGCGTTGCCCACCAGGCCCACCAGGCACACCAGCGCGTAGATGCATTGGATGGCGATGGTGCCCACCGGCCCGGCGCCGTCGGGCCCCACCGCCCCCTCCTCCTCGAGTGGGGCGCGGCTGCCGTTGGCCGGGGACGGCCAGGCCGTCTCCAGCACTTCCTCGGCCCCAGGGGGCAGCGTCGGGGGCGCGCTCATGCTTAGGGTAGCCTGCCCTGGCGGGCGGCTAGCGGCGCAGCAAGCGCTGGCGGCGGGGTCTGGGTCTCTCGCGCACACGCGCGACTCCGCCTGCACAGCAGCGGTTGGCACCGCCCGGGTCTCCCACCGATCCCCTCCGCACCCCGGGGCGCTCTCTGGTCCCGCCCCGTTTTCCCACCGGTTCGCCGCTCCCCCGCCTCCCAGGTCTCCAGCCTTGCCCTCCCGGATCCCGGCCAACCTCCTAGTCTCGGATGCTGTCTTCCCCAGCCCTCGGCGGTGCGCTGGGCTGCGGTGCGCTGGGCTGCGATGCGCTCCTGGACCTGGCGCCGCGGAGCTGGCTGGCGTGGGTAACGAGGCGCGCGGGATCGGAACGGCATCATCCCGGGTGCGCGCCGCTCTTGCTCCGCGCTTGACACCCCACCCCCGCCCCCGCAGTTGTCGCGGCCACGGATCCAGTCCTGAAGTCGGCTTTATAGAGAGGCGGGACCTGAGATTTCCTTGGCGAACTCCGGATCTGGGCTGGCGGGGAGGGGGTCCCAATTTCTCCTCCGCCTCCTCTCTCTTCCCAGCCGCCGACCGCTGCGGACCCTTGAACTTTTCCGTGAGCGCTGTGTGCGGTGGAGGTGTGGCGGGCGCAGGGGCTGGGGATGCACACGCAGTGGCACAGACCCCCAAACCACAACAATTCTCTGCCCGCCTGGCGCTGCTCAGTGCGGCACAGGTGGCAGGTGTCGGATCCAGGGGACAGGAGTGCCTCACCTCTGACCCAACGCCTCCTCGGAGGGCTCCGGTTGTCGGGAAGAGTTGGGGTTTTGACCCGGGCCACCTCGCTCCCAGACTTACAGCGTGAGCTCCCTGGATCCCTTCATCACCAGGAAACCAGCAAGTGGTCACAGCCCCAGCCCTTGGGCTACACATGGCGCTGAACTGGGAACAGTGGGGGTTTGCCTTGTAGGATTATTCTCAAAGCAACCCTTTAACCCTGACTGGCCAAGAATCCCACCTCTGAGCCCTGCTCAGCTCCAGAAGGCCTTTGGAGGGTCTGGAAGTGACCTCCCCACCCCCAAGCTCACTTGGAGGGGGTGTCCCAGGTCCCACTCTGGAGGCTGGGGAGGGCGCCAGGATGCTGGAGGCCCAGCGGGAGGAGGTCTTTCTCTGGAGCTGAAGGCTTGGGATGGGGGTCACAGGTGAGCCTGGCACCATGCCCCACCATGGTTGGCCCCAACCCCTGTCCGCAGGTTCTGACACCCAGATGGATTCGTTGAAAGCATCCTCCTCCTTGATATTCGCTCCTTACATTGGTCTATCCTTTACTAGGCTTCCATTCATGGGACCCATCCCCAGGAAGGGGAAAGTGATGGCACTTTGCATTAGAGGTCTAGGTGTTTCAGGGGAAGGAGACTCAGGGGGCCTCGGATTTGGGTGGGAGGAGGAGACGAGGGACTTTTGAACTCTGGACTCTGCCGAAGACCCTTCGACAACAGGTGCAGATGCCGGTGGCTGTCCCATCTCCAGGGGCCCCTTCCCTCTGATACCCTCTTAGCCCCTGGGGAGCTCAACCCTTCCTTTTCTGCCTATTTTCCCCCCTGTTTCTGTTCCCACTGTGTCCTCAGCCTGCATCCCAGTCACCCCATGCATTCCTGTACCCCACCTAAAAGCAAAGAGAGCTGGCTCTTAGTAAGGTACGGAGGCATTCCTGTCTTATGTGGTTGTTGGAGACACTCGGTAAGCAGGTCATGTTCATGAACTTGGAGGATATAATATTGTGAACAGCCTAACCCAGGATCCCTGGAGTCCTGGGGGACGTGGGGGTCATGGAGTTGGAGCATTTCTTCATTCATTCATTTAGTCCACAAGTAGTAATGGAAAATACCAGTCCATGCCAAGTATGGCCATGGGGCAGTATGCAAAGGATTTCACTAGCTACCTCATTGCGAGATGATGGCCTATTGTGTCCAGGGCTGCCGGGACCCTGTAACTGTCACCATCATCCTAGCAGGCAGACAAATATCAAAGGGTGTGGGATCATGGAGGAGAGGTATGTCTTGTATGTCTTCCATACAAGGCTTTGCAGAGTAGCTAACAAAGAGTGAGGGATGGCCGTGGCAGTGAGAGCAGAGGCGGCCTCCAGAGGACGAAGATACCTGGGGGAGCGGAGAGAGCATGGTGTGCCTGGTGGGCAGTTAGGACTGCAGAGTGGGGTCCCTTGCGTGCCTAGTGGAGCCCTAAGGTCCCTTCCCAAGGCAGCAGAGAAGCAAGGGGGTGTGGATGAGTCAGGTGTCAGAGTCAGAACTGGAACCTGTCTGGTTTCCTGGCTACCAACACAGCACAGCGGAAGGTCCAGGGCTGTGAGGTCAGCACAAGGAAGTTTGGTGACTGTTGCAGCAACCACGCAGGCAGGAGTTGCATGCTGGTGCCAAATTTGCCGCTGCAGGGGGCATTCCAGGCGCAGACCCCCTGGAGGCAGGGCAGGCAGTGTCCTGGGGAGGCAGGCGACCTTGAGTGCCTTCAAATCCCAGCTCCACCTCCTGCCAAGTGCGCACAGCCTCAAGTCTTTCCCTGGCCTGGTTTTCAGCCCCTCCCCCTGGGAGGGGGGAAGCAAAGTGGGTGTGGTGCGGACAACCCTCCGCAGGCCCAGGGGAATTCTGCAGACCGGAGCTCCCCTGGCAGACAAGGTCAGGGAGATGCAGCTACTCCTGCAAACAGCAGCATCTAAGAGGAGGCTTGGCCCTGGGCAGCGATGCCAGCAGCCCTCACGGCCACATTTTTTTCCCCTTCTATCTGCTTGTTCACTTGCCCAGATGGCTGCAATTGCCCCAGGCTGGGTCAGGTTAAAGCTGAGAGCCTGGAGCTTCATCCAGGTCTTCCACCTGGGTGCAGGGGCCCAAGGACTTGGGCTATTTTCCGTTACTTTCCCAGGCACATTAGCAGGTAGCTGGATTGGAAGTGGAACAGCTGGGACTTGAACCAGCGCCCACATGGGATGCCAATATCACAGGCAGTTGTTTAACGCGCTGTGCCAGCCCCACCTCATAGCCACTTCTGCTGCTTGCCAGGACAGAAAAATCCTCTGAAGTGCTTTCAGCAGCTTGGCTGGTTTGGTACCAGGTCTGCAACCAAATGCATCAAAAACACAATTTCCTGGGGTTAAGAATGCGGCATTGTTAGAAGTAATGTATGCGGTTGCCCTTGTTGTTGGCAAAGCATCTACAGCTTCCCACCTGAGCAGCATTGGGGTCCCAGGTGGCATCAGGGACCACTTCCTCCAGATCCAAGCCTCGCACTAACCAGAAGGACATGACCTTCCTGGAGATCTTGGTTCAGGTCGACTCATCCCTCGTCTTGGTATCCGAGATCCATAACGCCCCCAATTCTAAAACCTTCTGAGTGCCAACACGATGCCATAGAGACAGATTCTGCACCATGAAACTTTGCTTCATTCTCTAGGGTGAGCAGGTGCTTGGTGAGCACCGTGCCAGGGGTGCCTCTCCCAGACCTGTGG
The DNA here is from genome assembly GCF_964237555.1 of Oryctolagus cuniculus. Classification (NCBI taxonomy): domain Eukaryota; kingdom Metazoa; phylum Chordata; class Mammalia; order Lagomorpha; family Leporidae; genus Oryctolagus; species Oryctolagus cuniculus. The sequence goes on along the minus strand of NC_091442.1, from coordinate 47,329,658 downwards.
CTTTCTCACGCTCACTTTTCATTTGTCTCATGATTTTAGGTTCAATTTCTTTCGAGGAAAGCATTTAATAAACACAGCTTGAGTAGCCCTTATCCAAAATGCTGGGATCAGAAATGTTACAGATTCCCTGTCTTTTCCAGATTCCACAATACTCACCCATGCACACTGAGGTACCTTGGGGATGGGGCTTGATTCTCAAGATGGAATTCACTTGCGCTTCATATACAACTTATACACAGAGCCCGAAGGTCGTTTTTTTTTATACCATGCACCTGCTCAGCCTCCAGAGAATGGGAGCTGTGGCCCATTGGGGCAAAGGAGAGCACCACTGAGGACTGCTCTAGGGGGGTTGTTTCCAGACCTTCTCGTGGGCTGGAAGAGAGAAAGCAGAGTTTTCAGTCTGGACCTGCTGCTTCCCAGGGCCAAGAGCTCAGTGGCCTCCTTAGAGCAATGGCCCCAGGGCCTCACCCAATGGGGTGAGGTCCTGGGCCAGCACATCATCATCACTTACCTGTCACAAGTGTAGCTCCTCGGGTCCACCCAGGTCAGCCTCAGTGAGAACCTCTGAGGTGGGGCAATCCCTCTGTGTGCCGGCTAACCCTTGGGGGCACCCTGATGACCTTTTGAGCCTTTTGAGCCTGGCTCACTTTCTTTTTTAACTTTTATTTAATAAATATAAATTTCCAAAGTACAGCTTTTGGATTACAGTGGCTCCCCCCACCCCATAACTTCCATCCCACCCACAACCCTCCCATCTCCCACTCCCTCTCCCATTCCATTCACATTAAGATTCTTTTTTTTTTTTTTTTTTTTTTTTTTGACAGGCAGAGTGGACGGTGAGAGAGAGAGAGAGACAGAGAGAAAGGTCTTCCTTTTGCCGTTGGTTCACCCTCCAATGGCCGCCGCAGCCAGCGCGCTGCGGCTGGTGCATTGCGCTGATTCGAAGCCAGGAGTCAGGTGCTTATCCTGGTCTCCCATGGGGTACAGGGCCCAAGCACTTGGGCCATCCTCCACTGCACTCCCGGGCCATAGCAGAAAGCTGGCCTGGAAGAGGGGCAACCGGGACAGAATCCGGCACCCCGACCGGAACTAGAACCCGGTGTGCCGGCGCCGGAAGGCGGAGGATTAGCCTATTGAGCCGCGGCACCGGCCTAAGATTCATTTTCAATTATCTTTACATAAAGAAAATCAATTTAGTATATATTAAGTAAAGATTTCAACAGTTTGCACCCACACAGAAACACAAAGTGTAAAGTACTGTTTGAGTACCAGTTATAGCATTAATTCACATTGCACAACACATTAAGGAAAGAGATCCTACATGGGGAATAAGTGCACAGTGACTCCTGTTGTTGATTTAACAATTGACACTCTTGTTTATGGTGTCAGTAATCACCCTAGGCTCTTGTCACGAGTTGCCAAGGCTATGGAAGCCTTTTGAGTTCGCCAACTCTGATCTTATTTAGACAAGGTCATAATTAGCAGGGAGCAGGACTTGAACTGGTGCCCATGTGGGATGCCGGGGCTTCAGGCCCAGGCTTTAACCCACCAAGACACAGTGCTGGCCCCTACTGGAGGTTTAAAAATCCAGGTGTACCTCACATTGCATTTCTACGGCATTGATAACCCGTGGGGTATTGCTGTTAGGACAACAATGCCACCAGGCTCATAAACAGCATTACTGCTGTGCTGGTCCTGTGTTGCCGTCACTGTGGCCTACAGACCCAGGGTACCCTTTCAACTTAGATTTAAGAAAATATTTCAGTCAACTCTTTAGCACATCCCAGTGCTCCGTGGGCCCATGTAGCTATGGCTACCACGCTGGACAGTGCAGATTCTAGAACATTGCTACCGCGATGGAAAGTGAGCACCTCCAGGTAAGAGTAGACTCTTTAGGGCCGGCGCTGTGGCACAGTGGGTAAAGCCACAGCTTGTGTGTGACACAGGAACCCCATAGGGGCGCCAGCTCTAGTCCTGGCTGCTCCACTTCCAGTCCAGCTCCCTGCTAATGGCCTGGGAAAAGCAGCAGAAGATGGTCCAAGTGCTTGAGCCCCTGCCACCCACGTGGGAGACCTGGAAGAAGCTCCTGGCTCCTGACTCCCGGCTCCTGGCTTCAGCTTGGCTCAGCCCTGGCCATTTTGGCCATTTGGGGAGTGAACCAGTGGATGGAAGACCTCTCTCTCTGGCTCTACTTCTCTCTGTAACTCTATCTTTCAAATACATAAAATAAATCTTAAAAAAAGAAATAGTAAGAGCCAATGAAGCAGCCAGCTCAGCCACTGCCACTGAACGTTTTGTACCAATGATCAACACGCTGGTTTATTGTCTTTATTTTCTGTGACTTGCAACCAAAAATATTCTGATTCATTGTCCCTGGGAAAATTACTAACCTGTGTGAGCCTTGTTTTGTTTTTTAATTTCTTTTTTAAAAAAAGATTTCTTTTTTTTTTAAAAATATTTATTTAATCAAAAGGCAGAACAAGGGAGAGAGAGAGATCTTTTATTTGTTGGTTCATTCCCCAGGTACATGTGACAGGCAAGGCTGGGTTAGGCCAAAGCCAAGAACCAGGAACTCCATCTGGGTCTCGCCTATGGGTGCCAAGGACCCAAGTACTTGGGCCTGCTTTGACTGCCTTCCCAGGTGCATTAGCAAGGAGCTGGATCTGAACTGGCCCTCTGATATGGGATGCTGGTGCTGCAAGCAGCCAAACAGGCCCAAAGGCAAGATTCCTTATCTCGTCAAGTGAGATAATATGAGAATAGCAATAGCAAAACTGAGTCACACTCCGCGTTAAACCCTGTTCAAAGCATACAGAGCGTTCTTTGCATAGGATCGTCAACCTCAGACATTCTTAAACTGACAGTCATTGTCACCACGGGAACCAAGCAACGGATCGTGACGTCACGCTCAGAGTCTTTCCTGTTCTCCCAACGCAGCAGGAGGAAAATCGCAGGAGCATTTGGAAAATGGTTTTGTCCCCAGTCTGATGTTGGATGTTCAAATCCTTTCATAACTGGAGGATGCGGGAATCGATGGAGAGAAAACACCACTTCTCCAGGGTTCAGGGCGTAGCATGTATACTTTTTTTTTTTTTTTTTTTTTTTGGACAGGCAGAGTTAGACAGAGACAGAGAGAGACAGAGAGAAAGGTCTTCTTTTTTTCCGTTGGTTCACCCCCCCAAATGGCCACTATGGCCAGCGCGCTGCACTGATCTGAAGCCAGGAGCCAGGTGCTTCCTCCTGGTCTCCCATGTGGGTACAGGGCCTAAGGACCTGGGCCATTCTCCACTGCCTTCCCGGGCCACAGCAGAGAGCTGGACCGGAAGAGGAGCAACCGGAACAGAATCCGGCACCCCAACCGGGACTAGAACCCGGTGTGCTGGCGCCGCAGGCAGAGGATTAGCCTAATGAGCTATGGTGCTGGCCAGCGCATATACTTAAAAACAAACTGAATAAATACTCCCGCCAGTCTATTTGGAAGCTAAAAGGGCTCCTTTATAAGAATGCTCTAGATGGTGTTTAACAACGAGGATTGTACACATCTTGCCTCTCTCTCGCCACCTCCCTTTCTTTTCTGCATAGTTTGAGTAGCTCAGTGAGTAATCTATTTCTTAACTCCCTGTCAGGAGCTCTGAAGGCTTGAGGGTGCTCTAACAACAGGACACAGCAGGCAACAGGAGGAGCAATTCCTCCTGGCCCCCTGGTTCCCCCTCCATGGCTCCTGAAGGTGACGAGGCTGTGGATCCTGGGAGATGCTGCACACAAGGTGGGTTTGCATGACAGGTGAGCAGCCCTGAGTCTAAGAGAGTTCAGTCCTACTAGGCTGATGGCAACTCAGCCCACACTGCATGCCACAGGGAGATTCTAGCTTTATCCTGACCAGAAAGCAGACCTTGCCTCTGCACCAGGGACATTTTCTGTTGCCAAAGGTTGTTGCCACATAGATGTTGTTGGAGAGAGAACTCTGTTAGAGCCTCCGCCCCTAAGCCCTGCGGAAATGGGAGAGACAGGAAGATCTGTTCCCCAGCAGCCCGATGTGGAGCAGGAAACTCCACAGTCCTGCTGGCTTCCACCACTCGCCTTCCCTGTTCTAGCTTGGGCGGACTGATTGCTGTGTTTGCGTTCAGCTCCATGCTACCCCTAACCCCCAAGTATCACCTCTTGGTGTCCTATCACCTTCTAAATAAATTAGTATCACTGGTTGCACAGCTTGGATCCAATGTCTGGGCCTGGTTCTGTTGTTTGTGATGGCCAGAGAGCCAGCTCATTTGATACAAACACTTTGTCCCCTCTCCGTGGGCAAAGGAGAGAGATCCAGTAAAGATGCATTCAACAAGCGTTTATTGGATAATGGGTGCATAAATCCCTAGTAGTAGTAGTCTCTTTAGAAATCATTTTTTTAAAGAATTATTTATTTATTTATTTATTTGAAAGGCAGAGTAACCAAGAGAGGGAGGGAGAGAGAGAGAGAGAGAGCGAGAGAGCGAGCGAGCTATTCCATCTGCTGGTTTACTTCCCAAATGGCCTCCACAGTTAGGTCTGAGCTACCCTGGAACCAGGAACTTGGAACTCTGTCTGAGTCTCCCCCTTGGATGCAGGGGCCTAAGCACTTGGGCCATCTTCCACTTACTTCCCTGCAGCGTTAACAGGAAGCCGGGGCAGAAGCGGAGCAGCCAGAACAGGTGTCAGTGGATGCTGGCGTTGCAAGCAGTGGCTTAACCTAACTGCACCATGACGCCGGCCCCCTTTAAAAATTGGATAAATCATTTTTTTTAAAAAGCCGTTAATGCTCAAATAACTTGCTCAGAAAACAGTCACTATAATAAAGTCATTTAATTGTACATCTGCGTGTTCTGAATATTGGACAGCATGATTGTGCCTGGTGCTGGGTGTATTGTGAGCAATGTTGGACAGCTCCTTTTAATTGCTAATGATTGGCTGGGTTTGTGTTCCTTAGAAAGTGCCAGAATCATGTGTATCTTCCCTGAAATGTGCTGTTTATGTAAATCCTACTAAAAAAAAAAAAAAAAAAAAAAGAGGAGTGAAGCAATTGCAAAATCTATCCAGCAGCCAGAGAAAGGGCTGCCCAAAGGAAAGCAACAAGCGATAATCGTTGGTGGAAAATTGTGACATTCTGGTCAGCTAAGTGTCTCAATAAGGGCCTCAGGGGGACGTATAATAGCCACAGGTCTCTGCCTGCTTTGCTCCTCTCAATGCAATGGAGAAGACACAACTGTCAAGCTGGCAGTCTCTTCAGGATCTCCTCTCTCTCTCTCTCTTTCTCTCTCTGCGATCTTCACAAAGTGACTCCACACAGGATGAGGCTTCATGGATTTATTTGCATCTGAGTTAAATCTCCCAATGAAACGAGGAGCGAGGACAGACCCAAGTCTGATGAAGACAAAGCAGAGGGTAGGAGGTGGGGGGCGGGCAGCTGGGGATGCTGGATCAGAGTGAGTCCTGGCATTTGGGGCTGTGTGGAATGGGGCTTATTTCCTCTGACCTTGGAGTGACTTTTCCTCATCCGGCTCCCTGCCCTGGATCCCATAGCTGGAAAGTGATGCTGCCTGTACCTGCCACCACCAGTCTAGCCCATCCTCAGCTCAGGGATGGAATATCCTCATCTTCTACCACACATCGGGCACCAAGTATGCCTTCTTCCACATTCACAGAACCAAATTCTGGCTTTGTATCTGCACCCAAGCCCCCAGCCCACCCTGGAGTCCCCATCACCCCCTGACCCTGGGTGATGTACCGGGGCTCCTCAGGCAGTGGCTCTCTTTCTTGTAACCCCTCTGTCTTTCCTGGGCTGAGGTCCTCGGCTGTTAGTTCATTCATTCATTCATTCATTCGGGGTTCTCTAAGTCCCGGACATTGCATGAAGCATGTGGAGACAGACAGGAGAGAAATAAAAAACCTGGCTTCTTTCCTCGTAACCTAGTGTGAGAGAGCCGACAGGCAGGTAGATAAAGCATCCTCCCCCAGCAGTGAGAGCCACACTACAGCCTGATCAGCGATGCAGGGAGCAGGGACGAGGCGCTTCCTTCGGCGTGGAGCCTGGGGCAGACTTCACAGTGAGAGAGAACTTGGGAAGCTTCTCACACTTCTCTTCTAGATCAGTGAGGAGCACGAGGGATGGCGCCACCTGGATTGGGAGGGCAGAGACCCCAGGACTCAGGAGCTCTGTGAGGCTGGAGCAGGGGGCTCTTCTCCTGCCTGTTCAATTTCTCCTGGAATCTTCTAGAACATTCTTCCTCATCTCTTTGGCAATGAGTTAGCCTCTAGGTGGTTGCCTGGGTAGGGGGACTGACCAACAAAATAGGACCAAAGCCATGGAGATCTGGTCATGCCTCGGAATCTGCTGGGGATTGGTTCTAGGATACCCCCCACCCACATCTCGCCCTACCCCCAACCCGATACCAAAATCTGTGCCTGCTCAATCCCTGGTGTAAAATTGTGTGGCACTGGCATAGAACCTATGCACATTGCCTCCTACACTTCAAATCGTCTTCACATTACTTACAATACCAACCTCCACGTAAAGAGCTGTTGCACTGTATTGCCTATGGAATAATGACCAGAAAAGATAGGTTTTTTTTTTTTTTTTTAAGATTTCTTAAGGCATTTGAGAGGCAGAGTCACAAAGAGAGAGGGAGAGACAGAGAGAAAGGTCTTCCATCCACTGGTTCACTCCCCAAATGGCCGTGACAGCCAGAGCTGAGCGGATACGAAGCCAGGAGCCAGGAGCTTCTTACAGGTCTCCCACATGGGTGCAAAGGCCCAAGCACTTGGTTCATCTTCTACTGCTTTCCCAGGCTGTGGCAGAGGGCTGGATTGGAAAAGGAGCAGCTGGGACTAGAAACAGTGCTCATATGGGATGCCGGTAGTGCAGGTGGAGGCTTTACCTACTACGCCACTGCAACGGCCCTGGAAAGATAGCTTTAAATCTACAGTACACAATTCAAAAAAAAAAAAAGATTATTTATTTATTTGAAAGGCAGAGTTACAGAGAGGGAGAGGGAGAGGGAGAGGGAAGGGAGAGGGAGAGGAAGAGGGGGAGAAAGAGAGAGAGAGAGAGAGAGAGAGGTCTTCCATCTGCTGGTTCACTCCCCAAATGGCTGCAATGCCGGAGCTACTCCCATCTAAAGCCAGGAACCTGGAACTTCCTTCAGGTCTCCCACCCAGGTGCAGAGGCCCAAGGACTTGGGCCATCTTTCACTGCTTTCCCAGGCCATAGCAGAGAGCTGGATCAGAAGTGGAGGAGCCGGGACTGGAACCGGCACCCATATGGGATGCCGAAACTGCAGGCGGTGGCTTTAACCTGCTGCACCACAGCGGTGGCCCCAAGACAGAATTTTTTAAAAATACCTTTGATCCATATCTGGTCAAATCTGGGAACAGGGATGGATGATAGTACACACATGGATGGGGGTAGAAACTTAGTTCATGGGATCACTGATGGGAACATTTACACTTTTGCATCCTTTATTCTTGGAAGCTCTTGTTTTGCCAGTCCCTGGACTACGTGGCCCGGGCCTGTTGAGACACTAAATGCCCTTCTTTTCCTGCCTTGCTAAGCGTCTCGGCAGGGATAGGGAGATGCTATCATCTCTGGTAATGTTAGCATCATGTCCCACCATGTGCAGATCTGGACAATGCTTGGCAGATGTGAAATACGAAATCCATGAGATAATGGTTATTATCTGTAGGATCTTCCTCTGCAAACATAGTTTCTGAGATAACGGACTCAGATCCCAGGAGCCTCATCACAATGAGCTGGGACTCAATGCATAAACAATACAAGATCCTCCCGATTGGCCTGAAGCGCCATGGGGGTAAAGTCAGGACCTCAGATCTCTGCCAGGGGTGGTGAACGCACTGGGGGTTCCTTGCAAACAATGGCTGGGGACCCAGGAACAAATGCTCCCCAAGAGCTGGCTGCTGGGCTCAGACACCCTGTTTTCACCTTAAAGGGCCCCAGCGGAGACTGGCACCAGCTACCCATGATGTCTGTCAAGTGTGTGTCTTGTCTTGTCTTGTGTTTTGAGCCTTGTCTGCCACAATCCTGCCTGTTGTTAGAAACGATGCTGTTTCTCAGCAATAGCTCCCTTATCCCTTGCACATTTGGGGGGGGCAGGGGATGCTGGTGCTGCAGATTCCTTATGAATGACGTTTCCATGGGGTTAAGGAATGGAGGGGACTTGGAAAGGCAGAGCTCACACCCAGGAGGAGAGAGGATGCGGCCACCAGCGGCACACAGCTCTCATGATGCCTCCACCCGCACCACCACCCAGGGCAAAGCTGACAGCGTGCTTCATTCTCGTGTGTTTTCTAAACTCTACCTGCAGCTCCCTCTTCCCTTTAAAAACCCTTTTTGCTGACCTGTTGGGCAGGAAAGAACCCATCTTTGGATTAAGTGATCATTCTTTCTGCAAGACTGCTGGTTTCCGGACAGAAACACCTTCCTCGCACCAGCTCTGGTGAATGGGCTGTCCAGCAGTGAGCACAAGAGCCTGGCTATTTGGTCTAGTAACAGGCTGACTATAAAGTTGACATCTTTTTTTTCCCCATGAGAGACTTGGTGTCTAGAGGCCAGCATTGTGGTGTAGCAGGAAGACAGTTGCATGTAGTCACCACTGCAGCCGAGTCCCCGTCTTGAGCGCCTCTGGTGTGGATGTCACCTCTCGCTGAGGTTATGGCTCCTCTGTGTCCACCGTGATGATTGCCAGTCAACTCCATGTGAAAGGTGAGCTCACAAAATTAAGGGCATGGTGCATGGGTCAGGCCAGCCCCAGAAGCCCACAAGACTCAGAATGCAGGATTTTTGGAAGAACACACTCACCTGCTCTCCTGGAATGTTCAAGGAAGGTGACACAGGAGCTGTGGAACCAACCAGAATCCTGCATGCAGGCTGGTTATGCACCAACCCACCTCAACGTCAGTGTCTATCGCCGTCCTCAGTCCTATGAGGAGTCAGGGATTTGAGTGGCAGCTTCCCTACTCTTACACCTTGCAAAAACACTTACCTATCACCTCGGTGTTGATGGGAGGCTTGCTCTTTGAGTGGGAGAACCTAGGTGTTATTTGGGGTTCTACAATGTCGTGATGTCTGTGTAAGGGAAATGACTATTTGCAGAGGCTGTGAAGCCAAAATTCCCTGCAGGTACTGAGGAACAACTGTAGACATACATGTATGCATATCTGTGTGTGTGCATGTGCCTGGATACTTGTACACATGTATGTGTCCCACTACAAGCAACACTAGAAACCTGCACGGGCGCTGGTTCGAGTCCCAGCTGTTCCACTTCCAATCGAGCTCCCTGCTGTGGCCTGGGAAAGCAGCAGGGGATGGCCCAAGTGCTTGGGACCCTGCACCCATGTGGGAGACCCGGAAGAAGCTCCTGATTCCTGGTACTGGCCTAGCCCAGCCCAGCCCAGACCACTGGAGATATTTTGGGGGACAGTGAATGAGCGGATGGAAGAGTTCTCTCTTTCTGCTCTCTCCTTCCTTCTGTCTGTAACTCTGCCTTTCAAACAAATAAGTCTTGCATTGATAATGTATGCATGGATTTTAAAATATTTTTGCACCCCAAAATACTTGTCTCCTATTTCCATTTTCCATGAACTTTTTGAAGTACACCTGCTCATGAACAACCCTTGATACTGTGCATGGGACAGAATAAATGCACTGCCTGTTGTGGGACAGAATAAACGCACTGTTACTACCGCAGTCAGGACGGTGCATTCATGAAGACACTGCTCTTACTGACACACTACGGGTGGGACGGAGTTAACTGAGAGGGGGTGTGGGGATGGACAGGTGAATCCAGGCCCCGAGAGATGAGGGACAGTGGATCTAGGGGGGAAACCAGCTGTTTCTGATGGGGCTTCCCTCAGCCCAACTGCTCTCCCACTCGGGAGAGCACAGGGCTGGCCACAGGATTGGACTGGATGTGGGTGCAGGGTGGGTGGGTGGGGTCCCGGAGCCAGAATCTGAGTGTCTGATTCTGTTGTGTCACTGCAGGGTCCACGTAGAAAAGCTCAAAAGTGAGTGTTCCTAGCACAAGCCTTTGTGTATAGCAGCTTCTCTTTCCAAAGATGTGCTCAGGTGCAATATGCCGCCTTCAAGAATCCGGTATGAAACGCCAGATGCCTTCTTGTCCATCACCCATGGTCTCAGGGGGCGGGTGGTGTCCAGGCCTTTTGCAGATTTACATGAACCCTGGTTTTCTGTTCTTACTTTTGACTCTGACCCCTAAGATAACATTGTCAAAATAAACAGTTTGTACTTAGGGATTGTCGAAATGAAAAACACATGGAGGCAAGTTTTTTTTTTTTTTTTTTAATTTATTTATTTGACAGGTAGGGTTACAGAGAGTGAGAGAGAGAGAAAGGTCTTCCTTCCATTGGTTCACCCCCCAAATGACCACTGTGGCCGGCGCCACGCCAATCCGAAGCCAGGAGCCAAGCACTTCCTCCTGGTCTCCCATGTGGGTGCAGAGCCCAAGCACCTGGGCCATCCTCCACTGCCCTCCCAGGCCACAGCAGAGAGCTGGACTGGAAGAGGAGCAACCAGGACTAGAACCCAGTGCCCATATGGGATGCCGGTGCCACAGGTGGAGGATTAGCCAAGTAAGCCATGGCGCCGGGCCCATGGAGGCAAGTTTTTAAGACTCGTTGGACCAGGGACCGGCATCCTATATGGGCACTGGTTCATGTCCTGGCTGCTCCACTTCTGATCCAGATTCCTGCCAATGGCCTGGGAAAGCAGTAGAGGATGGCCCAAGTCCTTGGGCTCCTGAACCCACACAGGAGACCCAGAAGAAGCTCCTGGCTCCTGGCTTCAGATCAGCCCAGCTCCGGATGTTGTAGCCATTTGGGGAGTGAACCAGCAGATGGAAGATTTCTCTCTCTGTGTGTCTGTAACTTTGCCTCTCAAATAAATAAAATTAAAAAAAAGAATTCTTGGTCAGTGAGCACCAAAGCACTTTTACCTACAAGTCTGTATCACAGACTGCTGTCAGGAAAGCCCGCAGCCAGCTCACGGGACAGGGCGCACTGTTGCTGGCAGCCGCTTAGAAGGCACAAGAGTACCCACCCTGCAGAGGGAGTGTGCTTCCTCCATACAGCTCCTGATCTGTGTGAAGGTTGTGGGGGCAGAGGGGGAGCAGGTGCTCATTGGAATGCACCTGCTTAGTCCTAGATGGCGAGGGATGGTCTGAGCATTTGCGCTGACAGCCACTGAGTGGCACTCCCGGATGACGGCTGAGCCTTGAGCCTCCGGGCGCTCTGTGTGTGTGTGAAGGAGACAGGTGGGGGCAGTTAGCTCACAGGTAGCAGGCACTGAAGACCCAGCAGAGACACCTACACTAGAGGGCTGCCCTCTTTCCATGGTGACTGCATGCACAGAAGTGTGTCTGTACCTCTGCTCCAAGCCCCCTACGTCAAGCTGAGGCTGGTTCCCTCCCGAGCCTGCATCCTACCGCTGAGCTCTCTCCTCTTCCCCCACCACCCCTCTGCCCTCAAGACTCTTCCCCAATCCTCAGTGAACAAGAATCCCAGCTTCCCAGGCTGATTCTGAGAGCCCAGGCCTCCAGCCCTGCTCCTCGAGACCAGAGTGGCAAGTGGCATTCCTGCCAGGGAGTGCGTGGGCGAGAGCACCAGACACGGGGGTGAGAATGGGGTCCACCCGCCAGCCTTGTGGGGTTACCAGGGAAACTGCAGTAAACAGCCAGCAATGTCTTGAGATAAACAAACCTCTAACCTTGCTCCGGGCATGCTTAACCCTTCACATTATTTCTTGTTGGGCATCTGTATTTTTATTTATTAAATCTGACAGCTGTACCACTGAGTCTCTTTTAGGTCTGTTTTGCACTCTTCTTTTTTTTTTTTTTAAGATTTATTTGTTTACCTGAAAGGCAGAGTTAGAGAGAAAGAGAAGGAGAGACAGGGAGAGGTCTTCTATCCTCTAATCCACTCCCCAAATGGCCACAATGGCCAGAGCTGGGCCAGTACGAAGCCATGAGCCGGAAGCTTCCTCTGAATCTCCCACGTGGGTGCAGGGGCCCAAGGACTTGGTTTATCCTCCACTGCTTTCCCAGGCCACAGCAGAGAGCTGGACTGGAAGTGGAGCAGCCGGGACTCGAATTGGTGCCCATATGGGATATTGCATTGCAGGTGGTGGCCTTACCTGCTGCGCCACAGTGCTGGTCCCTGTCTTTTTTCTTTTCAAATTAAAGGAAAATAAGGTTTTAAAAAAAGAAAGAAAGGAAGGAAAAGAGGAAAAAAGTCACAGCTTCGTGTTCCCTGTGGGGTAGGGCTTCTGATGGCCCCTCCCCAGGCATAATCCCTACACAGCTGTCTCCTATGATGGCCATGGACACAGCTCATGCTAAAAACCCTCTCAAGACTACTGCTGAGGGCCGGCGCTGTGGCATAGTGGGTAAAGCCTCCACCTGCAGTGCCAGCATCCCATATGGGTGCCAGTTCCAGTCCCGGCTGCTCCACTTCCGACCCAGCTCTCTGCTATTGCCTGGGAAAGCAGTAGATGATGGCCCAAGTCCTTGGGCCCCCGCTTCTGTGTGGGAGACCTGGAAGCAGCTCCTGGCTTCAGATTGGCACAGCTCCAGCTGTTGCAGCCAATTGAGGAGTGAACCATTGGATGGAAGACCTCTCTCTCTCTCTCTCTCTCTCTCTCTCTCTCTCTGCCTCTCCTTCTCTCTGTGTGTAATTCTGACTTTGAAATAATTAAACAAATCTTAAAAAAAAAGACTACTGCTGAGGGCAGGCACCCTGGCTTAGTGGATAAAGCCTCTGCCTGTGACACCAGCATCCCAAATGGGCACCAGTTCCAGTCCCAGCTGCTCTGCTTCTGATCCGGCTCCCTGCTAATGGGCCTGGGAAAGCAGTGGAAGATGGCCCAAGTGTTTGGGCCCCTGCCACCCATGTTGGAGACCCAGGCTTGGGCCTGGTCATTGTGGCTACTTGGAGGGTGAACCAGTAGGTGGAGATCTGATGATCTCTCTCTCTCTTTTTCTTTCTGTTGCTCCCCCTCTGTAACTCCAATTTTCAAGTAAATAAATCTTAAAAAAATATTTCTGAGCAAAGACAACCGTGCCAACTGCTGATGCTCTCACGGCTGTAGAACAAGAACTTGAGCTTCAGATTCTGGCTGGAGTTGGTCTGATTCCTGCGCTGACACCTACTCGCTCCTACCTTGACCTTGAAGTCATGCTTTGCCTGCTTTGAGCTTGGGTTTCATCTTCGGCAAAATGAAGCACTTCCTTCGTGGGGTGGACTGAGAAGTCTCTGCAGAATGCTCAGCAGGGCCCCACAGAAAGTTCTGGAAAGAAGCCCAAGACTCTGGATGGGAGGCGGCGCTTGGAAGAATTTCGGCGCAGTGTAGACTGCCCACTTGTCTTTCAGGATTCCACTCGAGGGACAGGCCCTGACTCGTGCCATTCTTGGAGGCCATGGCCCTGATGGATTGTTTGCCTCTTTACTGGCTTGGGGAGCAAAAGGTCCAAGTTCAGAGTGACCACAGCTCCTGGGAAGCGCGAACCCGTCAGGTAGAATCCAGAGAGCATCTTGTTCTGTGGATAAGCTCTGGCTGATCCAGAGCCACAGGTGGGTGGCGCAAGCTCCAAGCATCCCAGCTGGGGATCAAGGGGTCTATATTTGTTCTAACCTGAGAAAGAGGGTTTTCATTTTGAACCCAAGTGAGATACTCCCCTAACTGAAATAAACCAGCACACACACACACACACACACACAGAAAGAGAGAGAGGGAAAGAGAACACTTTTTTTAGAGTATAACTGACCTTACAACGTTAAGATCACAATGCCAGATGACAATGCAAACTTATTCCATACATTCAGAGCCGAGAGAACAGCAACCGAAGGCAGTCTGGCGGTGACCCAGATGTAGGAATCTGCAGCGAGAGAACTAGAAGTGCTGTCGCCACCACACTGGATGAGCTAAAGGCAAAGTGTTCATCACAAATGAGAAGACAGAAGCTCCTAGTAGGCAAAGATAAACGACCAGAAGCAGAAACTTCATGCTTCAATTTTATTTTTTAAGCATTTTGTTGCAGTACCAAAGAATCCACGTGAACGTAAAAGAAATGCGCATACATGTGCAGGTGCATGAACCTTTCGGTCGTGCACTCACACTCAGAGCCAACACCCAAGTTACGCAACAAGCATTATAAGGACCCCAAGAGTCCTCACTGCTCTCCCTCTCCGTTTCTTTCATTTAATGCGTGAAGAATGGAAATTGTAGAACTTAGAAAAGCACCGTGTCTGGAATATCATGCTTAGTGTAGCGTTAGGATAGCACTTAGATCAATATTAAAGCCAGATAAGAACGAAAGCACGCAGTTTTATCAGAACTAAAACTATGTGTCCTTTTCAACAAAAATAAAAGGTTCTGAGACAGCAGCGGCTATGCAGGAGTCGGGCTTGCTTGAGCAGCCAAACTCTTCCCTGCCTGATTTTCCAAGAACGCTCTTCGAGCAACGGTTCCGTGGGAAGCTGCACCTGAAGCTGGTTGCCTCCCTGAACAGGGCGGATCCTGGTAGAGACAGGTGGGTAGGTGGAGATGCTTCGGATAAACGCCCTGGGCTTTTTGTGGCTGCGTGGCGGAGAGAAAGAACACAGACCTTGGCAAGCAGCGCATTGTGTATATTTTGTGCTTAGGCTTTTGTTGCTTCCATCTTTGCCGTGGGTAGCTGTGAGCCTGGCATGGCGCATTGCTCCATCAGCCTCAGTAGAATGGAAACCAAGAGACCACGTGGGTGTCTGGATTCCCTTAGCAGTGGTGCAGTGGGGCCCCTGGCTGAGCCTGGATTGGGCGCCCACTGGATCTGTGGGACTCCTGGGGGCTGCGTGGTTGCAGGCCTGTCTTTGCAAGGACAGCTTTACTGGGCTCCAGGGTCGGTGGAGGACCGGAGGGAAGAGCCTGACCCCAGTCTCAACCTGACCAAAGCCTAAAGGCACCATCTTGAGGGGTCCCTCTTGGGATGGACTCAGAGTAGGGGTGGGGGCCTGGGTAACAATGTGGGCCCCAGGACAGGCTGTGAACGTTCAGGAAGAGGCCTCTTGCCCAGGCCTCCATGGCTCCCCAGCCCCTCCAGGTTAGCAGCTTTGGCGGCATCTGCTGTGCTGGCCACACCACCCACCAGCCAATAATGAATATGGCAAAGTGCTGCCCCCACGTGGTGGGTGAGGGCAAATTGCAACAAAGGAAACCTCCTCACCCTTTGTAAAATATTTATTTATTTTTATTGAAGAGGTAGAGTGACAAAGAGAGGGAGGGAGGAAGGGAGTCGGGGGGGGGGGGAAGAAGAGATCTTTCAACTGCTTTACTCTCAAGATGGTTGCAACAGCTGGGGCTGGGCCAGGCTGAAGCCAGGCACTCCATCCTGCTGTCTCACAGGGGTGGCACGGATCCACAGACTTGGCCCATCTGCTGCTTTCCCAGGCACTTTAGCAGGGAGCTGGATCGGAAGCAGAGCAGCCAGGATTTGAGCAGGTGCTCTGATATGGGACACTGGCATTTTAAGTGGTGGCTTAACCCACTGTATCACAACACCAGCCTCCACTTTCTCTCCCTTTCTATCTCTGCGTGTTCTCCAGGCCCTGGGGAGTGTTCTGGAGATAGCCGAAAACGAAGTGCACATTTAAAACTAATTTTTGCTGGCACTGGTGTTGTGGTGTAGCAGGAAAAGCCACAGGCTGCAATGCCATCTGGATTCTGGGCAGCTCCGCTTCCAATCCAGGGAAAAGCAGCGGATGATGACCCAAGTGCTTAGATCCCTGACACCCACATGCTTTCTCTGTAACTCTTAAAATAAATAAATAAATCTTTAAAAAAGACCCACTAGGGACCAGTGCTGTGGTGTAGTGGGTAAAGCAGCCGCCTGCAGTGCCGGCATCCCATATAGGCATCAGTTCGAGTCCCGGCTGCTCCACTTCTAATCCAGCTCTCTGCTATGGCCTGGGAAAACAGTAGAAGATGGCCCAAGTCCTTGGGCCCCTGCACCTGCGTGGGAGACCCAGAGGAAGCTCTTGGCTCCTGGCTTCTGATCGGCACAGCTCCGGACATTGTGGCCAATTGGGGAGTGAACCAGCAAATGAAAGACCTCACTCTCTGCCTCTCCTTCTCTCTCTGTATAACTGTAACTTTCAAATAAATAAATAAATCTTTAAAAAATCCACTAATTTTTGCTAAAGCTTCGGAAGAGACATAAATAAAGATGGAAAGCCAAAGACTCAGGTGGACCTCCTACAGTTCAGCTCTTTTTTTTTTTTAAAGAGACTGAGAAATGCTATAGTTGAGCTGGGAACCCTCAGGGCTGGCCAAAGCTCTGAGAAATCATCCTAACTCCTCAGCTTGGGCCTTGCCTTGTATTTTTGTCTCTCGCTCAGATACATCCCTGTCTCAGGCTCACTAGTCAGTGGCAGTTGCTTCCTCTAAGCAACCCAGCACCTGCCCATCACACCCTATGCTGACACTTTCTTGAGTTCACATCCAGGCTGGAATGCCAACGCCCACTCTTCACCTGCCAACTCTTACTGATTTGACACGCCTCGGTGTCTCAGAAACGTCTGCCTCATCCTACACTGACCTGGAGCTACCTTTTGATCCTTGTGTTAGAATCTCTCAGCACTACGTTACCATGGCATTAGAATTTTGACTCAGCACTACATGAACTGTGTGATCACTCTGGCTCTGTGAAACCAGAAACCTCCCCTCTCCTTGTCCATTGCTTTGTCCCCAAAGAGGAATGTTGAGATGGCTAAATATGTGCTCAACAAGAGAACAGGTGCTTGTCATTTTCTTTTTTTTAAGATTATTTATTTGAAAGTCAGATTTACATAGCGAGAGAAGGAGAGGCAGAGAGAGAGAGAAAGAGGTTTTCCATCCTCTGGTTTACTCCCCAAATAGCTGCAACAGCCAGAGCTGGGCTGATCCGAAGTCAGGAGCCAGGAACCTCTCCGGGTCTCCCACATGGGTGCAGGGGCCCAAGGACTTGGGCCATCTTCTACTGCTTTCCCAGGCCATAGCAGAGAGCTGGATCTGAAGTGGAGTGGCCAGGACTCGAACTGGTGCCCATATGGGATACTGGCACTGCAGGCAGTGGCTTTACCTGCTACGCCACAGTACTGGCCCCCAAGTGCTTGTTATTTTCTTAAGTTGTCTTTCCTTCTCCAAAATCATATCCAGGGAAAAAAAGGAGTGACCCTAAATTATATAAAATTGAGAAGCAAATGAACCTCATTTGAATAACTGAGCCATCTTGCAACTTTCAAAAAAAATTGATACCCGAATACTCAATTCAGATTTTGTTTACGCACCGTTTTCTTGTTCGAGGCCTTGGAAATTTCAATAATTGCATGTCGTACCATGTCAGAAGCAGCAGTATTGGGTCCCAGTGGAGGTGGCCCAGACATCAGCTGTGCCCTGTGGTCTTGTACAAGTCAGCTTCTTTGTGCATTTGGGTCAGCTTTTGGGACAAGAGGCACCACAGGAGTCTTCCAGTAACACTCAAGTGGGTACATAGGAGAGAGCAAGTGCATCTACAAGTACCAAGTACATTGGAGAAATTCTGAAGTGTTCGGTAAGTTTTAGAACACGTTCCTGTGAGTTAGGGCTAGGCTGGAAGCTCCAGTCCCCTTCCAGAAGGGCACTTCCTCCTTTTGTGTCATCCAAATTTTCTCATTCCCAGATAAGAACTTCAATTACTTTCTTTTGTTAAAAGTCTCGATGCTTCCTGGTAACTGTCTCTGTGTACCTCCCGGAAGTATGAACCAAGCCATCACAAACATTGGGGTGCACCACCTGGTGTGGGTGAATACTTAGTCCAAGAAGGCTACTCTAACACCTGTCCACTAGTATTATGCATGTGTGTGTGTGTGTGTTTCTTGCAGGAAGATAGAAAACACAGAAAAAGAGAAGAAATAAACACCGGAAATCCACTACTCAGACACATAATGGGTGTACATCCTTTAGGTCTGTACACACATTGACATCTGTTTATCTTTTTGCCTATTTATTTAGAGGAGTTTAGATTTATGGGAAAATAAGCGGGAAATACAGCATTCCCAGGAAATCCCTCCCAGCTCCCTCTGCTCCTTCCCTATCATCTCACAGGGGTGAGGTGTGCTTACTACTCACAGTCAGCCTGCCCTGGCCCCCGCGGTCGCCCAAGGCCAGCATTGACATTAACGGTTCCCGTGGTCGGGACAAAGATGCACTGACCCTGGACCCTGGTGTCACACAGAGCATACTCAGAGTTAGCAGCGCCCGGCCTACTGACCCCTGGTAACCATGGATCTCTTCCTATTTCCACAGTTCTGCCTGTGCCAAAAACAAGACAAAAAATCGCAGAGCTGGACCCCTGCAGAATGTGGCCTTTCTAGATTGCCTTCTTTTACTTCTGTGATGGGCATTTACCTTTGCACCACAGAAACTCTTCTTTCCATGGCTATGTAGCTCCTGTCTTCTCTTTGCTGAATAACGCTCGGTTGTCTGGACGTGCCAGGGTTGGTTTATCCATTCACCTGCTGAAGAGCATCTTGGTTGCTTCCACATTGTGGAAGAATGAACCAAGTCATCTTAACCACAGGGGTGCACAGCCTAGTGTGGGTGGATACCAAGAAGCCTCGGGTGAGGGTATCTTTAGTCTGTAAGACATCACCACACTCTATTCTAGAGCGGCTGCACCGTTTGCTCCCAGCGCTTGGGAATGGAAGCTCCCTGTTGTCCCACATCCTTGCCGGCTTGGAGGGTTCCCAGAGGTCTGGGGTTTGGCCATTCCAATAGGTAGGAAGAGCTTTCTCATTGTTGTTTTAATTTGCATTTCCCTGGTGACCTATGATAGGTGGGGCACCTTTTCATTTGTTTATTTGCCATCTGTGTATCTTTGGTGAGGTGTCCAGGTCTTGGGCTCATTTTGTAGTTGACTAGTTTGCTTTCTTTTTTTTAAAAAAGATTTATTTTATTTATTTGAAAGGCAGAGTTACAGAGAGGCAAAGGAAGAGAGAGAGAGAAAGAGAGAAAGAGAGAGAGAGAGAGAAAGAGAGAGAAAAAGAGAGAGGTCTTCCATCGGCTGGTTCCTCCCCAAATGTCCACAACAACCAGGGCGAGGCCAGGCTGAAGCCGGGAGCCAGAAGCTCCATCCAGATCTCCCAAGTGAGTGGCGGGGCCCAAGCACTCGAGCCTTCATCTGCTGCCTCCCAGGCCCAGGCAGCTGAATTGGAAGCATGGAGCAGTTAGGACTCCAACCTAAGGCCTGTGGGCATCCCAAACAGTGGCTTAGCCCTCTGTGCCATGGTGCCTGCCCCCACCTCGTGCATTTTGGATACCAGTCCTTCATTAGATATTTGCTTGGCAAATGTGTTCTCCCCATCTGTGACTTGTCTTTTCATTGTTTAAATGGTATCTTTTGCAGAGCAGAATTTTCTTTTAATGAAGTCTAACTTACCAACTTGCTTTTTTTCATCGATCATCATTTTGGTGCTCTTTAAAAAATCATTTTCTGGGCCGGCGCCGTGGCTCAATAGGCTAATCCTCCACCTTGCGGCGCCGGCACACCGGGTTCTAGTCCCGGTCGGGGCGCCGGATTCTGTCCCGGTTGCCCCTCTTCCAGGCCAGCTCTCTGCTATGGCCAGGGAGTGCAGTGGAGGATGGCCCAGGTGCTTGGGCCCTGCACCCCATGGGAGACCAGGAAAAGCACCTGGATCCTGGCTCCTGCCATTGGATCAGCGCGGTGCGCCGGCTGCAGCGGCGGCCATTGGAGGGTGAACCAACGGCAAAAGGAAGACCTTTCTCTCTCTGTCTCTCTCTCTCACTGTCCACTCTGCCTGTCAAAAAAAAAAAAAAAATCATTTTCTGGGGCCAGCATTGTGATGTAGCAGGTGAAGCCACCTCCTGCAATGCCAGCATCCCATGTGGGTGGTGGTGGTTCGAGTCCCAGCTGCTCCACTTCCAATTCAGCTTCCTGCTAATGGCCTGGGAAAAGCAGCAGAAGATGGCCCAAGTATTTTGGCTTCTGCCACTCACATGGGAGACCTGGAAGAAGTTCCTGGCTCCTGGCTTCCGCCTGGACCAGCCCTGGCCATTGAGGCCAATTGGGGAATGAACCAGCTGATGGTAGACCACTCTCTCTCTATCTCTGTCTCTGTCTCTTCCTTCCTATCTAAACTCTGCCTTTTCAGTAAATTTCTTTTTTAAAAGGTGTTAGCTAAATGGCTCAATAACCATGATGTTCTGTCTTGAAGAACAGGATCACAGTTTTCTGCGAGCAACCAAGGTTCTCCCATCTCTGCACCATAGCTCAGTGTGTCAGCTCGCAGGCCTGTTGGAACTTGCTTCATGGCCTCTACAACCGATCTTGATGAAGTCTTTAAATGGAGGCAGTTCAAGACAAGCTCAGCTCCAACTGCACGCCGATGATTGACCTGTGCTCAGAGCAATGGCAGCCCCAGGCCCATACATGCTGCTGCTATATTGTTTTGCATCATTGCCTTTGATTCGCTGCCCATGTCACAGCGAAGGCAAGACATCTCTCTAGGAACTGGCTTCCTACTTGCCTGGTGATTGAGAGAAATCTTACAGTTTTCCCATTAATTGCTTTTTTTTTAACCTTACTTTAAAAAGACCTTAAATAGCAATTCTACTCAACTGTGTACAAGTTGAATAGTGACTATGGAAAAAAGCCACAGCTGACATTTATTTCAGCAAGCTAACAAAGCATGTCAGAGTATTTGTGCCTTCAGAGCCTTACTTTTCATGGTGCTGTTGTTAGGGGTGAAACGGCAGAGAAAAGATTACCTTGGTTCTTTGTCTCCATCGGAAGAAGAATTTCCAAGTGAACAAGGCAGAGAGAAAAACAAGATTTATTTAAGTCAGAGTGGCCAGGAGGAGGGGGGCGGCTCAGAGAGAGGCACAACCCAAAGAAGCTGGCTGTAGTGGGGTTTTTAAGCACAATTTTGGGGAATAAAAAAAGAAAAAAAACTTGTCAATCAACTTGACAATCAGTAACAAGGCAAAAGCTATCAAAAAACCTGGTAAATCATCTATTTGTCTTGTCTGGCTTGCTCATGATGAACGGGAGAGGTATCTTGTTTTTCCAGTAAACTGTGAGCTCAGAAGGGCAGAGTCACCACTCCCTTGCTATTCTCATGATAACATTGGAAGCTCCCAAGGGCTGGAGAAGGCACATTCCACTTTGCTAAAGGTTAACTTCTGGGAGAAGCAAGCATTTGCACCCTCAGTTTCCGCTGGGACTGACCTGATGGCTTATTAAATCATCTGATTTCTCACACTGTGGGGTGGCCTGGGGCAGTCATTCTGTTCTTCAAGACGCTGGTGAGGCCATGCACTTTGCTGTGCTCTGGTCTCTGCTGGGGAAGGCTCAGGGCTCACAGCCATGACTCACAGCTGGGTGCTGCCCTATATGCTTTCTCCATGCAGCGACCTTGGCCTTGCTCACAGCAGGGTGGCTTCAGAAGGGAGTCCACTTTCTTACCTGGGGGTTGGCTTGAAGAGAGAGACAGTGGAAGCAGGGAGCCGTCTGCACTGTGACTGTCAAACCCGATCGAGGCCAGATCCTGGCAAAGCAGCTGTAAGAGTCACATCTGGACCGGCCTGCAGTCAGCCCACGCAAGGGCAGCCTGGCGCTGGTATTGATTTGCTGGAAGAAGCAAATAAGACAGCATACTCACTTAGGCACTCTGTTGGCTACATCAGATGCAAGTCATCTCAGTTCTTAGCAGCCGGCAGGATCAATATCCGGCCCATATGCCCTTGGTCCACTGTATGAACAGTGACCAGTGGGCTGTGCATGACAGGCCAGAGAGGCCCAGGCCTCTGGAGAAGATGGAGGAGCTGGGTCAGTGACCTCGGCCTTACCCCTCCCTGGGTCATTCTGAGCATGGTGTTCGAACAGTGTCAGAGCTCCATAGCGATCGGCTTCCATGGGTTCGGCTGGGACTCTTGGAGCCACCTGTCATTAACTTGCACCCTTTCTCAGCCTCATATTCCCAACCTCTCAATGTGTTTCATGGGGGTGGGGGGTCACCTCCCAAACTGATCAACTGGATCCATACGGCTGCTTTGGGGGAAGCCACCAAACCTGAGACATAGATCATTAACATGCTTAAAATATTTGGTAAAAGAAATTTATTGATTTATTTGAAAGGCAGAGTGACAGAGACACAGAGGCAGAGAGAGAGAGAGAGGGAGGGAGGGAGGGAGAGAGAGAGAGAGAGAGAGGTCTTCCATTCGCTGTTTAACTCCCAGATGGTTGCAACAGCTTGAGCTGAGCTGATCCAAAGCCAGGAGCCAAGAGCTTCTTCCAGGTCTCCCATGCAGGTGCAGGGGCCCAAGGACTTCAACCATCTTCTACTGCTTTCCCAGGCCATAGCAGAGAGCTGGCTGGGAAGTGGAGCAGCCGGGACTTGAACCAGCACCCACATGGGATGCTGGTACTGCAGGTGGTGGCTTTACCTGCTACGCCACAGTGCCAGCCCCGATACAATTATGATAGGTAAAGTTGTTGCATGCTTTTTTTTTTTTTTTTTTGACAGGCAGAGTTAGACAGTAAGAGAGAGAGACAGAGAGAAAGGTCTTCCTTTTTCTGTTGATTCACCCCCCAAGTGGCTGCTACCGCAGTTGTGTTGTGGCCAGCGCACCGCGCTGATCCGAAACCAGGAGCCAGGTGCTTCCTCCTGGTCTCCCATGCAGGTGCAGGGCCCAAGGACCTGGGCCATCCTCCACTGCACTCCCGGGCCACAGCAGAGAGCTAGACTGGAAGAGGAGCAACCAGGACGGAACCAGTGCCCCAACCGGGACTAGAACCCCGGGGTGCTGGCGCCGCAGGCAGAGGATTAGCCTAGTGAGCCGCGGCGCTGGCCGTTGTTGCATGTTTTTGAAACACTTGGAGATTCTACTTCCTGGCTTCATATTTCAGGTGGAAACCTGGTGGTGTCCATGTGCAGACTGACAATGCTCCATCTTCATTTCCAGGGTGGAGCAGCTTGCTTTGAAGGCCTGACTTCCCAACAACTCCCAAACAGTTACAATTCCGCCCTCTGTTTAGTCTGAGAATGGAGAAAAGGGGTGGGATGAGAAGGGAGTTGTAGGGAAGGGAGTGTACTATTGAGGAAAGAGGTGGTGCTGTGAAATGTTAGTCTGTTTTAATTATTTTTTGTTTATTATTCATTTGAAAAGCAGATAGAAATAGATGCCAGAGAGATGACAGATGGATGATAGATGATAGAAATACAGATAGATGATAGATAGATAGAGATAGAGATGATAGATAGATAGATAGATAGATAGATAGATAGATAGATAAAGAGAAGCAGAGATTTCCTATTCGCTTTTACTTCCTAAATGCCTGCAACAGGCAGGACTGGACCAAGCCAGAGCCAAGAGCCAGCAATTCAATCCAGGCCTGCCCTGTAGGCAGCAGGAACCCAATTATTCAAGCCATCCTCACTGCCCTGCCACCCAGGGTGTGTGAATTAACAGGAGGCGAAAGTCAGGAGCCAGCGCAGGGACTCCGGCCCAGGCACTCTGGTACGGGATGCAGGCATCTCAGGCAAGGGCCTCAAACACTTGTCCCAGGTGGGGTCTTATTCTAAGGGGATTGGACCTTGATTTCCAGGAGAAGAAGTCTGGAAATGCAGAGATAGAAAAGGGGAGAGAGAGAGAGAGAGAGAGAGAGAGAGAGAGAGAGAGAGTGGGAGGGAGGCGAGAGGATGGAAGTGTGATGAGCACGAGGTGAGGGAGACGTAGAAGAACCAGGAAGGGCAGGATTAGCTCAAGGTGAATTTTATGCTCTTCGCAGAAATACTTTTATTCCCCCCAAACACTCATTTAACTCTCCCCTCCCCCAACATAAGTGCTTCTACAAGGCTATTTTCGCTTTCTCATGAAACACAGAATTAAAAGCTAGATTTCTTTTGGCGCATGACTGTTTTGAATTCATGTGTATTAGGGACTTCTGAAAGGTTCATTGGAATTGTGTATCTTGAAAACTTCATGGATTTCAAGGTTTTCAGCTTGTGCGCCCACGTGTGTACATGCCTCTGTGTGTGTGTGTGTGTGTTGATGGAATTAAAGCACAGCTCTTGGGTTCTCCCTGAAGACAGTTGAAATGGAGGCCAAGCATGCCCAGAGCTAGGACTGGGAAAGACCAGGCCAAAGTACAAGCGATTGGGAGGTCATGGGTTTGTAGAGGTTTGCTAAGGTTTTTTTTTATTTTTTTAAATTTATTTATCTATCTGAAAGAGTTACACAGAGAGAGAAGGAGAGGCAGAGAGAGAGAGAGAGAGAGAGAGAGAGGTCTTTCATCCATTGGTTCACTTTCCAATTGGCCATAAATGTGCCGATCCGAAACCAGGATCCAGGAGCTTCTTCTGGGTCTCCCACGTGGGCACAGGGGCCCAAGGACTTGGGCCATCTTCCACTGCTACCCCAGGCCATAGCAGAGAGCTGGATTGGAAGATAGCCGGGACTGGAACCGGTGCCCATATGGGATGCTGGCAGGTGGCCTTATCCGCTACGCCACAGCTCCATCCCCCTGCTAAGGTCTTCAGGAGGATGTGGAGTATTCCCAAGTTGGAGCAGAGAGGATTGAATTAAATGTCTGTGAATGTCAAGGGGGCAGCAGGAGCTGATGTCTGCACTAGATCACCTGCGCACTTCCCCAGTGTGGCTTTGCCAGAGGTTGAAGAACAGGTTTAAATGTGAGTCAATGCCAGTGCTGTGGCAAAGTGGGTAATGGTAGCTTTGGGATCCGCAAGGAGGGACGCCCTGTATCTATAAAAGGAGCCCACCCAACCTCTGATGCGTGACTTCCCTGGCCCCTGCTCTGTTGCTCTGTTGGGCCCGGGGAACCTCGCTCGGGAGCAGAATCCCAATAAAAGCTTGTGAATTAATTGATTCATCTGCCTGGGAAGATTTGTTATGCACCAGACACCTTGCAGGTAAAGCCGGCTCCTGCAGTGCAGCATCCCATATGGGCACCGGTTCGAGTCCTGGCTGCTCCACTTCCAATCCAGCTCTCTGCTATGGCCTGGGAAAGCAGTGGAAGATGGCCCAAGTCCTTGGGCCCCTGTACCCATGTGGGAGACCTGGAGGAAGCTTCTGGCTCCTGGCCCCTGGCTTTGGATAGGCTCAGCTCTGGAAGAAGCTCCTGGCTCCTGGCTTCAGATTGGCACAGCTCCAGCCTTTGTGGCCAACTGGGGAATGAACCAGCAGATGGAAGACTTCTCTCTCTGCCTCTGCCTCTTTGTAACTCTGTCTTTCAAATAAATAAATAAATATTAAAAAAAAAAGTGAATCTACCATGTTCCCATCCTGGGGTAGCACCAAGCACCTGGGACCAGGGGTGAGGGTGGAGAAGGGGGGACGCTGGCTCTCTTAACTCCAAGAACCTTGCACCTTCCCTATCAGTGTCAATCAAACGGACGTCACCAGCATCATCTGGCTCCTGGCTTCTGTTGACCTTTCCCCTGGATTGGGGGAGGTGGGGGCTTGTGGGAAGAGCAGAACTACATTAGTTTCTTAAAGTGTTTATCTTGCGGTGCGGAAATGACGAGGTTGCACGGAACTGTGTTTACGTGACGTGAGCGTAGCAGGCAGACGGCTGGCTCGGGTGGACGCGTTAGTCAGCCTCAATTAGTCTCAGAGCATCCTCGCCGCGGCTTGGGAAATCTAGATCCTTCCAGTGTAAGCTTCAGTAGTTTTCCTTTGGGTGGGGGTAGGGAGTGGGGGTGGGGGAGGAGTCTTCAGAAGGCAGGTGCATGCTAGGCCAGCCCCCAGGGAGTTTCACGTGCAAGGATCATAGGTTAGGACCTCCAGCGGCCAAGGAGGATGCAGATATCACACTCGCCGGCGTCGGATGAGCACGTGCATCCCCTGCCAGGAGACGGTTGTTGAGAAGGCCTGTGGGGGAGGGGCTGAGGGAGGAGCTTGCATCACGGACATCCAGGGAGATGACCCACTGCGTGTCCTGTCTGTCCCAGCCTCTCTTCAGAGTCTCCCTGGGTGTGTCCCATGGCACCCTGAGCACACACATGGAGGAGCCCTTGCTCAGCAGAAAGATCAGCCACAGGAGAAGGGGGCAGAAGATACTCACCCTCCACTTCCTTGTTGAACTTCTACTTGTCTTCAAAACCCGTCTCAAGGGAGCCGATGTTGTGGCACAGTGGACTAAGCCTCCGCTTGTGACGCCAGGCTCCCATATGGGTGCCGATTTGAGTCCTGGCCGCTCTGCTTTGGAACCAGCTTCCTGCTATTGCGCCTGGGAAGGCAGTGGAAGATGGTCCAAGTGCTTGTGCCCCTGCCACCCATGCGAGAGCCCTGGAAGAAGCTCCTGGCTCCTGGCTCCAGCCTGGTCCAGCCTTGGCTGTTACAGCCATTTGAGGAGTGAACCAGTGAATCACACACCTTCCAGGGCCAGGCAACAGCACAAGTTAAGATGGATCCAGGTAATGGGGCAATCGGGAGTGGTAGGGACCATAGCCAAAACTGAGCAGCTGGTCCCCGCCCAGAAGGGGAGCTGCTATTCCGTCCCATCTGATGTGGGCATGTGGTGATGTGGGTCCCACTTTTCTAGATCTTCCAATTTTACCAGCCATCCTTCACTGCTTTCCCAGGTACATTGGCAGGGAGAGGGATGGGAAGTGAAGCAGCCAAGACTTGAACCAGGGCTCTTATGGGTTGCGGGCACTGCAGGCTGCAGTTTAACCCACTAAGCCACACCACCAGCTCCTAAACATCTGGATAAATATTTAGGTGTGTTTTGGACCTTAAGCATCTACAAATAGTGGTTCATTATTCATTCAACATCTATTCTATTTTTCTTTTCATGCTTAAAATGTTTCCATTTCTGATTCTTAATTTACATGTCATCACATCTTTTTAAAAAAACACTACATCTACACGTGTGTGTATTCTGATGATAAGCTCCTTCAGTCCTCCATAAAAAAAAAACCCATAAACATTTTCATCCCTGGGTGATGCTATGGAGTGGGATAGAATTGAATGCCTTTTATATGACTCGCGTTCTCATTGTGAACAATGTTGCCAAACCCTTTGAATCTGAAATGAATTTTGCCATGTATGTGGATAGATGTTTCTAGCTAACCAAAGTCTGCCAGTCTCCTAAGAAGACATAAAACAAGAAGATGCATGCCTTTTGTGTTCTTTCCTTTATATCTGCAGCAAAGCTGTGATATGTTGGGGCTGGCATTGTGGTGGAGTGGGTAAAGCTGAGGCCTGGAGTGCCAGTGTCCCTTATGGGCACTGCTTTGTGTCCTGGCTGCTCCATTTCCTATGCAGCTCCCTGCTAATGGCCTGTGACTCAAACAAGTGCTCCAATATGGTGGCAGCATAACCCACTAGTCCCGCCCTTGATGCTTTGAGATTCTTTTTTTTTTTTTTTTAATTTCCTACCTCAAAGTCAGAATATATGTTCCCCTTTTAATTTTTAAAGATTTATTTATTTACTTGAAAGTCAGAGTTACACACACACATACACACACGAGAGAGAGAGAGAGAGAGAGAGAGAGAGAGAGAGGTCTTTCATCCTCTGGTTCACTCCCCAGTTGGCCACAACAGCCAAAACTGAGACAATCCGAAGTAAGGAGCCAGGAGCTTCTTCCGGGTCTCCCACATGGGTACAGGGGCCCAAGGACTTGGGCCATCCTCCACTGCTTTCCCAGGCCACAACAGAGAGCTGGATCAGAAGTGGAGCAGCCAGGACTCAAACCGGCGCTCATATGGGATGCCGACACTGCAGGCTTTACCCGCTATGCCATGGTACCAGCCCCTGTTCTCCTGTTTTATGCTAAAAGCTTTATCCTTTTACTTTTCATATCTTAGTCTCCTATCTATTTCATAGCGATTTATGTGTAGATAAGAAGTTGGGGGGTCACAGTTCAGTTTTTTTCTTTCACGCAGAGCACTGATCAGCCAAGCAAAATTTTGAAGAATCCACCACTCTCCTTCTGCCTTTTGGGGATCCCTTGGTGTAAATAATGAGGCACTACACTCTCCAACTTTCCTCATGGCTCGTTAAAAATGTTTTTAAATTGTTGATTTATTTTAATCTACCTGAAAGGGAGGGAGAGAGAGAGAGAGAGAGAGAGAGAGAGAGAGAGAGAGAGAAGTTTTCCATCCTCTGATTCACCATCCAAATGTCCATCATGTCCAGGGCTGAGCCAGGTCAAAGCCAGGAGCAAGGAGCTCCCTCAGGGCCTCCCATGTGGGTATCAGGACCCCAGCACTCTGCTAGAGGAAGCAGGTGTTCCCAAGTGACAGCTGCATCTGCTGAGTCAGCCACAATGCCCACCCTGCTCGTGGTTCTTCTGCGCCATCATGAGTGTTTTAAGGACCCGTGTCCAGATTATACTCACACAAAGAATTCTTACAGAAAAAGCCCAACAGCCAAACACAACTGGGCTATTAAATTTCATAGGTGGCCAAGTCCATTCTAATTCTTTGCTTGTAATTGACTATTTAACACGCATGTGCTGAGTGCCTGCGTCGCACCAGGCAGAGAAAGAGTGAAACTTGTTATCGTTCTCATTTATTTATTTACTACTTTCTTCCCCTGTGTGTTTTTCACATTCCTTCTTGGGACGTGACGAGACAGAGACAAATGTCCCAGGGTTTTGAAAGCTGCAGAGCTGAATACGGACAGAAATGCATGGTGGAGGCTACGGCGATGGTCCCCGTGGACACGGCAGAGGCAAGGGTGCCGGGGTGGGATGGTGCTACTCCAGGTGCAGGTTCTTGTTTTTGTCACAGACTGGGAAAGGCCCAGCTGGAATGCACGCTAATTCACAGCACCATCAGTGATTCATGCCAAACACTCAAGACATTCAAAAAAAATGCAGGAACTCTCATTTTCTGCAAAGAATAGAAGAAACCAAAAAGCCAGCCAGGAAAATGGGTGAAAGTTAAACGACCAAATAACTTACAGCTGACTCTCAACTTTGACAAAAGAGTTATGAATTGGGACTCTAACACAATGCTCCCTATCGCCAGACACATCCTGTGTGTTCAGGAAAAGTCGTGTACCCTGTTTCAGCCTTGTCATGGTAAGCGTTGACTAAGGAGATTTGCCATCCTTTGTCAAAAGACTTCAGGGGAAGATCATACAGTTGTGTTTAAGGTTAGCATGGACATTCTTTGGCTACACATGCAGCCTGCAACAGCCAGAAGAGGAAAGTTGTAAATCCAGAGTGAGTGGGAAGGAAAGAACTTGGAATCCCTGTGTTTATGGGTCAGCTGGGGGGATCCAAACATTAGAATGATTGCAATGATTTTTAGAAGCATCCCACTGCAGAGCTAAAATGTGCGTGTTACCAGGATGGGACATTTCGTTAGCTTAATGGGCAAACTTTGCTTTAATCACAAGATTGAGGTTTTTTTTTTTTTTAAAGATTTATTTATTTGAAAGTCAGATTTACACAGAGAGAAGAGGAGAAGCAGAGAGAGAAATCTTCCATTTGGTTGTTCACTCCCCAATTGACCACAATGGTTGGAGCTGTACCAATCTGAAGCCAGAAGCCAGGAGCCAGGAGCTTCTTCTGGGTCTCCCATGTAGGTTCAGGGCCCCAAGAACTTGGGCCATCTTCTACTGCTTTCCCAGGCCTTAACAGAGAGCTGATCAGAAGTGAAGCAGTCAGGACTTGAACTGGTGCCCATATGGGATGCTGGTACTGTAGGCGGTAGCTTTACCCGCTACACCACAGCGCCAGCCCCAAGACTGAGGTTTATATAAGCCAAATCTCCAGTGAGATCTTGAAAAAGAATTCTATGACCCCTCCTCAAAGTCTTTCTTATTACACATGGAGAGAAGTCTCCTTCCTCCTTTTTGCTTTTGACTGTGAGCCCCACGGGTTTGGGCAGCGCTGAGTTTCTGACGGTTAGAAAAGCAAGCCAAGTTCAACACCGCAGGTGTCAGGTAGCTGCTGCCATTTCTGCTGCTTGGAACTCAGCCAAAATTGGTCCACACTGCGGCAGAATGCAAACCACTCTGCCGATCTTCCTGGTACAAAGAAGCACATTGCTACGGACACACCATGCAGGCTACCTGGCGTACTAAAGAATGTGATGGATTCAAGTCCTGAATCCATGTGTACAGCGTGTGGGGGGAGTGGCCTTCCTCCCTGGAGACCTATCCCTACCTGACAGGTGAGCAGAGGATGTGAAAATACCACAGGTACCGGGTACGAAACTTTCCTTTTGGGGTGAGTAATCATTGAGTGTCGGCAATTAAGCACGGTTCTGTTGAACAGGATGGCGTTCTTAGCCTGTCAGAAACCCACTCTCTGTTCTTGTCTGTCACTACTTTGGATATAAAAATCTATCTGTTCAATCAGAAGGCATTATTGAATGTGCAGCAAGCACCGTGTTATGTGGAAAACATAAAAATAGTCAGGGTCATTGGAAGGGTGGGCTTTGCCAAATAATCAGTGAGTCCATAAATTTGCAAGAGAACCATTCATAGGAACGAATTTGGCAGGTGCCTGAAATGTGAGTCTGTATGCAGGTACCAGCGCAACGTGTGCTCAGGTAGCATCTTGCCACGCACCGGAAGGAAGTGACGCAAATTGCGGGGTGATGAGGCGACCACATGGTGGAAAAGCACCCGAGGCGGAAGACGAGACATTCCCCAAGCCAGGCGACACTTTGTCCGCCTGCTGCCTCCTTTTTCACACAGGGACATGGAGCACACTGCTCCCACCTGCAGGGGACGTCCTGCCACTCCTGCCAAAGGTGTCATCCTGCACTGTTTATTTTTTCTCCTTAATTAACCTTAGCTCTGTCCATCACAGTGCACCTGGTTTACTTTCTGTGTTTTCATGGCTGCGTAGCATCTGTGAGGTGAGTCCGATAGTCTATTTAGATGCTCCCCTGTGGCCTTGGAGGTGGCTCTGCATCCATTCCTGTTGGTTTTGTCCATCTGCCCAGCACTCTTTAGATCCTACTACCGAAGTCCATCACCACCTTTTGCTGAAGCATTCAGCAGGGGTTTTGGCGGAGGCAGGGAGGTAGCCAGCTAGGAGGACCCGGCGTCACCAGCCCCTCCCTGCAGCCCTGCCTGTACCACTCAACACTCTCCCTGCCACCTCCACTCTTTTGCTGCTCAGAAGTGGCACAGTCCAAAATAACCCACGTGCTGGCTGCCCACCTCCCTGTGGTGACCTTATGCTGATCCAGTTATCATGGCTGACACTCCTATTCCCATCATGCACCTGCTGCTATGACACTTCTGAGTTTTCCAAAATAGAGCAAGGAAATGGGCGGTGCTGAAGCCCCACCCAAACTCCACCTCTTATGAATATTCAATTAAACCCCACCACAGACACCACTCCCTGTGCCCCCAGATCCTATAAAGGGAGGGCCCCCAAGAGAATGAAGCTCTCTCTTGAACATGGCTGCTCTCCTTAGTGTGTACTTTCACTTTGTGTGCAAATAATCTCGCTTCTCTGCAGACCTTTACCTGCATTTCATCTTGAATTGTTTCTTGCGTAGGAGACCAGAACCTGGACCCAGCCACCCCGTGTCAGAGGCATGCTTCGTCGGTATAAGTGTAAGTGCTGGGGGCTGCAGGTACCCGAGCAGCAGTGGCCTGGGGAACTCAGCAAACAGTTTTCTGCAAGATACTGAGGTCTTTCCATGTGTGATCTTACCAGAGAGGAAGTAGGAACAGCCATGTTGACAAGTTTTAAAAATACTAACCTAAAAACTCTGCCTTAGTAAACTTTACAAACATCGTAGCAAGAAGTTGCCAGGAAGCGCCTCTTCATCTGTAACTAACAGAGGACATGTCCCACCTGGCCCACCCAGGTGGCTATAAGCAAGGTCCCTGAGGGAGGAGTTAATGTGAGATTTTTGCTCTCCCCACCCCGGGTTTATGAGGTCCATCCATCATCCCCTCCACTCCCCTCTCCTTCCCTCCTTCCTTCCTTCCTTCTTTTCTACCGTTCTCTCTTTCTCCTCTCTCTCTCTCTCTCTCTCTCTCTCTCTCTCTCACTCTTTCTTTGACATTGGGTAGTTGAGATGGGAGGTATGCCTATGAGCCAAGGAGGCAAAGAGACTGTTTGTTTCCTACATCTCTTTGATTCGACTGTTAAATTTTGGTTTTCAAAGTCCACCCAGTCTGGAGGCTTAAATGTTACAGAATGATTTTCCACATCAGATGGGAAATCGTGCAGAAAACTTCGTGGTCTGTGGTGACCAGAATCCTCCCTCTCCCGGTCTGCCGGCTTTAGAAAAGCTTTTTGGTTAGAGATAGGACATAGTGACTTTGTCTAAGAGCATACCGAGTTTTCCTTTTTCATAAAATTGTGCATGATCTTCCAGATACCTCATAGAGATGTCCCATACAATACAGAAGTGTCTCACGGAGCTTTTTGCGAAGTGCAGGTGGGAGATTGGAGACCCAGGCCCCCTGAAAATTCTTAGCTTAAATACCAGCTGCCTAACTGTGGCCTCGCCCCACAACCACTGGGTTCATTTCCTTGTTTGCAAAATCAGAGAAACTCCGAATCCACAGGGTATGAAAGGATTCAGCTGAGTTCTGTTGTGCTGGCGAATTGCCTGGCTCATGCTGGGATCACTCAGCCCTGCAGTCCAGACCCCACCGTAGGAAACGCAGTCACTGGATTGAAAAATACGGTGGGAGTGACGAGATCCTGGAGGGGTAGAGGCCGAGAGGATGTGGTTACGGCCACGGGCAGAGGATTAACAGCAGTGACTTCCACATAGCAGTGACTTCCCCAACCCTATCACTGTTGCTCTCATTGTCCGCGGTGATCCTGGAAGTGAAATAGAAAGTCTGCTAAGTGCTCACTTGGTATGAACAGGCATAAACAGTCTAGATCAAAAGCGTCCATGCGTAACTTAAGTCATAGAAATAAAGCCTCGTGCTTCTTCAGTTAGCTCCTGGAGCTGAGCCAGCACTCACTGAATAGAGACGAGACAGGGTCCCCTGGAGAAAGGACTCTCACACTTCATTCTTCCAACCTTCCCCAAAGGGACCCATGCCTTTTGCCAAGATAGTGGTGTGCTGGGGAGAAGGCAATACTCAGACTTTGGATGCTGATGGACGCTGGCTCTGAACTGACGCTAATTCCAGAAGACACAAAATGTCACTGTGCTCCACTGGTAGATCGAGGGCTTGTGGAGGTCAGGCAATCGATGAATGAGGCTCCAGCCCATCCCACACTGGGCCCAGTGCGTGCCCAAGCCCACCTGTGGTTCCTCCTCCAGGTTAGAAATGAGTAATTGGAATAGACACACACAGAGGCAGGCAGAATCCTTGCGTTGGTTGCCCAAACTGTGGAGTGAGGGCTGCGGTGAGGGAGAAAGGGTGATGGGATGCCCTTAGCACTTCCTCTGCTTAGGAACACAGTGAACCCACAGTGGTGCTGCTCTCCTGGAGGGATGGCAGAGGTTAACCCCACTGTGGAGGACTATGGATTCCCACCACAGGGCCATTCAACTCCACTATTTGTCATGTGCAGAAGACAGGTGGATCTTGGAGAACAAGAGTGTAGTTTCTAAGCTTACAAAGCAGCAACTCCAATTGCAGCAGCCCTACCAGATGTAGTTTCCTTGCTTGAGCACATCAATATCCCAGTATGTAGCTATTGATCTGGAATTGGTTTCTTCTCTATACCTGTCCATAAGGTTCATTAAAAAGTGTTTGCTTTCGGCCGGCGCCATGGCTCAATAGGCTAATCCCCCGCCTGCGCCACCGGCACCCCGGGTCCTAGTCCTGGTCGGGGTGCCGGGTTCTGTCCCGGTTGCTCCTCTTCCAGGCCAGCTCTCTGCTGTGGCCTGGGAGTGCAGTGGAGGATGGCCCAAGTCCTAGGGCCCTGCACCCGCATGGGAGACCAGGAGAAGCACCTGGCTCCTGGCTTCGGATCAGCGCAGTGCAGCAGCCATTGGAGGGTGAACCAACGGTAAGGGAAAACCTTTCTCTCTGTCTCTCTCTTTCTCACTGTCCACTCTGCCTGTCAAAAAAAAAAGTGTTTGCTTTCAACTGGAAAGTGTCAGAGAACCGCAGCGCTAGCTAGACCTCAGAGGGCCACCAGCTCTCCAGCCCTATGCCACACTTCAGTTCACAGGAATCTTGATTGCCTTTCTATTACACAAAGCATGGAGTCACCATGCAGCCTGAGCCACCCATCATGAATTAGCTAGGGATATGCAATATCACCCCAACATTCAATGGGAGAGGAATGTGAGTCTGAGCCCAAGCAGTCCCTGACGGCTCAAGTGAGTACATGAAGAAGTGGCTCAAATGCCCCCTTCTTACTCTGAATACAGATTTGCCTTATCTTCATGCAAAATGACCTTCATTAGATTTTCAGCCTACAGTGTCCTCCATCATGGTATTCCACGTCCACATTGCTTCCAATCAAGAAACTCTCAAGAAGTGCAGTACTGAGTCCTATGTGTGGAGTTCACTGGATTTCCCAAGTCCCTCATCATCCTTGAAGCCACTGGCTTCCCAGCATGATGGAATGGCCTTTTGAAGACTCGGGGACAGTGACAGCTAGGTGACAGTGCCTTCCAGGGCTGGACCGGGATTGTGCAAGTCGTGCCCTGCATCAGCTTTCAATATCTGGAAACACTTGTTGCAAAGCCAGGATTCATTAGGTCCGGGAGTGAAGGGGTGGAATAGGAGTGGTACCTCTCACCATTTCCCCTAGTGAGCTATCCGCAAAGTATTTTTATTTCCTGTTTTCAGGAACTTATGCTCTGCTGACCTGGAGGAGGAATGCTTCCAGCCAGAGACATAACAATGCTTCCATTGAAAGGGAAGTTAAAATGCCCATCTAACTGCTTTTGGCTCCTTGTTGCCTCGGAATCAGCGGGAGGAGAAAGGGGTTACTCGGCTGGTAGAGAATCAATTCCAACTTCTGAGAGAAATCTGACTAGCACTCCACAATGGAGGGTAGAGAGAGTGTGGTTGGGATGCAGAGATCCCCTAGGGTGTCTCCTGGTATCTCCAGCATCAGCAAGCCCTGTGATTGAGACCAGTAGAAAATTACAACACAGTCCGGGCAGGACTGCTGATGGCCTGGGCCATTCAGCAACGAGGGTTGGGTCAATCTAGGCAGAGAACCATGAGTAACTACGATGCTATTTGAAAGCCAAGGGGATGTGGGATGAGTAGGGGAAGAATGGAATTATAAAAACTAGCTATGACCACGCAGCCGGACAAATATCTTTGTTTTCTTCCCTCCCTTATTCCTCTGTCCTATAACATAAGATGTGTTAAGTTCTTATAGGATTTAAGTGGAGATACTAAAGAGAAGAGTGAGCTCTACTCCCACTCCAGAGAAGGGATGAATGAGTTTTCTGGTATATACAGGGTGGTTGTCTCATGTCAGATGGAATTATAACCCAAATTTTGTCTTTATTCAGAGATTAAGTATGGCTAAAGCGCTGTGTATGGCTGACAAGTTGATCGGGAATGCATTTGTGATGGTCCATTGTGTGGGTCACAGGACTGGCAGGTGTCCGGGTAAGCATTATATCCAGGCGTGTCTGTGAGGGTGTTTCTGGAAGAGATTGGCATTGGAATTGGTGGACTGGGTCAAACATGCACCCAGCCCCAGGACATCAGCCTGTCTATTCAAGGGTCTGGGGATAACCAGAAGTCGGAGTTAGCTCTCTGCCTGTTTACACTGGCACATGGGTGCTCCCTGGCGCTGGAGCCCTAGGTTCTGAGGTCTGAAGACCAAGTCTGGAATCAACACCATGAACTCCAGCTCTCAGGCCTTGTAACCAAAGCCTCCTCTTTTCTGGGTCTTCAGCTTGCAGATGGCCAACTTCATAAATGTGTGAGCCCAAACCCTATAATAAATCTCATGATAGATTTCTTATAGTAAATCTCTCCCATCGGTCCTGTTTCTCTAGTGAACCCTAATACACATACACTATAACCCAAAGCTCTTCTTTTCTTTTTCAATTTATTTTCAAATTTTTTTAGTTCTTAACATATTCTGTTTAATTCAGTATAGTTCATAGACACTATCCTAAGAATATAATGATTTTCCCTCTCTATTTTCATTCTTTAGTTCCTTCTTTCTTTTATTCACAATTTTGTGGTAACATTTTAAATTTATACCACAATCAAGAGCTTAATTCTCCACCAAATAAAGAGTTCAACACACACACACACACACACACAATATCCTAGTTTAGAGTATAACCCAAAGTTTGATACAACCTCTGGCATAAGAAAATGCTCAAATATCAGTGGAGAAGAGTGAAATTTAGAATCTCTAGGGTTTGAATACATCTCTTCCAAAATTGAGGTGTTGAAATTTAATGTTCAGTAGGATGGTTTTAAGAGGTAGGGCCTTTTTTTTTTTTAGATTTTTATTTATTTATTTGACAGGTAGAGTTACAGACAGTGAGAGAGAGAGACAGAGAGAAAGGTCTTCCTTCCGTTGGTTCACTCCCCAAACGGCCGCAACAACTAGAGCTACACCGATCTGAAGCCAGGAGTCAGGTGCTTCTTCCTGGTCTCCCATGCGGGTGCAGGAGCCCAAGCACTTGGGCTAGCTTCTACTGCTTTCCCAGGCCACAGCAGAGAGCTGGACTGGAAGAGGAGCAACTAGGACTAGAACAGGCGTAGGGATTTTTTTTAAGAAAAATTTTATTTATTTGGAAGTCAGCATTACACAGAAAGAAGGAGAGAGAAAGAGAGAATCTTTAATCCTCTGATTCATTTCCCAGATGACCCCAACAGCCAAGGGTTGGTCAAGCCAAAGCCAGGAGCCAGGAGCTTCTTCTAGGTCTCCTATATGTGTGCAGGGGTCCAAGGACTTGGACCATCTTCCACTGCTTTCCCAGGCTACTAGCAAGGAACTGGATCAGAAGTGCAGCAGTTGGGATTTGAACCTGTGCCCATATGTGCGCTTGTGTCACAGGTAGGTGCTTTCCCTGCTGTGCCACAAAGCCTGTCCCAACAGGTGGGGTCACAAGGGAGCCTCACCTCATGAATAGGCTCAAAGCCCTTATAAAAAAGGCTTCACGGGGCTTGCGCTGTGGCGTAGCATGTAAAGCCGCTGCCTGCAGTGCTGGGATCCCATATGGGTGTTGGTTCGAGTCCCAGCTCCTGTCACTGACCAAGGGTAGTTCTTGAGGAAGATAGCCCCTAGCACCTATACCCCATCTCCATGGGCAGAGAGAAAGTCCTTCCGGGAGGTGTCTGTCCTGACAGCAGGATGCCACCCGTGTGCACCAGAATGGCAAGTGCCCTGGGTGGCAGCCAGGGGGAACCAACAGCACCAGATACCAGTCACAACCTCCTGTAAGTGTGTGCCTGTTATGGAGCCAGCCCAAGGCAAACCCCGGTAGACACAGTCAGCCTGGAAGGCTCTGAACACTGGCGAATACCAGCACACATTGCAGTCTGGTGCAGATGCTGGCTTGCAGACACTGAATTGTGCCTTGTCAACAGCAGCCCGGAATGCAGTGTCCCCTTTCAAAGAGTGCTCAGTTTCCTATGAATGGTTTATTGAAACCAGGAACACGTCACAGAGCAGCCGCCTGGAGATGCGGGATGTGTCCACAAGAGACACGGGCTCCATTTCACAGCGTTATCTTTATGGAGGTCCTGACTTCAGCATATTCCTAAATCTTTCATTTGGGAGGCTTACTGGGCACGCACTGAAAATCAAGTTGCCTGCCTGGACTTGCAGTGTGGAAGGGGCAGGAGGAGAGGCCCGGCTCAGTGATCCCTTCTTAAGCTGTGCTTTCACCCGCCTCATGGGAAGAACTCCATGGTGACCTTGGACCTGAAGCAAAGGAGAGGCAGCATAAATGTCTTGCAAAGCCCGGGGGACGCTTCTGGAGCTCAGTGTGCCTTCGTGGAAATGACCGGTCACCCCTTCCATGTGTGTGCCATTGCTGGGTGGTTGAGCACTGCCGGCAGCATGCTGCCTTGTCCCTGCTGTAGGAAAGGGGGGGGGTGTGCCAAGGCCTGAATGTCTGTGTCCCCCAGATCATATGCTGGGTTGCTACCCTTCCCCCTGACTCCGCCAGGTGATGGAATTAGGGGTGGAGCTTTGGGAAGCAGAGATGAATGTTGCTCATGTCTCCCTTGAGAACCCTTAACCCTTTGGTGAGGCTACAGAGAGAATACACTGCTTAGGAGGGAGCAGGAGGGGGCCTGCACTGTGGCAGAAAAGGTTAAGCCTCTGCCTGCAGCATCAGCATTCCTTATGAGCACTGGTTCGAGTCCCAGCTGCTCCACATCTGATCCAGCTCCCTGCTAATGCACCTGGGAAGACAACAGAAGATGACCCAAGTCCTTGGGCCCTGCATCCACAGGAGAGACCTGGAAGAGGCTCCTGGCTTCTGGTTTCAGATTGGCCTAGCTCTGGCCATTGCTGCCATTTGGAGAGTGAACCAGCAGATGGAAGATTCTCTCTCTCTCTCTCTCTCCAAATCTCTGCCTTTCAAATTAATAAATAAATCTTTTCGAAAGAAAAGGAAGGAGCAGGCCACCCCAGTCAAGTTTACCCCACTTGCAGAACTGTGGGCAATGAGCTCCCAGTGTAGGAGTGTAACCCAGAGAGCAGCCCCGTGGGCCCCAGGCAAGGTGTGAGCTGCTTTTTTCTCATTTTGCTAAAGAGACAAGCAGGCTCTGAATCCACTCCACCTGGAAGAAGCAACTGGACCAGGAGTGTCTCATGGTCATCAACAAGCGGACATTGCCGGGCACACAGTGCTTGCCATGGGCTCACTGAATGGCTGCTGGGCTGAGCTGCTGCTCATCGATAGCTTCCCCTACAGGAAGATCATGACCGTGTACACAGGGACAGTCTGAGGGGCAGCAGGAAACCACATCAGATGCCCTCAGGGCCTTTTCCTGATTATTGGAACATTTTTCTACTTACTGAGAACAATTTCTGGTGAAAATCAAGGCAAAAAAATTCATCCAGTTATTCTGCAGAGCCAATCTGATACCTGTGCCGAGATACAAGAACCTGGGAGTGTTTGCTGTTGACAGAACAGCTAGAAGGTATTTTTGCATCAGCCCACATCAGCTTATAAAGGTAGGGAGGCACCTCCTGGAGACTCTGAACCCTCAATGATAGAGAATCCCTGAGCCTGATAACCCCACAGTGCTGGTCTGTCCTGTGGAAAGCAAAGGAGCATCTTCTGGGTCTTCTTCCAAGCCCCAGCGCATTCTTTATGTCCCAGGGAAGTTTCTGGCAATAGGATGAGCGAGGTACCAGAATGTCTGACCTCAGGTAGATCCCACCTCTGATTAGCAGCCCCAGGGAAGATCCCTCTGCCCCAGTCTACCCACAGAACACTGGCTGCATGGTTGCCCACACTCTGTGGTACCTGCCCTTGGAACTGGGGCTTCTTCTTCATGGTATCCCAGCTTCCAAGCCCTGACGCATGTCCCAGGACAGGCACGTGACGTGCTGGTTATCAGGTAAACACAGCTCTTTTACCTCAAATCACAGTGCGCATGACCGACAACTTCCAGGTTAGGGGCTGAGCTCCAGCCCAGGGAGTCCCACCCATGTGGCTGATTCAATGAGAGGCAGAACAGGTGCACATCCTGGGTCTTCGCGTCTGATCCCGGGGTCGCACTATGAGGTCAGGCATCCTCAACAACGGATTGGAAGCACCCAGGGACGTTGTTGGTAATGGAAGGGGAATTCATGGTGTTCTTTTCCAATGTTGCATCACGCACGTGCACCATAAATATAGACTCGATTTTACAAGGAGTGATGTGTTGGGGAGGAATCAGAAAAGATGCACACAGAGGCTCTGAAGCTTGAGAGGGCACCAGCATTTCCTGGAGGGCTTGTGGACACACAGGCTGCTGGGCTCCACACAAGGCAGGTCTAGGGGCATCCCTGGTTCCCATGGGGACCCCAACATTGCTGGTCGGGACACCTCACTTTGAGAAAACCCTCTCAGAACAGCGTGGTCCAGAACCTCAGCATTCGCTTCCCTGAAGCCAGCTCTCTGTGTCTCTTGATTGGGAGCAAGTCTGGTGGCATCTGTGGACTACAGATTGGAAATTTTTCTACTTTTTTTAAAAAACATTTATTTATTTATTTATTTTGAAAATCAGAGTTACACAGAGAAAGAAGGAGAGGCAGAGAGAGAGAGAGAGAGAGGGAGAGGTCATTCCCCAGATGACCGCAACAGCTGGAGCTGTGCTGATCTAAAGGCAAGAGCCAGAAGCTTCTTCCGGGCCGTCTTCTACTGTTTTCCCAGGCCATAGCAGAGAGCTGGGTTGGAAGTGGAGCAGCCGGGACTCGAACCGGCACCCATATGGGATGCTGGCACTGCAGGCGGTGGCTTTACCTGCTAAGCCACAGAGTCAGCCCCACAGACTGGAATTATCACAGAGTTTTTGTATGCCCATGAGCAGAAGAGGAGTCAGTATCAGAACAGTGCAGGATCAGTATCTCCACAAGGTGCGAGTTTCCTGCCCCAGCGGGACCAGCGAGCAGCAGAGAGGACGGGTGGGATGGGGAAGCAGTGAGGGCGGAAGGTGGAATTGGGCTTCAATTCTAAATGTTGTGTTTCTAGAAGCATCTGGCCAAGTAACAGCTTTCATGACCAAAATGGGCTATAAAGAAATCACTTGACCTATCTCAGCTTATCACGGCCACCGTGCCAAGCCGCAGTAAGAGGTATCTTAGATTTCCAATTTTGGAAAGTGCCAGAAATGCTCTTTAGATTAATTTTTATTTGGGAGTTGGCTAAAGCTAGCCGCATTCTCAAATACCTCAGGGTAAACATCATAGCATTGTCATGTAAATCTATCTTCTCTAAATTAGGTTAAAATAGGCCATTTGGAGGAGATGGAATTTTCTTTCTTTCTTTTTTTCTTTTTTTTCTTTTTGCAGAGTAGTCCCCAAATATGTTTAAACAGAAGTGGATCAACTTTCCTTTCTTTCATACTCAATGTCAATCAAACTAAATCTCTACATTTTTGGAAATGCATTCAATTACATTGCATTCTCCATTCTAGATTGCATTTTTCCTATTTAAGTAGCATTTCCTTATGGAAATTTTAACATCATATATAGATTAAAGAGAGGAATGCTTTAAAAAGCATTTTCATGCTTTGTAAGAAGCGTGAGAGTTTCAACTGTTCCCAGTGCCACACAGCCCTAGCATTTGTATTTTCCTCTAACAGAATATATCGCACGGTAAGCAACAATATGCCTTATTTTCTGCCATAGATCGATTTTCCACAGTTGTGTAGATAGCATGCCTATGAACTAAGTTACGCTATTTTGAGATAGAAGATTAGACATGAAGTGAAACCTGGACCCAATGGCCCTCAGTGCTAGTCCCTGAATCCATCTGACCCTGTGCTGTTATCTAAACTAAGCATTTTTACTCTTGCCAATCAATTCATACCAGAATTGAACTCATGTGTTTCCAGAAACTGCTAAGCCAGCACAAGGTAACCAGAGTAACTTCCTGAGTGAGCCAGAAGCAAGGACGGCCCCACTCCGGGGAGGGAGTGGGGGAGGTGGCGCCTCCAGGCTGTGGAGGGCAGAGGGAGTCGTGGCAATGGTTTCAGTGTGGGCACTGACCGGGTTCTAACCAAAAGGCCATCAGCTGAGTGTTGCGGCTTCTGGAACAGGCAGTCTGATTTTGTCCCTGGACGCTGGATGTGAAATGTCTGGATTTGACTTCTGGGTGGGGCAAACCCAGGCTGAGCAGATGGTAAAGCAGCAGAGAGACCTGGGACCTTGGGGCCTTGGGGACGTTGCTGGCTGTTGAATCAACCGGTGTACACACACACACACACACACACACACACACAGAGAGAGAGAGAGAGAGAGAGAGAGAGAGATCTCCTGTCTGCTAATTCACTCCCCAAATGCTCACAATAGGCTGGACTGAGTCAAGCTGAAGCCAGAAACCCAGAACTCAACCTGAGTGTGGGTGGCAGGAGCCAAGTTTCAAGCCATCACCTGTTGACCATCAGGGTGGGCATCATCGGGGAGCTGGCGT
Source organism: Oryctolagus cuniculus (assembly GCF_964237555.1). NCBI lineage: Eukaryota > Metazoa > Chordata > Mammalia > Lagomorpha > Leporidae > Oryctolagus > Oryctolagus cuniculus. The sequence goes on along the minus strand of NC_091442.1, from coordinate 47,287,594 downwards.
TGGAAGCAGAGCAGGGACGCAAACCCAGGCACTCTGATGTGGGATTCGGGCTTCCCAAGAGACTCCCTAACCCCTGCACCAAATGCCCGCCCTGCCCTGTCCCTCACTGGATGTAAGAGGTCATCTTGTTGGTGGCGCCTGGGAGAGAAGCTCTCTGTGTCTGTCCTGACATCATTCTAGCTGATGCCAATGGAAACTGGAAACCAGAGATTTCATGGAACCAGTGCTTCATGTTTTTCTGTTCATTTTCATAGCGCATTGTTTAAAGAGGCCCTGAACTGAAGCATTTTAAGAAGATCTGCTGTGGTGTTTAACATTACCCCTAAGCTATAAGCTTCTCGGTTGAAAGGTGTTTGTATATTAGGTTTTCCTAAAATGCATCACATTCATTTTTTGGTTAATTGGCTATTCAAGTAAGGCCCAGTTTCATTACAGTTTATTTTATACTCTCTTAGTGCTCTTTAAAGAGCTAAGGTCAGGGCCGGCTATGTGGTGTGGTAGGCTAAGCCTCTGCTTGCAGTGCCATATGGGCCCCGGTTCAAGTCCTGGCTGCTCCTCTTCCGATCCAGCTCCCTGCTATGGCCTGGGAAAGCAGTGGAAGATGGCCCAAGTGCTTGAGTCCCTGCACCCACGTGGGAGATCCGGGAGAAGCTCTGGGAGAAGCTCTGGGCTCCTGGCTTTTTTTTTTTTTTTTTTTTTTTTTTTTTTGACAGGCAGAGTGGACAGTGAAAGAGAGAGAGAGACAGAGAGAGAAAGGTCTTCCTTTTGCCGTTGGTTCACCCTCCAATGGCCGCTGTGGCTGATCTGAAGGCAGGAGCCAGGTGCTTCTCCTGGTCTCCCATGGGGTGCAGGGCCCAAGCACTTGGGCCATCCTCCACTGCACTCCCTGGCCACAGCAGAGAGCTGGCCTGGAAGAGGGGCAACCGGGACAGAATCTGGCGCCCCGACTGGGACTAGAACCCGGTGTGCCAGCGCCGCTAGGTGGAGGATTAGCCTAGTGAGCCGCGGCGCCGGCATGGGCTCCTGGCTTCTACCTGGCCCAGCCCTGGCTGTTGCGGGCATTTGAGGAGTGAACCAGCAGATGGAAAGTTTCTCTTTATCCCTGTCTCTCCCCCTCTGTAACTCTGCCTTACAAAGAAGTTTCAAAAGAGTATATATTTAAAAACAAAGCATCTCACGTCACCCCATGTTGGAAGCTGTGATTTCCACTTAGCATCTCAGGTACATCATTTGGGGAAAAAGACTGCAGTTTTACTACATCTGTGACAATTACCGATCCCAGGTTTTCCAGGAAAGCCCCAATTCTTTCTTCTTATTTTTCTAACACATTCATTACCTTTATTGTTGCCTGTAAAATGCAAACCTACTGCTAACAGCTCATAGCCAATGGAATTAAAAGATAAGTTTATCTTGGTGTGAAAAAAATTTTTCATAATTCTAATTTTCATGACTTTTTTTTGAAGACCCTTTGTAGCATCCCTAGAGGAGCCAGCCAAGAGGTTTTCCTTGTAAATGACCAAAAATCCCATGCAAACCGGTTTGAATGTGAAATGTATTGATTGCTCCACACACCTATAAAATCCAGGCCCCCAAAGGCCTTGCACGTGGTTTCCATTTAAAAACGGGGTCAATGACAGCATCTGCCCTGCCAGTGTCGTTTCTGGGTCTGCCAGCTTCCTCCCACCACGCGGCCAGTTCCCTGAGTGTCACTTAGACACCTCACACCCAAAGCTGAGAGTGCTTTTGCCTAGGGCCCTACCCTTGAGTCTCGAACCTGGACCTCATGGTGACTGGATGGGGTGGAGTGGTTGTCCCCATGGCCTGTGGCCAACCAGGTGCCACTCCCTGTGCTGTGTTCCAACCGAAGAGGGTGATGTGGATGCAGGGGTGAGGCAGGAAGTGGCTTCTGCAGCATCTGCAGTGAATGTACCCAGATCTGTGTCGCACAGGGCCATGCTCTCCAGCACAGGCTGGTAGAATGCAATATTCCCTCTCTGATTTTTAAGAGAGCATTCACTTTGGAGCTCATCCATTGAGAAGGGTCAGTGGTCATTTGAGTTCTGTCTCAACCTTCCCCAGGCCTCTGCTCCACCCCTTGGCTAGTCCAGGCTCAAGGATTGCATGGAGCAAAAACGCAGATTTTCAAAGGTACTTCTCATGCTTTGGGCACGGGGACAAAGAAGAAATGTGAGAGGCAGAAGCCGATCAGGTTCAATTATGTTGAGAGGGACCAAAGAGAACCTTGGGTACCCAAGAACAAGGAGATGACAGGTGATGGAGTAAATGAACGGGAGGCCAGCCCTTCACTCAGGCACTCGGGGTGCTGTGCAAGCTTCCTCTTGGTTCTTCTCCCATGGACGTGAATTGTGTGTTGGCCTGAAGCTCCATTCCCAAGGCCAGCCCATGTGCCACTTGTGTGTGGCATGTGTCTCCACACAGCCCATGTGTCTCCACTTCCTCACCCATGGCAAAAAGGCAGGATGTTTTGCCCCACAGTGAAGTCCTCTGTCTAAGCAACGGCTGTGCCTCCTGTGCTACACGGTGTTGCCTTGCTGGTCAGTGTACCCCGAGGCAGCTGAGACCCTGCAGCAGGAATCTGCTGGGGGCTCTTTTCTGGGTCACAGGTGCAGCCGACTTGGCGTCTCTCATCACAGGACTCCTGGAGTTCTGGAGAGTCACAGTCAGGTGTGGTCCCACAGAAGCAGGGCAACCTACACGCACCAGAACCATCAAAAGCATTCTTTGGTGTGTGCCTGTTGGGCTTCCAGAATGCACCTTACTCACAGTTTCAAAAATTAAGACATATTTATTGTGAAAAGTGTAGAAAATCCTCAGCACCCCACCATCAAATCTTTAAGCATATAAAAAAATCCACCACATTTTCACTGCATTTCCTTGCATTCATAATTTTATAATTTGGTAGTGATGCATGCTTGCTTTTGTCCTTCCTGTAGGTCTTTCCATCCACGGGATGTACAAAGACAAACACGCCTTAAGCTTATATCTGCTTCCGTGTGTGTGTGATTGGTACAAAGCTCCCTAGATCTTGGAGTGTATTAGTTCATGTGTAAATGAAGCTTAATGAACCAAGGCAGCCTCTATTATGACATTTAGCCATTATTTTTGTTCTCTAGTGGCTGGCACTGTGGCATAGAAGCTTAAGCCTCCACCTGTGGCGCTGATATCCCAGGTGGGCACTGGTTCAAATCCTGGCTGCTCCACTTCCAATCCACCTCCCTGCTAATGCATCTGGGAAAGCAGTACAAGATGGCCCAAGTGCTTGGGTCCCTGAAGCCACTTGGGAGCTCTAGAAGAAGCTCCTGGCTCCTGGCTTTGGTCTGGCTCAGCCCTGGCTGTTGCAACCATTTGGGGGAGTGAACCGGTGAATGGAAGATCTCTCTCTCTCTCTCTCTCTCTCTCTCTCCCTCTATCTATCTATCTATCTATCTATCTATCTATCTATCTCTGCCTTTCAAATAAATAAATACATCTTTTAAAAATACAGTTGTTCTCTATTTTGTAAGTATTGGTTCTTACATAATGTGGTTTCTGCATTTCAGGTGTGAACAGAGTGAGAGGGATACTCTACAAACAGTTATTCCTGTGCATACTAAGAGAAGAAGCAATGTTTTGGGAACCTGGGCCTGGGTCCACTCCCTTTAGAGTTATTCGCTAAGTTGGAAATGCACTAGACTGGATGTTTTCCAAGGTTGAAAAGTTCTTGGAGCTTTTATCTTTTTTAATCCATTTGAAATCTTGGGAAATGGTCACGACTTGCAGTTTCTGATTAGTGGCCAGTTTGTTTCCTTTGGAGGGTGAATGAAGTGATGATTTCAGACCAGCTGGGCACACCCCTGTCACACAGGCACGCCCCCATCCCGGCCTCAGCAGGTTCACGGCAAACGCACACGCACACTTCCAACGCTCACACCCATGCTGACTCAGCACAGGGCGCCATGTGCTAGGATCGCCAGATAAAACACAGGGGGCAGGATGGTCAGCAAAACTGAATCTTAGATAAAGAATGAGCACTTCTCTTAGGGGAAGAATTTCCTGTGCAATACTTGAGACATACGCTAAAAGTATCTGCTGTGTATTAGAAGTTTATTGTCAAACCTGGCGACTTTAACAGGCACCAATATCATACATACACTCACAGTGTATGTAATCATACATGCACACGCAGTATCCATCCATGCCTGCACACGGGAGCATGCATGCCTTTCCCGCTGCGTTGTCCGTCCATTGTCGACTTGTTCATTAGAAACGCCAGAAACCCTCAAATAAAGAGCGATTTACGTGGCAGTCGCTCAGTATATACTTTTTCAAATAATTGCTTTAGTAAAATCGCAAGCCGTTCCCTTGCCGGTCAGAGCGTCAGCAAACAGCCCCATTGTGTGTCTGGATTCCAGCCTCCCAGTTAAGTCCCACCCGCTGGTGGCTGCTGATTTTGACAAAGGAGGCCTGGCTCACAGGCTGCCATCCCACAGCCCAGGGCAAAGAGGTCCTGGCTCCTGCCCGGCAGCCTCAGAACTCCCGGTAAACACTTCCCCTCCTACTTCCTAAGTTCTGGGCGTGTTTGTTTTACAGAAAGGGGTCTCGGCCCATCTGGGATTTGTTTGGAAAGGATCGCCTCTTGTCGTTCTTTATAAAAATAACCTCGGGTCTTTATGTAACCGGGCTCTGACTGTCCTGCAGCGGGAGGCCTCACCTTTTCCTGGGTGTGTTCCTGGAAACTGCGGGGAGCCTGCACGGTTAACCATTCACATGCAGGCACTGCCCCAGCTTGGGACCTCTCCTCAGTCTGCCTAGGACCAGCAGGCGGGCTTGTCTTGTCTGCCCAATGAGAGAGTGAATGAACCGGATTCCAGCTTCTTTGGATCCATCACCATGGAGCAGGAGATGTGCTTGTAGTTCCTGATCTCTTAATCCCAAATGGGCCCACACCAACGAGGATACTTTAAAAAAATCGTCACTGGGTATAGAGCTGCAAGAATCAATGTGAGAAAGACCCTACTTCCTCCCCCTTCCCCAAGCGATCTCTCTCTCTCTCTCTCTCTCCCACCCTGTCCCCCTTCCCTTCCCCCCCTCCCCCGCCCCCCTTTTCAGTGTAAACAGTGGTGGGTGGTCCAGCCTCAAACCATGCTGAGAAGCCAAGGACCCAGTCCTGAAAGACTTGCCTGCAGCAGCTCACTTCCATAAGATGAAGAAAATAGCAAGAAAGGACCTGCAGGCATGGAGCAAGTCTATCAACTAGTAGTTAAGAGACTGAGTGGGGCCAGCACTGTGGCATACTGGGTAAAGCTGCCATCTGCAGTGCCAGCATCCCATATGGGCACCGGTTCAAGTTCCAGCTGCTCCACTTCCTATCCAGCTCTCTGCTATGGCCTGGGAAAGCAGTGGAAGATGGTCCAAGTCCTTGGGATCCTGCACTCCCGTGGGAGACCTGGAAGAAGCTCCTGGCTCCTGGCTTTGGATGGGTGCAGCTTTGGCCGTTGCAGCCATTTGGGGAGTGAACCAGTGGATGGAAGACCTTTCCCTCTCTCTCTCTCTCTGTCCCTACATTTCTCTCTGTAACTCTGTCTTTCAAATAAATAAAATAAATCTTAAATAATGATTATTTATCTCTTTTCATCTATTTGAAAGGCAGAGTGACAGAAAGAATGACACAGACAGATGGGACGTAGGTGTCCCAAGGGGCAGCTGAACCCACTGAGCCACAATGCCCACCCCTCTCTAACCGACACTGCCTGAGAAAAATTCCTTCCTCTGCTTGGATCTCAGCAACCCCGCCTTTCTCCCATCAAGCTGAGGATGGCCGACGTGAGTACCATGTGAACTGCATACACTCGGCATGGGGCCTAGTTTTCTCCAAGGAGTGTGCAGAACTTTCTAGATGCTTACTCCATTGCCAACTGAGAAGTCTGGAGAGTCAAGCAAGGGTCAAGAAACTCTGTACACATCCCACACGACTGGAAACAGCAATGCCCTGGGGCACCAGGGAGAGAGAGAGGTGAGGGCAGGGCCGAGCTCATTGCTCCAGGTTTCTTAGGCTTCTCACGCCAGCATGGACAGCTTTGCTCCAACTCACATACCTGCAGCACGAATAACTCCCTGAAATTCACTTCTGGCCCTTTTGATCCTTGAAAGACCTTCTCACATATGGCTGCTCAAGTATAGGAAAAAAAAAAATTACCATGAGGTCATAAGCTTCATTTCTGAGAAAGGACAATTGTTTTATCTTAGGAGGAAGGATGTTGGGGGGGAGCGGAGGACAATTTGGCCTTTGTCTCTGATCAGGGATGGGTTTCCACATACACACACACACAGTACAATCTTCAGCAAACTTGGACCATCCGAGGCATTTGTAATTTTATGAAAATGAAAAGAAACGGGCACATGTGCAGAGAGGCATAGCCTAATTCCCCAGGGAGTGTGAGTTCGCTTGCGAGGAATGTAGCTTCAGAGTGCCAGTGACAGGTGCTGCCTGCAGGAGTGTGTGACCGACAGCAGCTGCTGGAGCTCCGGGTCCTTTCTCCCAAACCGCAGTGTAAGCAGGAGGAAGACACACAGAGGAACATTCTCCAGAGTGCCCGAGCACCATCAAGGCCATTAGAAGAGTTTGGGAAACAGTCAGTGAGCAGAGGAAGCGACAGAGACACGACGACCACATGTCTGTGAGTGTGGCGGATGGGGTCTCAGAACAGAGAAAGAGCACAAGGGGAAGTGAATCAAACCTGCGTGCAGCAGGGCTTAGTTCACGTCATTCCTTTTTTTTTTTTTTTAAGATTTATTTATTTATTTATTTGAACATCAGAGTTACACAGAGAGAAGGAGAGGCAGAGAGAGAGAGAGAGGTTTTCCATCTGCTGGTTCACTCCCCAACTGTCTGCACTGGCCGGGGCTGTGCCGATCTGAAGCCAGGAGCCAGGAACTTCTTCCTGTGGGTCTCCCACACAGGTGCCAGGGCCCAAGAACTTGGGCCATCTTCTACTGCTATCCTAGGCCACAGCAGAGAGCTGCATCAGAAGTGGAGCAGCCGGGACTCGAACTGGCGACCATATGGGATGCCGGCACTGCAGATGGCAGCTTTACCCACTATGCCACAGCGCCAGCCCCATGATATGCATTTCTGTGAACGTTGTCTACACCTCTCTCGTGGACATACACTCTACACTGACAGAATATGAAATTCAGCACCTTCATTGTGGTTTATGTATAAGCTTAGGTATTGAGAAGCCATGAGTGCATTTCCCACCTGCTGGAAGGGCTTGTGGGGTGGTACAGAGAGAACCTTGAAGCTCACCATGAACCTGGTGGTGACACCCAGTGGATTGGCACAGGGATTTGTCTCCATTCCCTTCCCAAATCACCATCATGATGGCAATGAGAAAACAACAACAACAACAACACGTAAGCAACCTATAAAAGACAAAGAAAATGAAGGAGAAACAGCTACCATTCACTGCGTGTGTGTGTGTGGGGGGGTCTATATTCTTTCCACATGATAGTGCACGGGGGAGCTGGTGGTAACACAATAGGAAAGTGGGAAAAATGTGTAAAGCAGGTGTTCCCAGGAGAGGGTAGGAGTAAGAAGCCAATGCATCGTGCAGAAACCCGGAACAGCTGATGTGACACAGATCTTGGCACACCAAGAGGCAGGACTGAGGAATGGGGCCAAGAAAGGGGAGCAGCAGGTGCCTCCCTCATCCCAGGTGTCTCAGAGGGAGCCATCCCTTCCTGTGATGGCAGGACATCAGTTACTCTCCAGGGACACTGAGCCAGGCTGGGCTAGGGTTCGGAACACACAGAGGAGGGCAAAGGTCAGCACCAGCTCTGAAGGCAAAGGATTTCACCGAGGGCCTAACTCGTGCAGAGTGGGGCCATCATCCAGGCCTTTTTGCTGAGAGCTGATCTCACAGGACAGTAGCCTGGTGTGTGCCCCCAAAAAACAAGCTGGGGGATTCCTTAGAGGGGTCAGACCTCAGTATCCCGCAGGTGTGGAGTGCGAAGGGCTGATTGCATACGTCCCCATACCTCAGAATGCGACCACATTTGGAGAGGAGGAGGTGGACGAGGTGATTAATTATAGCGAGGATGTTGGGGGTGGGCCCTTCCATTCGCTGATGGCTGTATCAGATGACACCGGGACACAGACTTGTGCACACAGAGAGAGAGACTGTCATGTGAAGGCATGGGGAGGAGACGCCACCTGCCAGCCAAGGAGAGAGGCCTCAGAAGACCCCAGCCCTGCTGGCCCCCTGTTCTAGGCAGGGGAAGCTAAGCCCATTTGGAAACTTCCAACAAGGAGTCCAGTTATGCTGCCCTGAAGGTTGAGGGCCTTGCCCAAGGACATGAACTTGCTCTGATCAGGGACCTGAGCAAGAAATGCAGATGAGACACTAAGAAGGGGAGTGGGAAGGGCGTGTTCTCACCAGCTGTGCAAGGAGGACAGGGTGTGGTTCAGAGAATCCCACTTCCCTGAAGCCCCTGGGGCTAGTAGCTCCTGCTACCTCTGGGCCTGGAGGGGAAGGGTGGTCTCAAGACAAAACACAGAGAGGGACCACCACGGGGCGGAGGGTGGGGGATACACAGGAGATGTCACTCTTGGTAGATAAAAGGACCCACTGCTCAGTAGGGAGAGGGGGCTGGGAACACTTTCCTCATCCTCTCCTCTCACATCTGACCACCTCCCAGGGCCTGCTGTGGGTGGGTTCCCTCAGAATCCAGAGTGTTGGGGAGCCAGGTTATGGGACCGGGGAGGTGAGTGTCTGGGGCACAGAAAGGGGTGAAGAAGCTGAAATCCAAGCAGCTCACTCTCTGTTAGCTTTCCAGGTCCTGTCTGTTCAATAGGGACGTGCTACGAATCAGTGAAGCCCTTCAGTAGGAGAGAGAGACCAAGCCTCGGCAACCACACCAACCCAAGCAAGCAAGCAGGCAAGCAAGCAAGCAAAGAAAAGGAAACCAGAGAAAGCAAACAGTGTGGTGAAAACAAGGGTGCATTGCCGGTTAAAGCCCCAGCCTATAGTGCGGGCATCCCATATAGGTGCTGGTTTCAGTCCCAGCTGATCTACTTCCAATCCAGCTCTCTGCTGTGGCCTGGGAAAGTAGTGGAAGATGGCCCAAGTGCTTGGGCCCCTGCACCCAAGAGGGAGACCTGGAAGAAGCTCCTGGCTCCTGGCTTTTGCAGCCATTTAGGAGTGAGCCAGCAGAATGGAAGACCTCTCTCTCTCTCTCTCTTTCTCTCTCTCTCTGGCTCTACTTCTCTCTGTACCTCTGTCTTTCCAATAAATAAAATAATTCTTTTAAGAAAAAAGAACTAGAAAAAGCAAGGTAGCAAACCCAAACAAGATTGGTATCCCAAGTTGTTTTATTCTAAATAGGAAAAACTATGAGAGAGGAAAAGTGGGTGCCCCAAAATCAACAGAATTCCGGGGTTGCAGCCTAGAATTCTATATCCAGCTACACACTCAAGTAGCAGGCAGAATAAAGATGCTTCAAAAATAGGAGTGTCTGCTTCCTGGAAGACAGAAGAGATGTATCTTTCCCCATCTGTTCTGCTAAGGACAACTAAAACCCTGGCCATTCTGATATGGGATAAGACAAATAGCAAGATTAGGGTCACGAGCTGGAAGTCCCCCTCCCCACCGTAATCCTATCCACTCACCTGTCAATCAGAAGACTCCATCTGGTCTGGATGCACCTCCCCTTGCCTGGGACCTAAGGGCGGTATTATGTAGCCACCCCCTTCTCTAAGCACATAAGAAGTCCAGTAAAGGGAGATCTCTCTCTCTCTCTCTCTCTCTCTCTCTCTCTCTCTCCATGTGGACCCAGAGCAAGCAGAGTATGAAAATCTCTTTTTACCTTTCCTGGCTCACTCTCCCTAAACAATGCCCACGTGTGCATGTGTGTTTTCCTTACTTTGCAAAGAATTTTATCACGTTGCCCATCGTGTTTGTGCCTGTACTTGGAATACTTCTCTAAGTAAAAGTCAAGAGGCTGGGCCAGCGCCGCAGCTCACTAGGCTAATCCTCCGCCTTGCGGCGCCAGCACACCGGGTTCTAGTCCCGGTCGGGGCGCCAGATTCTGTCCCGGTTGCCCCTCTTCCAGGCCAGCTCTCTGCTATGTTCCGGGAGTGCAGTGGAGGATGGCGCAAGTGCTTGGACCCTGCATCCCATGGGAGACCAGGAGAAGCACCTGGCTCCTGGCTTCAGATCAGCGCAGTGCGTCGGCTGCAGCGCGCCGGCCGCGGCGGCCATTGGAGGGTGAACCAACGGCAAAGGAAGACCTTTCTCTCTCTCTCTCTCTCTCTGTCCACTCTGCCTGTCAAAAAAAAAAAAAAAAAAAAAAAGTCAAGAGGCTGGACTAGCCTGGAATAGGAATAGCCCACAACAGTTCTTTGTAGGATAAGCGTCAGAAAACTCATCAAGGCAACAGGGTGGATTGGCAGCATACACCAGGACCCTGGGAATGGCACAGTGATGAGCTCAGAATCTTCTACTACACTTAGATCTCCCAGAACTGGGGCTGAAGAAGTGAACAACCCAGAAACACCACCAGGCACAGGCAAGAAAGATAACAGCAGTAACCTCCTCCCTCCCTAGCCCAGCACAAGGCGAAGGATAGCCCAGGAAGACAGAATGGGTCAGCAGTAGCTGCTCTACTCCAGCCAACACTGTAGAAGCAGCTGTCACTCCCTTGTGGTCAGGGAAACCAGACAGAGCTGGACTCTGTCAAGTGCAGGAAGTTCTCTTCTATTCCTATTTATTTGAAGGTTTTTTTTTTTTTAAAGATTTATTTATTTATTTATTTGCAAATTGCAGTTACCAAAAGGGAGGGAAAGACAGAGAAAGAGGAAGATCTTCCATCTTTTGGTTCACTCCCAAGTTGGTCAAAACCGCCTGAGCCAGCCAGGAGCCAGGAGTTTCATCCAGGTCTCCCATGTGGGTGCAGGAGCCCTAATACTTGGGCCACCTTCTGCTGCTTTCCCAGGCCATCAGAGGGAGCTGGACCAGGAAAGGAGCAGCCAGGACACCAACCAGTGCCCGTACTGGATGCTGGCATTTCAGGCGGCAGCTTTACCTGCTGTGCCACAGTGTCGGCTCCAATACCTTGAGAGTTTTGATCATAAACTGGCATTGAATTTTGTGAAATGCTTCCCCACCACCAATTCATAGGACCACGTAATTTTTCCTGTTTAGCCTATTAATATGATGGATAGCCTTCATTCATATTCAAATATTGAACCAGCCTTGTGCTGCTGGGAGAAAGGCCTCTTTGGTCTTGGTAATGCTATTTGCTATCCACTCATATTTGGTAGGAATTATTTTTGCATCCCAATTAATGAGTGATAATGGCCTTTGGTTTCCTGTTTGATGCTAACTCTGGTTTTGTTATGGGGTATGATTTGTCCTTTTTTTTTTTTTTAAGATGTATTTATTTATTCAGGAGGCAGAGTTACAGACCAAGAGAGGGAGAGTGAGAGTGAGAGGTCTTCCATCCACTGATTCACTCCCCAAGCGACCGCAATGGCTGGAGCTGCGCTGATCCAAAGCCAGGAGCCAGGAGCTTCCTCTGTGTCTCTCATGAGGGTGCAGGGGCCCAGGGACCTGGGCCGTCTTCTACTGCTTTCCCAGGCCACGGCAGAGAGCTGGATTGGAAGAGAAGCAGCCAGGACATGAACCGGTACCCATATGGGATGCCGGTGCCACAGGCAGAAGCTTAACCCACTACATCACAGCGCCAGCCATGATTTGTCTTCATAAAATTAATTTGTGGGGCTGACATTTTGGTGGAGTGGGTTAAGCTGCTGCCTACAGCAGTGAGTCCCGGCTGCTCCACTTCTCATCCAGCTCCCTGCTAATGCGCCTGGGAAAGCAGCAGAGGATGGCCCAGATGCTTGGGCCCCTGCTACCCACATGGGAGACTTGGAAGAAGCTCCTGGCTCCTGGCATTGGCCTGGCCCAACCCTAGCCATTGCGGCCATCAGGGGAATGAACCAGCTGATGGAAGATTCTCTCTCTCTCTCTGTAACTCTCACTTTCAAATAAATAACTTAAATTTTTTTTAAAAATTAACTTGCTGCCTTTCTGATGCTGTCTTTTGGTTAAGCAGCCACAGGGCCCAGATTCGTGGGGAAGGAACACAATTCCCTTCTCAAGGGCAGGATGGCAAAGAATTCTGGGGCCATTTTAAACCCGCATCCCCTCCGTGAGTTCCAAAAACAGGAGCCGGCGCTGTGGCGTAGTGGGTTAAGCCTCCGCCTGCCGTGCTGGCATCCCATATGGGTACCGCTCTACTTCTGATCCAGCTCCCTGCTAATGCACCTGGGAAAGCACTGGAAGACGGTCCAAGTACTTGGGTCCCTGCACCCATGCGGGAGACCTGGAGCTCTGAAAACAATGAGCAAACGAGCTTTGGGAACACAGCCGTTTCTTTGGTTGCTTTCCCTTAATTCTGAAAATGAGAAAGCCAGGGGAGTCAGCCATCGCAGGTGATTGGCAGGATCCACTGGAGCCCGAGAGGGACTGGGTAAGAAAGCAGCAGGGATGGCCACTCTGGGTTTTCCAGGCAAGATGCAATCGCTAACCACAAGGCTACCCTGTGCTTGGATCTGTGCTGTTTCAATGCAGGGGACAGCAGGCCTCTGGGGCCAGGGATGGTGTGTGGTTTCCAAGCAACTCTCAGTTCTCAGTTCTTCCATAGCTTTGGTCGGCAGCTGAGCAGCCCCATGCTTTCCCACAAGCCAGCTGAGGTGAGGGCTGCAGAACTCAGCACTGGCGTGCACACAGCTCTGTTGTGATGGCTCCTGTTAGAGTGCTGTCAGCCTCACTTGCTGTTAAGTTTGTTCATTTATTTATTTGAGAGGCAGAGTTACAGACCGGGATGGGGAGAGAGAGAGAGAGAGAGAAAGAGAGAGAGAGAGAGAGAGAGAGAGGTCTTTCATCCGCTGGTTCACTCTCCAAATGGCCACAACAGCCAGAGCTGGGTCAATCTGAAGCCAGGAGCCAGGCGCTTCATCTGAGCCAATATTGCTTGGGCCATCTGCTGTTGCTTTCCCAAGCACATTAGCAGGGAGCTGAATTGGAAGTGGAGCAGCCAGGACTCAAACAGGTACCCATATGGGATGGCGGTGCTGCAGGCTGAGGCTTTAACTGCACCACAGTTCTGGCCCCAAGAACATTTTGGCAAAATACTCAATAGTTTAATAAGGCCATTTACATGGCAAAATAAGTGATGGTCTTAGTCTATAGAAGTGTTTTTCAGGGTCAGCATTGTGGCATGGCAGGTTAAGGAGCCGGTTTGAGTCCTGGCTGTTCCACATCCAATCCAGCTCCCTGCTAATGGCCTGGGGAAGCAGCAGAAGATGACCCAAGTCCTTGGGCCCCTGCACTCATATGGGAGACCCAGAGAAAGCTTCTGGATCCTGGCTTCAGCCTGGCCCAGCCCTGGCCACTGAGACCATTTAGGGAGTGGACCAGTGGATGGAAGATCTCTCTCTGTCTCTCCCTCTATCTCAGTAACTGCCGTTCAAATAAAATATATCTTTTTTAAAAATAGGCAAGTGTGTAATGTCTTCCTCTTTGCCATTATGAAAAGGGAAGGTGTCTTTCATTTAAGAGTTATAACCACAAAATAGCATTCTATATGATGAGCAAGTCGAGAAAGATTTCCATCAAAGTAATACACACTGGAGCCACACACACAAATTAAGGTCTCTAGAATGTGTGTACGTAGAGCATGGGACTTGGGTTTGGGACACTGTAGGTTATGAAAACACAGGAAAGCCAGGAGCTCGGCTCTCACCTGCTGGGCCCACAGTGGTCGGGGCACCATCTACACTTTGATGCTTCTGGAAGGTTCAGCTGGCACAGGCTGTCAGTGACCTGCACTACTGGCGTTTGCAATGCATGCGTGTGCTCCTGCACACGTGTCACTGTGTCAGACGGTTGCTGGGCCAGGGCCCCTCTGGCTGTGTCCTCCCCCCACCCCCAGCTGTCTGGGCCAGTCTTGCTCCTGGCTCTGAAGTGCATAGCACAAAGGCCTGGCTATTCTGTTAGTCCACCTGGTGGGTGTACCACCAAGGGCGTGATTGGAGGTGCAACCCAGGATGGGGTCAGGGGTGCTCCTGAAGAGAAAGGATAATGTGTGCCTCAGCGGGGTTCCCCCCAAGGGACAGCTTTTGCACCTGTGCATTTCCTTAGACCGCACTTAGGGGACACCCCCACCCCCAGGGGTCTCAGGTCCTGCTGGCAGTAATCAGAGGACAGTCTCTCTGCTGCTTTTGACTCAACTTGGGATTTTTTTTGGGTACACACTCAGATGATAGTCTTAAAATCTAGGCTTTTTTCGTTTTGAGAGAGAAAAGGGTTTTCTGAATTTAAAAGCTTTCTGTCTGCTTCCCTAGGGCAGATGGGAAGGTTCAGAACCAAAGGTTTAGAAACCTTTAGCTATAGTAGGGGGATGAGAGGAACTCCCCACCTCCTAGGAAAAGGCAGGGGACAGACCGGTCTGATTGATTTCCAGAGCAGGGAGAAGTGAGTGAAAGGCAGAGGAAGAGACAGAGATGCAGGTAGAAAGGGAAAGAGAAAGATGAGCAGATAGGGGAAGGATAGAAAAGAGGAGGAAAAGAGGAGGGAGCAGGGGGAGGAGGAGGAGAGAGAGAGAGAGTGTGTGTTAATGAGAGACAGGGAGAAGGGGAGAGAGGGAAAGGAGAGAGAGGAAGTGAGCAGGGGTGGGAAGCTGAAGGTTGGTCAGAGAGACCCAGACCAAGATGTCAAGGTCAGCGGGAGGGACTCTCAGAGGTGCCCAGAGGACAACGTGTCAGATCTGCTAGGTCTCCCTGTACCCGGAGACACCTGGAGGAGAGAGAAGGGAAGGGAAATGGGGGAGGGGAGACAAACCCTGAACAGGAATTCAAACCGAATTTTCTGTCAAACCTCGTAGTTCTCAAAGTATCTGAGTAGTGCACAGGCAAACACTAAATCCCCAGCCCCGGATATCTGGCAGTTCATCTCTGCCCCCTGTTGTCGTGCTGTGGGTTAAGTTGCTGCTTATGATGCCAGCATCCCATATCACGGTGCCTGGCTGGAGTCCTGGCTTCTCTGCTCCCAATCCAGCTCCCTGCTCATGTGCACCTGGGAAGCAGCAGATGATGGCTCAGGTGCCTGGGTCCCTGCTCCCGTGTGGGAGATCAGAATGGAGCTCCTGGCTCGTGGCTTTGGTCTGGTCCAGCCCTGGATGTTGCAGGCATTTGGGGATTGAACCAGCAGATGGACGATGTGTGTGTATGTGTATGTGTATGTGTGTGTGTGTGTGTGTGTTTTGCTCTGCCTTTCAAAGATAGATAGATAGATAATATAGATATACATACAGATAGATATAGATATATAGGTAGGTAGATAGATAGATAGATAGATCAAGTTTTTTATAAAGCCCTCAGAGATACCCTGGTACTCTCTAAGTTTGGAAATCACTTATTTAACCAAAAGGAAGCAGGTTCACACAGAAGAGACCCTGTGACCTTGGATGGCCAAAATTAAGTCCTGACAGTGAGATGAGAAGAACAGAAGCCCTGCAGAGTGTGAATTTCTGCTCTGAGCGCCCTAAGCTGAGGAGCCAGGTACAGCCTTAGGTGGCCGAGAGAGGGGCGCCCATGTCCGCAGCTATGGCAGGGGGAAGTCAGCTGCTTGGAGCTCCACCCAAGCGTGCTGCCCCTGCAGGTATTATGGGAGCCACTAACCCAGACTGGAGATGGGAAACAGCCCTCAAAAGGAGCAAAGGTTTGGTCAACCCCTTGATGGCTGAGGCTCCTCCCCTCAATTTCCCCATCCTCCCCAGGGTCCTGTGAAGAAGCATTAAGCCTTGTCGAAATCACCCACTGGCAGCAAAATGAGATTTTTTTTTTCTTCTGGGTATGCATTTAAAATTTCCCAGGCTGTGGTCATACTTCAGAGATAGCTTGAGAAATATGGCCTCATTTTAATATTTTTCCCCCTCTGTCGCTCTTTCTGACACGGTAGCAAACCCCAGTCCTAACTGACCCAGGTCAGCTCGGTGGCAGTCGGGGACACAGGCTGTCACTTCCCCAGCCAGTGCCCCTATCTGTCCTTAGATGTTGACCCTTGGATCCAGCTGCCCAACCAAACCTCTCCCAGCCCCAGACCAGCACAGCTCAGGTGTCCACGCACACATGTCACAACCTCTGGAGACAGTTGCCATTCCAGCAGGTAATGTAAAGATACCACATTCATAAGCCTGATGGGAGGCAAAAGCTGTGAAATGCAAGACATCTGATGTTGAGTGGGTAATGCAGAGTCTAGGGGTCCATGAGAAGTAGCCTTCAACCCAAGCTTTCACAGACTTAACCACGACAGGAAGTGACCCCCGTATGGTGAGAAAAGCACCCTTAATGACTTCCTTACCGGTTGTGCCCTGAATGACGGTGACTTCAGAGCCCTGCCTCTCCTGGTGCCCCTCTCTTGGGACCACCAGCAATCCAGGTCCCACAGATGGAAATATACAGTGGCCCATGCTGTATGTGCACTTAGATTTCCACCCTGCTCCCTAGCTCTGACTCCCCAGCCCCCAGTAGGGCATCGGGTCCACCCAGACCTCTGGACTCCCTGCTTCCATGTCTGTGCCTCTCCTTTGGAGTCAGTTGCATTGACAGCCTGCACCTGTGATGGTTCACAGACTGGCCCTGGAGCTTGGGAAGTCATTTGGCCACCCTTGCCTAGCAGAGAGACCTGGACATGTAATTCCAGGCCCCAGGGTAGCCCTGACTCATGGTGCCAGTGCAGGGACGTGCAAGCCTCAGGTCAGGACATGTGGAGGATCCAGTGGAGCTACCCAAGTGCATACTTTGTCTGAAATCCACCTTCGTATGGGTCCTCCACTCCTCCCTCCCAGTCCTGCTGGCTCTGCTCCCTTACAGGGCTCCCCTGTGCACAAGTCCTCCCATCAAGCCCAACATCTGGAGCAGCTAACCTAAACACCCCACCCTCACCCTCATGCAGTGGAGCTGATTAAACCATTAGTCTAATAAGTGCCATCTGGTATGTTGCCATTAGGACTAGAGAGATGAAGTCAGTTAGCTGAGCCACACAGCTGTGGAGACCACCGGTGTGGTCTGAGGGATACGTGGGAGAGGCTTGAATGGAGAAGGAGGGGGCGGGTGAGAGAAGAGAGGACACAGCTGCATAAGAAATCAAGACCACAGGGTGCCTGGGAGGGAGAGGAGCTTCCTTGGCCTCAGACCCAGCTCCCATTCTCACTCCACTCCCCAGAGGCTTGGCTGCCCTTATGCCCCTGCCCCCTTGCCATGAAGTCTGGGTGTTGCAATCAGCCCTGGCTGAGTCTGTTCCTTGCACCCAAGCAAAGCCCGTCGGAGACATCTGCAGGAGGCGTGCTCTGTGTGGGGCCTATGGGCTCCATGTGGTCTCCATCCTCTCTCTCCCAGGTTTGGTTTACCTGCAACCATGTGGCACGTCTCCCAAGCTTGCTCCTTGTTTGGCTTCTGCCAGGACTTCCTGCAACACCTATGCATGAGGGCAGCCTGGGGGTGTCCAGCTAGAACCAGGTTGGAGGAGCCAAAGGTGACTCCCAAGAGACTCCTGGTCTTCTCCTGAGGAAGTGCAAGGTCCTTGGCTTCTCTTCCTTCCATGCTGTTCTCTGGGACTCCTGCGCTCCTCTCTGAAACTCTCCTCTCCTCTTCACACGCTGTCTGAAAGTCAGGTTTGAGAGCCACTGCTCCAGCTCTGTGGTTTTCAAGATCCAGCTGCATCAGCACTCCCTGGGGGACTTGTTCTAGGGCAGGTGCCACAGCCCCACCCCAGAGGGTCTGATTCAATGGGACTGAGGGGGACCTGAGCGTTGGCAACTCCCACAAGTCCCTAGTCACTACTTGTCAGGGAACCATGCTGAGAGAACAACCAGCAAGCACCCTAACCGAAAGTCTGCTGTTCCCAGAGCCTCTGCTCAGCCTTCCTGGAGGCCTCTTTCCCATCACACACCAGCACTGTGGGGAGGCTGCTGATTTCCGTGTTCCTAATTGCTACTTGCAGAGGGGAACCATTTCTCCAACCTTTGCCTGCAAAACCAGTGGCCATTGGAAGGATGTGCCATGAGATTATAGAGTAGAACTCTCTCCCTCATTTGTGGCTTTGCTCTTCCTGGTTTCAGTTACCCGTGGTCAATCATGGACCAAAAATATTAAGTGGAACATTCTAGAAGCAAACAATTCATGTTACAAGTTGCTTGCCGTTCTGAGGTTCTGAGTGGTGCAATGAAACCATGCATCATCAGCTCTGTCTTTCCCAGGATGTGAATCATCTCCTTGTCCAGGGTATCCCACACTGTCAGTCACTTGGTAGCTATTCCAGTTCCCAGGCCTGCCGCCATTCTGCCTAACTATTCAAGGAACCCCCGTGTAGTAGCGTTACGCTATGTCCACAGGGCTCACGCCAATCACCTCACTTCCTCTCATCACACAGGCATTGGATCAACTCATAGCAACACAAAAGGCTGACTACGGGGCCAGCACTGTGGCATAGTAGCTAAATCTCCACTTGTGAGGCTGACATCTCATACAGACTGACCCGGCTGTTCCTCTTCAATCCAGCTCCCTGCTAATGCTCCTGGGAAAGCAGTGGAAGATGGCCCAAGTCTTTGGGCCCCTACATCCATGTGGAATCCCAGAAGAAACTCCTGGCTCCTGGCTTCAGATTGGCCCAGCTCTGGTTGCTGTGGCCATTTGGGGAGTGAGCCACTGGATGGAAGACCTCTTTATCTGTCTCTCCCCCTCTCTGTAACTCTGTCTCTCAAATAAATAAATAAATAAATCTTTAAAAAAGAAAAAAAAGAACCAGTTAGTCCTGTGTGTGTGTGTGTGTGTGTGTGTGTTTCTGGATTCTCTTTCTGTTCCACTGATCTTTGTGTCTACCCACTTTGGCAATGACTCTGGAGATGTTGTAAAATAATTCCAGGAAATCCCAGGGGCCCTTGAGCAGTGCTTGTCCCCTTACCCACCTCCCTGTTCTTTTGTTCTTAGAGTCACAGGATTTGGCTTTGACCATCTCTCATTGTTGCTAAATGTCCATCACCCCTTCCCTCTACTTCTTCGGTCGATTTCTTCACTTCGTATTTCCCTGAGGATGCAGGTGCATCAGGGGAATTCTACACCCCGCCCCACCACGTGTACTGACCGCCTTCATCTGGCCCATGAGCTTTCTCTTCTCTCCGTGCCTGTGTGTGGAAGCTCCTCTCTGCTTTCTAAGGCCAGCTCGGCAGCCTGCTCACCGGGTCTCATATCCTTGTCCCGTACTCATGAATCTGTTCTCAGAATTCCCCCCTCTCCCTCCTGAACCATCACATGTTCCAATCAGCCTAGAACCGTGTCGTCATTGCAAACACAAACCTCGTGCAGGGAAAATTGGGAAGGACTTTGAAATGGACCAGAGGTTGACTGAGTGTTGTCTGCAGAAAACAAAGCCCTTTCCACCCCTCATCCCACTGATCTTTCCGCTGGGGGCTTTACCCTGTGCACTCCATTGTCTTTGAGCTACTTAAGGACTGTGTAAGTTGTTGATAACAGATAGCAATGACTAGGATGCTTATCCGTAGATAAACAGATTCTGTCTTGGCTAAAGACAACTGCTGCCTTCTGTGCCTCAGTGGAAAAGCTAGTTTTGGCTTTGCTGTAAATTCTTTTCAGCATTCCTGATTCAGCTTTTCAAATGTGGTTTGGAGTCTTCTCAAAAACAATGGCAGTATATTACTAGTTTCTTCATTAATTAACAAGTTGAATAGAATCTTTGATGCTTGTTCATTTGGTTTTTGTCTTTGTCAGGATTTTGACTTTTTTATGAAAATCATTATCTATCAGTTTCTTATAGAACCCATGTCCTGCTGTGGCTACTGTTCTATTGTTCTGCCTATCCTTTTTAAAAAATATTTATTTATTTATTGGAGAGGCAGAGTTACAGAGAGGCAGAGGCAGAGAGAGAGAGAGAGAGAGGGAGAGAGAGAGAGGTCTTCCATCTGCTGGTTCACTCCCCAGATGGCTGCAACGGCTGGAGCTACACTGATCTGAAGCCAGGAGCCAGGAGTTTCTTCTGGGTCTCCCACGTGGGTGCAGGGACCCAAGTACTTGGGCCATCTTCTACTGCTTTCCCAGGCCATAGCACAGAGCTGGATTGGAAGTGAAGCAGCTGGGACTTGAACCGTCACCCATATGGGATGCAGGCACAGCAGGCAGCAGCTTTACCCACTATGCCAGGGCACCTTCCCCAAGTCCTGGCTATCCTTTACCAGAACTTTATAGAGGATGAAGTAGAATCCTCTATATCCAGCCTCTTGGGATCTCTTCGGTTGCTAAGAGCAGATAAAGGGAATGGCAGCAAACTGTGAAGGATCCTTTAAGCCGCCCATGTCCTTGACACAGTAAGAATTCTTGCCATATTCCACATGGATGAGAATGCCAGCATTGAGGACTTACAATCCATTCACCTGGGCCACTACAGAGTAAGGTTTGTCATCTTCAATGCTGTTGACATGTGGATTAGGAGAATTCTCTGTGATGGAAGAGTCCTGTGTATTGCAGGATGTGTAGCAGTATCTTTAGTCTCCACTCCAGTCTCTAGATGTCAGTAAAAACAGCATTGGTTAACACCCTCAGGGGAGATCACCCCGGCTGAGTCCGGCTGTTCTAGACTTCCTAGATCTGGCTGACTACCGTGGTAGATTTGCTTCTTTTGACTTAGACAGGGAGCCCAAGGAGTCCCCACGGAGAGGTTCACTGTCTGGGAGCCTACTGCCCAGGGTGTCCACCCAGCATTCCGGCAGTGACACTGTCCTATGTGAGCAAGACAGGGGACAGGATCAACTCTGGGTCACCTGGTTCCAGCAGCGCTAGGGCCTCTGTGGCTAGAAAGAGCTCTCTTTTGCTCAACAAAATCTCTTGGACCAACAATTTCAGTAGGCTCCCTTTGCTCTCTCCCAAGGTGATGAAGGATCTTCAGAACTCAGAGTCAGGAGTTGCACCCGTGGACCCAGCTGAACTTCTGAAGAGTTAATCTGATCAGGCAAATCATTCCTATCTGGGGGCCGATCTCACTTTTTTTAGTGGAGAGAATTAAATAGAAGCTGGAGGCCCTAATCCTTATGTTATCTCGTCCTGCTTCCCGCCTTCTCCCTCTCTGCTCCAACAGACCGCCTGACAACTCATGTCACCTACCAGCCCTTGTCTTCAGAGCACGTCGTAACCTTCCTTGCCATTCTATCAAGGTATTTCACAGTCTCAATTTTTTATTTTATTTTTTTCTTATTTTACAAGCAGAGAAACAGAGAGAGAGACAGATAGAGAGTGTTCCCATCCACTGATGCACTTCCCAGATGCCCACAGCAGGCAGGTCTGGGCCAAGCCTGCAGCCAGGAGACAGGAACTCAAGCCTTGTCTCCATTTTTTTTAAAGATTTATTTATTTTCTTGAAAGTCAGATTTACACACAGAGAGAAGGAGAGGCAGAGAGAGAGAGAGAGAGAGAGAGAGGTGTCTTCCATCCACTGACTCACTCCCCAGATGACGGCCGGAGCTGTGCCAATCTGAAGCCAGGAGCCAGGAGCTTCTTACGGGTCTACCATGCGCTTACAGGGGCCCAAGGACTTGGACCATCTTCCACTGCTTTCCCAGGCCATAGCACAGAGCTGGATGGGAAGTGGAGCAGCTGGGACTCGAACCTGCGCCCATATGAGATGCCGGCATTGCAGGCAGCAGCTTTACCCGCTACGCCACAGTACCAGTCCCAAGCCTTGTCTGCCATTTAAGAGCCATCACCTACTGCCTTTTCCGGTCTGGATTATAAGGAAGCTGGAATTCCAAGTGGAGCCAGACACTCTGATGGGGGACACTCTGATGAGACATTCCAAGCTGCTCTTAACCCCTAGGCTGATCGTCTGTCCCCCTCCCGAAACCTCAGCTTCCTAGGCTGCTGCCCCAGTCTCTGCAGTTTTCGTTATGAGAGACAAGATCTAGATCACTCTGCTCTCCCAGGCAGCAGCCACAAGCCACTGGACTAGTTCTACGTAAGACTTTATCCTTAAATACAGTTCAAAACCTGGGATTTCTTTTTCTTCCCCTACTTCTGCTTTCTTCATGAATTCATTTGGGAAAAGTTTACTTTTTTAGGATCTTGCATGCGTTGCCAATTTTTCCTACGGCCACATGGCTGGTGGCTACTCTCTTGGGCAGTATAGACTGGGCAGTATAGACATTTCCATGAGCACAGAAGGGTCTCTTGGCCATCTCTGAAATCAAAGTATTCCAAACACTTTGCTCTCTATAATTGAGTATATCTGTATGATTTATTATTATTGACTGTTTTTGGGCATCTACTATTTTTAACATCTCTTCCTGTCACCCATATTCACGCAATATTAGGCTCTTTACTTGTCTTTTTCAGCTTTATGGCATGATTGCTAAGTGCAGGCCACTACAAGGGGAAGAAATACGGTCTGAGCTCCTGCTTGCTTCCTGCTGGGGTGGTGTGGGTTCCCTTTCTGCTTAGCTAAAGAGGGCACCGAGGAGCTGGCTTGTCCTCTGCCTCCAGGGCACTCCTGGGTGGGGCTTGCGGGAAGCACTATGAGACGTGATCTTAAGGCCCTGGTGGGTGTGTGGTTGGGAAATAGCTCTAAGCATGGCCACTGCTGCTGGGTGCCTTCCTGATTGCAGAAATCAAGCGGACAATGTCTGTTTCCCAGAGTCAAGTCAGTGCTAGCTCCTGGGTTTCTGCTGGGACAGCCAGTCCTCTCTGATAGAAAGCAGAGGCCTAATTATTGCCCAGATCCCTCTTCAAGCCCCTTTTGCTCCCAAAATCCTAACTTCCTATCTGTGAAGGGGATGCAAAAAACCACACGAGGTCAGGGTGGGAATCAATTGAGGACATTGATAGCATTTGCAGCACAGAGTCCAGCTCCTAATCAATGCTTAGGGCAGAAGGTTTTTTTTTTTTTTTTTTTTTTTCCCTCCCAGCATCAAGTACAGGTGCTCATGATGGGAGGGTGGTGGATTTTTTTTTCTTTTTTTTTTCTTTAAGGTTTATGTATTTATTTGAAAGTCAGAATTACACAGAGAGAGAAGGTGAGAGGGGGGAAGGGAGGGAGGGAGGGAGAGAGAGAGAGAGAGAGAGAGATCTTTCATCTGTTGGTTCACTCCCCAGATGGCCACAATGGCCAGACCTGGGCCAATCTGAAGCCAGGAGCCAGGAGCTTCTTCCAGGTCTCCCATGTGGGTGCAGGGACCCAAGGACTTGGGCCATCTTCTACTATTCTCCCAGGCCATAGCAGAGAGCAGGATCAGAACTGGAGCAGCCAAGACTTGAACTGGTGTCCATATGGGATGCTGGTACTGCAGGCAGAGGCTTAGCCTACTATGTCACAGCACTGACCCCAGTTTAACTGACATTTAACTTAGATTTATTGTGCAACCACACGGATAAGGAATATAGTGGGAGAAAGACAGAAATACATCATCCCTTCCCATGGTAAGAATAAACTTTTGGCATGACAACATTTTTAATCTTGGTTTCTTCAGACTGAAATGTGGCTGGACTTCACAGAATCCTTTGGTGAGAACCCAGAGAAGGCCAAGGCCTTCCATGGGAGTCTGGAGTCTGTTCCCAGACTGTGGTTGGACGGGGCGTTGGCTGAGGGGTTTGCAGTGACTGTGCCATTGGTAGCCTGGATTCTCAGTTGCAGTTGATAAAAGGGCTGGTGTAGTCACATGTGGTTTCCTTATGGTCTGGAGCAGTGGGGGAATGATGAGCCAGGAGTCAAGATGACTGTGGCCCAACCCAAATGCACCAGTTAGATGTTAGGCCTTGCCAGTCATTCATCACCTGTGCCGCCATTTCTTCACCCAGGAAGGGGGAGCACCAACCCTCGCCACCATGTGGAACGAGCAAGGCAACTATGCAAGTGCTACAAAATGCATGCCTACTTTTTCCTCTGGACAAGTAACAATTTCTTATTTCTAAGTGCAACAGGAGAATGCAATTATTTACTTGTTCCCAAGCATCTATGTTTTAAGGACACAAAGATAGATATTTAGTCTACTGAATAGGAGCAGAACAAGGAGCCACTGGTACAAATCCCAGTGTCCAACGGCAGGAGAACTTGGAATTTGGAGGTCCAAAGTTGGGAGCAGAGTGTTCCAGGTCCAGGAGATGCTGAATTTGTCTTCCCTCTGCCTTTTGGTTGTATCCGGAGCCCTGGCTGATTGGATGGTGCCCGCCCACAGTGAGGGCGGGTCTTCCTCGCGCAGTCCAGGGACTCACACACCCTCGCAGACACACCCAGACGTGACGCTTTCTCTTCCAGTTCTCTAGACGTTCCTCATTGCAAGCAGGTTGCTGCCCATGAGGAACCATCCATGCGTGTTAATGAAGACTGTGTCGTTAGTAGGTTTTCTTTGGAGATCTTTGACAATATGCTGCTCCCATGAACGGAATGAGACACCCTCAGCTCTATAGGTTGGGGTCCTACTCCCTGAGGGGATGGCATTTGGAGGTGGGCCCTTTAGGGGGTGATTAGGTGTAGACAGGGTTGTGAAGGGGAAGCCCCCATGACAGATCAGAGCCTGGTGTTTCTCTGCCATGTGAGGGCATAGCAGGTAGGTGGCGGCTGACAATTCAGCCTCCTGTACTATGAGAAATACATGTTTGTGCAAGACACCCAGTCTCTGATAGCTGGTGATGGCAGCCCAGATGGGCTAGGGGCAGCGGCCTGAGCTCCCTTTCCCACGTCCACACTGCTGGATGTTTGGCTTGGAGGTCTGAGCTTGCCCAGAAGGAGCAGAGTCCCGTGGAGATTTTGCCCAGGATCTCTGCACGCACAGCATTGCTTTTGCTCTTTGCGAGAGGGAAGAATTCAGAAATAACCTAAAGGGGAATGATGTGTTCTTTTATTCCAGTCTGACCTGGCATACACAGCGTGCCTCCAGCTTCACTCCTCCTTGTGAGAGGACCCAAGGAATAATGCAATAAAAGTAATTGGATGATTCAATCCAGATCGGAGCATGTCACCGGAACCCAGGCAGGCTGTGTAGTGCCAGGTTTATAACAAAGCTCATCTGAAGAGAAGGACAGGACACCAAAAACACCGGATTCATTGTCAAGTTTGGTGCATTGGAGAGATACAGGCAGGAACCTGGGAACATCTTTGAAAAATGCTATTTCTTGGGGCCAGCGCTGTGGTGCAGTGGGTTGACACCCTGGCCTGAAGCACCGGCATCCCATATGGGCTCCGGTTCAAGACCCGACTGCTCCACTTCCTGTCCAGCTCTCTGCCATGGCCTGGGAAAGCAGTGGAGGATGGCCCAGGTCCTTGGGCCCCTGCACCCACGTGGGAGACCCAGAAGAAGCTCATGGCTTCAGATGGGCATAGCTCTGGCCATTGCAGCCATCTGGGGAGTGAACCATCAGATGGAAGACCTCTCTCTCTCTCTGCCTTTCCTCTCTCTGTGTAACTCTTTCAAATAAATAAATATGTCTTTAAAAAATGCTATTTCCTTTAGTCATGTGTACATGTACAAATTCCAGGTTCTTAAAGACTCCGTCTCGGTTGCTTTTTGAGTATGGGCTGAATGTGAGTCAATTACCAGATTTCTACCCTCTGCGAAAACCCCCCAAAGTATCCTTCTGCCTTCATGGATCCCACAGTGGTGTCTACTCTCCCAGGACAGCAGGGAGAGTCACAGTGTGCGGTGCTCCGCCTTCTCTCACGGGGAGGAAGCAAAACAGGAACTGGACACCATGACCCAGAAATGGTAGGGGCCTCCTCCTAGCCTCCCGTGCTCACTCCCTTCTTAAAAACTTTACATGGGAATGTCTCCTTATAAACCCCATCTAACTGCTCTCCCTGCAGGATACTGTTGCCATGGAGACCTCCTGGCTAGGGCAGGAGCTCCATGAGCTTGGGTAGAGAGAAAAACCTACACATCTTCTTTTACTTACCTTGGAAAGAAGCTTGTGGCTCCGCTATGAATGCAGATAGCACCCACATGAGTATTAGCAAAGCCCATGCTTTTGTTCACCTGTAAAAATAACAGACATGTTCATATCATGTGACCGTCACCATAGATACTTGCATCACCCTTTCCCTTCCTCACTGCTTCAAAGTCTCAGATGGTGTTCGATCCACTGCCAGGCTTTTGTATTTCAGTCTGTTTTAAAATAATCGTGACTACTCTAAAAGGGGTACTTCAAAGATTCATGGAAAACGAAAGTAAAAGCATTTATTTTAGCGCGATAAGTTTTTGAAATCCATACATATGGAGGTCTTCCAAAAGTTGGTGGATAGGCCAGTGTTGTGGCTCAGTGAGCTACGTTGCCACCTGCAATGCCAGCACCACATATTGGAGCACCAGTTCCTGAGTCCTGGCTGCTCTTCTTCCAGTCCAGCTCTCTGCTAATGTACCTGGGAAAGCAGCAGCAGATGGTCCAAGTGTCACTCATGTGGGAGGCCCTGATGGAGCTGCTGACTCCTGGCTTCAACTTGGCCTAGCCCTGACCATTATAGCCATTTGGCAAGTGAAACAGCACATGAAAGGTTCTCTCTCTCTCTCTCTCTCTCCCCTTCAGATAAGCAATTAAATCTTCGATTAAATAAAGATCATGGGGGCCGACGCTGTGGTACAGAGGGTTAAAGCCCTGGCCTAAAACACCAGCATCCAATATGGGCACTGGTTCGAGTCCCAGCTGCTCCACTTCCCATCCAGCTCTCCGTTATGGCCTGGGAAAGCAGTGGGAGAAGGCCCAAGTGCTTGGCCCCCTGCACCCACATGGGAGACCCGTTGCAGCCATTTAGGGAGTGAACCAGTGGATGGAGGACCTCTCTCTCTCTCTCCCTCTCTCTCTCTCTCTCTGCCTCTCTGTAACTATGCTTTTCAGATAAATAAATAAAAAAAAAAGGAGATTGTACTTTAAAAAAATAAAGATCATGGAAAAATGTGTGTTGGGAAATAAACATGCAAGGATTTCAGATTTTCTGCACCAAAGTAAGCATAATTTTTAATTTTGAACATTTATTTGAGGGGAGAGAGAGAGAGAGAGAGAGAGAGAGAGAGAGATCTTGTATGTGCTGGTTTATTCCTGAAATATCCACAAATCCAGGGCTAGCCTGAGAGCCGAAGCTGCAACCTGGGAACCAGGAAGTTACTCCAGGTCTCCCATGCGCCTGGTGGGACCCCAGTGCTTTGAGGCACCTCCGCTGTCTCCCAGCGTCTGTATTAGTGGGAAGCTATGGAGCCCGGGGCTGGAACTGAGATCTCTAGGCTCTGAGATGTGGGACACAGGCATGTTAATTTCTGTCTTTACTGCTAGGCCAAATATGCATACCCAAAATAAACAACTGTTGGACTGCATTTTCCATGGACTTCAGGAAGTACCCTCTTGTGTCCCAAAATTTGAAAAATATTTTGAGGACTATTTTCGCTGAATTGCTTTCTTTGTCACCTTGTGTGTTCTGTAACCTCTGAAAGCATCACCCTGGAAAGGCACTACAGGTTCCCCTGCTCTGAGAAAGGACCCTTGGCACAAAGGACACTCAGGGGCCAAGCTGGAGATGAACTTGGGTTCCAGAAAGTCCTGTGGAAAGACCCATTGTATGGAGTGAGGTGTGGGCGCATAGTAGGTCTGCCCTAGGTATCTAGGAATGAAGGAATGGCCCATGTCCATGGCTTTCCTAGATGTCCCTCCTTGCTTGGTTCCCTGAGCCTCTGGTCTTCCTGCTGTAGTGTCCATCTGGTAGGTTCTCCCATGGACTGGAGTGACAAGGAGCACCTATCTGCTGCCGGGCAGGCCTGGTTTGCTACAACACACAATTTCTCTTACTTTAAGGGGGGCACCCAAAATGGTATAGAATGATTTAGTGGTTGCTGTGCAGGTGAAATACCTGATTTGCAATATTTCTATATGTTGTGGTCAATAAGTGATTCAAGCAAAATTGATATAGGAAAGGCAGGTAGCCTTAGAAGGTTATGGAGGGAGCTGGCACTGTGGTGTAGCTGGTAAAGCCACCGTCTGTAGTGCTGGCATCCCATGTGGGCACCGGTTCGAGTCCTGGCTGCTCCACTTCTGACCCAGCTCTCTGCTATGGCCTGGGAAAACAGTGGAAGATGGCCCAAGTTCTTGGGCCCCTGCACCCGCATGGGAGATTGGGAGGAAGCTCCTAGCTCCTGGCTTTGGATCGGTGCAGCTCCGGCCGTTGCGGCCATTTGGGGAGTAAACCAGCAGATGGAAGATACCTCTCTCTCTCTCTCTCTCTCTCTCTCTCTTACTCTCCTTCTCTCTTTGTGTAACTATGACTTTCAAATAAATAAATAAGTCATTAAAAAAAGAAGCTAACAGAGGGTAGGAGTATCCCTTTCTTGAATCGTGTTCCTCCTGCATTCCCTGGTGGAGAGCTTTTCAAACTGGTTCTCAGAGCATAAGGAACCCAATGAGATGTCAGAGACTTCCATGCATAGAACTTATTGGATTCAGTTGTACATGAAAAAAAAAAAAGAAAAGAAAAAAGAAGAGAGAGAGAGAGGGAGAAATTGTTTATCTGTCAAAAGACAAAGCAAGGGGGCAAATGTCCCTCTTGCTAATAAATTTAATATGAATGGAACATTTAGAAATTCTCAGGAAAATGTTTATTAGGTCAGAGACCTCCCTCTTTGGTTTTTTATTTTACACATATAAATATGTCTTTAATATAACATTTATTGGCATTTGAATCATAAGCTGCAATTGATTAGATATACAAGAACTCTGGAAATCCCCCAAATTTCTGGAAACAGTCGTTATATATCAAAATGCTTTTTAAAAATTGTGAAATAATCTTAGGCTTCCAGAAAAGTCACAGGGATAATAGGAGGACTTCCTGTATACTTTCACCCAGTTTCCCCAAAAGTGACCATTTTCCCACGTTTACGTAATCCTCCCTCTATCTGTATTTAAGGAGTCTTAACATCTCACAGAAAACACATAAAAAGCTATGCATAGATTTGAACTTTTTGCCACCAAAAGAACTTTGTCTTTTAATTGCACTTTTCCATGAAACTTTTGACGTACTCTTCTACGGTTTTAGCATTTATTTCAAATCATTTGGAGTAATTTGCAGCCATAGCTAATTTTTTTTCTGTTTATTCTTAGATACGGGGAGCCATTTCCTAGAAACAAAGATATCCTTGTATCTAACCCAGCACAACGATCAAAATTAGGAATTAACATGGGCACAATAGAGTTTCTAACTTGGAGTTTGACAGCTGACCCAATGATAATTTACACGGCAAACAGTAAGGCTCACAGTCTAATTTTTTTTTTTTTTTAAATGGCATTTCTTTATTTGAAAGAGTTACAGTGTGTGTGTGTGTGTGTGTGTGTGTGAGAGAGAGAGAGAGAGAGAGAGAGGAAGAGAGAAAGAGAATCTTTCATATGCTGGTTCTCTCCCTAAATGACCACTACAGCTGGGCTGGGGCTGCTCCCCGCCAAAGCCAGGAGCCAGGAACTCCATCCAGGCCTCCCATGTGGGTGCAGGGTCCAAGCACTTGGGCTGTCTTTGGCGTCTTCCCCGAGCACATTAGCAGGAAGCTGGATCAGAAGTGGAACAGCCTGGACCTGAGACAGTTCTCTGATGCCGTATGCTGGTGCTAAGAGCAGGGACTGGATTTGCTGTGCCACAAAGCCAGACCTGCAAGTGTCATCTTCAGTGCTGTACAAATGCCTGCCTCAGATTCGCAGAGTTTTTTCCTTTCAGTTTGAGTATAGGTCAAATATTTCATAAAATGTCCTTGAATTTGGGTTTGTCTCTTGTCTTGTCATGTTCGGGTTTTCTATTATGGGCATGGGTACAACTGCGGTGTCATGGTGTCCTTGGTGCACGATATCATTGAGGCACACAGTGCTGATCTGCTGCATTACAGATAATGTTAACTGATCAGAGGTTAATGTAGTGTCAGACAAGCTTCCTTTTTTTGTAATTAATGAATATTTTGTAAAGAAGTACCTGAAGGTTTTGTAAACACCCTGATTCTCAACAGAAATTCACCCATTTTGGAGTCTATGGATAATCTCGACCTGAATCCATTGCTGCTGTCTCAGTCACTCCCTGTGGCACAAACCCCGGCATGTTCTGGCCATCGTAACTCTCGCCACACTCTCTCCTGAACAACCTTCCTGATTTCCCCTCAACCATCCGGACTCTTTTCAATCAGAGGCAACGTTTCCTCTTGTGATGGAACACGCTCCTTTGTCCAAACCCGAAGTGGCTCCTGAGGTCTCCCAGCAACTGCTTCAGTCCTTCCTCTCCTCACAATGATGCCCCCTCCCCACAAATCCTCCTCCTCACACTGGCTCCCCCTCCTCACTGTGGCTGCCCCTCCTCATAGCAATGCTACTCCCCAACACTCAATATTGGCTCCTGTTGTCCTTGCAGTAGCTCCCAGTGGTTTCCACTGTCCCAGTGACCGAACTCAGTTCTCCATATTGTCTCTCTTATCGCTATTCTTCTTGTTCTCTCCACTTCAACTCTGCTGACTTTGCTGGCCCCTGCATTTGAAATGGGACCCTACTCACACTTTTTCCTTTATACCATTATCACCTTCTAAATGTCTAAATAAGACATTTGTTTATTCAGATCAGTTTTATGTGCTCTGTTCTAAAACTTCTTTTGAACCAAACATACCTAGAACGATGCCTGCTAAATAGTAGCTGCTCAAAAAATACCTGGGGAATGAATGATTAGGGAGGGTGGCACATTTATCTTATGAAATTAATTTTTAACAAATAAAAACATTAAGGGGCCGGCGCCGCGGCTCACTAGGCTAATCCTCCACCTTGCAGCGCCGGCACACCGGGTTCTAGTCCCGGTCGGGGCGCTGGATTCTGTCCCGGTTGCCCCTCTTCCAGGCCAGCTCTCTGCTGTGGCCAGGGAGTGCAGTGGAGGATGGCCCAAGTGCTTGGGCCCTGCAGTCTGGAGATGCAGCTATGGTGAGAGGACCTGCTATCTCTTGGTCCAAGGACGCGACCAGGTCAAGGCAGACTCACAGGAAGTATCCAGAGGACAAGAAGACTCCAACCTCTCTCTTTTCCTGCCTTCCCATCTTCTGAGATGTTCTCCGTTGTCTCAACTTGGCTGGAATGAGAGGAAAAAGGAGGCACGTTGATGTAGCTGCTCTTTCTGAGCCTCCCAGAGACAGACCAGGGGAGAGGGTGGAGTGTGGATCTAGAGAGGAAGGCAGGGGATGCTGCAGTGAAGGGAAGGCCCTTCCTTGCCCACCTCACTAGACTATAGTAGAACCAGGGACAGAACACCCAGTGTCATTGCTGCCTGCTTTTGGACACAGTGCTCCTCCTCCTGGAATGTCCCTTTGATGTCGAACTTCTTGACAAATTCCTATATATCCAATCTGCATGTGTGTGGTCACTCCCAAAGGGAGGCTCCTTTTATATCCTTTCCTGATTAATGCTCACCTCCAAGCATACCTGAGACAGGCATTTGCTGATGACTTCATACCACACTAAATTTAAAGCATGCTAATGGCAGGCAGACCCTAAGATGGCCCTTAATTACCTCCACCTCATCCTTGAGTAAGTTGTTACTTTTGAACATGACGAGAACTGTGACTTGGTTCTAACCAACAAAATGTGACAACATTGGTGGGGTATCACTTCTGTGGGTAGAGTACAGATGACTGTGACTCCTCTATGGCTAGAAGATTCTCTGTGATGCACACTTTGATGAAGCAAGCTGGAAGCCCACACAACAAGGAAAGAATAGCCTCTAGTCAACAGCCAGCAAGCAACTGAGACAGTCTGCCCAACCTTCAAGAAACCGACTTCTTCCATCAATCCCATGAACTTGGAAGCAGACCCTTTCCTGGTTGAACCTTCAGATGAAACCACAGCTCTGACTGATCCTTTGAATGAAACCTAGGATAGATTGGGAAGCCCAGGATTCAGTTAAGTTATCCCTGGATGTGTGATCCATAGAAACTGTGAAATAATATATGTGTATTGTTGTAAGGCACTATGTGGCAATGTGTTACATTAGTTACAGAGAAACGTAACTAATCCAGATCTCTCCATGAATAAATGCACTATACTATACAATAGTAGTTTATCATGCTCTAATTGATTGGTGTTATGCTAAAGTCATTTAGTCTTCATGGTTCTAAACAGCTGATACATGGGATTGGTATCACATTGTAGATGAGAAATATTGAAGAATAGAAAGGTTTAGCCAATTAAAAATTCCAATGAGCCAATGTCAGAGGCGGGGTTTGAGTGGAGGTGGACTGACAGCAGTCACACTCTTGGCCATTTCTCTCTGCCCTTCTCATTTGGCTACTCTGTCTTCCATCTGTGACTTCCTTTTCTCTCCTAGTCTGTGGCATCCCAGGGGGTGGGGCTTGTGGGCATTCATCACTTATCTCCTACACCAGGCACCAATATCTGGTATACATAAGACCCTTAAATGCTTCCTTGGTAGATGCAGTTGTGTTTTATACAACCCCCATTTCCTATGCCCACATGCAAAGGGCCATCAGCTGAGTTCATGTCTTGTGTTTCTGGGAAGCAGAAGCATTTCATTCAGCACAGGAGTCAGGACTTTCAGTGGTATGCTTTAATTTGTTGATCTAGGGCATGGAAAGACAGGGAAGGCCAGCTAGGTCTCATGTTGAGGACCTATGTCATTCTGAGCTAGCATCAAGGCTTGCTGAGAATAAGAGCCAAGATCAACTAGTGATGTCTGCTGTGCACTGGAAAGGGGAGCATCAGCAGAGAAATCACACAGCCCAGCCATTCCCTCTCCAGAAGCTGTGCGTTTGTTTTCATCTTCCCACTTAGCACACAAAGAACCAGAGGCTATGTGGCACTGGCATCCTTTACTGTGATCAAGGTTAAGATCAAAATCTTTGGACCTGATGTGTGCAGAGTCCTCTAGAGAGAGGGCAATCAGCAGAAGGTGAGGGGGTGAGAAACTAGAAGGCTAAAACTTGGTTTGTCTCTGGGATGCCTAAATAAGCCAAAGGACAACAGACACACATTTCTTTATGAAATAGAAGATGCTCAAATGAATAGGTTGAACCTTATGTATGAATTGATATTTTCCTAGTATATTCAATTACTGTAGTTTCCTGTCTGAAAATATCTTTTCAAACTCCTTTTCAGATTAGGTGCTTTATTTTGCCATAAAATATCAGAGAAAACTGCCATTGTGCTCAGAGAAATTATTACATGTATGCGACTCTTCCTGTTAGTTCAACTTCTCCTCATTCTTCCTCCCCCAAATAGGTTAAAAAAGTAGACATTCCATTCTAGCAATGGGAACCCGTCCAACTTCACAATTGTTCTGGAAGTAGGTAGAAGAATTGAGAAGGAAATAGAGCCCTCATATTTACAAATATCTTCCAACGCAACACACTTTCCCAAATGCAAGCTACTGGTTCAAGCAAAGGTCATCAACTTGAGGGCTCTTAGTGCCCATATCATGCTCTCTTTTGCTCCTAGGGCCTCTCAGAATGTATGAGTGCCTCTGCAGAATCGCATGAAAAGGGTGGAATCTTCTCTTTGTTCCCCACTGAAAGAAGCAGGTTGAGTGGGAGCCTAGCAGAAGTGATTGGTACCCGACCCTTATCCTCCCATACATATTGTGTCTCATTGTGCATACCAGATGCTAAGGATGCCAGTTGAAGTTATTCCAAATCTTGTTCTGAAGGTGATCTCTGCTTGCCTAAGTTTTCTCCCTCACAGAGGGTCCAGCAGTGCAATGAGTCAACCCTTCGGGAGAAGCTAGTGGTTGAATACCGCCCCCCTGCCCAGCTTCCTCATACCTCAAATAGGACCACTCTGGGGTGTGTTCTATCTATTCTCCCAGATGTCTCCTGTTGCCCCAGTAGTGACATGTTCACGAAAGGGCCCTTCTCTGGCTTCCTCTCCTTTCTTAATCCTGTTACTTCTCCTACAAATGTCTCCTAGAGTTACCGCTCAAATTAGTTGCTTACTCAGAGTCCTTGTCTCAGGGTTAGTTTCTGAAAGAAACCATTTAAAGGCATCAAAGAAAACCTTACCATCAGAGTTAATGCCCCAATCAGTTCTTTATCAAGGCACAGAAACAAGCAGGTAGAGAGATGCCAGAAGAGCTGCAGAAGGCAGAGCTGTGAAGTATCTACTAAGAGGGCAAAATCAATATGCCCTCAGGCTTTCTGACTAGGATGACCTTTTTCTGGGTGAGCTAATAAAGTTGGCCCCCTACAAAGTTCTATATAAGAGCAGAGGGACTGATAAAATTTATAGAAGTGTTGCCTCCCAAAAGCAAAAGGATTGTAAATAATAAAACAGACTTGTTGTGTTGCTGAGCCAGAATTCTGTGATCTCCTTTGAGATATTACTAAAAGCAAGTTTTCTGAGAAACAGAAATCACTGGGAATTTTAAAGTACCCAGGAGTATAAGCGATCACTGTTTGTGATGAAAGCCCTACTCAGCCCAACAACAGCAACAAAAAGCTTGCCCAAGATCCTATGAGAAATGTCTCCATCAATTATGTCCCTGAATCAGACTGTAGACCTTTGTCAGGAACTCCTGAAAATCATTCTTGTAAAAAAAAATCTATATTTTTGTGAGTCTATTGGTTTTACCCATTTCAAGCAACAGAATCTTGACTATTGTGGTGATATAGGGTTCTATTCAACCTACAACAAGTCTGCAACAATACTTGGATATCATTTCTTTTGCTTCAAACTTTCCACAGATTACAGTAGATTCTGATGAGAATCATTAAGCGACTTATGAAAAAGCACATTTTACACACTTTGAAAATAATCATTGTGGCCAGCACTGTGATGTAGCAGGTTGAGCTTCTGCCTGCAGTGCCACCATTGCATATGGGCACCAGTTCTAGTTCCAGCTGCTCTGCTTCAGATCCAGTTCCTTGCTAATGGCCTGAGAAAGCAGTGGAAGATGGCCAAAATGCTTGAGCCCCTGCACCCACGTGGGAGACCCAGAAGAAGCTTCTGTCTCCTGGCTTCAATCAGCCCAGCTTGGGCCATTGCAACAATTTGGGGAATGAACCAGAGGATGGAAGAATTCTCTCTGTCTGTAACTCTCCCTTTAAAATAAATAAATAAATCTTTTAAAAAAAAAGACAAAAAATTATTTCAGAGCGATATGAGTAAGGTGATGTGCTAAGAAACTCCAGATTTTAATTCCCTTAGGGAAACACCAAATAAACATCAATCTACCCAACAAAATACCTTTGTGACAACTCTAGAAAGCAGTTAAAAAGCTGCAGTCAAGAGCCTCAGGTGGTCACTGATGTCATACATTAGAGTGTTAATTGTAAAATTAACAACAGGAGTCACTGTGCACGAACTCCCCATGCAGGACCTCTGTCCTCAATGAGTTGTATTATGAGAGTTAACTGTAAAACTAGTTCTCAAACAGTTTTTGTGTGTGTGTGTGTGTGTGTGTGCAAATTGTTGAAATCTTTACTTAGTATAGAGTTGGTCCTCTGTGTACAAAGTTAATTGAAAATGAATCTCAATGGAGAATGGGACTGGCAAGGGGAGGAAGAGAAGGGGTGGGAGGGCTGGTATGGTGGAAAGAATAACCATACTCAAAATGTTGTACTTATGAAATTTGTATTCCTTAAAGAACAAATAAAAAAAATAAAAAGCTTCAGCAACCAAGGGAATAGCCAGCCAAGAAAAAAACACACTCATTTGGTAGGACATTTTACGATAATTTGCTACCCTTACCCCACCTGCCCTCCTGAATGTTGGCACCAGGAAAAGGCCACCCAATTTCCAGATGCTCCCTTAGGATATAAAAAGATTGGACTTTCTTACAATACCCTGGCCTCCTAATAAACTGGTTTCTATCTCTCTTGTCTCAAAGCACTGATGGAAACTGCAGTGCAGTTTGGAGATTCAGTTGAAGGCTGCTGAAAGCAGTTCTGTGTGTTGCAGTGTGAGAGAAATGCAGGGGCACTGTGGACTCATGGGCAGCTGCAGGGTGAGATTCTAGGCAGAGGAACACTGGAGAGCCGTGAGAGCTCTAAGAAGGAGGCGGGGGGACACACTCTGGGTGTGAAGACACTAAAGCAGCTGTGTATTTGGTGAAGCTGGAGAAAAGGCTTCCGCAAAGGCCCAGTGTAGATGTTTGAGAAGACACTGAGTCTTTGCATCAGAAAGGCTTTTCCTTACTTGGAGCCAGTCCACAAAGACTGGGAGTGGTGGTAGTTTTTCAATGCTCATGTTCTAACCAAAGTTTACAAGGCAAATGAGAGGATTTTCAAAAGTTCATGGAAAATGCAAATAGAAAATAAATCTATTTTAGTGGAAAAAATTGAAATCTATGCACACAAGGAATCTTTAAAAAGTTCATGGACAACATATATTATGAACAAAAACAATGCATGAATTTCAATTTTTGCACCAAAATAAACTTACCTTTTAATTTCTTTTTCTATGAACTTTTTGAAATGTCCTCATACAAATAGTGAGATGTGGTGTCCTGAAAGGAATAAAACAAATCTCCAGAGACTTATCCTGAAGAAACTAAGGCTTCTGACTTACTTGAAAAATATTTTAAAATAATGAGTTAAAGTAGAGAAAAAGCAAGCAACTACACAAAATTAAGAAAACAACATGCAATCAAAATACAAAGAGAAATTTTAGGCTGGTGCTGCGGCTCACTAGGCTAATCCTCCACCTGCGGCGCCTGCACCCCAGGTTCTAGTCCCGGTCGGAGCACTGGATTCTGTCCTGGTTGCTCCTCTTCCAGGCCAGCTCTCTGCTGTGGCCCAGGAAGGCAGTGGAGGATGGCCCAAGTGCTTGGGCCCTGCACCCACATGGGAGACCAGGAGAAGCACCTGGCTCCTGGCTTTGGATCGGCGCAGCGCACCGGCCTTGGCGGTCATTTAGGGGGTGAACCAACGGAAGGAAGACCTTTTTCTCTGTCTCCCTCTCTCACCGTCTAACTCTGCCTGTCCAAAAAAAAAAAAAAAAAAAAAAACAAAAAAAAAAAAAAAACAAAAAAAAACACACACACACACAAAAAGAGAAATTAAAAAATAAAACACAACCCAACAGATGTTCTAGAGCTGAAAATTATAATGACTGAATTGAAAAACTCACTTGGAGACTTGAACAGCAGACCTAAGCAGACACAAGAAAGAATAGGTGAGCCTGAAGACAGGTTATGTGAAATTGACAAGTCTGAAGAGCAAAATGGGGGAGCTATATGGGGCAGTGGGGAGAATAAAGAAAAGTGAACAGAGCCTAAGCAATTTATGGAGCTCCATCAAGCAGACCAGGAATCAGAAAAGGAGAAAAGGGACATGAAACTTTTTTGAAGAAGTAATGACTGAGAATTTCCCAAATTCAAGGCAAGAAATGGATATACAATTTAAGAAGCTCAATGAAAGTCTTTGGATAAATCCAAAGAGATCCACCATAAGACACATGATAACCAAACAGATCAAATAATCAAAGAGAGAATTTTAAAATCAGCAAGAGAAAAATAGCTTGTTATATACAAGGGAGATACCCTAAAAGGTCACAAGCAGATTTCTCAACAGAAACCTTTCAGGTCAGAAGGCAATGAGTGATATCTTTAAAACACTGAAGGGAGGAAAGATGCCAACTGACAGAACTGTATAGGGAAATAATTCAAAAATTATAAAGGAAGTAAGACATTCCTGGATAAACAAAAGCTAAGAGAGTTCATTAGTGCTAGCTTTCCCATACAAGAAATGCAAAAAGAAATTCTGCAAGTTGAAATAAAAGAGCACTGGACCATAACTCCAAGCTGTATGAAAGCATAAAATTGTCCAGTAAAGGTAAATATATGAGCAAATATAAAAACCTGCATTATTGTAGCTTGGGTCTATAACTCCATTTTTATTTCTTTTATATTATTTTAAATTAAAATCATAAAATAACTAAATCCATGCCCACTACTTTTTTTATATGACTTAAAAGTCAAGATCATAAAAATAACTCTAAGTCTATGTTAATCTGTATGAAATATATAATAATGTCATCTGTGACATCAGTAACAAAGTGGGTGGGAAAAAAGCAGTGTAAGAGAGTGGAATATTTATGTGTGATTATAATTAAGTTGTTACTAGCTTAAAATAAATTAGTGTAACTTCATGATGCTTTGTGCCTTTCTCATGGTAACCAAAAGTATTTATCTTAATCAAAAAACATAAGACTAGCAGAATGGATTTAACTAAAAACACCAGTATCCACATGTTTCTTGTCTACAAGAGACTCATTCTACATGTAAGGACACACATATTGAAAGCAGAAATATAGAAAAAATATTCCAGTTCTTCCCGTGGGAGTCACTGAATTGAGTTGGGGTATGATTTTCTTCCTCTGCTATGGTGTGTGCTCAACCACTCAGATGACTGGATTCTTAAAATTGGGAGTCAACTGGCAAAAATGTCATTTTGCCTGCTGCATTAAAGGTTCCTACTGGGCCAGATATGGTGAACATTTTTCCTACTAATCTGCATGAAAGCAGTAGGCAGTCCTATGATTTGGTGAACTGGTAGATCATCACATCAGTGCTGCATCTCGGCAGAGCTATGGCTTGACTTCCCAAGGCTCAAGGTGGTGGAATTCCCCAATTTGGTCAACGTGTTTTGGAAATATGTGTAGACAAGACTGCATGCTTATACCTACCACACCTGGCTGCATTGGCACTGTAGAAGAACACAATTCAAAAGCAGTATGGCATCTGCTACTCCCAGCTGCCTGGATCTTACCAGCGCTGATCATGTCTAAAGAGCATCATATTGAGGAAGTTTCTGAACTGCCTTAGGTGCTCAAAGGTAAAGTTGAGGCCGGCGCCGTGGCTCACTAGGCTAATCCTCCGCCTTGCGGCGCCGGCACACCGGGTTCTAGTCCCAGTCAGGGCGCCAGATTCTGTCACGGTTGCCCCTCTTCCAGGCCAGCTCTCTGCTGTGGCCAGAGAGTGCAGTGGAGGATGGCCCAAGTACTTGGGCCCTGCACCCCATGGGAGACCAGGGTAAGCACCTGGCTCCTGCCATCGGATCAGCGTGGTGCGCTGGCCGCAGCGCGCCGGCCGCGGCGGCCATTGGAGGGTGAACCAACGGCAAAGACCTTTCTCTCTGTCTGTCTCTCTCACTGTCCACTCTGCCTGTCAAAAAAAAAAAAAAAAAAAAAAAAAGGTAAAGTTGAAGGCTACAGGAAGACCAAGATTTCTACCTAAAAAAAATTATTTATTCGAGAGAGTTACAGAGAGACAGGAAGAGAACTAGAGCCAAAGGGAGAGATCTTCCATTTGCTGGTTCACTTCCCAAAGGCAGCAAAGACCAGGGCTGGGCCAGACTGAACCCAGGAGTCAGGAGCTTCCCCTGAGTCTCCCATGTGGGTGCAGGGGCCCAAGCACTTGGACCATCTTCTGCTGTTTTCCCAGGTGCATTAACAGGGAGCTGGATCAGAAGTGGAGCAGCTGGGTCTCGAACTGGCACCCATGTGGAATGCTGGCCTTAACCTGCTACATCACAGAGCCAGCCCAGACCAAGTTTTGATTCTTAAGAAATGTGAGACCTGGAATAATATCATAGAAGAAGTCTCTGTCTTCCAGCAAATGAGAACTTGCAGGAGTGAATCGAAATGTCCAGCAAAGGGGACCCTGTGTCATCGGTACTGAGGACCCTGGTATCAGCACAGCCTTCAGAACCGTCCTTGAGATTATTCAGCTCAATGCAAGCAAACCATTCTTATTTATTTATTTATTTTCAAGATTTATTTATTTATTTGAAAGACAGAGTTACAGAAAGAGAGAGGGAGAGAAAAAGAGAGATATCTTCTATCTGTTGGTTCACTCCCTACACTGCTACAACAGCCAGGGCTGGGCGAGGCTGAAGCCAGGAGCTTCTTCCGGGTCTCCCATGTGGGTGCAGGGCCCAAGGACTTGGGCCATCTTCTACTGCTTTCCCAGGTGCATTCGCAGAGAGCTGGATCGGAAGTGGAGCAGCAGAGATTTGAACCACTGCCCATATGGATTCTCCCACTGCGACAGCAGCTTTTCCTGCTATGCCACAGCACCGGCCCTAGCAAGTGAACCATGGTTTACATTTGGACTGAATGTGTTTCCCAAAGTTAGATGAATGGCATAGCACTTGGCATAAAGGCTGCTTATGCCAAGAGTAACTACAACCTTCCCATGCCCAGGATGGCCCATACAGAACAGAGCACACTCTTGAAAAGCCCAGA
This sequence comes from Oryctolagus cuniculus, assembly GCF_964237555.1. NCBI lineage: Eukaryota > Metazoa > Chordata > Mammalia > Lagomorpha > Leporidae > Oryctolagus > Oryctolagus cuniculus. The sequence goes on along the minus strand of NC_091442.1, from coordinate 47,247,300 downwards.
GAGCCAAAGAATCCTCTGAGCACCACACCTAAGGATTTACCCCTGAGACCTGAAGAACAACCCACTAGAAGACCTGAGAAGCTCATGTTGGGGAATGCCGTTCTTCCCCGGGGCTGGGAGTCACCAACTCTGGGTGGAAAGGCGGCAGCAGCTCTAGAACTCAAATCAGACGAGAATAGCGTTGCAGGCAGTAGGCTAGTGTTAGGGAAGAAAGGAAAGAAAGCGGTGGTGGGGGGTGCTCCTTGGAGCTGGTGCTGTGGCATGATAGGCTAATCCTCTGCCTGGGGTGCCGGCATCCCACATGGGCACTTGTTCAAGACCCAGCTGCTCCACTTCTGATCCAGCTCCTTGCTAATGGCCTGGGAAAGCAGCAGAAGATGGCCCAAGTACTTGGGCCCCTGCACCCATGTGGGAGACCCAGAAGAAGCTCCTGACTCCTGGCTTTAGATCAGCTCAGCTCCTGCCATTGTGGCCATTTGGGGAGTGAACAACAGATGGAAGAACTCTCTGTCTCTCCCTCTGTCTGTGATTCTAGTTCTCAAATAAATTTTTAAAAATCTTTAAAAAAAATAAATTATTTCCTTTTTTCTAAAAAAAAGTATCAAACAAAAGCAAAGCTATAAGAAAGGAGAAAATAATGATTTTAGCAGAGATAAACAAGCTAAAGAATAGAATAAACAATTCAAATAGCAACAAAACCAAGACCAGTGCCATTGCTTGTAATTCAGGCATCCCATATGGACACTGATTCAAGTCTCGGCTGCTTCACTTCTGATCCAGCTCCCTGTTAATGGTCTGGGAAAGCAGCAGATGATAACCCAAGTGCTTGGACCCCTGAACCCACGTGGCAGACCTGGTAGAATCTCCTGTCTCCTACTGATCCAGTCCTGGATAGTGCAGCCATTTGGGGAGTGAACCAGTGGATCAAAATTCTCTCTCTTTCTCTCTCTCTCTCTGCAACTCTGCCTTTCAAACAAATAAATAAATAAATCTTTTTTTAAAAAAATCACATGGGGACAACACTGTGGCGCAGTGGATAAATCCACCACCTGCAGTGCCAGCATCCCATATGGGAGCTGGTTTGAGTCCCAGCTGCTCCACTTCCCATCCAGCTCTCTGCTGTGGTCTAGGAAAGCAATAGAAGATGGCCCAAGTCCTTGGGCCCCTCCACTCACGTGGGAGACCCGAAAGAAGCTCCTGGCTCCTGGCTCCTGGCTTCGGATTGGCACAATTCCAGTCGTTGCAGCCATCTGGGAAGTGAACCAGTGGATGGAAAACCTCTCTCTCTGTCTTGACCTCTCTCTGTAACTCTGTCTTTCAAATAAATAAAATAAATCTTTAAAAAAATCACAAAAACCAAGAGTTGATTTATTAGATTCATTAGAAACATCAATTGTCATACCTAGAAAGAGAAAAAGAAAATTCAAATAACTAAAACCAGAAATGAAACTTTATAGTATCATAAACAGACAATACAACTGCTTTTACAAAAAGGAAATATATATTTACTTTATATATTTTTATTATACATAATACAATTATTTATATAATTATTATTTATAATAATTATATATTTGTTTATGTATATAATATATTAAATATATTTATGTATATTTACTTTACTTATATATATATAAATATATATTAAAGGAGAATAATGAACAATGGCATGTCATCAAATTGGCTAGCCTAGTTGAGATGAATAAATTCCTAGAAACACACAACCTACCATAATTGGATCAGGAAGAACACTGAATCAGGAAGAAATAGAAAATTTTTCTTTTTTTTTTTTAAAGATTTACTTTATTTTATTTGAAAGACAGAGATACAGAAAGGAGAGAGAGAGAGAGAGAGAGACTGATCTTCCATGCACTGGTTCACTTCTCAAACAACTGCAATAGCCAGGCCTGGGGCAGGCTGAAGCCAGGAGCCTGGAACTCCATCATCCTCCCACATGAGTGACAGGGGCCTAAGGCTTTGAACTCTTTAGCTGCTTTTTTCTGGGGTATTACAAGGAGCTGGATTGGAAGGGAAGCAGCCAGGACTTGAACTGGAGCTCATATGGGACACCAGCAACACAGATGGCAACTTAACCCACTGTGCCACAATTTGCTTTTTGAAAAAAAATTTTCATTTGAGAAAGGGAGAGAAAGAGAGAGAGATAGAGAGAGAGAGAAACACTGGCACATTCCCCAACTGTCTGTGTTAACCCAGTCCCCAAAGTCAGGAGCCAGAAACTCAATTCATGTCCTCCACCTGGGTGGCAAGAACTCAGTTACTGAGCCGTCATCACTGCCTCTCAGGGTCAGAGATCCCAAGTCAGGCAGCAAAGCCAGGTACTTTGATGTTGAATTCAGTTGTACGAATCAATGTCTTAACTACCAGACCAATGCCTTACACAAAATAGAAAATCTGAATACATTTCTAACTAGAAAGGATATTGAATCAGTGATCAAAACTCTCCCAGCCAGGACCAGATAGCTTCACTGGTGAATACTCCCAAACACCTACATCAGAACTACATCAGAACACCGCCGGCACCACGGCTCACTAGGCTAATCCTCCGCCTGTGGCACCGGCATGCTGGGTTCTAGTCCTGGTCAGGGCACCGGATTCTGTCCCGGTTGCTCCTCTTCAAGTCCAGCTCTCTGCTGTGGCCCACGAGGGCAGTGGAGGATGGCCCAAGTGCTTGGGCCCTGCACCTGCGAGGGAGACCAGGAGGAAGCACCTGGCCCCTGGCTTCGGATCGGTGCAGTGCGCCGGCTGTAGTGGCCATTTTGGGGGTGAACCAATGGAAAAGGAAGACATTTCTCTCTGTCTCTCTCTCACTGTCTAACTCTGCCTGTCAAAAAAAAAAAAAAAAAAAACACACACACAAAAAAAACCACTAACACCAAGGTTCCTTCAGCTCTTCCAGATCATTGATGAGGAAGGAATACTTCCAAATTCCTTCTACAAAGTGAGTGTTAATCATGATACCGAAGCCAGACAACCACAAGAGATGAAAACCACAGACCAATACCTTGGATGAATATCTATGCAAAACAAATTCAGCTGCACGTGGAAACAATTCTAGGGAGTATGACCAAGAGATTTATTCCTGCGTGCAGGGATGATTCAGCACATGAAAGTCAATTGAGGTACCACACAGCATGAACAAAATGAAGGGGAAGATAAATCACAGTCATCTCAATTGAAACAGAAGAAGCATTTGAAAAAATGTAGCATCCTTTCATGATAAAGTAAAGCTCAAGAAACCAGAGACAGAAGAAAACTGTCTTAGTGTGGTATTGTACCTGAAAAGCCCATAGATAAAATAATACCCAACAATGAAAGACTGAAGATTTTTCTTCTAAGATAAGGAATACGACAAGGATGGAAGGATGGTGGGGGCACTGGAGGTACATTAAGCCTTTCTTTGGTTTGCCGGGAGGTATCTCTTCTTGATTTTACAAACACGTAAAATGGCCTTTCCATGAAGCTCCATCCAAGCCAACATGGCTTCCAGAGTTTTCCAGGGTTAGCAGCCACTGCTTCTCCATCTTCCTTCCTTGCAGATTCCAGAGCACTGAAGGAAACCCAAATCACATCTTATTATTGCTGTAGCTGATATCTCCTACCATTTCTGAGTTAGATATTAAGTCAGTTTAGTGCAAGAACCATACATATTTTATATTCCTCTCCCACACAGCTCAGCGCTGGACACCCAGGAAGAGCTAAAAGACACCTGCTCCCTGTGAGTCGTGCCTTCCACTTCAGAGGGGAAATGGCTTGGGAGTTCCTCCTCCAACAAACACACTGGACCCCAATAATATGAGTTAATGACCAAAAAAATGGAATGAAAAATGGAATTTCAAAAGCCATGGAAGGAGAACATAAGTAAATAAAAAAATCAGGGTGAATAGACAATATAAAAGAAGGTGGAAGATCTCAAACCTCAAATATTGATAATGAAACTCAGTTTGGATGGATTTAAATTGCCCTCTGAAAATGTGTACCTGTTCTGATTATATTTAAAAAGCAAAATGGAATGTTTTGCTCTAAGACAAATGCTTTGCTATTGATTAATATAGAGTAAAATGGTGGTCATAAGAACAGAGTTACAGGTGGGAAGGGTTGGGCACTCATTATGTTTCAGTTTCCCTGACATTTTAGCACATGCTATCTCAATGGGGAAACAGGCGGTCTGATGAGGAGCTGGCCACAGCACCAAAAATAGAGCCAAGGACCTGGATAATTGGACTCCAATTACTTTGTTTTTAATCAAAATCTCCCCCCCCCCTTCTTCTTCTCCTTCTTCTTCCTCTTCCTCCTCCTCTTCTTCTTCCTTTGGAAGATAGAGAAAGAGACCTTCTATCCACTGGTTCACTCCCCAGATGGCCCCAACAGCCAGGGCTGGCCCAGGCTAAATATAGGAATCAGAAACTCCAATCCTGGTCTCCATACAGGTGTCAGGGGCCCAAATACTCGAGCCATCTTCCACTGCTTTTACCCAGCACAGGGAGCTGCAACACATGTGAGGCAGCTGGGATTTCTGATATGGGATGCCTGCACTGCAAGCAGCCATTTAACCTGCTGTACCACAAAGCCTGACCCTTAACAAAAACACCATTCTTTTAAAAAAAAAGGCGGGGGGAGGGGGTCAGGGAAATTGGAAATGGAAAAAAGAGAATAAAAGGACAAACAAAAAAATACCATAGAAAGAAAGTAGCCACATCAATACTGGTAACTCATGAAGTGTCATTTGAAGTCAAAGGGACGACTGAGAGCGGAAACAGATTGCTTGTGACTGTGTATGCAGTAGGTATTAATGTCAGTGATGCATCTACAGCAATCATTGGCAGAAATGGCAGGGGAACTTCAGAGGAGTATGATCGAAAGAGGTGTTTGACAACCCTGTTCCACATGTAAGCCTATGTGGTTACTTTAAGTAAAAATACACAACACGTCAAGAATTAAACGCATGTGCCTCACTTGATATATTTAGCATTTTTAAGTAAACATGATTTACAAACACTACTGAGACATTAGCAAGCATGGATCATGTTTGGGAACCAAAGGAAGTATCGATAAAGCCCAAATAGATACGGCGGAAGTCTGTATTCTCGCATCCCACTGTAATTAAGTGAATGTGGTGGCTCGTTTTGGGAGTCAGCTTGACTGGGCCTTGAGTTTAGCCAGGAAGTCTGGCTGCATTTGTGAGGGTTTTCTGGGTGACACTGGCATATGAATGGGGGGACTGAGTAAAATAGATGCCCCACCCTGACCTCAGGCGGGTGGGCACCGTTGGGTCTAAAGAGAACCTAAACAGAATAAACACCCAGGAAGGGAGCTCTGGCTCTGTGTCACCCTGCCTGATGGCTTGAACTGGGACGTTGCTCTTCTGCCCTTCAACTGGGACTTACACCATTGCTTCTTCTGGTCTCGCACCCATTTGTTCTCTTTCTCTGGACCTCTCTGACCTGTGCAACCGAAAACTGAAACTGACAATTTCCTTGCCAGTGCCGCAGCTCACTAGGCTAATCCTCCGCCTTCCGGCGCCAGCACACCGGGTTCTAGTCCCGGTCAGGGTGCCGGATTCTGTCCCAGTTGCCCCTCTTCCAGGCCAGCTCTCTGCTGTGGCCCGGGAGTGCAGTGGAGGTTGGCCCAAGTACTTGGGCCCTGCACCCCATGGGAGAACAGGAGAAGTAGCTGGCTCCTGCCATCGGATCAGCGCGGTGCGCCGGCTGCAGCGCTCCAGCAGCGGTGGCCATTGGAGGGTGAACCAATGGCAAAGGAAGACCTTTCTCTCTATCTCTCTCTCCCTGTCCACTCTGCCTGTAAAAAAAAAAGAAAAAAAAAAAAAGAAAAGAAAAGAAACTGACAATTTCCCTGCCCCTTCCCCTGTTACCAGTCCACCTGGCTGATATTTAAAATTTGAGTCTCCCAAGGCCGGATGGGAAGCCTGACCCCACCCGGCAGGGTGTGGATGTCCCGGGAAGAGGGGCTGGCATTGGGAAATCAACTCATATCACCTGGGGAGGTGGCAGAATGGCATCCAAAAACAGCGATTCATAAATGGTGCTTAGGTGCAACTGGAAATAACAATGGAAACTTTGAGGACAAAGACACTGAGAACATTATGTATTGGCCTGAAATTATACTAAATGGAAAACCATAGGCTTACATGTTTTTATTAAGAGGAAAAATGTTTAAAATATGTTGAACCAAAAAGCTACTCAAAAACGTAGAAAATACACAACAAAATGAACCAACGGAAATTAGAGGAAAGAATTTATAAACACTGAAGTAGTCATTAACTTGTTTCAACTCAAACAAAGACACTCACATACGCAAATAGTAGAATTGATAAATAAAACCAAGTACTATTTCCAGGAAAAGACCAATGCCTCCGTCTCTTGTGCATCTCTTCAGGAAAGAATATGGGAGTGAAAATGTGTAACCCTACGAAGGAGAAAAGAAATGCAGGGATAGGCTGAAGGGTTTTTCTTGAAAAGACTATTCTGCATAAATTTCAATGTGGGCATTTTTAAATCTACAGGAATGGGATACTTTTTAAGGAAACCATAAATTACCAAAATTCATCCAAGAGTTAGATAGTTCATAGACCAAGTACCATGGTAGAAACAGGAAAGTTTGTCAAATTCTATTCTTTCAGGTGAGTGTTTAGTGCAATAACCAAGACCCCACTTAGAATGCCTGCACCCTTTAGGGCAGCCTTTCTGCTTCCAATCCAGCTTCCTGCTAATGCACCTCCTGGGAGGTAACAGTACCCAAGTTCCTGGATCCCTGCACTCACATGGGCAACCTGCATTGAATCCCTGGCTCCTGGCTTCGTTTGGCTCAGCCCTGTCTGCTTGCTATGAGTGTCTGGGGAGTGAACCAGCAGGTGGAAGAGTTCTGTTTGCCTGCCTGTATATCTATGTTTCTCTGACTTTCTAATAAAGTGAAAATAGATAAATAAAAAAAAATCTATCCTTTCATAAAGTCCCATTTCCACAGGTTTTGTAGAAAATATTTACCCAACTTTCAAGGAATGAAGAGTTTCTTTCCACAATGAACTGCTCTGGAATGATTCACTTTATGAGACTATAAACTGATAGTGAAATCTGAGCAGCTAATCCAAAACACACACACACACACACACACACACACAAACACACCTCTAAGAGCCAATTTCACATAGGAATACTAAGCGAAAAACATTAAGCAAGATATCAGTACATCAAATCTAGAAATATATACAAAGAATGATAGTTTTATTAAATGGGGTTTTTTTTAGGAAAGTCATGATCAGTATTAATACTGTAAATCATCACAATGATAAATAATAAATTTTTTTAAAAAATTAAGATTTTTAAATTTATTTAAAAGGTAGAGTTACAGAGAGAGACAGAGACAAAGATAAAGAGATCTTTGATCAGCTAGTTCACTCCCCAAATGGCTTTCACAGCCAGGGCAGGGCAAGGCCAAAGCCAGGCTCCTGGAACTCCATCCAGGTCCCCCTCATCGATGTCAGGAGCACTTGGGTCATCATTCACTGCTCTCCGAGTTGCTTTGACAGGGATCTGGATGGGAAGTGGAGCAGCCAGGACTTGAACTGGGGCTCCTATGGGATATGGACATTGTAGGTAGCAGCTTAACCTGCTGTTTCACAATGTAGGCATAAACAAAGACTTTTTTTTTTTTGACAGGCAGAGTGGATAGTGAAAGAGAGAGAGACAGAGAGAGGTCTTCCTTTGCCGTTGGTTCACCCTCCAATGACCGCTGTGGCCGGCGTGCTGCGGCCGGCGCACTGCGCTGATCTGATGGCAGGAGCCAGGTGCTAATCCTGGTCTCCCATGGGGTGCAGGGCCCAAGGACTTGGGCCATCCTCCACTACCCTCCCTGGCCACAGCAGAGAGCTGGCCTGGAAGAGGGGCAACCGGGACAGAATCCGGCGCCCCAACCGGGACTAGAACCGGGTGTGCCGGCGCCGCAAGGTGGAGGATTAGCCTAGTGAGCCACGGCGCTGGCTCAAAGACATTTTTAAGAAAAGAATTTTGATGCCCATTATCCAAACTCCATCAGAATTAGACTGAAGGAGTAAGTTCCTAGTGTTTCATGGCATAGCAGGGTGACTGTAGTTCGCAATAGCCTAGCATGTATTATACGAGCAAATAGAAGAAAGGGAGACCAAGCCTTAATCATGAAATAATGTCGAAGGAGAGGAAATACTGATTATTCTGATTTGATCAGTAGACGTTGTATACATGTACTGAAATGTCACACACTAGCCCATAAATATGTGCCGTTGCTAATAGGAAAAAAAAAGAAAGAAAAAAATCAGAACTGCTTTTGAAAACTCATAGGATCAACTGAATCTCTGCTTTTCATAATGTGGCTATGAAGCCAGACAGGACACCTTCAACATGACGATGGATATTTGTCCAACATCCAGCAACATGGTGCCGAATAGCAAGCTGGGAGACTATTCCTAGTACAATCAGGCAACAGCCACACTCCACGGCCCACTCTGGTTCAACATCTCTCTGTCTTACACGAGATAGGGAAAACACCTCTTCAGGAAACACGCATGGGGCATGCTGGAAGAAAACAACACTTGACCTGTGTGTGTCTCGACTTGTACTATTTGACAATAGCAAAGTTTATATTGCTACCATGTAAGGATTTATTCTTCTTCTACTAGATTCTGCCAGTGATCTTTGCCATGGGGCAGACAGCCTGCATCACCCTAACAGGGGCAAGGACACTCGAAAGGTTTCACCCACTTGAGCACTGGGGAGTGGATTTCTGTAGATTTTGTGTTACTGTAGGTCCAAAACCAGAACAGCACATGCATTCCCTATTAATGTTTACAAGGCTTTCTTTCTGAAAAACTAAGGCATTTGAGTGTTTTGCAATCTCTCCCTGGAGCAAATCTTCCTGGTGAACTGGGAGCCCCTGGGGAACTTGATTTCACCAGAGTTTAGACAAAGCGACATTTCTTAGTTTATAAGCATGTGCATTCCTTTATGGTCTGTTTTTTGGCTTGACCTGGACAAACACAATTATGAAGCTACACCATCATAGGTTTCTGCACCCCCGAAATTCCTTTTAGTCTGCCTGTGTGTCTCTTACTGTTCCTGGAAGTCCTTTGGTGACACAACCACGTGTGTGTGTGTGTGTGTGTGTGTGTGTAACACTTCCAAGTCTTGAAGAAGAAATGATTACTGCTGTTGTTGGATAAGTTATGAACTTACACTGGGTTCTTACTAGCCTGTATTACGGTATTTCTTCAGTTACATTATTTACACAGTCTTTTTGAAGTTTCCTTCCACCAGGTAACATTGACCGAGTGAGTAGCTCTCATCCAAGTTCAAAGACCCCTGGTTTACTAATGCTATTCGGAAGAATCACTTTGTTCCTAAATTTGTATTTATGAAATATGTGAAGTTTGTATATCTTAAATAATAGGTTTCTGGGGAAAATAAACTAAACAAAAATGAAACACATTTTTTAAATACTCTGTGCTCTGCCAACATACATTAGTTGTGCATCCCATTCTTCTTTCCTTCTTGCCTCTGTCATTGGTGAGAAGAATTTATTATTTATTTATCACTTTATTCATGCAACCTACTTCCAGAAGAGACTGGAAGCAACTAAACGACAACAAAATAATGTAGACAGTGATAATATTAATATACTTTTATGTTTAAATGTTGAGTCCTGAGCCGGCGCCGTGGCTCAATAGGCTAATCCTCCACCTTGCGGCGCCGGCACACCGGGTTCTAGTCCCAGTTGGGGCGCCGGATTCTGTCCCGGTTGTCCCTCTTCCAGGCCAGCTCTCTGCTGTGGCCAGGGAGTGCAGTGGAGGATGGCCCAGGTGCTTGGGCCCTGCACCCCATGGGAGACCAGGAAAAGCACCTGGATCCTGGCTCCTGCCATCGGATCAGCGCGGTGCGCCGGCTGCAGCGGCGGCCATTGGAGGGTGAACCAACGGCAAAGGAAGACCTTTCTCTCTCTGTCTCTCTCTCTCACTGTCCACTCTGCCTGTCCAAAAAAAAAAATGTTGAGTCCTGTATATTTGATGGTGGGGACTTAGAGTTGGAGGGATGGACAATGGTGAAGATTTGTATCCAAAATATGGATTATCTAGTTGGTTATCCTACTGGATGTAAGACAGAATGCTAAATCTCAAAGGATCAAAGTAGGGACAGAAAAATGGCTCACACCGATTTTTTTTTTAATTCATCTATTTTATCAGAGAAGCAGACTTTTTCCCAAATATTTAAGCTCTCCAAAATATTTGCTCTGGGGGCCAGCATTGTGGTACAGTGGGTAGAGCTGCTGCCTGCTACACCCACATCGAGTTGGGCACCAATTTGTGTCCCGGTTGCTCCACCTCCAATCCAGCTCCCTGCTAATGCACCTGTGAAAAACAGCGAAGGATGGCCCAAGTCCTTGGGCCTCTGCCACCCACGTAGGAGACCCAGCTGAAGCTCCTGGCTCCTGCCTGGCCCTTCTCTGACTATTGTGGCCACCTGGAGAGTAAACCAGCAGATGGAAGATTCTCAACTCTCACCCCCTAACCATCCATCCATAGCTTTCTGCCTTTCAAATAAATAAATAAATACATTTTTTTTTAAAAGACATGTCTGCACTTTGGGTCTTCAAAAGAGATGGAAAGACATAACAGGTGATGCAATCCACAGCCATTTCAAAAGCCAAGCTCCATACATGACAGAAGTACACAACCCAAATCCGAGTTCTCTGGACATGTTTCTACAGAACTTTACAGTAATGGCCACCTGGATGGAGCTGTCGCCCATGGTACAGCGTGTAAAGGGGGGGTGAGAGGAAGGCAAGAGTGTGCTTCCAGCCATGTAAAGCAGTGGTTGGGATGAAAAGCAGCCGAAAAAGATGAAGGTGTTCTGGAAATTACCAAGCACATTTCCTCCAAATAAACACAAATTCCCGAGACACAGCACAGCCCCAGTGCCCTGGCGACTCCTTAGCCTTTCCACAATCACCTTGCACCTGTAAGCACTCAATAAATGCTTATATTGGACAGCTATCTCCCATTCTATCAATAGATCGCTCTAGGAATGACCCGCTGTCTTCTCCTCGCATTCGCTCCTGCAGAAATGCCTGCACAATTAAACATTAAGGAGGTCCCCTCGCCACAACAGGCTCTGACTCATGCGGCTTTTGTTCATTTGGAGTGAGATGAGGCGATGCAGCTTCCTGTTCTCTGCGTCTGTACATTGCCGTCTTCGGCGCGTCAGATGCACCATCAGCAGTCAATGCAGATGCCTGCAGAAGCGCCAGGGGGTCCTGAGATTCACGCATTTAACAGTGCGCTGTGTTGTGTGTTCATTGTGAAGAAGCTGTCATTAATCCATCTGTTCTAAGAGCAGACTCTGGCTCTTACAGGAAGGCAGCTCTAGATGCTGAGAACGCCTGATTTCCATCTGTGGAGGTCCTCCCATTCTGGGCAATCATGAGAGAGAGAGAGAGAGAGAGAGAGAGAGAGAGAGAGAGAGAGAGAGAGAGAAACTGTTATCTTGGCCTTCTGGGAACTGCTTCCATTTTTAAAGATTTCTTTTGGTTTCTAGTTGAAAGTTTCATTTTAAAAATTGCCACTGGGAATCCTCAACAGGAGTGACTGTGCACTTACTCCCCATGTGGGACCTCTGTCCTTAATGTGTTGTACTATGAGAACTAACAGTAAAACTACTACTAAAACAGTACTCTATACTTTGTGTATCTGTGTGGGTGCAAACTGTTGAAATCTTTACTTAATATAGAGTTGACCTTCTGTATATAAATATAATTAAAAATGAATAATAATGAAGGATGGGATGGGAGAGGGAGTAGGAGGTGGGATGGTTTGGGGGTGGGAGGGCGGGTATGGAGGGAAGAACTGCTATAGTCTAAAAGTTGTGCTTAAGAAATTTGTATTTATTGAATAAAAGCTTTCTAGTAAAAAATAAAAATTGCAACTGGGGCTGGTGCTGTGGCATAGTAGTTTGAGCCTCTGCCTGTGGCGCCGGCATCCCATATGGGCACTGGTTCAAGTCCTGGCTGCTCCTCTTCTGATGCAGCTCTCTGCTGTGGCCTGGGAAAGCAGTAGAAGATGGCCCAAGTCCTTGGGCTCCTGCACCCATGTGGGAGACCCGGAAGAAGCTCCTGGCTCCTGGCTTCGAATCAGCCCAGCTCTGGCCGTTGTGGCCATTTGTGGAGTAAACCAGTGGATGGAAGACCTCTCTCTCTCTCCCTCTCCCTCTCCCTCTCCCTCTCCCTCTCCCTCTCCCTCTCCCTCTCCCTCTCCCTCTCCCTCTCTCTCTTCTCTCTGTCTATAACTCTTGACTCTTAAACAAACAAATAAATTCTTAAAAATAAAATACAATAAAAATTGCAGCCAGAATTTGGAAGTTTTTTCTTCCTTTCTTTATTATTCATCCATTCATTCCTTCAGTGGTTTGATTGACATGTGTGCATATTGAGTGTCAAGGTGCAGTCTATTAGGGAGGCCCAGTGACCACCATGATTTCTCCTCAATGGCAGTGTGATGGAGGAAGTGCATTTCCATCCAATTCAGGATCACGGATGCACAGAGGAGAAATGATTACATCGACGAGAAGCATCATGGGCAATCTCATAACATCTCAGAAAAACCCAGCCTGTGGGACCCTCTGCAAAGCAGCTGAAGAGTATTCATCAGAGATGCATGTGATGGAAAACTGCAACGTAATCCCCGGGGCAGGGGACGGAGGACACAGCTAACTGGGATTCTGAACTGTAAAAAATGAGCATTTGTAGAAAGGCCTGTGCCATTCAAAGGAGGTCTTGGGTTAGTTAACGGTGTTGTGCCAATGCTGATCTCTTGGTTTTGATGATTGTACTGTGAATGGGAGGCTGTGTGACTAGCACAAGTAGTCTGTATTATTGTTGGATCTTTTCCATAAATGAAAAATGGTTTCATATCAACTTTTTAAAGATTTATTTATTTATTTGAAAGGCAGAGTTACAGAGAGGCAGAGGCAGAGAGAGAGATAGGTCTTTCATCTGATGGTTCACTCCCCAATTGGCCACAATGGTTGGAGCTGAAGCCAGGAGCCAGGAGCTTCTTCCGGGTCCCCCACACAGCTGCAGGGGCCCAAGAACTTGGGCCATCTTCCATTGCTTTCCCAGGCCATAGCAGAGAGCTGGATCAGAAGAGGAGCAGCTGGGACTCGAACCGATGCCCACATGAGATGCCGGCACTGCAGGCGACAGCTTTAGCTGCTATGCCACAGCATTGGCCCCTAAAATCACTCTTAAGTATAAAGCTTCCAAAAACTGGGTCGCCTTACAGAGGGAGTTCTATTTAAATGGAGCTGCCAATAATAGAATGTCAAAGGGTGTCATGAGGGCAGAGGCCAGGGAGAAGAACGAAAGTGCATGTTTCTTAAAAGTCAGGTGAGCTGTGGCTGCCCTGGGTGTGTGTGGGAGGAAGTATCTGAGCTAAGTGCAAAACTGTGCAGAGTTTTATCACCCACGTCAGGTGTCAGGGCAAAAGCGGTGCCTGCGTAGAGCCGTAACACGATGAACAATATTACTCAGAGGTGCAGGCGTAGCAGGGTGGGGAGAGGTTAAAGAGGGACCAAAGTGGATTCAGTAAAGTCCAGGCTTTGGATGCTAAGGTGTTCAAGAGAGAAAAGTCAATGGCCCTCAATCAGATTCATGGAGCAAGAAATTCAAAGAAGGTTCGAGAGCCATTCTTCAAGGGAGCGGTAGACAGGCGAGGTCTCACGCACTCAAGTCACGGCCATCATCTTCTGACCCTTGTCTGTTTTATTGGTGTGGGAAAGAGGCCTGCAGAAGGTATTGAGTCAGGTGAGGGGTTTGGTGTTGACTCTACCCAAAGGGAGAAGTACTCAGTCCACCTCCAAAGGAAACTTTTCCATCATCAACTTGCTGTCTGCCTCCAATGGACATGGCTTCTCTTACTTTGAAATATGGTTTTTTTATTTTTACATTTTTAAAGGGGAAAGAGCCTTAAGGAATATGTTTGGGGTTTTGCTCCATTAAAATCTTGGTCGAAACAGTTGGGAATTAAGGGAGTCTCGTTTGGCTGTAGCATCCCAGTCTCTCCAATTTGAACATGGCCTTGGTTTCAAGAGTTGCAGACTTCAAGATTAAACCTAACATCGGCTTCTCAGAGGGCGCTGGGAGCTATCAGGATGCTGAGCTGGGGAGGGCTCCTGGAGGCTCACCCGACTGCTCTGCTCCTGCTGAACTGGGGCTCTGGATTGGAGTTCTTGGTGTGAACTATTCCTCCCACACTCGCCTTCTGATCATCCGGAAAGGCACATGAAGATGGCAACGTGGTGGCTTCAGAATTCTGGGAGGTCCGTTAGCAAATCTGCAAGGGAAGTGCACGGCACCTTAAAGGCAAACGATGTGTGAGTTACTGCACTGGGAAGAACCAGCGAGCCCTGTCTCTGGCCAGTTTCAGAGAGTTTCACAGCTATCAAATGAAGCCCCGGGGGACCTGGCAGGCCATCTGAGGACAGAGCAGCTGGCTTTTCCCTGATGACAGCCTTTGTCTTCAACTCCAGACTAAAATGTCAAGAGGAAGGAGCAATTTAGGCAGATGGTGAAATGTGATGATGGAAGGCTGCTTTGCCTGAGACTTAAATAAACCGGACTGTCACCTGGGGAAGAATAGGGGGAAAGGGAAAAGTGAAATGGACAATCCTGACCTCCCCCTGCCTTTAATGCCGGCAGAAAGAGGCAGAAAGCAAAGGACGGCCATGAGTAGAGAGGAAAGGAAAGGAGAGAGGAGAACCAATGCCCCGTGCAGCTCCTGAGCACACTGGTCTTGGGGTTAAGATGGACGAGGGCTCAAGCCCTCATCCAGACAATGGGGCTAAGACAAGATGCGCCTGACCAGTTGCAGCAACAGCACAGACAGGAAGTCTTTGACTCATGGCCAGATCCAGAGATACTGAAACAGAAGCGAGAAGGGATGGAGCGGGAGTTGTGAGGTCATTTTCACCACTTCAGAGGTCGAGGAGAAGGAAGAAAATCCAGAAACAGACCGGGAGAGAACGTGCAGCCCTTTTATTTCCCCTCTCCTGCGTGCAATGGAAGGTGCCTGTGTTTGGGAAGCAGGCCTGGGGCTCATGCTTCTGCTCTGTCCCTGGGGACTTTTCTGCAGACTTGAGAGTGTGTTTGAGTGTGTGAGTGTGAGTGTGTGTGTGCATGTGTGCATGAGAGTGTGTGCATGTGACTGAGTGTATATGGTTTATATGTGTGCATGTGTGTGTGCAAGTGTGTATGAGTGTGTGAGGGTTGCGTGAGAGTGTGCATATGACTGAGTGTGTGTGATTTTGTGTGTGTGTGATTGTGTGAGAGCATGCATGTGTGTTTGCAGGTGTGTGAGTGTGCATGTGACTGAGTATGTGGTTTGTGTGTGAGTTTGTGGTTGTATGGTTGTGTGTGTGTGTGAGTATGCATGTGTGGGTGTGTGCATGTGTGTGAGTGAGGGTGTATAAGTGTGCAAGGGTTTGTGTGCATGTGACTGAATGTGTGTGCTTGTGTGTGCGAGTGTGAATGAGTGTGTGAAGGTATGCATGAGAGTGCATGTGCATGACTAAGTACATGTGATTTTGTGTGTGATTATGAGTGTGTTGAGTGTGTGAGTATGCATGTGTGTTTGTGTGTGTGTGATTGTGCATGTGACTGAGTGTTGTGGTTTGTGTGGGGGTGTATGGTTTTTTGTGTGTGAGTATGCATGTGTGTGAATGTGTATAAGTGTGAGAGGATATGTGTGCATGTGAGTGTGTGGTTTCTGTGTGTGTGCATGTGTGTGTGAGTGTGAATGTGTATGTGACTGAGTGTGGTTCGTGTGTAAGTTTATGGTTTTGTGTGTATGTGAGTTTTCATGTGTGTGTGAATGTGCATAAGTGTGTGAGTGTGTGTGTATGAGTGTGCATGTGACTGAATGTGTGTGGTTTGTGTGTGAGTTTGTGGGTGTATGGTTTTTGTGTGTGTAAGTATGCATGTGTGTGAGTGTGTATAAGTGTGAGAGGGTGCGTGTGTGTGAGTGTGCATGTGACTGAGTGTATATAAGTGTGCGAGGGTGTGTGTGTATGTGACTGGTTTGTGTGTGTGGGTGTATGGTTTTGTGTGTGATTGTGTGTGTATAAGTGTGCAAGGGTGCGTGTGCATAAGTGTGCATGTGACTGAGTGTGTGTGGTTTGTGTGTGTGCATGTGGTGTGTGAGTGTGTGGCTGGGTGCAGGGGAGGCGTCTCTGGACCCCTGCTGCTTGTTGCTTTCCTGCTGGGGTTACAGTCAAGGCTCTGTGGCCAAGTCCTTAGAAGACCTGAGTTCGTGGCTGTGCTGGCTGCGCACTTCCCATAGCTCAAGCATTGCCGATGCGTCCTGGTGCTCAGGATACAATCCTTCCCCAACAGGCCTCTTCTCAGGAGGTTTTCTTTACCACATCTCCTCTTGGACACTTTGTATCATGGTCTCTTGTTCTGCTCTCCTAGGCTCCTCACTTCCTGCCTCCTGCTCTCTTCCCTTCTGTCTGTGGAAAGCCTTCGCTCCCGGTTCTTTTCACCAAGTCTTCCTTCATGGTGAATGCGTTGCTATGGTTTCAGTTTCCTGTGCTGAAATGTAATCCCCAAGGGCGTCTGGTAATGGCATTTGGGGCGGGACCTCTGGGAGGTAATTGGGATCAGATGAGCTCATGAGGGTGGGAGCCTCTGATGGCTTGGTAAGCGCAGGAAGACAGACCCGAGCCAGCACACTTGCTGTGTCTCACCGTGGGATGCCCTTGGTTATGGAATGACTCAGAAGAAGACCCTGCCCAATGTGGAGCAGGTGCCAACCCCTGTACTCGGACTTCCAGGCTTCGGAAACACAAACCGCTTTAATTTACTTAGTCTCAAGCATTGCATTCTAACATCAGACAACAGACTAGGACATATATAAAACCCAAATTATTAATCTAATTAAGTATATTACACTGAATTAAGTATATTATACTAAATTGGAACCAGCACACAAGCTGCTGCAGCCAGCTGGCTTTGGGGAGTTAGCTGCGTTTTACAAAGCTCATTTCCCCAGTGGGCTGCCTCAAGGACATGACAGCCTGCAGCCATGGGTACACGGGCGCAGCAGAGCCCAAGGACAGCCATCTGTGTCCGAGGCCCTAGGCAGCCACCCCAGAATCATAAACCAGAAGTGCCAAATTACTGGAAGGAATCTGATGTTTCCTTTTTTTATTTTCCAAATTCAATTTATAAACGATACCTGGGCTACCCATTTTTTCTTGATTTACAGAGCTGAACGTTTCATGCAAGGACATTGAAAGAGAAACCAAAATCCCCACGTTTAGCAGCCCGATGTCCCTGGCTGACCTGATTTTTCTCAGCTGATAACTCGTGCATAGTCAGAGGATTGAAAAAAGCATGAAAATGTTCACAGTAAGAATTAAGTATTTTCTCCCATAGCCCAGTGCCTCCCCTGAAAACTGTATTCTACACCACATATCACACCCACACAGCGACTTCAAGTTCATTTCATTTCCTTGGTTGCTCGGGTGATTATTTATTTATATTCTATCTATGTAGGTATTTCAGGTCATACATTTTTTATGAGTGAGTCTAGCAAAAGTCCATCTGCCGTGTTTCCAAAATCAGATCTGCCAATTTCCATCTTTATCGCTTGAAATCAGAGCTTTGTTCTGAATTATTACTACTTTTAATTTATTTGGAACTTTTCTGTGGCCTAATAAATGGTCATGTTTCCTTTGCTATCTTTTTTTTCTTTTCTTTTTTTTGGCAATCTGTTTATGCTACTGTGCTTAGAGACCCATTCTACTGCATGTCTATCCGTTACATTTGATTGATTGTAGTATTTGGTCCTCACACCATGCTCTTAAAGTGTGTTTCCAGGCGCAGTGGTCCAGAAGTGTTAGAACGGCCCGGGGACTTCTCCGATGCAAATCCTTAGGCTTCAGCTCTACCAGATGAGGAAGAAACTCTGTGGTAGCTGCAATGTTTGTGTCCCTGCGCATTGTTGGGCCTGAGGCAGGTTGGGTTTCAGAAACACTGCTTGCCTCCGGAGTTAACTTGTGAACATGTCTCCGCTTGGTCAATTATGATGAGTTAGTTCTTATCACCTCAGTTTTTGTTGATTTACTTGAGAGGTGTCTAGAGTGCATACTTTATGGCTGATTCCCTCATTATTTGGCGTGTAAAATGCAGTTACGTGGCAGCCTGTGTCCACATGAGCTATTGCTTTGTCTGGTTTTTTGCTTTCATCCCTAACTTTATCCTTACCTGATGTCATTGAGGTGAACTCATTCTATTAATCAGCATTTGCCTGGCAAGTCCTTGTCCATTCTCCTTATTTTTACTTCTTAAGTGTCCCTCATTGTGCGAGTCTTCGCTCCAACAGGTATGTTATCACATCTCACAGTGGAATTTCAACCTCATGTATTCACCCAACGTTACATTCTTTTCCATGTTACTAGCTTAACCTTTCAGATTTTTATTTTATTTGCAATATACTTTTTTTTTTTTAAAAAAAAGAGATTTATTTATTTTAAAGGCAGAGTTACAGAGAGGCAGAGGCAGAGAGAGACAGGTAGTTTTACATCTGCTGGTTCACTCCCCAGCTGGCCGCAACAGCTGGAGCTGGGTTGATCGCAAGCCAGGAGCCAGGAGCTTCTTCCAGGTCTCCCATGTGGGTGCAGGGGCCCAAGGACTTGGGCCATCTTCTACTGCTCTCCCAGGCCATAGCAGAGAGCTGGATTGGAAGTGGAGCAGCCGGGACAGGAACCAGCACCCATAGGATGCCAGCACTGTAGACAGAGGCTTAACCTGCTATGCCACAGCACTGGCCCCAGTATACTCCTTATTTCTCTCATTTATTCTATAGATTGCTTTTCCTTTCTTTCTTTCTTTTTTTTTTTTTTTTGCTCCTTTCCTTTTCCATCTTCTTCCCCTCCCCTCCCCCCCCTTCCCTCTTTTCCCCTCCATTCCCTTCCCTTTTCTTATCTTTTTCCAGTGACTATTATGTGTGTGCCCATGCACACCTCCTGGTAATCTGGAGGGTCCATAGCATAATTCTACTTTGAAAGTTGTCATTGTTCCTACACTTTGCTTAATCCTCTATGTCTACATTTAAGAAAACTAGGTGGGGGCCGGCACTGTGACACAGAGGGTAAAGCCACCGCTTGCAGTGTTGGCATCCCATATGGGTGCTGGTTTAAGACCTGGCTCCTCTACTTCCTCTCTGCTATGGCCTGGGAGAGCAGTGGAAGATGGCCCAAGGACTTGGGCTCCTGCATCTGTGTGAGAGACCCAGAAGAAGCTCCTGGCTCCTGGTTTTGGATGGGCGCAGCTCCAGCCATTGAGGCCTTCTGGGGAGTGAACTAGTGGATAGAAGATCTCTCTCTCTCTCTCTCTCTCTCTGCCTCTGCCTCTCTAATTCTGCCTTTCAAATAAATAAATAAATCTTAAAAAAAAGAAAATTAGGTAGCATCTATAGATTCCATCTCCCCATTTTTGCCAACTATATTGTTTTAATTTATTTTTGTGGCTGCCTTTACTGTAACTTTCTTTAAACAAGACAGTACAAAGGCACTTCCAAAACTTCATGGACAATGGAATTAAAAGATAACTGTATTTTGGTGCAAAAAGAAAAAATTGAAGTCCCTGCATATGAGGGTCTACAAAAAGTTTTTAAAAAACCTGCATGAATTTCAAACTTTTGCATCGAAATTTTTTTTTAAAAGAAGACATGTATTTGAAAGGCAGAGTGACAAGGAGACCTAGAGTGAGTGATGTATTTGCTGGTTCTCTTTCTAAATGCCCAAAACTGTGAGGGCAAGGCCAAGCCAAAGCCAGGAGCCAGGAACTCTATCTTGGTGGCAGGAACCCAAGTACTGGGGTCTTTACCTGCTGCCTCCCAGGTGCATTTGCAGGAAGCTGGATTGGAAGCCTGGAGCAGCCAGTGCTAGCACCAGGCACTCGGATATGCGATGCAGGCACCCCAAACAATGGCTTTACTCGCTATCCCACAATGCCCACCTCCAGACAGCTTTTTATTTATTTATTTATTTGACAGGTAGAAATATAGATAGTGAGAGAGAGAGACAGAGAGAAAGGTCTTCCTTCTGTTGGTTCACCCCCCAAATGGCCACTATGGCTGGCGCTGCGCTGATCAGGAGCTAGGAGCCAGGTGCTTCTTCCTGGTCTCCCATGGGGTGCAGGGCCCAAGCACTTAGGCCATCCTCCACTGCCCTCCCGGGTCACAGCAGAGAGCTGGACTGGAAGAGGAGCAACCGGGACTAGAACCCGGTGCCCATAACCCAAATAGCTTTTAATCCCGTTTTTCCCTTGAACTTTTTGAAGTACCTTCGAATAAGATAAGAATCTGTTTTTCAACATTTCTTCCTTTGTGGGAGAAGAGTTGGAAGGGAGTTTCCTGGTCCATCATGAAGTTGAAGCCCCAGGAGCCCCCAGGCCTCAACACTAGATGGTCTGTAGCCTGGTTTCCCTGGCAGGTGCATTCCCAACACCACGGCTTCCCTGCGGGGAATGGCTGCATGAGACACCTCCACTGGACACATAAATTGCACCTGTTAATCTGATGATTTTACCAGTTTCATCATTTCGTTGGCTACATGGTGGGGAAACGGTTTGCAGTTCCAAAATGATAACTATGGAGGGAAATGAGAGGTTCCTATAGTGACGTTAATTAAGCCCCTAGAGAAAGGACTGATTTAGGACTGTGCCAATTGCAGAAATGCCTTGTGGCTAGGCTCATTTGACCGGTTTTTGCTAGAAATGCCAGCATATAATTTTTGAGGTTTGGTACGGGATGCTGGGATGAAGAGTAAGTCTTTAAAAAATCCAGTGATAAATATTTCCTTATATAGTTGTCTAGCATTTATGGAGTCTTCTCTCTTTAAAGTTTACATTTCATTCAGTTTAACCTCTTATGGTCAAAACCATTTTTCTCCAATTTTTTTTCTCTGTCCGCCCCTCCTCTGAGCCAGTGCTTCCCTTTCTCTTCCCATTCTCTCAGTTCTCTGAGTCTGAAAATGAAGCTCCTGTTTGGGAGCTTGGAGAGAACCACAAGCTACCTACCTGATGCAGATTGTGCCTAAAAACCCAATCTATGGGTACAGGGGCCAGCACTGGAGCAGAGTGTGTAATGCTGCTGCCTGAAACACCAGCACCCCGTATGGGCACCAGTTACTGCCCAGGCTGCTCCACTTCTGATCCAGCTCCCTGCTAATGCACCTGGGAAAGCAGTGGAAGATGGCTCAAGGACTTGGGCCCCTCCACCCATGTGGAAGACCTGGACGAAGCTCCTGGCTTCCAGCTTTGGATCAGCTCAGAGTGAATCAGCAGATGGAAGATCTCTCTCTTTCTCTCTGTGTCTCTGCCTCTGTCAGTGTAATTCTTTCAAAATAAATAAATCTTTTAAAAACAATTTATAGGCACACATGAAATTGACCCTATTCAACAGGTGCCCTGAGTTTAGGGACCCTGCTGCCATTGCTTTCATAGGATCCATGCATTCTGCATTTCTGAATGGAAATGTGTAAGCACTGTGAGCCCAGTGCTTACACAAGCTACCCTGTCTGCATCTATTGCCTTATTGTTTATGACAACATTTTGAGAAAAAAGCAAGAGTGCAAAGGACTCGGTCAGAGTGCTAGGACAAGGAGAAGGCTCAGAGGAATCTTGACTGAGGATGTCTGCCATTCCCAGCCAGCTCGGCCTTCTACAAGCTGCCATGCCTTGATGTCTGGGATGGCTGGAGGCTGGGAAGCTGGTGGCCACCAGGATCACACCCAGAGGAGAAAGAAAGATGGAAATGGTTGTTCTCACTATGGATCTACTGGCTCCACTGACCTGGTGGCTCCAACTGGGAGTGTAACCATTCCGAAGTTATCAATCATGGAAACAACTAGAATTATCTTGACAACATCTAATGGAAAATCTGCTATTTGCCCTATTTTTGTGAATGATACAACATTACAACATCCATTGTCTTTCCCTGATAGTAATACTGTCACAACAACTTTCTGTTTCATTCTTCCAGTGACCACAGTCTTTTTTTCTGGCATAGGCTCCTGAGTGTATGTCTGCCTCCTATATCTGATGTTGTCAGGATTCTCAACATATCTGCTCCCCACTATGAACTTGTTCTAACTATGGACACACACCGACTCTGCCCGTATGCAAACCAGGAGTGCCAGAGAACCAACAGAGCTCCTAAAAGGAGCCTTTGATCAATGATGGATGTGTCTGGATGGACACATCTTCCTTGCTGCACAGGTGAACCAAATCTAGGGTCGCAAGCGGGATAAAGCTTCCATTGCCTGCTATTTCACTTCTTTTTTTTTTAAATATTTATTTATTTATTTGGAAGTCAGAGTTACACAGAGAGCGGAGAGGCAGAGAGAGAGAGAGAGGGAGGGAGAGAGAGGTCTTCCATCCGATGGGTCACTCCCCAATTGGCTGCAATGGCCAGAGCTGCGCTGATCCGAAGTCAGGAGCCAGGAGCTACTTCTGGGTCTCCCACACAGGTGCAGGGGCCCAAGGACTTGGGCCATCTTCCATTGCTTTCCCAGGGAATTGGCAGAGGGCTGGATTGGAAATGGAGCAACCCGGACTCAAATCAGCGCCCATATGGGAAGCCAGTGGTACAGGCCAAGGCGTTAACCCACTGTGCCACAGTGCCAGCCCCTGTTTAACTTCTTAATACAGAATCTACTCATATTTGCAAGATGGACCAACTTGAAAAGGAATGAGTAGGATGAATATGAACATAACCCAAGGCAGCAAGATTAATCAGGAGGCTAGAAATGGTTGTAGGTAGACTGATCAATTCAACAAGAGGAGGGGAGATGCCAGAGCTAACCGAAGATGAAATGGATTGTTTATGGGTGTGCTGAGTTCCCTGATTGTAGCAGCATTAAGTCAAGGATAAGCTTGCGGTTTGGAGGTTCGCTGTCCAAGATTGAATGGATCCATTGGTCTGGTGTCTGATGATACTGATGAATGGCAGAATACATGTGGAGGGAGGATCCCATGGTGAGCCAGGAACAGAGAGATGTGGGAAGGACACTCTTCCTCCATGTCCCTATGTATGCCTATATAAAGCATCAAGGTTTGCTCATGGGGCTCTAATTTAACAACCAAATGTAATCGCTTGTCACAGGCCCCACCTTCAGATACATAATCCATCAACCATTAATCCATTAATCCATTACCTGTTAACAGAAGACTTTGGGGTTTAAGTGTCTGCAGGAGACTGGAGAGGCAAATTCTGCTCAGTCTATACATGAAGCTGGGGAGATGGGGAGTGGGGCAGTGAGAAAACTCAACACCTTTGAGTTATAACTCAATCTGGGAATGCAAACCAGAGGCAGTGGGGGACACCAAGGGATGTCATAACAGAGAGGTGGGGATAGGTTGGGGAAATGTTGAAAAATGTTGAAGAATTAGAATCAGCCAGACTTGCTGATGCATAATCTGGGTACTGTAGAGACTAACCACACACACACACACACACACACACACACATCCCACACAGCCCTCCCCCAAGGGTTTTCCGCTTGGGATGATAGGCTCATTGGCTGAGACAGAGAGTGCTGAAGAGCCACAGGGAGACCAAGAGTTTAAGTCTAAATTTCAAAGATCCTGAGGGATGCCCGGATGTGTATGCACATCCATGTGCTCACTCACATGTTTGCACACATGTGGGACTGGGCACGCTGGGGCCACACAAGGTGACTCAGCTGGTCTACCTGAGAGATGAGACAGCCAGAGATGTGAATATGGGGATGAGGGAATACAGCAGACTCAAAAAGATGAAGCAGAGTGGCGTGTGTTATACAGGCTGTAGGATCTCTGTTGCTTAGATACCGCCCAGAGACGCGTCACCTGGATGTCCCTGTAGCTGTGTCCTCAAGTGCCTTTTGAACCTGAGGAAGTGATCCAAACTTCATGAAGATACGTTTTCTCCATTTAGAAATTCTACTGTTTGGAACCAGACACGACTGCCCATCTGTGCTTTCCAAACACGTCTCAACCTGCTGCCAGCAATGCTGCAAATACAGTTTTGTCAAATTTTGGTTTATATCTTTTTCAAACCAGTGGTTAACTATGATATACTGCTATAATTTCAATGATCTGCGATTCTTTTAAAATTCACTGTAGATGAGGGAAATGTTCATCTTTTCATTTGATTATAGTTTTATAGCCCTTGTCTATACTCCTGCTGAACTAGTGTCTTTTTTCTTTTTACTCGTGAAACTCTATTTAGTGGAACATTAAGCCTTTGACTGTAATGTAAGTTAAAGATATGTTATCTCAAAAACTGAAAAAGAAAGAAGAAAAAAGAAGAAAGGAAGGAACGGTAAGTGGAGAGAGAGGGAGGGAGGGAGGGAAGAAGGGAAATTTCATTATATTCTTGTTTATAAAAGATTTATTTATTTATTTAAGAGGCAGAGTTACAGACAGAGAGAGGGAGAGAAAGAGAGAGAGGTCTTCCATCTGCTGGTTCACTCTTCAAATGGCTGCAATGGCCAGAGCTAGGCTGATCCAATGCCAGGAGCCAGGAGCTTCCTCCGGGTACCCCACGCAGGGGCCCAAGCACTTGGCCCATCTTCTACTGCTTTCCCAGGCCATTAGCAGAGAGCTGGATTGGAAGTGGAGAAGCCAGGACAAGAACCAGCACCCATATGGGATACCAGCAACACAGGCAGAGGCTTAGCCTACTACACCACAGAGCCAGCCCCAGTTATATTCTTAGAATTGTATCTATGAATTACACTAAATTTGTTCTCTTTGTCCTAATATCACATTAACATGAGAACTGATGAGAATTGCCTTGCTATAATTATTATGCACTTGTGGTGATCCTGAGAATCTAACGTATTAATAAACTCCTTTAAAAAAAGGAAACAAAAAATAAGATCAGACATTTTGCATTTTGTCAGAAAAAAAAAAAAAAACATTTAAAAGGAAGGCCCAAATCTTGAAGCAAAGAAGAAAAAGCAGAGCAGATTTGAAAGCCACTTTAAATATTGTAGGCATGGTTTCCTCTAATGGGTAGTGTTATGGTTCCTCCCTGCTGTGTCCTATTATCCTTAAGACAAAGACTTCCCCAACTCCCACACAGGCCTAAAGTGGTTCTCCACCCACGGGCTCATGAAAGTTTATAAAATTATGTAGTGTTGGGTTATCACCCAAAACATAAAAGAAATACACCAGTGAATACTGATATAAGTAAGTGAACGCATGAGTACATTGGGAGGAGAGACAAACCTTCCCTAGGGGAGAACTCCAACTAACATCCCTTTGAGAGGAAGAGAGTAATCTCCCTCCTCCAGCTGCCTACAGGCTGGACTTGGTGACTTGCTTCCACGGAGTCAGGTGTGGAAAGGGAAGATAGTGACATTAAATTAGACCCCGGAAGACACCACTGACACCAAATGATTGAAGCCAGCTGCAGAGTGATGGGCCAGGTCGATATCCTGTACCCCTGATATGATGTACTTCCATCATGTACTTTTCCAAAATCCATGCTCCCAGTTTAATCACTAAACCACACAGAAAACCCATATTCAGGTACAGTCTGTAAAACACCAGTTTTTAACCAGTACTCCTAAAAACTGTCACGTTTCTGAGAAACAAAGAAGGATGGCTGAGTAATCTTGGATGATTAAACGGGTGATCCTAGGTCGGGATCTTGGAGTAGAAAAGGAACACTAATGACAACACTGGCAAAAATCAAATAAGGTTATAGAATTTACTTAGCAGCAGCTTACCAATGTTAGTTTCTTAGTTATGACAAACACACCATAGCTGTTAGGGGTAGCTGGGTGAGGCATGTACCTGAAATCTCTGAACCACCTTTGCCACATTTCCATCAATCTAAAATTATTCCAAAATACTATTAATTACTAAATGCAGGGTAGGATCTCAGAATTAGCCTTTCATGTTTCATAATAATGAAATGAAGCACACTGAATAGACTATATAATATGTTATATATACAGTAATTATGATGGGTTATATTGAAGAGGAAGTGCCAGGTAGAGAGCTGGAGAACCAGAGAGAGAAGACAGGCTGTGATGTCACACAGCGATCCCATGGTCTGGTGTCTGTTTCTATGGAGTGAGGAGGAAGTTGGAGTGTTTTCCCAGTGTTCCCCACATGTCACAGGTTGGGCACAGCACCATGGATCGCGCTCTCCCGGGACTTCCTGTCTGCCTCATGCAGGTGGAGAACCATTCAGAATCACTCCTGGCCTTGGTGGACAACCATCAGCACGCCCGGATAGGGAAGAAATGAGGAGGGCAGAGCACCCACAGGTCTGCCCTGGCAACACTTAATCACCAGGGACCAGAATTGCTTTGTGACTGTCCATACCTAGAACTTAAGACAGGGTGCTTGTTGTGATGCAATGGGTTATGCCATTGCTCGGGACACCTGCATCCCACATCAGAGTGCTGGGTCGAGTGTCTCAGCTACTTGGTTTCAGATCCAGCTTCCTGTTAGTGCACCTGGGAAGGCTAACAGATGATGAGCCAAAAACTTGGGACCCTGCCACCCGAGTGAGATACCTGGATGGAATTCAGGGCTCCTGGCTTTGCCTGGCCCAGCCCTGGCTGTTGTGACCATTTGGGAAGCGAAACAGAAGACGGAAGATAACTCAAGCCAGCTGGCAGAAGTCAAAGCAAAAATCCAGGGGAGGGTGAGGACTTGGAAGGCAGAGGGCCTGTTATGATGGCAGGACACAGAGCGATTGCAATAGGAGGTTTACACTGATTGGAAGAAGCAACAGAGCTTGGAACCTGGTTTCTCTCATAGTGCTGGCTAATTAGGCCTGTGCTCTCTAAGGAGGTCCCTAACTCCATGACACCTCTGCTTGCTCAAAAAAACTGCATTATAATCTCTTTAACCTCTGTATGTCTCTGGCATGCTAGGATCCTACGTTGCTGAGGGCAATTGGAAACTCATATTTCTAAATAGAGTGCTGAACCATTCTCACCAAAAATAAATAAATAAACCAAAAAACCCACAAGCTGCCAGCAGGGTTTTAGGCCAGGAGTCCTGGGAACAGATTCCCTTACACACTTGCACGGTGCCCTCAGATGGGAAATGTGCTGAAAGTATTACGGCTAACACGAAAGGGCCAATGCTTGGAAGCTATTTCCTTCATTAAAATCAGAGCTCATTTCAGACATTGTTATACGAACATGACAACTCCACCCAACTGCCATGTCCACAAATGCCAAGAACAGGTTGAAGGGGAGACCCATCCAAGGCTAAAGCAGTCCAGGCACCAGGCAACCCTTTAACTTGTTATTTATTTATTTTTTTGACAGGCGGAGTGGACAGTGAGAGACACAGAGAGACAGAGAGAAAGGTCTTCCTTTTGCCGTTGGTTCACCCTCCAATGGCTGCTGCAGTCGGCGCGCTGTGGCTGCCTCACCATGATGATCTGAAGCCAGGAGCCAGGTGCTTCTGCTGGTCTCCCATGGACTTGGGCCATCCTCCACTGCCTTCCCGGGGCCACAGCAGAGAGCTGGCCCGGAAGAGGGGCAACTGGGACAGAATCTGGCGCCCCGACCGGGACTAGAACCTGGTGTGCCGGCGCCATAGGCCGAGGATTAGCCTATTGAGCCGCGGGGCCGGCCACAACCCTTTAACTTGTGCACCCAAGGCTAAAGCAGTCCAGGCAGAACCTCTAGCTTGGGCCTATCATAGAGACCACTGCACCTGGGGCCAGGAGCTGCCCATCAATGGCAGGGATGCACCAGACAAGACACGGTGACGAGAGTCCAGCACCTGGGTCCTCTACAGAATCCACCAGCTCACAAAGCATGAGTAGAGGGCATCCCTCCATTCAGAGCCGGCACAAAGTCCACCGTCCTGGGTTTCCAAGGAGCTCAGGGAGACGCTGCAGATCCTGACTACTGTCTCACGCTGAGACTTGCTTGAGTGGGTGGGAGGGTGGAATCGCCAGTGTTAGGCATAAACACTGACCAATTCCCTTTCCTGCTCAGACTTTAGTTGACGTGGTCTTGCACTTCTGTCACAAATCAAGTGGTAATTGCAAATGATCGCAGTGTTTACCGGTTTATGAGATCTGAGATTGTTTTTGCCCATTGGAATGGGTCACACTTGGAACCCTTGTCCCACATATGTGAGGCTATAGGGAAAGATGATCTTCTGTGTCTACCATAAAAAGGGGATGGTTTTCTGCACTGCAAGTGAACACAAAACTCAGGAATGGAAACTAACAGCTCAGGGCCAGCACTGTTAATAAATAAATAAATAAATTAATTAATTAATAAAAATAAATCTTTTAAAAAAACTAACAGCTCATCTGTTGTACGGAGAAGTTATATATATATTTTATCTTTATTTGACAGATAGAGTCAGACAGTGAGAGAGAGACAGAGAGAAAGGTCTTCCTTCCATGGGTTCACTCCCCAAATGGCCTCCATGGCTGGCACTGCGCCGATCCGAAGCCAGGAGCCAGGTGCCTCCTCCCAGCCTCCCATGCTGGTGCAGGGGCCCAAGCACTTAGGCCATCCTCCACTGCCCTCCCGGGCCACAGAAGAGAGCTAGACTGGAAGAGGAGCAGCCGGTACTAGAACCCAGCGCCCATATGGGATACCGACACTGCAGGTGGAGGATTAACCTAGTGAGTCACGGTGCTGGCCCTGAAGAAGTTATCTAAGAGCAGGGAGAAGAGAGGCCTCATCTATTCCTTTCTATTTTTTTAAGATTTATTTATTTATTTGAGAGGCAGAGTTATAAACAGAAAGAGGGAGAGACACAGAGAGAGAGAAGTCTTGAATCCGCTGGTTCACTCCCCAAATGGCTGCAATTGCCAGAGCCCTGCCGATCCGAAGCCAGGAGCCAGGAGCTTCTTCCGGGTCTCCCACATGGGTGCAGGGGCCCAAGGACTTGGACCATCTTCTACTGCTTTCCCAGGCCATAGCAGAAAGCTGGATTGGAAGAGGAGAAGCCAGGATTAGAAGTGGCACCCATATGGGATGCCGGCGCTTCAGGCCAGGGCTTTAACCTGCTGTGCCACAGCACCGGCCAGATCCATTGTCTTCTTTATCCGGGAGCTCTCCCCTCCCTGAGTGTCCCGTGCACCCCAGTGCACCATGACAGGCTGCTCACTGGGAGGAGTTTGCTGGTGGGCACTCGGTGGCAGACCCCACTGGAGCCCCGCTTCCCCTTTAAAGCCAATTTATTTGAGAGGCAGAGAGACAGAGAAAGGCAGACAGACAGGCAGAGAGCTCCCCTTGGCTAGCTGATTCCCCAAGTGCCTGCAATGACCAGCGCTGGACAGGCTGAAGCTGGGAGCTGGGAACTGAACTCAGGTCTCCCATAGAGATGATGATTTGAGTCCACGTCACTGCTGCCTGCCGGACTGTGCTTTAGCAGGAAGCTGCAATCAGGAACCAGACCAGGAAGTAAACCCAGGCACTCCAATGTAGAACATGCATACTTTAACTGCTGGGCTAAACACTTGCTTCAATGTGGGTGGTCCAAGTGCCGCTGGAGCACCGTCAGATCTAATCCTCACCACCGCCAGCCCCTACGTGGCAGAAATGACTGGATCGCAGTATGGTGTGCCCAAGCCACAAAGCGCTGGGTGATAGAACCAGAATCCTCACCTCTTTAAGTTGAAGAGTTGATGGGAAAGACTCTTCTACTTTGGAATCTGGGTTAAGATATGATGGGCTCTCATCAAAGAATTAGAAATTCGGTGGGGCTGGCTCTGTGGCGTAGTGGGTAAAGCTCCCATCTGTACTGCCCGCATCCCGTATGGGTGCTGGTTCTAGTCCCAGATGCTCAACTTCCAATCCAGCTCTCTGCTATGGCCTGGGAAAGCAGTAGAGCATGGCCCAAGTCCTTGGACTCCTGCACCCATGTGGGAGACCTGGAAGAAGCTCCTGACTCTTGGCTTCAGACCAGCAGATGGAAGATCTCTCTTTCTCTGCCTCTGCCTCTCTGTAACTCTGCCTTTCAAATGAATAAATAAATCTTAAAAAAAATAAAGACATGCAGAATTGACTTATGAGCCCTCAGTGGTTTGGACAGGTAGGTAATCCAGTGAGCTTGATAGTAAATTCAGGACAAAGCCCCTGCTAGGCACTGTTGCAGACACAGGGAAGAATTAGACTTCCATAGTACAGGTAGGTCCTTTTGCTTCTACCACCATTTTCTTCTAGGGTTAATTATGATGATATTATACATGGCTGTAAATTTGCATCAACTCCTTCACTCATAAATATGATGGAGAATTAAAGGGAGAGGTATTTGGGATCTGAAAAAGATGCATTGTTAAAGGCAACAAACATGTACATAAATAGCACAATCTTTCAGGAGACTCACAAAGGACAACATATTATCTATGGCTTGTCCATCACCTGCCAGCCAAACACACTCCACCCAGTATCCAAGTCATCCATTCCAATAGGCAAACATTTTTTTCAAACCCATTGCTGGTCTTAATTATGAGGATTTATGGATAGCAAGGAAGAATTACATTTCCTTCAGCAAAGTTTTTATGATGAAGGAGGTTTACTATTGTTCCAGTGTGTAACTAATCAAGAAAGCCAGTTAACCAGAACTCCATACACTCCAGCACAGTCACAAGATGCCTGTAAACACACACACACATACACACACACACACAGAGAGAGAGAGAGAGAGAGAGAGAAGCATGGGACATAAAATCCATTCCAGGATCAAGGATTCTATGAGTCTATTGCCCTTATTGTTTTCAAGCATAAGTACTTCTGGATCTCAAATATAAAAATATTATTCAAATTCTACAGTGGATAAGAAATCCATAGAACTTGTAGCTTACGGCAAAGAGTCCTTCCAGCCGCTGTAGCACCTGACACACACGAAAGACAAACTCGAAGGGCGTTCTTGCTTGCCTTCAAGCTGTTCAAGTGATGTTAGCAGACAGTTGACCGATGATGTATGTTCAAGATCACAGAAGAAAATAGGTGAGGATTTTGTGCCATTCTACTGAAGGTCCTTCCAAATTGGCCCACTAAAATCCTGCTCTGTGTCTTTAGAACTGACCACATATCTCCAAGACTGGAAAGTTTACTTTCGAGGGGAGACATCCAGTTCACACAGAAGCGTAGAGTTTTCTTCCCTCACTTTGCTTCTAGTTGTTTACTTTCTCTAATTTGTAGAAGACAGTCTATCTGCCTCCCTTTCCTACAGGAGTGAGTGGACAATCTTAGAAAGAAGCATGTTTCTAATGCATGGCGTTAAATCAGGAAGAGAGAAAAGAAATAGTGAAAAGTGTTTGCACTGCCATGAATTAGACAGGTAAAGCAATTACAGTCTGGCAAAGCAAAACACCCCATCATTGATTTCTCATCATCTGTTGGAAAGCTGCAAACAGAACCAGTGTTTCTTTGGGAAAAAGAAAAGAAAACATTATTTTAAAAAATGCAACATAGGTCAACTATTAGAATTAACTTGGTAGTATCAATGATTTTGTGAGTGTCTGGGCATGCCCAAATGCATCAAATTGTGTATCTTAAAAACATGGAGTTATTTGATATGTCAATTATACTTCATGAGATGGTACAAAGACCTAGACAAGTGGACACACTTATATTTGGAGAAGACTTGGCTTGAGTCATTTGGCAGTAAGCAGATGACAGGCGGGACATTTGTAATCCACCTGCTGTGTGTGGCTGCAGCTGATCCTGTTCTCAGGGTCTTCTCGTTTCAGCCGCACAGTAGCCTGTGAGTTCAGTATATTGGTGCCTCTTTCATAAGTGAGGAAGTCACAACATGCTGCTACCTTCCTACCACCAGCCCCTGTGTCTCTTCCTTACTTCCCTCTCTGGTCACTGGATTGTTCTGCCAAGTAGGGCAGGCGGAGAGTGCTGGAGAATTAATGGCTCTGCAGAGTTGTCCTCCAACCAATGGCAATGGAGGTAGTGGATAAATCATCCAGTTCCCTCTTGTCTCAGATGAGACAGCTCCAAATCGTGGGTTCAGCCTGGCCCTTCCCTCTCCAGCCAATACTTCTTGGCATCATCTCCCAAATAAACTGTGTGTTTGTTAAGCTATGTCTCAGGGCTGGCTTCTGGGGAAACTAGAAGACCATGCTCCTGCCCTTCTAGAAGAAGCAAAGACTTGTCCCAGCTCACAGAGTCTTTATGTCACCTGCAGTGGTAGCATGGGGACTCTAACTAGTATTCTGCCACTTCT
The DNA here is from genome assembly GCF_964237555.1 of Oryctolagus cuniculus. NCBI lineage: Eukaryota > Metazoa > Chordata > Mammalia > Lagomorpha > Leporidae > Oryctolagus > Oryctolagus cuniculus. Next base: position 47,215,011 of record NC_091442.1, on the reverse strand, counting down.
CTTCCACAAGGATCTGTAGGCATAGAGCCCAGCACAGCTGCTGTCTTTTTCCAAGGCGTCATTTTTCCAAGGCGGCTGTGTTCAAATCCTTCAACTCCTTGTAGCTGTAAAAGCAGAGTGTGGCTTTTACCTTGGCCTGGAGAAGAAAGCAAGCCAAGGTAGAAATCTGCAAGGGAAAGAAGAGAATAGAAATACAAAGGGCTTAGCTTGGAGCCCTTCGCGTTTCTCCATGCCTGTCTCCCTGAGCTGTAGAGGTGAGTGTGAAAATGTGCCAGGGGCAAGACGGGGGTGGTGCCGGCAAAGTTTTCTTTCTTATCTCCATGCAAATAATTTTCCTTTTATGCCTGAAAAACAGAACTTGGCGTGAGCGCGGCTGATCTGTTCCTCTCAAGTATTGCCAGTGCTGAGCAGCAATGCCAGTCTTCTCTCGCCTCTCTGGGGGATTGGTTCCTGTATCCCCTTGGCTAGCAGAGTCTTCAGATGCTCGCATCCCTGTGGAAAATGTCATAGTATTTGCATAAAACCCACACATATCCTCCCGTATGTTTTAAATCATCTCTGCATCACTCATAATACCTATTACAATGCGAACACTATGGAAGTAGTTGCTGTTCTATGTTGTTTAGGGAATAATTATAAGAAAATAGTCTATACATGTTTGCTAGAAATGCACTTTTGAGAATGTTTTTGATCTGCAGTTGGTGGATATGTGGCTGTGGAGGACTGTCTGCATAAATCAAGGGCAGCTATGAAACCCCAGCACTCCATCCTCTGGTTGTGGAACCCTTTGTGTGGATTTCAATGAGAAAGTTGGCGATCTTTGAGCTAAATCCCCAGTGCAGTACTCACTGGACCTGGTACACCACCATACTGTAGCTCAGTAGGAGGCAACCGGCATGGACTCAAGAATCACTTAGGAAGAAGAATTCTAGCAAATGTGATGGGGAGATATGGAGGGAAAGTGAATTGACTGTAAAGACAGACTTATAAACCCCACAGTTCAGATGTGAGCAGATATCCGTCCAACGGGTGAACTGACAAAAAGAATCTAAGTGTAAATTGAAAGTCATAAAATCTTGGGTTGGCAGCTGTCAAAAGGCAAGGATTCAAGGGAACACTTGTTCTCTGCCCTGTGGATATGGAGGATACAGTTGGCTGTGACGTGGTTCATCTAGATGCAGTGAGTCTCGAAAAGCAACCATTTATAGACATAGCATTACTTGATTTAGTCTATTCTGGGCCAACTTAATTTCATAGTCTTTATATGCAGAGTTACAGAGAAAGAGGGAAGAGACAGAGAAAGAAAGAGGTCTTCTCTTTGCTGGCTCACTCCCTAGATGGCAACTACGGCCAGTGTTGGGCAAGTCCAAAACCAGGATCCAGGAGCTTCATCTGGGTCTCCCCCATGATTGGCAGGGGTCCAAACACTTGGGCCATCTTTCACTGCTTTTACTAGGCCAGCAGCAGAGAGCTGGATCAGAAATGGAGCAGCTGGGACACAAGCCAGTGCCCATATGGAATACCAGCATTACAGGTTGAGGCTTTACTCACTATGCCCCAACGCTGGCCCCAAATTTCATATTTTTATATAAATGAGAATATGTATTAATTACTGAAAACGCAAGAAGTTTGAGATGAGAAATTTCAAAGCATCAATAATTGTGCTCTTGGGAATAACTTTGAGTTGTTCATGTCTTCAATTTCCCAATGCTTCCATGTGGATGAGACCAAGCTATGTGTGTCTTGCTTTTGTCTCTCATTATGAACATGCTTAGTTCTTCCCTGGATGTTAAGGACCTGTACACATGTCATACTAGGACACACAGAGAGAATACAAATGCTACAAGGCCCCAACCCTCTGGGAGCTTCCAGGATGGCTGGGGAGGACTGTCAACCCCTCTAGCATGAAGACAGACCTGTGTAATGAGAGCACAGCATGGGAGGAGGATGTTCCAGAAAGATGTACACAAGACCAAATATCCAAGCAGCCAAGCCTCAAAGAATGAGGAAGAGCAGGCATTGGGGGGGTGGGAGCAGAGTGCTTCCCACAGGGGACATCACATCTCCATGATAGAGTGTGCTTCCCAAACACAGCTGCCACCATATTTCCCATCCTGCTCTCTGTTTACTGTGGCTCTGACACTCATTTCACTGAGAGACAGGGTCTCCGTCTTCCCTACCTCTCAAACTGCAAGGGATTGCATATGTATTTTGGCCATGAGTGTGGCAGAGGTGACTGAGGCTAGATCATTAAACACAGTTCAGCTTCCATCTTGCTACTCATGAACAGAGCCTGGAGAAGCCATGAAACCATCCTACTGCCTTGAGGCCACCATGTTGGAAGGAAGCCCAGGTGATCCAGGGTGGAGGGACTGCATGGAGCAGAGATGACATGAAGCACAGAGAAAGAGCTTCTTGCCCAGCCCACAGCTGTTCTCGACTCCTAAGCCCCTCAAATTTTCCAGCTCTAGCTGTCCACAAGCAGACAAGAGATTCTGAGCCAGAAAGGCCTGCACAGCTCTTTCCAAAATTTAGAACCAGATGAGCAAGACTAAAATGATTGTTGTTGTTGAAATCCGTAGATCTAGGGGTGATAAGATAACATGTGGAGAGACATAGGGCACCCTGACCCAGCCACAGCCCCCTGGAATCACCCTCTGGCCTTCCTTCTTCAGCACAAGTGGTCTGGGGAGACATGAGCTTGAGTGAGGGGCCAACTATAGGTGTATGACCCCATGCTGACACATCTCGGCTGATGTTCTAGAACTTTCAGCACTACTCAAGTAGAGAAGGAAGCCTGAGACAAAGGCAGAGTAAATCGTGGTATACCATGGCATGCAGAGCTAGTACTGGCTTCCTTCTACAGGAACCACAAGTTATGGGTTGCTAGGAAAGGAATGATGGGCATGGTGCATCTTGGGAAGGAGGCCATGCTCTCACAGGATGGCTGGAGGCCACACACCAACTTTTCTCTGGGGTGCATTGGACTTTTCACTCGCTCTAGACCTTCCATAAGGATTCGAGCCATGGAGGCCACTTGTACATTTGAAATGACATGTGGTCTTTTGTTAAATCATAAAACAATCTTTGCTAGTTTTTAGACACTCCTTGAAGTACACGACAAATAGTAAGAAATAAAACATGGTCCTTAATCCCACAACCCATTCTAACCATTTTTGCATACTTTTTTACAGCCTCTTTTGGTGTTTATATACATGAGGGGGGAAATCAAACAGTTCACCAAAATGCACATTGTTTTTCTGAAAAGGATTTATTTATTTAATTATTTATTTATTTTTAAGGCAGATGTCAGAAAGAGAAGTGACAGAGAGAGGGAGAGACAAAGAAAGAGAGCTCTTGCATCTGCTATTTCACTCCCCAAATGTCTGCAACATCTGGGACTGGCCAGGCTGAAGTCAGGAACCAGGAACTCCATCTGGGTCTTCCACATGGGTGACAGGGGCCAAAACTCTTGGGCCATCTTTTGCTGCCTCACAGGTACGTTAGCAGGAAGTGGATGGGAAATGTAGACCAGCCAGGACTCAAACCAGGCACACCGATTTGGGATGCAGGCACCCCAAACAGCAACACCACTCTATACACCACGACACCCACCCTCACCTTATCTTTAATTCCATTTTTCCATGAACACTTAAGATCCCTGTACAGTGATCCAATTCTGTTTAGAGCAATGAATGGTCTGTACCCAATTATAAAACATCTTATGTAACATGATAGGATATTCTCAGAAAATATATACAGTGAACTAGGACTACTTATTTGACAAATTGCTTTGCAAACTAAGACGCATATAACTTAAAATTTTCCATTTTTGTCATTTCACATTAAATCATAAGCACTGGTATAGAGTGAGATCATGGAGGAACGGAGCATGGGAACTTGGCCAGTAAATCCCTGATTTGAAGTCTGCTCATGCCTCTCTGGCATCCTGAGTTTGTTCAGTTGTGAGACACGATGGTCCTGCTTTACCCTGGGCTAGTTAGGATGAAAACTGAAAATCCAAGGGATCCTGAGTTTTTCCTGATTGCTGTTTAAAACAACTTCAAATTAAAGAGGCCTGGGTAATGAGAGTGAACTCACAGTCATCATCACTCACCTAAACCCCAAAACTGAAAGGGGGCTGGAGTCAAGATTTGTAGGCTTGTAGGATGTCGAGGGGGCAGCTTGTGCTATTCAGGAAGCAGAGTGCAGCAGGAGAAACCTACGGAGGAGGAACTTACAGACCTGAGAGCCATGGAGAACGCAGCTCTGCAATGGAGTTTCTTGATGTGGGGAGTACTGCTCTGCCCTCACTATGCCTGGCACCATGCCCACACCCAGGGTGAATGCCAAAGCCTGTGTGGGACGGGGCCTCCCGAGCAGGCTACGAGGAGTGCACATCTCCAGGGAAAGCCACTGAATTCCACTTCAACCCAGGGTTGCCACTTTGGCTCTGGTCCAAACACCAGCAGAGAAAACATCCATAAATCAGATGCCACAATTAAATTTTTCATATTTTGGAGGAGGGCTGGATTGGATTTATCTAAGCAAACCAGCATGTGGAATAATTTAAGGAGGTGGCGTAAGCAATACCAGAGAGCCTGCAATCTTCAGAATACTGGAGATGCTCTGTGTATAGACACTGTGTTGTTTGTAGATCACTCTTGCTTACTGGTGTGTGTGTGTGCCCCAGAAGGATTCTTGCTGCCGTGTGGTGGATGGATTCCTGGAAATTGGATATGACCAAAAGATGCAAAGCCACACCATCGGAGCTGAATTCTGCAACTTTCCATCAAATTTAATCAAGTGCAAGGATTCCAAGTTTTCTCTGTGTGACTGCCTTGAAATATAACTGTAGATGTTCAGATTTAGGAGTCCATTTTTTAGGGATGTGTTGACAGTGGCGTCATTCCTTGTACCCCTGTACTCGCTTAAGGATAGGCTTACCTAAGATGTATGGCATGGAGGGGGGGTGTGTGTGTGCTGTAAGTAGTAGGTTAAGCCTCTGCCTGAGATGCCGGCATCTCATATGGATGCTAGTTTGTGTCCCAGTTGTTCCTCTTCCAATCCAGCTCTTTGCTTTTAGCCTGAAAAGTAGTGAAGATGGCCCAAGCGCTTGGGTTCCGGCACCCATATAGGAGACCCAGAAGATGCCCCTGTCTCCCGGTTTTGGATTGGCCCAGCTCCGGCCAGTATGGCCATTTGGGGAGTGAACCAGCAGCTGGAAGACCTCTCTCTCTGTCTGTTCTTCTCTTTCTCTCTGACTCTCAAATAAATAAATAAATCTTTAAAAAAAAGAATTATGGCTTGGACTTGGTCCTCCCAGAAGCACACCATGATATGTGACTGACAGGGGTGGGGTTGGGGATGTAGTTTATTTGACAGGTGCTCTCAGGGAGCCTTGTGAGATAAAGGACAGTGGAGGGGAGTCGTAGGCATCCAGCCAGTCCTAACTGTGCCTTTGGAGTTTGGTACCAGTAGGGAAGCCGTCACAGGACACGAGTGATCTCTCCGAAGGGTGGGGTGGGCTCTCGAAAGATTTTCACCATCAGCTCCCATTCTCGTTGCCTGGGGCTGAGTCAATGCTACCTGCGTGGATACCTAGTGCTCTATGTCCATCCTGTACCCCATGTCCTTTAGTGGAACAAAAGGCTTTTGTTGTTTTTCTGCCTCTGTTCTTACAGCAATTCAATCATGCCCAGGCAGTCATGTAGGGCTCTCTGGGGGTTGCAAGAGTACTTCTAGAATTTCAAGATATCCCCTTCCCCGAAGTTTTCTTGGTGTAAGAAATAACAGAGAAATAATCAAACTCAGACTCAAAGCTTGGAATGATTTTCTTGCAACAGAAAGAGTTCAAACCAGAAGGATGGCATCCGCCATGGACAAATAGCTTCACTGCATTCCTGAAATCTGAAATCAATTGCACAGGCAGAGGACAGGAAGTGTGATGTGGCAGGACCTTGGACTTGAGCCAACCGTGACCTAAACAGAGGTCTCTGTGGGCTGCTGTAGATGATTCTATCTAAAGAAAGGAACTGGCCACCTGAGCTGATTTTTGTTTTTAAGATTTATTCATTTATTTCCTTATTTATTTATTTGAAAAGAACCAGTGGGTTAGAGATGGAGAGGAAAGCACTTCCATCCACTGATTCATTCCTTAAATACCCCCAAAAGCAGGGTCTGGACCAGGCCTAAGCCAGGAGCCAGAAATTACCTCCAGGTCTCACACATGGGTGGCAGGAAGCCAAGCACCTGGGCCATCTTCTGCTGCTTTCCCAGGTGCATTAGCAGTGAGCTGAACTGGAAGTGGAGCAGCCGGGACTTGAACCGACACTCCAGTATGGGATTCCAGGGTCAAAAGCATCAGCTTAACGCACTGCACCACAGCACCCACCTTACCTGGGCATGTCTTGTTAAGGAACTAAGGAGCTAATGCACTCATCTCGCTAAGCACTGAACAGTCAAGATGCTGGAAGGGGGTGCCATTTGCAAGGCAGGTGGACCAAATAAGCTAGTGTGCAGTCTAAGAAACAAGAGGACATAAAGAATTACCAAAGAGGTAGAAAAATCTTTTTTTTTTTCCCTTGGGAAAAAAAGAGCAATATTCCTGGGAGTTCTAAAAAGTTCTGATATTGGAACAGCTGCCCTGTGACGAATGGTGGCCAGGGGCTTCATGTAGCTGCAGAAGGCAAATAAGGATGAGCTGGGAGGCCACACAGGTGTGGGATTAGCAGGAGAGAGGCTCTAACTCTCAGAGCTGCAACATAGAAAGTGTGAGTGTGGTGTCACTAAGCTTCTTCCTCCGGCTCCCCAAGGGTCGTGCTGGACACTGGGTGAGCTGCTCTTCTCCCTCACTGGTGTCTGAGCACTCACTGGAAGTCAAGGCCACAGAGGTCCCTGCAGAGGTGTTTATCCTACAGGTGATAGAGGGGTGCAAATCCAGGGCCCTGTGTGCCCAGAGGAAGTGTCCCAGGATTTCAGTGAGGCATCCTCATGGCTGTGACAGGGAACAATCCCAGATGTCTGCATTCTAGCTGCTGAAAATATTTCCTCAAATTCCCAACATCCCATCAGTGATGTGTCGCATTCTGCCAAAGTGCCATGGAGCCGAGATGTACCTGGGCCTTGGTTGGCAGTAGGTACTGGTGATACCAGGTGAGGTGGGCTTGTTATCAGTGCATGGAATGAAAAGTCCATGCAAGAATGGGCCTGGGCTTCAACAGTTGGGACCCATAACTGCAGTGGGTGGAGGGCCACAGAGCTTCCTACCCTGCAAGATTCCATCATAAGAACAAGAGAACCTTGAACTGGGGCGAACACGGATTCTTGGTCTCCCAACCCCACTGCATCCTACCAAAGAGGGACCCAGATGATATCTTTTCAGTTGAGTTTTTTCAGCTGTGGTCTATTTGGTAAACACACCTACAAGACATACCCAAGCGTGGTAAGGTGTAGAAGTAAAGCTAAAACCCACAAGCCCACCACCCACTGTAAGGACTGGATGTTCTACCTGAGCCCTCCCCAGAGTAGCCACTGCCCTGGAGTCCATTACACTGGTGGCTTCCAGCGCTTTTGCTCTTAGAAAAAGTGCTGCAGTGAACCTTCTTGAATGAATGTCCCAGGGTCATCAGAATGCTTGTCCAGGTCAGAACTGCTCTGTGGCAGGGCATGTGCAGCTTACCTTACTAGATAATGCCAAATTTATACTCCGACTCATCATTTATAACTGTTGCGTATTGCTCTCCAGCCTTGCCAGTACTGGGTGTGATGAAATATCTTAACTATTTGCCAACACACTAATATGCATGCAATTGCATTTACTCTTGGCTCTCTCTGGTAACTGATAAGCTTCTGTTTTGTTCTCTCTCTCTCTCTCCCCCCCCCCCCAAATCCCTCCTTTCCTCCCTCCCTCCTTTGACCTTTGTTTCCATTTACCTGTGTGGCATATGTTTTCACTTTCTCTTGATGAAGAGAAATTCTCAGTTTGAATGCACCTGCATGCGTCAGTATTTCCCGTGTAGCTCATATTTTTGTACCTACTTTTCTAAATAGTTCTTTCATTTATCAGAGAGAGAAGGAGATCCTATTTGCTGACTCACTCTCCAAATGTCTTTGTTGGACAAGACCAAAACCAGGAACCAGGAACTCAATCCAAGTCTCCCACAAGGTGGCAGGAACCCTATTACTTGAGCCATCACCAATGCTAGGATCCACATTAGCAGGAAGTTGGAGTCACAAACCAGAGCTGGGGATCAAAGCCCAAGTATTCCAATATGAGACAGGAGCATCTTAACTGCTAGGCTAAGTGCTCACCTTATATTTTTTATTTTAACAAAGAAATATTTCCTGACTCTGAAGTTCCAAAGGTACATTCTCATATGTACTCAGAAGCCTGCAGCATTTTACTTGCTATATTGAGGTTTAATCCACTAAGATGTGCGGTGTGAAGCAGGAACACACACTCGCTGTCTGTATGGACATGCAGTTGTCCAAGACTCTTCATGAAATACACAGGTGTGTGTGGGTCAGAGCTTTCTCTCTCCATCTGTCCCATGGGTTGATTTCCCTTTCTCTCTATGCTGACATGCAGCTCCTGCCACCATAGCTTCAGACTATTTTGATATCTGGGAAGGCAACTGTCTCCCCCACTTAGTTCTCCATTTTCACGGGGTTGACCTCAGCACTTGCAGCTGTTAAAACACAAGGTCCGGGCCTCCTGTGAGCAGCAAACTTTCCACGTCAGCTGATGGCTTTTGCACTTGTTTTTCTCCTGGGACTTCTGCTCTCACTTCATTCCTGGCATCAGAGTGTTTCCCTACTTTCTAGAAGGGCTGCCATGCATTTAAAAGTGTGCTGTACAAGATTTTTCCAGCATGTATGCACTGTTTATTACAGGCACTTGAAGTCTAATCTTGGTAGAAATCTCACTTGATTCCTAATTCCCCACTACCAGGAGATAGATATTCTTGGAGAATTCTTTTGGAAAAACATAATTCTGCTTCTCTTATAAGGGGCCTGGTGATGCGTGGTACAATGCGTGTTACATGAGTTCTAGTTGATGCTGAGAGTGCAGTGGCACCTAAAGGCGGTTCTTGAGTTGTTGGTTCTTGTTTTTTGATCACATCTCCAGACCTAGGATCAGCCCAAGCTTGGAGGAAGGTAGATGATTCTCCCAGTACTAAGTGTTTAATGCCATCTCCGTGTACTGCCTTAGCAAGAGAAAATGGTTAGATGTCCCCTTACGCTTATCCATGCAATCATGTCCACTGGCGTCTCCACTTGTCTAGTCTACTGCTTAGGGAGTAAGAGCAGCAATTTGCATACACGTGAGGTGACCTCCGCTGTTGCCATGAGACTTGTCACCAGTGTGCCCGAGCACATGCGTAGCCAATGCAGTCAGGTGATCACCAGTGACCACAGCATCTGGGTCAGCATTGGGGAATGTGTAAGAACATGTATCACGGTTGAACTGTAACTCAAGAGGCACCCCATCACCTGCCAGGAACTCACCAACAATACCCAGAACGTCGAAGTTTCAAATCTGGTAGGAGCCTTGTGATCAGATCAGTCTCAGCTGACAATTGCTGTAGATTCTCATGATCTCTTTCTAGATCCAAAACACTGGTTTGCATAGACAATGAAGGCCTTCTGGGGACTTAAAGTGCCAACCTGGTTCCACACTGAACAATCTGCCAAGGCCAGAACACCTGCTCAGAGACCTAACCCGAGACTCCCTGGGTCCCTGGGAGATTGTTGCCTTATGGGCTTTCTCTACCTTGTTGGAAACTGATAAGAAAACTTCCTTAAATAGTTGTATAGCCTTCCATCCTGGAAATATTCCTCTGCAAATATGCTATGCTAATTTATTTTCCTCTGTACAGCTTCCCATGCAATGATGGATTGAGGTCATTTGATAATAATAAGCATTGCTTTCTTGTGGTCTTTTTTTTCCTCTTGTTGGAAATGTTTAATCTTCCAAATGAATCTCTGCTTTATAGAGTTGTGAGGTTAATAATCTAGGAACACTCTTCTGAATGCTTATAAAATGAAATGCCTGTGCATTTTTTAGTTTCCTACAATTGGTGTCTTGAAGCCAGTGTTGACAGTGGCTATAGCTTCAAGGTCAACCCTCTCTCAGAGCTGGGACTAGTCCAGTTCACTATATGAAGGGTCTTTAGACAGTTCATGGAAAATGCATATTATGAAAAAATTTCCAAATCTCAGTTTGCACCACAATAACCTTAACTTTTGATTCAATTTTTCATGAACTTTTTGAAGTCCCCTCCTACTAAGAGGTGCAAGACACCGGCCAATGCCCAAGGACGACTCTCAACTTTTCTCCTTGAGGGATCACACATCCAAAGGGCCTTGCTTCGGCTCTTCTGGTACTGCTGAAAATAATGATCTTGTGTAAGTCAACAAATGCTGCTATATATGTCACATCCTCATTAACCTTTTCCATTACCTCAAGGCCTCTTTGTAAACTGACAAAACCCAACAGGGAGATGAAGGCACTGACACCTTTATTCTCGCCAGCTGAGGACATTCTTGAGTTTCTGACTCAAAGCTACTCCTCTGCAGCAACCAGTCAAAGATGTCCCAAATCCAAGCTCAAATGCACTGATCCAGCTCAGCATGTCCATGGGTTTGAATTCATGGCTGTATTCCTTCAGCACCACGACTGTGGAGGAGTCTTAGTGCCACAGGATTCAAAGATAATGCTCTTAAAAAAAAAAAAAAGATGTGTTTATTGATTTGAGAGGCAGAGCTACAGAAAGAGAGAGGGAGAGACAGAGAGATCTTCCATCTGCTCGTTCACTCCCAAAGGGCCTCTACAGCTGGAGCTGGGTCAATCTGAAGCCAGGAGCTTCTTCCAGGTCTTCCATGCAGGTGCAGGGGCCCAAACACTTGGGCCATCTTCCACTGCCTTCCCAGGCCATTAGCTGAGAGTTGGATTGGAAGAGGAGAAGCTGGGACTTGAACTGGCACCCATATGGGATGCCGGAGCTGCAGGGGGAGGCCTAACCTACTACACCACTGTACTGGCCCTGGATACCATGCTCTTAATCAGCATCTCTTCAATGTATTCTTGCAAGCTTTGGATTTTAGGCAATGGTGTCCTCTTAGACTTCTCTGGCAAAGGTTGTTGTGAGTCTCCCTTGTCTGGCAGCCTCCGCCTGCATGGTACTAATTATGGGAGCTGGAGATTATGTCATGCCTTTGTTAATAGCCCTGGGTTAAATTTCCTTAATTACCCTTGGAGGATGTCATCTTCTTGTATTTTCTGCTGTGGCCCTACCTGATACAGGTGTCTTCCAGCATGGCAAGACAATGAATCTTCCCTATTGCAAACAGACACTCTAGACACGATTTTTCTCCTTTGCTAGTGATGCTTCTTCCAGCATCAATATCTGTGAATTTGCAGCATACCTAATTCACTGCCGTGGGGTACCACACAGTGTTGCTTTGGATGAAGGACTTTAATTTATAATGAGACAGGTGGGAAGGGCTCCATTATTCCCATGTGGCCCCAACACTACAAAGAAGTTAGCCTGAAAGAATCCTAGAATGGCCTATCACAGACCATTTTAGCAACAGCTGTGTCTTCAAGAACTTGACAGTAGAGAAGTGTTACCCCAGAAGATGCCTTTTGCTCCGAACCATAGGGCAACAAATAGCCTGAATTCATGGCTGGGAACCAAGGAATGGATCCTCTCATTACTTCTGCTAATAATCTACTCACAGAATTCTTGTTTCAATCCAGAAACTTTGAATCTATTGCTTCAGGGCTTCAGAATTCAAAGGAGGAATGCTTCAACCAGGAGACATGATGGCTCCGTTGAATCAGAGGCTGTTGCTCGAGTCTCTTCTAGTCACAAAAACAATGAGGAAATCGGTGTTTCCTTTTACAAACTGGGATGTGTATCCCTGTCAGCAGCAGGAGTGGAGGAGGGGTGTGCCTGGAACCCATGGGGTATGGGGGACTCCTCATCTTAGTGCCCCCGTATCTATCAGAAAAAATCAAACAGATGACACCAACCCAAACTGTCAGGAGCACTAATCTCCCAGCCCCTATAGGGTGAAATTTTGGATTACCACAGAGACAGCTGATGAACAAAAGGAGCATGGAATGGTCAGTGACAGGAAGAAGTTCTAAGTGTGAATTCTAGTCTGGTGGCCAGGACTGGAAACACGTGTTAGAGGGGAAATGCCAATTTTCTTCTCTGCATTCCTGCATTTGGTTTGCAAGGTCATCAGTGCTGTGTCATACTTGGAGTCATGGCTTGGGCACCAGACATCGTGGTCTCCCCCAAAATTCACAACCCCACTGAGCATAAGAAAAGCATGAGATAAATCCAAATAAAGGGATATTCTACAAAATCTCTGACCAGCCTTCCTCAATATCAAGGTCAACACAAACAAAGGCAGTCTAAGAAAATGTCACAGTACAGGGGAGACAAATGAGAGATGATGACTAAATGTACCACGGTGTCCTGAGATCCTGGACAGAAAGAGGATACTGGGGGAAAGCTAATGAAATCTGAATAAAATATGGAGTTTAATTAATAACAGCACATTGAAATTGGCTCACTGTAACAAATGTGCCATTCTAATATAAGGTGTTAATAATTGATTGAGCAGATTTGGAGTGGATGGAACTCTCTGTTATGTCTTTATAACTTTTCCACAAACCTAAAACTATTCTAAAATAAAAGGGGAGAAAGTCACTCTTGTTCAAGGATGGTACATATGCAAGGACATGTCTTAAACATATTTGCATGTTTGCTTATTTTGAAAATGGAATAACAATGACCCTAGACATAAAATGCAAAATAATGAAGCCATCAATTAATTGATTCTTGAAAGCAGAAGGGCATTGCATGGGACAGCAATGACGCTGCGTATGCTTGAACAAAGCCCTCTCATCAACTCAACTCTTTGTACCAAGGAGTGGAACTTTTGGGTGCAAGGGGAGAAGAGCTTAGAGATTTTCACCCTACCCCGTCCCCTACTTGAGTGGTGCTAACTCCTTTCTTCATAATGATTTGAGCATTGAAATGGAAGTAAATAAAACTGCATCAGTTTTGAATCTCCTTGTGCCAGCAAAAAACACCATGCAGGGTAACAGTAACACCTCTGCTAACCACTGTCTTCGACTCTAACTAAGCATTCCCACTTTTCACACCGCTGATAGCTATAGCCATTCAGGGTGAGCTTAGGAGTGGGAAGAGTGAAGGGAGAGAGCGTTGACTTCCAGAAGGAGTCCCTATGAGTAACAGTCCCTGTTGGATCCAGTACAGAGCAATCATAAATAGGTCATCCCTTCAAGTTCAATGTCCAGACTCTCAGGACCATGTACACATACGCAGTAAATCACTTTTTCTGAAAGCTTAGAGCTATAAAACACACAGTCTTTGCATAACTGATGTTCATTTTTAGTTGCATTTCTTTCTGATGAAAATTGGCTCAAAAGAATAAGTCTCTTATTTTCTTAATTCCACCTCAATTTGACCCTTACATTTTCTGGTTGTTTTGTGATTGCAACTTATGAAACAAGAAATGACCTTTGCAAAGAAAGGGTTATGTGGTAATTGGGCTTTGTTTCAAACTTTAAAAATAAACAGTTGTAAGCTAAAACCCAATTCTCAAATGAAGCTCTCAGAAAATATTGAGTAATTTTTAAAACATTCTGTTTCTTAAACGCCTTTTAAGCTATACAGGAAGTATAGAGAATTCCCAGAAACCTGTTCCTTACCTGCACAGTTTCTGCTATTAAGATGCTACCTGCGGGGTTGGTGGTGTGTCGTAGCCGGTAAAGCCGCCACCTGCAGTGCAGGCATCCCATATGGGTGACAGTTTGAGTCCCGGCTGCTCCACTTCCTATCCAGCTCTCTGCTACGGCCTGAGAAAGCAGAAGATGGTCCAAGTCCTTGGGCCCCTGCACCCTCATGGGAAACCTGGAGGAGGCTCCTGGCTCTTGGCTTCGGATCAGCACAGCTCCAGCCGTTGTGGCCAATTCAGGAGCGAACCAGCTGGTGGAAGAACTTTTTCTCTCTCTCTCTGCCTCTCCTTCTCTCTCTGTGTAACTCTTTCTTGTACAGGTGCTGATTTGAGTCCTGACTGCTCCACTTCTGATCCAGCTCTCTGCTAATATGGCCCAAGTACTCAGCTCCTTGAACTAATATGGGAGACCCAGAAGAAGCTCCTGGCTCCTGGCTCCAAGCTGGCCCAATCTCAGCTGTTTTGACCATCTGAGGAAGTGAACTAGTGGATAGAAGATTCTCATTCTCTCTCTCTCTCTCTCTCTCTCTCTCTCTCTCTCTCTGTAATTCTGATGTCCAGATAAATAAATCTTTTTTAAAAAAGTTACTGTAAAACTATGGTGATCAATAATATTGGTGAAATAGTCAGACAGATCAATGGAACAGAGCAAACACAGAAATACACCCACCAAATAGAGTCAACTGATCTTTGCAAAGAAGTAAAGACAAGTCAATGGAGAAAAAGTAACCTTCTCAAGAAAATGGTAGACCTGGCCGGTGCCGCGGCTCACTAGGCTAATCCTCCACCTTGCGGCGCCGGCACACCGGGTTCTAGTCCCGGTTGGGGCGCCAGATTCTGTCCCCGTTGCCCCTCTTCCAGGCCAGCTCTCTGTTGTGGCCAGGGAGTGCAGTGGAGGATGGCCCAAGTCCTAGGGCCCTGCACCCCATGGGAGACCAGGAGAAGTACCTGGCTCCTGCCATCGGATCAGTGCGGTATGCCGGCTGCAGCGCGCTGGCCACGGCGGCCATTGGAGGGTGAACCAATGGCAAAGGAAGACCTTTCTCTCTGTCTCTCTCTCTCACTGTCCACTCTGCCTGTCAAAAAAAATAAAATAAAAAAAAGAAAACCTGAACATGGCAGGCAAAGCTTAAAACTTCTAGACAATAACAAAGGGGATGATCTTAATCACCTATTCCTGATAACTATAATGTTAGTCAGACCTATGTGTGATGCTATAATAACAATACCAAAGAATACTATATGAAAGATAAAAATGATAAACTGGACTTCATTCAAATTAAAAGCTGTGAACAACATTGCTAAAAGAATAAGACCATCCCAAACTGAAAGAATACAATTGCAAGGGAATATCTGATAAAGGGCTGTTATCCAAAATATACAAAGAACTCTTTTTTTAAAGATTTATTTATTTATTTATTTGAAAGACAGAGTTACAGAGAGAGGGGAGAGAAAGAGATCTTCAATCCACTGGTTCACTCCCCAGATGGCTGCAACAGCCAGGACTAGACCAGGTCAAAGCCAGGAGCTTCGTCTGGGTCTCCCATGTGAGTGCAGGGGTCCAGCCATCTTCTGCTGCCTTCCTAGGTTTGTTGGCAGGGAGCGGGATCAAAAGTGGAGCAGCCAGGACTCAAGCTGGTACTCATATGGGCTGCCTGCAATGCAGGCACAATTTAACCAGCCACACCACAGCACCAGCCCCCACAAAGAACTCTTAAGCTCAACAACAAGAAAAAATTTCAACTAAAAGTTGGGTCGGGGATGATGTTGTGAGGCAGCAGGTTAACAACTGCTTGCAATACTGATATCCCATATTGAAATGCAGCTCAAGTCCTGGCTGCTCTGCTTCCAATTCAACTTCCTGCTAACATTCCTGGAAAGGCAGTGGATGCTGGTCTCCAGTACCTGGGTCCCTGCCACCCATGTGGGAGATGTAGATGGAGTTCCTAGCTCCTGGTTCAGCCCCCGCTATTGTGTTCATTTAGGGGGAGTGAATCAGGTTTTAAGATCTTCATCTATTTCTCTCTCTCTCTCTCCCTCTCTCTCTCTCTCTCTCTCTCTCTCTCTCTCTCTCTCTAACTTAGCCTTTCTAATAAATAAGTAAATCATTAAAAAAAAAATGGGTCCTAGAGCTGAACAGAGATGCTTCACTAAAATGATACACAGAAGACAAATAAGCATGTTTGTCTTCTGCAGATGCTTTGACATCATAGGTCACTGGGAAATTACAAATTGAAAAAGTCAGTGAGATACTGCATGCCTCACTTATTAGAATGGCTAACATCCCAGATGTTGATGGGACCAAATACTGGCAAGGATGGGGAGTAATAGGAACGTTCATCTGCTGTTAGAGGTGCAAAATAGTACATTTTGTAAAATAGCCAGTTTGATGGTTTCTTCCAAAGCTAAACCTAGGCTTACCACACCATTCAGCAATCATGCACCTGTGTCGTTAGCCAATAAGCTGAAATCTTTACAGCCACAAAAAAGTGAAACCTGTAAATGAATATTTATGGTACCTTCGTTTTAATCATCAGAACTTGGAAGTAAGCAAGACGTCCTTTAGCTGGTGTGTGGATAAACAAACTATGGTGCATACTATGACATATGCATTCCATAAAATGGAATATTATTAAACGATAAATGGAAATGAGCTATCAAGCCATCAGAAGACATGGAAGTCTTCAATGGTTATTTCTACGTCCAAGAAACCAGTCTCAAAGGGCTACCACCTATAGGGCTCGAACTCAGAAACATTCAGGGAAAAAACCGGAGACAGTTAAAAAAAAAAACACGCAGTGATTTCTGGCACTGCTGGGAAGGGGGTAGGGGTGAACAGGTGGCACACAGGGAGGATTCAAAGCAGTGAAACTGACCTACAGGAGACTGTAATGAGGAAGCATTACACGGTTTTTCAGATTCATAGACTAGTGCAACACACAGAGGGAAGCTGAATGCAAACCACAGGCTCTGGTGAGCAAGAACCTATCAATACTGACTCACCCATTGTTATTACACCACACTAAGGCAAGATGGTAGCAATAGGGGATACTCGCATGAGGTCAGGAGGGGTGCATGGGAACATCACAGTGAAAGTCCTGGCCAATGCAATAAGACAGTAAAATGATATTAAAAGTGTAGGATTGGAGGGAAGAATAAGAATATATTTGTCCACAGATGACATAATCATGATGATTGCTGCAGAAAGCCCCAGATAATCACAAAATAAGCAGCCAAAAAATAATAATAAACTCTCAGAACTAAGACTCATGAGTATAGCAAGGTTTCAAGCTACAAGGTCAAAAGCCGTATGATAAATTCTCTCGGTTTTTCTTTGTTGGACTTACATCTATTTTTTTTTTTTTTACTTCACTGGACCCAGAAGCCTAGGTTGGTGCAGGACTTCCTTTTCCCTTCAAGGTTTTCAATATTCACTCCTCTCTCATCTTGATTGATGGTTGCTGAAAAAAATCTGATGCACTTCTTTCCCTTGTTCCTTTGGAGGAAGGGGTGCCTAAATAGCGCCACAGTTTTTGGATGGTCTATTCTTTCTAGAAATTGCCTTCAGTCTCACGGACTGAAGCCCATCCCAAGGGCTTATCTGTGGTATCTTTCCCTTTTGTTACAGTATTTCCATGTGTAGCATTTCCTGTCCACCCTCTGCTCATGGTTCCATCTCTGCCTGTCTTGCCCACTCGTCCTCACGGGTTGCTCACTTTTTATCACATCTCTTGGCATTGTAGTACAGTTACCTTAAATTCCTCATCTGGTAACTCCAAAATCTGCTATGGTTGAGTCTGGCTCTAATGATTATTCTGCTTCTTCAGACTATGATTTTTGTTTGTTTTGTTGTGTTTGGTTGTTTTTTTTTTTTTTCTGTCTTTTGATATGCCTTGTAAATTTTTGTGGAATGCAAACAAGATGTATTGAGTAAAAGCAACAGAGAGAAATAGACCTTTAGTGTGAGGGATTATTGATTATTTATTCATTTATCTAGCTAGAAGTTAGGCTGTGCTTCTATTTGCTGTAAATGTGGGGTGTCCAAGACTAAACTATCTTCTATTCTCTTTGTTTTGTCTTCCCTGAAGTAACTGAATAATTACTAGAGAGTGAGCATTTCCTTTTGAGGGCTCCAGCCTACAGAGGGTGCAGGCTTTTATGTGTTTATTAGGCGGAGGGGGGGGGAATGGAGAGAGGGAAGAGAGAGAGAGAGAGAGAGAGAGAGAGAGAGAGAGAGAGAGACTCCCAGCCACTGGTTCACTCCCTAAATGTCCAAACACCTGGGGCTGGGACTGAACCAGTTTGGACTCAGGAATCTGGAGCTCATTCAACCTGCTGCCTCCCAGGGTTTGCATTGGCAGGAAGCTTGAATCAGGACCAAAACCAGTGCTTGAACACCGGCATTCTGCTGTGAGATGTGGGTAGTCTAACTGACATCTTAACCATGAGGTCTAAAGCCTGCTCTATCTTTTTCTTGATATGAAAAATGGAGTGATGATTCCAAGCTCTTCACATGTCTGACCAGGAGGCATGTTCTTTTTAAGACAGGAAACCAAAATGAAAAACTCCTTTCACATTACTCATCCTTGCATAATCATTACATCCTCTGTGCATGGAAATCTGCGATGAATGTAAACAAATTACTGAGCAGTGAGATGGAGAAATTTGGGATAATTGGGTACACATTGCATCAATTTAGAATAAAATTAAATAGGAGATGATGCCTGAATTTTAGAAGATTAATGGCAGCAGAGAGAGGAGAGCTCAATTTCAATGGCCCCTGTGCCATCCCAAATATGAAATATCAGCCCTTCTCAACTTGGCGCGCAGGGAACAGACAATGGAAAAGAAGCTGCTTGAACAAGAAGGCAGCGCTGCAGCCACGTAGGCGCCCTGGCCTCTCACAGGCTTGTCTAGCTCCTAAGCAAACTGTGATACTGAATTTTAGTTTACATTTATTTTCATTGGGGCTGGTGTTGTGGCAAACTGGGTTAAGCCACTGCCACCTTTGGCACTGGCATCCCATAAGAGCATCGATCCGAGTCCCCACTGTTCCGCTTCCCATCCAGCTCCCTGTTAATGCACCTGGGAAGACAGTGGAAGATGGCCCAAGTGCTTGGGACCCTGACACCCATGTAGGAGACCAGGATGGAGTTCCAGGCTCCTAACTTCAGCCATTGCGGTGTGGCCATTTGAAGAGTGAATCAGCAGATGGAAGATCTCTCTCTCTCTCTCCCTTTCTATAATTCTGCATTTCAATTAAATAGATAAATCCTGGGCCAGCACTGTGGCATAGTGGTTTAAGCCTCCTCCTCTTCCTGTCGTGCCAGCGTCCCATGTGGGTGCTGGTTGGTGTCCCAGCTGCTCCTCTTCTGATCCAGCTGCCTACTAATGCACCTGGGAAAGCAGTGGAAGATGACCCAAGTGCTTGGGCCTCTGTACCCACGTGGGAGACCCGGAGGAAGTTCCTGGGTTTGGATTGGCCCAGGATTGTGGCCATTTGGGGAGTGAACCAGCAGATGGAAGACCTTTCTCTTTCTCTCTCTATCTCTACTCTCTACCTGTAACTCTGCCTTTCAAATAAACAAATAAATCTCTCTTCTTCTTCTTCTTTTTTTTTTTTTTACAAATTTGCTTCTGTTATGTATTTTTTAAAATTTATTTATTTATTTGAAAGGCAGAGTTACAGAGAGGCATCAGCAGAGGCAGAGAGAGAGAGAGAGAGAGAGAGAGAGAGAAAGAGAAAGGTCTTCCATCCACTGGTTCACTCCCCAGATGACTGCAACAGCCAGAGCTGCACTGATCTGAAGCCAGGAGCCAGGAGCTTCTTCCAGGTCTCCCATGTGGGTGCAGGGACCCAAGGACTTGGGCCATCTTCTGTCGCTTTCCCAGGCCACAGCAGAGAGCTGGATCAGAAGTGGAGCAGCTGGGACTCAAACAGGCACCCACATGGGCTGCGGGCACCACAGGTGGCGGCTCCACCCACTACATCACAGTTCGGCCCTACTTGTTATGTTATTGTGGTTTTAGGGATTCATGTGACGTCTTTAGCTGTCTATCTCACCTCTACTTTTTCAGCCTCCTTAACACTTTCCCTATAGATGCAAAAACGTTCTCTAACTTTTACTTTTATTGGAATAAATATCCGTGCCCCATCTCTGGGTTGTTTTTTCTCTCATCCCTCAGTTCACCCATTTGCCCAACTGCCCATCCCTATCTGCCCGTCTGACTGCCTCTCCATCTCCTAGTCACTTAATCCATCTCTTTTTCTTTTTTTTTCTTTTTTAAAGATTTATTTATCTACCTGAAAGTCAGAGTTACACAGAGAGAGAGGTCTTCCATCCAATGGCTCACCCCTCCATTGGTCGCAATGGCCAGAGCTGCACTGATCGGAAGCCAGGAGCTTCTTCTGGGTCTCCCACGGGGTGCAGGGGCCCAAGGACTTGGGCCATCTTCTACCTCCCTCCCAGGCCACAGCAGAGAGCTGGATCAGAAGAAGAGCAGGCGGGACTAGAACCGGCACTCATATGGGATGCCGGTGCCTCAGGCCAGGGCTTTAACTCGCTGTGCCACAGCGCCAGCCCCTGTCTCTTTTTCTACTTGTCTTTATCCACCCATCCACCCACCCACCCTTCTTTTCCCCCAATGGCTGGAGAAACAGACTGGAAAAATGGGTCTGATACAACTTCCAGTTCAAAGATTTAAAACATCACATCCGCCATCAAATGACCAGATTTTCTTAACCTGGGAGACCGGTTCTGTTTAAGAGAAATACATTTTTACCCTGCTTTGTTTTGTGCACTGGAACCAACGTGCACACACAGGTTGCTGGGGGCACGGCTAGTGTTGCTTAGACAGCAAGAGTCGCCCCCTTGGATTGTAGAGCTGCCTGCCACAGAAGGCTGAGGCTGCTCAGCCCTGGGTGACAAGCCAGCTTGGCTCCTGAATTGTCTGGTTCTTTTCCTTCCTGCTCAAACTGTCTGCATGGTGCCTGACACCTGCCTGCGACTCTCAGCACGCGGGAGTCTGGACAAGATCTGAGAGTGGATTTAGCTTTTTGTGGCGGCCATATCCACACCACCTGGGGCTGGTGTGCAGAAGCACACACTCATCTCAAGGTGCTTAATTCACACCTGTAAGTACTACCTATTGCAGCTGTAAAAACAAACAAACAAAAAGAGACCTTGTAACTAGGGGCAAAATGGATGGAACCGTAGGACATTGGCTCAGACACAAGTGGATGCTGCCTGTTCTCATTCACTCGTGGAAGCCACGAAGGCTGATTGGTAGAAGCTGGGACCAGAACAGTGGTGACCGCAAGCTGGGCTGAGGAGGCAGGAGGGAGCAGAAGGAGGCCGGATGACAGGTGCCAAAAAACACTCTTACACACAGGAGTGTATTCTGGAGCCCCACAGCGCAGTGGAGCAGTACAGGGTGCAGCGAGGTGTTTGTAGAGCTGATAAAGAACTGGAAGACAGCAGCTTGACAGCTCTAAATGTAAAGGAATAACATGTTTGGGAAGACGGAAATGCTATTTATTCTTGACTTGACCGTTATTTGGCGTAGACGTGTGTCACATGAGCACATGACAGTTCATCAATATGTACAGTTATTATAAGTCTGTTAAAAATAAATACGCAGGTGCAAAGGGTGGGGCACCAATCAGGGGTAGAGGTACGCCAGGGGCTTCCTTTGTTCCTCCCTTATGCTGGAGGTTCAGGTAACAGAGACTCCAAAATACAATGTGGTTCTTCAGGAACCTTCAGGGGGTTTGTAAACACACACCCACCTGCTGTGATGGCTACAAAATGATTACAGGCAAGGAGGCTATTGCAAAGGGAAGCTTTCAAAGGTGCAAAGGAGAAGTCTGCAAGCCGTTTTGAAACAATACTTGTTTAACAGGGATCACATTTCAGTTAATTTTCAACACTTAAGAATAACTGTGTGATAATTACAGAATTAAACCAGTCATATTAAGTAGAACAGACAAAAAAAAAATACTAAGAGGGATAATGTATTAAGTTGTCCATTAACAGGGCTATGCTGATCAAGTCACCATTTCTCATAGTGTCCATTTCACTTCAGGAGGTTTCCTTTTTGGTGTTCAGTCAGTTGTCACCGATCAGGGAGAACATATGGTATTTGTCCCTTTGGGACTGGCTTACTTCACTCAGCATGATGTGTTCCAGATTCCTCCATTTTGTTGCAAATGACTGGATTTCATTGTTTCTTACTGCGGTATAGTATTCTAAAGAATACATATCCCATTTTGTCTGTTCTACTTAATATGACTGGTTTAATTCTGTAATTATCACACAGTTATTCTCAAGTGTTGAAAATTAACTGAAATGTGATCCCTGTTAAACATGAGTGGGAATAAGAGAGGGAAGAGATGTATAATTTGGGGCAGGCTCGGGCTGACTTGCCCCAATTGGTAGAGTTGGAAACATACCAGGGGATTCCAGTTCAATCCCATCAAGGTGGCATGCGCCAATGCCATCTCACTATTCCAAGTGATCAATTTCAGTTCACAATTGATCATAATGAAAGGACTAAGAGTCAAAGGGAGCACATAAACAAGTCTAGTACCTGCTAACACTAACCGATAGAATAAATAAAGGGGAGAGTGATCCAACATGGGAAGTGAGATACTCAGCAGACTCATAGAATGGCGGATGTCCTAAATAGCATTCTGGCCTCAGAATCAGCCCTAAGGGCACTCGGATCTGGCTGAAAAGCCCATGAGAGTATTTCAGGCATGGAAAGCCAAGACACTCTGGCAAAAAGATCTCTGTGAGTGAGATCCCAGTGGAAAGAACAGGTCTTCAAAGAGGGAGGTGCCTTTCTCTGAAGGGAGGAGAGAACCTCCACTTTGACTATGACCGTGTCTAAACAAGATAAGAGTCGGAGAACTCAAGGGGCTTCCATAGCCTTGGAAACTCATGACTGGAGCATAGGGAGATTACTGATGCCATAGACAGGAGTGTCAATTTGTAAAGTCAACAACAGGAGTCACTGTGCACTTACTCCTCATGTAGGATCTCTGTCCTTAATGTGCTGTACATTGAGGCTTAATGCTATAATGAGTACTCAAACAGTATATTTCACTTTGTGTTTCTATGGGGGTGCAAACGATTGAAATCTTTACTTAATGTACACTAAACTGATCTTCTGTAAAAAAAAAAAAAAAAAGAAAAGAAATTATCAATTCCCAACTTGACTCTCACTGGGATTAAACATGACAATAGGTCTGATCTGATTTCATCATCATTTAAAAAAAAATCATCTATTATTTTTCACTTTATGTTTCTGTGTGGGAGCAAACTGTTGAAATCCTTACTTAAGGTATACTAAGCTGATCTTCTGTATATTAAGATAATCGAAAATGAATCTTGATGTGAATGGAAGGGGAGAGGGAGTGGGAAAGGGGAGGGTTGTGGGTGGGAGGGACGGTATGGGGGGGGAGCCATTGTAACCCATGAGTCGTACTTTGGAAATTTATATTCATTAAATAAAAGATAAAAAAAAAAGAAACAATACTTGCTGGTCCCGGAAGCTCCTGGCAGACGCTGGGGCTTGACAGTTGACAGTGCTGGAAGTTACTAGGGAGGTGCCTTCCTAGCGATGACCTTGGTGGCAGAGTTGAGGTTTAGGAAGGCTACTTGTAAGACTGCCCTTAGGACAAGAAAGGTCTTTCACCGCAGTTCCTGTCATTTGGCAAATGATGCATGAGAGCTGTGCTTTCCTGTCCTAGCTCCATTTTCTCAGTGTCCATTCTCTTCCTGACAACTGCCACACCCCAGAACATGCCCTTGGGGAATCTAAACGACCCTGAAACACAAAATGACAAATCCTTTGTATGCCAAGGGCTGTCCTGATGATACGTAGAACATCCAGCACCATGGTAGACACAGGTTATTACATCAATGGCATAGGTTGTTGATTAGTCCACCTGAAGGAAAAGGCTTCAGTACCAGCATCTCCAGGGCAGGTGCACAGCTCCAGGGCAGGTTGAATGTAGAAGAAAGGCGATGTATTTTGGAGATAGCACAGAAAGTACGGTGATGCTCTCAGTCCCACCCTGATGCATGCGATTCAAGGTTCAGCCAACTGATGACTCTTCATGCCAAGAGTTAACCAACGCTTCATCCACAGCCAGGATCGTGGCAAAGTCACTGCAACATGCTATGTCTTTGGCTCTAGGCAGTAAGTTCTAGAGACATCACTGACCTTTTGTGAAGCATTCGTTGGGAGCAAACCTCTGGAGAAAATGTGTTGAAAGCTCTGTGTGTGTGTGTGTTCCCCCAAAGTCAATGTTGAGTATGGTCAAGGTCACAGAACACAGACTTTTTTTTTTGCAAATCATAGGAATGGAACAGGCCAATAAAGGAGAAGGTGAACTAAGAAACACCTGAGATTGTAGGAATAAAAAAGGCAAAATCCAAAACAAGGGAAAAGCTGGCTGAAAGAAGGAATGAAGACAGAAAACATCCTATTGTCCGGGAAGAATGGAATGTATGGGACAGATCTCATTTTATGGTTGTTGGACATACTTAGGTTTAAATTAGTTAGGTTGAAATTTGGGTTGAAATTAGTTGTGTAACAAAAAAATACAGGGCATGGTTCCCAAATTCTAACCCTGTTGAGTGTGAGATAAAGATCGAATTTATTTATTTATTTATTTATTTATTTATAGATTTATTTATTTTATTTAAAAGTCGGAGTTACACAGAGGAGAGGCAGAGAGAGAGTGGGGGGGAGAGACAGGTCTTCCATCTGCTGGTTCACTCTTCAAATGGCTGCAATGGCCAGAGGTAGGCTGATCCAAAGCCAGGAGCCAGGAGCTTCTTCCAGGTCTCCCACTCATGTGCAGGGACCCAAGGACTTGGGCCATCTTCTACTGCTTTCCCAGGCCATAGCAGAGAGCTGGATGGGAAGTAGAGCAGCTGGGACTCAAACCAGTGCCCATATGGGATGCTGGCACTGCAGACGGCAGCTTTACCCACTGTGCCACAGCACTGGCCCCTAAACATTGAATTTAACAGCAGGTTAGGGCCCTGGCATTCAACGTGCTCCAGTGCCAGGAACACGCAGAATATAGGGAGTGTGTACCGGAATCAGGGAGTCACAGTCGTCGTATTTCTGCAGTGCTCGCTCAGTAATGCTCTACTTAAAGTTGTATTGTTCCACAAGACTCAAGGTCAAGAATACATGACTTGTTTTTCCCTTGCCTGAGTGTTATAAAAAGGATCCTAACGTTGGGCCAGGACAAAAGCAGGGTGGAAAAATCTCATTTTTCAAAGCCTATTCACACCAGGATCTGGCCAATGAGGTTGTGACTGGAGTCATTTTCATGTTTGGTCTCTTCACCCTGGCGTCAGGAAATTGAATTATGGAAAAAGAACTTGGACTTATGAGGTCCTGCCCCAGCAGTGGCGTCTCTCTAGGTCTGGTTTTCCAGGAAAAGTCATTCCAGGAGCCTGGATGTCTGAGCTTCCTGGAAGTGCCATTGTCACTATAATGTTGGGAGTCAGAGGCTTGCAGGCCCACATTCCTTAGGCTCAATTCTGACTTGGAGACTGTGTATTTCCTCAGATATCCCTGGGGGGTGGAATATTTATAACCATAGTTGGGCTATTTCCATCTGAAGGTGGCAGGTTCTTAGAGCAGAGGCAAAAACCAGGGAGTAACTTGGCTTCAGGAAATGGATGAGGCCAGCCTGAATTCAGCACTTCCTGGCTGAAATCTATGCACTGGTTAAGGTCCTGTGGAGTCGCAGCTCTCAGAATGGCTGCTGCTGCCTGATGCCCAGGCTTGGCTTTCACTGGAAGGGGCGGGTGGTGGTGGGGGAGACATCAGAGAGCATGGCCTTATGGGAAGATGCACACATGGGACACTTGCAAGAAACATCTCATGCCCAGAGCTAATTCCCACCGTGTAAATATTCCTTAAATATGCAGAATATCCTTGAAGAAGATAGAAGTTAAACCTTTTAGGAAGGACAAAGGGTTTGACCAAATATTGTTAATTTCTTGCTTGTTTATGATCACCTATACAACAACAATAACAAAAAATCCAGAGAATTTTCAATCCTTGTTATTGTGAACCCACATCCCTTTCATTAAGCATTTACTGGGAACCCACACCTGTCACCTACTCACTTTTTGGCCAAGATTTCCATGGAGAGGCAGCACTTCAAACATTTAGCCATGAACATCATCAGAGCCAGTGATTTCTTGTTCTAAGGCACAATGTTTGGCATCTGTTTTTTTTTTTTAAGATTTATTTATGTATTTGAAAGCCAGAGTTACACAAAGAGAGGAGAGGCAGAATCAGAGAGAGAGACAGAGAGAGAGAGAGGTCTTCCAATCACGGTTCACTCCCCAGTTGGCCACAATGGCCAGAGCTGAGCCGATCCGAAGCCAGGAGCTTCTTCCAGGTCTCCCATGCAGGCGCAGGGACTCAAGCATTTGGGCCATCTTCTACTGCTTTCCCAGGCCATAGCAGAGAGCTGGATCGGAAATGGAGCATCCAGGACTCGAACCGGTGCCAATATGGGATGCCAGCGCTTCAGGCCAGGGCATTAACCTGCTGCGCCACAGTGCCAGCCTCTTGGCATCTGTTTTTGTCAGTGCTGGACTTTACCCTGAAGCTAGAAGTTAAGCTGGTTACTGTCCATCTTTGTCCCTTAGCCCTGGGCAGCAGCAGAGGAGAGCAGGATACACTCTTATTTGCTGAGCTAGAAAAAAAGTGTGTGTGTGTGTGTGTGTGTGGGAGGGGAGGGAGGCCTGTTCCCATCCTTTTCCAAAGGGATATTGATCATATCCTCTTCCTTCTGTCATCATGGGACGGCTGTTCCAGGAAGTGCGGCTGCTCCTTAACGAGGCTCAGGAACACAACTCCCATCAGGGCACACCTCTTGGGGGGGTGCTGCTCCTGTTCCCCAGCTCCGGCTCCAGTGGTGCTCCCCAACTTCCTGTGGAGTCCACCAGAAGCCCCTCCTGTCCTGGGGATAAGCATGCCTCACCTTTCTTGTGTTTGTTGAAACGTTTAGCCAATTTTTTAAAAGATCTATTTGAAAGGCAGAGTTACACACACACACACATTTGTAGGGGAATCCACTCCCCACACCAGGGCAAGAAAAATTGTCCCCAAATACACACCTGTTAGGATGCCTTGGCTCAGGGGTTACCTGCTGCTCCATGATTTCCGATTAACACTGCAGGCCAGGAGTTGTTGGAACGAGGAAGGCCTGAGTGGACAGGTACAGCTCGTGGCTGACACCCTATGGTGTGGCCTTGCCTCTTCCTTCTGACGTTGTGACTGGCCTGGTCATGCTCTGAGCCACAACTTTAAGCTTCTAGCAACTCAGGCTTCATGTGTGTCCTTGCTGTTTCTCTGGGTCTAGGACTGGGGACAGCCTCAATGGAAGAGAAGGCAGGTGACCATGACATCAGTCAAGAGCATAAAATCCAACTTCCAGGTGTAGAAAACAGAAGGAGGGACAGAGAAAGCAGTTGTCTGGTTATTTTTACAAGCCCTTACATTGAGTCACTCTTATTATGCCTTGCTTTTCCACATGACAGCATCCCCTGGAAGCAAAATAGGTATTCTGACCTGGTCGTAGCTTGTTTTGATTATTAGGGGGTGACTGAAGATGTGAAGGGCAGCTTCCACTCTGGTGTCAGTAATGAGAAAGCCATGGCAATGATGTGTCATCCTGCTTGTTGCTGAGTCCCAGTAGAGGAGTTAGCATTCATCAAAGCACCCATTGGCGCAGTTTCCCAGCACAGGGACTTCTGGTCTCGTACCGTGAATGATGCGCCCATGATGCACCCACCATAAAGCAAACCAGATGGTGTTTAGTAAGAAGGCAGTGGTGCAGCGGATGGAAGAAACCTCTCTCTCTCTCTCTCCCTCTCTCTCTCTCTCTCTCCTCTCTCTCTCTCTGCCTCTACCTCTCTATAACTCTTTCAAATAAATAAATAAATAAATAAATAGATATTTAAAAAAAAAAAGGGGCTATGGTCCTCACATGGAATTTCCCAGTCCTGGTTCAACTGATCCTCCAGTGTAGACCCTTTATCAACACTCTAGGTCCCATCGATGGGGTTGTCCAGCCCGTCACCAGCCCATTAACTCATGAGATAACCAGAGGGAGGGAGCCGTCCTTGGTCCTGTGTGCTTGGTGTTCATCTTTTATCAGACAAGGTCCTGAGTTTGCAGTTCTTGAGTTGCCCCTGTTGACTTCAGCTAGTTTAAAGTGGTTGTTCCTTGAAAATGAAGGCTCCTACCCCAGCCTCTGGAAGTCCAAAACCACATGGAGAACATGATTTTGCTGGGTATGAGCAGGGGCACCTGCAGGCTAGTCTTGCCATTGTGTTGCCCACAAAAGTCCCCTCAAGCTGGTCCGGTCCTACCCTCCCATAAACAAGTGCCAGGAGTAGCCCCGGACCACAGAGCAGACTCATAGAATGACAAATGCCCTAAACAACACTCTGACCTCAGAATCAGCCCTTAAGGCTTTCGGATCTGGCCAAAAAGCCCTTGAGAGCATTTCAGGCCAAGACACTGTGGCAAAAAATGACCTACCTGAAAGATCTCTGTGAGTGAGATCCCAGTGGAAGGTAGGGGCCATTAAAGAAGGAGGTACCTTTCTCTGACACGAGAAGAGAACTTACACTTTGCTTATGGCCTTGTAATACTGATGGAGTTTGTGGACTCAAGATGCTTCCATAGCCTTGGCAGTCCACGACAAGAGCCTTAGGTAATCACTGACGTCATGAATAAGAGTTTCAACTGTTAAATCAACAACAGGATCACTGTGCACTTACTCCCCATGTAGGACCTCTGTCCTTAATGTGTTGTACTATGAGAATTAACAGTAAAACTTATCTTCAAACAGTGCTTTATACTTTGTGTGTCTGTGTGGGCACAACCTGTTGAAATATTTACTAAGTATAGAGCTGGTCTTTTGTATATAAAGATAATTAGAAATAAATCTTATTAAAGAATGGAATGGGAGAGGGAGTAGGAGGTAGGATGAGAGTAGGGGTGGGAGGGCACTACAGGTTCCTCTCTTCCATATCTTGCAGCTCATGACCCAGACCCTGTGAATTTTCCCTTTTCTACTTGTTTAGCTGATTTGATTATCATAGCTGTGGTCATTGAGCTGGAGAGAGAGAGAGAGAGAGAGAGATGACTGATAATAGATATAGAGGACAGGGGCCGGCGCTGTGGCTCTCTTGTTTAATCCTCTGCCTGCAGAGCCAGCATCCCATATGGGCGCTGGGTTCTAGTCCCAGTTGCTCCTCTTCCAGTCCAGCTCTCTGCTGTGGCCCAGGAAGGCAGTGGAGGATGGCCCAAGTGCTTGGGCCCCTGCACCCACATGGGAGACCAGGAGGAAGCACCTGGCTCCTAGTTTTGGATCAGTGCAGTGCCAGCCATAGTGGCCATTTGGGGAGTGAACCAATGGAAGGAAGACCTTTCTCTCTCTCTCTCTCTCTCTCTCTCTCTCATTGTCTATAACTCTACCTGTCAAATAAATTTTAAAAAATAAAAAATATTAAAAAAATAGATATAGAGGAAAGATACATAGAGAGAAAGAGAAAGGGAGAGAGACTAGGACCCAAGATCTCACACTTCTCAGTTCCTTCACTGTTCACTCATTCAACATATATTCACAATGATCCAGTTATGAACTTGCTATTGTCCCAGGTCCCAGGGACAGGGTGTAGAACAATACAGATAGGATTCTTGTTCCTGTGGAATTTCTACTCCAGAGGGTACAAGTATTAAAACAGTAGCTACCTATACATGATGGCAAGGCAACTGGAGTAGGGTAGAGAATTGGTCAGCTGGAATAATTCCCAAAGAAATGAAGCTCAGGGCTGAACTCTTACAGAGGTGCAGAATAAGTGGAGCCAAGATGTTTGTGCGGGGTGAATGAGTGTTCTGGGGGAAAAAACTCAAAGGCTCTGCAGGGGGAGGTGGTGAGGCCAGCACAGAGGAGAGGGGGACAGAATGAAGGAGACTGGGCTGGTGACAAATGCCAGGTGTCTAGGCCATTGTCCATGGCAAGGATTTTGAACCCAGAAACAATGATAAAAATAAAATCTGACCTCTTAAGCCAGAAGAATGAAGGGAAGATGTACTCCCTTTGAAATGTGCCGTGGTTCAAGTAAGGAATAATTGTAATTTCAATTAGGAGATCATAAATACGGTGTGGGAAGAGGGATTGGGGAGACAAAATGAATGGGATTTAGAAACGGGTGGGCTATGGGGGAGAAGGGAGGAAGAGATGTCAAAAAGTGTTTCCAGCTTCCCACTTGTAGGGATGACCCAAGCACCTCCTGGGGCTGCCCCGTCGTCCCCACCTCTCCTGCCACCCACAACTGCTTCTGAAAATACAATCTCCCCACCTGGCCCACATTTGAAATGAGAACAAAAGGAGGTCAGTGCACAGCCTCTGCTATCAGTTGAGACTTGTGTCCTGGACACTTGACCCCACCTGGACTGCACTCCCTGTGAGTCACAAAGACACTTGTGTGCCTCCAGATGGGACCAAAGGCAGACCACGTGGTCCCTGGGCCCCGTCCTCATGCCACAGAGCAGCCAAATGGTGGCCTTGGATGGGTTTCCACTCCAATGGCAGAAAGAGTGAGGAGATGTGAGCCAAGACAATCCCACTGAGGAGTTCAAGGAGCGATTTTTCCCGGGGACCTTCTGCAGCCTGTTTTCTACTGAGCTTCTGGATAGGGAGTGGGCGCTGGCTCTAGGGAACTTGGTTTAGTGCTTCCAACAGGACATGGAAAATTCTCCCCCAAGCCCATGGTCCAACTTTCGCCGGGCAAGGAAGTAAACAGTGCAAGAGGGGGTGGAAGGGGATTCTGAGTCCTTTGTCCTGTTGGAGGTGATGCCAGCACAGGCAGCCCCCCTCTCCCTGCCACTTAGGAAGCCACTAAGAGTGGATTTGGCAACTTAGAAGCCAGCTTTAAACTTAATCCTCTATGTTTCCCCACTGAACTAAACCAAATAAACACCAGCTTGGGAAGGCTCAGAGTTGAATATAAATACTCTTAGCTGATCGAGTTGCAAGCCTTAAAACATTTCCAGTTTGCTCACAATTCAGGATGTGGCTCTGAGACGTGCACAGATGCACAGGTGGCTGTCATAGAAGAATCAGCACCGGGGGAGGCTCTGAGAAGTCTAACTCTAGCATCTCAACCTGAGCCCAGGCTCCCCCACGTGTGCTCCCCTGATCCAGGACCTGGCACCTGCTCTCCCTCACCCTGCCATTGTTGACTTCCTGAGCAGACTAGCCCCTTTCCCTTTGCACATACTGTTCCCTCTGCCAGCACCCTGCCTTCCCCTCT
This sequence comes from Oryctolagus cuniculus, assembly GCF_964237555.1. NCBI lineage: Eukaryota > Metazoa > Chordata > Mammalia > Lagomorpha > Leporidae > Oryctolagus > Oryctolagus cuniculus. Next base: position 47,183,854 of record NC_091442.1, on the reverse strand, counting down.
TTGCACGTCTAACACCTTCCAAATCTGATTTCAGCTGAAAGACGCTGTCTATAGACTTTCTTTGGCCATCTTCCTTAGAGCAGCCCTTGCCTACACTCTGTCACCTTCCTTGACCTTAATTCTCTACCTTTATGTACAGAATGCCAATCACACTTATTTTCTCTTTCAGTTCATGTACTTTCATGATTGGTGTTTTTATGTTTAGATCTCACACAGAGAAGTAAGAAGAACATGGATCCTGCCTGCCCAACTCACTTTAAACCCACTATGCCATGACACTGGCCCCTAAAAACTTTTTATTTTAAAATAAATACAGATTCTGGGGCTGGTGCTGTGGTGTAGAGAGTAAGGCCACCACCTGTAGTGCTGACATCCCATATGGACGCCAGTTCAAGTCCTGGATGCTCCACTTCCTATCCAGCTCTCTGCTGTGGCCTGGGAAAGCAGTAGACGATGGCCCAAGTCCTTGGGTCCCTGCACTTGAGTGGGAGACCTGGAAGAAGCTCCTGGCTCCTGGCTTTGGATCAATGCAGCTCTGGCCTTTGCAGCCATCTGGGGAGTGAACCAGCAGAAGGAAGACCTCTCTCCCTCTCTGCCTCTGCCTCTCTATAACTCTGCCTTTCAAATAAATAGATAAAATAAATTAAAAAAAATACAAGCTCTTAGGAAAGGCAAAGAATGCACAAGAGAGGTTTGCAACCCTTTGCCAGCCTCCAGCAGTAACAACTTCAGCATCTGAAGGACAAAAGCAACCGCAGGAGATCAGCATCAGTACCATCCGCTGCGCTGTTAGTGCCTGCCAGTATCACAGGAAGTCATTTGCGTGTCTGTGTGCATTGTGTAGGTCGTGCGTGTGTAGGTCATGCAATGCCAGGCAATTTAGGGATACATACAGCCGCATTACCACCATGGTTCAGATGCTCCGCTTCTGCCCCCCGCAACCACCCCTAACCTCGGGCAACCACCTGTCAATTATCCCTCTCTAGACTTTCATTTCAGGAATGCTGCACAAGCAAAATCAAGCAGTATGTGACCTCTGAAGGTTTTTTTTCCATTCAAAATAATAATCTTGAGGTTTACCAGTTGTTGCATGGGTTAAGACTCTGCTCCCTTTTATTTCCTAGTAGTTTTTCACGGTAAGGATATTCCCCAATTGGTTGCACCGTTCGCTCATTGAAGGACACCGAATAATTTCCAGCTTGCAAATATAAATGAAACATTTGTGTTATAAATTTCTCTGTGAATAAATTATCATGTCTCTGGGACACGCATCCTAGAAGGCAGGTGCTGGGCCACACCCTGAGTCCACGTTTTGCTTTACAAGGAACATGAAAAGATCTTTCAAACTCTGCACAAACGTCTCTAACCTCAGGACCTTCATCTTCCCCACAATGTCCCAGAAACACCAGGGTGGCTAGCAAAGTGATCCTTGACATTTTCATTTTTTAAAAGATTATTTATTTATTTGAAAGTCAGAGTTACACAGAGAGACAGAGAGAGAGAGAGGTCTCCATCCACTGGGTCTCTCCTCAGTTGGCTGCAACAGCCGGATTTGTGCTGATCTGAAGCTGGGAGCCAGGAGCTTTTTCCAGGTCTCCCACATGGGTGCAGGGGCCCAAGGACTTGGGCCATCTTCCATTGCTTTCCCAGGCCTCAGAAGAGAGCTGGATCAGAAGTAGAGCAGCCGGGACTCGAACTGGTGCCCATATGGGGTGCTGGCACTGCAGCTCTACCAGCAACGCGATACCAGCGGCCCTGATATTTTCTTGGTTTTTCATATTTGATCCTGACAGCTGAATGCACACAATGCTAAGTCATTGCCCAAGGCTCTTTTATGTGTTTTTTTTTTTTTTTTTTTTTACAGCTTTTCCCTTCAGATCTCAGCCACCTTGACTAAGCTCACTTTGAGCCAATGTGTATTCTCAAAGGGTGCTTGCATATTTAAGATATAACTATTGAGGGTCTAAGGAGGGGTCTGAGCAGGGTTGAGGCACCTCTCTCCTGCCTGGACACCAAATTTGCAGCAGGACAAGTGACACAGATGGGAGGAAAGGGGGAGGCTGGGGGATGATGAAGTGTCCTACAAAATGGCAAAATACTTGAATGCTGCGCTAAATATTTTCTATGGTTTTCAGGGTCTCTTTGTAGGCTACAGATCAGCCAAAAGCTAAGCACAATTTCAATTATAATTTTCCAAACACATCTAGCATCTTTCTGATGACATCCATGAACCCCAGGCCTTTGTCCAACTCTGCTTAATTGAATCTTTTTGTCCATTAGTCAGTGGGATCCACTCTCAGGTATCAGGTCTGATGTTACGAGTTTTTAATTGCATTCCCTATCCGGTGCAGTAATTCCATTTAATGAGAATTTCAGAGTTACTCATCATTCAAAATTACAAACAATTATTCCCCCTGGATACACCGATTATGGTAAACACTGGAAATGCACATGAGTGAACACTATGATAATCCAAACACTACTAAGCCTTGTTCAGATCATTCAGCCAACTCAAGCCATAGGAGTAATGTCATTCCCATGACCATCAAAAGGGCTGGAAGCTTTGCGTCTAGCTGTAGGCTGACCCCTACCATCGGAGTAACTGATGACCTTTGCTTTCCATTCTTACCTCATTCCCCTCCCTCAGTTTTAGTGATGCATGATTGACCTTTTGCTCTAGCTTTGGTATGATGTGATTGGCAGATAAAAAGATTATGGGGGCCGGCACTGTGGCGTAGCAGATAAAGCTGCCGCCTGCAGTGCCAGCATCCCATATGGGCACTGGTTCGAGTCCCGGCTGCTCCACTTCCGATCCAGCTCTCTGCTACGGCCTGGGAAAGCAATGGAAGATGGCCCAAGTCCTTGGGCCCCTGCACCCACATGGGAGACCTGGAAAAATCTCCTGGCTCCTGGATTCTGGCTTCGGATCAGCATAGCTAAAGTTTTTTCAATAATTTTGTGACTGCATAGTCAGCTTGTGCAGATGGGAACCCCTGAATCTGGGAAGGCTCTTCGACAAACACATCCAGGGAGACAGCGATAAAGAGAGCTAAAGCCTTAGGGTATCTTCCCAATAGCCAGGGACACTGAGACAGCACATGCATGTTGGAGTGGCCCTAATGTTTTCTGTAAGTTTCTCCATGCCTTCCTATAAAGAAATTTGATGATTCTTCCCCCAAAAAAGGGTAAGTTTATTTTGGTGCAAAAAATTTTAAACTCATGCAATGTTTATTTTCATAATGCCATGATTTTTATATACATGAATTTCTAAACTCTTGAGGATTTATTTATTAAAAGTCAGAGTTACAGAGAGAGGGGGAGAGAGAGAGAGAGAGAGCGAGCGCAGATCTTCCATATGCTGGTTCACTTCCCAAGTGGCTGCAATGGCCAAGGCTGGGCCAGACCAAAGTCAGGAGCCACAAATGAGACATGCTCATGGGTTCTGGAGCTGGGTGACTTCCCTTCTGCCACACTGAGTAATCCTCTAGCCAAATATCTCCCTGGGGCCGGCACCGTGGTGTAGTGGATTAAGCCATCACTGTGACACTTGCACTCCATGTGAGCACTGGTTCAAGTCCTGAATGCTCCACTTCCCACCCTGCTCCCTGATGATGCACCTCAGGAAGCAATGGAAGATGGCCCAGTGCTTGGGTCCCTGCTACCCATGTGGGAGGTGTGGATGAAGCTCCTGATTCCTGGCTTCAGCCTGGTCCAGCCCTTACTGTTGGGGAGTGAACTAGTGGATGGAAGATCTCTCTCTCTCTCTCTCTCTCTCTCTCTCTCTCTCTCTCTGTAATTCTGCCTTTCAAATAAATATATAAATCTTTTTCTGTTTCCCCTGGTGAGTGGGTCTTCATTATGGAGAGGACTTTGAGTATATTTTAAGATTTATTTATTTATTTATTTGAAAACCAGAGTTACACAGAGAGAGAAGGACAGAGAGAGAGAGAGAGAGAGGTCTTCCATCTGCTGGTTCACTCCCCAAATGGCCACAACAGTCAGAGCTGTGCTGATCCAAAGCCAGAAGCCGGGAGCTTCTTCCAGGTCTCCCATGTGGGCACAGGGGCCCAAAGAGTTGGGCCATCTTCTACTGCTTTCCCAGGACATAGCAGAGAGTTGGATCAGAAGTAGAGCAGCTGGGACTCAAACCGGTGCCCATATGGGATGCCGGCACCGCAGGCAGCGGCTTTACCCGCTGCACCACAGTGCTGGCCCCTCTGAGTATATTTTAAATGGTCACTTTTCCTACTCCCTGCCAGGAACATGAGGGATATCCTTGGCTTTTCACCATGACAACCCAGTAGGGTTCCTGGAGACAAATCCACAGAAGCATAGGGACTGCTCCCAGGAATTTCTCGCTCTTACACTAGTCCACTCCCAGCCTCTAGCAAGTCATCAAAATCAAGTGCAGTGCCAGTGTGTCACTGTAGTAGCTCTTGCTAGTTGGAGCCCTGCTGGAACGCCCTGGATACGCCTGCCTCTCCAGAGATCAGAGTGCTGAGTTCTCCCTGGAATCTCAACCCCTTGATGGATCAAAGGAACGCTGTTCATTTTTCAGCGGGTTCATGGTTTTTCTTGTTTTGTGGTTGAGAGAGCTGGCTTCTCTCGCTTCATTGGTGCCAGTTGAACTGGAGGGCCTCCCCTCGTATGTTCCCTCTGGATTCCTTCAAAGGGAATAAGCCCCATTTCCTGTGGTCATCACATCCAAGGCTCTGGTCTCTGCAGGGAGCGGGCAGTAACAGCTCCCAGCTGTGCCATCGACTGTAAGCTCTCTAGGAGAATGAAGCAGAATTGGCTCCGGGAGAGAGGTACATTCTGTGCTAGAGGAGAGGGCTGCCTGGACTTGTGAGGGCTGGGAAGAGAAGCCACAATTCTGGACATACTCCAGGCCTCTCGTGGTCACGATGGGGCCGGACAGCACGCATGAGCCATGTCTGCTGGGCTTTGGCCGAAGGTGGGTCCAGCAGGACCCACTCCCAAGGCAATGGTGATATCTAAACGCAAAGAAATGCCGCCACCAATGGCCACCCGCACCACCAGTGAGTGAGGTGCCCCATACAGGCCCCTGGACTCCCGAGGCCATGAGCAACCCAGGAAGGAAAAGTGAATCTCAGAAAGGGCCAATGCAAGACAGGAACCAGCTTCCATCTGGTTTAGAAGAATAGAACAACGTGATAGCTCTGTGTCCCAAGTGGATGGCTCCATTCATGCTTCTACGTTCAAGTGGTGCTTGGGAAATGGCTTTTCTCTGCTATGGTTTGGCGCCAATCTCATTCAGGGCCTTGAAGCCCAAAGTCAGAACCTAATGATACTAAGATGGTGGCAACTTAATGCGATTGAGGCGGTCAGGAGGTTGCCTAAGCGGGAGAGTTCTTAGGTCACTGAGAATGTGTTCTTAGCTGATAGTTCTTGCAAGAGGGTTGGTCAAAAAGCCCAGTGGGACCCAGACTCTCCCCCTGCTTCCTGGCTCACTGTGTGATCCTCTTCCTTTGTCCTGATTAGGCATCAATCCAGTGGGACCTGCCTGATCTTACACTGTGAACCTCCAAAACTGTGAGGCCAGCAACCCCTTTCTGTCTGGTATTTCATTGCAGTAACAAAAGGCTGACTAATACACTTCCACATGCCCTGCCCTCCTTTACTCTCTCTCATCCAGGTCCTGCTTGGGGGTCCTTTCCTTATTCAGAGTTATGAAGGTGACAATTTAGACATAAGGCTATGCAGGAAGGGTCGTGGCTCTCAACCAGCAGGTGCGCACTCCTGTCCATAGTGAGTAGAATGGGACATCCATATGGGGAAGGACAAAGCACACAGAGACCATGTGATGACCCACCATAAAGGGGCCCAAGCACACTTGGGGTGAAGGGTTTGGGACAGTGCAGTGTGAGGAGATGACACAAAGAAAGAAGCAGGCTGGCTTTTCTCCCTGTTACACACCGGGAAGAGCTAAGGTGCCCAGAAGGTGGCCAGAGGAACAAACTCAGCAGTGGTTGATTTCTCCCCGTCTCTGCAGCAGAACACCAGCATCCCTCGTTCCCAAGTCAAAGTCATGGCCTTATGCTTGTAATATTCAGCCCAGCCTACATAGCACCCACCAAGCCCGAATGTCTTCCTCACAGCACTCTGGGTAAGCACACATGGTGGCCGAGGACGTATCGGTCCTCCACGTTCTTGTCTTCCTACATCTGCTTATCTCAACTCCAACCCTGTGAATGAGATGCAAGAAGATGTTGAGAAACTCTCCCCTTATTGCGGGGTGTGTGAGTGTGTGTGTGTGTACGCGCACGTGTGTGTGTTTAAAGCCCAGGATGCTCATCAGTGAGCTTTGCTTTTAGGAACTTAGATGGCAAATGCACTGTATTTGGCAGATGCTTCATTAATTCTGAAGGAAATTAAGAATTTTGAAAAGAACTCAGACTACTAAATGCTCCTAAATCTTGGCTTCCTCTTTGACAGAAGTGTAATGCTAAAAACAAAATTTAGGGGCAGGCATCTGTCAATGGTGCTTGGGACACCCACAACCCCTCTCAGAATCCTGCTTCAGGTCCCTGCTTTTATGTCAATCCCAGTCTCTTGCTAATGCAGATCCTGGGGTCAGGGGTGGACAGCAGGTGATGGCTTAAGTACTCGGCTCTCTTGTACCCATGTGGGAGACTTGGATTGAGTTCTGGGCTCCTGGCATCAGCCTGGCCCGACTCCAGCTGATGTAAGCATTTGGACGTGAATCAGTGGACAGAAGATGTCTGTCTCTGATTCTCTGTCTTTAAATTAAATAAAAATAAAATTTACATGAAACGCCTTAAATTTTTTTAAAGATTTATTTTATTTATTTGAAAGACAGAGTTACACAGAGAGAGATAGAGACAGAGAGAGAGAGGTCTTCCATCTGCTGGTTTACTCCCCAGATGGCCACAATGGCTGGAGCTGTGCCAATCTGAAGCCAGGAGCCAGCAGCCTCCTGCGGGTCTCCCACGCAGGTGCAGGGGCCCAAGGACTTGGGCCATCTTCTACTGCTCTCCCAGGCCACAGCAGAGAGCTGGATCAGAAGAGGAGCAGCCGGGACTAGAACTGGTGCCCATATGGGATGCTGGTGCTTCAGGCCAGGGTTTTAACCTACTGTGCCAAAATGCTGGCCCTGCCTTAAAGTTTAGTTTATCTGAAACTCCTTTAATTTTAGCATTAAACTCCTTAGATTGTACATGCTTATCTATAGCAAAGCAAAAATACACAACTTGAAGAACCACAGTAGTGTTCACTACAGAGTCTCCAAACTCCCTCCCTCCCTCTCAAACAGCAAAATGTCTTTTTGCTTTGAAATTGATGGTGAATAATTGGGAGCGTTGCAATGCATACTAGTCTAGCGGCTGTGTACAGAAACAGCTCATGTCTGCCTACATCAGTGTTTCCAGAGTGCTTTCACACATGCTTGCTAATCCTCTAATGGCATGACTGACATTTATTAGAAAGGTGAGCTTCATTTGTCAAAGTCACACTGTGTTCAAGAGTCTTGGACGAAGATCTCCTTCTTTCCAAGGAGGACTCACTGAATCTCACATGTCTTCTTCCTCAACAAGAACAACTACTTTTACGTGTATGATTCTTTCTAAATTTATTTATTTTTTTTAAAGATTTATTTTTATTTATTTGAAAGAGTTATAGAGAGATGTAGAGCCAGAGAGAGAGAGAGGTCTTCCAGCCACTGGTTCACTCCCCAAATGGTCGCAATGGCCAGAGCTCAGCTGATCTGAAGCCAGGAGCCAGGAGCTTCTTCCAGGTCTCCCATGCAGGTGCAGGAGCCCAAGGACTTGGGCCATCTTCTACTGCTTTCCCAGGCCATAGTAGAGAGCTGGATCAGAAGTGGAACAGCTGGGACTCGAACCGGCATCCATATGGGATGCCCACAGTGCAGGCAGCAGCTTTACCAGCTTTGCCACAGCGCCAGCCCCAATTCTTTCTAAATTTCAAACCAAACCTGTGTGCCTGTTTCTCCCACTTACAGATACGGATCCAGCCCTGAAACAGTAAGTGTGTTCCTTGTGGTCACACAGCTCCTGAGGGGTGGTGTGTGCTGCGTTTGAGTTCTCCTGGCTCTATGCAGATATTTCTACTGCAACACATTTTCTGTGTGTGTGCGTGTGTGTGTGTGTGAGAGAGAGAGAGAGAGAGAGAGAGAGATCCATCTGTTCACTTCTCAAATGACCACAATGCCCCAGACTAGGTGAGATCAAAGCCAGGAGCCAGGAACTCCATCCAGGTCTTCCACATGGGTGCAGGGACCCAAGGACTTGGGCCATCTTCTACTGCTTCCCCAAGCCATAGGGGAGAACTGGACTGGAAGTGGAGCTGCCGAGACTTGAACCGGCACCCATATGAGATGCCGGTACTGCAGACTGCAGCTTTACCCGCTATGCCAACCAGCCCTAAGAGCACCCCTTTCAAGCCATGCGATTGTCCTGGCCTCCTGACACCCTCAGCCAGGGCCCTTCTAGCATCCAGTTCTGTTCAGCTCAAAGCCACCTTAGGATCCACCCAATGCTCCCGGGGCGACTCTGGGCTTGCCTTCATTTCCCAGAACTGTGGGCACACGTCCTGTAGCAGGCGCCGCTCACAGTTCCCCGGCCCCTGCTTGTCATCTGAGCCTTCCAGGGTAATGCTGAGCCCCCTTCCCAAAACCCAGGAGTGCCTGTAACAGGGTGAGAAAGAGGAGCAGGTGGAGAGGAGCCGTGGGAAGGGATAGGATGGGAAGGAGGTGAAAGCTGGGAGTGAAACATGTTCCCATGGGGAAGAAAAACCTGGGTGTGCACTTGTGCTGGAGAAAGAGAAACTCAATTAGTCAGCCACGCCTGTGAGCACCCAGGAGCCCAGTTCATTGTTGCTGGGCAGGGGGCTTCTGCATGGAGCTCTTTGTAAGTGCAGTGCTTCACTAGTTACCGGAGCGCCACCTGCACCAAGAGCCCTTAGACAGCGGGAGGTCCACACCTCTTGTATAAAACCCTGCCCTGGACTGGAGAGAACTTCAGCAGACAGAAGCCTCACAGAACACATCTCATCTCCTCCTCCGAAGCAGTATTTTCTGTTTCTGCATAAGCCATAAGAAGAAATGGCTTTTTGCTTTAAAAGCCCTTTCTGCAGGTCCATGGCTAACGGTGTAAGCAGAGAAGGTGCTAGGGGTTACTTGAAGAGGGCATTTTCCGTCATTTCATGAGGGTTTGGACAAGTAGGCGATCACATTGACGTAAAAATAAGACACGTTTTCCTTCGGGAAAATAAAAAGCTTCGAACCTTTCCCTCCCACTCACAGCTCCAGGGCGTTTTTCTCTTACGGAGAGCTGACCTTTCTGGGCATGGTTTCTAATTTTTATGAATTGCCTACTTGAATTTTTTTAAAGGGCATGGCTCTGAGAAGGCTCGGTGCTTGCACGGAGCTCTCTCCAAAGAAACAAATCTCACCAGTTATAGCGTGCGGTTTGTCTTCCTAGCTTAGTCTTAACAGTAGAACGAGACCAAGTATGTGTGTGGCTTCTCTGGAGCCAGCGAGCAGAGGCCCAGAGACAGACGCTCACAGCCATAGCACAGATGAGGAGAGGAAATCAGAGACCCTTGCTGGCGTGCTGGCTTTCTGAGGGATTGAGGAGCCTTTGGCTTAAACAGCACCCTCCTGTTCTCAGGATGCAGCCCCCAGGCACACAGTCAACTTTAAACTACTGAGACCTTTGGACTCCTACCAAAGAAACACTCGGACCACGCCGATCCATTCTGAACTCCTTCCATACTGATCTCCACGTGCGTCACAGACTGGTTAGCATTTGCTAGCCCTTGGCCCTCTGCAGAATCAGCAGTTATCTTTTTTTAAAAATCTATTCATTTATTTTTAAGATTTGTTTATTTGAAAGGCAGAGTTACAGAGAAAGACAGAGACAGAGAGAGATCTTCCATCCTCTGTTTCACTCCCCAAAGGGCCACATCAGCCAGGGCTGCGCCAGGCCAAAGTGAGAAGCCTAGAATTCTATCCGGGTCTCCCACATGGGTGCAGAGGCCCAAGCACTTGAGGATCAGCCACTGCCTTGCCAGGTGCATTAGCAGGGAGCTGGATCGGAAGTGGAGCAGCCAGGATTCGAACTGGTCCCCCTATGGGATGCCTGTGTTGCAGGCAGCAGCTTAACCTGCTGTGTGCTAACACTGGCCCAAGTCTGCAGCTATCACGGGACATATTTTTGTTTGTTGAACAACTTAGCAATATGTCTCCAGCAGCCAATGGGAAGAGCACTGTCTCAGAGGTATGTGCTCTGTAGTGCCAGGAACTGTTAGCTGATAACGAGGTATTAGGACTCGGCACATGGGGAAAGATGACGTAGTTCTTCTCTGAAAGTGTGTCCCATGCAACTGCAGGCATGTCACCCATACAAAAGTCAGCTCTGTGCTTCCTGCAGGATGCAAATCACTTCTTGTGTAACCACGTTAATGAACACTGGCCAGCATACAGCCAAGGGCTACCGTCCATAAACATCATATGCAAGGTTTTGGTTGACATGTTTGCTTTCAAGTCCATTGCATAAAGATATTATGGGCTGGTGAGTGCTGAATTTATGAAGTAGTTATGTGCGAAACCTGAGGCTGGGAATGTACAGACTGTCGCCCAGAACAGTTTTTCTCTGTTCCCTCTGTCCTGCTGGGTCGATTCAAGATTCCAAAAACGGTAGAGGGGGTGTGCAACAACACTTCCTTGTGTGACACTCACTTGCCGTCACAGGAGCGCAGGGGCAATTTCTTTGTCATGGTTTTTCTTTGCTGTGGATTTCAATAGAAACTGATTCAGGTTTCTTTTGAAGTCATGGATCCTATTAAAAAGAGAGGAAAATGTAATTGTTAGAAGGGAAAAAAAAACAGTACTAGTCTCAGCAAGAAAGAAGCACAATAGTCTAATAGAGGGGCTGAGTTCAAGGTAGGAACTAGAAATTCCACTTGAATCTTTCAAAATTGCAAACTTCCACGTCTTTTGTGGTAGCAAGTCTAAAGAACCCATTCTGCTGGCTTATTTTCCCTCACTCTGTTTTTTTTAATGTTTATTAAAGCTTTTTGTGGCATTTTTCTTTCAACAACAATTTTTGCTTTGAGCAGGGAAAAAATAGCTTCTCTTTCTATGTTGCTGAAAAATTAACTTTGCGGCAGCTCAGCAGAGGAAGGCGCTCCAAAAGCCCACGGAAAATGGAATCAGAGGGTAAGTTGACATGCATGCAACAGACACAAAATCCACGCCTACGAGGGTCTTCAAAACTTCCGAAAAATATGCATGATGAAAACCTTTGCATGAATTTCAAAACTTTGCATCGAAATACATGTATCGTCTTTTTGTTTTGAAGTGTTCATACCCTGTTGAAAAACCTACAGCAGGGTGAAATTGACAGGGTGAGCAGGTGTTCCCTCTCAACCAAGCACTGTTGTGGCTCTTCCAGTGGGCACAGCTGAGCAGCGACTGAGACTGCATCCCCACAGATACTGTTCCCGTTGTCAGCTGTGGGACCGGTGCTGTGGGATAGCGGATTAAGCCTTTGCTTGCAGCACCAACATGCCATATGGGTGATGGTTCGAGCCCCAGCTGCTCCACTTCAACTGTGTTCTGTAGTGATCAACAATATTTAATAAATTTTTATTCCTTTTATTGGAGTAAAATGACAGTGGCCCTACTGTATGCTAGGTGGAGTGGTTTCATATTCATTGCCTCACTTAATTCTCATAATCCCATAATTATGATGGGATTATTATGGCATGACTAATCTGGTTCTACACAGTTTATCACTGGACTCAAAACTCAAAAAGAGAATCTAAATTCCCAGAACTCAAAGTGGCCATGACTTGTGTTGTAGCACAAGGCTTAAAAATGGAAATAAGGGCCAGCCTTATGGTGTAGTGGGTAAAGCCTCCGCCTGCCATGTCAGCATCTCGTATGGGCACCAGTTCAAGTCCCAGCTGCTCCACTTCCGATCCAGCTCCCTGCTAACGTGCCTGAGAAAGCAGTAGAAGATGCCCCAAGTGCTTGGGTCCCTGTACCCATGTGGGAGACCTGGAAGAAGCTCCTGGTTCCTGACTTCTTGGCCCAGCTCCGGCTGTTGCAGATAGCTGGGGAGTGAACCAGTGTATGGAAGATTTTCTCTCTCTCTCTCTCTCACTTTATCTTTCAAATCAATCCATCCATCTTTAAGTGAGAATAAATCACATGTTGCCAATATGTTTTTGTGAAAATTTTGGTGAGTTTTCTCCCCAGATTTGATAAGAAAGTGAGAGTGTTTTTACCTATCAGCTGTGAGCACTTCCTGGGCAGTGGGATGCAGGGAGCCTCACAAAGAGAAGCTGGTTGGGCTCAGGCTTCATCTCTGGTTGTTTCAAAAGCTCTAGGGAGGGAAGAGGGACTCCTGCAGATCTGAACACGCACAGCATCACCGCCATGGAGCAGCTCACCAGTGGCAGAGAGCAGCTGCGATTCAGAGAGGAGAGCGGAGGAAGAAGACCCGGGTTCCTCAGTCCCGCCTGCAGGCACACTGACACGAGTGCAAAGCTCCTGAACTGAACACATGTGCATGCCCTGCAATCGCTCCATTTGATAAACACTTCTCATGGTAGTGCAGTGGGTTGCCATAAACTGCTACCGGCTGCCTCAGAATAAAATCTAGTAACCAAAGTCTTGGCACTGTATGTCTGGTTTTTGTCTGGATACACGGCAGGATAGCTTGGAGCGGGAGGGTGAGGATGTAAGAGAGAGCTGGGAAGCGGACACGCAGCCCTGAAAGGTCTAGCCTAGGATACTGCAGTGGATTTTTTTTACAGCTTACAATGAAAGCCCATTGCACAAAAATAAAAAAAAAAACTAAAACTGTCACTCATTAAAACATTGCTAGAAAGTGTTTCACATCCAGTATTCAACACGTAATTTCAAGCAATGACTTCTGTAGTCTGTGGCTTTGTGTTATCCCAGGGCTTGTAAGCTGTCATCTGGATCCTTCCATCCAAACTCCAATGCATCCGACACCAGCCAGTTACCCAGTGGCCATGGGCTGGTTTCCATGGGACACATTCCCACAGTTCAGCCTAGGAAATGGCCCATATTCTTAAGGAGAAATGAGTCCAAATGGTGGGGGAAAGAAAGGCCAGGCACTAATTAAATACTGCATGAGAACTGAGTGACCACAGATGAACCACTGGTCAGGAAGGAGACGAGTGAGGGTGACTCCCTGAGGTCCGTGTCTGCGGTGGGTGCTGGGTGTGCCACCCAGAGCCACCCCCTCCCCCTGAGAGTGAAGCACATCTCTTGCCTTAGCTGTTGGCAGAGCTCCTGCAGGCGGCCACTTCCACAGGGCTTCTGCTCAGCAGCCGCCTCCTCCCCCAGCACATCCTTGTCCAAGGACTGGCAGCCTCATAAGTCGGCCCCATGTCCCATTCAAGACAATTTGGGGGGCCGGCGCTGTGGCGTAAGAGAGGGAAGGCCATGATGCAACAACTACTCATGGCCCAACCATACCTGTAGGAGGTACCCTAGACAGAGAGGCAGCATCAGGTACCTGGAAATAGATCGAGCTTTCGAGGCAAGGAAGAACCCAGCACAGGGAAAGATAACAGAGTCTGAGATTAGCAAGCAGAATGATCCTGTGTTTTTAATTTCACGTGCCACTTGTTCGAGGCTGGTGTACATGAAAGCAATTGACTTTTCCGTATGTCCCTTGCATTCTGCTGGCTGTAATATAACCTTACCACAATCATGTATTAGTCCTGAAGGGCTTTTGGTTGAATTTTTAAGAGCCATCTTACAGCTTACATCGGCAGAGACATCATGTCTCCTGTGAACAAATACAGTTTTGCAGCCGGTGCCATGGCTCACTAGGCTAATCCTCCACCTTGCAGCGCCGGCACACTGGGTTCTAGTCCTGGTCAGGGCTCCAGATTCTGTCCCGGTTGCCCCTCTTCCAGGCCAGCTCTCTGCTGTGGCCAGGGAGTGCAGTGGAGGATGGCCCAAGTGCTTGGGCCCTGCACCCCATGGGAGACCAGGAAAAGCACCTGGTTCCTGGCTCCTGCCATCGGATCAATGCGGTGCGCTGGCCGCAGCGCACCGGCCGCGGTGGCCATTGGAGGGTGAACCAACGGCAAAGGAAGACCTTTCTCTCTGTCTCCCTCTCTCACTGTCCACTGTGCCTGTCAAAAAACAAAACAAAACAAAACAAATACGGTTTTGCTTCTTCCTTCCTAATTAGGATGCTTTTTATTTGTTCCTCTTACTGCAACAGCTAGGACTTCCAGTGCAAGGTTTAAGGCAGTGGGGAGGGAAGGTATCCTTGCTTTGTTCCTTATTTAAAGGAAAACACTCCTAATTTCTCATCATGAACAATGATAATAACTGAAGGGTTTTTAAAAATAGATTTTCTTGATCAAGCTGAAGAAGTTCCCCTCTATTCCTTGTTTTTGGAGGGTTTTTGTCACAAACGCTTTTCACACGTGTTCATGGGGACACATTTTGGAAAACACATTTGCAGAACAAAGATGATTTCATGCTGTCATCTATGCCCAATGCCTACTTCGAAAAATCCTGGGCTGCCCCCCTGCCCTGCACCCATAAAACACAGCTCCTGGAGCCGAATTTTAGAAAGGGCATTGCAGCACCCCTCAGCCCAGTTTGGCAGTCTCTGAGGAAGTCCCAGGGTGAGGACTCTGTCCACATGGGTTTGAAGTCGCAGGGTGAGGACTCTGTCCACATGGGTTTGTTCCGCTGAGACCGGGGAGCTCCATGATAACGAATGTCCAAACTGCACTCCACCATGCACATTCCCGGGCATGGCTCTGAGCTCCCTCATGTCAATCATTATTCTTTTTAAGATGTATTTATTTGAAAGTCAGAGTTACACACAGAGAGAAGAAGAGGCAGAGAGAGAGAGAGAGAGAGAGGTCTTCCATCCACTAGTTCACTCCCCAATTGACCACAACAGCCAGAGCTGCACTGATCCGAAGCCAGGAGCCAGGAGCTTCTTCTGGGACTCCCATGTGGGTGCAGGAGCCCAAGCACTGGGGCCATTTTCTACTGCTTTCCCAGGTCATAGCAGAGAGGTGGATCAGAAGTGGAGCAGCTGGGACTTGAACCAGTGCTCATATAGGATGCAGGCACCGCAGGCAGAAGCTTAACCCGCTGCGCCACAGCGATGGCCCCCTGTTTGTTTTTTATCTACCACCAGGAAATTCTAGTGGAGGAGGTGGAGGCAGAATGGGAAACAGAAATTAAGGAGTTGATGTGAGCATTTCAGGCCACATTGTCAGTGTTCCTTCATCTCCTTGGGGCACAGATTTTTATTTTCATTTTTTTTTAAGGAAATGACCCTCAAGCAGGTGTCACCGATTCCATCACAAGGAGGAAGCTGGGTGTGTTGCTAGTTTGATGCAGTTCCTGGCATTAGCTTCCCGCACCACATGGGTGGGACAATGCCCTGAGCATGTTTATTGCCCTCCAAAATTGATGTAGATATCAGTTAACTGTCACCTCAATGAGGCTTTGCAACAAATTGTGCCAAAGGCCAGTCATGATCATCATGATTTCCCATAAGTCTGTGGGGCAGCAGGTGGGCAACTACTCCCCAGTATCAGGGAGACTCGCCCAGAGAGAAGTTCCTGCTACAAAGATGCATTTGACCTTGGTGCATGAGACCAGGAGTCAGGCATGCCCTAGGTTGGTGTTGCTGATATTTATAGCGCCGTGCACATGCCAGGAGCCCCAGAGCAGAATTGCATGGAGACAGAGGCCAGGCCCAGGCCCTTTCCTCTCTACACATGGTGCCATCTCAGAGGCGTGTCCCTGGGCCAGAGCAAGGAGCAGCTCCTCCCCTCCTGGACATGGTGGGCTGCAGCTGAAAGCTGACAGAGTCACGCCCAGGGGGACGAAGGAGGCACTCCACGTGCATCCAACAGGATTCCCTGTGTTCAGGGTTGGTGAGGGATATTAGAAGTGAGGGCAGCTGTGAAAGGACAGGCCACTACGGTAAGACACACCAAACACCAGAGTGAGGGAAAGGTTTATGGTCGGCCGACAAGGCTGCTTCTTTGTGCACAGGACAAAGAGCCCCCTACGCTACAAGAATGGGTCTTATATAGTCTAGCCAAAATGAGGGAGTGAGAAATTTACCCTATCCATTGGATAGGGTGAGGGCAATGTGTATGATCAGGCTATCCAGTCACCTGACTTCTGGTAAGTCAGGCTGGGCTTCTGGAATGGTGCCCAAGGCTTATGTTGGCACTTGGGATAAGACCGCACTAGTTTCACTAGCAAGCTCAGTCAGAAGAATGCAAAGTACATGGTGGGGGCGGGGCAGTGAGGCTGGGTGGGCAGCAGCACACCAGGGAACCCTGGCCCTGCTTCTCTGAGCTGTGGGGAGCCCCAGAAGGAAGAGACTGGTAGAAAGCAACTCGGCCACCATCAGCTTTCAAAGCATAAACCCAGAGGGCAGGGTCTGGTGTGCCATGAGATATGGAGAGTTGACCTCACATCATCCTAAAACTGGGATTCCAAGGCAGCAAGCATTGGAGCGGACGGTGGGTTTTCAGGGATGCCAGGGCACTCCCTGGCACTGTATGCCTCCAAGCGTCTACGTGCAGCTTCTCTGTGAATCAGCCCACACTACTGCTTCCTTCCTGGAAAGGGGCTGACTGGTACCCTCGCCCAGCGACATAGCACTTGACCCCCAGCCAGCCACTACTCCCAGCTCTTCATGTAAATCAGCACTTTTAAATTGCACAATAACCTCAGTGAGGTCACCCATAGCAGAGACAAGCACATTGAGTCCCCTAATAAGCAGTCTATAAAGGCCAGGCTGGGATGGGCAGGTGGGGACCCATCTATAGGCCCACTGTCACCTGCAGAGCCAGCTTCCCTGGAGCCACTCCATTTCTAGGGCCACTTCCTCCTTGCACAAAGCTTGCTGCTTGACCTCAGAGCCCTAATATATCTCCCAGTCTAGGGGCAGCAGAATTGCACCTTCCTCACCAACAGAATAACTTCCAGTTAGCCTTAAACTGAATCAACCTGCAGTCACATTGTAGCTAAATCTAAAGGATCCCCTACAGCTATCCCGGCATTGTAGGTGAAGTACCCAATGTTTTAGAAGGATCGTGAGGTGCAAAGCATCAGTAGCAAACTGGCAAGGGTTAGAGGCATCATTTAGAGACCAGGAGGGAACTCTGAAACATCCATGGAGAAAATGAAATTTGGGGCCAGCACTGTGGCCTAGCGGGTGAAGCTGCCGCCTGTAGTGCCAGCATCTCATATGGGCTCTGGTTTGTGTCCTGGCTGCTCCACTTCCAATCCAGCTCTCTGCTAGGGCCTGGGAAAGCAGTAGAAGATGGCCCAAGTGCTTGGGCCCCTGCACCCATGTGGGAGACCTGGAAGAAGCTCCTGGCTCCTGGCTT
The DNA here is from genome assembly GCF_964237555.1 of Oryctolagus cuniculus. Lineage (NCBI taxonomy): Eukaryota > Metazoa > Chordata > Mammalia > Lagomorpha > Leporidae > Oryctolagus > Oryctolagus cuniculus. The sequence goes on along the minus strand of NC_091442.1, from coordinate 47,166,421 downwards.
TGGTCCAGCTCAGCCCCAGCCATTGCACCATTGCAACCATTTGGAGAGTGAACCAATGGGAAGATCTCTCTCTCTCTCTAACTCTGCCTTTCAAATAAATGTTTAAAAACAAAACAAAACAAAACAAAAAAGAAGTATCATGTCAAAAAAAAAAAAAAAAAAGAAAGAAAGAAAAGTGGGGATTGCTTACCAAGCAGGATTTTGGGCTTCAGGGTCGAGGCTTCAGGGTCCCAGGGTCAATGTGGAGAGTGGGTGGCAACTCAACACCAGCATAGCAGGGGCCTGCACCTGCTAGGGGGCCACTCATTTCTCTGTTGAGCTCTAGTGAGGCCCCCGAGGCCCACTGTCCACTTCCAAGCCCTTTTCTGAAGGTGGACAGAAAGCAAGGGCAGCCCGCCTAACCCAGCCCACCTGACCCAGAGTCAGACCAGCTCAGTGACGATAAAGGAGTCTGTCCCAGAGCCCCCGCCTCCCAGAGCCCCGTGACCTTGTCCTGATCTCAGGCTCCAGGAAGTGGCCGAGCAAATCCTCCCAACTCTGACTCAGGAGTGTGTTCAGGGCTGAGCTGCTGGGTGGGAGCTCAGTACCGCCCACCTCGTGGCTCCCCGGGGAGTCCCTCAGCAGGGACCGTGGCATTTCAGAAAGGTTAATGAAGCTGAAAATAAAATGAAGTGTTCTTTTCCGCCCAGTTACCCGCTTGTGCTTCCTGTCTGCCAGCATAGTCCCAGGCGGGGACTCTAACAGGACTCCACCCTGGCTGAGAAACCTCAGTGGGGGCTGGAGATCATTGACCCCCATGGCTCAAGGCTGACTCTAGAGAGCCTACACCTAGGGAAGCCCACACCACTGCGGCCTGACACTTAGGTCCCTGCTAATGCTCCTGGGGCTTTCCTCTGTCCCCCTGGAAGATCCAAGCACATCTCTGCCTGCTCATGGGGAGGGTGGGGCATGGAGGGCCGGGATCTGCCAGTCACAGCCAACACCTTCCTCATGTGTTCTTCTGTGCTATTGACACTGCAGCAAGGAGCTGAGGATCTGAGTGACAGCCACTGCACCTGCTGCCCTGGTTGTCCGATCACAGTGTCCAGGAGGGAGCAGCAGGTGAGCCGGCTCCTTCATAGGCTCCATGGTGGTGTTGGCCTTTTCTCTCCCAGGGGTGTCTGAACAGCTTCTCCTCAGCCTCCAGCAGATTCAGAGGTTTAGGGCGGGCTCAACCCTGTCTCAGCCGGAAGGGGACATCAAGCCCAGTGCCAGCACCATGTCCTGTTCTCGGGGCCCCATCCACCTTTGGCACAGGAAGCAGAAATGTAAAGTGGCCATCCTTTCCCATGGTCAAATGCACTGCAGAATTAGTGTGTGTCCCTGACGAGAGGAATCAGTGGGGCCAACAGGGGTTTGGGGTGCCTGCTGGTGACCTTCTAAGGGCGGGATGTGGATGGGGCTGGAGCACTTACTCTGCCCTTTCTCTCAGACCTGCAAAGACATGGTGGCAAGGTGCAATGTGGGAATTCAAGCACCAAATGGTGCAGTTACTGTGTCCCTAATCTGTCACCTCTCTGGACCTCAGCACTGGGGTTTCCAGTGAAGAACAACACAGAAGAGGCAGAGCTGGCTCTGGAGGGGACCCGAGGGGACCCAAGTCAAGGTCACCAGCGCCAATCCCACCCTATCTATGTGGGATCACCTCAAGCCTACCCATTCTTTTTATGTATTTATTTGAAAGGCAGAGTGAAGAGAGGGAAGGAGAGAAAGAGAGAGAGAGGGAGAGAGGGAATGAGAGAGAGAGGGAGAGAGAGAGAGGGAGAGAGGGAGAGGAAGAGAGGGAGAGAGAGAGGGAGAGAGAGAGAGAGAGGGAGAGAGAGATCTTCTATCCACTGGCTTGCTTCCCAAATGGCCACAATGGTTGCTACTAGTTAAGTCCAGGCCAGGAGCTTGGAATTCCATCTAGGTCTCTCATGTGGGTGACAGGAGGTCCAAGCCTTGGGACCTGCCTTCCCAGGCACATTAGCAGGGAGCTGGATCAGAAATGGGGTAGCTTCGAAAGGTGCTCCAATATGAAATGTCAATATTGCAGGCGGTAGTAAACCTGCTGTACCACAACCCCGGCTCCAGCTCACCAACTCTTTAAGTCCCGGTCAGTCCTCCTCTGCCATGGAGCCTTCCAGGAATGTGCAGTCCACAGAGCTGTCCCCACTCCACACCCAGAGCAGAGCTGGCAAGGAGGCTCCTGCGTGGCTGTGTGCCCAAGGGGTGGACAGCAGCTGCCTGGAGTCTGAGGTCATTTGCTGGGGCATGGCGGGAGGTAGGCAAAGATGGACTCAGGACACATCCAGGAGGGTCCTGTGGTTTGGACAGTGTTCATCTCCTCTGAAACCTCGTGCTGGAGTTCAAGCCCCAGCGTGAGGAATGAAGAGGGTGAGAAAACTCAATCTGAATTCAGTGTTTAGAGGGGAGGCCTTCGGGAGGTGACTACAATTCAATGAGGCCAGAGGCCAGATTCCCCATGACCGAAGCCTGTAAGAGATTTTTAAGGGGACTGGCACTATGACGTAGTGGGTAAAGGCGCCACCTGTGGTGCTGGCATCCCATATGGGTGCTGGTTTGAGTCCTGGTTGCTCCTTTTCTGATCCAGCTCTCTGCTATGGCCTGGGAAAGCAGTGGAAGATGGCCCAAATTCTTGGATCCCTGCACCCATGTGGTGTGGGGAGCAACCCGGACTAGACTAAGTTACTGGAATTAAGACTTATTCTATGCATCTGCTCTCCCACAATATGGCGCTGAGAAGGGAGAAACAGCTTCTACACAGCTGCCTCCAGTTCAACCAATAAACAGCAGGACCTGCTCCTGATTGGAGGAGAGCAGCGTACTCGGCGTGTGGGTAGCAGAGTTGGGATTGGTGGAAGAGGACTATAAAGGAGGAGAGACACAACATGCACCAGGAACATCTGAGGGAACACCTGTGCAGCCCCCGAGAGAGCCGGCCGGCGGTGTGCTGCTCCCCCGCGGAAGTGGGGAATGTGGCAGGGGGAACCGCCCTTCCACGGAGGTGGAAGGGACGGTAGCCAACCCGGGAAGAACCAGCAGCAAACCCGGGGAGGGCCGAGCAGACAAAAGAACAGCGCAGGGTCCTGTGTCGTTCCTCCACGAAGACGGGGAGCGACAATGTGGGAGACCTGGAAGAAGCTCCTGGCTCCTGGGTTGGGATTGGCCCAGCTCCTGCTATTGCGGCCATTTGGGGAGTGAACCAGCAGGTGGAAGACCTCTCTCTCCCTCTCTGCCTCTCTGTGACTCTGCCTTTCAAGTAAATGAATGAATTTGGAAAAAAAAAAAGATTTTTTTTTTAAGAAGGAGAGAGACCAGAATACACACACACACACACACACACACCTGTGCACACCTGTGCTCACTGTCTCTCACCTTGTCATGCCCTAAGCCGCCTCGGGCCCCCACCCATCAAGCCATCCCTAGGTCCTGCTAGGCTTTCCCAGTGTGTGGTGTTGTGCTGTCAGCAACAGAAAATAGACCGAGACAGAAGGCAGGACGAAGGCGGTAGAGTGTCCACTAAGGACCTGACTCACCACTTCCTGTCCAGAGAGCAGAGTGCAGGGCCCTCACACCCTACACACATTCAGGGACTGTGGGGAAAGGGACACACCTGGTGCAGGCGCCCTGAGGTCAGAGATGCTGCTGTACCCCAGGCCAGCGCAGCCCAGCCCAGCCCAGCCCAGCCCTGTGAGGAAGCTGCATGGTGTGGCTTTGAACAGAAGCAGATGGGCTCCAGAGGAAAACAGCAGGACTCGAGCTCACAGCTCCGGCCCCTGCTGACCCCAAATCCGAAGCCTGTAGGTTACTCCCCACCAGCCGCTTTTATCAACCCCACCGTAGGCAGCGGGGAGAGGGGAGAAAGCTAACTGTACTTCCACCAAGATACATGAGAACCGCAGGCAAAAATCTCCTGCCAAAACCGCGGGTCCTGCTCGCTTTGAAAACACAGCCAGCGCCCTGAGACCAGAGCAGGACGCACACTCCACTCGGGGGCAGCTCCTTCAATCCGAGGGAGGAAGGATCCGCCTGTGACACAAGTGGAGGGGCACTCTGCAAAGCTGCCCTGGGAGAGCCCCCTCCCACACCCAGCAGGGACACAGTGGGGCAGTGGAGGGGCGGGGTGGGGGTCACTGCTGCTGGGTACAGGAGGGCTAGGAGACCTCGGCAAGGGGCAGGGGGCTGTTGGTCTGAGTTGAGAGAATGTTCTAGTTTTGCAGGAACACACACTGAAGGACTTGAGGATAAAGGGAAAAGGAGAGAGAGAGAGAGAGAGAGAGAGAGAGGGAGGGAGTGCAGATAGTGAAAACGGTCAAGTTGGGGGTATCTGAGTGAAGTTATCTGGGAACTCTTTGAAACGTGGAACAATTTTAAAACGTTTGAACAAGTGTTTCAGCGTCCAGATTGCCATTTTTAATCCACCGTTCCCGTCTGGTTTATCCTGGACGCTCTTCCCAGAAAGCATTTTGGAGCGACTCTGCCCATGCAGCCCACCCGAACTGACAGAGGGAGCGTTCTGCCAATCCCACGCCTCCACCCCACTTCAGGCCCCGCCCCTTCCCCAGGGTCTGCCGCTGCCCCCCAGGAGCTGGGCTCTGCCAAGGCCACCATCACCTCCAGGAGAGGAGCTAGAGAGCAGGGCCAGGCCAAGCGAGGGCCACCAGGCCCTGGTCACTGAGGGCCCCCACTCCTCACTGCTGGCTCTCACCAGGCCTTTCTTGCTTCCCCAGGGACTCTGAGCTGCCTTCCTCCTCCAAGGAGGCCGCCGTGAGATTCTGATGGGAGGAGGAAGCTACTAGACATGCCTGATGTTTGAGTGTCCTGCTGGCTGTATGCGGACGTAAAGACCCCTACCCCAGGGGCCTGGCGGCCTCGCCCTGGTCCCAGTCTTGGGGACTGCTTGAGTGTGGGAACACACTCTTGTGTCCCTGAGACTTTCGCCTTTTCGCATGGGTCTGTGCAACTTGCACGTCCCCTCCTAAGCTGCCGCGCCCTGGACTGCTCTCGTTAGGGTCTCACACAGGGCCCGGCCAGCCCTTGCCCGCGGCTGGGACTTTGTGAGCTCCTGGTGTTAGTATCTGCAGACTCTGCCTGGGTCTCGCTTGCCTGCGTCTCCCACAGCCGTAGTGGACATTACTCGCTGCCCATCCTGCCTGGACCCTGTCTCCTGCCCAGGCTATGGCCAGAGCCCTCCCTGCCTTGCTGTCGATTACCCCGTCCCACACTCTGTCTGTCTGCTGTGGCCCTCCGGGAGCTTTTCTGAGCCACTGCCCAGAGCGCGCCTGTCATGACCGCCCAGAAGGTGTGGCAAGGCCACACAGCAGAGGCTGCACCATGGCTGCGGTTGCAAGGCCGGCAAGGCTGATTGAATCTAATACTTGGTAGCTCTGGAAGTTTCTCCCATGCACAAGCTTCGGGGCAATCTGCAGCCGCTGGCTCCAGGGCTGTGGGACAGTTTGCCTTTGGAACTACTCATGCCGTGGGGGGAAATTCCAGCCTCCAGGGGTCAGTGAAGTGGAGACCCCACTGTCTCCTCTGCTTTCCCGCTCCGCAGACGAGGGTCAGTCGGTCTAGGGTGGGGATCAGCCCCAGCAAGCATGGGACAGTGGATGGAAGCTGCCTTGCTCTTTTCCCACACGAGCCCTGGAGGAGGCTCCACGGATGGGGGCTGTTGGCCCGGCAGCCCTTCCCGTTTTAGGTTTTCTGTGTTGTCTCCAAATGAGGTGACGTGAGTCCTCGTGGCTATGCCTGTGTTGAACATGACCTTCCAAGCCAGCATCTGGGATAAGCCACACATTTACAGTCTGACGTCTGCTTTGATTCATCCTCAGAGAACTCTTGGAGCCCTGAGGGATGGAAGCGGCCCAAACCCAGGTAAGCCTCTGAGAAGCTCAGAAATGTCCACACACATGGGCACATGCTCACACATGCACACTCCCGCACACATGTGTGCACACACATGCACATGCTCGCTCTTCCACATGGGCATGCACATTCACTCATGTGCACACACTCACACACACACACCCCAAGCCCAGAAGTGCACACACGTCCACATGTGAGCATGCACAGTCGTGAACTCATGTGCACAAATGCAAACATGGGTGCACACACTCGTGTCCACCCACGAGCATGCACAATCATGAAGTCATGTGCATACACGTGCACACACAGACATGCACTGACATGTGTGCACACACACGTGCACACACTCATTTCCACACACACAGGCCAACACATACTCACCTGCCCACGCACAAGCACATGCATGCACGGCCCTCCTTGGTCAACTTCAGGGAGTTCTTATTCTCCCAATGGCACAAAAAAGGGCAGCAGCTGTTCCTCTCTCGGCTTCATCCTCAGTTACGAGACTCCCAGGCAGGGCCTGCCTGCTGTTCCCTGCGTGACGCCAGGCTGAAAGAGCAGGCATGTGTTTAAAGGCAGGAACTTTCAAACAGCCTGCAGGGCGTCTTCTCTTCTTTCCATACCACTAAACCCATCAGAGCCTGCACACGATGTCACTTGGCGACCTCGGGAGAGTGACATCACTCTCTGCTGGCAAGGCAAGCTATCCAACTAGGGGCAGACTTCCCAAGGCGCCTACCTGACTTGCAACCTCTGATGGGTGCTGCTTTTGTTATCCAGGGAAGGGCTGCAGGTTCTACTGTAGCCTGTGTGTGTGTGGGTGGGTGGGTGGCAGGGGGTGGAGGCTTGCACAGCGGCTATGAGTCACCAGCCCACACATCAAGACTAACACCTGGATGGCCTTTTCCTGGCTGCCCAGCTTCCAGAACGCAGTCAGCAGGGCCCCTCTGGCTGTGGCTCCTTCAGGTCTAGCTGTCCTTCCAGAGCCACCCAACCCAAAGCTGCCTGCCCCTGGGACACCGTGAGGCTGGTATAGTGTCCCCCACCCTGACACACAGATACACAAGGACTGAAGCTGGGAAACGAATGTGGATGCGGCATCAGTGTTCAGCAGGGGTTGGTAAGGTCAGGTTAACTCACTGAGAATCAGGACAGAATACTAATCATAGGGCCCAGTGTTGTAGCGCAGCGGATTAAGCCGCTGCTTGCAACACTGGCATCTCATATCACAGCTCCGACTCTAAACCCAGCTCCCTGCTAATGCACTTGGGAGGCAGCAGATGATGGCCTAAGTGCTTGGGCCCCTGCCACCTACATGGGAGAGTCAGATGGAATTTCCCGTTCTTGGCTTCTGCCTGGCCCAACCCTGGCTGTTATGACCATTTGGGGAGGGACTCAGCAGATGGAAAATCTCTCTCCCTCCCTCTCTATCTCTGTCCTGATGTCTTTGTCACTCTATGTCAGACAGAGAAAGAGAGAAAAGGAAGGGAGGAAGGAGGGAGAGAGAGAGAGAGAGAGAGAGAGAGAGAGAGAGAGAGAGAGATGAATAAATGCCGGTGCTGTGGCGGAATGGGAAACCACCACCTGCAGTGCTGACATCCCACATGGGCCGGTTCTAGTTCCAGCTGCTCCACTTCCAATCCAGCTCTCTGCTCTGACCTGGGAAAGCAGTGGAAGATGGCCCAAGTCCTTGGGCCCCTGCACCTGCATGGGAGACTTGGAGGAAGCTCCTGGCTCCTGGGTTTGGATCAGCCCAGATCCTGCCATTGTGGCCACTTTTGTCTTTCCCTTTCTCTTTCTCTGTCTGTAACTCTGCCTCTAAAATAAATAAATAAATAAATCTTAAAAAAAAAGAAACTCATAACCCTATTCCCAGTGGAAAAAACCTATTAGAGTATCAACGTATTTTCATACAGTTCTTGTCACGCCTGTTTGTTTTCAGGCCTGAAATATTCCCCATCCATAAATGTGGATCTTGCTGTTTGCCCTTAGCATTCTAATGAGCATTTTCCCATGGCAAGTGGCAGATATCTTACTGGGGCTGAATTCTGGTCCAAACAGTGATGCAGAAGAAGTTGGGGCTTTGCAAATGATGGTATCAGAGAGGCTTTGCTTCCCGGTCTGCTCGTGCCCAGCACATAGCCGGAGTCCACCGATGCGTGAGAACCTGTGGTGTGGAGGGAAGAGCAAGGCGCTGGGGTGGGCATCTGGAGCCCTCGCTCCTTCCTCCACTTTATGGCTCAATGAGCAAGTCAACCTGCATTTCTTTCCTCGTTAGCTGCCTCTGCAAGGGGTCGACCAATTGCCAATTCCCTAAAGCTCAACAGAACACCTGCTCTCGCGGCTGGTGCTGTGGGGTGTGGGATAAAGCCACCTCCTGTAGTGCCGGCATCCCATATGGGCGCCAGTTCGAGTCCCAGCTGCTCCACTTCCAATCCAGCTCTCTGCCATGGCCTGGGAAAGCAGCAGAAGATGGCCCAAGTCCTTGGGCCACTGCACCCATATGGGAGACCTGGAAGAAGCTCCTGGCTCCTGGCTTCTGATTAGCGCAGCTCCAGCCATTGCAGCCAACTGGGGAGTGAACCAGTGGATGGAAGACCTCTCTACCTCTTTCTCTCTCTCTCTCTCTCTCTCTCTCTCTCTCTCTCTCTCTGCCTCTCCTTCTCTCTCTGTGTAACTCTTCCAAATAAATAAATAAATCTTTTTTTTTAAAAAGAACACCTGCTCTCTTAGGTGTTCTCTCATTCATTCACTCATACACTCAGAGCATATTTGTTAAGACTTCAGCCTGTCCCAGGGAAGACCCCAGGTGCACTGGAGAGCAGACTCTGTGCTGTCCTCCAATAAACTATTTTTTTTCTCTAAAAGCAGTGTCCTCTTGGTCTATCCTGAACATTGCCACAGAGAGAGAGAAGGAACAGGAGCTCTAATGCTGCCTGTGTGAGCTGACCAAAATGTCTCTTTTCAGAGGCAGGAACTGAGAACTGAGGAGCTTGGATGACTTAGCCCTAGTTCTCTTTCCTCGCAACTCAATCTTCTGGGTGACAGTCAATGACTTGTACGTCGTGAACATCCCTCATCTATATAGGGTATCTACCACGTGAAAAATTGCTTCTCCAAATGTGCACCATGCTGGTGGCACTAGTTGTCAAAAGGCTTGGTGAGCAGATAAATCTGGCACTTGTCGAGTTTCAAAAGTTTAACAGAGGGGCCGGCATTGTGGCACAGCAGGTTAAACTGCTGCCTGCAACACTGGCATCCCATATGAGCAGTGGTTTGAATCCTGGCTGCTCCACTTCCAGTCCAGCTCCCTGCTAATGCACCCTGGAAAGCAGCAGAAGATGGCCCAAGTGCTTGGGCTCCTGCACCCACGTGGGAGACCTGGATGGAGTTTCAGGCACCTAGCTTTGCCTGGCTCAGCCCCAGTCAGTGTGTCCATTTGGGGAGTGAACCAGCAGATGGAAGGTCTCTCACTCTCTGTCTCTCTCTCTATCTCCCTCTCTCTGTAACTCTGCCTTTCAAATAAATTAAGTCTTTAACAAAATGAAAGGTTGAGCAGGGTTCTGTGCTGTAGGGCTTACAAAGATTTTAACGTGCAATAGGTTCTGTGAAACTCCCGAGGGCAGGAAGCTACATATCTGCTACAGAAAATGACTTCACAGGATGTACGTATCCCAGCCCGGGAAAACCCTGGTCTGGAGCTGTGTGCGGTGTGCCTTTGCAGCTAAGCCACTATAATTCAAGCAGAATTGCTGAAAGTGCTGTTCAAATGGCAGATCGCTTCTCATGGAACCCCCTATTATTTCTTTTTTTTTTTTAACAGGCAGAGTGGACAGTGAGAGAGAGAGACAGAGAAAAAGGTCTTCCTTTGCCATTGGTTCACCCTCCAATGGCTGCCGCGGCTGGCACGCACCCATGGGGTGCAGGGCCCAAGCACTTGAGCCTCCACTGCACTCCCTGGCCACAGCAGAAAGCTGGCCTGGAAGAGGGGCAACCGGGACAGAATCCGGCGCCCCGAATGGGACTAGAACCTGGTGTGCTGGTGCTGCAAGGCGGAGGATTAGCCTAGTGAGCTGCAGCGCCGGCCCCCCATTATTTCTTATTTATTTATTTGAAAGGTGGAGTTACACATAGAGGAAGGAACAAAGAGAAAGAGAGAGGTCTTCTATCCACTGGTTCACTCACCAGATGGCCGCAACGGCCAGAGCTGCGCTTATCCAAAGCCAGGAGCCAGGAGCTTCTTCTGGGTCTCCCATATGGGTGTAGGGGCACAAGGACTTGGGCCATCTTCTGCTGCTTTCCCAGGCCATAGCATAGAGCTGGATCGGAAGTGGAGAAGCCGGGACTCGAACCGGCGCCCATATGGGATGCTGGCACTACAGGCAGCAGCTTAACCCGCTACGCCACAGTGCTGGCCCCAACTGCATTTTCAACTACTCACATTCAAGGCTTCAACACATCTCTCAGTGCTCATTTTCTCTTTCTGCTTGCTGTTCACAGACCCCTCCATCCCTACACATCTCCCAGCCTCTCTAGCAGCTCAGTGAAGCCAAGAGACAACTGTGCTGGCAGATGGAGCCAGCCAGCATTACCACGCACAACGTCCAAGTCGCATCCTTCCCAGGGGAGCTGTTGCCTCCCATGGGGCCCTTCCCTTCCCACTGGAAGGAACAGAATCATGGCGATGTTGGACCAACTCTGAGCATGCAGTGGCAGCCACATCCCAGGGGCAACATTGGAAGGAACCCGGTGAACCCAGACTGCTAATCCCTTTCCAGTATCCATTGGTCCTGGTTCCTTCTAGTGATTAAAATGCATCTCAAACCCTGTCTTAGCACATGGCTCCCCAGCTTGGGGCTGCATTTTCTGGACTCCGGCAGCTCAGGATGATCACGTGGCTGTGTGGTGGCCAGTGGTCTGTGAGCTGCAGTCCCCCGTGGGACTTCTGGTGTGTGCATTTTGAAGCAGGCTGCATGTTCCACCCCAACCCCACCCCACCCCGGCCCTGCCTTGTCCTTCCCACCGCCTGGAATTGGCTCTAGGAGTCCCAAGTCATCTTCAACTGCAAGATGAAGGCACCGTGCCGGAGGCTGGGGCAGCCAGGCCACACGGCTTCTGAGTTCCTGGATCACTCAGTGACACGAGCCACCCTAGTTCACTGGATCACCCGCCCGACTCACAGATGAGAGAGAAGCAAGCTTCCGTGTTATTTCAACCACCCCACTTGCTCTCCTGTAACACAAGCAGACTATTCCTTAACCGATGCATCTCCCTTATCTTTGACACGTTTTTAGATTACGGAAATGCTATCCCTGTCTGTGTCCCTCAGATTTGACTTACAGATATTATCTGGAGTTATTTAAAAAAAAATAAAGAAAATCCTGAAATCTTATCCCTGAAATCTTCACCACAGTGCAGTGTATTTTCACTTCAACTTAAAGTGTGACCATCTGTTTTTTTATTTTTTATTTTTTTTGAAAATCACATTCAGGGCCAGGCATTTGGCACAGTGGTGAAGATATTGCTTGGAACATTCACATTCCATTATCAGAGTCCTGGAAACAAATAAATACTTTTAAAAATTGTATCTGAGCTGCTTTGTATATAGCAAGTGTGCATAAAATCATATCTGAGCCACTTTGTATATAGCGAGTATGCATTTTAGTCCCTGTGAAGTACTTTGTAAGTGTGACCACAATTTAAGAGTAGGCTTTTCTTTGAAAGTTTCCCCTGCCCTTCCCCCCTCCCTAGGTCTCAAAAGAGGTTTAAATGTTACAAACTGGAGCCAAGCACTAATGAGAGTCCAATTGAATTTGCCTTCGTTTGTTTCTTAGCCAGCCTGTCCTTCTTGCTAACAAACCCTGACTCGCAGCTCTCCCTAATAGCTGGTTCATATTCCTCAAGTTCTTTTCTCGGCTTGTCAAAGTGAACGCAGGCTGCTGGACAGCTCATCGTTGCCCTCACCCTTAGCTTCTTTCTTCCTTTCTGTGCAGTTTCCCCAGAGCCTGGTTTCATCCTAAAGGTTCCCTTTGATTTGTGTGTGTGTGTGTGTGTATCTTTCAAATGACAGGCATTCCTGGTTGCATTTTTTTGATTTTTTTTAAAGATTTCTTTATTTGAAAGGCAGAGTTACAGAGAGGCGGAGGCAGAGGCAGAGAAAGAGAGAGAGAGAGAGGGAGAGAGAGAGAAAGAGAGAGAGAGAGAGTCTTCTGTCTGCTGGTTCACTCCCCAGATGGCCACAACTGCTGGAGCTGCGCTGATCTGAAGCCAGGAGCCAGGAGCTTCTTTTGGGTCTCCCGTGCAGGTAGGGGCCCAAGGACTTGGGCCATCTTCCACTGTCACATCTTCCACCCATCACAGTGGATGCTGGGCTGTGCCTAGTGGCCGAGAACCTCAGCTCCAGGCGGCCGGGCGTGCTGCTGCCTGGCAGGCTGAACCATTCTGTGGTCCTTCCCTATCTCTACACAGGGCAAGGCAAGACTTGCAGGCTCCCTCTGAGTCCCGCAGGCCCCAGGCTTGCTGTGTGGTGGTTTTCCCTTCTCTGCTTCTCTGAAGACAAGCACCCGAAGTCGGTGGGATCCTTCCTCTCCGGCATATCTGAATGGCCAGCATCACCACTCTTGTGCTTTGGGGCCATTGTTTAGTAAAACAAAGGTTGCCTGAACACACGTGGGCTGGCCCTTGGGCAAAGTGATCTGTTACCTGAGGTGGCTGCTAAGTGACTGTGGGGAGGCTGCAGATACCCGGTGCATACGACCTACATCCTGAGTGAGATGGAGCAGCACAGTATCAGATTTTGTGATGCTATTCGCAACTGTGCCCCATTCAAAACTCATGCATTAGGGCCAATGCTATGGCTTAGCTGGTTAAGCCACTGCCTTCAGTGCTGGCATCCCATATGGGTGCCGGTTCTAGTCCTGGCTGCTCCACTTCTGATCCAGCTCTCTGCTATGGCCTGGGAAAGCAGTAGAAGATGGCCTAAGTCCTTGGGCCCCTGCACCTGTATGGGAGACCCAGAAGGTGCTCCTGGCTCCTGGCTTTGGATCAGCGCAGCTCTGTCTGTTGTGGCCACCTGGGGAGTGAACCAGCAGATGTAAGACCTCTTTCTCTCTCTCTCTCTCTCTCTCTCTGCCTCTGCCTCTCTGTAACTCTGCCTTTCAAATAAAATGAAAAAAATCTTAAAAATATATTTATTTTATATATATATTTTATATATATATATTTATAAAGTCTCATGCGAAGAAAGGGTGGACTAGGGGACTTTTCCCACAAAACGACAGTGTAGGGACCCACTCTGGTCCGTGTCAGGGTTTGGGCTACTCTGTCGGTCTCCTTTTGATACCTGTAAAGGGAGAAGCCGGGACAGGGTGACCCCCGGTGTGCCTGGTGACTTCTGCTCATCCTTGTACTCCCAGTTGTTTTGTGCTCCCAAGTATCCACTCAACAAGTGGTGAAAACCACAAGGTCCTTGGGGAAGAGCATTTAGCTACTGACTAGGAGCAACAAACGAAATATACATAAGGAGAATCTTCAGCCCAGCTAAAGAGGCTGAAGAACAAAACTGACCCTTAATAAATGCTGGTAGCCTGCTACCGTTAGCTGAGGGAGACCACTGTACTCCCTCTCCCCCTCCCTCTCCCTCTTCTTCTCCCTCCCCCTTCCCCTCCCCCTCCCCCTCTCCCTCATAGGAGGAAGGTCTGAGAGGGCTGCATAGGGTGGTCTGAGAGGGTTCCATTCATTTAAAATTTTTTTTAATTTGTAAATAATCTTAAATTTCCAGAAAACTTTCCAGGTCAAAATTAAGACCTTTTATTTATTTTTTTTCCCTGAAACGTTTAACAGCAAGTGGCGGGCATGATGCCTTAATTTCCACCACCCTCCTAACCACAACACAACCGTCCGTTAAAATTACATCAGCGTGGGGCCGGCACTGTGGTGTAGTGGGTAAAGCCACTGCCTGCAGTGCCGGCATCCTATATGGGTGCTGGTTCAAATCCCAGCTGTACCACTTCCCATCCAGCTCTCTGTTATGGCCTGGGAAAGCAGTAGAAGATGGCCCAAGTGCTTAGGACCCTGCACCCACGTGGGAGACCCAGAAGAAGCTCCTGGCTTCTGGTTTCGGATGGGCGCAGCTCCAGTAATTGTGGCCAGCTGGGGAGTGAACCAGTGGATGGAAGACCACTCTCTCTCTCTCTCTCCCTTTCCTTCTCTCTGTGTGTAACTCTGACTTTCAAACAAACAAATAAATCTTTTTAGAAAAGTTGCATCATTGTAAACATCTCCCTGCCACTCAAGTGTCTCCAGCTGTGCCAACAGTAAAGGCTACAGATCAGAATCACAGACGCCAGTTAGCTGTCGCGGGCCTTCTGTCGCTGTCAAGCTGTGAATTCTCCTCCATCTGCCTGGACTTGTAAGACCTCAACACCTTGCAAGCAGAAGGGCCAGTGACATGGTGAGGTGTCCCCCAGTTGGAGTGTGTCTGATAGTTCCTTGGAATCCGATTCGGATCATGCATCACCGATGAGGACATCCCACACATGACACTGGTCCTTACTGCACTTCTCAGGTGACACATAATGTTGCCTTACTCTATGGCAGTTGGCAACATATATTTCTGGGCTTGGTGCTCAAGCCTTGAGCCAGGCATGCAGCCCAGGCCCAAAGCAGTAACTCACATAACCTGTCTCTTACACATGTGAGGGAGCAAATGGTGGGGCTTGAACATGCTCCGCCTTTGGTCTCCTAGCCCAAGGCTATGGGCTCAAAACCCCAGAATGAGTACTGTTCACAATTACTTTTTAAGGCTTTTATTTATTTATTTGAGAGGTAGAGTTACAGACAGAGAGAAGGAAAGACAGAGAGAGAGAGGTCTTCCATCCACTGGTTCACTCCCCAGATAGCCCCAACGGCCAGGGCTGGGCCAATCCGAAGCCAGGAGCCAGGAGCTTTCCCTGGGTCACAATACATGTGCAGGGGCCCAAGGATTTGGGCCATCTTCTACTGCTTTCCCAGGCCATAGCAGAGAGCTGGATCGGAAGTGGAGCAGCTGGAACACAAACCACTGCCCATATGGGATGCCTGCACTGCAGGCGGTGGCTTTACCTGCTACGCCACAGGGCCGGCTCCACTGTCCACAATTTAAATCATAGGAAACAAGCAGATGTGCACACTTCACATTCTCCCAGGCCTGGTTGTCTCAATAATGACAGAATAACGGTGACCCGATGCATGCTGTCAGTTTGTCAACACTAAATTTTTTTTATCTTTTTCTTTTTTAAAGATTTTTTAAAATTTATTTTGGAGGTCAGAATTACAGGACAGTGGGAGAGACAGAGAGAGATCTTCCATCTGCTGATTCACTCCTCAGATGGTCACAACAGCCAGCATTGTACCAGGCCAAAGCCTGGAGCCAGGAACTTCTTCCAGGTCTCCCATGGGTGGCAAGGGCCCAAGGACTTGGGCCATCTTCCACTACTTTTCCCAGGCCATTAGCAAGGAGCTGGATTGGAAGTGGAGCAGTCGGGACTTAAACTGGCACCCACTGAGATGCCACAAGTGGTGGCTTTCCCCACTACACCACACCACACCATGCCAGCTGCAACATTTAGTTTGTTTCTGTTGATTCACTTTTGTAGCAAAAATGTAGATAACTATTAGGTTTATCCATTAAAAAGAAGAAACTGTGCCTTGAATTTAAATTGAGAGGGCTCCTTCCCAGGAGTGGAAAAGCTGAATCCAACAGAACTGCCCAGTTCTGAAGTGGAAGGAAACCAGCAGGAGCCTACACCCATGAATTAACTTTCAAAGAAAACATTTCCAGCAGACCCAATGAAATATTCATTTATCGTCAAATGATAGCCCCTTAGAAAGATCTGCCATGCAGAGCCTCGTGAAATGAGAGCACCAGGACTCTGTTCCTGGCATTCAATTATCAAACCAGCAATTTTTTTTTTCTTTGAGCATTTGGCTCCAATCTTGGAAAACTACACAATAGTACAATTTGCAGTGAGACAAAATGATTGATCTAAAAGCCAGGGTAAAACATAGGGAATGAATTGTGTTCTTAGGGCTGGACCAAAACAAGGTCTTCTATTACTGGTACTCGGGGAAGTAAGAAATACTTATCAGATTACTGGGGAAAAATAGAAGCAAAAGTCACATTCAACGGCCACGTCAAATATATTGGATGTGAATCCGTGCCCAAAGCCTGTACCTGAGGCTGTGCATCCCGGCCTCACCCGGGGTCTGGCAGGAGCAGGCATTTGCAATTCAACCCTCGATGAATGAGTGCATTAGTTATCCTCAAAGCTCAGGGCTCCAGTGTCATGGCTGCAAATCAGTAAGGGCTAAGACTTCCTTTCAGACATCTGGGAGTGTTTACTCTACTATTCCTGTATGTACTTGGTCACTAACAGAACCAGGCACACACAGACATGGTGCTCACAGCCGGCTGGTGGCTTTGCTGGTCGTGGAGATGCAAGGCAAGAATCTCACAGGGCCCCTGCCTTTGAGGGACATGGGGGTTGGAGGGCAGTTGGGGGGCAACTGATGCAAGCATGATACTGAGGTAGGAGCCACAGCCTGAGGTCCCCAAAGGGCAGAAGGAGACAGGGCACAGACAGAAAACTAACATCACCAGCTGGTGATTTCAGAGCCGTCTGGTGGAGGAAATGGCAGGCAAGGGTACAAGGACAATGGGCCATCTCTCTGTGTCCTGTCCTGCTCTTGACCATGACAATCTCTGCCCCGGGGGGGGGTGCTCTTGGTCTCTGCTGTGGTTTGGAGACGGTTTGCCCCCAAAAGGTTCAGGTGCTGGAGGACTGGGAGGTGAAGGGAAGTTTAAGAGATGAGACCCAGTAGGGGCAAGCAGGTCACTGGGGGCACTGCCCTTAGAAGGAGGTAACATCAGTCAGCCTTGTACAGGGAGGTGGCTCCCGCAGGTTGCTATACAACGACGTCGCATCACACACTTGGCCTGTTCTGCGTGGCGACAGCTGTTGCCCCTCTCAAGTCTTCATCACCAGCCTAAATGGCTCTCGTCAGAGGCCCGCCACACCACACGAGGCCATCAAATCTCAGACTTCCGGTCTCTAGAACCGTGAGTGAAATAAGCTCGTGTCCTTTATAAAAACTCAGCTTCGGGTATGGGGTGACAGCGGTGGGGAGCTGGATGGTAGAAGCTTCGTGTTTATTCTAGGAGACCACACTCCCCAGGAGCTCCCCCAATGCAAGAAACCTGTCAGAATTCTCCTTGTCAACAAAACACGAGTCACAGCATCCGCTGGGTGAAGGCATAGGCACCTCTGCCTCTCAGAGCCCCGCTGCTGAACCTGGCCTTCCAGTCTTCTTGGATTCCATGAGACACCCCAGGACCCTGCCTACAACCCCCCGCCCCGCCCCCGCCCCCACCCAGGCTGTTTACGCTTGCTTAAAATTGCATTCTGTTGTTTGCAAGCAAGAAACTCCCATTTGATAAACTCAGACACGGGGAGAAGTCTGCTGGGTCAGAACAGTTCCAAGTTATGTCAGGAAGAGGCAGCCAAGGTAGGCAGTCCCTGGTTCAGGACAAGGCCTTGCCGTTCTATCCCTGTTTCCCCTGTTGCAGGTAGAGGTGGGGCAGCTACAGACAAGTGTTCACCAAATGACACTCACTTCGAAGCCTCTCGGCTGCCTGTAGATTTCCTCGATTCTTCTGTCTCCACTGTGCCAAAGCTTTCTAGGCAGTCACCCTGGGTCAGGCCATGCTTTAGGCTCTGGGGCTATATAGTAGGATCCAAAATGGGTAGGAGTCCCCTCCCCCGGCATGCACTATCTCCCAGGTGAGAGGAGGAATTACAGAAGTCCTTGGAATCCACTGGGATCAGTTCAGGACCCCCTGCAGACATCAAAATCTGCAGATTCACAAGTCTTTGTATA
Source organism: Oryctolagus cuniculus (assembly GCF_964237555.1). NCBI lineage: Eukaryota > Metazoa > Chordata > Mammalia > Lagomorpha > Leporidae > Oryctolagus > Oryctolagus cuniculus. Next base: position 47,148,598 of record NC_091442.1, on the reverse strand, counting down.
AAGGAGTGCAGTGAAGCAGGTGCTTGCCATGATGGTTAAGATGCCAGCAATGAGGCCTCAAGGGATTGAGTTATAGCAGCTGGTTCCATCCCAGCTCTAGCAGCCATGCATATTTGGGGAGTAAACCAGCAGACAGAACCCACCCCCCTCTCTCTCTGCCTCTCCAATACATAAATTTATTTTTATTTTTTTGTGAGACAGAGTTATAGACAGAGAAACGGAGAGACAGAAAGAGAGGTCTTCCATCTGCTGGTTCACTCCCCAAATGGCCACACGGCCAGGGCTGGGCTGGTCCGAAGCCAGGAGCCAGAAGCTCTAGGGTCTTCCACACAGGTGTAGGGGCCCAAACACTGGGTCATCTTCTACTGCTTTCCCAGGCCATAGCAGAGAGCCAGATCAGAAAAGGGGCAGCCAGGACTTTAACTGGTGTCCATATGGGATGCTGGCCCCACAGGTGGAGGCTTGGCCTACTATAGCACAGCACCAGCCCTTCAAATAAATAAATTAAAAAAAAAAAGCAAGGCATGTTAGGAGTCCATCCACTCTCCCAGGACTTGCAGCAAAGGTCAAGGCCAGCAGCTGCAGGAGACCCTTCCCTGCTGGGTTATGCCAACAACATTTGCTGGAGTCCCTCGTCATCGCTCTAAAGGGCACAGAGAGGGAAGTGTGACTGTAGCTGAGCAGGGCTTGAAATGTCAACAGGGAAGCTTTCTGTGACCTCCCAGTCACTCAGTATTAAGTAAAAACCTATCTGTCTGGCGCTCCTCTCCATTGAAGAAGAAATTCCCAACGTCTGCCTACAGTGGAAAAACCGTCTCGCGCCACACAGCTCCGAGAAGCCTCCCAGGTTGCTCTTCTCAACCAAAGTCAGCATTTTATTTGGAAGTCACTTAATTCCTTCCGTGTTTTATCACCTCCTTGGCTCCCAGCATGGAAGAAAGCATCTTGCGTGAGAAAGTGGCTTGGCCTCATTCTCCATCCAAGGTCCCTAACGTGTCACGGAGCAGATGCGGTCCACGGCCCCCTGAGCCGTCACAGATCTGCAATGCTGGGCATCTGAGAAGGAAAGGACTGCAATGCAGCTCAGCCAGGAAGTGGGAGGCAGGGGTTCAAGACATCAGCGGAAGGAGGGCTGCTGGGTCAGTAGCCCCAGCTTCAAATCGATGCTACGGCTGGACTGGCGCGTGCAGGGGGCTGAACCAAGGCTTCCTTTTTTTAAGATTTATTTATTTATTTGAAAGGCAGAGTTACAGAGAGGCAGAGGCAGAGAGAGACAAAGAGGTCTTCAATCTGCTAGTTCATTCCCCCAGATGGCCACAATGGCCGGAGCTGCGCCGATCCAAAGCCAGGAGCTTCTTCCGGGTCTCCCACACAGGTGCAGGAGCCAAGCTCTTGGCCCATCTTCCACTGCTTTCCCAGGCCAGAGCAGAGAGCCGGATCAGAAGTGGAGCAGCCAGGACCTGAACCATTGCCCACATGGAATGCCGGCACGCCAGGCAGCAGCTTTACCCAACACGCCACAGTGCTGGCCCTAAGGCTTCTGAGGTGGCTACATTCTATTTATGTTCTTTTCTATTTGATTATGTGAAAGGCAGAGAGAGAGAGAGAGAGGTGGCAGGGCAGGGAGGAAGAAATACCATCCTCTTATTCAATTCCCAAATGCTCACAGCTGCCAGGCCTGGGCCAGGGCCAGAGCCAGGAGCAGGGAGCTCAATCCAGGCTTGTCATGTGAGCGACAGGAACCTACTTACTAGAACCATCTCTGCTGCCTCCCAGAGGCTGCACTGGCTGGAACTGGAGTCGGAAAATGGAACTGGGAGTCAGACTCAGCTACTCTGATGTGGGATGTGGCTGCCCCAAGGTATCTACATCCTAAACTTGTGTCATCTCGTATGGAAAAGTCTTTGCTGATGTGAGATGGGGACATTGTCCATGGCTTGCTCATGTGGCCCCCAAACCCATGTAAGAAATAAACAGGGGCTGGCGTTGTGGCACAGCAGGTAAAGCCACCACCTGCGATGCCAGCATCCCATATGGGTACCGGTTCATGTCCCTGCTTCCGATCCAGCTCCCTGCTAAGTGCCTGGGAGGGCGGAAGAAGATGACCCAGGTATTGGACCCCTGAACCCATGTGGGAGACCTGGAGGAAGTTGCTGGCTGCTGTCTTTGGCCTGGCCCAGCCCTGTCCATTGCAGCCATCTGGGGAACGAACCAGTGGATGGAGGAGCTTCGTTTGCCTCCCTCTGTCTCTGTCTCTCCCTCTTTCTGTGTAACACTGTCTTTCAAAATAAAAGAATAGATCTTATAGATCTTTTTAAAAAAGAGAGAGAGACAGAGAGAGAGGGAGAGAGAGGGAGAGAAGGGGGGGAGAGAGAGAGAGAGAGAGAGAGAGAGAGAGAGAGAGAGAGAGTCATCTGACCACAAAGGCAGAGTGGTGCAACCACAAGCCAGGGAATTCTGGTAGCCAACCAAAGAGGCACAGGATGGTTTCTGCCCTGGAGCCATCAGGGAGAGTGCAGCCATGGCAAGTCTTTAATATGGGCCCAGAAAAACTGACTTTGGAATCTGGTGTCCAGACCTGCAAGAGAATTCATTCCTGTTGTTTTAAGGCACGAGAGCTGTGTGATAGCAGCCCCAGGAAAAGTGGTCCCGTGTGCTAACCAAGTGCGAATATCTTTTCGCTCAGCAGTCGCTCACGGCCTGGTAGAAGTGCAGAGGGCTCAGCCCCAGGTTTCACACTCACTGACACAGCAAGCTAGGAGGCATCATTGGGTTTGCAACAGAACCCAGGGAGGTGAGCGCTCATTCTGCCATCCAGCGGCTGTGTGGCCTTGAAGCCATTTAATTCCACAAAGGTGCACTCACTGACTGGCTTTGAAAATGTGTGATGGCACCTGTGTCACAGGAATTTTCAGGTTACTGAAGGAAAGACTGAGCCCAGATCCATGTAACTGGACAGGGGCAAGGAAGCCTTTTTCGACCCACGTGCCATGGACCTGGGAAGTTCACTGTTAGTCATTTATTTCCTCTTCACATTCCCTTTGGAGATCTGAAGTGCTGGGAGAGGCTGCACCTGCTGACATTAGCATCGAGGGGTGAACACTCAGAGACCACTCTCCCAACTACCAGCACAAAGCCAGTGGGCCCTTCAGGATCAATCAGGTGGTTATAAAAGAAGGGGTGGTTCCAGGACAGGGCCAGATGACCTTGGGCAGCGTCCTTGTTCTGCCTTTAGTCTCACCCTCCCAAGGCTGGGATTAGGGGCTCTGGAGAATGATACTATACATGGGCCCTCGAGGAAAATTCCAGTTTCCTCATCATTTTATTTGTCAGGTGTGGCCCAGAAAAGGAGCTGCATCAGATGCATGGACTAAGAATCTGGCCATGGCAAGAAGGAAGAGAATAAGTGAGGGCTGGAAGATTCCCTGCCTTGACTGACAAGGGTGACTGTTGGGAGGCAAGGAGAAAGAGTGGTTTTAGAAACAGGGGGAAATCATCCATGTCCTGCCTGTGTTTTCAGAGGCCAAGAGATTGGAGGAGATGAACCTTCCCCAGGGAGGGACTGCTCTGAGCGTGTTCACGTGACATGCCACCTGCCGAGGGATGCATGCAATGCATACTGCAGCCAAATGGTTGACCCATGGGTGCGTCCAGGGCCGGGGCATCCATGCAGGATCCTGGAGGTCCCAGAACACCCACTCCAAAAGAAAGAAGCTGTCTGCGTGGACGGGGGTCTTTGCAAGATGACATTTCCACCTGGTGACTGAAGGTCCCACCCCGACTGCAACCTCCAGATCAATTCAAGACACAGAGCTCTCCACAAGCAGAACTCAGGTGCCTACGGCTGAGCTCCGGACTTACACAGGTTGTCATGGTGACTCAGATCCTGGCCGCAGCCCCAGGAGTCACAGCTGAAGGCCATACTTTAGGGAAACAGGGGTCAAGGCTGAAGCTAAAAGTCCAGTTTCTCAGGAAACCTCTGTGAGCACCAGGGAGATGTGGCCAGGAGAGCAGCCCTGGGCCTCAGAGAAAAGTGATCGATGGAAAAAATCACAAGCATGCACAGAGTTGCCTTGTACTGGCCCAGAGATCCTAATCTCTGCCCTGGAAACTGGCTGATATGCCAGGACTTTTTGTGGATGAAGACTCGGCCCACACCAGGACTGGCAAACCCTACAACAAACCAGTCTGTGGCAGGCATCGATAATCAACCACACCACCTCCTGCCTGGCCCAGACACAGCCTCAGAATCCTTCTTAACCCATGGCGTCAAGTAGCTGGGCTGGGAGCGCTATCCATGGTGCTGGCCCCAGCCTTGACCTCAAACTCCTGCTTTTGTATGACCCTGGCTTACTGACGTCCTTGCCAAGTCATCGCAGTTCCTGCAGCTGGATTTTTCCTCCTTTCTGGTTTGTTCTGGCAGGTTCTGGTTTGTTTTGGCAGGTTCTGGCAGGTTCTGCCAGCTCTGAGCCCTTTATTTGGGTCCTAGGGACCCTATGGTCCCTACCTGGTATGGCCTGTCCATCATGCCTTTTCCTGAAACCCTGCATCTGCTCTAGACTTTTGTTTAGCTGCCTGACCACATGCCCTGTGGAGTCCTGGAACTCTCTCATCTGCAATAGACACACCCCCTCCTTCCCAAATTCTAGCACAGATGTATGTCCACACAGAAAGCAGCACTGGTCAGCCACCCAGGTCCAATGGACGCATTCAGCGACTTGCCCAGTATCACACAGAGCAGTTGAATCTGGGGCACCCGGCCCTGTTCATTGTCACATAGCCATTGCCTGGCCTACGCTGGGCTTGATTAGGTTACACACAGGCGTCATGAGGCTGAGCAGCAAGATCTGGGCCAAGCATTCTGGATTTTTCTCCCTGTGCCCTGTTAACTTCTACTCACGCTTCTGAAAGTGTCCTACTCAGCTCCAAGTACAGCATGGGCCTTTTTCATGACCCTGGGAAACAAGATTGATCATCTCTTATACACTCCCACTGGAGCACTGTAGCCTCCTGAGCCCTACAGGGTCTCCCTGACTCTGGAAACTTCCCTTACACTGGCACGAAGCTTTGGCACCCTGGAGAGACTGGCAGGTTTGAAGGATCCTGGATTCAGACACTAGGGCCTAAATGCATTCCTGCTGGGTGTTCATGAAATCAGGGTAATACAGAAGCAGAAAACACGCACATGTGGAAGGAAAGAAACATGGGGTGTTTTTTTGTTTGTTTGTTTTTTTGTTTGTTTTTTGTGCAGGAGATAAGTTGAGCAGCAGACCTGTTCCATGCGCTTCCTGACTGTGGCGAAGCAGGTAAAGCTGCTGCCTACAGTGCTGGCATCCAACATGGGCACCAGTTCGAGTCCCGGCTGCTCCATTTCCAATCCAGCTCTCTGATATGGCCTGAGAAAGCAGTAGAAGATGGCCCAAATCTTTGGGCCGCTGCACCCATGTGGGAGACCCAGAAGAAACTCCTGGCTCCTGGCTTCGTATCGGCACAGCTCTGGCCATTGAGACCAACTAGGGAGTGAACCAGCAGATGGAAGATCTCCCCCCCACCCTCGCCTTTCCTTCTCTCTGTGTGTAACTCTGACTTTCAAATAAATAAATAAATAAATATTAAAAAAAAAAAAGACAAATAAACCCTAAAACTGATGGAGCTCTCCCAAGGGGTAAACCCTGATGAAGAGATTTAGTTATTTGAATAATCTAAGTTGTTCAAATTGCGTAACAAGAGTGGGCATTGTGGTTTCATGATCACCACTTGGGATACACACATCTTTTACCAACAGAGAGCCTGCCTTGAGTCTTGGATATTCCACACCTTGCTAATGTGCACCTGACGAGGCAGCAGACAATGGCTCAGGTACTTGTGTCCCTGCCACCCATGTGAGAGATCTGAGAGGAGTTTCAGGCTCCTGGCTTGCATCTGGCCCAGTGCCAGCCAAGGCAGGCATTTGGGGAGTGAACAAGAGGATGCAAAATCTTTCCGTCTCTTTGTGTGTGTGTGTGTGTGTGTGCGTGCGCGCGCGTGCACCCACGTGCACATGCATGTGTGTGTGACTCTGCCTTTCAAATAAATCTTTTTTAAAAAATAAAGTGTGCAATAGCTGTGTGAGGCAGGTCTGGGGGTGAGCTCATCTGAGGATAAAGATCACGGGACGGCTTTGGGCAGACCCTGCCGGATCACATGGTGGGAGGGGCAGACTCTGTGCCCAGGTCCCGCGGAGGTGCGGAGAGGAAGGGAAGAGCGGGCTGTCGGGCCACCCGGCTGGGCTGACAGCCACTCTGTGCATCATCACAGACGTTAGGCAGGAGTTAGAAAGTCGGGATCGGGCAGATGTGTCAAATCATCCAAGAGGGTCACACGTAGCAGCTTCTCTCAGAGGGAGGGCAAGGTATACTCTTGACTTTGCCTTTTCTCTTGCCTTTGTGGAGGCCACGGGTCCTGTCCAGAAAAGCGCCTCCCCCACACCCCGGCAGCCAGTGGGACCACAAGGCACAGTGCCCTGCACCCCAGCACCTCCACTTTGCCCACCAACGCCGGTGGTGGCCCCACGTGGCTCCACGTTAAAGGAGCCAGTTCACCCCCTCTGCTCCATCTCCAACACGTGCCATCCCAAGGGCCAGTTCAGACGGCACGGGAGGGAGTTTTGTGGGGTGCACTAAGCTGACCCCACTCCCTGAGGAGACAAGTCTTGTTTTCCCTGGGAAAGGGCCAGGGCTCTGTTTGGCTTATGCTGAAATCTGCCTTGGAGACTGACCAGCGAGGCAGGGCAGGGGTGGAAACCCGAAGTCTTTGCACTGGAGCCCGCTCGTTGTCACCATTCAATTGCACACTGACAGGGGCCCGGCCTCTCCCAGGCACAGAGAACCCGACAGAGACACAGACAGGACACCCTTGCCCACCTGGCCCGTGGCCTCCCTTGGTCTCAGAATCCTGCTCCACGCACACATCCTGCCTCTCCCAGAGAGCTGACTTTCACACGTTGCTCAGAGCCCCTTGGGACCTCACTTTTTTATCTTCTGAGAAGTGGGCAGAAGACCTGAACGCTGGTGACTCTCACGGTTGGATATTTGCAAGCCATTGGCCTTGCACCAACTACGTTCCTGTCCCTGTGGGTTGGGAAGGGTCAGAAGCAATTGTCTTTATTTCTGGCTTCATTTTGCTTGCTTTTTCCTGCAAACCAGGCTGCTGTGCAGGGGGCACTTTCGGATCTCCTTCCGGGTCATGCAGCTCTCCCTGTGTGCCTTGAGTCCCCCACCCCCGCTCACTCAGTGTGTGTTCCAAGGACACTGTGGGTTCTGCCACCAGCATCAAGCGAGCCCCTGGGGAATGTGCATGACTGGGCTTCAGTGAGACGCAAATCAGACATAGCCCTGAGTGTCCAGTGCACTTGGGGTGGCTGTGTGAACCTCAACAAGCTCCAGACCTCTGCCTTCCTCTCTGCCTGGCTCCAGAGTCCTCAGGAAGCCAGGATTCTAGAAGGTTCTGTGCCCATCCCCCATCTTCCCCTCTCCCCCCCACTTACCTAATCTCCCTCCCTCCCCCTCCTCTCCTCCTTCTCACCGACCTCACATTCCAACTCTCTCTCCCTCTCTCTTCCTCTCCTTTCTCTCCTGCACCCTGCCTGGTGCCCAGCTGAATGGAATGAGATGGGCTTGCTTGCTGGCCATGCCCCTGTTGGGTTGGACCCTGTGTAACTTCTCTGGGAAGTCACCATCTCTGCCTGTTAAGAGGTCTTGCCATGGGGCCGGCACTGTGGTGTAGCAGGTAAAGCTGCCACCTGTAGTGCCAGCATCTCATTTGGGTGCCAGTTCACGTCCCAGCTGCTCCACTTCCAATCCAGCTCTCTGCTATGGCCTGGGAAAGCAGTAGAAGATGGTCCAAGTCCTTGGGCCCCTGCACCCATGTAGGAAACCTGGAAGAAGCTCCTGGCTCATGGCTTCAACCTGGGGAGTGAACCAGCAGATGGAAGATAGTCTCTCTCTCTCTCTCTCTTTCTCTCTCTCTCTCTCTCTCTCTCTCTCTCTCTCTCTGCCTCTCCTTCTCTCTGTGTGTAACTCTAACTTTCAAATAAATAAAATAAATATTTTTTAAGAAAAAAAGAGGGTTTGCCAGATGTTCCCCTATGGCACACTCCAGACTGCACCCCTGACTCATGGTCGCTGCTCTTTCTTCTGTCCACAAACTCCCTCCCTCCCACGTGGCTCTGCCTCTCACCCTGAGTCCTTCAAAGCTTACAGAACCTACAGCTGGGCCCCCAGACTCCTTGCTCTGAGTAACCTGATCCCCTCTTCCTTCCAGGCCCTCAGTGGTAGAAACTCAGGACCAGAGAGATCGGACCAGTTCCAAGTTTGGTTTATCAATATCAAAACCAAGGAGCCATTGGATGATGCTGGTACCCACCAGTAAGACATAATTTTTTAAAAACTAGGAACATTAATATTCAAAACCCTTGGAAAGGCAGCTAGAAGTGTCTTGAATAAGAAGGCCAGAGAAAACTGCACAGGTGCAGTTGTGGCTGTTACTAAAATTGGCTCCGAGGAAATGAAAATGAAAGAAGTGAGAGGAGAAGCCATCTTTATCAGGCAGAGTCAGCGACTCTGAGTCACAGGTGATACTCATCTTGTGGAATTGCCTCCTTGGTCACCAAAGCAGTGGATTTTCACATCCCTCCTTTGAAAGTCAAGTGCTGGGGCCAGAGTAAAGCCACTACCTGCAGTGCCGGCATCCCATATGTGCGCTGGTTCAAGTCCCGGCTGCTCCACTTCCGATCCAGCTCTCTGCTATGGCCTGGGAAAGCAGTGGAAGAGGCCCAATGTGGGAGACCTGGAAGAAACTCCTGGCTCCTGGCTTCAGCCTGGCCCAAAGCTGGTTGTTGTGGCCATCTGGGGAGTGAACCAGCAGAGAGAAGACACCTCTCTCTCTCTCTCTCTCTCTCTCTCTCTGCAACTCTGTCTTTCAAATAAATAAATTAATCTTTTTAAATTAGCTAAGAAAGTGAATTGGGATGGAAAGGATGGAGAGGGAGAGAAACAACCACTAGAAAGGAGGTGGATCTGAGAAACACAAGACACAGCCAGTCGCTAGCAGGGAGCCCCCACGTCTACATCTGAGCTCCCAGCAGCTCAGATAAAGAGAAAATCTGTGAACAGGCGACAAGTCCCCGCACAAGCCCTTGGGAGTTTAACCACACCCCTCCAGGGTTGCCTTCCTTTCCCCAGGGTCAGGTCACTTCATACACCAGCCCTCCCTCAGGGGTGTAGCTCAGGTTTGGATGGGATTGTGACAGCCTCACGACTTTGTGACCTTGAGCCAGTTCGCTACTGTAGCGGGCTCTGTGGCTGCTGGCTCTTGCACACCTGTCTTTACACTGTGTAGGAAAACATCTCTCCATATCTGCAAGGGTTTCATTCGAGGGTGCACCTGCATTCCAAAATCCCCACGTACTCAAGTCCCTCCTATGCAATGGTGTAATGTCTGCATATCCTCTGTGCACCTTCCCCCATATGCCTAAAATCATCCCAACTACTTGTGATACCTAATGCTGTGTAAGTGCCTTGTAAATAGCTGTCATACTGTATTGTGTAGGGAATAATGGACTAGTGACCCAAAACTGTGCATGTCTGGCGCCAATGTACCCATCATAGGCCTGACTACATTTCTGATGCACAGTTGACTGAATCTGCAAATGCAGAAGCCATGGACATGGATGGGTAACTGTGTTACTACCAGAGGATGTTGCCTAAAATCACCAGGGGCTTGAGCATCTACCCTGCAGTTCTCTTGGCTAAATATAAACAGTATCCGCCTAGCAGATCTGGTCTCAGCCCTCAGGGACTTAAAAATCTGTGGTGTAGAGGGTAAAGTTGCTGCCCGCAGTGCCGGCATCCCATATGGGTGCCGGTTCGAGTCTTGGCTGCTCTACTTCCAATCCAGCTCTTTGCTATCGCCTGGGAAAGCAATAGAAGATGGCCCAAGTCCTTGGGCCCCTGCACTTGCATGGGAAACCCCAGGAGAAGCTTCTGGCTCCTGGCTTTGGATCAGCTCAGCTCAGGCCGTTGTGGTCATTTGGAGAGTGAACCAGAGGATGCAAGACCTTTCTGTCTCTATCTCTGCCTCTGCCTCTCTATAACTTTGTCCTTCAAATAAATAAATAAATCTTTAAAAAATAATCTGTTTAGGGACCAGCACTGTGGTGTAGCGGGGAAGGCTGCTACCTGCCATGCTGGCATCCCATATGGGCGCCGGTTTGAGTCCTGGCTGCTCCGCTTCTGATCCAGCTCAATGCTAATGCACCTGGGAAAGCAGCGGAATATGGCCCAAGTTCTCGGGCCCCTGCGCCCATGTGGGAGACCCGGAGGAAACTCCTGGCTTCAGATTGGCCCATCTCCAGCTGTTGCAGCCATTTGAGCATTGAATCAGCAGATGTTAGATCTCTTTATCTGCCTCTGCCTCTCCCACTCTGTAACTCTGTCTTTCAAGTAAAATAAATAAATCTTTTTTTAAAAAAAATCTGTTTAGGGAGTGGGACTAGGCCATGGTAGGCCCAATTTGAAGTAGTGAGATATTGTCTGGGCCAGCATTATGTGTTAAAGTGAAGAATTTTTGGAAATAAAAGTAAATAATCATTTTTCCAAAAACCAAAAATAGGGCCGGTGTCTTGCCACAGTGAGTGAGGCAGCCACCTACTGGGCCAGCTCCTATGTGAGCACCAGTTCAAGTCCCAGCTGAGAATGCACATTCTGAAAGTCGCCCCTGTTGGAATAGGTGTTGATTCCCTTTTTACCTTAGTGCCAGGGAAGAAAATGGATTTTCCTTTGTAAACACTCGGAGAGAACCTTGCGTATCTCATGGTGTCTAGCGCTTCATGTCTCTAACACTCTGCATCTCTTTGTTCTGATTCCAAGGCCAAGGAGAGCCTTCTTGGTTCTGCGTGCATCTCAGGTGCTCTGATGTTCAGACAGAGATCCCCCGTGGGGAGCAAGCACCATGAAGGTTGAAAATCTAGAGCAGCCTGGAGATGAAGGATTGCAAGTTTGGGCAGGGGAAGCCTTTTGGGTTCCAGCCATATTTGCCAGTTCTGAAACCTGGGTAATTCCCAAATCTTCCAAAGCCTTGGTTTTGCCATCTGTGAAATGGGGATAAACATCCTCCTCTTCCACGGTGGATTGTTTTGACAGTGAACTGTGAAAGCACGTGACTTTGTTCCCTGGAACATAGTGAAGGCTAATAAATTAGAGAGCATTCTCAGGTACACTTGAGGATCTTATAAATGACCATGGTCTAAGTCATTACCTTCTTAGTGTTTTAATTTAGAGCAAACAGAAGAGCCAGAAAGAATCCTTCTATGGGAGCCAGTGCTGTGGTGCAGTGGGTAAAGACACTGCTGTACCAGCATCCCATAGGAGTGCCAGCTCTTGTACTGGCTGCTCCACTTCCAATCCAGCTCTCTGTTAATGGCCTGGGAAAGCAGCAGAGGATGACCCAAGTGTTTGGGCCCCTGCAGCCGTGTGGGAGACCTGGAAGAAGCTCCTGGCTCCTGGCTTCTGCCTGGCTCAGCCCTGACCATTGTGGCCATTTGGGAAGTGAACCAGCAGATGAAATAGTGCGCTCGCTCTCTCTCTCTCTCTCTCTCCCACTCTCCCTTATTTTTCTGTAGCTCTTTTACATAAATAAATAAAATAATAAAAAAAGGAATCCTTCTACAGTGACAGAAGAGAAAGGAAAACAAAAAATAAACAGAACAAGGAAGCTTGGTCTGACTTTTCATACACAAGGAAAGCTGATTAGCAACTGCCAATATGCCCCTCCAGGTCCTCCAAGCACCCACCATTCCTCTGCACCCCAAGCCAGAAACTTCTTAGAGCCAGCGTCCGGGACTCTGTCTGCCTGATGGCTTTTTCTGATCCCCAAAGCCCACTCAGGAGGAAAGCTCAATGGAGTTAATGCCCCAGGGGCAGGTGTCAGGCAGTGACTGTGGAATTCGTGGATCCATGCCACTGCAGCCTCCTCCCTCAGGGGAGTCGATTCCAAGGCACCTTCCCCGCCGCCTCCCAGAGGACCCCTCAGGACTGAGCCTCACACGCTGCACGTGATTGTGCAGTTGGTTCAACTTCCTCCCCTGCCATTTACCCTTCCCCATGTCACCTCCAGAGCCGCTGGCTGGAACCATTGTAGGCTGGATTGGGCCCAAATTCCTATTCCAGGCTCTGGCCTTTTACTTAGAGAAGGGTTTTTTGTTTGTTTGTTTGTTTGTTTGTTTTTGACAGGCAGAGTTAGACAATGAGAGAGAGAGACAGAGAGAAAGGTCTTGCTTCTGTTGGTTCACCCCCTAAATGGTCACTACGGCCAGCACGCTGAGCCAATTTGAAGCCAGGAGCCAGGTGCTTCCTCCTGGTCTCCCATGCGGGTGCAGGGCCCAAGCACTTGGGCCATCCTCCACTGCCTTTCCGGGCCGCAACAGAGAGCTGGACTGGAAGAAGAGCAACTGGGACAGAATCCGGCGCCCCAACCGGGACTAGAACCCAGAGTACTGGCGCCGCAGGTGGAGGATTAGCCTAGTGAGCTGTGGCACCGGCCTGGAGAAGCATTCTAAGTACAGGTACAAACACGACGTGCAGCGTGATAAAATTATTTACAAAGTGAGGAAAACACACACACACACACACACACACACACACACACTTGGGCATTGTTCAGGGAGAATGGTCCAAGAAAGGATAAGAGAGAATTTCATACCCTGCTTGCTCTGGGTCCATGTGGAGAGAGAGAGAGAGAGAGAGAAACAGAGAGAGAGAGAGACAAAGAGACAGAGAGAGAGGGAGAGAGGGAGAGATCCCTCTCCCCTTTACTGGGCTTCTTACAAGCTTAGAAAATGGGAGTGGTTATATAGCACCTCCCCCAGGTCCCAAGGAAGGGGAGGTACATCCTAGGGAGGAGTCATCTGATTGACAGGTGAGTGGAATGGACTACCTGGGGCAGAGGAGGTGTGGCTTCCAGCTCACAACGCTAATCTTGCTGCTTTGATCAGCCTGGAAAACACAACCCCGAATGCTGAAATCCTGAAAGACGCAAATCCCTAAGGTCTAAAATTCCTAAAATGTATGATACCGAACATCACAATCCCGAGAGATCGAAATCTTTAACTCTGAAATCCTGAAAGTTGAAATTCCTAAAACCACAATTCCCATGGAGGGCGAAGGCTCTCAGCGAGGCGGGGAAAAAGCCAAAATCTGGGAGAAACAGTGAGCAACTTCAAGACGCAGTGCTGTGTGCCCTGGCGTCGCTTCCAGCTGATGAAATTCCAGGAGCTGGTAAAGAAGAAGCCAGTGGAATGGCTGACCACTTCCAAGGTCACGATGAGCACAGCAGGGTAGGAAAATGCTTGCATTGTGGTGCACCTGTGATCTCCACCAAATCTGTGTTCTGTGTGTGGGGGCAGATGGAATGGGGTGCTACGTACAACAGAGAAGCCCAGCACAGAGGATTGTGGTCGGGAAAGCTCAAAGTCCCCAGATGTCCACTCACAAGATCATCGTTAAAGGAGCAGTGCTGTGTACAAGGTGCCTTCTGTGTCAGGATGGCCAAGCGGTCCAAGGCGCCAGACTCAAGGTGCCTTCTCCAAGAACCTCATCCTGCAAGAAAAAGGGCAGCCATTGATCAAAAAGCCAAGCTTTCAAAAAAAAAAAAAAAGGTTAATGGCCATGAAACTCAACCGTCTCTTTCATCAAAATAACAGATCTATTATTAAGTACCTTTATTGAGGTGTGATTTGCATACTGCAAATGTACACAGGAAGTAGAAGACTTCTGACAGAGGCACGTACCTAGGTGTACACTGGCCCAGTAGGGACAACATTTCCGTGGCCTCCCCAAGTCCATTGCCTCCACTGCAGTCAAGTTCACCCATTGCTGAACCCAGGCCAGCACTAATCTGCTCTCTCTCACGATAGTTAACTGACCTTGGATTTTAAGACTTGATAAAACATTGAATTCAGTCAAATGGTTTAACAACAATGCTTGGAGAGGAAATCATTCCATTATTCTAGACCTCTTTTTCATCAAAATAATTTGTGCAGGCAGTAAACACTTCTAAGCCAATTTCAGAATGGATGGGTCTCCTCTTGCCTCTCTGATTCAATGAGGTGAGAGGAGGAAGAGAGAGGCCAACGAAAGGTGGAGTTCTTTTGAAATTTGGAACGACTTCTGCTGTGACGTTTCCAGGAAAACAAATCTGAGACCCATTCATCTAGTTATTAAAAAGACACGTTCAACTGTAATTTGATCTGCGTTCTAACTTCGTGGGAGTTTAACAATCATATTGAGTTACAGTTGGATCTTCAGTGCTTATCTGAACAAGTGCCAGGAGGCAGAGTACCGTGGGGGAGCCATGAGCTGTGCACTGAGCCCCACCATTGCTCAGCAAATACGTAGAGAGTTGTTTACTATGCGCCAAGCTCCGTCTCACACCGTATGACTGACAACATGATGGTAAATCAATACATCACCGGACAAAGGAAAACCGGTGTCAAGTGAGATAGAAACAGGCAGACAGGCTACAAGCATAGGCTAGAGAAAAGCTCTCTGAGAAAGTCAACTTAAGCTGATTCTGTATGACCCCTGAGAGAGACAGTGGCATAGACTGGGAGAAAGATGACAAGCAGACAGACTTGTTCATGCCAAAGTCTTGGAACTACAGAAAGCCTAACATGTCCCAGACCCAAGAGCAAGCCTGCATTGCCTAACCTTGGGATACAGGGGTGGAGAAAGTGGTTTGAGATGGGGTTGGGAGTGGGGGAGGGATGGGCATGCAGAGACCCACATCCCAGGAGGAGAGAGACCAGCATTTATTTTAAGTTCTTCAAGGAGTCATAGGATTAGGAGTTGATTTCTATTTTTGAAAAGTTTCTTTGTTACAAGGAACATTCAATTGAGGAGGGACAAAGAAGCAGAAGTTAGAATCCACTTAGTCACTCAAGTGAGGGATGATGATGTCTTGGATAGTGGTGTAGATGGAGTGGCCAGCTGCACATCTCTTTAAAGATTAAGTAAGCAGGACATACGTATTGCCATCACGGATACCTAAGGTAACATCCATATTTTGGCATGGGAAGTACCCGAAGTCCGAGAGAAAGTACTTTCAGAGATACAGGTTGGGGGCTCAACAACTTTGATGTGATATCTAAAGCAATGAATTGTATGAAAGTAGTTAGGAAGAGGACCTCCATTTAGAACACAAAGAGAGATGGAAGACAGCAAAGCAGAGGAGAGGGCTGGTGCAAAACTTGGAGACCATGGCATCTTGGAAACCAAAGAATAAAAGGTCTATTGGGAAACAAAATTCTAAGAAAAAAAGATCCATGTTTATTCGTAACCAACAATCACAATTGAAGGCTGTCCATCAGGTCAGTGTGGAATGGACACAACCTTACGAAGAGAACGGACTTTGCTGAGTCGCCATGGCGCCATCTTATTCTTGACTTAGCAGGTCCAAGACTGCCCTGGTTTCCTGCTTTGCATGTGAGAACACATCGTTCTGTTTCCACATTTGCTTGCTTTCCTTCTTTTCCTTCCACCCTTTTCTCTCTAGAGAAAAGAGATTTGGCCTGGCTATCAAACAGTCAAGTTCTGATTGGCTTCATGCTCTCATGATGTAATGCTTGGGCTTAGTTAAACAAGTCTGGAGTCCCAGTGCGTGCCCTTGTTGGGAGCAAATTCCCTGGTCAGCTAATAATCATGCCTATTGCATTTTGCATGTTTGCTCTTAAGAAAACATTCTCTTATGAAGCCCCAAAACAGAGAGAGAGGATGTCACAGGAGAATATTTTTTTTGGAAATAATTCTGGTTCAGACATATGGTACCATTCCCTACTCTGGCATCATTCTCCTTCGACATTTGCATTTTGCTTCTTGGAGCTAATCCCTTTCAGCATTTTCTTAAGACCCACTTAGGTTAAATGATAGATGCTAGTTAAGAGGAGTTGCTTTTGCCTTGGGGGTTCTTTCTTCTCATTCTGTTTTTCAGACAAGCTCCTGACAGACCTACTAACTAGATCGTCAGGTTCACCAAAGAGTCTCCATTTAGAATTGGTTTTGTTTCTCCACACTCTATTATCTTTTGAGCAGAGGCATATTTTTTGAATTGCATGGAGTGAAAGGCTTTCTTTATGGATGATCCCTTAACGGATGACACAAGCCATGTGGTGTCATCGTGAGGGAATGTTAACCCCAAGAAAAACACTCAGCTTCTCAATCCATGTTTGAAGAACTTGGAAACGGCTTTGCCAGTGTGATTCAACTGCGAAAAATTAACAACACAAACATTCCCGGGGTGGCCTCTGCCCTCATCTATGGCCTGGCCTTGACTTCGGGACGTGGGAGCTGCTCAGCTCTCTGGGAAGTAGGGGGCAATTGCACCACCTTGAGCCAAAGAGGGAGAAGAGAAAAAAAAAACCACAGGCTGTGCAGTCTCTCCGTTGCTCTCCCCTTCCAGGCTCCTGCACTAAGAGGTTGACTTTGGCTACTCCTCCCTCCTTGTTTCTATTAACAGGGTGTCCCTTGCTATCCAGGGTTAGGGGTCAAGGGGCAGGTGTGAAGAACAAGGCTCTGTTGCCTGGCCCTCACCGCTTTCATGAAGATCAACAACTCCTCTGATACCAAACCTCATGGCCCCTTGTCAGTTTTTACCCTTTCTGGCCTCTCTGAAGCATGTGGGGGTCCTTCACCCCTCTGCTGCTTCCCTACCTTATCCATGAGTTCCTTTGCTCTGTCTGCCTCTCCACTGTCAGTCTAAGATCCTGTCTGAATGGCCTTTCTTCTCATATGCAAGCAGCCCACAGCGATGGCCATTCTTGGGGCTTCTCTCTGACACTTGGCTGGGTCCCGAGTTGCTATGTCAACACTGACGCTCATTGTATGAAACTGTCTGCCGACCGTATTCACTGGACTTATTCCTTCAGTCACTCACATGTGTGTTCATTCATTTAATGGATGCCTACTGACTAGAGTAGGAGGGCAGATGTTGTTGGTGACCATGACCACACAATCTCGTTTCTCACCCTCTGAGTCAGGGTCTACTATGTGGGATGACTGACTCAAACTCACAATCATAGCACTCAACTTCTTCAAACTGCTACCCACTCCCATGTTCAAAGCATGAATCTGACCAACCCTGCTGATTCTGTTCTCTCCTGAGCCAACTGCCTCTTTCCACCCTCATTCTTACAGCACCACCTTGGATGAAGCTGCTACACCTGTTTTGTTGCTCTCTGACTTTTCCTTGTCGTCTCTGGATCCATCCTGGTTTCCTTCCACTGGTGCGTGGAGCTCCCAGTCCTGTCCCCACCACCTCTCCAGCCTCCCGTGCTCCGTGCTTGAATCAGATCCACTGCGGTCACAGTGTTGGGACCCCTTTTTGCATGCCTGTGTCTCATTCTCCTTCCGCCCTGGCACTTTGCACATGGTGTTTCTCCCCAGCCTTTCTTCCTCCCAGTCCTTACTCCCTCCCTAACTCCTGCCTGTCCTTAAGGTCCAAGTTAACCATCACTCTCTCTAAGATGTCTTCATTAATTCTCCAAGATGGTGTTCGGGTCATTCTCCAATTTTCCCCACTCTCCAAAATTACCCTTGATGTAGTATGCTGTGGCATCCATGCAGGTTGCTCTGAGCATGTCCTACGCTCCGTGAAGACACAGGTTCCATCTTCCTTACCATTCTAAACTGGTGTTCAGAACATAGGGTGGACTCCGTATATATTTGCTGGGTTAAGGAATGAAAGAACAAATTTTGAACCCAAGTCAACTGGCCAAGTATCAAGGAGCCAAAAGGGGACACACTCGCAGAGAAGGAGGTGAACTTGAAGGGAATGAAAACATCCCGAGTGACCTCTCCATTTTTATATTATTCTCATTTTAAGGAATGCATGATTCCCCAAAGGGGCGACTTGTTCAATATTGCACAGCTATAATGAAAGCAGTAAAAGTAAAAGCAACACACGAAATGGTAAATAACAGGCTGGCGCCGCGGCTCACTAGGCTAATTCTCCACCTTGAGGCACCAGCACACCGGGTTCTAGTCCCGGTCGGGGCTCCGGATTCTGTCCCGGTTGCCCCTCTTCCAGGCCAGCTCTCTGCTGTGGCCCAGGAGTGCAGTGGAGGATGGCCCAAGTGCTTGGGCCCTGCACCCCATGGGAGACCAGGAGAAGCACCTGGCTCCTGCCTTCGGATCAGCACGGTGCGCCAGCTGCAGCACGCCAGCTGTGGCGGCCATTGGAGGGTGAACCAACGGCAAAAGGAAGACTTTTCTCTCTCTCTCTCACTATCCACTCTGCCTGTCAAAAAAAATGGTAAATAACAAAATAGTAGGTGTAACAGGAACAGCTAGTTCTCCCTTCCTATACCATCGAGAAAAGGGTCAAGCTATCCTTAAATCCATTTAGGAAATTGCTTACTATTGAACAAAGTAAAGTAAGAGATCAGAGGAGGAGACAGACAACGGCCCTGCCTATTCAATGCACATTCACAAAGCAGGAATCCAGAAATTACTTAATGCTATGCAACTGAACTCTTAAACATGCTAGTTATTAGAAATGTCCAGTTGTTCTAGAAACTTGGTCTCAGAGTCAAATGAACTTGAATTGACTGGACTCAAACTGAAGTCAAAATGGAATAATTCCTGGCACAATCTTTACTTACAAATAATTGAAAGCTGGGGGAAATGCATAGATTTTAAATATAAACTTGGAGGCTGGTGCTGTGGTGTAGCTGGTAAAGCTGCCGCTTGCAGTGCTGGCATCCCATATAGGCACCAGTTTGAGTCCCAGCTGCTCCACTTCCAATCCAACTCTCTGCTGTGGCCTGGGAAAGCAGTAGAAGATGGCCCAAGTCCTTGGGCCCCTGTGCCCACATGGGAGACCCGGAAGAAGCTCCTGGCTCCTGGTTTTGGCTCCTTGATACTTGGCCAGTTGACTTGGGTTCAAAATTTGTTCCTCCCATGTGGGAGACCTGGAAGAAGCTCCTGGCTCCTGGCTTCAGATTGGCACAGCTCCGGCTGTTGCGGCCATCTGGGTAGTGAACCATCAGATGGAAGACCTCTCTCTCTCTCTGCCTCTCTTCTTTCTGTGTAACTCTGACTTTCAAATAAATAAATAAATCTTTTAAAAAATATAAACTTGTAAAGTGCTTTTAAAATAATGTGCAACTGATTTTTTACTGATTTTTGAGCCTTAGGCATCTGTACTGTAACCTCTGCACCTAAGCCCATTCCTGAGATAAAGAAATACCAGTTATGCCATCAGAAAAGCTGCTCACTATTTTTCTCTTTGACCTGAAGGCCAGACAAAAGTGCCAAGGAGCTGGACTAAATAGCAAGATTCGGGTGTCTTCTCAGAAAAACGTTCCCCTCCTTAAATGGCAACTGCGGGGAGGGGAATTCGGATATTTCAGGAAGTAATTCTGTCAAGTAGTTGGCCCTGGGCAGGGGGGAGTTCTTCCCTGTCTAAAGTTGACTTGGTGCCTAGAGAAATGCACATCTCGCTCCACCCCGTGCCCCCGAGGGCAAGTCCTACGCACAGATGTCCCACGGTCTGCAGATGGATTCTCAAGCATCGGCCAAAATTGCTTTCTAGATTCAGCCCAAAGGCAGAGCTTCCCTGTGATTGCTTTGTGCCTGCTTCTCAGCCACACCTAGGGCTTCATGACATTGCAGTTTACACTCAGAAAACAAGCACCTAGAAAAAGACCTATTTGTTGAATGACTGAACTAACAGCCGAGGGTCCTTAACGCTTCATAAAGTGCTTTATATATCCAAATCATCAGATTTCAAGCTTCTGTATAATCCTATCGAGTATCTCTATTCCCATTTTATGACTGAAACAGGAGATTCTCAAAAAGGGAAGTGACTTGTTCAAGGTCATGCAGCAAAGCAAAAGGTATTCAGCAACATACAGAAGGCTACGTAACAAGTCAGCAGGTGTAACAGGAGCAGTGCTTTCCATGAGCATCCATTCAACAGGGAAGACAATGATCAGCTTCCCCCTCTGTCCTCAGGGTTGCATCATTTCCTGCTCATATTAGAGCACGCACTCCCCATGAGCACTTCTTGGGAAAAGTCCTGAAAACTCCAGGAAGAGAGCCCTTTTACAATCTCCCCAGCCGCTGAAGCTTCATTTGACCTCGATCCATTTTGAAGGCTCCTTTAGAAGGACTCTAGGGTAGACAGTTGTATTTCTGATGATGTTGACGTTAGGTCTTTAGGAAAACTTCCTGAAGGCATTGGGTAAGACTTCATCGCTTCCAAGAATCTGTCTCCTGACTGAGCACAGAAGGCCTTGAACTTTCTCCCTGCTGGAGGAATGAGCTTGGCTCACACAACCAGAGTGGGAATATGGACTTGCATTAGCCCAGGTCTAGTTTGCACACAGCAGTCCAGGAGCTGACAGGCTGTTGAGGGCCCCTCATGATTTATGGTGAGGTGTGAGAGCTAAGGGAGTGTGATTTCCATTCTTCATTGCATAGCTAAGGAAAACAGACACACAAAGAGACTCCATGACTCACCCACCGCCCACCACCAAGGAATATCAGAGTTCCAGAAATCACACTTCCAATCGATGCTGCTGACAAGCTCACACATTCACAACTTGACACACTGAGGTTGCATTTTTCTCCTGCACCAATCAAGATACTGTTGCCTTGGCAGTGTCTCGGAGTGGCGTCTGTTATGGTTATTGGTGGAATATTTTAAATTTTCCTCTCCTGGATCAGTCCCTCTGTTATGCAAGCATCCTGCATTGTCTCCTATCTTTTTTTTTTTTTTTTTTTTTTGGACAGGCATAGTTAGACAGTGAGAGAGAGAGAGAGAGAGAGAAAGGTCTTCCTTCCGCTGGTTCATCCCCCAAATGGCTTCTGCAGCCAGTGTGCTGCACCTATCCGAAGCCAGGAGCCAGGTGCTTCTTCTTGGTCTCCCATGCAGATGCAGGGCCCAAGCACTTGGGTGATCCTCCACTGCCTTCCTGGGCCACAGCAGAGAGCTGGACTGGAAGAGGAGCAACCGGGACAGAATCCGGCGCCCCAACCGGGACTAGAACCCGGGATGCTGGCACCGCAGGTGGAGGATTAGCCAAGTGAGCCGCGGTGCGGCCTCATTGTCTCCTATCTTAAGAAATCTCCATTTTAGCTCTAGATCCCCCTGCAGAATATGAGAGGTTCTTGCCTTTTGCTCCCAGTTTCTGTTGAGCATACTCAAAACAAGGATATGTGAGCCACGGTCAAGTGCCCTTGTCACTCAGTCAATTGCTTCATGCCTCTGGAGTCCCACGCACTGCTTTAGACACTGGAGACAAAACAGTCAGACAAGTCCATACCTACGATAGCCTTGGTGTTGCATCTGTGCTCATGGCCCTGTTCTGCCTTCTCAACCTGTTGTTACCTGGTGCACTGAGGGTGCCTTACTCCTTAAACACTTTTGACGCTTGGTTTCCACTCTCTCTGTTCTTCTTCATGGTTTTATTTGTTGGTGTTCCCCTTCCTCTCCATAATCTCTTTTATTTTTTTAAAGATTTATTTTTATTTATTTGAAAGAGTTACAGAGAGAGGTAGAGCCAGAGAGAGAGAGAGAGAGAGAGAGAGAGAAGTCATCCATTCCGCTGGTTCACTCCCCAAATGACTACAACAGCCAGAGCTGTGTAGATCCGAAGCCAGGAGCCAGGAGCATCCTCCAGGTCTCCCACGTGGGTGCAGGGGCCCAAGAACTTGGGCCATCTTCCACTGCTTTCCCAGGCCATAGCAGAGAGCTGGATCGGAAGTGGAGCAGCCAGGACTCAAACCGGTGCCCATATGGGATGCCGGCACTTCAGGTCAGGGCATTAACCCACTACGCTGCAGTGCCAGCCCCATACAAGCATCTACGCTTAACACACCCAAACCCCTTGCCCTCTTGCTTCTCCTTCTTTGTTGCCATCAACCCATTCTTCCGGCGAGCTATCCCAGAAATCTCAGGCATCTCTAACGCTTCTCTTTCTCATACCCCACATCCAATCCAAAAGCAACATTTATTGGAGCTGTCAGAATCTGCTCTGTGCTGCCCCTGACCAGGCCTCCACCATATCCTGCCTGAATGATGTCAACAGCATCCACGTGCCCTGCATCTTATCCACCCACATCCATCCTCCACCAGGAACCTGAAGGGTCCTCAGGGAGACAGACCCCTGCTGCAGGTGACTCCTGGGTTCAAGTTCACTTCAGCGTCTTCTCACTGGACACCAAAGCTGCCCTGGGCTGGGGGTGTCCCGCCCCCCTGAGATCATCTTCCTGTCTGCATCCTGCTCACCTCTCCAGTAGTGTGGGGTTCTTGTGGGAGTGCCTGTACCACTGCCCTTGCAAAAGACCCTTCCCTCGAGGGTCTGTAGAGGTCGAGCCCGCCCACCTTCAGGTCTCTGTGGAAGTGTCACGGTCTCAGTGAGGTCTTTTCTAACTGCTTTACTTGAAATGGCGGCTTCAGGGCTGGTGTTTCACCTAGTGGTTAAGGGACATGTGTCTCGTGTCAGCATACCTGGGTTTGATGCCCCGCTCTGGATCCTGACTGACTTCCTCCCGATGCAGACCCTGGAAGACAGCAGTGATGGCTCAAGCAATTAAGAGACCTGGTTTGGGTTCCAGGCTCCCAGTGTCACACCCCAATCCTGGGTCCTTGTGGATACTTGGAGAGTGAAATGGCTGCTGGGAGCTCTCTGTCTCTGCTTCTCAGTCTCTATGACTCTAAAATGAATGACTTTTTAAAAAAGATTGATTAATTGATTTATTTGAAGGGTGAAGTTACAGAGAAGAAGAGGCAGAGAGAGAGAGAGAGTGAGAGAGAGAATCTTCCATCTACTGGTTCACTCCCCAGATGGCATGCCCAGGGCTGCGCCAATCCAAAGCCAGGAGCCAGGAGCTTCTTCCGGGTCTCCCACTTGGGTGCAGAGGCCCAAGGACTTGGGCCATCTTCTACTGCTTTCCCAGGCACACTAGCAGGGAGCTGGATCATAAGTGGAGCAGCCAGGACTGGAACCAGCATCCATGTGGGCTGCTGGCACTGCAGGCAGTGGCTTAACCTGCTAAATCACAGCACAGTCCCTGGTAAGTGATTTTTTTTTAATTTAATGAAATGATAGCTTTTATGCCCACCCCAACTAGTCTTCCAAATCCTGTGCTCTGCTTTGTCTTTTCTTTCCAGCAAGAGTTCCTATGTCATGACACAAGGTGTGTTACTTTATTAATGGCTTGTTGGTCGTGTCCCCCAGAACTGAACTAGCAGAAGGATTCTGTGGCATGAAATCTCTGTCTTATTTAGTCACTGCTGCCCCACCCCCAGCACCTGGCAGGTGCACACCAAGTGGAATGGAAACCACAGAAAAGTTATATCACTCTCTATCTCACACTACTGCCAGTTTAATAGTTACATGCCCCTTGTTTCATGTATTCATTTATTTATTTTGCTTATTCTATTTCAGACTTTTCTATGCATCCTGTAGATAATAGTTTGACCATGTTTGCCAGTTAAAACTGTTATGTAGCATTTTGGGAACTCATGATATCCCATCATGTGGCGCTATAGTAATTGAATTTGGCATTTCTTTTGCTGTTTGAAGCAATGCGCTATCTTTCCATATATGCCTTCCACACATCTGTATGTGTCCTTAGGAAAAGTCTCTAGAAATGGAATCATTATTGCCTGGTCAAAAGTTATCAACATTTGTTTTCTCAGCAAGAGGTAAAGCCCCATGAATGCTATGTATCTGGAGGAATTTCAAGCTGCCAGACATGTCTTTAAAATAGCATGGCCTCACTCTAATCTCCATGCTGTCCAGAGCTAAGATATGAGGCCATGAGAATCAATGTACGATAAGGTCCTGTGTGGACTAAATAAGGTCACCAGGGATTCAATTTTCCCCACTGTAGGGTAAGGCAAGAAAATGATCTCACCTATTCAGAAATAATTCCTACCTCACAAATGGAAACAAACAGGACTTTGTGAGCCCCCTCAGTAAGGAAGCATGAAGTCACAAGTGTCAGGTCCAGGTTCCAGCTGTGCTATTCGTTGGGCTCAAGCCACAAGACAGGGTTATCTCTGTATCTCAGTGGTCCTTATTTTAAATGACAACTTGAACCCAGTGAACCAATGTTTTCTTTGAGCTCTGAGAAGCCATGAAACTTTGGCTTTCACAAACACCCTATTCAGTTTCTTAGAGAGTTCAGAATACATCAACCCAGTCATTCCACCACCAGGGATTTACCCAAGAAAAAATGAAAGCATTTATCAGCAAGAAATCTTACACCAGAATGCTCATAGAAACCTTCTTTATAATAGCCCCAAACTGCAAGTTACCTGAATGTCTACCAACCGGATACATTTAAGGACTCATACTCAACAATTCAAATAAGTTAACTATACGTGCACACAACAACACAGACAGCTATTAGAAACAAGTTGGATGAAAGAATCTACTACATACTGTGTGATCCCTTTTATATAAAGCTGTGAAATTAACCTGTTGAAGACTTTGGTTGCCTTGGGTTGGAGCCGGGGTGCTTGACTGGAGGTGATGTTTATGTAAATGTTCAGTATCTTATATCAAATGATGATTGTACAGCTAACAAAACTCATCAAATCTAAGACTGAAGAACCATATCTTATATTGTGGGCAAATTATATTTCCCCCAAGTATATTTTTCCAGCTCCACCCCATTCCTAAGCAATGAGTTCAAATGTGGGCTTGAAGAATGTTGGGCAGTTGAAGGCACACTGCCTGCATTTTGAAGCATGTGTTTGGGGTATTTGGTGCACCTGGACATGGGACTATCAAGAGCTCTGGCCTGAAGTTCTGAATCCAGGCCCAGGTTCTAAAACTTCCTGCCTCCTTTGGGCCAGATCCCACATCCTGACACTCCACAGTCTCATGCAAATGTATCAGTGAGAAGTTCACAGTACATAGGGACTGCAAAATGGAACTGAAGCTCTCTGATGCCTTACAGCCCCCAGGTGAGTGGTGTGCAGGGTTTTTTTGTTTTGTTTTGTAGGAGAAATACCAAATGCAATTCTAGAATGGCTGTAGCGAGGAAGATTCGCCAAGGCCCAGTCTTAGCTGTTGGCTTACAGAAATCCCGGAGCTGCCAACGTGCTTTATCTCAATTTTGCAAGTGTTAAGTGCTGGAACCTGAAGCCAAGAACAATCCTTTCAGAGTACAAGAAACACATGTTTCCCAGCCGACGGCTGGGGGTGGGGTAACCAGAGCTTGTGACCTTTGGGGTGAAGTCTGCACAGCTGTGTGAGTATCTGGATAATTCCTTACTGGGAAGGAGACATAGGGACCGGAGATAGAAACTCTAGACAAATAAATACCAATCTAAGTAACTCAAGTAGCACTGAAAATCTACCATGTGTCTGAATTCTTCCCCCCAGGAAGGGAGGAGCCCACCTGGAACTAGGACCCCTGTGTTTCCATTGGCTCTCGGTTGACGCATGTGAGCCCTGGGTCACAGCCACTAGACCACCACTGGGAAATAGAATGAAGAAAGAGGGCGTGGTCAAGTGCTGAACGTGAGACACCCCCCCCCCCCAATCTGGGCTAGCGTTGGAGTTGTGGGAACCCAAGTTTGCACCCCATCAGACAGTAGTAGAGGTAAAACAACCCAAGGCTTGCAGTTGACACCTGAATGGGGGTGGGGAGAGCAGGCAGCCTTGGGAACCGAGCTCCTGGCTGGTGGCACCTAAGGCCATGTCCAGGTAGACGGTGTCAGAACCATCTTGGACTAGAGGACCCTCAGCTGGCGCCTGCTGCGAAAGGGAAGGGTTGCTCACTGGGGAGAGCAATTGCCCCAGATTTTGAGGTCACACAGTGATCTGTCTTGATTGCTGTGGTGTGCAAGCTTGGCTTAGATACGTGTATTAAGCAGCAAATAGATAATATTTTTATATAAACAAAGGGGGTGGACACTTAGTCTAGTAGTTAAGACATCAGTTAAGATGCCCCTGTGCCCCACTGGAGTGCTCGGATTGAATATCCTGACTCCAGCCTCTGGCCACTTGCAGATTCACAATGACTCCAGTAGTTGGGTCCCTGCCACACATGTGGGTGATCTGGATTAAGTTCCCAGCTCCGGGCTTTGGCCCTGGTCCAGCAATAGCCATTGTGGGCATTTAGAAGGGAGAGAATAGATGGGAGCTATGTGTGTGTGCGTGTGTGTGTGTGAGTGTGTGTGTGTCTATGTATGACTATCTCTCAACTAAAGAAATAAAATTTAGAATAAAGTGAAACTATTACCAGCCTTAGAACTCCTTGTCTCTCCACAGTTGTCAGTGTAACTATTCTGATGTCTCACAGACTCCTACCCATCCCTACTAAGATAACAACATTGCCCTACATTGCACATTTCTCCCAGCTGAGACCGGCAATGTTTTCAGGAGCTACACCCAGCAGCGCCTCCATGGCCACACACTGGGAGCAGCCCAGTGACTCTCGATCCTGCGGGCTAAGGGGTCTCACGGTGTGAGATGAAAGACCCCTACCTTCCTGGCTCATCTCTCTTTCCCTTGCGTTCTCTCCCAGTTGCAAAATCCACTCTCCCCCACCCCCAAGGGGGCCTGAACATAGCCTGCACATGTGGCCTTTGGATGTTGCTGCGTTTTAGTTTTTTGAAGACAAGAGGAGAAGAAGCAGTTCCAGAGGCCTGAGTGGTGTCAGCGAGGAGATGTTGACCTGCAGGATTGCAGATTTCCTGGTAACAGGGCCAAACGCCAGATTCCCAGGCGTGCAGACGGCCTGTGTGCTTTGCTGTGTGGCTCTTCTGAGTGATGGAGAAAATAGGCCACCTGTGCACTTCACAAAGCCTTGGTTTCCCTGGTGTGAGGGAGGGACTGTGCAAGATGACCCCTCCACTCCCACTTCTGTCCTCCGAGTACAGAGAAGGTGGAGCACAGGTTCCTCCCAGGGAGCAGTGATCGCGCTCAGATCCAGTGGCGAGGAGCCCAGGGAATGGGAGGTGGTGGCTCTGCCGGAGTTACTGGTTTAACTATGGATAAGATGAAGACAGAATAGTGCAGGAACATCCTTGTCTAAAAACCGGGGCAGGGAGGGGGGGCTGCCGCTGGGGCGTAGCGGGTAAAGCCGCCGCCTGCAATGCCTGCATCCCATATGGGCACCGGTTCGAGTCCTAGCTGCTCTACTTCCGATCCAGCTCTCTGCTATGGCCTGGGAAAGCAGTAGAAGATGGCCCGAGTCCTTGGGCCCCTGCACCCATGTGGGAGACCCGGAAGAATCTCCTGGCTTCTGTCTTCGGATCTGTGCAGCTCTGGCCATTGCGGCCAATTGGGAAGTGAATCAATAGATGGAAGATCTCTCTCTCTCTCTCTCTCTCTCTCTCTGCCTCTCCTTTCTCTGTGTAACTCTGACTTTCAAATAAATAAATAAATAAATCTTTTTTAAAAAGATAATGAATGTATTTAAGCCCCCATGAACATATTACTAACCTAAAATAAAGGCAAAATTAGCCTATTGAATACAGAAAAATGTACCCAAAAGATAAACAAAAGCACATAACAAAAGCCACAGATCACAAAAGAGATAGAACAGAAGCAGAAAATGAAATAGAGAAAATATCCAAACCTACAATACAAGAAAAATTAATCTACAGGGCAAAGGGTATGACGAATGCCTGGAAATTCATCAAAACTAAACCAAAGCCTGGCTCAGTTATTGCAAGTCAAGGAAGAGGAAAAAAAGTTTGCAAAATCCAGCAGGGTGAATAAATTATAAAGAAATCTGAAATCACCTCCTCTAGTTTCTCCACCTTAATACTCAGCTTCGGAATGTTCTGGAAACAGTGAATACCCAGTTGGTATTTACAGAGTGTGAGGCACTGAGCTGAATACTGGAGAAGCGTTCTCCCGCCTGACACTCAGGGCATCTGTGCCAGGAGTGCCTCATCCTTGGCTCTCCAGAGGCATTCGACCCCCAAAGCCACCTTGATTTCTGCTCCAGAAAAAGTGCTACCCTGGTAATGATTAACAACTGGCTCTCCTGTGATGAAGCCGGTGGAGTCAACGCCATGGCTCATGTCAAGTACTTTCCTGTCTTCTGGGTTCCATGATCACTGTGTTGCTAACTAGGCCCCCAGTCTCCTTGTTCTTTGGGTTTGTCCATTGGAGAGCAGGACCCAGAGGTTGGTGGGTAGCATGGGTCATGATGTGTCCCTCCAGCTCCCTCCCTGCCAGTTGTACCCCTTGATGGAAGGTTTCAGCTGTCCACACCACCGTCCATGTCTTTGGCCTTAGCAACTAACTACTCTTTCCCACCAGACACTCAAGCCCAGAGGGCATGGTGGAGAAAGCCCCTCTGTTGTCAGTAGCTATCACCTTGCAAATAGTCCTCAAATGACCAACTTGAGCATGCCTTCTCTTTCCTGCTATGCCTGAGACATCACTAGTGTTGCATTTTACAGATGAGGAAATTGAGAAATGAAGAGATTCATCAGCTTGTCCATGTTTGTACGAGTTAGTAGGTGAGCAAATGGTCAAACCACATAGCCAGACCTAAGGTCTCAGCTCTAAACCAACCCTGAACTGTCTCTACCCAGAATGCTTGGGGAAAATGGGACTCAAGAATGTTCCATCCAGGCCGGCGCTGCGGCAAACTAGGCTAATCCTCCGCCTTGCGGCACCGGCACACTGGGTTCTAGTCCTGGTCGGGGCGCCGGATTCTGTCCCAGTTGCTCCTCTTCCAGGCCAGCTCTCTGCTGTGGCCCAGGAGTGCAGTGGAGGATGGCCCAAGTGCTTGGGCCCTGCACCCCATGGGAGACCAGGAGAAGCACCTGGCTCCTGCCTTCAGATCAGCGTGGAGCGCCGGCCGCAGCACACCAGCTGTGGCGGCCATTGGAGGGTGAACCAACGGCAAAGGAAGACCTTTCTCTCTGTCTCTCTCTCACTGTCCACTCTGCCTGTCAAAAAAATTAAAAAAAAAAAAGAAGAATGTTCTATCCAGCAAGTTCTCTTGCAGGTGTGGACATAGAAGCAGACATTATCAAACATATTAATTGGATAGAATACAGAGTGGATCAGCCTGTTTTTAAATATATTTCCTGAAAATAAAATGAAAACAACCAGAAGATGCAAGGAAGCATTGTCACAAAAACACCACTAATGAACTCAAGCCCATTGATATTTTCAGTAAAACAAAACAATAAAGAAAAGTGTGACTATAGGAGGGAGAAAAATGCTGAATGTAGCAATGGAAAATTATTACCTTTTTTAAAGATTTATTTATTTATTTGAAAGTCAGAGTTACACAGAGAGAGGAGTGGCAGAGAGAGAGAGAGACATTTTTCCATC
Organism: Oryctolagus cuniculus; assembly: GCF_964237555.1. Lineage (NCBI taxonomy): Eukaryota > Metazoa > Chordata > Mammalia > Lagomorpha > Leporidae > Oryctolagus > Oryctolagus cuniculus. Next base: position 47,119,239 of record NC_091442.1, on the reverse strand, counting down.
TGATGGTTCACTCCCCAACTGGCCGCAATGGCCAGAGCTGCACTGATCCAAAGCCAGGAGCCAGGAGCTTCTTCCAGGTCTCCCATGCAGGTGCAGGGGCCCAAGCACTTGGGTCATCTTGCACTGCTTTCCCAGGCCATAGCAGAAAGCTGGATGGGAAGTGGAGCAGCCGGGTCTTGAACCGGCACCTATATGGGATGCTGGCACTTCAGGCCAGGGTGTTAACCCACTGCGCCACAGCGCCAGTCCCGGAAAAAATTATTATATTTTTACCAACAATAATTAGTGGTAGAAGATGAGGAGTGAGATAACATATAAGTATATTTACTTTTTTGGAGAAAATACATATTGCCTATATTTAATAAGTCAAGAGAAAGATTAGTTCAACAAATGGTCAGTAAGAGTCTACTAAGCTTCGCATGTGTCTTAGACACGGAGAGATGATGCTAACAATGGTAGTCTCTGCCCCCAAAGAGCTTCCTGGCTACCATGGGATGTCAAATGCCACCTGAGTAAGTGCTCTGAAGGGGAAAGTCCGTGCTGTGAAAAAGAAAGGCAGAGGAGACCAGCCCTGCCAGGGAAGTCAGAGGTTGCTTCCCAGAGAAAGTGACCACTGCTCTGACACTGAGGGAGCACCAGGGCTGGCTGCTTGGGGCTGAGCAGAGGAGCAGAGCCTGTGGAATGCAATGGCAGCCCTCAGGGCTGCAGGGCCACTGGCACCTGCTGGAGGGAAAGCAGAGAGCACTGCAAGGATGAGGCTCAGGTGTGGGCGGGGTGCATCACAGATCTGCATCACCATCACCTCCCCATGGTGGTTTTGAAAGGTGTCTAGAAGTTCTCTGACATTTCTCACATCAAGGTGGTGTCTAGGTCCCCTCCCCTTGCATGTGAACTGGACTTGGAGACCCATTTCTTATTAATGCAAGTGAGGAAATGGTGCAAGGTGACTTTCTCAGGTTAGGTCCTGAAAGGAAACAGCCTCCACTGTATTCTTTCTCTCTCTCCCTCCCTTCTACTCTCCCTCTCTCTTCCCCCTTATTCCCCCACCTCACCATGCACTATGCCACCTCTTCCTCTCCCTTTCTCTTATTCTCACTCTCTTCCTTCCTGTCCTGGTCTGGGTACTTCTCACTCTCCTTTCATTCCCTCCCTTGTCATCTCTCCCTATATATTCATGTTTCTCTCTCTCTCTCTCTCTCTCTCTCTCTCTCTCCCCCTCCCTCTTCCTCTCTCCCCTTTGCCTCTCCTCATCCTCCCTCCCCCTCTCTCTTGTTCTCTGTGCTCATCCTTGGAAAGCAACTACGGTCACACAAGGAAGCCTGAGCTGCAGAGAGACTCACAGAGGTGTCTCAGCTCCCAGCCTCATTAAGGCTCAGCCAACGTCAAGCACACACACGAACCAGGCGTCAGTCAATTCCAGACCCCAGCCTGTGAGTCCTACCCCTGGGACCTCAGGTGTCACGGAAGAGAGGTGAGCCCTGACATGCAGAAATGATCAGACATAATAAACAACCAGTGGTGTTTCGAGCTATGAATTTTAGCACAGTTTTAGATGTAGCAAGATGATAGAATTCCTAAATTGTTTTAAGCAAATTTAGATAAATTATTTAAAGTTATAAAGGCCTAAAAGTGTGCAAGTGGCAAAAGCCAGGAATAGGTACAGGACTGTGGAAACCAATGTGACACTTCTGCTTCTTTCACAATGTGGAATCAACAGACATCACCCAAAGTTGATAAATCAAGAAACAAAGTTTTAAAGTATATTCACAAAATAATAAGCCATCTACAGAACAGAAGGCAAAAAAATCAATGATCACAGCACAGAAAAAGTCACTGTAGAAATAATATTCAATTCTGGATGTGGATACAGAAATTATAAATTAAATAGTAGGAAATTTGGATCACCAGAAAACTAAGGAAATAAGGCAGTTTGGGCAAGTGTTATAACAAGGAACCCAATGCCAGAAAACTTCTTAATGGATAGCACATTGGAACGAACCAAGGAAGCAAATGGATAGAAGTTTGGGTAGAAGAGATGACCGTATCCCCAAATCCCTACCTCACTCTTTCCTGGAATACAGCCTTCAGATAATCAAAGATTTTTCCATACTAAAAAACATAAAAGTGTAGATGAATTTTAGGCAATACCTTGGAGTTAGTAGGCTTTTCTAGGGAAATCATACATCTACAAAGCTATTGAAGAAACCATGGTGAATGTGCAAACTTAAAAAATAAAATCATGATGTAGGCATTTGGCCTAGCAGTTAAGATGCCAGCATTCTGTTTTGGAGAGTCTGGCTTTGACTCCTGGTTCCTACTCTCGACTCCAGCTTCCTATCCAGGCAGACCCAGGGGTGCAGCAGATGATGGCTCAGGTAGTTGGGTCCTTGTCACTCACAGGGACACCTGTATTGAGTTCCTGGTTCTTAGCTTTGCCTAGCCCAGCCCCAGCCATTGTGGGCATTTGATGAGTGAACCAGAAGATTGAACTCTCTCTGTCTGTCTCTGTTTCTCATAGAGATATTTTCAAAATGAACAAATCAATAAAATCATAACTAAATTCAGAAGACAAATGACAAATTGAGGAAAAAAATGCAGCACATGAAGATTTTATTTTCTTAAGTCATGGAAAGTTCAAATGACTCAATAAGAAACATCACACAACCCCTAAGGGAAAATGTTTAGTGAATATACAAAATCATTTACAAGAAAAGAAATACATACAGCTTACAAAAATATTACCAAAGCTGGATCTCACTCATGGTCAAAGGAATGCAAATGCTAGCAGTAATGAGCCCCTTCTGTTTTTTTGCATGGGGAAAGTCTAATAACCCTGACTCAAGATGAAGAAGGAGATGCTGTCCAACGAGAAGACATCTCTGTGCTCCTCAGTAAGGCAATTTGGCAGCATTCTAAACACATGTGCTTTCAACCATGCTAATCTTCCCATGAAAATCTGGTCCTTGTGTGGCACATTTGTTTTCTATGACAAGTTAAGAGAAATTCTTGCCTTGGGGTGGTGAGAGGATCGTAGATTGTTCTTCACCCCTGATCATTCACACCGTTTCATCCCTGGGAACCAAGACTTTGGCACTTTCTAGATATCATTAGTCTTTCCTACGGTCCCACGTGAAGGTCTTTTTCTTTCAAACTTTGCTTGATAGCAGCAGCTCTGAGGCTATGACTTGGGCCAGTGCAGGTTGGAAATCACCAAGGCTAGGAAGCAGGTTGATGAAAGTCAGCAGTCTTTCCAGGGTCAAGGACTGGGGAAGTTCAAAACCAACCAACGAGCCAGTTTTAAAGTTAGCTGTGCTTCCCCTCAAAGCGTCTGTCTAGCGAATTTAAACACTTGGCTTTAACTCAAGTAGCCCAAAGACTGCTGGGGAGAGGCATTGTTGGCCGGTGTTCTGGGAGAATTCAGCTTATTTCGGTAATGCAGATGTACCTCTGGAAACAGAATCGAAGGACGCAGCCCCTGCCGTGGGTATCCGAGGCTGCCACCTTCTGCAAGGTTTGGTCCCGATGTCACACGAAAGTCACTCTGGCGCTGGTGTATTTGGTTGCTGTGGTTGGAATGTTTGCCTCCTTGCAGAATTCATGTTGAAACTGAATCTCCAAGGCAACAGTAGGAAGAGGCGGGGCCTTTACAAGGTGGATAGGAGGGCGTGGGACCTAACATCTGTATCCTCATAGAAGGTCTCGAGGGACTCTGCTTGACCCTTTTTTGCCCAAGAAGGTATCATCTTAGAAGCAAGGAGCAGCCATTACTGGACACTGAATCTGCCAGCAGCCTAATCTTGAACTCACCAGTCTCCGGAACCAAGAGAAATAGTTGTAAACCTGGAGTGTTTTTAAAGTAATCGGTCTAAGGTATTTTGTTACAGCCGCAAGAACTGACTAATGCAATGTTCTTATTTCTGTGTGTGACTTATTTCACTTATGTCCTCCAGTGCCATACATTTTGTTGCAAATAATAAGATTTCGTCCTTTTTATGGCTGAATAGTATTCAATTGTGTGTATACTCCACGTTTTCTTTACCCATGCATCTGATGATGGACAGCTTAGTTGATTCCATGTCTTGGCTATTGTGAACGGTACCACAGTGGTACAATATCTCCTTGAACAATGCTTTTGTGTGCTTTGTATGTATACATAGTACTAGGATTTCTGGATCATACAGACAGAGAGAGCAGACAAAGAGAGAGAGAGATCTATCTTCCATCAGCTGGTTCACTCCACAAATGGCTGCAACAATCTGAGCTGGACCAAGTGGTGCCAGGAGCCAGGAACTTCGTCTGGGTCTCCCACGTTGGCACATACAGGTGGCCAACACTTGAGCCACCTTCCATTGTTTTCCCAGGCACATTTTCAGGAAGCTGGATCAGAAGTGAAGCAGCTGGGCCTTGAACTGTTGCCTTTACGGGATGCTGGCATTGCAGGTGGAGGCATAACCCACTATACCACAATGCTGGCCCCCTGTTCCTAGCTTTTTAAAGAAATTGTGTGTGAGAGTTTAAAAAACATCTGAGCACAGAATGGTGATTATTAGAGGCTGGGGGTGTGGGAGGGATAGAGAGAGTCTGTATTAAAAAATAAACAGGGGAAGCTGGGCGTGGTTCATTAACTGTGACACATTTATCAAACTAATAGAAGATGTTGATAATAGGGGAAGCTGGGTGTGAGGTGTATGGGAACTTTATACTCATTTCCAATTTGGTTTTGTAAATTTAAAACTATCTGAAATATAAAGCTTATTTTAATAAAAAGACAATGAACTTTTTAAAGATTTATTTATTTGAGAGGTAGAGTTACAGGGGAGAGAGAGAGAGAGAGAGAGAGAGAGAGAGAGAGAGAGAGGTCTTTCCATCTGCTAGTTCACTCCCCAGATAGCTGCAATGACTGGAGCTGTACCAATCCAAAGCCAGGAACCAGGAGCTTCTTCTAGGTCTCCCATGTGGGCTCAGGGGCCCAAGGACTTAGGCCATCTTCCACTGCTTTCCCAGGCCATAGCAGAGAGCTGGATCAGAAGTGAAGTAGCCAGGACTTGAACTGGTGCCCATATTGGATGCCGGCACTGCAGGCAGCGGCTTTACCTGCTATGCCACAGCACGGGCCCTAGCTGTGACCTTCTGAAAGGGAGCTCCTCTTCCTGTGGGCCCCTGGTAAGAATCATCCCTGTCGCTGACCTGACCACCAGTGTCATCTCAGAGCTTTAGAGGTCAGCCTTAGATCAAACAGGAAAATTACCTGTCATCCTCTGCCAAACACACAGGTACAGCCTGGAAAATGGACTGTTCCCATGTGTGAGGTCACAGCGATGGTTCATTGCCACTGCCTGCTTATGACACCTTTCCAAGAAGATTGATGAGAACGGCTAAAAAATGTGATAAAATTTTCCGCTCCTCACACATGGCCTCGGGAGCCAGCAGGTGCCCCTGTAGCCACACCAAGTTCCCCGCTCGCAACGTCACACTGCCCTGCCTGTTACAGTGGAGCCTCAACACAGGCCTGGGTGGGCTGGGGCCGTGCCTGCTATGGTGGGATTTGTAGAAAGTTCTGCCTCTTTCATGATGGCTTCTCTGCCCACTCTTATTCTTAGTGAACTTGGTTCATCCCAGCTGCTGCTTCTGTCTCGGGTGAGTTACGTAAGTCAGTAGGCTTCACTCACGGCTAAGAATGTCAGAGTGCCTCGTGTACTTTCTATAAAGGAGGTGCTGTGGTTTCCCCATGGTTTGTCCTCCAAAGCCTTGTGTGCTCTAAGCTTGGTCCCCAGTGTGATGGTGCTGATGGGTAAAGGAACCTTCCAGAAGTAGAGTCTACTGGAAGTGTTGGGTCACAGGAGTATCACATATAGAAGGGATTAATGCCCATCTCTTAGGAATGGGTTAGGTCTCTTTGGATTGTCTTGCTACCCAGAGAGCCTGGGACACAGCTCGAATTCCTCATGAGCTGGGAGCTGCCCAAGCTTGAACTTCACAGTCTCCAAAACCATAATCCAAAATAAACCTATTTGACTTATAAAGTGCCCGGTCTCTTGCAACTTTGTTATAGCAACACAAAACAGATTAAGTGGGTAAGTAGGATTTTGGGCTGGTAGTGATGCGTGTTGTTGGGCTGTGTCTTAACTGTCGGTGTGTGAATGGTTTCCTCCCCACCCCCCATCCCCCTCCCCCTCCCCCCAGAAAACTGTGAGCTACTTGAAGACGGGTGTGGTGCAATCCTTTTCATCCTAAACAGCATTCTGGTAGGTTCTCGGTAAAAACGTATTCATTGCCTGGAGATCAGAGGAGCGAGCGACTCTTTTCTTCTCTATAGTCCCAGGTAGCAAAATTTCCCTGCACTATTGAAGGAGAGCAACCTCCGGTATCTCTTCAGTATCAGGGATGTGCACATGATGGGAACAGAAATCAGAGAACCCAGAGTTGTGGACCTGATGCCACTGGGGTCCTCTGATCCACTGTTACAATGACAGCTGCTTCCCCGATGCCTCCCAGCATCCACTCCCGCTGACTCTGGACTTGACCCTGGGACTTGCTAAGGCAAAGACGAGGGAAGCACAAGTGTTTGGAGCTGAGATGCTTTTGAGGCATCCTGGGTGAGCCAAGGGAAGACCCGCAGAAGTTCCCCCCCAACCTCAACCACCACAGAACTGGAAGGAAGATGGGCGTGGGAGTACAGTGAGCCACTAGACATCAGATGGCTTCTTCCACAGCCACAACTCGCTGGCCACTTGGCTCTGTTTCACACCACTGGGCTGGCTGGGTGCGTGCACCTGCAGAGACTAGCAGTTGGCTTGTTCCCCTCTCCCTAGCCTCAGGAAAGCATCACTCTTCTCTGTGCTCTAGCTCTGGCCACGTGCACGTTAATGTGTGTTCTCTAGGGAGACAGAGTGCTGCCCTGGATTCCACTGGTTTCTGTTCCTACCTCCGGGGTCACAGAGGGGAGCTCTCAGGAGAAAGAGACAGGCGGGGTGGAGAGGGGTGGGGCAGAATGAGCAAACAGCCCACGTCAGGGCTCCGTGTATCCCCTGACTCATCAATGAATGGCACCTTTGGAATTCCTTCCTTAGCTTGGTCCTGGAACGGATGAAACTGTTCATGAACTATCTTATCAGACGCTGACGTCATCAGCTGTTCCCGTCTATTTGGACAGCGCCCATCACGGCTGGCCCTTCAGTGCCTGTCACTCATGTATCATTTCTCTTCACGCCCACAGTCCTCACAAGCCTGGCTCTTGGCCGTCCGCAGGAAACCCTCCCTCTCTCGATCCTGCAGGGTCACCCCACTGACCCCGGCTGGATGGGCGGAAATGTCCAATGCTAACCAAAGCCTGGGACCAGCTCTAAGAAACTTCCCTCCCATTCCTGTCTCAGCTTCTCATCTGTCTTTCACTTGTGAGCAGTTGAAACGGATTAGCCCCTCGAATCCAAGATGGCTTTGTGTGAGAGTGGCACAAGTACCTCCATTTTTGTGTGTGAAGAAAAGAAATTGCAGGCATCAGAATATAGCCAGGGGATGGCGCTGTGGTGCAGCGGGTTAATGCCCTGGCCTGAAGCACCGGCAACCCATATGGGTGCCGGTTCAAGACCCCGCTGCTCCATTTCCAATCCAGCTCTCTGCTGTGGCCTGGGATAGCAGTAGAAGATGGCCCAAGTCCTTGGGCCCCTGCACCCACGTGGGAGACCTGGAGAAAGCTCCTGGCTCCTGGCTTCAGATCAGCACAGCTCCGGCCATTGTGACCATGTTGGGGAGCAAACCATCAGATGGAAGACCTCTCTCTGTCTCTCTCTGCCTCTGTCCTGATCCTAGGATGGAAGCAGCTTGACGGGAATAACTTTGAGAACATTTGTCAAATGCTAACTTTACCATCTCTTGAAGCAGAGGCTCCCATCCTGCCTGGGAGCAAACACTCATACTCTATTCTTATTTTTTTAAGATTTATGCATTTATTAGCAAGGCAGGTGGACAGAGAGACACAGAGATCTCCCACCCACTGGTTTACTTCCCATACAGCTGCAATGGCCAGGAGCCAGGAACTCCATCCAGGTCTTCCACGTGGCTGGAGGTGGCAGGGGCCCAAGCACATGGGCCATCTTCAGCTGCTTTCCCAGGCACATTAGCAGAGAGCTGGATCAGAAGTGGAGCAGCCGGGCCTTGAACTGGCACTCATGTGGGATGCTGGTGTCACAGGTGGAGGCTCAATCCATTGAGCCGCAATGCTGACTCTTGTATTCTATTCTTACATAAAAATTCTGTCTTTATAAAAAATTTTAAGAAAATCTATTTTCATCTCCATGCCCATTGCATCAAGTTATCTCAATCTGAATTTTATTAAGGTAGGATTTAATATTTGGTGCTGGAAAACCCAATAATATAATATCTTATCCCTTTCTGTTTGGTCTGCAATCAGACATGGCTCCCCTACTTGCTGGAAGATTGTATAGGGTCTTCCTAGCGTGCGTGGAAAATGGCATTATATCATATGGCACGAGCCAAAAAGGAAGAATTTGGTAGTTACCTAAATGAGTTTAGTAATTCTGGAATCTTGAGCATAATACACACAGTCTGGAAGCCTTGGTTTCCTGGTCAGTGAAATGCAAAAGCATGACATAGCAGACCAGGCAGATTGGACCTGTGGATTAAGCAAAACAGCCCGTAGGAAGGCATGGTTCCTAGAAACAACCTACAGAGGGTAGCTGATACTGAACACTTTGTATTTAAGTCCCTCCCACCCACTAAGCCATGGCTACTGTGCTTTTGCTGTTCTCATTAATTATTCAGTCCATCTGTACATCGTATGTTCTGCCTGATATTGACAAAGCAGGAGAAGTAGAAGTAGAAGTAGAAACATGGAACAAAAAACAGGACTTCTCTGGGGTCTTTCTTCTCTCTTCAGCTCCCTTGCTGCTGCGAGTTCCATTAACTCTTGCTGAATACGACTTTCTCACACCTGGCAGGCCATGACGCCACCTGCAGAACATACACACGCGTTTCGGTCACCTGGCCACATCCTCATCCTTAAGAAATACCTCCTAAGAGATCAGGACTCACTGAGCTTCCCATTTGCCATATTTTTTAACTGATAGATAAAAATTGTATGCACCCATGGGGTACCACGTCATACTCTGATACACTTGTGCCTTGTGTGATGACTGCATTTGTGCAAAAATAACACATCTCCTCAAACATTTATTATTTATTTATAGTGAGAACATTCAAAATCCTCTCTGTGGGCTTTTGAACTCTATAATTAACACACAATTATTCTTAGGTGTTTAAATTTAACTGAAAAAGTGATCCCTGCTAAATATAAGATGGGGGCCGGTGCCGCGGCTCACTAGGCTAATCTTCCACCTTGTGGTGCCGGAACACTGGGTTCTAGTCCCTGTTGGGGCGCCGGATTCTGTCCCGGTTGCCCCTCTTCCAGGCCAGCTCTCTGCTGTGGCCAGGGAGTGCAGTGGAGGATGTCCCAAGTGCTTGGGCCCTGCACCCCATGGGAGACCAGGATAAGTACCTGGCTCCTGCCATCGGATCAGCGGGGTGTGCCGGCCGCAGCGTGCTGGCTGCGGTGGCCATTGGAGGGTGAACCAACGGCAAAAGGAAGACCTTCCTCTCTGTCTCTCTCTCTCACTGTCCACTCTGCCTGTCAAAAATAAAAAATAAAATAAATAAATAAATAAATAAATAAAAGAGTGGGAATAAGAGAGGGAGAAGATGTACAATTTGAGACATGCTCAATCAAACTTGCCCCAAATGGTGGAGTTGGAAATGTGCCAGGGGATTCCAATACAATCCCATCAAGGTTGCACGTACCAATGCCATCTCACTAGTCCAAGCGATCAATTTCTGTTCACAATTGATCACACTGATAGGTCTAAGAGTCAAAGGGATCACACAAACAAGACTAGTGTCTGCTAATACTGACTGATAGAATAAAAAAGGGAGAGAATGATCCAACATGGGAAGCGGGATACACAGCAGACTCATAGAATGTCAGATGTCCTAAATAGTACTCTGGCCTCAGAATCAGCCCTTAAGGCAGTCGGATCTGGCTGAAGAGCCCATGCGAGTATTTTAGGCATGGAAAACCAAGATACTCTGGCAAAAAAAATAAATAAATGAATGAATAAAAATAAGAAGACCTAAATGAAAGATCTCTGTGAGTGAGATCCCAGGGGAAAGTACAGGGCCATCAAAGAAGGAAGTACCTTTCTCTGAAGGGAGGAGAGAACTTCCACTTTGACTATGACCCTGTCGGAATAAGATCGAAATCGGTGAACTCAAAAGGCTTCCATAGCCTTGGCAACTCATGACTGAGCCTAGGGAGATTACTGACACCATAAACAAGAGTGTCAAATTGTTAAGTCAACAGCAGGATTCACTGTGTACTTACTCCTCATGTGTGTTGTCCAATGTGAAGTAATGCTATAACTAGTACTGAAACACTATTTTGGCCGGCGCCGCAGCTCAATAGGCTAATCCTCCACCTAGCAGCGCCGGCACACCGGGTTCTAGTCCCGGTCAGGGCGCCGGATTCTGTCCCGGTTGCCCCTCTTCCAGGCCAGCTCTCTGCTGTGGCCCGGGAGTTCAGTGGAGGATGGTCCAAGTGCTTGGGTCCTGCACCCCATGGGAGACCAGGAGAAGCACCTGGCTCCTGGCTTCGGATCAGCGTGGTGTGCCGGCCGCAGCGCACCAGCCGTGGCGGCCATTGGAGGGTGAACCAACGGCAAAGGAAGACCTCTCTCTCTGTCTCTCTCACTGTCCACTCTGCCTGTCAAAAAAAAAAAAAAAAAAGAAAGAAAGAAACACTATTTTACACTTTGTGTTTCTGTGTGGGTGCAAACTGATGAAATCTTTACTTAATATATGCTAAATCGATCTTCTGTATATAAAGATAATTGAAAATGAATCTTGATGTGAATGGAATGGGAGAGGGAGCGGGAGATGGGAGGGGTGTGAGTGGGAGGGAAGTTATGGGGTGGGTGGAAGCCATTGTAATCCATAAACTGTACTTTGGAAATTTATATTCACTAAATAAAAGTTAAAAAAAAAAAACAACAGAGTTACATAGAACAGTAGAGCCAGAAAGAGAGAGCTAGAGAGAGAGAGAGAGAGAGAGAGAGGTCTTCCATCCACTGGTTCACTCCCCAATTGGCCACAACGGCCAGAGCTGAGCTGATCTGAAGACAAGATCCAGGAGCTTCTTCCAGGTCTCCCATGTGGGCGCAGGGGCCCAAGGACTCGGGCCATCTTCTACTGCTTCCCAGGCCACAGCAGAGAGCTGGATTGGAAGTAGAGTAGCTGGGACTCGAACCGGTGCCCATAAGGGATGCCGGCACTGCAGGCAGCGGCTTTACCTGCTACACCGCAGCGCTGGCCCTTCATTCACTATTGCCTCTTCTTCTTCTCCTCTCAATCTGTTGTTCACCATTTCTCTCAGCATCTCGGGCTGGCAGGTGAGGCTTCTCCTCCCCATGGAATCGAGGCCTTCGGGGGCAACAGCACAGGTTCAGGTTTTCTGCTTGGCCTGTTTCCTGGAAAGACATTTCTCTCTCTCTCTGAGATCATGGCTCACCCTGGCCTCTTCTACCCCAGCCAGGCCGAATCCCATGGATCCCTGCAGTCCCAGGCTGCCCGGGTCCCTACTTGTCACAGAGTAGCCAGAGCCTGGGCACCTGGCTGTGAACTGAACACATCCCTGCGGCTGTGCCTGGGACTGGAGAACACTTTAATCGCCACCTCCATGTAAATGACATCACTGAGCCACCTGCTTCCTGGGCCACCTGCTTCCTCACCAATGTCCCCTAGGGGTGTCCCTGTCCCCAGCAGGCTAACTCGGTTACTCCTGTAACTGAGCCCTTGCAGCCCCCTCCACCCAGCGCTGTCACTTGTCTGAGCTCTGTGTTACCCTGGGCCTCCATGGTTTATGGACAAGACACTTACTAAGACTGACCTCTGTCCCGGAGCCTGCTGCCTCCATCCACACAACTGCAGGCCTGACCCTGTCCCGAGAAAACAGACTCAGCTTTGATCAGCCGCCCCACAGCTAGCCCCACTCCCCAGATGGATGCAATGACCAGCATTGGGCCAGGCTGAAGCCAGGAACCAGGAGTTTCATCTGGGTCTCTCACATGAGTGCAGAGGCCCAAGCACTAGGGCCATCTTCTGCTGCTTCTCCCAGGTCATTAGCAGGGAGCTGGATTGAAAGTGGAGTAGCCGCGACTTGAACAGAAGTCCATATGGGATGCCGGCGTCACAGGCAGTGGATTTACCTGCTACACCACAATGCCAGTGACAGAATATCCTTCCTTTTTAACAGGTGAATAGTATTCCATTTTATGGATATATCACATTTTGTTTATTCTCTCCTCCACCAGTGGCACTTGGATTGCTTCCACGTTTTGACTGTTGTGACTAATGCTGCCGTGAACACAGGTGCACAAAACTCTCTTCAAAATCCTGCTTCTGGGGGCTGGTGCTGTGGCGCAGTAGGTTAAAGCCCTGGCCTGAAGTGCCAGCATCCTATATGGGCGCTGGTTCTAGTCCCAGCTGCTCCACTTCCAATCCAGCTCTCTGCTGTAGCCTGGGAAAGCAGTAGAAGATGGCCTAAGTCTTTGGGCCCCTGTACCCACGTGGGAGACCTGGAAGAAGCTCCTGGCTCCTGACTTGGGATCGGCACAGCTCCAGCTGCTGCGGCCATCTGGGGAGTGAACCAGTGGTATGAGGACCTCTCTCTCTGTCTCTACCTCTCTCTATAACTCTGTCTTTCAAATAAATAAATAAATCTTTAAAAAAAAAAAACCCTGCTTCCGGTTCTTGGGGTACCTATCCAGAAGTGAGGATTAATGGATCATATAGTAATATTATTTTCTTTTGGAGGCAAGATTAGTTTCCATGCATTCTACATTCTTATCAACAATGCACAGTGGTAATAATTTCCATTTTTTGACTTATTTATTTATTTGAAAGTCAGAGTTATAGAGAGAGGGAGAGACAGAAAGAGATATCTTCCATTTGCTGGTTTGCTCCCCAGATGGCTGCAACGACCTGGGCTGGGCCAGGAACTTCTTCTGGATCTCCCTCGTGGGTGCAGGGCCTCAAACACTTGGGCCATCTTCCACTGCTTTTCCAAATGCATTAACAGGGAGCTGGATTGGAAGTGGAGCAGCTGGGACATTAACCAATGCCTGAGATATATATATATATATATATATATATATATATATATATCTCAGGCATTGGTTATATATATACCATGGTTATATATATATATATTGGTTATATATATATATATATATATCTCATAACGCCGGCTCCAGAGATAACAATATCTTCACGTCTTTGTGAACACTTCTTTTCTCTTTTGTTCTGTTTAAAATCCCACTCATGTGCTCGTTTGCTTTAGCTGCCTCCCATCCACACACTGCAGGCCCGACTCTGTCCCGAGAAAACACACTCAGCTTTCATTGGCCACCCGACAGCTGGCCCCACTCCCCAGGTGGCCGCGATGGCTATCTGAATGAGTGTGCGGAGGTTCCACACTGTGGTCCTGAGATGCATTTCCCTAACCCTTAGTGCATTCACTAGTGATGCTGAGAATCTTTCCACATGCTTACTGGCCATTTGTATATCTTCTTCAGCGATACGCAAGTATCTATCTTGAATATGATCTATTCAAGTCCTTTTTTCTATGTTGAAATTGGATTTCTTTCATTGCGTTTTTTTTTTTTTTATTTGACAGAGTTAGACAGTGAGAGAGACAGAGAGAAAGGTCTTCCTTTTTCCGTTGGTTCACCCCCAAGTGGCCGCCACAGCCACAGCTACACCGATCCAAAGCCAGAAGGTGTCTCCTCCTGGTCTCCCATGCAGGTGCAGGGGCCCAAGCACTGGGGCCATCCGCCACTGCCCTCCCGGGCCACCGCAGAGAGCTGGACTGGAAGAGGAGCAGCCGGGACTAGAACTGGCGCCCATATGGGATGTCGGCACTGCAGGCAGAGGATTAACCAAGTGAGCTATGGCGCCGGCCCCTCATTGTGTTTTTGAGAAGCAGACACTAGAAAATTCTGATTATATTTTGGTATGTATTGTATAATCGGATTATATTTTATATATGTTGTATATTCTGACTCCAATGTCAAATCTATTATTTGAAACTATTTTCTCCTATCCGGTGTGTTACCTTTTCACTCTGTTGATTATTTTCTTTGATGTCATCAAATGTATCTACTGTTTCTCTTCTGATATCTTTGATTTCAGGATCACATACAAGAAAATCAGTGTCAAATTCAATGTCCTGCGTCTCACTCTTTCTCTCTTGGCTGCCTCTCCTCCTTCTTTCCTGTGCTTCTTGAAGGAAATCAGAGGCTTCTGTGACTGATGGGAGGAGCTGGATCTGCAGGTGCAGTGAGACAGTGAGAAAGGGGGCAATGCTCTGGTGCTCCCTGCACAGGCACAGACGGTGATAATAGCAAGACTGTTTTGCATATTCCCAAATAGCTGGAAGGGGTGACAGCCAATGTTCCCACCACAAAGCAACAATAAAGTTCTGAAGTAACGGATACAATCATTAGTGATAGATTATTAGTGATATCATTGATAATATTAACACTATACTACTGCCTAGCAACATGCAATACCCACATGCATGAAACATCACAGTTCACCCCATAGATTTGAACAAGTATTCTGTATCGATCAAAAATAAAATCTACAAACAGAAAATAAATGTCCTTGGCTGACTAAAAGAGAGGCTTGCAAAGCAGGATTTCACTTCTTTGGATCTCTGTCTTCCCTAACGGAGGCCTGAGGGCCCGCCTTTGTTTTCAAAGTTTAGATTCCCGCACCACTTGGGGCCCATGGACAATATCCTCCATCAGGTTGCACCTGCAGACTTTTCTCAGCCCTTGGAGGGCGACCAAGTTGCACCGCTCGTTATTAATACGATGTTAGGAATTGCCAGGTTTCAGGCGTTCACAGGTGTGATTTTGAAAAGACAACTTCTGCTGCATTTTAAATCAGATTGCTGCTAAGCCATGTGTAGGGGACAAGACGTGACATAAAGCTGTGCGTGTCCCTTTTCTCTGGACGCTTCCGGCAGTTGGGGGGGGTTGGCGAGGCAGCTCAGCAAATCGTGATTGTTTTCACAGGAAGGAGGCTCAGTGGTTCACCTAGCGTGAGCCCTGCCCCAGGAAAACCCAAATCCCGAGGCAAGATGGCCGAGGAAATGAGAACAGAGTCGATGAAAACTGCAAAATGTCAGCGTGCCATTCCCGCTGACGGCGCGGTATTTGCTTTTCTGCCTTCTATTTTCTCCTTCTGCTATGCTTGGGTCTTCATCTGCTTCACAACTCCATCTGGACGGCTGCTGAACTCATCTCTGCTCCCAGCTCCCCTCGTCCCCTTTGTCCTATCCAAGATAGGTCCGCCACTCGCCAATTAAAAGTTAGCGCCTAGCTTCTCTTCTTGAAAGTTCACTGGTTAGCATAGCTTGAGACGGTGCACCCAGGCCCCACTGTCAGAATTTGTCATCTTGGGTGCAGCTTAGCACAGAACACCCCCACAACCTATTCATCAAGGTACACTGTGGTTGGGTACTACTAGGCAGTAAGTAACCTTTTTTTTTTCCCCCCGCTTATCACTTAGGGGTCAGGGATTCAGAAAGGGCTGGAGTATGACGTTCTCACCAGAAAATCTCTCAAATGGGTATAATCAGATTCCTGCTGGGGCTTTCTGGGACTGCCTTGGCTGGCAGGTGAATGCTGGCCATGGGCTGGGCCCCCAGCTGTGGCTGTCATCCAGAGCACCTGTGTGGCCAGGCTTCTCACAGCCTGAAGGTTGGCCCCACAGAGACGTCTTGCTGGACGTCAGGGTTCAGAGATGAAGCTTGAAGCTGCAACGTGTCTTTCTTGGCCTTGGGCTCTGCTCGGCGTCACCGATGCCCCAGCTCAAGAAGAGGGGACACAGACCCACCTATCCATGCATTGTCTTTAATCGATCACACAGCCAGAAAACTTTCTCCAAGCTCCTTGTGTTACCGGAGAAATTGCAGGGTTCTTGTCTTCCGTGCAAGAAAGAATTCAGGCGTGAGACAGAGTAGTGGGAGGTAAAATAGCAAGGTTTATTAGGGAAGGGACATCCATAAGGATGGATGGGCACCCCTCCAGGCAGAGCCTGAGAGACTGGGGTGGGGGGGGAAGGAGCGAGGTTACATGATTGAGTAGAGAGATTACACCTGACCAGGCCAGGCGGGCGGCTCAGCAGAGAGGCAGAGGGCTGAGAGCGCAGGGCTCAGCAGAGAGGCAGAGGGCTGAGCACACAGTCCGGTTGAGGCCAGGGGGGTTTTAAGGAGATGGGTCTCTGTCTTCACACATTTCCTCCTGAAACAAAGGATTTTATGGCTGTAAATACTAAGAAGCTCCTATCTGAGTTTTTCCTTGAAGGTATCAGACAGGAGGAAACCTAGCTGGCACCATCCTGGGTTCAGAGGAAGGGTGAGCAGGACCCCCTAGAGAATGGGGATCCGGAGCAGGGTGTTTGAAGTGCAGATACTGGGCTGCATCTGGGAGACTGTGGAAGATTTGTCAGGCAGAAGGGGCAGGGACCTCCACCTGGCAGGTTATCAGGTAGAAGGGGGCAGGGCAGGATGGGAACACTGAGCTGCCCCTGAAGCATTATCGGGATAACTTTGAGATGTAGATGCATATGCTGGACGTAGAAGTCTTCTCTGGAGGAGGCCTTTGTCACACACACATAAGCTCATACCTAACTTCCTGCCTAACATTCCCCCCTCAAGAGGTATACCCAAAATTCTTCTTTGGGATTATGGGTGGAGTTCCATTTTCTGTAACTTCTTCAAAGCTGGCATGTGGGCGTTGAGGGGCATTTGGGTATTTCCTCTTGCTATCTGTCTTATGGTGTGTGACAGTGGCCTTGGAAAGACTGTGCTGCTCAGGTCATCCAGTGGAATGGGCTGGAAGCCTTGTCTGACGACCATTTGGAGTTCAACAGCTTTTAGTCTGTTAGAGACAAAACGAACAAGGGCATTAAAAACACACGGTCCAAAGAGAAGCAGCAAGATTACAGAAGTTATTGGGCCAAGGAGAGGCAATAACCAAGATTTCCATGACCAGATGTTAGGCCAGAAATCCCAGCCCTGCTTGGCCTGTTCCTGGAGGTGCTTGGCTTTGTCCAGGAAAGTACGAATTTGGGTTTGTACCTGTCCAGTCTGATTGACCCAGAGACAACATTCTTCCTGGAGCATGGCACAGACACCTCCCTGAGCGGCAGTTAGCATGTCCAATGCAAGTCTGTTTTGGAGAACAACTGCAGCCAAGGAGTTGATCTGATTTTGGAGAGTGAAGAGAGAGGCTGCTATTTGGGTGTTAAGACCAGCCAGTCCGGAGGAGAGGCTGGTATACATGTTGTTTGCTGATACTGCCCCTGTTGTGCCTGTAGCAACTCCTGCCACTCCAGCCACCCTGCTGACCCCTACCAGGATGGGGATCAGAAGGGGAATCCTCTTGGAGAGTCGAGAGGTAGTGTGTAAGGGAATCGGTATAGGAGCTGAAGCATTAGCAACAGATATAGTAGACAGGACATAGGCTAGGGTACAGACCCCTATCCAGTTAGAAGGTAAGCATTGGTAAGCAAGAGTCCCACAGACAAAGTATATCCCCCCTGTGGGAGGGAGGCACCCAGAGAGGTGGTGTACGCTAAGTGGGGAATTTTTAGTAGTGGAACGTTTGAAGAAGTACGTGGCAGCAAGCAGTTAGCGGACTAAAACACGGGGTGTTGTTGTGGGAGATACTGGTCGTCCGATCTTCCCAGAACATTACACGTCTGGTGGTGTCGATGAAAGTCTGAGCCAACTTGCCATCCTCATGAATGAGGGAGCAATTATCTGTTTTTATGCCACCCCAATTAGAATCGGCCATTAGAGCAAAATGTTTACATGACGGAGGCCTTCCCTGGTAGAAGCCCCCTGTATACTGGAGCCGATGTGCCACAGATATGTTTGGAGGAGAGGAGAAGAGCAAGGGGGCTTGAGGGAGAGCGCCCGATCCTTGGTGTGCACCATTACAGTTAAGTTACAGAAAGAGCTATTTAAGGATCCCACAGTGTGCCCCTTGGAAACTCAGGAGAGCTGAGGCACAGGGGGGCTTTTGCCCTCAATGTGACCTTAGTATAGATAGGTTCTATGACAGGGTGTGAGAGGCTATCCCTTTTGACTGATGTGTGAACACCCTGATGCCCAGTAGACGTTGAGTAGTACATAAATCCTTCTGTCTGAGCCCATTCCCTTAGAGAGGTTGGCCATGCTTCCCCAGATGAGCCCTGTGTCTCCAGGCAAATCCAGCAGGAACAGCCGTAGGAGGTGTTGGCCAATAGATTAACTGCAGCCTGGAGTGGCCTGATAAAGAGTGAGGCATCAGTTAGGAGTACAGGTGGGAAGCATACCAGTAGGAGGAAGAAGGGAAGGCTTTGGGAGTGCACCTTTACTTATCTGGGCTCCTCCTAAAGAGGAGGCGCAAGTCTTCCAGAGGCTCCGTTGACCAAGTTTCCTTAGGTCCAGGATCTTGCTGGTCTTCAGGGCAGTCCGGCTTCACCCTGGTGTGGTGGATCCAGCTGGGGATGCCGGGCACTTTGATCGCTGTAGGTGTGGAAAGTAAGACAGTGTATGGCCCTTTCCACGTGGGAGCATGCTGGGACTTGGGAGAGCTGTCCTTCCAGGTCTTAAGTAGGACCTGCGTTCCTGGCTCATATAAGTGGGATGGGCTGGCGTTCTGGCCTGTGTGGAGCCCGAGATCCCGAATTGCCTTCTGAAATTGAGCCAAGGAAATAAAATATTTGATGGCATTATTGGCTTCTGTATCTATGAGGATATCTGAATGCAGAAAAGGCCTCCCACAAAGAGTCTCAAAGGGGCTTGGGGAGAGCTGTGAGGTGGGTCCTGTCCTAATTCTGAGTAGGGCAATGGGAAGGATAGAAATCCAGTTTTGACTAGTTTCCTGGCAGAGTTTCCCTATGTTCTTCTTTATTGTCTGGTTGGCTCTCTTTACCTTACTGGAAGACTGAGGTCTCCATGCAGAGTGAAGATGCCAGGTTATTCCTAGGGCCTTACAAATCCCTTGTGTAACCTGGGAGATGAGGGAAGACCCATTGTCGCTTTGTAAAGATTTTGCAAGACCAAAGCGTGGGATAACTTCCTTTAGGAGAGTTTTGGTCACTTCCTGAGCTTTTTTAGTTCTGGTTGGGAAGGCTTCTACCCATCCAGTAAAGGTGCCTATAAGTACAAGCAGGTAGGTACCTATAGCATTGACAGAGGCTGTGTAAAATCTGTTTGCCAGCCTTCCTTGGGGTAAGTTCCCTTTTGCTGTATAGACCCCTGGGAGTTATTTTCTCTTGTCCTTACCTAGTTCTAGAGCTCTGGTTAAGTGATCAGTTCTGTTAACTGAGCGAAATTCCTGGGGGCCGAGCACGCTTCAATAACGTGCCATGCCATAACTGTTGCATGCTCTGAGAAGCAGGTCCCATCTGACAAAACTGCTTCTGTCTGTGAACCAAACCTCATCTGCGTTAGTCAGAGGGCTGTCTCTTGGGTCCCTTCTGCTGGCATAGATCAAGTCTATAGTCTCAGTACAGGAGTGCAGGGGACCACTTTCCCCTGGAACTGGCATTAAAGTAGCTGGGTTTAGAGTAGAGCAATGCCTTATTTTTACCTGAGGGTTTTCTAGAAGGAGGACCTGATATTTTAGTATTCTGCTATCTGTGAGTCAGTGAGAGCCCTTTTGCTCTAATAGAGAATTTATTTGATGTGGGGTATAAAGGGCGATGTCTTGTCCCACTGTAATTCTAGATACCTCCTCTGTCAGCAAGGCAGCTGCTGCCATTGTCTTTAGGCAGTGAGGCCATCCTTATGCAACCATGTCTAAGGTTTTAGAAAAGTAGCCCACAGGTTGCTTAACAGGTCCCAGATCCTGAGTTCACCCACCTAAGGTGACTCCCTGCCTCCCAGTGATGTACAGCTGGGAGGGTCTCCCTGGATTTGGCAGTCCTAGCACAGGGGCTTTAGTCATAGCATCCTTTAGCTGAGTAAAGGCTGTGGTTTGCTCTTTTCCCCAAAGGAGGGGGCTCTGCTTTGGCTCCCTGTCGAGAGCCTGGTTTAGGAACTGTGCTCTTTCCCTGTATCTAGGAACCTGGTAGAGAAAACTGGGACTGCCTGAAGTTTGCAGAAGTAGGAATTTGCTGCATGGCCCATATCCTCTCTGGGGCAGGTTTTCTCTCCCCAGGGGTGAGGATAAGGGTTAAATAATTAACACTCTAATGGACTAGCAATGCTGTTTTCCTCCGGATACCTAGTAGCTAGTTTTGTTAGGAAGTTAAGCCAATGTACAAGACTAGAGTCTTGGGCTGGGAAAGGAGACAGACTAACAAATCATTTACATTTAACCATCTACATTATGGACTATTGTGCACCCCCCTCAAAAGATAGGCCCTTTAAGTCCTCATTGAGGACCTGTCCAAATAGATGCAGGACCATCTGAGTTAGCTGTTACTGAAAGCCCTGTTTTTAGGAACTGGCAGGGAGGGCTTTCTAAGCTTAATGCTATTGGATAGACTTTTAAGGCCTGGCTGGGTGTGTGAGGCCCAGACCTAACCATGGGGTGCTGTAAGAGAATTGCAAGAGATGCAAATCTCCTTTAAGGGAGGCACCCTGTTGACTTGCATTACATGGCTAGATTAGGAGGAGAGCTGAATAGGAGGCTGATAGAAATAGGCAACTTACGTTTCACTGACCCTAGGCCATCCCCTCAATAGCAGTGGCTGGAGCTGGAAGCTGGGCAGAGGCTGGGCAGAGCCAAAGGCTTTTTAACTTGGAGCCACAAAGTCTGTGGTTCTGAACCAGGAGTCCTTCGATACCCAGGGCAGTTCCGTGTCCAGTGGCCTTGCTCTTGGCAAAGCTGACAGAAGGCAGTTTCTGTCACGACAGCTGCTTGCTCAGTGCCCTGGCTCCTTATATCAGCAACAGGTGCTCTTTGGGGTGCACTGGCCTTGCTGGGTCTCCTTGACGGCAGATCACCGTGTAAAGCAGCCATTGATTGGCCTGTTGCCCATCCTCTGCTGCTTGCTTGCTCCTCGTTCTCCTGGTCTCTAATAAAGTAGACCAAGGAGGCAGCCTCTATGATGTCAGTCAAGGGGGTGTTCAACCCAACCCTGATTTTTGGTGATTTTTTTAATATCATCAGGGTGACACAGAAAACTATGGTCATGGGCAAATTCTGACACTTAGTATTTTTCTGCGAGTTAAAACCGTGCCCATGAGGAGAACTATGACCTTTTAGGTAAGATCAACTGTGGTGACCTGCTTTTGTATACTTTGAGGTCATCAGTGCAATTTCCTATCTATCCCTCAGTTTGGTTAAAAGGGGAGTTCTGCCCATTTACCGCGTACACTGAAAAATTGATCTAGCTGTCACATTATTTCATAGTTTAACCTCTTATTCTGGCTATACTGTTTGGTCCTCTATACTGTGGCCAGGCATTATTACAGAAAAGGTCAGTCATCCCTTACATAAGGTCTGGGGATCAAACCGTACATCACAGTGGAGAGTCCTGCAGAACGGTAGTAACTTCCCTTCTGGAAGAGAAAAGAGGAGAAATGAGGCAGCGAGTTGGGTCTCTAGCCTGACTTCCTGGGCTTTCAGTTTTAACTGGCAGTTTAACCAGTGCTTACTGCGTAGCCTGACTTAGAGGAGAAGTTGTGGCAGAGGTCTTTGCCATCCTTTGGCTTCCGGGTATTTACCGTGTAGCCAATGGGTTATGGGCCTGGGTTTCGGGTTTAACTAGCATTACTGTGTAACCCATAAGTTTAGGTTTTGGGGCTTCTGGGCTTTCACCGTGTAGCCTGTGGACACTAGAGCTTTCTTGGGCTCATGGAACCCAGTTCTCTAGCATCTGCCGCATAACCATCTTCCGTCATCTCTAAGTCTCTTTTGCAACACTTTTTCCCTTTTGACTAGACCTCCCGTTTGATCCACATTTGAACTAGCAATACATTTGAACTAGCAATGCCTGGTTATTCAGCGTTAGCTGGACGGAGACTATGTCAGTCCCTCTTTAAAGGATCTGGCTTCTGAGCCAGAGACTGGAGCAGCTAGAAAGAAACATGTTTATAACTGAAGTTTAGCATAATTTCACATCTTGGCACCACTTTTAATCTAAACAGCCCGATTGGTTATTATCTCTGCAAGATGAGAGATATATCTTTCGACATCTCCAGGGGCCCTCTGGAGATACCAAAAGTCCAGAAAATTTAGAACTTTGACTTTCAGAAAGTCTGTTAAAGGTGCCAAGAGAACTTAGAGTATCTGGTCAAAATAGAATTCCTTAACATCCTGAAATTATAGCCATTAATTTAGGGTGATTTTAACACTTTTAGACCAGATCTAATAACAGAGACAGTAGAGTACACAATAGATTACTTTGGCAGAACATGAATTCTATGTCTCTTGTTGTCAAGTAAGCCAGAAATAAAAACCTTAAACATTAGAGTTAGCATACAAAATCATCACATAACTCAGAATTATTTAACAGAGTCAAAAAGAGCTCACAGGACCTAACTTTAGAAATGGCAGAGTAACCGATTAAGCAGACACTGTTAAAAAGAGACATTACAGTTTTTGCAAAAACAGATTCCAAGATTTATGATTTAGACCATTTCCAGATATTTACTAACATTAGTGCACATTTTTTTTTAAAAAACCCCATTGTTATAACAGAACAGACTTCAGCTTTAGGTCAGTGTAATTTTGGCATTAGCACTCAACTTAAAGAAAACTCTGTAAACAATTTTAAAATTGTAAACCTTTTAAAACTTTTCATGACTTGCTCACACCTTCTGAAACTTTACACCGTAGTTACTTTTACATAGTCTTGAATTGTCATGTATGGACAACCTATGAGAATACATGCTAACAAACTCAAATAGTCTCTCTTACCAAATCTGAGATGCTAAAAGTACACATAATACATTTCCCCAAGTTTTACTTAGCACTGATGCCTAGATGACTTAAGACACTGAGTTATTAATGAATACCACACCATTATCTGAATTAAAAGTCAAAATTACATTTCTCATGCCTTTAAGTAACATAAGGACAACACCTGAGCAGCAACAGGGGCACTAGTGCATGTTTACAACTTTGAAAAGATCTTCACCGTTAAGAGAAACAAGTTTAAAGCATATCAAAGACATGTAAAACTGAGCAAGTGAGCCACCGCACCGAAGGGCGTTTGCATTACCTCGATTCTCTGAACCAATCTGCATTGGCTTACTTTAGTTAACAAAAAGGCCTGTATACACAGAATTTACTCTCATTTTCATAAGACCACTCTAGCTGGAAAGCAAAAACATGAATACAGCATAGGTCTGACACCATTTACAACATTTTAATACACTTCACATAGTCTGAATTGACTCAAGCAGCTGTTATTTTAACAACTTTAGAGTCTCATCCTTTGAGAGTTCCAGGGATCCGACTGGAAGACTCGGTATAGAATTTAAGCTGTCAGAGTCAAACCATTTAGCCAAAATTAGTACATTTCTGATCAGTTGGGTAATCACTCAAACATTAAAAACAGACAAATAACGTAGTCTCAGTACTACAAATAGAAAAACACGAAACCTTCAAGACACATGAAAACTCTTATCAGCTAAGTCAGGGACAGCAACACAGAAAAGAGCTGATCATCAGCATATGAGCCCATTGCTTAGGTTTCCATTAACTGCAAAGAGAAAAACCTATCAGGTTGGAAAGAGTTAATGGATTACAGTTCTCCCTCCCTTAGGTAAGGCCAGCAGTAGTATTGAATTGGAAATTCCTCCTGGAGAGGAAAAAAAAGCAGCCCTGGCGGGGGGGGGGGGGGGGGGGGGGGGGGGGGCACACGCTCTCCCTAGAGATATCTGGCTGTGCCTGCCTGGGTGAGGCAGGCCACGTGGACTGGAATAGAGTGCAGAGAAAGGCTGTGGTCCCCCATTTACAGGGAAGACTGCGCACACCCGGGCCTGGTAGGACCCCCGTGGGGTTGGGTAGGTGCGCCGTTTAACCACGAGTGCTGGGAACCTCCTATAATTCAACCAAAGCCCGGACTACTGCAAACACTCAGTCAATTAAAAGATAGTTAACTTTAGCTCCTTTCCAGATTCAGTCCTCAGGCAATCAAAGCTTAGCAACAGTAATAGTTCACAAAAACTTTAAGACGCACCAGAGCTACCATAAGCTGCAAAGACGGAAAACTTTCTACCAGGTTGGAAAGGGTTAACAGGTAACAGCTTTTTTCCTTTAGGTGGAGAGACCTGTGGAATTTCCCTCTCCCTTTCTCCAGGCCAGCGGTATAGGAATGCAGACCAGGAGAGCAAAAGAGTGGGGGAGGGAGCTCCAGGAGGAGGAGGAAGGCGAAAAGCGACAGAGGACAAGATGTGAGGGACTGCCCTCACCTTCCGCTACGAATCTCAGCTGGAAGAGAGCATAGGGAAAGGCCCTGATGTCTGGGGCTGAGTGGGGTTCGAAATCTCCTATCGCTCAAGATTGCCCACTACCTAGTTGTCTGAGTTTACCTGGAGGGCCAATATTAGCCTCGACCGAAGCTAAGCCCTGCTCTCGTAGCAGTAGGCAGCGTGACCAGGCGTCCCTCCAAGAGAGAGACCTGGTCCTCAGGTCGCAGTCTGGCCACCAGGAAGCCAAAGCGAGCTCAGGGGGTCTCCAGGCTCTCAGCCAACTGCCCTTCCTAATTTCCCTCCCGTTCCTTACAATCCCTCTGGAGTTTCAGCCATAGCTAAGCCGTGGCCAGGAGGACTCCGCGTTCTCGGAGAGCTGTGGGGTGCCAGACACTCAACGGTCACTTCCACAGATCTGGTCCCACTTGAGGGAAGGAATACTGACCTCCGATGTCTTCTCAAACTCCTGGCTGGCTCGGCAAAAATGTTACCGGAGAAATTGCAGGGTTCTTGTCTTCGCGCAAGAAAGAATTCAGGCGTGAGACAGAGTAGTGGGAGGTAAAATAGCAAGGTTTATTAGGGAAGGGACGTCCATAAGGATGGATGGGCACCCCTCCAGACTGAGCCTGAGAGACTTGGGGGATGGGGAGCGAGGTTACATGATTGAGTAGAGTGATTACACCTGACCAGGCCAGGCGGGTGGCTCAGCAGAGAGGCAGAGGGCTGAGCGCGCAGTCCGGTTGAGTCTGGGGGTTTTTAAGGAGATAGGTCTCTGTCTTCACACATTTCCTCCTGAAACAAAGGATTTTATGGCTGTAAATACTAAGAAGCTCCTATCTGAGTTTTTCCTTGAAGGTATCAGACAGGAGGAAACCTAGCTGGCACCATCCTGGATTCAGAGGAAGGATGAGCAGGACCCCCTGGAGAATGGGGATCCAGAGCAGGGTGTTTGAAATGCAGATACTGGGCTGCATCTGGGAGACTGTGGAAGATTTGTCAGGCAGCAGGGGCAGGGATCTCCTCCTGGCAGGTTATCAGGTAGAAGGGGGCAGGGCAGGATGGGAACACTGGGCTGCCCCTGAAGCATTATCGGGATAACTTTGAGATGTAGATGCATATGCTGGATGTAGAAGTCTTCTCTGGAGGCCTTTGTCACACACACATAAGCTCATACCTAACTTCCTGCCTAACACTTGGACTGTGGACGTTGATTTGAGCTGCTGGGCTAGGTACTGGGAGAGGCCTCTGGGGGGACGATATAGTTTGTTGTGGTGAAATAAGAAGCTTTGGGGGACTGGTCCTGTGGTGCAGTGGGCTAAGCCTCTGCCTGTAGTGCCAGCATCCCATATGGGCACCAGTTCAAATCCTGGCTGCTCCACTTCCCATCCAGCTCTCTGCTCTGGCCTGGGAAGGCAGCGGAGGATGGCCCAAGTGCTTGGGGCCACCTGCATGGGAGACTTGGAGGAAGCTCCTGGCTCCTTGCTTTGGATCTGCTCAGCTCCCGCTGTTGTGGCCATTTGTGGAGTGAACCAGTGGAAGGAAGACCTTCCTCTCTGTCTCTCCCTCTCTCTATCTGTAACTCTGCCTCTCAACTAAATAAACAAGCGTTAAAAACAAAAGAAAGAAAGAAGGTTTGTATCACAAAGATGTACGCCTAGCACTGGATTCTTCCACTAACTGTCTGTGTGAGCTCCAGCCAGGGATCATACTGACAAGTCAGGCAAGTGATGGCGAGTGGCATGGGAGGGGACCCACTCAATGCGCTAGAGGACAGAAATCTGTCTTGTTCACATTGCCTCAGGACGTCTCCCTGGGAGGAAGGCCCCTGCCCCGCTGCCCACTGCATGTTCTTCCCTCCCTCGCTCCCCTCCTCCCTCCACTCCCTTCTTTCAATGCTCTTTCATTCTTTCACACTTGTGAATGTGCCTGCTCTCCAATTCTTTTTTTATTTTAAGATTTATTTATTTATTTGAAAGAGTTACACAGAGAGAGAAGGAGAGGTAGAGACAGAGAGAGAGGTCTTCCATCCACTGGCTCACTCCCCAAATGGCTGCAATGCCCAGGGCTGCACCCATCTGAAGCCAGGAGCCAGGAGCTTCTTCCGGGTCTCCCACATGGGTGCAGTGGCCCGAGGACTTGGGCCATCTTCTACTGCTATCCCAGGCCACAGCAGAGAGCTGGATCAAAAATGGAGCAGCCAGGATTTGAACTGGTTCCCACATGGGATGCCGGCATTGCAGGCAGCGGTTTTACCTGCTATGCCACAGTGCCAGCCCCTGCCCTCCAATGCTAAGATGTCTACAGTGGGATTCAACCTACCTCTGAGGCAGGTAGGGAGGCAATGCTAGCAAGAGGGGCTGAGCCCCACGCAGCAGCAGCCATGGCTCAAATCAGCAGCCCCAGCCCAGAGCAGCTCAAACCATCTCATGCTTCCCTACACTGTCCAATCCCCACACCCATGGAGCAGGAAACCACAGCTTGCAAGGATTCTGCCACTTGGAACTGGCACCAGCCAAGCAGATCCAACATGGCTGTAGATGATGTCCCTGTGTGGACATCTTGGCCATTCTAATGTCATTATAATAGAACTGCCATGGCCGACATTCCCACCTGACACCATGACACTTTCCAATAAAGAGCAAGCCCCACTCCAAACTCCACTCCCTTTGAAGGTTCAGCTAAGCCCCACCCAAGTCTCATTCCACCCCCAGACTCCAGAGCGTGCCAAAGAACAGCCCTGGCCCTTGATGACCTCGACTCATTCTGCTGCCCACACCCATTCCTGAGTGTGTGCTTTCGCTCTGCATATACACCTTGCTTCTCTACCATCACCTACACCTCTTCCTTGAACTCCTTCTCACAGGGAGAAAAGAACCTGGACCAAGCCTAGCCAGGGGCCACCCCCACAACACTTCCACTGGAAAGCTATGGTCTTTTCCTGTAGCTTCCAAAGCCAGCTCCCCAGCCATGGTCTTCCACACCCATAGCACCCTACTTTCCAAGCCTTGGCTAAGGACGTGTGAGGGCTGCGGCCGGGTCAAAGTAAACCAGCCAGGCTGTTCTCATCTCAGGGTGGTTTGCCACCCCGGGATCTGATTTTCTCAGCGGTTGTCGGAGAAGTCAGTCGCCTTTCTCTCCAACACCAGATTGAGAAGGCTTCACAGGGTTTGTAGAAATGTGGAATTAAAAGTATGAGTTATTAAAAAAAAGTATGAGTTATTTTGGTCCAAAAAAAAAAAAGTTGAAATCCATGCATAACTTTGTCACAACACACATTTTCCCTCTATAATTAAAACACATTTTTTGCATCAAAAGAATTTTTGCAGCAAAATAAACTCATATTTTTAATTCCATATTTCATTGAATTTTTGGAGGCTCCCTTGCATGTTCTTTTCCCCTGGGTGCAACCTCACCCCTTCCTTCTTTGGAAGACAATCACAGGTGCTCCAGATCCAGTGGGATTTTTTAACGTTTTATTTATTTATTTGAAAGGCAGAGTTACACAGAGAGAGGAGAGAGAGAGAGATATCTCCATCCTCCATCCCCTGGTTCACTCCCCAAATGGCCATAACAGCCAGGGCTGGGCCAGACAAAAGTCAGGAGCCAGGAGTTTTTTCCCTCCTTGGAAAAGTCTCCCACGTGGGTGCAGGAGCTCAAGCACTCGGGCCATCTTCTGCTGCTTTTCCAGGCCATTAGCAGGGAACTGGATAGGAAGTGGAGCAGCTGGGACTTGAACCGGCACCCATATGGAATGCTGGCGCTGCAGGCGGTGGCTTAACCTGCTGAACCACAGAGCCAAGATAGGATATTTTCTTATCCCTGATTCCTGTCCAATGAATATGCAAGGATCCATTCACCCAGTTTCACCAGGAATCTGACCTTGCTTTCCTGGTATTTCCAATTGGCCTGGTTCCTGCCATGCCAGGCCACCTCCATTCTCAGCCCTCATAGCAGTCCATGGGTGACCTAGACAAGTACGTCCTGGTTAGGCAGCAGGGGTCACGCCTCCTCTGGGCACACGATGTCCACCATCACTCACTGGAGTCCCAAGGGAGTCCAAGAAAGCCAGAGAGAAATGATGTCAACTTGGCCAACACACAATCACCATTCGCACTGGGGTCCCACCCCGGGGCACAAGCAAGACCCACTTTCCTCTCTGAAATGACCTGCGACTTCCAGCATTTTTGAGGCATCGGCTCAGTTCCTTTGCTGCACCTGTTCCTTTTTGCTCGCATAGTGCCGAGAGCAGAACCTCCATCCACAGCTCCTGCACATCTTAAATCCTGTCCTAAATCGTGGCCACTGCTTTCAAGATCTTGGCCCTTCTTTCTTACCCCTGTTCTTATTTCAGTTCCTCGCTGCCTGCATTGAGCCAAAGTGTCTCAGTGCTATCTTCCAGAACTCTGAAAATTTCGACCTTTCTGTAGGTTCCGTCCCCATCTCTGGTCGCATCACAAGAGCCTGGGGCCAAGAGCTGGCTGCAGAATAGCTAGCTCCTCCTCTCTGTCATGCCAGGGCTGAGCGGGCATAGTGACTCTTATCCCTGATTCCTGTCCAATGAATATGGCCACCCCAGGGAAAGTCCCTTGTAGGGTTAGAAGGCAGCACCTCCATTAGAGAAGAAGGAAGCCTCATGGCCAACCCGCTTCCAGGGCCCAGCTCCACGGCCGCTGTCTGGAGGGCCATTTCAGAGAAGAGATGCTGTGCTCAGACAGTTCAAAGTGGCCTCTCCAGGGAGGCACAGCTGGGAGAGGCCATGGTCAGATCTGCACGAATGTCCGTGGCTCAGCTGATCTTCCTAGGAGCTCCATGGTGGGGCGGCTGTGCCTCCTGGAATCACCTGCCCTGCTGCCACCTCCTTCCGTCGACCAGGAGATGCAGGATTCAGCCCCCAAAGAGCACCCCGAGCCATTCCCTTCTCTTTGTACAACAATCGGAACTTTGACAGCCTCAGGGAACCTGGATGCCCTGGGTCTGGTGGGGAAATGAGGGAGTCCATGGAAATCATAGGGGATCTTGGGCAGCCCCTGCTGTCTGGCAGCTGTGCACACAGGAGACCCAGGGCTGCCAATGCTGGATCCCCCATCACGGTGTGATAGGACCCAAGAGGAAATGAACTTCTCTTGTGACCTTGAGAGAAAATCGAGGAGGAGGTATGCACGTCACTGGTGAGCACCTGGGCCTCACACCACCTGGGTCTGCAAGCTGGGGGTGTGGGGGTGGGGGAGGGGCGAACACCCTGAGACAGAAGCAACCATCCAGGAAGCAAGAACAGAGTCGCAACACAGACGGTGGGGGTGGGGCGTGACCTGCCAGCCAAAGTAAGCAGGGTGGTGGTGGGGGGGTCTTCAACCCCAAGAAACACAGAGCCTCCTCCTTCTGCTGAGTTGTTACTACAGGGAGCTCGAGGCTCAGCCAGGCTCCAGGGTCACCATAACGGGTGGCCAAGTTGTCAAAGGGATGTCATGGTCCCCAGCCTGCCCTGCACTCCTGGCTACACCCCAGCAGTGAAAAGGGGTGGTGTGAGACCTTCTGCCCTTCCTGCTCTGAAACAATCGTCTCTCTTACACTGAGCACCAGCTCTCCCCAGATTTGCCTCGGCCCAGCCAGTTAGGCTGACCGGCCTGGAATTTCCTGCAACTCCTGGCTTGGGGCATTCAAGCCAAGACCCACCCCCCCCCCACCACCTCGACATCTATCAAAGCCTGCCTGAGGGCTCCATTCCTGCTTCCTCTCCGCACCCCTCCCTGGGAGCTGGGCAGCAGGGCTTGGTTGCTGGGAGCACCTAGCAGCAGGCGTGGCCACCAGGATGTGAGGGAATGAAAGATCCCCAGGGGCCCTCATGGCAAACACAGTGCCAGGGCAGGATCCTGGATGCCACGGGTTCTGGGGTGTCAAGTTCAGCTACTGTGCAGGGGAGGGGGGATGCTGGAGCAGCCAGGTCTCCCCAGGGGCTCCCTTTACAGCCAGAGTCAACCTGGATCTGGTGCATGGGTTGGTCCTAGCTCCCTGAACTCAGTCATTTCAGCCCATAAACTAAACTGAAATAAGATAATAAAAAACAAGGTGGGAGGGGAGGTGCTGTGGCGTGGTGGGTAAAGCCGCTGCCTGCAGTGCCGGCATCCTATATGAGTGCTGGTTCGAGTCCCGGCTGCTCCACTTATGATCCAGCTCTCTGCTATGGCCTGGGAAAGCAGTAGAAGATGATCCAAGTGCTTGGGCCCCTGTACCTGCATGGAGACCCAGAAGAAGCTCCTGGCTCCTGGCTTCGGATCGGCGCAGCTCCGGCAATTGCAGCCAACTGGGGAGTGAACCATAGGATGGAGGACCTCTCTCTCTCTCTCTGCCTCTCCTCTCTCTCTCTGTTCTCCTTCTCTCTCTGTGTAACTCTGACTTTCAAATCAATCAATCAATCAATCAATCAATAAATCTTTAAAAAAAAAAAACAGGATGGGGCCAAATTGTGGCACAGCGGGTTAAACTACCACCGGTGACACCAGCATCCCATCTGAGCACCGGATAAAGTTCCAGCTGCTCCACTTCCAACCCAGCTCTCTGCTAATGGCCTGGTAAAGCATCAGAGGATGGCCCAAGTGCCTGGGCCCC
Organism: Oryctolagus cuniculus; assembly: GCF_964237555.1. NCBI lineage: Eukaryota > Metazoa > Chordata > Mammalia > Lagomorpha > Leporidae > Oryctolagus > Oryctolagus cuniculus. Next base: position 47,088,137 of record NC_091442.1, on the reverse strand, counting down.
AGCCGCCCACCTGACAGACCTGGATGGAGCCAGATCCTAAAGGCATTCAATGAAATAAGCTCTTCCTCTTCATCAACGTTGCAAATGTGTCCAACCTCTCTCTTTCCTGGGCCACCCTGGACAGAGAAGATCCTTTTGCACTTCCCATCCCAGTCTGGAATCTTCCCTATACCAGGTGCCCGTATAGATTATTTTTTTTTCTTATATAGTGCTTGCTTCATTCTTCAGCCTCAGGATTCCTTCCCAGCTGGGGAGGGGAGAGGGGATGGACATTACCTGCTCCACGGGGCCTCAGACAAGCGATGCCATAGAAGTGCAGAGCACACAGCCTGCAAGTCCCTGGTGTTCAAGTGGGAGATGAATCAATGAGCCCTCCAGCTACTGACAAACACAGGAGGGGGATGAGGCTCAACAAGACATCTCCCAGCCACAGGACTCAGGTCCGGAGGGATGGCTGGCTGAAGGCTGAGGAGCTGGAGAAAGTCCCTTGGGGCTTGGCATGTAGACATTTAGCATAATAAATTCAGAGAATGAATTTGAGGTTTGCAAATAGCATTTTCTCTCTCTCGACAGCCAAAAACGTGAAAAATAAGCTATCATTGCCGATTGAGGAGTCCCTGCCTCTGCCTGCCCCCTTCCCACCCCCCGTCTCATACTCTTTTTGCTGATTTAATAAAGAAGCAGGGAAGGATCTAGAAGCAGACAAATCCCTCGGCCTTACAGTAAAGTAAAGAATGCAGCCACATGCTTGGGGTTTTACCGTCTCTGACACAGTTGGGGGATTTACAGAAAGCCCTCATTTTTCAGAAAAGGAACCAAGAAAAACAAAGGAAGAAAAACTCCTGAGCTCCTCGGACGGCCCCGTGAAATGTTATCTGAAACCCATGCCTGCTTTTAGCGCTTTCTCCATAAACAAGTTCATCTCTTTCGGCAACTTTATTTTTATCATCCTGGTAGGCATCCAAAAAATGAGAGCTCGCCAAGACTGAGACATAAAAGCTTCACCCCTTCGCACATCCGTGTGAGCGTTGGCAAGCACTCAGCCGTATCCCCCACATTCTTCCACAGGTCGGGGAGTCTGGGGACAGAGAAACACGGGGAACTGAGGCGCCTCCGGGGGATGCAGAGCCTGGCAGCCTTAGGAAGGCCCGGCACTCTGCAGGCCCTGGGCTGCCTAAGCTCCACGGAGTGGAGTTTGGGTGCTGTTTGTCCAAATTGTGTCTCAAATGTGCACCCGTGGGGCTGGCGCTGTGGCGTAGCAGGTAAAGCCACTGCCTGCGGTGCCGGCATCCCATATGGGCGCTGGTTGGAGTTCTAGCTGCTCCACTTCCGATCCAGCTCTCTGCTATGGCCTGGGAAAGCAGTAGAAGATGGCTCAAAAGTCCTTGGGCCCCTGAACCCACAAGAGAGACCCGGAAGAAGCTCCTAGCTTTGAATGGGCACTTCTCTGGTCATTGCAGCCAGTTGGGGAGTGAACCAGCAGATACAAGACCTCTCTCTCTCTCTCTCTCTCTCTCTCTCTCTCTGCCTCTCTTTCTCTCTCTGTGTAACTCTGACTTTCAAATAAATAAATCTTTAAAAAAAATTCCAAGTACAGTTTCTACTCTACACCACAGCTCCAACTCCTAATATCAACTTTATAATGTCAAGATTAAGTCTACAATCAGCATAGGACACAAAATTTTCCTTCCACTGGGATTATTGACAAGTCCCAATTAAGAGCTGGTTGTGGGGCCAGCGCTGTGGCATAACAGGTAAAGCCACTGTCTGCAGTGCTGGCATCCCATATGGGTACCAGTTCTGATCCTGGCTGCTCCACTTCCGATCCAGCTCTCTGCTATGGCCTGCGAAAGCAGTAGAAAATGGCCCATGTCCTTGAGTCCTTGCAGGTGCATGGGAGACCTGGAAGAAACTTCTGGCTCCTGGCTTCGGATTGGCACAGCTCTGGCCTTTGCAACCATTTGGGGAGTAGACCCATAAGTGGAAGAGTTATTTCTCTTTCTCTCTTTGCCTCTGCTTCTCTGTAACCCTGCCTTTCAAGTAAATAAATAAATCCTTTGGGAAAAAAAAAAGAATTGGCTACCTCCGTATTTGAACAGCTGAATCTCAGGTATTTCCCAAGAGGCTTTGCACTGTGTGTTTTCCAGGAAGGTTGCAGTTCATGCCCATGGCAGTCAGCTCCTGCCTCTCAAGGAAATCTCAAACTCTGTGCAGAGCTAACTGTATCTTCACAGAGATGACTGCCCATTTCCTGTTCATGCAGAGGATCTTCTCGTGATCTGGTTTGAAGAGCACGTCCCAAGTCTCCGGACTGGTTGGCCAGAAGCAACAAGGGTCAACACCTGGGCAATAAGCCCAGTCGTTTCCATCTAGAAAAATATGATGGTCATTTTCCTGATTTTCGTATTTGTTTTGGTAAAATGATAAAAGAATGATTGTTTTCTTTATCAAACATTTCTCCCAGGATTGTGTGCTTCTTCCTCCCTCTAGGCTGCCCATCTTTTCATTAGGAATCCATCCTGTAGTCCGTTGTCATCCTCTGGTTTCTGATTTTAGTTGTAAATGCTAATGGGCTTGTCAGTAGATGGTCCCTCCTTGCTCAGAAGCCTCTACATTGGCAAATAGGAATCGTCCAGCAGGTGCACCTACATGGTAAGGACAGTCAGACAGGAGCCCAGGAGAAAAGCACCAAGTCGCAAGGATATTACTTCTCCAGCTATGGCTAAGGTCAAAGGGGAATGAGAAAGCTTCCCTTGGAGAAAGGGTAGGGCTCTCTGTAGGTGATGAATTCTACAGGAGTAAGAAACAGTCTAAAACGAACCTGCAAGAAATCTTACTGGAGTAGGTGTTTAGTCTAGTGTGAAGACCCCCACATACCATGTCAGACTACTTGGGTTCTTTTCTTGGCTGCGACTCTGGACTTCAGATGCTTTACTGCCCATGTGGCCTTGGGGAGGCGGCAGTGATGGCTTCAGTACTGGGGTTTCTTATCACACACCTGGGAGACGAGGGCTGAGTTCCAGGCTCCTGGCTTCAGCTGAACCCCAGTCCTGGCCTTTGTGGGCATTTGGGGGAGTAAACCAGTAGATGGGAGCTCTGGCTATGTCTCTGTCTATTTCTATCATTTGTATCTCCATCTCTACCTGTATCTCCACCTCTGTCTCACTCCCTCCCTCCCCACCCCTTTCTCCTCAAATAATTTTTAAAAAAATTGTAGTCCTAAGGGTGCTAAGCCTCGCACAAGAATGGCAGCTTGACACAGCAGCCACCCATATGTCAAGTACAATATACCAGATGTTTCTGCCACCTTTGTCTACTCAGGCTATCCTTGCTCTCCATACCCTGTTAGGAAACTGGCGCAGTTGTAGCCAGGTGGCCGCATGGCCCAGCTACCTGAGCCAGGCTCCACCCCCATCCTAATGGGATTCGCGGCTCCGGCTTCCCTGCCTGCCCTCAGGCAAAGTTTTAAAAGGGCCTATTGGCTCTTCCCTCCTGCTCTCTGTTCTCCCTTCCCCCTCTCTGCTCTATCTTCTCTCCTCACTAGCTCCTCTCCTCTGGCTCTCTCTCTTTCTTATACTCTTTCTCTCTCTTTTTCCTTTGCTGCCCCTTCACTCCGGTCTGTTGGGTGTTCCCCAATAAACCCTTTCCCTTACTCCAGTGTTCGGTGTGTTTTGCGACGGCTAACATTAATATATATTACATTGGTGCGGAACCAAAGATAACAGATGAACACCTTTTCGAAATCAGAGAGAATGAGGCCAGTGTGGCAAAGTTCAGGAAATTTCAGGGAAAAATAGATGCAAATGATCCTTAACTCCATGCCCCCAGAAGCCACCGGTTTCCCAACAAATATCCCACCTGAAAATGAAACAGAACCTGTTGGATAAGTAGCAGGTATCCTTTGAGGGTTGTAGGGCTTGTGCTTAAGGCCATGCATTGCAGACTTTAGAGAGGTAAGAATTGTGTGGAAACTGCTTCTCTTTTTTTTCTTCCACTATTATTCAATGAGATAACACAGTGACAAGTCCATTAGCTAGTCATTGCCTGATAAGAGGCATTGCACGATTGATGATTGATGAGGAAAGAAAAACAATAGTAAAGACATCCAAGGAACTGGGGCTGAGGGCAGGTACCTCTGCAAGACTTCCATTGACACAGTTTCCATTACAGACGATGAGGAAGCCATAAAACCTGGACCGGTCACAGCCAGCACTCTTCACTGGCAATCATCTGTAAACACTTTCGTAGCCGCTTCATCTGTGTTCCAAGGGGTCCAGGGTAATGCACAGAGTGAGGAACCCGTGGCCTCCAGCCAAGGAGTAAATGCCTGCCTCCAATAAAGGCAAAGTCAAGAGCAAGCCAAGGTTATCGCCCTCTTTCTGGCCAGAATCTCGGATGCCTTTCCAGGGAGGGGATGGTGCTGGACCTGAGGGTGAGCAGGGCTTGGAATGCGTGCCGAGGCCTTCTGACTCCCACACGGGCAATGCTCACACAGCATCTCTCCAGTCTGCTCACTCAGCAACGTTGGGAAATCGGTTTCAGAAGGAAACAGCAAGCTGCCTTGTGTTCTGTTTAATGTGCACTGAAGGCACCATGAGAAGGCAAAATCCCACACTCCCCTATGGATAATAAGGCGCACCTGACCTAGTTACCTTGAGACAAATAGCAGCCCTGACTGTGTGCAAGATGCCCTTGCCTTTTCCTTCAGCACCAAAACCCACATCTCTGTTTGAGCCCGGATGTTTGAGGGTAATGGCACTCGATGGGGCCGGTGCTGTGGTGTAGCAGGTAAAGCCGCCGCCTGCAGTGCCAGCATCCCGTATGGGCACTGGTTCGAGTCCTGGCTGCTCCACTTCCGATCCAGCTCTCTGCTCTGGGCTTGGAAAGCAGTAGAAGATGACCCAAGTGCTTGTGCGCCCCTGCACATGTGTGGGAGACTCAGAAGAAGCTCCTGGCTCCTGGCTTCAGCAAGGTAATGGTAGTTTGTGAGCATTCTTGCATTTTTTTCTGATATATTGCTTGGATAAGAAAAGAAATAGGTAAAATTAAACCTATAACTATAGCTCTAAAGAAAACATTTAGAAAAAAAAAAAGCACCAGTTCAACCATGCCTGTTAACCGTGAATTCAATGACCGATGTTTTTAAACATCTATTGAAAGGGCCGGCGCCGCAGCTCACTAGGCTAATCCTCTGCCTGCAACACTGGCACCCTGGGTTCTAGTCCCAGTTGGGGCGCCGGATTCTGTCCCAGTTGTCCCTCTTCCAGGCCAGCTCTGCTGTGGCCAGGGAGTGCAGTGGAGGATGGCCCAGGTCCTTGGGCCCTACACCCGCATGGGAGACCAGGAGGAAGCACTTGGCTCCTGGCTTCGGATTGGCGCAGTGCACCAGCCGTAGCGGCCACTTGGGGGGTGAACCAACGAAAAAAGGAAGACCTTTCTCTCTGTCTCTCTCTTTCTCTCACTGTCCAACTCTACCTGTCAAAAAAAAATCTATTGAAAGATAAAATGAGTCATTGGTTTTAGCCAGAAGCTTTTATCGACTTGTCTTGGTGGACGTGATGCCCGGGACACGGAGGACCTCATTCACTGTGTTGGACAGGCCAGCACCCAGCTCTAGGCCACCTGGTTGACCCTTGCCTCACCTCTGATGCATATGAGTGACCACTAGGCAGCCTAGACAGAGGTGTGGCCAAAGTAAGCTTCCAGAGCTACACTGACACATTCCAGAGAAGTCAGACAGGTGAGTGGGGCTTCCTTAAGGAGGAAGTCCTTGGTAACAAAGTCACCTGGGGTGTTGGCATTGAGTCTAGCCGTTAAGACGCTGGTTAAGATACCCATGTCCCATGCTTTGGTGCTGGGATTCTATACCCCGCTCCAGCTCCTGAGTCCAGCTTCCTGCTAATGAAGATCTTAGGACACAGCAGTGGTGGCTCAAGTAATTGGGTTTCTGCCACCCACACGGGAGACCTGGATTGAGTTCCTGGCTCCTGACTCCCCAGCCCAGCCCTGACCGTTTTGGGCATTTGGGGAGTTGAACCAGTGGATGGGAGAGCTGTGTGTGTGTATGTGTGTGTGTGTGTGTGTGTGTGTGTGTGTCAAATAAATGAGTAAATAATTTAAAGCAAAACTGGTAAGGTCATTCTCAGCTGTTGCTGACCTCTGGGGAGACCAACAGGTGGCTGCTCTGAGCCCTGCATGGCTGTGCTGCAGGAAGCTGCATGTAATGAGTTCACTTCACGCACACACAAGCTCAACACCGGCCTGCAGAGGCGTTCAATGGCTCTCCCAAGGTCACAATGCTCATGAAAGACTTCATTTGATCCAGATTCCATGTTCTGCAACCCCCGCCATGCTCTCCTCCAGCAGATCTTAGCAAGGCAGCCTAGGGCCAGCACAGCTCCCTCCCCATGGGATAGGCTCTTGTTAGGAGTGTGAGAAAGGGTGGTGTGACTGCCCCACTGTGTGTTCTTTATTCTGGAGACTTTTCCTTTAGGTCCTAAACCCTTTCTCCTTCTGCAACCTACTTCTCTTCCTTTCAGACTCTCCTGAACCTACCCTAGGCAACACGGGGGCTGCACAGGTTGGCTGTGCAGGGGTCCTCTAAGAGGCTGCACAGCCAGCCCTGCTCTGTCGATGGCCCCCACCAATTGCACTTGACTTTGCCCTCGGAAGGTTGTGCTTGGTGGCCCAGTGGCTGGACTGTCCCCATCAGGAGCTGCCTGGGCAGCTCCCAAGCTGGGCCCCTCCTCAGAATGGTCAACTCCCCTAGCTCAGGGCGTCTCTTCCTTCCCCTTGGGAGGGTTTCACTGTTCCTTCAGGAAAGGCAAGGCCTCTCAGGCAGGAAACACCACACCCAACTGGGACCAACCCTTGTGGGAATCCTTAGCCACCCTGTCAGCTTCAAAGGAGACAAGGAGATGACAAGGCACAGTGGGTGAGACTGCACTGTGCTGACTGAGAAGATGGGAAACTTAAGGAAGTGATCCCCCAGTGGCATGCACAGAAAAGCCACATGGTAGAGGATCGTGAGGACTTCCTTAAATATTTAAAACCCACTGGAGAGCCGGCGCCGTGGCTCAATTGGCTAATCCTCCACCTTGCGGCGCCGGCACACCGGGTTCTAGTCCCGGTCGGGGCGCCGGATTCTGTCCCGGTTGCCCCTCTTCCAGGCCAGCTCTCTGCTATGGCCAGGGAGTGCAGTGGAGGATGGCCCAGGTGCTTGGGCCCTGCACCCCATGGGAGACCAGGAAAAAGCACCTGGATCCTGGCTCCTGCCATCGGATCAGCGCGGTGCACCGGCTGCAGCGGCGGCCATTGGAGGGTGAACCAACGGCAAGGGAAGACCTTTCTCTCTCTGTCTCTCTCTCTCACTGTCCACTCTGCCTATCCAAAAAAAAAAAAAAAAAAAAAAAAAAACCCACTGGAATATAGTGAGACTATTGTGCACCTGTATTGATATGAGTCTTCTCATATCAGTGGTGTGAAAGGGGTAGAATGTTCTAGAAACAGTCTTACATAGAAGCCACCATGATGCTCCTCTCCAAATTTCTACTCCATTTCTGTCCCATACATTATTATATACTGGTATAATCTCTTTTCAATAGTTATCAAGTTTCTGCCAATCATTTAAGTCATTGTTGAATTATTTTATCCCCTTCTTTTATTTTATTTTATCCTTTAGATTGACATAACATTTGTAGACATTCCTGAAGGCCAAAGTGATGCTTGATTCATGTGTATGTTGGGTAAAGGTCACCACAGGGTAATTAGCATAACCCTAATCTTGCACTCAGCACTCTCAACTTGTTCCCAAAATGCAGAAAGACAACAAGACACAAAAAGACTGCCAGATCCTATCTTAGTTCAGCCCTCTAAAGAAACTGACATGTTCTGTGTTTTCAGTGTGTCTATAACATTTGTTCTCTCCTGCTGCACTGCCCACGTCACCTGTCCAGTTCTAGCTCTCTGTGGAAGATCCGCTATACTCACACCATTGTAGAAAGACAAAGCCACTGCTGGACAACAAAAACAACTAAGAATAGACAACTCGACTCTTAAACGATGAGCGAAAGATCACGGACAGAAGATATCCAGGAAGCAGGCATCGGGCCTGGGGGTTCCACTGTCCACATCCCACAGTGGAATTGCCTGCATTTGACTCCCAGCTGCAGCACAAGTCCAGCTTTCTGTAATGCAGACCCGGGGATGGCTCAAGGAACTGTCTTCCCGCCCACCACTTAGGAGACCTGGAGGGCGTGCCCAGACCCCTTCTCCAGTCCCAGCCCCGCATCAGCTGCTGTGTGCATTTGGGAAGTGAATCAGGAGATGGGAGTTCTCTGTCTCTCTGTTCTCTGTCTGCCTCTCAAATCAATAAATATAAAAAGTCCAAATAGCCAAAGGCACTTGAGAAAGATATGCGACACCACTAGATATGAAGAAAATGTAAGACAGCAATGAGATATCATCACTGTCAAAGAGTTTTTAAAAGTCCGAAAGGTAACTACTTCAGCCTGACCTAGTCCTGGCCATTTGGGGAGTAAACCAGCAGATGGAAGATCGCTCTCTCTCTCTCTCTCTCTCTCTCTTGTGTGTGTGTGAGTGTGTTCATCTCTCTCTGTGTAACTCTGCCTTTCAAATAAGTAAATAATTCCTTAATAAGATCATAAATAAATAAAGTAGTAAGGACAGATTTTAAGCATTAATAGCTATTGCAACGGGGAAAGCATTCCAGCAGGAACTGAACTCCACTTCAATGTGTGTAGAGGTGAACTGGCGTTCTCGGGAAAAAGTGAGGATAGAGGGAGGCTGAGCAGGGCCTTAGCAGTCGGAAAGAGAAAAATGACCAAGGCCAACCCAGGGTAAACAGCAGTAGGCCAGCTGACAATCATCAAAAGTCAGGATCCCCCAGAGATGAGGCTGGGGAGACAGAGGCGCTGTCCTCAGGGCTCTGCTGGGACAAACGGTGCATTCTCTTGGCAGCCTTTTCCGAAGGCTGGGAGCATTGCGGGTGGGGAAGGGTGGTGGCTTTGAACTGGTGGGAACTAGGTCAGAGTTCATTCAAAGAGGATCCTGAGGCCCCTACTCGGGGTCTGGTGGAGGACAGAAGCTTTGCTGTCATCATACACCCAAGTGAGCTTAGAAAGGACAATTACACAGACAGATGGAGGGGGCACTTTGGACAATGGCTCGAGGATTTTTCCCAAAACTCAACTCCTCCTTCAGCTAGGCATCTCACAGAGGCGTGTTGATGTCATCAAGAATATTCACAATAGGGCTATCCATAACAGCCGAGGCACAGGAAGAACCTGCATCAAGGTCAAAGGCTAAATTCATGTCTACATGCACCAAACACTATAAACACACACACACACACACACACACACCAGCAAGCATAATGACACCATCAGTGGCAGGGAGGAGTCTCACGGGCAGGATGCTGAGCCAAAGACGCTGGGCAGGAAGGAGAACCCATTGTATGTACAACCTTTGAAGCTCAAGAATAGGCTATAGGGGCCAGGGCTGTGGCACAGCAGGTTAGTCCTGGCCTGAAGCGCCAGCATCCCATACGAATGCCGGTTTGAGTCCCAGCTGCACCATTTCCAATCCAGCTCTCTGCTATGGCCTTGGAAAGCAGTAGAAGATGGCCCTAGTCCTTGGGCCCCTGAACCTGCGTGGGAGACCTGAGAGAAGCTTCTGGCTCCTGGTTTCAGATGGGCGCAGCTCCGGCCATTTTGGCCATCTAGGGAGTGAACCAGTAGACGGAAAACCTCTTTATGTATCTACCTCTCTCTGTAACTCTGTATTTCAAATAAAATAAATCTTAAAAAAAAAAAAAGAATAGGCTACAAACCAGCATCCAGAGAAGCATAACAGAGCTTCCCTCCGGGACCCAGGGATGGGAGTGGGTGGGTGCCAACTGGAAGGAACACCGGGAGTGGGGAACTGGATGTCCCCGTCCAGCTGTGCATGGTGACAAGTGGCTGTAGAGGAGCATCTGAAACACTCAACAGGCCATGCAATTAGCATTACTCTATAGCAGGCACGAAGTCTTTGCTTGCACAAAAGGTGAGGCAGGAACTTGAGCCCTATCCGTTAAATGCAATAATGTGCGACTTGTTTGGATTCTGCTTTTGAAAGAAATACCTTTCAAAGGCATCTAGGAAACAATCCAGAAATGGCGACACTCACTGGCACTCCATAACGCTAAGTAATCATGATGTTTTTGCACGCTCTTGCACTCTTGCTCCTATGTTCATGTTCTAAGGGACAGAAGGCAGGATAAGATAGTTGGGATTTGCCAGGAGTGCAGTGGAGGATGGCCCAGGTCCTTGGGCCCTGCACTCGCATGGGAGACCAGGAGGAAGCACCTGGCTCCTGGCTTCGGAACGGCGCAGCACACTGGCCTCAACGCGCAGGCCATAGAGGCCATTTGGGGGGTGAACCAATGGAAAAAGGAAGACCTTTCTCTCTCTCTCTCTCTCTCTCTCTCTCTCTCTCTCTCACTGTCTAACTCTGCTTGTCAAAAAATTTTTTTTTAATTAAAAAAAAAAGGTAGTTGGAATTTGCTTTGAAACAGCCCAGTGGGGTCTCCTTGGGGCTAACTTGGGGATGGGTGTGGGGGGGAGGGGTCACTTTTGTGTCTGTTGGAAATTTTCCATCATAAATGAATTTTCAAAAAAAAGAAATCCGGCATTCACTAAAGCCAGAAAAGAAAAACAACAGACTTAATATTTCGCTTTAGAACAAGGTCTGGCTTTGCTCCCTCGTGCTGTGAGGTGTGCCGCAGGGTGTGCGAAATAATGTTCCCCACCCCACCCTGTTGGGCTCATCCCACAGAGCCAGGAAAAATCCGAGGACACCCACTCCCTACAGGAAGCGTCTCTCCCAAGGCCCCAGGAGCAGAGCCTTCCCTGGGATTGTTCTCTATTTACCTTAGCTCATCACAGTCTCCACCCTGGCTTCCCTTGCCTGCTCTGGAAAAGGAGGGGGTAGGGTATTGTTGGCTGGCTAGCCCTGGACCGCCCCTTCTCCCTCGGGGTCTCCCTGGGCTTGGGTGCCTGCACTTGCTTTGTCCAGAGAGATAAGCGTCTGCTGGCAAGGCTTCTGAATCCAAAGTAGGCAGCCTCGGGCCCTCAGGGTGATGGGGCCATTGGTCATCCACTCCCGTTACAGCTCTGGTCCATGATATTCGGGGAACAGCAAGATTCCCCACCAACGCCAGCCTACAGAGAACTCTGAGAAGATGGAGGACAAACCCAGAATAAAACAGCTCAACAGTTTCACCCCCCAACACAGGTGAGCGCAGGGCAGGGACTGTACCCTTCCTCGTGTCCCCTCTTGGGGAACACAGCCCAGGAGCAGGTGCTCTCAGCCCGGAGACCACACTGAGTTCTGCAGATCAGCAATCTTTGAGTCCTGTCGTGTGCTTCTCCAGGAAGGAGGAGGACCCCTGGCTTCAGGAGGGTCGCGCTGGGACCCAGGACCCCAAAGAGAACAAGAGCCATTGCACTTGGTGCCCTGTGCTCTCAATGTGTGGGAATGGGCGATACCTCTTCATAGCGTCTTTCCATGTTATCGATGACTTGATGAGAAAGACCAAGCTCTCATTTTAAAATCAGGGAGCAAGGATTCTAGGCAAGCAAGCAAGCCAATCATGCAGCTGAATTTAGGACAGAAGGAAACAGAGAGACAGGTGCCTACCGCGTGCTTGTATTGCTACGAGGAGTCTGAATGTTTTAGAATCACACCAGAGCCAATCTTGCCGTTTGGCTTTTTCATCTACTCTAGATACTATTGAAAGTTTCTGTGGCCAGCGCCACGGCTCAGTAGGCTAATCCTCCCCCTGCAGCGCCGGCACACCGGGTTCTAGTCCCGGTTGGGGCGCTGGATTCTGTCCCGGTTGCTCCTCTTCCAGGCCAGCTCTCTGCTGTGGCCCGGGAGTGCAGTGGAGGATGGCCCAAGTCCTTGGGCCCTGCACCTGCATGGGAGACCAGGAGAAGCACCTAGCTCCTGGCTTCGGATCAGCGCGGTGCGCCGGCCGCAATTCTCCGGCCGCAGAGGCCATTGGGGGGTGAACCAACGGCAAAGGAAGACCTTTCTTTTTGTCTCTCTCTCTCACTGTCGACTCTGCCTGTCAAAAAAAAAAAAAAAAAAAAAAAAAAAAAAAAAAAAAGAAAAGAAAAGAAAAGAAAAAAAAGAAAAAACAAAGTTTCTGTTCTACTGTGAATATGAGAGAACTTCCAAAAGTTCGTGAAAAATGAGCTTATTTTGGTACACTTTTGAAAGCCATGTCTACAAAAGGTCTTCGAAAAGTTCTTCAAAAATGTGTACTGTGTTTAAAAAAATGCATGGATTTCAGGAAATGTATTGCACCAAGATAAACTGACCTTTTATTTGTTTTCCTACCAGCCTTTTGAACGGCCCTCTTGTATCTCATTTTGAAGGCAGGCTAACAGCTCCAGGTTGTATGGATGTGGGTCCAACATACACACATAACTCAGGAAAGCATGTGGCCATGGAGCTAAGTCTTTAAAACCAGAGCTCAGCCTGGAGTCCTCTTTGGGTCTGACCTGAGGCCACTGGGAGGGGCTTGATGTCTTCCAAGAAGAAGCATGGCTTTGTGATTCGATCTTTGCTTGTTTTCTGTTTGGCTCTGGGAGCCGGGAGGAGGGGCATGTGTCAGTGTGGCCTTACACTTTAATTATTTTGATTCTTTTATACATTTTTAAAAAGAATATTTACTTATGTATTTGAAAGGCAGAGTTGCAAAAGAGAGAGGGGGAGAGAGAGAGAGAGAGAGAGAGAGAGAGATTGAGATCTTCCATCCACTGGTTCACTTCCCAAAAAGCTGCAACAGCCAGGGCTGGGCCAGGCTGAAGCCAGGAGCCGGGAACTCTTTCCTGATCTCCCACAGGGGTGGCAGGGGCCCAGATACTTGGACCATCTTCCACTGCCTTCCCAGGTGCATTAGCAGGGAGCTGAATAGGAAGTGGAGCAGTGTACTCAAGCCGGTGTACATATGGGAGGTTGGCATCATAGGTGGTGGCTTAACCTGCTGAGCCACAACCCTGGCCCCAGTTTCTTTGCAAGTCAGCAAGTATATGCTGACACAGCACCCACTTCTCATAGGGTCTTCAGATCCCCTTCCCCCTTGCAGCAGGTGGGCTGCAGGAGCACCTGCCACGTCCAGCAGTTTGAATGGGTCCACCTCTGCCCTGGGGTTGAGTTGTGCTGCTCACCAACCCTGTCTCCCCCAAATCCACCTATTGAAGCCAAATCCAGAATATTTCAGAATCTGGCTGTACTGGAGACAGGCCCTTTAAAGAGGAAGTCAGGTCCAAAGGGGGCTATTAGGTTGGATCTCATCTTAAAAGGAGAGCAGGTTAGAAGCCAGTGCTCATATGGGACACTGGCATTGCAGGCAGTAGCTTATCCCACTTCACTGCAATGCCAGCGCCTCTTTTGTATCTTTCATTGTATGCAATTTTATTTATGAATACTCTTTTATTCCACTTACAACACAGTGGAATTTTTTTTCTTTGCTGTTCAACACTCTCTATAGCTTGCGTAGGGCTAAGACATGTATTTTTCTTATGAACTACTTAATAATGCATGTCATTGTGGAAAGCTGGAAAATAAGAGTCGCCCCATAGCTCCAACCTCTCTGCGGTCACCACTGTTTACATAAACAGTGGTTTGCAAATGCTGTTCTCTGCCCCTCTCGGGAGCCTCCAGTCCTTCCTTCCCATGTTGGAGAGAAAACATACACTCTATATATAGCTCGGCTTTCCTGCAGCTCCTCGGCTCAATGTACAGCTCTAGGGCACAAACGGCCAGTTTCCCAGGCCTCAGAAAAAATATATGGGGAAGGCGCCCTTTAACAATGCATTCCCAGGAAATGTCCCCATGCTGATTACGGAAGGGTGTGTGGCCGTGGCTATTTTGCCCTTGGTTCCGTGTCCGCCCAGGCTCTGAGTCACTGGGCTCCCTCCTTATCAGCTGCTAAGCCTTCTGTGACCTCGCCTGCACCCTGCCCTCGTCACCTGAGGCCGGCTTCACCAGCTAAGGCTCACCCTGCATTTCAAGACAAGAAGAAAGGACAGAAGTGGTCCGAGTTATGCGCAAAGGTAGAACGCGTAAGATAAACACTTAGCTGAACTGCTCAAGAGCAATGGTGGCGACGCTGGCTTCCAATGTTGGCTGTAGAAGAGGGAATGACAACACAGACCCTGCAGACATCGAAGGGATTACCAAGGAATATCAAGGTCTATTTTATGCTAGTAAATTGCACAACTTAGATGATATGGACAAATTCCTTGAAAAAAAAAAGTACATTACAAGGGAGAGGGGGGGAAATAGTTGGCATATGAATCATCTCAGACAAGGTTATGGAGCTTAGAAATAAATCCAACAGCTTCAGGGGAAAATGTGAAGAGATCAAGAAGTGACCCCAGATAGAAAAGGAAACAGCTCATGGCGGAAAACTCCATCTGGCCTGGCTTCCAGAATCAACAGGGCTGTCGACTGTGTTAAGTGCTTTGCATCTGGGGAGGGTCTGCCTTTGATCACATTGTGGGATGGTGCTTCTCACTCACAAAAACTAAAAACGCCGAGTTCTGATGTGCGATCCTTGGAAGGGCGAGAGTACAGAGAGGTAAGAGAAGCGGAGAGCAAGCAGTCCCGGTGATCCATGGGAGGAGTGGAAGCAGCACAGCATAGCAGGTCTCCGACATGATGAACTCACTGCTGGATGGCTGCAAACCCAAGAACGTCTAAGAGCCACAACCGGCTGTCCTCCCCGAGGACAGCGGTACAAAAACGAGTTTATATTCTCTGTAACTGTGGTCAGAACCCACTGGCAATTACAAGTATTGGGTAGTTTCGATAGCAGATTCTTAGAAACCCAAGTGGCTGATCATTCCCTTGTATTCCTCCAGTTCTTCCCTCTGCTCCCACCCATCCAGGTTTCCATGTTTTTACCGTTAGAAAGACTCCTTATTTCAAGAGACATAATTTTCAGGCTGATTTTTCTCTTCTTTAACCCAACACCCCACGAATCCTTGACTGTATGACATCTACTTTTGAGCCCATAATCTTGACAACCTACAGTAATAAAAGGCTTTAGCAGGGCCAGCGCTGTGGTGTAGCAGGTAAAGCCGCCACCTGCAGTGCCAGCATCCCATATGGGCGCCAGTTCAAGTCCCGGGTGCTCCACTTCTGATCCAGCTCTCTGCTATGGCCTGGGAAAGCAGTACAAGATGGCCCAAGTCCTTGGGCCCCTGCACCATGTGGGAGACCTGGAAGAGGCTCCTGGTTCCTGGCTTCAGATTGGCGTAGCTCTTGCCATTGCAGTCAACTGGGGAGTGAACCAGCAGATGGAAGACTTCCTCTCTCTCTCTCTCTCTCTCTCTGCCTCTGCCTCTGCCTCTCTGTAACTCTGCCTTTCAAATAAATAAATAAATCCTTAGGGGAGAAAAAAGGCTTTAGCTATGGTCATTAGCATACCATTCTGAAGAATATACCAACGCTATTTTTGTTTTCATTTTATAAGCTAACTACGGAAGCATAATGACGATAATCTGATGTTCAAGGCCCCACACTGGGTCACAGGCTCCACTTTTGTGCCAAAACAGTATTTGACCAATTCACTGTGTGCTCTCGTCTCTTTCCCCCTCACCTTGCGACACACTGAGTTTCCAGGCTGGGATTTGGCTTTGCTCTGCTAGCTCCTTTGCTCGGGAGTTTGATGAGATTCAACATTCTCCAGCTCTGTCCTACGGCTGAGCCCTCTGTGTTGCTTTGGAGCAGAGGAAAGGACGTGGCTTTGAGGATGCAGTAGGATTCTGGCTGGAACAAGTAGAGAGAGTGTTTTTTTTAAAGGAGCTGCTGTATTCATAAATGAGGCAATTGTGTCGTTTACCACTGTAACAGGAAAATTGAACAAAATTGTAATTTTTTTAAAGATTTATTTATTTATTTGAAAGTCAGAGTCACACAGAGAGAGAAGGAGAGTCAGAGAGAGAGAGAGAGAGAGAGAGAGATCTTCTATCCGCTGGTTGACTCCCCAGATGACTGCAATAGCTGGAGCTGCGCCAATCTGAAGCCAGGAGCCAGGACCTTCTTCCAGAACTCCCACTCGGGTGCAGGGACCCAAGGACTTGGGCCATCTTCCACTGCTTTCTCAGGCCGTAGCAGAGAGCTGGATCAGAAGTAGAGCAGCTGGGACTTGAACCGGTGCCCATGTGGGATGCCAGCACTGCAGGCAGCGGCTTTATTCACTATGCCACAGCACCAGCCCCCAAATTTTTATTTTGAAGTCATTTCAAACTCACAGAAAACATCCAAGTACTTCCACAAATTACAAAAGCTTACAAGAAATATAGTAGCATACTTTTCCCCTTGAACCATTCAAGAGGCACTTTGCACCCCCATCCCATTGACCCAGACATACTTATGACCCCCAAGCCCAATGATGCAGAGGCAGGGCTGTCATCTCTCCTGTGTACCCAGGAGGAAAAGGAAGCATTGTTGGTGGAACCATTGCATTGCCTTATCTCTGCCCCAAAACCCCAAAAGAACTCTTTGGCAACTTCCTGGGAGGCTCCCTACCACAATGAGATTGAGGAGACCAACTCTGTCTATTGTGTGTCTCAGAAACAACTTCAGAGCAAGCCCAGATGCTCTGGACAAACCAGAATCCAACCCCATGCTGTCTGCCCCCAAGGGCTGTGTGGGCACGCTCCCCTGGATTTCCCAACTCAGTCTCACTGCTTTGTGGCTACAGCACACTGAACCCCAAGAGTCCTGGGACCCTGTGCTTTTTTTTTTTTTTTTTTTTAAGGCAAGAAACCATTTGCTTCCGTCTCTCTGGGTGCCTGTTTTGGCTGCAAACTTTGGCCTCAAGGGGGAGTTTTCACTAGGGAAGAAGCTAGGGCTGCTCCAATCACCTGAGAACCGAATGCCGGCAAAGCCTGGCTGACTCTGAGCCAAGCTGGGAATAGCAGGAGTGAGACAGACAGATCTGTGTGCCTTTCTCCCCGTTCTCACCCTTCTTGTATGTGGAGCCCAGGAGAGGAGATGGCAGCACAGCAATTAACGGAAGCCGGATGGCTCGGCCAATCCCATTCCCACTCCCAGCGCTGCAGGTCATTTCTATTTCCCTTTTATTTTGACAAGCAAATTAATCAGCAGAGGTGAATGGCATTATTAAAGCAGCTGCAGGTGCCAGCGCCGATCCCTCCCAACTCTAAGCCACCACAGTCCGTCTCAAGGGACAGTCTCTCCGGAAAAGCCCAGCTCCTCGGCTATAATTACAGCATTGCTTTGTTCAAATAGCTCAAGACAGCCATACACGCACACTTGTGGATGGACACACACACACACAATGCTTTGTGGGAGAAGCTGTGTGGATGACGCTGGGGACTTTGCCACTGCACACTGGACATCGGACAAAGCTCTTTCTCCATTCTTGTCCAGATCCTCAAGAATTCAGTCTTTCCCACGGACAGAAAGTACTTGAAATACCCTTGGCCTCCAAGCTTGGCAGCCAATCTGTTGGTGGGTAAATTACAGCTATTTGAGTTTGGAAGGGCGCTGATTTCTTCTGCAAAGAGAGACTAGATGGAAGCCCCTGGCTCCTAAGAGGGAATTAGAACCAGAGGAACAAGAGAGACGTTGACGTGGCCAAGACTCTAAGCACAGCCTTAGGGCATTGTTTTCACAGGGTCTTCAAACAGTTCCTTCAAATGTGTGTTATGAAAAAACTAAGTCTGGGTTTCATGTCTTTTTGGCATCAAAATAAATTTATCTTTTCATTCTGCTTCACTTTTGAGGTCCCCTCAGATTCACACCAAAGCACTACAGGCACTGCGGCTGCCAAACTGGGAACCCACCAGCTCGCTCGAGGACCCAGCTCACTTGTGCTGGGACAGGGGCTGCAAGCTTCCTGCAGGTCACCTTGGGACAGGTGCACCTGCAGTCATTGCATCCGTGGGCACCAGGATGGGGAGAGCTCCGGATGCACAGGTCTCACCTGTGAGACTTGGAGACTAGAGATGTTAAGTGTCCCACCCACGCTAAGCAAATGAAGATGGGAACCAGCAAGTGTGTGGCCCAGATATGAAAACTCACATCCATGGACCTGTCTCCAAGTGGATGAGGCTGGCAACCAAGCTAAGTCAAAACCGAAGGCCATCAGATCACGTGTTGGGGAGACATGAGTGTCTCCAGGCACAGCTGAGGGAGAGACTGCACTCATCCCACGGTTCTGGAGAAAAGGGGAGGGTAGACAGGCAGTGACAATCACCCCACTGTGGGAGGAACACTACAGGCTCTTGTCAGCATAATAGCAAATGGCATTCGTGACCTCCTTGTTCACAGGAGGGGGACATTATCCTCACTGGTCTTCAACCCAGCATCTTGGCATGCAAATTTTTAAAAATATTTATTTGAGTGGCAGAGTAAAAGAGGGAGGTGGGTGGAGAGACAGAGAAGTCTTCCATCTGCTGATTCACTTTCCAAGTGGCCGCAACTGCCTGAGCTGGGCCAGGCTGAAGCCAAGAGCCAGGAGCCAGGAGCTTCTTTTGGGTCTCCCATGAGGGTGCAGGGCCCCAAGCACTTAGGCCATCTTCCACTGCTTTCCCAGGTCATTTTAGCAGGGAGTTAGATGGGAAGTGGAGCAGCTGGGTCTTGAACCAGCGCCTATATGGGATGCCAGAACTACAGGCAAAGGCTCAACCCTCTCCGCCATAGCGCTGGCCTCCGGCATGCAAGTTTTAGATGAAACAGAGTTCTTGGCCCAAGCCATAGGAATAGCATTCTCCTCCTCATGACTCCGATCATTGTATCTAGGTCAAACCAGATGAAAATGAGCAGTAGAAAATTTCATCCCTGATAAAAAAGCATCACACAAACTTGGACGAGCAAATGGGGAACTCCAATGAACATTTCTTTAATTGCTATCTATCTGTGAACTATGTACAGGGGTTGACATTGTTGGAGGTTGTTTACAGACGCTGGGGAACAAAACAAGATCCTGGCACTCACTGAACTTGGATCCTAGCAGTTGGCACCTGCTGGAGGGACCAGGTGGGCAGCAGCAGGTGGTGGGGGAGATCTGTTGGCTTCATGCCCAAGCTCTCAGCCTCTGTTGGTCCCAAAGCAAGTGCGCCTCACTGACCTTCTCCGGGTCATTGAGACTGAGTGGACTCTGAGCCAATGATCTTTTCACTTTTTTCCCGGGGGCCTGGGCTGGATGCTCGCATGCCTGGGGAAGAGTCTGGGAGAGAGGAAAGCAGAGCCGCCCTTGGCAGAGGGTCATAGCATGAGGACCAGGCTCCAGAACAGAATAAAAATGTAGAATCCAGGATGCGGCTCCAGAACTAGGCTCCCACTGCCCCTTGGGTGGTGCCAAGGATCATTCTAGAACCTTGGTACCCAGAGTGAGGGCAGCAGCATCTTCAGAAATAGAAACACAATGAACGTCGCTGGAAAACGCACTCCTTTTTCCCACTGAGCTGCTGCCCCTTTATTCCTTCCAGGACTGCACCTGGCTCCAGTCTTTCCTCCTCCCCAGGGTTGGCCGCTTCAGCAGAGCCCGTGTCAGCACCGGTGTCGGGGAGAAGTTCAATCCCGGTCCACGCAGAGGACGCACAAGACCTGTGTGCTTGCAGGACCCCGGCTTCCAGGTCTGGAGGAACTGGAATACGGGATTTCTCATCGTCCTTTGCAAGCGGCCGCCCACTCCCCGGACGTGTGGACGGGGAACAGGGGCAGCCAGAAACCTGCTCTGTTCAGACCCCGCTGAGAGGCTGTGCTACATCCAGCTGCTGCGCCAGCCGTGAGCCTCCACCTCCTGACCTAGCCTTGCCCCAGTGTGAACTCTGCCAGGGTCTCCAGCTCCTCCTAGCCGGCAGGTGCAGAAGGAATCAAACCCACGTCCTCTGCTGCCCTCTGCTGCCCATCTGATGAATTGCAGGCTGCGTGAGAAACTGGTTCCGAGGGCACCTGTGACTTAGCAGCCACCAGTTTTGAAGCATTTTGTGTCACTTGCCTGGCACAGGTCACCTAAGTGACAGTATTTTATGCTTTGCCATCATCCACGATGTCCCTTAGGAGCTCAGAGCTTGCCTTTGACATAAATAAATAAATAAATAAATATTAAAGGAAAAAAAGAGAGAGAACAGCCAGGTGGAAGGGGTGTGGCACAGTGATACGATGTTCACCCCTGGTGCTGGTGGAGTGAATATTTCCCGGGCACACGGAGCATTCCTTAGACGTCAGTGTTTATCGCGCAAGTGCAACAGGGCAATTGAAAGCATTAATCAGATTTCCAGAGGGGCCCAGGCCCCTGTGAACATCAAGGGGTTACACACCCTGGCCTCAGCCTGTCCTGTTAGCTGTCGGGGGTGAGGGGCTCTGCCTGTGTCATCTCCTAGTCGAGAAAGCCTCCACCTGTCGGCTGCCAGCTCTCGGGGGGGGGGGGGGGCGGGGGCTCCGCCCGTCTCATGCCCACCAAACTTTGACAGGGGATTTAACAGATGTGTCACATACACACACACACGTACTGTTACTTGTGGGTGTCCACAGCTCCTTAGGGTTGTTGGTTCTGGAGGGTTTTTTTTTTTAAAGATTTATTTATTTATCTGAAAGGCAGAGTTACAGAGAGGCAGAAGCAGAGAGAGAGAGAGAGAGAGAGAGAGAGGTCTTTCATCTGCTGGGTCACTCCCTAAATGGCCGCAACAGTGGAGCTGAGTCAATCCAAAGCCAGGAGCCAGAAACATCTTGCGGGTCTCCCACATGGGTGCAGGGCCCAAGGACTTGGGTCATCTTCTATTGCTTTCCCAAGCAGAGAGCTGGATCAGAAGTGGAGCAGCTGGGACTCAAACCGGCACCCATATGGGATGCCGGTACTGCAGGCAGCGGCTTTACCCACTATGCCACATCGCTGGCCCCCCCTGATTCTGCTCTTGTTTATGTTTTAGATAACTCTAAGTGCTATCTTATTCATATTAGCTGTTTTTTTAAATATATATATATATATATATCTTTATTTGAAAGAGTGTCGGGAGAGAGAGGGGGAGGGGAGAAGGAGGGGGAGGGAGAGGGATCTCTTCTATCTGCTGGCTCACTCCCAAATGCCTGTAACAGCCAGGGCTGGGCCAGACAGAAGCCAGGAGCATGGAACCCCTTCCAGGTCTCCCATATGGGTGCAAGGGCCCAGGCTTTTGGGCCATCTCTGCTGCTTTCCCAGGTGCACTAGCCGGGAGCTGGATTGGAAGCAGAGCAGTGTTTGCTGTTTGCTCTCAAATCCATTCCATGACTTCCATGACTTCCCTCTCTGGTCCACGGAGCAGCTGTGGCTGATGGGAACGTTCATCTGCCCTTGGGCTGTTCCGACAAGCTTGACTCCTGCCTTGTATTAGATTCCTTCTCGGGGCAGTGTTGTGTCACCGCTGGTTAAGCAGCTGCCTGTGACACCCGTATCCCAGGCCAATGCACTGGTTCAAGTCTTGGCTGCTCCATGTCCGATCTGGCTCCCTGCTGATGCAGGTGGACCAGCAGTGGAAGATGGAGCAGGTACTTGGACTCCTGACAACCACATGAGAGACCCAGAGAGAGTTCCCAGCCCCAGCTGTTGCAGACATTTGGGGAGTGAAACAGTAGATGGGAGATTCTCTCTCTCTCTCTCTCTCTCTCTCCCCCTTCCTCTCTTTCCCTCTCTCTCTTCCTGCCTCCCCTTCTCTTTCTGTCACTCTGCCTTTCAAATAAATAAATCTTAAAAAAAAAAAAAAAGATTCATTCTGTTGGCTCACCAAGTGGATGTTCTATTTGCCCTTAATGGATACAACGAAGGACTACGATCAACATTTTCTCATTTTTGCACCGTCTCTGAGTCCCCCCATGGCTGCTATAACAAAGCCCCCGAGATGAGGTGGTTTATGAAAAACAGGAATTACTTCTCACAGCTGTGCAGTCTGGGAAGGCCAAGACCACAGCACCTGCAGGATATGCTGTGTGGGGAAAGCTGCTCTCTGCGTCCAACAGCGTGGAGCCTCCTGCCGGGAGAGGAGCCCCGGGTCCACACAGCCCCAGGGAGGGACGGGTAGGAGGGGAGGAGCCCAGCTGGAAGCCTGGCTGAGAAGCACCTGACTCCTTTGTGTGAGCGATGAGCCCTCATCATCCACCCCTCTTGGAGGCCCCACCTCCTAACACGTCTGATTGGAGGGCTCACACTCAATCCCTGCATGGGCTGAGTCTGATTGGAGAGCACACATTCCCATGCTGTGTCGGCTGCATCTGATTGAAGGACAGCCATTCAAACCCTACAGGTGCCTTCGAAGCTGAGGCCACAGCCCCAGTGCTAACATCTGTAGGTGGCACTGGCTGCTCTCTGTGGCCACTTCTGAACTTCTGAGTAGCGTTCTCATCCCTGCGACTCAGTCCCCCACTCACCTGTGTGTGACCTCAGGCACCGGTTTATGGGTTCAGTTGTGCCCCTCCCCCTAAAAAATAACCTGACATCCTAATCTGCAGTGTCTGAGAACATGACCTTGGCCACTTCAGGTGTAATTTCCACAATAGGTGTAATATTGCAATAGGGCAGGTCCCTCATCCCCTGAGGCTGGTGGGGGACAAGGGATATCAGTGTGAAGACGACTGGGACAATGGCGACAATGGCGTGTGAGGGTGGAGCAGGCTGGGAGCCGCATCTCCCATAGATACACAAGACAGTCATCAGCAGGAGCGGGGCAGAGGGGAGCATGGAACTGCCCACACCTTGATCACAGAATTGAGATCTCCCGAGAAGCTGGGAGACCATACATTCCATACATTTCTGAAGCCACTGGGTGTGTGGCACTTTGTGGGGCCAGCGCAGCAGGTCACCTCTGATCTCTGAAAGCAGGGACGGTCCTGCACTACCTATATCTCATTTGCATGAGGCCTGGATTAAAAGGGGGAACAGATCCCACCTACGGCTCAGCTCAGCTCGCCAGGTGCACAAGGAAGACCTCCCAGCCAGGAGAAATGGGAGTGGGGGGTGGGGGGAGATGGGAGGGGGCAGTCTGCACTGTGTAGCTGCTCAGGACAGACGGCGTAGAGGGAGCATGGGCAGACCACTGCACACTACACGTGGGAAGGATCCCACCCCAGAGGCACCATGGAGCTAAGTTGTCCAGAAACAAAGTTGGGCCACAGGCAGATCTCTGGGTTCCCAGAGAATGCCAGCCTCATGCGGGAGCTGCCAGAACCAGGGCCCCAGGTCTGGCAGAGTTCAGAGCTGGCCATGGCCTCTCTCAGAGGGTGAGAAAGTGATCCATCTCAAAGCGCAAGGATGCCCATGTGAGGTCCACAGTTCCAGGGGGAGGCTGAGAGCCCCGGGGGGTAGCAGGTGCACAGCGAGATGGAGGCAGCACCAGAGGATACTGATGCCTGTGAGTGCCTGAGTGACCTGCAGAAGCTTTGGATGGGAGTAGCTCCGGCATTGCAGCCATTTGGGGAGTGAACCTGCAGGTGGAAGACCTCTCTCTCTCTCTCTCTCCCTCTCCCTCTCTCTTTCTCTACCTCTACCTCTACCTCTCTACCTCTTTCTCTGTAACTCTTTCAAATAAATAAAAGCCAGCCATTGGGAGAGCCAGGGAATAAGTACTGAATGCAGAAAGCAAGTGCAAAGCCCTGGGTTCGGAAGGGAGCAGGCATCTTGGAGGACAAAGGTTATCTCTTTCAGAGGAACCTAACGCAGGATGGAAGGGATAGGAAATACATCTGGAGCTGGAGGCAGGATTTCAAAAACAAAACCAAAAGCCTCACCAGGCATCACGAGCAGAGACAATTTAGTACAGAGAACTGGGTACCCAGGCGATGGGAAGCTTAATGAGCTAAGCCAGAAACAGAGGAAAACCCAGACACTAGCAATCCCAGGATGCTAACATGCCCTCTATGACAAGGCAAAGGAGAATGTGGGGTCCCCAGGGCCTGGGGTCTCTGCCCAAGTCCCACCAGGCACAACACGGGGTGGATGAAGACAGGGACAGGACTGGTTGAGGGTGCGACACGCTCCCTGCTGGAGATGCCTGGAAGTACAGGAAGACAGGGCAGCGTGGCCAGCCTCCTCTCTCTGCCAATCTCCCGCTGGTGCCTCCCATTGGTTGAAACGTCCAGGAAGCCGGGAGCAGGGGCGCCTGGGAAATGAAGTCCCCACCATCGGCGCCATTTCTGTTCACTTCCATACCCTTGGGCGGTCAGTGCCCCGGGCGAAATAGGCGCTTTTTTTTTTTTTTTTTTTTTTTTAAAGTCAGAGTTACACAGAGAGAGGAGAGGCAGAGAGAGAGAGAGGTCCTCCATCCTATGGTTCACTCCCCAGTTGGCCGCAACGGCCGGAGCTGCGCCGATCCGAAGTCAGGAGCCAGGAGCTTCTTCCAGGTCTCCCACGTGGGCACAGGGGCCCAAGGACTTGGGCCATCTTCTACTGCTTTCCCAGGCCACAGCAGAGAGCCGGATCGGAAGAGGAGCAGCCGGGACCAGAACCGGAGCCCATATGGGATGCTGGCGCCCCAGGCCAGGGCCTTAACCCACTGTGTCACTGCACCGGCCCCCAAAATAGGCTCTTAATAAACGCGTCTTGAATCCCCGACTTTTCCAAAAACGAGAAAAATCGGACCGGATGCTGTTGTAGCCCACATAACAAGAGCAGTCACCAGACAAGAGAGTAGCATTTCATCAAAAGTCGTCTTCCGGGCCCAACTAGAGGTAGCAACCCAGGAAATGACAGGCGTGCGACAGGTGGCTTCAACTGACCCGAGAACCCAGCTGGAACCAGTCCTGAGCACAGCTGGGACAACTGAGCATGTGCAAATGTCCCTAATTTGAACACTGAGATCCCCACCCCTAAGCCCTACAGCCGTAGCCTGCCACATATGTCTCAGCATGTCCCACGTGGTGACAAGTACCTCTCCTCCTGCATAGTCACGTCCCCTACGGTGAAAGAGGTCACTTCCCTTTGGCTGGAGGAGCCACAGGGCTTTGGAAACGACTCCCCGTGGTGCCCTCCTTGGCTGTAAGTAAGGTGACATCGTGTGACCAAGTGGGGCGGGGGTTTTGATGTCCATCCACCAAGCACTCCGGCCGCCCCCATGCAGCTCAGAAGTAGATGCTACGCCCTGTGCCAGCCTGTCTGGTTGTCCACTCTGCAGGTGCACACAGTCATCAGAAGGGGGTTGCATCCCTGAGCACCCAGAATCCTCCGCAGGTGGTGCCCCTACGTAGGCCTGTGTGGCTCAGAGTTGGAAGACACCACCCACGGCAGGCAGATATGCCGAGCTTATTCTGGAGTCCTGGAGTCCTGCTCTGGGCAGGCGGTCAGACCCGACCCCTGGCAGAGCTGGATGGATCCAGGCAGGGAGGGCGGGCGGCCCGGGACCTGCTGAGGGTCACAGGGGAGTTGGATCCGGCTTTCTCACTTCCTTCCCTTCATCCGGGCTTCTCCTCTCTCTCTCTCTCTCTCTCTCTCTCTCTCTCTCTCTGTGGCAGCCTCTATACTAGCACAGGCTACAGGATCATTATCCTACCGTGATCTCCTCTGTGGCTTCAAAAGGATGATCCGTTCTTTGGTAGGAAATGCGACACTTGACAAAATTACTCCTTTTCTGGCCAAGCAAACTAAGCTGGGGCTAGCTTTGGATGGGATATAACACTTTTCATAGTGGTCATCTCTGGAACCTTCTGATTTCCACCGCCCTAACTGTGTGACCGCAGCCCACGGGGAGCTGGGGTTGCCTCCACGGTGATGTCTCAGCTCCCAGACGCCTCTGCACTGGGCAGAGCTGGCCTCCTGCTGTGTGAGATCAACTGTACCAGGTGCCTGGTCTCTCATCTCCAGAGAACTCAGTGCAGGGACCCAGTAGCTACTGAGAACCAGGGTGGGAGGGAGCAAGCTGGAGAGTCCTCTACATGGCAGGTGGAGGGGCCAGCGCTGTGGTATAGCAGGTAAAGCCACTGCCCTGCAGTGCCGGTACCCCATATGGGCGTTGGTTCGAGTCCTGACTGCTCCACTTCCAATCCAGCTCTCTGCTAGGGCCGGAAAGCAGCACCAAATGGCCCAAGTCCTTGGGCTCCTGCACCCATGTGGGAGACCTGGAAGAAGCTCCTGGCTTCAGACTGGCCCAGCCCTGGCCGTTGCAACCATTTGGGAAGTGAACCAGTGGGTAGAAGATCTCTCTTTCTCTGTCCCTCCTTCTCTTTCACTATAACCCCTTTCAAATGAAGAACTATCTTTGGCCGGTGCCATGGCTCAAGGGGCTAATCCTCCGCCTAGCGGCGCCGGCACACCGGGTTCTAGTCCCGGTCGGGGCCCAGATTCTGTCCTGGTTGCCCCTCTTCCAAGCCAGCTCTCTGCTGTGGCCAGGGAGTGCAGTGGAGGATGGCCCAAGTACTTGAGCCCTGCACCCCATGGGAGACCAGGAGACTCACCTGGCTCCTGCCTCCGGATCAGTGCAGTGCGCCGGCCGCAGCGCGCCAGCAGTGGCGGCCATTGGAGGGTGAACCAATGGCAAAAGGAAGACCTTTCCCTCTGTCTCTCTCTCTCACTGTCCACTCTGCCTGTCAAAAAAATATATATATCTTTAAGAATATATAATATAAAAAGGCGGGGGGAGAGGTGTGTATGCCCAGACTGGGCCGACCTCATGGTGGCATCCACAAATCACTGCACAGACAGCTCAATGATAGAGGACAGTCCCCAGAGGCAGCCCCCACCCGTGAGCCCCAGCTTTCTCTGCTTGCAGGGACCATGGCAGCAGTCATTCCACCTGAGTCCTTGCCCCCCTGCCCTGGGAGACAGCCACTCAAGGTCATAGCTGCCCACCAACTCCCCTGGCCTGGGGTCTCTTCCCCACTCCTCACTGGTGCCTCTTCACATCTCCCCACTTCCCCTAAATAAACTGATCGTCTCCTAATCCTTGTCAATGAGTTCAAGCTCTGCCCTGGGGGAGCCGGGAGACCAGGAGAAAGAGGAAGGTAGGCAGAGGAGTCTCCTTGGGATGAGACAAGAGGGCTCAGGTTTGGAGGAAAAGCTGGGGAGGCGATCGGGAAGCAGTGTCCCCGCTCCTGGTGCCCGCATCATGTGATGGGCAGCTCTGGTCCCAAAAGCCATTGAGGTGGGGGTGCGGATGGGGGATACAGGGAGAGAGAGCGAGCCAGCACTCACCTTGCCCCGGCCTGATCGGGTGGCCGACAAGGATTACAGGGTGAGGTGAGGCTACGGGGCTTCTCAGTCATCATCCCTGGACATGCCCGACGACGGCCACTAGATGGCGCCGTCGCAGTGCCGTGCCCCGGGAGAGTGAGGCGGCCAGGATGGTTCGCCTGGGTGTCGGAGGCGTTTCCCGGCTGAATGCCTGCGACCCGCCGCCAGCTTGCAGCATTCCTCTCCAGGGAAGCCGTGGGTTTAGAGACGGAGAGGGTAGGGCGTCAGTGCCTGTGCTCCTGTGCTCAGCCCCATATCTTCTTCCCCATCTGCAGAATGGGAAGGGAGCAGGCGCTCCCGGGGCGGCGGAACAGGTGCACACAGTCGGAGGACGAGGCTTAAATGGGACTAGGCAGGTAAGCTGGGCGCCCAGGCCTGGCACACAGCGGGCACCAAAAGCTTCCCAGACACCCCTGCACTGGGCAGAGCTGGCCTCCTGCTGTGTGAGATCAACTGTACCAGGTGCCTGGTCTCTCATCTCCAGAGGACTCAGTGCAGGGACCCAGTAGCTACTGAGAACCAGGGTGGGAGAGAGCAAGCTGGAGAGTCCTCTACATGGCAGGAGGTCCTACGTCCTCAGTGGACGGTGAAGGGGAAGCCACTCTTCCTCTCTGGTCCGCAACACAGTCCTCGGACAGATGGCAAAGATGACACCCTCCCTGGCCCCCACTCCCACTCCCCAGCTTCAAGGCCCTTGTGGCAACTGAACATAGCAACAAAAAGAGAGAGGACAGAGACACAGAGAGAGGTCTTCCATCTTCCCACTTGTTCACTGCCCCACTGTGATTTGTTTTCATCTTCATCTGACGTAGAAGAAACCCGAGGCAGAGAAAGATAAACCAGCAGAGAGCAGATGGAAGCTTGGCCTTCCAGCTCCGGACCTGGCTGGTTGCCCACCCACAGGCTCTACGGAAGAGCGACCACCTGGTGCCCCTGGGCCCTGTGGCCGAGGGGCTGCTCCAAGGCTCACAGAGGGTCAGGCTCCTCTGCCGGGAGAACTCAAAGACCTTTGGGTGCTTTGCATTGCAGCCTGGGAGCCAGGGGACACACTCATGGGCTGTCATTGCGGACTCCCCACACTCTCCTTGAAAGGGGCTATTTTCTTTTTATTCCTGCAGTCCGAGGGTCTGCACCCTAAAGGGCCAGGGAGTAGAGAGTTTCAGCTTTTCAAGCTGCCTGATCTCTCCTGAGACCAGCACAGAACAGTGGCTGAGAGGAAAACAGACAGGCATGACGACGTGCCAATAAAACTTTATTAAAACAGACAGTGAGCAGCCCTGTCTTCCCCAGCAACATCTTCTCCAGCATGTGCACTAAAGGTTTAGTTTGATGCATCCTCATGGAATTTCTCCCTCTATTTTCCTGGGGAAAAAAAGGGCTACAGCCTTGGGCTGCGTCTTGTCCATCAGCATGGGCCGCTCTGTGTAGATCGTGCGGCTGACATGGGCATGATGCTTGGCTTTATAATAGAGTAGTTCCTTTTTTTTTTTTGACATGCAGAATTAGACAGTGAGAGACAGAGACAGAGAGAAAGGTCTTCCTTTTTCCGTTGGTTCACCCCCCAAATGGCCACTACGGCCAGCGTGTTACGGCCAGTGCATTGCAGCCAGCACGCTGCACTGATCTGAAGCCAGGAGCCAGGTGCCTCCTCCTGGTTTCCCACGCGAGCTCAGGGCCCAAGGACCTGGGCCACCTCCACTGCACTCCCGGGCTGCAGCAGAGAGCTGGACTGGAAGAGGAGCAACCGGGACAGAACCGGCACCCCAACCAGGACTAGAACCTGGAATGCCAGCACCACAGGCGGAGGATTAGCCTAGTGAGCCGCGGCACCAGCCATAATAGAGTATTTCTGAGTGGAGTAAGACACAGTGGCACTGGGCCTGATTTACCAGGAAGAAAGGTCTGGAGGCACACAGGAGTGGTGGCCGGTCTCTGACCTCAGCATTCATCCCTGGACAGACAGGGGACACTGTCTGTCTGCCCAGCTCTGAGTGTACCCTTCCTTGTGGATCTGAGCCATGACCTGCGGGAGCTCCATTGTACCTGCTAGTGTTGGGAGGCTGCTCTGGCCCCAGGCAGAGGTCAGGGTCGGGGAGGGGTGCGGAGTGGGGGGAGGGAGGGGGGTTCTGTGCTGAGTTCTGGCTTGGCTGCTTCCTGTGCTCCATTTCCTGGGAGGATGTTGGTCGGGTGGCCCAAATCCAGCAATTTCCTCAGTGTTGGGACCAGCAATGGGTGAAAGGGCAGGGGTGGGTTCTGAGTGCTAATTCTACAGAAGCACTTTCCAAGCGTGG
Organism: Oryctolagus cuniculus; assembly: GCF_964237555.1. NCBI lineage: Eukaryota > Metazoa > Chordata > Mammalia > Lagomorpha > Leporidae > Oryctolagus > Oryctolagus cuniculus. Next base: position 47,058,605 of record NC_091442.1, on the reverse strand, counting down.
GAAACAGTAACCAACCCCATGCAAAGAAGAAGCTTTTGGGAGATCAGCATTTGTGCACGTATTCCCAGACTTACCGTGGGGTAATAACCAGGCAAGACCATCGTAAGTTTTAAACTGTATGAAAACACACTTAGCCCACATGGTCTCTGCCCAGAGTTTTCAACTTTATGATAGAGAGAAAGTGATCTGCATATAGTGCAAGCCGTACTTGGAAGTTTGGTTTTGGATCCTTTCCTGGTCATGTGCTCTGGAGTCCCTTCCTGTCTCCCCGTGTTGGGCAGTGACAGCAACCCCAGCACCCGGTGTGCCACGTGTGGCCACAGTTGAGGATACAACCCCAGCACTACCGTGTGCATGCGGCTCTGCTAGGATGATCACTCTGCTAGGTGATCCATGTGCAGTCCCAAGTTACGATATTTTCCATGTAGTGGAGGATCATGGGTACACCATCATGGGTACAGCAGCAGGTGAAGCTGTTACCTTCGATGCTGGTGTCCCATGTGAGTGCCGGTTTGAGTTCCGGCTGCTCTGCTTCCAACCCAGCTCTCTGCCAATGTGCCTGCGAATGCAGCCAAAGATGGTCAGGTGCTTGGGCCAACGCTACCCAATATGGAAGACCTGGATGGAGTTCCAGGCTCCCCGTGTTGGCCTGCCCCAATCTTTTACACTGCGGCCATTTGGGGGAGTGAACCAGCAGATGGAAGATCTGTCTCTGGCTCTGGCTCTGGCTCTCTCTGTCACTTTGAACTTCAAAGCAAATAGTTTTAGAAAAACTTAAAAAAAAAAAAAAGAAAAGAACTTGGCTGGGTCTACCCCTTCCTTAAACACGGCAAGAACATTTTGTTTAGCCTGCAGTTTGAGGGAAGTCATCCATCACAGAAGCCTGTTTTATAATAAAGTGTGGACCACCACATGTCCTGTATTGGCTACTGCACGGAAAGTGAGAAAGGCTAGCATATGCCTAATGTACACTGCAGGGCAGTTTCTCCTGAATGCATCTCATTTTCCCACCCTGACAATATTGAAAACTCATGATGGGGCCTGCGCTGTGGCGTAGCGGGTAAGGCCGCCACCTGCAGTGCCCACATCCCATATGGGCACCGGTTCCAATCCCAGCTGTTCCACTTCCCATCCAGCTCTCTGTTATGGCCTGGGAAAGCAGTAGAAGATGGCCCAAGTCCATGGGAGACCTGGAAGAAGCTCCTGACTCCTGGCTTTGGATCAGCTTAGCTCTGGCCTTTGCGGCCAACTGGGGAATGAACCAGTGGATGGAAGACCTCTCTCTCTTTTTCTACCTCTCCTCTCTCTGTGTAACTGTGACTTTCAAATAAATAAATCAATATTTAAAAATAAATAAATAAATAAATTTAGCTATGCCTCTACCTCTTTTAGTATACATATATGTATATATTTAGCATATATAGTACATATATATGTATTTAGTATATATATGTATATATTTGCCTTTTGATCCCTGGGAGCAAGCCATTATTTATGTTAAACCACATGGGGTTAATATTTCTGCAGATCCAAAACAGTCTGAGTGGCAAACGGCATGGCTCAGTGGGCTGCAAACTTTGGGACCAGCTTCCCTGAAAAGCAATGCCTTAGGCAACCTCATGGAAGAAAATGTTTGCAAAAGCCAGATTCTAAACCTAAAGTCCAAAGTGACGTAATTCACTCAGCAAACAAATCTGGCGATAGGACAGGCTGTGGTGGGAGACAGAACCAACAGGGACAACCAAGTAGAGATGGGATGCCCGAGCAACGGCTGCTCTGTTTGGTGTCTACCAGGACACCTGCCTTCTGTGGTTCCTGTTCTTAGCGGGTGCAGCTGAGTTTTAAGTTTGAGCGTTAACTTGCGTTTTGGTGAGATGAGGTGAAGAGGCCTCTGGATCCACAGGTGAAAAATTTTCTCTGCTTTGCAATTTCTCTCCCGAGTGGACTCGGTCTGGTCTGCTCCGGTTGACCGGCAGAACAAGGTGTTAAAGAGAGATGACTGAATGGGAAAAGAATGAAAGGAATGTCATTCCTGTTTGCTCTGTGTCATTTTTTCCCCCTAGGCCAATCACTCTGACATTTCTAAAAGAATTTTTCAAGAGTCTCGGGTTAGAAAGTATGCCACTTGTCCAAATAATCTGTCCAGGATCAGCAGGTGGTCCACTCGGTTGCTGTTCTTCCTGTGAGGGTGCGACTTAGGGAGCTATCCAAAGGCCGCGTTCCTCTTGCTTGTGAGAGAGTAGGCGTTTTCCAGCTCAAGCGGCCAAGTTCAGCAGAACCACCCTTGGTGGGACAGTAGCCCTCGTGGGGCCGTCTGCCGACTACTCAGTGATCTCAGATAAGTGCTTGTGTGCTTTGAATGTTCATTAAAAAAGTAGTTAACATGTTCTGATCACCAAAAAATAGCTGCTTCTTTCCACAAACAATATCAGTACTGTGTGTGTGTACTTACGGTGTGTGTGCAGTGGCCTACTGCACTCTTGCTTGGGGCCAAGTTGCTCTTAGACTGGGTTCTGTTAAAATCACCCAACAGGGGCTAGTGCTGTGGTGTAATGGGTAAAGCCACCTCCTGCAGTGCCAGCATCCCATGTGGGCTCCGGTTTGAGTTCCAGTTGCTCTACTTCCTATCCAGCTCCCTGCTGATGAGTGTGGGAAAGCAGTGGTCCAAGTCTTGGGCCCCCGCACTCACATGGGAGACCTGGAAGAAGCTCCTGGCCCCTGGCTTTGGATCAGTGCAGCTCCGGCCATTGCAGCCATTTGGGGAGTGAACCAGTGGATGAAAGACCCCTCTCTCTCTCTCCCTCTCTCTGTCTCTGCCTCTCTGTAACACTGCTTTCAAATAAATAAATAAATAAATCTTTAAAAAGAAAGGATGCCAGCATCCCACCTCGGAGTACCTGGGTTGAGTCCCCGGCTCCCAGTTCCGGTTCCCTGCTAAGGCACACCCTGGAAGGCAGTAGTGATGGCTGAAGTCACAAGGTTCCTATCATCCGTGTAGGAGACCTGGATGGAACTTCCAGCTTTAGCCCAGGTCTAGCCCAACCCTGACTATGACTGGGCATTTGGAGAGTGAATCAGAAGTTGGGAGCCCGTGTTCACTCTCTATCTGCCTCTCAAGTAAATTTTGACAAAAAGAGCATTTAATTAATAAAACGAAATGTGGATGCATTTGTAAACAACGAGTTGCTTTAACATCCTACCTACAATGACTTAGGAGTTGCTTTCTTACTCAATCTGGCAATTACAATTTTAAAACTAAAATCAAACAATGAACCAATGGATTCAGGAACACTAATTTATATTCTGTTCCTAGGACCATGCTAAGAGCTCATGGTCCACACAAGAAACAAACCACCACTTCTCCCCATGGGCGCTGACATTTCAAGCTGAGTGTATCTGATACACTCACTGCAAGACTTGTGAATCGGGCAGCATGAATTTCCATGTAGGTGTTCCTGCAGCTTACCCACACGTGTATTTGTACACGTCTGTGATGTATATTACCAGCATATGAGAAGATAAACTATCATGAGAAACTCGTAGAATCCATGCTCAGATGCTAATTTGCGCAACAAGATAGCTAGCAAAACATGTATGTGAAAAATGAAATATATATATCGTGGACCACAGTTAGTAGAAAAATCTGCACAGAAAAAAACAAGCATGAAGTTCAGGCTGGGGAGGTGATGCTGTGAGCTAAGCTGCAGTCTACAGTACCGGTATCCCCTAAACAGAGCTTGGGTTCGAGTCCTGGCTGCTCCACTTCCAATCCAGCTCCCTGCTAATGTACTTGGGAAAGCAGCTATGGGTGAACCAAGTATTTGGACCGAATCTTCACATGGGACATTCAGACGTAGTTCCAAGCTTCGGCCTGGACCAGACCCAGAGTTGGTGCCTATCTGGGGAGTGAACTAACAGATGGCAGACCTCTCTCTTTCTCTGTGTGCCTTTCAAATAAATACATGTTTTTTTAAAAAAAATTGAAAAGTTGTAGTGTTTCGGAGCAGAAGTCGGGTATAGAGAGCAGAATTGCCGGCATGAAAGAGGAGGCATTGAATCCAAGATGTGTGTGAGCCTGACCGCAGAGAGATCCTGCTGAGAATGTAAAAATACAAAAATAAACATCCAAACATAAGGACCTACTGCATGCAGGGAGGAGTTAGGCTTCGAGATCCAGCATCCGGCAAAACCGCACCTGGTGCTGCTGTTGTGTGACACCCCTGCCTGTGCGGTGTGGGACAAAAATGACATCGTTTGGGGACAGAGAGCAGGGAGGTTTTCCTGAAAAACTGATGGTGTTCAGGAAACAGCTATCACCGAGGAAATTGGCTTCCATTGGGGTCTCGGGCAATAGGGAGCTACAGCAGGTTCTTGGGATTCGAAGTGGCAGCACGTGGAAGAGTTTTGGTTTGGGTTTCAGAAAAATGGAGCAGGGGCAGAACTCTGCAAGCTTAACCTTCCCTTGGTCCCCGAGGGAATTAACAAAAGTAACACAAGCTTCGGCCAGGAGCCGACCCAGGTGGGAACTGCGAAAAGTCTCCGGCCGGGGCTGGCTTGGCGGCTGCGGGCGTTTTTCGAGGATATCTGCATCTCTATGGTGCGCCGAGGCACCTGGCCGCTGGAATCCACATCCCAGCAGCGGTTCTCTCCCACCTGAGCCCGGCCAGCCTGGCCTCTGCAGCAGCGGGAGGAACTGGAGACAGCTGCGCGCCGAGTGAGGCCAGGAAGCTCCCGGCGGTGCCCCCAGGGGGCTTTGCATCACAACCGGGACTTTTATTTCCTTGCGGGCAGAGGCCCCAGGGAAGCTGATGAGTGGCCGTCACTGCCTTGGGCCCTGGGGTCGGCTGAGTTGTCACACAGCTCCCACGCCAGGACGCGTTTCCTCGGGGAAGCAACGTCTTCCTGTTGGCCAGAAAAGCCAGTGCAGGCATGCTGCCGGCGGGCGTCCTGATGTTGGGTTTCGGAGCAGCTCCTCCGTCCGGGGCTGGAATCTGCCCTGATGATCAGTAATGCCGGTAGCAGGATCCGGCCCCTTGGCACCCCATCTAGAAACGGTCAACAGCGGGGAAGAAGGCACCTGGCTTACTTAAAACGCAACACAACTCCAAACCCCCGAGGCAGGAAAACGGGCGAGGACCCGAAGCCAGACACAATGCGGGTGCAGGGCGGGGGTGGAGGGTGTCGCAGGGAGTGTGACTTCTTGGTGGAGAGGAAGCAGCAGGGCTGCCCCCCACCCCCAGGGGCTGGGCACGGCCACCCACATCGTTGAGCTGGCCCGTTGGCCTTACAAAGTGAGCTAGGGGTCGGGGAACTGGAGGGAGGGCGTGTGCAGGCTGAATCCTAGTGCAAGTGGATCTGGTAATCCAGAGCTGTAAGGTGACATCGTGTCCTGAGCCCACCGGCTCCCTGGCCTTGGCAGCCCCTGCACGGCAGGAAAGCGGCCACAGGCTCTGCTTGGCTTCCACTCTGGCTGCTTCTAACCAGAAACCCAGCAAGCATTTGCCAAATAAAAGCAAGCATGGTCTTTTACCGAGGGCTCTATTCCAGCCTCCACGGAGGGCATCTGAGCATAAAAATGGTGGCATACACTGAGCAACCTGTTGCTGATCCTTTGGGTATAGCTCCAAGGGTAATTGTCTCTGGAACTCCTTAATTCTAGCCGTCCCGGGCCCCTCCAAGCGCTGCTCTGTTTCATCCATTCTAAGGGTCCTGTTAGGGTCCTGAGCACTGGTTATCAGACACCCAGTGGATTTGCCTCCAAAGCAGGTGCTAAAGGAACCGGTATGAGTATACAATAAAAAGTGTGTGGGGAAAATGGCATTGAAAGATTTGGTTTATTTTCATGCAAAAAGATTTTGAGATACACACACAATTCTTTTTATAACACTTTTTTCCTCCATGAACTTGCTGAAGCCCTCTTTGGTTTGAACCTTGCCTGAGGGCCCAGGCATGGCAAGGGTTACCCAGCAGAGACCTGAGTGCCAAGAACAGAGAACAGCCCCTCGAGCACTGTCCTCCACAGGGCTTTGCTGGGCTTGAGGGCATCTGGCTAAGGCGTGGTTCCATCTACCTTCAAGAACGATTTGCCTTGATGAGTTTCAGTTCAAAGAAACAATAAGCAATTGGAAAAAAAGATAATTCATTTGAGAGGCAGAGTTACAGGGAGAGAAGGAGAGAAAGAGAGAGAGAGAGAGAGAGAGAGAGAGAGAGAGAGGTCTTCCATCTGCTGGTCCACTCCCCAGATGGCCGCAACGGCTGGAGCTGTGCTGATCCGAAGCCAGGAGCCAGGAGCTTCTTCCGGGTCTCCCACGTGCATGCAGGGGCCCAAGGATTTGGGCCATCTTCTGCTGCTATTCCAGGCCATAGCAGAGAGCTGGATCGGAAGTGGAGCATCCAGGACTCGAACCAGCGCCCATAAGGGATGCAGGAGGCAGCTTTACCCACTACAGCACAGCGCTGGCCTCCCCCCAAAATGGTTTTACTGCATGTCTTTCTGAAAAGTTGTTTTAAAGATCAGGTAAAGATCGCCGGCGCTGTGGCTCACTAGGCTAATCCTCTGCCTTGCGGCGCCGGCACACTGGGTTCTAGTCCTGGTTGGGGCACCGGATTCTGTCCTGGTTGCCCCTCTTCCAGGCCAGCTCTCTGCTGTGGCCAGGGAGTGCAGTGGAGGATGGCCCAAGTGCTTGGGCCCTGTACCCCATGGGAGACCAGGAGAAGTACCTGGCTGCTGCCATCGGATCAGCGCGGTGCGCCGGCCGCAGCGCGCCGGCCGTGGCGGCCATTGGAGGGTGAACCAACGGCAAAGGAAGACCTTTCTCTCTGTCTCTCTCATTGTCCACTCTGCCTGTCAAAAAAAAAAAAAAAAAAATCAGGTAAAGTCACCTAGGTAGCAAATTTTGGAAATCTCCGGTGTGATTGGGTGACAGGAGGGCTCCAGTTCCTAATGGGGATGCAGAGGAGACAGGTCTGTCTCTGGGTGGGGGAGGATCCTTGAAAGCCTTTGGAGAAACAGATCCTGGAAAGCGATGGTTAGAGCTCAGGAGAACATCTCCCGGAGCCTCTGTGCCCTCTGCCCGTGAGGTCTGGGGACGGTGTAGAGGCGCTCAGTGACCTGCAGGGGGAGCTGGGCTGGAGGCTCCGTTTCAGGACGCCCTGCCTCGGTTCCTTTTGGTGCAGAGCAGACCCCGGGGGAATGCACAGATGATGCGACCCGCAGAGCTGTCCGTGGGCTCCGAGACGGTGCAGAAGCTTTCTGTGAAGACCTGAAGTGTGGGTGCTGGCAACCTCCCAGCCCTGCAGGAGGACTCAAAACGAGTGCTTCCGCACAGCCCCCACCTGCGTGTGCAGGTGACCGCGTGAGGTGAGGCGTGCAGCTTTCTATGTAAGCAATCCTCAGCAGCACTAAGACGTCCACGCAAGCGCCTACCGAGCGCCGGTGTTGTGGTGCCACCTCTGACACTGGCATCCCATGCGGGCGCCGGTTCAAGTCCCGGCTGCTCCACTGCCCATCCAGCTCTCTGCTGTGGCCTGGGAAAGCAGTGGAAGATGGCCCAAGTCCTTGGGCCCCTGCACCCACGTGGGAGACCTGGAAGAAGCTCCTGGCTCCTGGGCTCGAATTGGCCCAGCTCTGGACGTTGCAGGCATTTGGGGAGTGAACCATCGAATGGAAGCCCTCTCTCTTCTCTAACTCTGCTTTCAAATAAATAAATATTTTTTTTTAAAGCCCATTTCAACACACATGTTTTAAAATGCCTGTCCCCTTGTGCCGACCAAACCCTGACCCTCGTTGCTTAGCTGTTGTGTATTCCAGGCTCAGTCGTCAGAGCTTTTTGTTAAAAAAAAAAAGGCAAGTCATGGTCAGGAAGATGTGTACAGAAAGTGAGGTCTCCTGGGTGGATTTTTTGGTCAGAACTGAGACTAAAATATGATCAGGGATGGTGCTACAAGCTTGAGGAAAGAGTTTGAACTTTGACAACTTCAGCAAAGTGTCCTTCCTTGCCCAAGTGCAAGTTGTCTTCAGAATATGTGTCTCATTCCTTTGTTGTTGTTGCTGCTGTTTGCACTGTATTCCTTTTGGAGCCTGCAAAGGCAAGAGCTGATGCGACCACACCTCTTAATGGAGCTAATCATCTGTTGATTGCCCCCAATTAGCAGCGCCTGTGGGACCCTCTTTAGAATTTTCTCTGCTCCCTGAGAGTTTTGGGTTTTCACATGAACCCCTCCAGAGAGGAGAGCTAGCCAGCAAAATCCTCACCAGCTGTTTAGCATCCGCAAGAACAGCTACCCCCCCCCCCCGCAGGTCAAAACATGGAGTATTTTTAGCATTTTTAGCAGACATTGGGAAAATAGGGGAAATGGCAAGAATCCTGTGACATTCTGAAATGCATTTGAATTTTACGAATATGCTGGAAGGATGTGTCATGCTTTTTAAAGTTTTATTTTGTGTGTAACAGATGCAATAATTTTTGTTAAGACATGCTTTTCAATTTCGCGTTAGCACCTAGGGTATGGATGTTTGCTGGTATGTGAATAACTGGGTGGCAGTGTCTATTTTGGGGTGGTGTTTGAAGAGTGGCCCTCTTTGCCATAGACACGGTACTGGGCACCTCAACAGCACCTTGGGGAGGAGATTCTGTGTTTACTCAGTCCACTGCCACGCCTACTGTGATTTCCAGGCTCCCAGGAATAATTGTGCCCTTCCCAGGAATCTTCTCCGAACACCCGGTTCCCCCACAGCTAGGAAACTAATACTTTGATGCTCCGTCGCTTCTATTACCCAGCAAAAAACACGCCTGTGTTTGCGATGAAACAACACAAACACAGGCGTCCCTGGTTTCATGGTGCTTCATGGATACTGCATTGTTTACAAACTGAAGCTTTGTGCAAACCCTGCCTTGACCAAGTCCACAGCGTCTCTCTTTCCCCAGCCCAGATGGCCATCAGCATTTGTGACAACAAAGGATTTAGTAATGGATGTCTGTACATTGATTGCTTAGGCTCCATACTATTGCAACATTCACCCCCCGCCCCAAAGATTTATTTATTTGAAAAGCAGAGTTAGAGAGAGAGAGAGAGAGAGAGAGAGAGAGAGAGAGAGAGATCTTCCATACTCTGGTTCACTCCCCAGATGGCCACAGTGTGAAGGGCTGGGCCAAGCTATAGCCAGGAGCCAGGAACTTCTAGTGGGTTTCCCACGTGGGTGCAGGGGCCCAAGCACTTGGGCTGTCTTTTGCTACTTTTCCAGGCACATTAGCAGGGAGCTGGATCGGATGTGGAGCAGCCAGGACTCAAACTGGTGCCTATATGGGATGCCTGTGCTGCCGACTGTGGCTTTACCAGCTGCGCCACAGCGCTGGCCCTGTTATTGTACACTGATATACAATATGGTGTAGTTCTAGCTTTCATATGTGTTGCGGAGCCAAAGCACTTGAGCGACTCACTTCACCGTGACATTCACTTGGTGACAGGGACTGGAATGGAACAAAGTCTCTGTGCAGCTCTGCTCTCAGGGACATGCAGGTCAGGTGGATTTTCACTCAGTTCTCACTGCAGAGGCCTCTGGGGGCTCCAGGCTAGCTGTGCCAGTATCATTGCCCAGCGTTCTTCCTAATCCCGAGAAAGACGTAAGTCACTGTCCAGATGGACCAGTGGCTGCCACATCTTCTGGGATCCTCTGCATGGGATAAACTCTGTTATTTGTCTCTATTCCTGGATCTGCAATACATGGCTGCAGAGTTGAAGTGTCCGGAGAATGAGCACTCTTCTATGAGCTCCTGTTGGGAGGGTGCCAGAATAATCTGGAGGGCCCTGGGGGTGGGGAGGCGCAGGAAATTCCCTTACACAGAGATGAGCATAAAGAAAGCTTGAGCCAAGCATGGGAAAGAGGGAGTCTTTTTAAAAAAAATCTGCTGGCCGGTGCCGCGGCTCACTAGGTTAATCCTCCGCCTTGTGGCGCCAGCACACCGGGTTCTAGTCCCGGTCGGGGCGCCGGATTCTGTCCTGGTTGTCCCTCTTCCAGGCCAGCTCTCTGCTGTGGCCAGGGAGTGCAGTGGAGGATGGCCCAAGTGCTTGGGCCCTGCACCCCATGGGAGACCAGGAGAAGTACCTGGCTGCTGCCATCGGATCAGCACAGTGCGCCAGCTGCAGCGCACCAGCTGTGGCGGCCATTGGAGGGTGAACCAATGGCAAAGGAAGACCTTTCTCTCTGTCTCTCTCTCTCACTGTCCACTCTGCCTGTCAAAAAAAAATCTGCCTTCTATCCGCTAATTAGAGATGAATCCATCATGCAAAAGACGCTGGCTTGTGGAACATCCACAAGCTTCTGGGGCAATTGTGCCGATTCTCACACGGACAACCCAACAGACCCATTCCACAGAGGGCGCATCCCCGCCCAGTACTGCAGTTTCTGACGGTCACTGTCACATGCACACAGTCCAGTCCCTCACTGTCACTGTCACACACACACACACACACTTACACCTGCACACTCCACCCAGTCCCTGTCATGGTCACACACACACACACACATACTTCACCTAGTCCCTATCACTGTCACACACACACCCCACCCAGTCCCTGACTGTCTCTCTCACACACACACATATATATACATACATGCACACATACACATAAACACATACACATCCCACCCAGTCCCTGACTGTCACTGTCACACACACACACACACACACACACACACACACATGCACAGCCCACCCAGTCCCTGTCATGGCCACATACACACGCACACACACACACACTCCACCTAGTCCCTATTATTGTCACACACACACTCCACCCAGTCCCTGTCATGGTCACACACACACACACACACACTCCACCTAGTCCCTATCACTGTCACACACACACCCCACCCAGTCCCTGACTGTCTCTCTCACACACACACACATATATACATACATGCACACATACACATAAACACATACACATCCCACCCAGTCCCTGACTGTCACTGTCACACACACACACACACACACACACATGCACAGCCCACCCAGTCCCTGTCATGGCCACATACACACGCACACACACACACACTCCACCTAGTCCCTATTATTGTCACACACACACTCCACCCAGTCCCTGTCATGGTCACACACACACACACACACTCCACCTAGTCCCTATCACTGTCACACACACACCCCACCCAGTCCCTGACTGTCTCACACACACATTCACATATACATACTTGCACACATACACATAAACACACACACATACACACACACACTCCACCCCGTCCCTATCACCGTCATACCCACACAGTCCCTGTCACTGTCACTCGCACGCTGCCCAGTCCAGGGCTTTTTAGACTGGGTTGTCTGCCTTGTAGCATCCCACACACCCTCTACTGATGGCAGCTGGACTGACTGTGCTGATGCTGAAAAGAAGATTCTGGAACAACCAAGGAGGAAGGGACATGCTTCATCCTGGTGGTGATCTAAACTATGTAAGAGTTTGATGACCTTACTGTGATTCAATTATTGAGGATCTCTTATTGGTCAACAGCATAAGAGCTTTGTATCCACAACAAACAGGTGGTTTCCTTTCCTGAGATCTCATTGACTGGGGAACCTATAAATCCGATTCCTTTATGAACTTGGAAGAGAGCTGTGCTTAAAAGTGTGGCAGGGACCCCTCCTCAATTTACTCACGGGGATAGGCCTTGTAAGAGGGCTGGCTTTCCCGCACCTAGTAAGGGGATCTCAACACTGGCAACACTTTAGACTCACACAGGGAGTTTCTTATTGTAAAACATATTTATTGTGGCTGGTGTTGTGGCGCAGCAGGTAAAGCCACTACCTGCAATGCTGGCATCCCATATGGGTGCCAATTTGTGTCCCTGCAGCTCCTCTTCCAATCCAGCTTCCTGCTAATGCACCTGGGAAAAGCAGCAGAAGCTGGTGTTTGGCACCTGCCACCTCTCTCCACATGGGAGACCCGGTTGAAGTTCCTGGCTCCTGGCTTCAGCCTGGCCCAGTGCTGGCGGCTATGATCATCTGTGGAGTGAACCAGTGGATGGAGGATCTCTCTCTCTCTCTCTCTCTCTCTCTCTCTCTCTCTCCCCCTCTATCTCATCTCTATCTTTATCTCTCTCTCCCTATAAATTTTTTTTTAAATGTGCTCAGTTCTTTGAGAGGTGAATGGCACTCCCATCTGCTGGTGCACTTCCCAAATATCCACAACAACCAGGATAGGGTTGGGCTGAAGCTGGGAGCTGGGAACTGAATCCATGTCTCCCATGTGGATGATGAGAGCTGGATTCCTTGAGCCATCAGCACTGCCTCCCAGGGACTGCATTAGCAGGGAGCTGGAATCAGGAGCCAGAGCCAGCAATTGAACCCAGACACTCCAATGTGGGATGCAGGTATCTTCATTGCTAGGCTAACAACCTACCCCTGGGGTCAGTCTTAAAAACCCACATGTTTAGCCCATCATCGAAGCAATTATGTCAGAAAGACACAGAATGGGGCCAGTCATCCAGTTCTGCTGCCTATGGAGCCACCCCAATGGTTCTCCCACCTTGTTAGGCTCCTGGAGGAGGGGGCTGTGGAGTGCTGAGATGGTAGGGGCAGCATGGTTCCTTCCACTATGGGGACCTGACCCTTCTCCCTCCCAGCTCCCAAGGCTGTGGAAAGCACTGTTTCTTCCTCCCCAGGATCTTAAAGAAAGGGGAGGCAGCTGGACTGGAGGAACAGACAGAAGGCTGGGTGAATTTTGCATTCTGCCTTTCCCTAAGATGAATTTATTTTGGGGCTGGTGCTGTGGTGTAGTGGGTAAAGCCACCGCCAGTTCAAGTCCCAGCTGCTCCTCTTCTGATCCAGCTCTCTGCTATGGCCTGGGAAAGCAGTAGAAGATGGCTCAAGTGCTTGGGCCCCTGCACCCACATGGGAGACCCAGAACAAGCTCTTGGCTCCAGGCTTTGGATCAGCATAGCTCCGACTGTTGTGGCCTATTGGTAAGTGAACCAGTGGATGGAAGGTCTCTCTCTCTCTGCCTCTCCTTCTCTCTCTGTGTAACTGACTTTCAAATAAATAAATAAATCTTTTCTTTAAAAAAAAGATGCATTTATTTCCCTTATGTTGCCCTTTGGGGAAGTGGAGCAGAAGAGGCATTCATTTTTGCACGGATTGTTATCTTTTCTAAAAGCTTTTCTTCTCAATGGCTTGGAAAATCAGCCCTGCTCCATGGTGCACACACAATACCCACACGTGAGGTTAGACTGTCAGTCTGGCCAAGGGGCATTCACATCCTTCTTGGTGACCAGGGCTAACTAACCACAGACACACTCTGTGCACTCAGCAGCACCCCAGGCAGTGCAGAGAGCAGCCTCTCAAGTCTCGCCAGAGGCAAGACTTCCGCTACCTCCTTGGCACCACTGGAGCCGGCATTGTGGTGTAGTAGGTAGTAGGTAGTAGGTTAAGCCTCTGCCTGTGGTGCCAGCATTGCACACGGCTGTTTCTTGGAGTCCCAGCTGCTCCTCTTCTGATCCAGCTCTCTTCTTACGGTATGGGAGAGCAGTAGAAGATGGCCCAAGTGCTTGGGTCCCTGCACCCCTGTGGGAGATCCTGAAGAAGCTCCTGGCTCCTTACTTCAGATCGGTCTAGTTCCGGCCATTGTGGCCATTTGGAGAATGAACCAGCAGATGGAAGACCTCTCTCTCTCTCTCTCTGTCTCTCCTTCTCTCTGTCTGAAACTCTGTCTCTCAAATAAATCAATAAAAATCTTTTTTGAAAAAGGTTAAAGAAAGACACATAATGGCTTCTCCATGGAAAAGCAGTCTCTCTGTTGTCAGAGGCATCTACGCACTTCTGCTGAGGTTCCGCAGTTGGAGAAATTTCTCAGAGAAATCCCACCTTCAGCCAAAGGCACACCGGCTACTGCCTGATCCGCAGCTGGGCAGGATTCAATGGGATCTGCCTCTTGGGAGGTGCCTACTTGGGAAACAGACCGAAGTCCACACGTTGCCCAGGGTATGCCTGGGCAGAGAGCCACGAGGTGTTTATGAAGCCTTGAATGCCTGGCAGGTCCTCCTGCAGGGAGCTGTCCCCTCTGAGCTCAGCCAGTGAGTTAGGCTGCCACCTGCGACACCAGCATCCCATACGACCACTAGTGTCAGTCCCAGCTGCTCTGCTTCCAATCCAGCTCCCTGTTAATGTACCTGGGAAGACAGCCAAAGATGGCTCAAGTGCTTGGGCCCCTGCCACCCCCATGGGAGACCCGAATGGAGTTCTGGACTCCTGGTTGGGCCTGGCGCAGCCCTGGCTCTTGTGACCATTTGAGGAGTGAAACAGCAGATGGAAGATCTGTGTCTCTGTCTCTCCCTCTCTTGTTGTGAATGTGCCTCTCAAATAAATAAGTGAATCTGTCAGAGGAAGATGGGGAAAGAGTGTTCAGTGGTACAGAGGTCCAAATTTTCAAGATGAAAACAGTTTTAGAAATGAATGGAGCTATTTGGTGCACAATAATGGGAATATACTTAATGTCATTGGGAACTACACTCTTAAAAATGGTTATTTTGGGGGACTGCTCTGTGATGCAGCAGGTTAAGCTGTGCCTTCAGGGCTGGGATCTCATACAGGTGCTGGTTCAAGTTCAGGTTTCTCCACTTCCCATTCAGCACCTAGGAAAAGCAGCAGAAGATGGCCCGAGTGCATGGGCCCCTGCCAACCATATAGGAGACCTGAACAAAGCTCTTGGCTCCTGGCTTTGACCTGGCCCAGCCCCAGCCATTGAGTCCATCTGGGGAATTAACCAGCAGATGGAAAATCTCTCTCTCTCTCTCTCTCTCTCTCTCTCTGCCTGTCCCTCTCTGTAACTTTGCCTTTTCAAATGAAATAAATCTGTTTTAAACAATAGTTACAACAGTACAATTTTATGATGCATGTATTTTGCCACACACACACAGACACGTTGGCTATGATTCTTATGTTCCTTTAATCCTTTCGTTTATTCCCATTTTATTAGCCGCTCCAACATCATCAACAATTACACAGAAGGATGTCTGATTATTCTCTAGAATGAAGGCTAGAACCCAGGGATTTGGCCAAGAGCTTTAATTCAGCTTGCTTAGAAAATCCCTATTACCTTCCGTGATCCTCTGAGCAATGGCTGAAAAGAATTATGAAAATATCTTAAAAATTTGACTGAAAAGGAGTTATTACTCTTGATTCGTTTAATTATTTCAGAGCAGAAGGAAAGAGACAGACAGGCAGGCCCCCATCTGCCAGTGGGTCTCTCCCACACTCACAACAGCCAGGGCTGGGCCAGGCCAAAGCCAGGAGCTAGGAACTCAATCCAGGTCTGCCACATAGGTGTCGTGGACCCAAGTACTCCTCACCTGATGCCTCCTGGATGCGCATTAGCAGGAAACTGGATTCAGGAGCGGAGTCAGGATCTGAACCCAGACAGTCTGACATGGGACATGGGTGTCGCAAACACTATAGTAACTACCCTCACGTTTTATTTTAATAAAAATTTCTGGGGCCTGCATTGTGACACAGCAGGTTAAGCTTCTGCCTTCAGCACTGGCATCTCATATGGGCACTGGTTCTCATCCTGGCTGCTCCATCTCCCTGCTAATGCCCCTGGGAAAGCAGTAGAAGACAGCCCAAGTGCTTGGGGCCCCTGCACCCATGTGGGAGACCAGGATGAAACTCCCGGCTTCAGCCTAGCTCAGTAGCAATTATTGCAGCCATATGGGGGTGGGGGTGAGCCGGAAGATTGAAGATCTCTCTCTCTCTTTCTCTCTCTTACTGCCTTTCAAATAAATAAAATTATTTTTTCAATTATAATGTAAAAGTTTCAATCATATCAATGTCCCAAAATACATTACTTTTTGCAATAATATGGAGAAAGTTTCCCGAGTCACCATGTATGTTGCCAAGCATGGGTAGACCAGAGCCAGGCGGAGACACTGGGGGCAGTGTGTGTAGAGCTGCGGTGTTCAGGAGCCTGGGGGTGGCGGGTGAGGAAGAGCTGGCGCTCACTGAAGAAGCTGTTCCGCGGCCTCCCCTGAAGAACACCTGCGGAGGATGCAGGGCTGCAGGGACAAGGCCACTTTGCATAAGACAAACCTCAGTTCACAAACGCAGGTCACCAAACAGGAAAAGGCAAATCGCCCCTTCCCTTCTGACAATCAATGAACTTGGCCGTGAAGAGTCAACCGACCAAGGAGAATCCACCCCCAGCCCCCAGCTGGCCTCAGAACCAACCCAGCCATTACCGCCGCCATCTGTAAGGAAGGGGGGAGAATGTTGTGTACCTCTTCCCACCCGTCTCCCACCCAGAGCCAGCAGGCCCAGGAGGGGAGCAAGCCTGGCCGGGCTCCCAGGTGGAGGCATCCCCATTGCTGGAGAAAACAGCATTTCCTGAAAATGACCTCTACTTGTTAAAAGACGTTCCCAAGCACCAAAGACATCACACCCATGCATTGGCGTGTGAGTTGCATATGTGCCTGTGTGTCTCTGAGTGTGTGAAGGATGTGTTGTGAGAACACAGGTGTGAACATACAAGAGTGTGTGTGTGCAAGAAGGCACTCAGGAGCGCTGATGTGCTTGTGAAGGGTGTTCCTGGGAGAACTTGTGTGAGTGTGCAACAGTCTGTGTGAGGGGCTGTGAGGCGGGCATGTATGTATGGCAGTGTCTGTGTGTCTGTGTGAGGGCAGGCATGTGAAACCTCTGTGTATTTTGTGCATGTCTGGGTATGTGAACGTGTGCATTCACATTCTATGGTTTCTGGCTTTTGTGCCAGTGTGTGTGCATGTGAGGATATGAACACCTGCACATTTGCACACCTATGTGTGAGTGGGCATGCGTGTGAGGGTCTGAGTGCGTGCACATGTCTGTGTTTGAATACGTGCATGGGATTTTGTGAACGTGTCCACATAGCCATATAGGGATAGGTGTGCAGCTTTGTGAGTGTGTGTCTGAGCGATGCATGCTTGTGTTGTGCATACCCAGGTGGGAATGTGTGCAGGACTGTATGTGTGTGTGTGTGCATGCATGTGTACACACCTGTGAGTAAACCTGTATGTGTGTGTGTGTGAGTGATGTCTGCTTGTGGATTCTGCACACCCAGGTGTGAATGCATACAGGCATGTGTGTGTGCATGCATGTTTGCATACCTGTGAGTAAGCATGTATGTATGTATGTATGTGTGTGTGTGTGTGCTCGCACACAGGCCTCTCTCTCGGCTCTGGGTGGTGAGGAGGGCGCAGGCGGGTGCTGCCTCCATGTCTGTGAGCATCATTCATCTTGGACACATGTAAGGCCCTTTTGTCCTGCTTTCTCTCCGGTCTGAAAGCAACTCTCGAAGTATAACGGGGTTTGTTTGCAGAAAGGCCCTCTCCCGAGGCAGCCCTGTTTGTCCTGCTAAACAGCGGGGCCACGGACAAGATGTACAGCCCCGGGGCTTTAAAATAGCCGTGCAATTTCCCTCTGCCTGCGAGACACAATCCCGGCCCTGTGGCCTCTCGGATTCACTCCCAGGTAAACACCGCGTGACGGGTTGCAAGCCGGAGACCAACCAGCGTGGTCACAGCTGTGCCGCATCCTGGCGCACCCCGACCCCAGGCCTGGCGGGAATGTTTGCTGTCCCCCAACCACCACCCCCGGCTGTGGGTAGCAAATAGTTTCCAGAGCTCACCCAGGAGAAAGGATTTATAGAGAGCTGTGCGGGGATCGGTGGTGCGGGCTCTGTAGCCACCTTGTGCCAGGATGTATGAGCCACGTGTATGGATTCTCTTGAGAACAGGAAATCAAATTCTCAGTGTGTGATCTTAGTTTATCTGAAACCATGAACTTCTTCAAGCTTCTGAAACTCCTTCAAGTCTCAGAAAGCACCAGCTCATTCCAGAAAGTTCCAATTCGCCCCAGAAAGTAGCAGTTTTGTTCCAGAAAGTTCCAGTTCATTCCAGAAAGTACCAGTCCACTCCAGGGAAAGTCATGATCTTCAAGTTGGCAACCAAAAAGGTCTCCAGGCATCAGGCAGTTGGGCAGGCTGGTGACTCTCATGCCGTGAGCAGTGGCCTTTGCAGGGACCTAGGCCAGGTCAGGTTCAGTGTAGGGCTGCAGCGGCTTCTCCCAGGTGCAAAGTGGTTTATTTGGGTTCCTCCTTGCACATGGGACTCAGGATAGAATTTGCCAGAAAATGTCAGTGGGAGCACATAAAAAAAAAAAAAACAAAACAACCAAAAATGCTCCTGAATAGCCATTCCCTGGTCCCAATCCAACTTGAGAAAGAATTCAGAAAGGGGGCTGGTAGGGGAAGGAACCAACCTTTCATCCTTGGACTTGGCACGGCCAGAGGCTCAGAACTGGCCGGCTGATCGATTCAGCCCTTGGCTGTTTTGTTGGACAAATAGTTCATCTCCCAAGGGCCAAGTAGCTGCAGCCCCAGGGAGATGAACTACTTGTCCAACAAAACAGTCAAAAGAAGAAAGTTCCCGAACGTTAACCTGGTGCAATGAGCACTGGACCATAGGGCACACAGCGAGGCAGAGGAGTTGGCTTCACAGGATAAGAGGTTTAACCCCGACTGGGGAGCAAAGGGCCATCCAACCAGAAATGGTCAGAGGATAGGAGCTTGAAAGGAGAGAAGAAGGGCTCACCATGGGTGCTTCCAGGCAAAGCTGGGTGCCAGCCCTTCCCCACCTTTACATCGCTGGCGACAGCACTTAGACTCTCTGGGTGGGAGAACTCTGCTTTTGCAATGGAGAAAGAACACACCTGCACCATGTGAGGTCACAGGGTCACAACAGGTGAGGCTGGGGAGGAGCTCTGGCTCTGACTACACCCAGGAAAGCAGTAGCATGGGCTTCCATCGAGTCTGATGTTTTCTGTGGTGTTCTCTTTTCTTCTCTCTCAACAAACAATGCTGAAATGAAGTGACAGGCATGAACCCATTAGTGCAAGCATGGTGCTGAAGACTTACTGGGTGCAGCATTGGGCCAGGGGCTGGAAAAGAAGCCATGAGTGAGGCATGGTGAGGTTTTGAGAATTACAGAAGAGGGGCCAGCTGTGGCGTAGCAGGTGAAGCTGCTGCTTGCAGTGTCAGGATCCCATATGGGCGCCGGTTCGAGTCCCGGCTGTTCCACTTCCAATCCTGCTCTCTGCTATGGCCTGGGAGGGCAGTGGAGGATGGCCGAAGTCTTCAGGCCTCTGCACTCATGTGGGAGACCAGGAAGAAGCTCCTGGCTCCTGGCTTCGGATCTGTGCATCTCCGGCCACTGTGGCCATCTGGGGAGTGAACCAGTGGATGGAAGACCTCTCTCTCTGTCTCTGCCTCTTTATAACTCTGCCTTTCAAATAAATAAATAAATCTTTTTTAAAAAGAAGTATAGAGGAGACTCCTCCTCTTCTGCTGTGTTGTGGAGTCCAGCATGGGGTGGGGACAATACGTGGGGGGTGCAGAGGTGGGAGCAGCTTCCCTAAACTCCCCAGATGGGTGCCTCACCCGTTGGTATTCCTGGGGCAAGGTCATGTCCTACATTTCCCAGATATGGCTATTCTTTTTTTAAAGGACTTGTTTATTTGAAAGGCAGAGTCATGGGAGATTGGGGAGAGAGAGAGAGAGAGAGAAAGAGAGAAAGAGAGAGAAAGCTCTTCCATTCACTGGTTCACTCCTCAACTGGCCCCAATGGCCAGGGTCGGGCCATGACGAAGCCAGGAGCTTGGAACTTCATCCCAGACTCCCACGTGGGTACAGGGGCCCAAGCACCTGGGCCATCTTCTGCTACATCCCCAGGCATATTAGCAGGGAGCTGGGTCAGAAGTGGAGCAAGGCCGGCGCCGCGGCTCACTAGGTTAATCCTCCGCCTTGTGGCGCCAGCACACCGGGTTCTAGTCCTGATCGGGGCACCGGATTCTGTCCCAGTTGCCCCTCTTCCAGGCCAGCTCTCTGCTGTGGCCCGGGAGTGCAGTGGAGGATGGCCCAAGTGCTTGGGCCCTGCACCCCATGGGAGACCAGGATAAGTACCTGGCTCCTGCCATCCGATCAGCGTGGTGCGCCGGCCGCGGTGGCCATTGGAGGGTGAACCAACAGCAAAGGAAGACCTTTCTCTTTGTCTCTCTCTCTCTCACTGTCCACTCTGCCTGTCAAAAAAAAAAAAAAATGGAGCAGCTAGGACTCAAACTGGCCTTAAGCTACTTTCTGGTGTTTCCCAGTCCCGTGCTGCCCTTTCAATACAACATTGTCCTTTCTGTGCAAGAGGTGAGGTCTGTGTTCTGCCCTCCACACCTGGGCACAGCTGTGTAACTATCTTGACGGATACAAGGTTGCAGGAGGCCTCTGCAGGTCGATCACAGAAGGCGATGTGCTTCCACCTGACTCTCTCTCTCTCTCTCTCTGGGGACCTGCACCCACCCTGGCAGCCCTGAGCCTGCAGGTGAGAAACTGCCTGCCTTGAGATCAGCATACTGTATAAGCCATCTGGTGTCACACACTTCCAGCTCCCCACTGTTCCAGCTCCCCAGGTGTGAATCTCCCCAGTCCAGGCGCCAGACATGGGAGTGAGACACCGGTCTTCTGTCTGACACCCAAGGCCCTGATATCGTGGGGTACAGACAAGACATCTCTCCATGTGGTCCATCTGACCCAGCACACGGGCTCCAGGCACCTAATCCATGCCACTCTTCTAAGCCCCTGAGCTCTGAGGCGGCTGAAGCAGCTGGAATGGGCAGTGGCGCTGGATGACCCCCAAGGGATGCATTGCAACCTGGTGCTGAGCTGTGGCAGAGGGCGACAGCATCTAGAAATCAGTGCTTTTGCGTCAGACGGTCTCTCTCAAAAGCAAATCTCATGGGCCCCTGATCTCTGAGCTGTGATGATCTATGGATTGAATGGGGATAAAAACAACAACAATAAACAAACAAGCACACAAAAACCACTGCCTACAGTGGTCCCACGTGCACAGCGTACGGGTCTGGTAGAATGTTAGCAATCATTAAGAAAAGCGGAAAAGTTCCCCAGGAGAGTAAAAGGAAAAGGGCACTTTATGGTCAAATTTTCTTTAAAGATTTATTTATCTATTCGGATAAATAGCTAATCATTTGGATAAATGTTTATAGATAAAAATTTTTATAGATAAAAATTTGGATAGAGAAAATTTACCTATTTGGATACATAGATATAGAGTTACAGAGAGAGACAAAGAGAGATTTTCCATCTGATGGTTTACTCTCCAAATAGCTGCAACAGCCAGGGTTGGGCCAGGCCAAAACCAGGAGCTTCACCCAGATCTCCCATATGGGTTACAGGGGCCCAAGCACTTGGGCCATCCTCAGCTGCTTTCCCAGGCCCTTAGCAGGGAGCTGGGTCAGATACGGAGCAGCAGGGCACAAACTGGCACCCAGATGGGATGCCACTGCTGCAGGTGGCCAGCCCCAGTAGGATCAAATTTGAGGGAGCCTGCACATAGCAGAGCTGACTGTGCCACATTCCCTAAGCCCTCGTGTGATAGGGGCACCCTGCAGCACCTGATGGCAGGACCTGAACACTTGCTGCCAGGGAGTACTTCCTGCACAAGCCAGGCTGGAAGACCCAGGACATGAAGATCATGGAAGCATGCCTCAGTCAGGGGTGGATTGGGGCCCGTCTCCCAGACACATCCTCCCCTCCCCCTCCCCGGCTCAGTGACAGGTGACCCCGCCGGCTCCTTCCTTGTCTCAGTTCCCACTGCCTGCCATGCTCCCAGGCATCACCTCCCACATAACCACCTGTGCTCCGGGTCTGCTGATGGGTGCACAGACTCTCAGATGCCATTTTTCTAGTGTTTCTGCACAATTCCCAGAGAAATCTGGGGTTCAGCTTGTGGAGCGTCTCCAGGGACGTGGAACATTACCGCTCCAACCACAAAAATCTCTTTCTATGGGGATTGTCACAGTGCTCCCGCCCCGGGACACCAGCTTGCAGAAATGTAGTTTTGGAGGGGTCGGTTAAATGACCTTTCACTGGACAAGTGTTCTGGGAGCCATGAATGGTTTTCTGAGCAGCAGACTTCCCACTGTTTTATAATCTTCAAAATAGGTGATTTTTTTCAAGTCAGACTTGAGGTTACACACAGCAGGAGATCAGACTGGGATGGAAGTGTGTGAGCTGATGGTTCCGTATCAGTTTAAATTTCGTTACAACAGAGGGCGATGCTGTGTCCGAAAGGGGGGTGGAGTCTTGAAAACACTCAGCTGGCTGGGACTAACACTCAGCTGGCCAGGACTAACGCTGCTGCAGCTTCACGAGGTCCACCATGCACTCCCCGGCCCAGGGTCACAGCAGGGCCCGTGTTCTCCAGCCCCTCGCTAGTGAATCTGTCTGGGACGTTTTGAAACCCATGACAAACCACTGTGGATTCCCATCACAAATGAAAGGCGTTTTTGCCCAAACAGAATTTTGGACTCCTCAGAGAGTTTTTCTATAATATGCATTTTTTCAAAGACCCTTTTGTATATGAATTTGCAACTTTCTCACACCAAAATAAACTTCTGTTTTCTCGTCACTACCACCAGCCTTTTGAAGTGCCCTAGTGTTATACAACCATGATGGTGTCACTCTTGCTGGCTCTACACCGGGCAAATAGGCCATATGTGTGTCACTTCCCCTGAACCGTGCCCTTGGTTTCCCAGCCCTGCCCTTGTGACATTCCTGTCTCTTTTCAGCTTATCTTGGTCTCGATGGATCGGGTAGGTGTGTGAGGGAAGACGGTGAGGAGCTGAGGTCTCATAAAAATGCAATTTAAGTAAGCTGCCACATATGGGACACTCACGTCCCCTACCAGAGTGCTTGTCCAAGTCCCAACTTCTTGCCAATGTGCATGGGAATGCAACAGATGATGACCCGGATATTTGGGCCCCTGCCACCCACGTGGGAAACCTGGGATGCAGCTCCTGGCTCCTGGCTTCTGCCTGGCCCAGACCTGGCTGTTGTGGCCATTTGGGGGTGGAGTAATGAACCAGTAGAGGGAAGATCTCTTTGTGTCTCTGTCTCCCCTCTCACCAACCCCCTTCACTCTGCCTTTCAAATAAATAAATCTTAGAGGGAAAAAAAATGAAAACGGGATGTGACTATAGACCCTACAGTCATTTAAAAGATAAGAGATGATTACAAACAACCTTTACCACTAGACTTGACAATTTAGATGAAGTGGGAAGATTCCGTGAGACATACCAAGGTTCAAAAGCTGATACAGAGTAGCAGGAAATTGCAGGAGCCTTGTATCTTCTAAAGAAATTGCATCCATGGCTAACAACAAGTCTGCAGGGGAGACAAATCTCAAACCCACACTGTTTCACCAGTAATTTCTTCCCAGTTGTAAGGAGGAAAGCACACTGATCTCACAGCAGTTCTTTGAGAGCATAGCTAATGCTACTTAGACCCAAACTCATTTAAATATCCACACCATCCCCTGGGTTCCCTGCTGTGCCTCCCTGGAACAGAAGTCCCCGTCCCCTCCCCTCCCCCATGCTGTGATGCCTTCTTTGGTCAATCCCCTGGGCACCCTCTCTGCAGCCTGGGTGGATCCAGTGCCTCACCCTCAGTAATTCTGCCCCTTTCCTTAACCCCACGCATCCGTGCCTGTTTCAGTCTCTCTCACACACAGGTCCTGGGGCCGAGTTTATGGCGACTTCTCCAATACAGGCAATAAAAATGAAAGGAAAAAAATGCCATTCGGAGTCACTTTTCCTAATTCATCAAATTTTGGGATGGCGCTGTGGCGTAGTTGGTTAAGCCTCCACCTGCAGTGCTGACACCCTATATGGGTGCCAGTTCGAGTCCCGACTGCTCCACTGCCCATCCAGCTCTCTGCTAATGGCCTGGGAAAGCAGTAGAAGATGGCCCAAGTCCTTGGGAAAGCAGTAAATGATAGCCCAAGTCCTTGGGCCCCTGCACCCATATGGGAGACCTGGAAGAAGCTTCTGGCTCCTGGCTCCAGCCTGGCCCAGCTCTGGCTGTCGTGGCCATTTGGGTAGTGAACCGTAGATGCAAGACCTCTCTCTTTCTCTCTCTCCCTCTCTCTCTCTCTCCCTCTCTCTGTAACTCTGCCTCTCAGATAAATAAATAAATCCTTAAAAAAAAGTAAAAAAAATAAGGCTGGCGCCACGGCTCACTAGGCTAATCCTCTGCCTGCGGCGCTGGCACCCCGGGTTCTAGTCCTGGTTGGGGTGCTGGATTTTGTCCTGGTTGTTCCTCTTCCAGTCCAGCTCTCTGCTGTGGCCTGGGAAGGCAGTGGAGGATGACCCAAGTCCTTGGGCCCTGCACCTGCATGGGAGACCAGGAGGAAGCACCTGGCTCCTGGCTTGAGATCGGCACAGCGCGCCATCTGTAGTAGCCATTTGAGGGGTGAACCAACAGAAGGAAGACCTTTCTCTCTGTCTTTCTCTCTCCCTGTCTAACTCTGCCTGTCAAAAAAAAAGTAAACAATAATTCATCAAATTTCTAAAAATATCCCCTTTCTCATCTTGGCTTACAGATGTATGTAATTTTAAGTAGCTGCTATCATAGTGTGCATTTAATTTCTGAAATGCTAGTTCCTTCACCAAAGGCTATACATGATTCTTTGCACTGCTTAATGACTGTTATTATTATGCTTTCATCAGTTAGAATAAAATTCCAATCTGTGTCCTTTTGTCTACCATTGAGTATATAAATATATGATTATTACATTATATATAATTATATACGTATAATATTTACAACATAATATATAAGTATATATTATACATACATTATGTACATATACATATATAATATTATATCTGCACATATACATATATGCAGATGTATACATATATGTACACATGTATGTACAAACATATGCCTATGATTTATAAACATGTATACATGTATATGTACGTATATGTATATCTACATATATAATTTAATATAATTTAATGGATATATGAAATTGCCCTGCAGAAAAAAAGACCAATGCATTTGTAATTATGTTTATTGCACTTTTTTTTTTAGAGGCAGAGAAACAGAAAAATGGAACTCCCATGTTATGGTTCATGCCCTAAATGCCCACAATAGTTGGCATCAGGCCAGATAAAAAAGCCAGGAGCCAGGAACTCAACCCAGGTCTCCGTGTGGACAGCAGAGACCCAAGTACTGGAGCCATCACTTGCTGCCTCCCAGGGCCCAAGTTAGCAGGAAGCTGGAATTTGGGGCCAGAGCAGGGACTTGAACCTGGGTACTCCAATATCGGATGCAGGCTTCTCAACTGTTAGGCCACATGCTGGCCCCATCCACCTCCTTAGTACCCACCACAAAACACACTGGCCAAAGATCAAATGGCCACAGATATGACATTATTTAAGTAATTTATAAGATATTCCACACGATGCAATGTTATTGAAAAGAATAAAGTTGATCACAAAATGCCCAAAGGAAAATATGCCCATTACTTATTGCAAGTTTTAATAAAACAGTTTACAGTTGGTTTATTAAGGATGACCAATTTTAACCTGGGAGAATTATCAATAAGCAGTTGTTTTCAGAGGATAGGATTCTGAGACTTTCCTTTTGCATTTTACACAATTCTGCAGTTCTTTGTTTTTTTTCTTTTTAAAGATTTATTTATTTATTGAAAGTCAGAGTTACATGGAGAGAGGAGAGGCAGAGAGAGAGAGAGAGAGAGAGAGAGAGAGAGAGAGAGAGAGGTCTTCCTTCTGCTGGTCCATTCCCCTTTTGGCTGCAACGGCTGGAGCTGTGCTGATCCGAAGCCAGGAGCCAGGAGCTTCTTCTGGGTCTCCCACATGAGTGCAGGGGCCTAAGGACTTGGGCCATCTTCCACTGCTTTCCCAGGCCATAGCAGAGAGCAGGATTGGAAGTGGAACAGCTGGGACTTGAACTGGTGCCCATATGGGATGCTGGCACTGACGGTGGCGGCTTTACCCACTATGCCACAGCACCATCCCCAAATTCTTTGTTTTTACTATTGAAATAGATAATATCCATAATAAGAGAAAATATAAAGAAAAGGATCATTAAATTGTAAAAATAGAATCTGAATAGAGACTTTCCCAATTCCACCATATTCTAGGTATAGATACCCAAACTAACAGTCCCTGGAGCAGGTGCATGGTGAAGCAGTTGAGATGTGGCTTGGGATGCCTGCTGCCTACACTGGAGGGGCTGGGTTCAATCCCCGCCTCTGCTTCCACTTCTAGTTTCCTGTTGGTGGAAACTTTGAGAGCCAGTAGGTGACAGTTCAGGTGGCTTTCATTCTTCTGCCCACTTGGGAGATCCAGATGGAGTTCCAGGCTCCTGGTTTCAGTTTGGCCCAGCTCTGCGTGTAGCCGGCTTTTGGAGAGTGAACTGACAGATGAGTGATCTCTCCCTCCCTTTCTCTCTCATTCCTTTTCGAGTAAAATGAAAAGGAACTACAGGAAAATGATAAGACATTAACATCAGAAAGAGAGAGAGAGAGAGAGAGACAGAGAGAGAGAGAGAGAGAGAGGTATTCCATCTTCTGGTTCACTCCTCAAATGGCTTCAATGGCCAGAGCTGGGTCGATTCAAAGCCAGGATCCTGGGGCTTCTTCCAGGTCTCCCATGCAGGTGCAGGGGCCCAAACTCTTGGGCCATCCTCTACTGCTTTCCCAGCACATTAGGAAGGAGCTGGTTTGGAAGTGGAGCAGCCAGGACTCTAACAGGTGCCCATATGGGATGCTGGCACTGCAGGTGATGGTTTTACCAACTGTGCCACAGCATTTGGTTGAAAAGAAAGACTTAAAATTAATAGTCACTTACAGGAAATAGTGTTTTTGTGATCCTGGGTATGACCAAGGACCATTCTGAAACCCTAATACATGCAATCATTCAGTAAATGTGTCCTGGACCCATCCTAGAGGATAAGCACTAGAATAAGATGTTTCATCTCATAGAATTGACATTTTACTTTGTGCAAACAGACAATAAACGTGAAAACAAAGTAATGGCGAACAATATATTAGAGATAAAGGCAAGGGACAAACACACCTGGTGATGTGACAGTGAGAACTAGAGGGGGCTTTTGGGTAGGACAGGAGCAGACAGACCATGTGGGCGTGATGTGTGAGCTGATACCTGGGCGCTGGGAGTGAAGGGCCAGCCAGGCGTGGTCTCCCAGGCAGTAGCCACGTGGGGCCAAGGTCTTGAAGTAGGATGGTGCTTTAGGTATTTTAAGTGATGCCAAAAAGACAACATGACAAGAAAAATGCACGATTTATAATCATGGGGACACAGACATTTCTCAAACCCTTGCTTGGGGCGGGGGGCGATGAGAGCCCAGCTCACAGAGGCATCGCAATAGGGGCTCAGATCCACACACAGGAAGTGGAACAACACCTTCATTTGTTTTCTTTGCTGGTCTAGCAGTAGTTCACAAGGTAGCTTTATCACAGCCTTTTCCAGGGATCCAAATCCCATCTAACGACAGCTAATCTTTCACCAAGGGCCTGTAGTTAACAGTTCCCAGCATAGCCCAACCTCATGGGAACATTTCATTCCTTCGCCAAGTATTTACTGTGTATCTATTACAGACCAGGCATTGGTCCAGCTGCTCAGGGCTGAGGATAAGAACTCAGCAGACGTCACAGCTGATAAGGCGCAGGCAGGCTTGCTGGGGAACCGGACGACACGAGGGTACACTGTACTGGTCTATCAGATGGCGATCTATGCCCAGGCAAGGCTAGAGAAGGAAAGGAGACTGGGAAATAGAGCCAGGTCTTTTTTTATTAGTAAAAGGAATGGGTGTTTGGTAAAGTGGCATTTGAGCAGAGGTCTGAAGAAGGGGGTGCTGTGTGAATATCGGGGGCCAGGTTTCTCCGGGCATGAGAACCGTCAGGTGTAAAGAGCATCTCCAAGGGGGTCCGAGGAACAGCACGGAGGAGAATGTCAAAGCCTAGTGTGATTGACATTCTGATTTTTCAAATAGCACTGAGTGTGGCATGGCAGTGCAGGATGCGTGGTGCTTTGTGAGACCAGTTGGGCAGACCTTCAGCTGCTAAAAGCTCTGGACCTGAATATGGTCCAGAACTTTCTCTGAAGTTCAAGAGGACGGAGGCCAGGCAGCAAAGGCACAGTTTATTCTGTTAACACTTTTTTTTTTGACAGGCAGAGTGGACAGTGAGAGAGAGAGACAGAGAGAAAGGTCTTCCTTTGCCGTTGGTTCACCCTCCAATGGCTGCCACGGCCGGCGCGTTGCGGCCGGCGCACCGCGCTGAACCGATGGCAGGAGCCAGGTGTTTATCCTGGTCTCCCATGGGGTGCAGGGTCCAAGGACTTGGGCCATCCTCCACTGCACTCCCGGGCCATAGCAGAGAGCTGGCCTGGAAGAGGGGCAACCGGGACAGAATCCGGCGCCCCAACCAGGACTAGAACCTGGTGTGCCGGCGCCACTAGGCGAAGGATTAGCCTATTGAGCCGCGGTGCCGGCACGTTTTACATCCTTGAAAGCTTCGCTCAGCATCTACTGCTTGGGAATTTGCTTAAAGAGCCGAAACAAGTTGCTCATCCTAAGCAGTTCCCCCCAAGTGTCTTCTGGAAGTCCATCAGAATTAGCGCTCCTATTTGCATTTTCATTATGGAAGCAAACCACTTTTCACTTAGGTAAGCACCCCGCCTCCAGCGGAAGTGCCGAAGGAACACAGATTTAGTCATGATTTTTCAAAGTGAAATGCAGGGGTGAGAAATGCTTCAGTCAAGTTTAGTTTCTTTCAGTTCATAAGAAGTTATCATCATGTGAGGGCTCTTTAAGGCATAACAATTTCAAATGTCTTGATACAACTAAGTCAAGGTGCTAATATCCAAGCAGCTCGTATTGTAGTTAAGAAGATTGAGGCAATTGGAGCACTAGTAACTAGCGTTAGCAGAATCACCTGGCAAGATCAAGGTAGACCATGAGCCACTCTGAAATCTCAACTCCCCAATGCAGCAACATGGCTGCCTGCTTCCACATACTCTCCCTGCATACTTCTTCCCTGCTGTCCTCTCTCTGAGCTCCCCATTCAGTAACTCTCAGAACATTCTTTTTCCCATCACTCATGCTCATACCAGTCACAGAAAGATGTTCTCTCTTATTTACCTGTTAGCCACACTGCAACCAAGTATAGCCGGTGTCTCTGCAAACAAGCCTGTGGTCCCAACAGCAGCAGGATCTCATGCTGGCTCATGTGTTCAACACACTGACCACCCACCATCTTGAAAAACAGATTAGAATATATTCCCCACAACTATTAGATGATTTGCTCCATGGGCCTAAATTATCAATTCACAGTCAGACTAGTACTAGAAAACCTCTTGATTGAATTATTGTCTTCTATTGCACTGTTTATTTCATTCTTTCCATTTCAGAATATAAATGTTGTTGTTTAGTAAGCAGATATGTCCCAAAGTGTTACCCACACTCCATCCTGGTTCTATAAATTGTCACAGTCATTCTGTATGATAGATACTATTATTATCCTCACTTTTTTCAAGATGAGAAATTTCCAGTGACCAGATGTTTTGTGCATTGCTTTCTCCCGCAAAGATCTTGGTATTTTTGCATGGCAAGTGTGCACAAAACTATGTCATTTCTTTCATCCTCAGCTTCGTTGGTCCTGAATGTCCACAACCAATGAGCTATTTACCCCTGCTCTATCCATCTCTGCAATTCGTCTCTCCACTAATGGAACAATCTTCTTTTTAAAAAGTAATTGGGGGGTTGGTGCTGTGGCACAGTGGGTTAACGCCCTGGCCTGAAGTGCCAGCATCTCATATGGGCGCAGTTCAAGTCCCGGCTGCTCCACTTCTGATCCAGCTCTCTGCTATGGCCTGGGAAAGCAGTACAAGATGGCCCAAGTCCTTGGGCCCCTGAACCCGCATGGGAGACCTGGAAGAAGCCCCTGGCTCTTGGCTTCTGATTGGCGCAGCTCTGGCCATTGTGGCCAATTGGGGAGTGAACCACCAGATGGAAGACTTCTCTCTCTCTCTCTCTCTCTCTCTCCTCTCTCTCTCTCTCTTTCCCTCTCCTTTTTCTGTGTAACTCTGACTTTAAAATAAATAAAAATAAAATCTTTAAAAAATGTAATTGGTAGGGCAGGTGGGTAGGGGGTAAGGCCACAGCCTGTATGCCAGTATCCCATGTGGGCACTTTTTTGAGTCCGGGCTACTCCACTTCCAATTCAGTCCTATGCTTATGGCCTGGAAAGGTGGTGGAAGATGGCCCGAGTCCTTGGGCTTCACCCATGTGGGAGATCTGGAGGAAACTCCTGGCTGGGGCTTTGGATCAGCCTAGCTCCAGCCTTTGCAGCCATTTGGGGAGTGAACCAGCAGATGGAAGACTCTCTCTCTCTCTCTCTCTCTCTGTGTGTGTGTGTGTGTGTGTGTGTGCGTGACTCTGCCTTCCAAATAAATAAATAAATAAATAAATAAATTTTAAAAGAAAAGTAATTGGCAGGGCTGGGGTTGTGGCTTTGTGGCATTGTGGGATAAGCCGTGGCCTGCGACACCAGCCTATTCTATGCTTCTGGTTCTAGCCCTGGCACCTCGACTTCTGAAATAGCTCCCTGCTGATGGTCTGAGAAAAGCAGCACATATGGCCCAAGTGATTGGGCCCCTTCTATGTATGGGGAAACCTACAAGAAGCTTTTGGCTGTGGCTTCATTCTGCCCAGTGCTGGCCATTATGGTCATCTGGGAAGTGACCAGTGAATGGAAGAGCTCTCTTTTTCTGGTTCTCTCTCCCTCTCTCTCTCTCTCTCTCTCTCTGACTTTAAAATAAATAAATAGGGGAGAGCTGCTCTGGCACAATGGGTTAAAGCCCCAGCCTGCAGCACCAGCATCCCATATGGGTACTGGCTTGAGTCCTGGTTGCTCCTCCTCTGATCCAGCTCTCTGTTATGGCCTGGGAAAGCAGTACAAGATGGCTCAAATCCTTGGGCCCCTGCACCTGCATGGGAGACCCAGAAGAAGCTCCTGGCTCCTGACTTCGGATCAGCCCAGTTCCAGTCATTGTGGCCATTTGGGGAGTAAACCAGCAGAAGACTTCTCTCTGTGTCTCTCCCTCTCTTTGTAACTCTGTCTTTCAAATAAATAAAATAAATTTTAAAAATGTAATTAATTAATTAAATTTAAAAAATAAATTGGCAACATACTTCTTTAAAATATATCATTAAGGCTGGCATTGTAGTGTAACAAGTAAAGCCACTGCCTGCAATGCCAGCATCCCATGCAGGCACCTGTTCATGTCCTGGCTGCTCCACTTCTGATCCAGCTCTCTGCTACTGGCCTAGGAAAAGCAGTGGAAGATGGCCCAGGTGTTTGGGTCTCTGCCACTCACGTGGGAGACCTGATGAAGCTCCTGGCTCCTGGCTTTAATCTGACCCAGCTCTGTCCCTTGTGGCCATCTGGGGAGTGACCACTGGATGGAAGACCTCTCTCCCTTTCTGTTTCTGGCTCTCCCTCTTTCAGTCTCTGTAACTCTGCCTTTCAAAATCAATCAATAAATCTTTTGTAAAAAATAAACAATGTATCACAGAGCACTATCAGGAGGGTTGGTGAAATGAGGACCACAAGAAATCTCCCTCCTCAATAAAAGTAGCAAAGAACTAAGGTATTTCCAGGACTCTGGAAATTAACAAAAGACTTGCAACAACCTACAGGGAATTAGTTTGAGAAAAGTGGCTGGATTTCTGTTAAGGGCAGCCAGCAAATGTGGGGCCTCTTAACTTAGCCTACATCTACCTGCCTCTTCCTGTCTCTGTTGTGAGCTCAGAGTGCTGGGGACAACTGTGAGCCTGCAGGCACTGGGGGAAGCAGACTGGGGTTGGGACTCCTGTGAACCTCCATGCTCAGACAGCTGTCAGCATCGGCCTGTCTGGCAGCTCCCTGGAAGAGAAGACTCACAGGTGTGTCTCTCTCTCACCTTTCTCAGAAATGCACCAATGCAAACAGCCTGTTTCCCTGGCGGCATTTGTCAAAAACAATGCATGGGAATTCTTTTTACATTGCAACCTTATGAGGCGAGGAGAAACATTGGAGCAAACAACAAGGTGATGTAAAAGGAAAAGCGAGGTGGTGAGATGTCCACAGGAGGCTTTGCAAAGCTCCTACACTCACCTGAGATCTAGACAGTGGTGTTGCTCCTGAGGGCTTAGCACATATCCAGGAAAACCCTGGGTAGGTCCTGAGCTCTCCTCTGGATCACTCTGAGATTCTGTGTGAGCAGGAAATGCAGGCCAAGGCACAGTACTTTTTTGTTTTGTAAGATTTATTTATTTATTTGAAAGGCAAAATTATGGAGAGGGAGAGAGAGAAAAAGAGAGACAGAGAGAGAGAGAGAGAGAGAGAGAGAAGGTCTGGACTGATCCAAAGCCAGGAGCCAGGAGCTTCTTCCGGGTCTTCCACACAGGTGCAGGGGCCACCTTCTACTGCTTTCCCAGGTCATAGCAGAAAGCTGGATTGGAAGTGGAGCAGCTGGGACTCGATCTGATGCCCATATGGGATGCTGGCACTGCAGGCGGCGGCTTTACTCGCTACACCACAGTGCTGGCCCCCAAGATATAATTCTGAACTGCCTACCTGAGCACTGAAGTCACACCCAAGACACACGCAGGGTTCTCCAGCCAAAGCTGGGAATATTGGCTCCAGGCTTTTAACATGGAACTCATCAAGACAAGAGTTTAAATCAGATCTCTTAAAGATGTTTGGAAAACTAAAAGAAACCTTGCATAAGAAACTAAATGAAATGATGAAAATACTGGATCAATGTAAACCATTAGTAAAAAGATAGTGATCCTGATAGAAGGAACCAGTTCCTAGGATTACACACCACAGCAAGATGACTGATGTTCACAATCGCCTGGTCTGTGTTTTCTAAGGAAACAGAAGAAAAGAGCTCTAAAACTCGAATTAAAATGTGATAACAGAAAGAGGAATGTGGATTGCCTTGGTTTGATTAGCACACATCTTATACAAATGTGAATGCTACACTGTACCCTATGAATGCCCACAATTGTGTTAATAAATAGAGACTAAAAGAGAGACAGAAATAATTTTTTATTTTTAAAGATGTATTTATTTATTTGAAAGTCAGAGTTACACAGAGATAGAAGGGGAGGCAGAGAGAGAGAGAGAGAGAGAGAGAGAGGTCTTCCATCCGCTGGTTCACTCCCCAGTTGGTCGCAATGGCCGGAGCTGCACCAATCCGAAGCCAAGAGCCAGGAGCTTCTTCTGGATCTCTCATAAGGGCACAGGGGCCCAAGGATTTGGGCCATCTTCTATTGCTATCCCAGGCCACATCAGAGAGCTGGCTCAGAAGTAGAGCAGCCAGGACTTGAACCAGTGCCAGTATGGGATGCTGGCACTGTAGGCGGTGGCTGTACCTACTACACCACAGAAATAATTATTTTAAAAAGAATCACATAAGCCAGCACTGTGGTTCACTTGGCTAATCTTCCACCTGTGGCGCTGGCACCCCGGGTTCTAGTCCCGGTTGGGGCGCTGGATTCTATCCCAATTGCTCCTCTTCCAGTCCAGCTCTCTGCTGTGGCCTGGGAAGGCAGTGGAGGATGACCCAAGTGCTTGGGCCCTGCACCTGCATGGGAGACCAGGAGGAAGCACCTGGCTCCTGGCTTCGGATTGGCGCAGCGCGCCGGCTGTAGTGGACATTTGGGGGTGAACCAACAGAAGGAAGACCTTTCTCTCTGTCTCTCTCTCTCACTGTCTAACTCTGCCTGTCAAAATAAATAAATAAATAAAAAATAAAAAGAATCACATCGATGCTGGTGTTGTGGCACAACAGGTTAAGCCACCACTTGCTATACCCCCATCTGGGGAATATCAGAGTACCAGTCCTAGTGCCTGCTGTTTCTCTTTTTTTTCTTCTTTTTTAAACTTTTATTTAGTAAATATAAATTTCCAAAGTACAGTTTATGGATTACAATGGCTTCCCCCCTCCATAACTTCCCTCCCACCCACACCCCTCCCATCTCCCACTCCCTCTCCCATTCCATTCACATCAAGATTCATTTTCAATTATCTTTATATACAGAAGATCAATTTAGTATATATTAAGTAAAGATTTCATCAGTTTGCACCCACACAGAAACACAAAGTGTAAAATACTGTTTCAGTTCTAGTTAGCATTATTTCACATTGGACAACACATTAAGGACAGATCCCACATGAGAATTAAGTACACAGTGACTCCTGTTGTTGACTTAACAATTTGACACTCTTGTTTATGGCGTCAGTAATCTCCCCAGGCTCTAGTCATGAGTTGCCAAGGCTATGGAAGCCTTTTAATCTAACTTCCTGATAAAGTGACTGGGAAGGCAGCTGAGGATGGACCAAGTACTTATGAGATCATAATGGAGTTCTTGGTACCTGGCTTTGACCTTGCCCAGACCTGGATGTTGAGGTCATTTCAGGAGTGAATTGGTAGATGGAAGATTCTCTCTCATTCTCTCTCTCCCCTTTCAAATAAATAAATAAATCTTTCCTTTAAAAAAAGATTTATTTATTTGAAAGTTGG
Organism: Oryctolagus cuniculus; assembly: GCF_964237555.1. Lineage (NCBI taxonomy): Eukaryota > Metazoa > Chordata > Mammalia > Lagomorpha > Leporidae > Oryctolagus > Oryctolagus cuniculus. Next base: position 47,024,091 of record NC_091442.1, on the reverse strand, counting down.
AGTTACACAGAGATAGAAGGAGAGGCAGAAAGAGAGAGAGAGAGAGAGAGGTCTTCCATCTGCTGGTTCACTCCCCAGATGGCTACAACAGCCAGAGTTGCACCGATCTGAAGCCAGGAGCCAGGGGCTTCTTCTGGGTCTCCCACGCTGCTTTCCCAGGCCACAGAGAGAGCTGGATTGGAAGTGGAGCAGCCGGGACTCAAACCGGCACCCACATGGAATGCCAGCATTGCAGGCAACGGCTTTACCAGCTATGCCACAAGGCCGGCTCCATAAATCTTTCCTTTAAAAAAAAACATATAGAAATTTGGGAGCTGGAAAGGAAATATAATGGAAATGAAAATTTTGCTAGAGGGACTGAACAGTGAATTTTTAAATTATTCATTTATATTATTTATTGGAAAGGCAGAGACAGATAGACACCCAGAAATCTCCGATCTGCTGGCTCACTCTCCAAATGCTCTCCATGACTGGAGCTGGGCCAGGCTGAGGTCAGGAACTAGGAACTCAGCCTCTGTCTCTTACATGGGTGGTGAGGGTCTGATCACCTGAGCCGTCACCTGCTGCTTCCCACATGCACATTAGCAAGAGGCTGGTGTTGGAAGCAAAGCCAGAACTTGAACCCAGCCACTCTGATGCAGGATGCGCAATTAAGCTTATCCAGGTAGACGAACAGAAAGAAAAAGAATGAACAAAGTCTCAGAGATCTTGGGACACCAGGAGGCTTACTAACACACTCAGAGCGCAAACTCTAAAAGGTAGAGAAAAAAGACAAAGGTCATGGCCCCAAACTTCCAAAATGAGATGAAAAATATTAATATACACCACCGAGAATTTCAATGAGTATCAAATATGATTCCAGAGACATCCATAATTAGACACATCGTTATCAAACTGGCAAGATCCAAAGAGGGGAAGAAGTTTGAAAGTGGAAGAGGAGCTACTGTCACATGCAAAGGAGTCTCGTAGGGTGGTGTGGTCTTGTTAGCAGGTGACCCCACTGCTTGGGACTCCCTCGATCCATCAGTCTCACTGGCACTCTCCTAGGAGGGAGCAAGTGATTCTCAATAACCTGGGTCCCTGCCACCCACAGGGGAGACCTGGATGGAGCTCCTGGTTCCTGACTTCAGCCTGGCCCAGTCCTGGCTCTTGAGAGCATTTGGGGACTAAACCAGCAGATGGAAGATTTCTCTCTCTGTGTGTGTGTATGTGTGTGTGTGTCTCCTCTCTGTCACTCTTTCTTTCAAATAAATGATCAAATAAAATTAAAAAAAAAAACACACAAGTTGTTGAGGCCATAAAACCCACCTTATAAAAAGCAAACTACAGGAGACTGCACTATGGTGTAGCAGGTAAAGTCACCACCTGCAGCACCAGCATTCCATATGGGCGCCAGTTCGAGTCCCGGCTGCTCCACTTCTGATCCAGCTCTCTGCTATGGCCTGGGAAAGCAGTAGATGGCCCAAGTCCTTGGGCCCCTGCACCCGTGTGGGAGACCAGGAAGAAGCTCCTGGCTCCTGGCTTCGGATAGGCACAGTTCTGGCTGTTGAGGACAATTGGTTGTGCCATTAGGCTGGGCCCTGTCCCCAAGGGATCCTCCCCTGTGGCTTCCTTAGTGGCACTGGGCCCCAAAACCTGTTCCCTTTCTTTCTCTAAAAAAGGTGACAGTTGCTTGTTCAGGGAAAGTGTCATCTCCATCCAACGTCCTCTGGCTTCCTTGCAATCCTTCCTCATTCCACAGGTGAGAAAATAAGGCTCGTTTACTACAGATTCATACAATTTCAGGGCCAGCATCATATGGGAGAAACATCAAGTCCTTGATCTGATTTTACAGATTAGAAGACAAGCCCTGGAGGCATTGAGTACCACACACTAGATAGTGGGTCTTACATAGAATTGGATAAAAAAAAATCCCAGTTTCCACACCAGGCCCCCTAGGCCCCCTATGCACCTGTCCTGTCTCATTTCTGAATCATTCTATTTCAGCCCTATTGGCTTCCTGGCTGGTCGCTGAAGGTGCTGATGGGACGCTCACTGCAGGGCCTTTGCACATGCCGTGTCTATTGCTTGAATGTCTCCTACCGAGAGTGTCTCTGGTTCTCAGAGAGAGCTTCATCTCCAATTGCTCCTTCCTGCCCCACCCTCTTCCTTGCCTAGAAGTTACCAGAGACCACCCCCTTGCTGTGGCTCCTTCCCTTGGCTCAACCACCTCCACTAGCTCATGACTCCCTCCTCCCCAAAACCTTCTCCCAATAAATCCCTGGCATCTGCCCGTCTCTAGCTCAGGCACCACATCTGGGAGCCGACATAAGAGCCTGTGCAATGGCTGGCTGATATAGACCCATTTGTTGAGAGCAAATGTTTGGGAAACATCCACTGAAACATTAAAAAAATAATAAGCCAGACCTAAAAATACAACTGGAGCCCGCTTACACCAGCTTTGGATTTTCATGGCCAAGTGTGTGGTTCCGGGCATGTGCCTGGTCTCCGGGAGTCATGTTTGCCTAACGAAATGCGGGAAGCAGTGGCGTCACGCCGAGGAGGTCGTAGGAGCTACAGCAAACAGTCAACAGATGCACGCTATTTATTTTGTTTTTCCATCTTTTCATATTTTTTCATAAACTGCAGAGTCATTTTGCTTGGGGGTCATCCCAAATTGATTTGCACTGAGGCATGCTTCCTAAGCTAATGCCAGTTTGCAAGTCAAGAGACACCACAGGCAGGGATCTCAGCTACGTCACATCCCCCGGGAGCCACAGGAGCTGGTGTGCACTATGCTGTCAGTCTGCAGAAAACGGAATTGAAAGAGTACTTCAGGGCAAAAGAGATTTTGAAATCCGTGCGTAGTTTTCCTGTAACATGCATTTTCCTTGCATTTTTTTGAAATAATCTCGTATCTTCATGGAAAAGAAACATGTAACTGCCAACTTCTTTTGAGATCTCTTTGGAGACATAATTATCATATAAAAAGTCACACATGGTTAGATTTTAAGTAGCCTCTGTCTTTTTTCCTCTCTGCTCAAAAGTCTAAGAATAATGTCTGAAAAAGAATGAAACATATAGGAAGACTCAGAATCTGAGATAAGTAATTAAATTAAAAGTTGGAACTTCTTCTTTTTAAGAAAAGATTTATTTATTTATTAGAAAGATTGAGTTACAGAGACAGAGAGAAGGAGAGGAAGACAGACAAACACACAGAAAGATTTTCAATCCTCTGGTTCACTCCCCAAATGGCTGCAACAGCAAGGGCTGGGCCAGACCAATGTCAGAAGCCAGGAGCCAGGAGCTTCTTCCAGGTCTCCCATGTGGGTACAAGGGCCCAAGCACTTGGGTCATCTTCTACTGCTTTCCCAGGCCATAGTGGAGAGCTGGATTGGAAGTGGAGCAGCCGGGACTTGAACCAGCACCCATACAGGATGCTGGCACTGTAGGCAGTGGTTTTACTTCCTACACCACAGCGCCGGCCCCAGTAAATCTTTTTTAAAAAAGACAATACTACTCAGGTAGTAGTAGGATAAAATTGTCATTTGCATGACAGTGGTTGCAGCTCCAATATACCATGCTGAATGAAGTAAGCTGGACACAGAAAGACAAATACCACTCATTCTCCCTTACATGTGGGAGCTAAATTAAAAAAAATACAAAAAACAAAAAAAGGAAAATAAATGAAAATATAGCGTGATGAAATTATATAGATTCAGCAAAAGCGGTATTATAAAAATATTTTATTGGCCTAGAAAAACAAAAAGAAAGTATTGGCAATAAAAAATGATAACCCCCAAAAAGGAAAATATGTGCACATTTATTTCGCCCAAGGGCATTCTCTGAAATAGTAATGTCTTCAGGTTATCCCAGAGAACACTGGGCCACTGGAGTGGGAATAATACGTGGTCGGGGACTCCTTTCAAGGCACACTAGCAAGATCTTGGTACTGAGCCGTCACATGCAGGAAAGAAGCCTTTTGAACCTTGCTTGACACCCAAGATCCCCAAGCTTCCTCAACTCGGGAACTTTTGATGTCTGGGGGAACAGTGATTGAAGCCGCACTGTGGGACTCACAGCCATAGAAGTGTTGAAAGATTCTGCTCCACGCACTCAGACAGAACTAGTTGAGCTGTGCCTCAGACAGAACTAGCTGAGCTGTGCTCCTCCAACATGCGGATGGCCACTGGGTGGTTTTTGCAACCGGACACTGCTCCACTTTCTTTCTTTTCCAGGAGCAAATAATCATGTTTAATAAAAACAGAGAACAATGGAGCTGGTGCTGTGGCATAGAGTAAGCTGCCACCTGTGATGCTGGCTGCTCCGCTTCTACTCCACCTCCCTGCTAACACACCTGGAAAAGCAACAGAAGATGGACCAAGTCCTTGGGCCCTGCACCCATGTGGGAGACCCAGAAGAAGCTCCTGGCTCCTGGCTTCAGATCAGCTCAGTTCTGGCCATTGCAGTCATTTGGGGAGTGAACCAGTGGATGGAAGACCTCTCTCTCTCTCTCTCTCTCTCTCTCTCTCTCTCTCTCTCTCTTTTTCTCTCTCTCTGGCTCTACCTCTCTCTGTAACTCTGTCTTTCAAATAAATAAAATAAATCTTTTGTTAAAAAAAGGCTCATAAAAGTCATGTACCTTTCCATGGATCAGCTTGTTGAAATCCATCTACAGGTTTTCATAAGATTTGTTTTTCATAAACCTTTTGTGGCTTTCAAACATATTTTGCACCAAAATAGAGTTGACTTTTCATTCCATATTCCATGAGCTTCAGAAGTCCCCATGCATTGTCTGCACCAAAGGTGGGGAATCCTCAGGAGAACCAGGGCTCGGGGCGTTCCCAGCTCTCACTGTCTCTGAGTCATCGGCTGGGCTGTGAACTTGAACCACATCAAGCGAGCCTGGAACCTCCAGGGCTTCATTCTTTACGCCTCATTCCCAGCTGTTAGCTGGACTCCTCGCCCACAAAGGCCCTTCCAGACAAAGTAAAGATGAGGGACATAGCATGAATTTCACGATGAAAACAAATCGAAGCAAGTTGTACTTTGGTTGAGCAAAAGTTGAAAACTCACACTCATTACTTTCTGCCTGCCCATTTAGTCAACTGATGACTCCTCCGTAGTGTTTGGCAAAGCCGGCCACTGGCCATTTGTTAAATGGTTGACAGCAAGATAAATAATACACGTAATATGACAGTGTTTATGGTGGGCTGAGAATGTTCGAGAAATGGAGCGTATTCCAGAGTGTGCACAGTCACAGAGGAAATAAAGTAGCCAGGTGAACTGCCAAACCCTTCAAGGCGTCCAAGCATCATGCCGCTGTTTGCTTTTTGATCAACATCCGCTCACCCCCAAAGTTGGGAATGACCCAAGCAAACAGTGTCACCAGCAGTGGCAGGTGGCGGGGCCCAGCTGGTCTTCTGTGGCGTGTGTATCCACATCGTAGCCCCTGCCAAGTGCACCCTGGCTGTATTTGATCATGCCGTGCCAACGGCGATTCCAACATGCAGAGCTGCAGGGCAACAGATCATTACAGGCACACAGGGGTGGGGTAGGGAGACAGAAAGAAAGGACGGAGCTGCCTTCCCAAGCATTTTATCTAAAAAGAGGACCCAGATTCACTCTAAAACCCAGCCCCAAATATCAAGTTCAGGTTTTCTTTCTCTCTCTCACACACACACACACACACCCCGACAGGATTTAAGGGCATCGCCCAGATCTGTACTCATGAAAACCCCAGGTCGGGCTGCCTCTGAGCTTCAGGCGACAGCTGTGTCGTAAGCAGAGCCCCAGCCGCCTGAGGCAGTGACCAGAACACCAGATGACACTGTTTCCTTATTTTCTTTGACTTGGTCCCAAGATCAGGATGAATAGTTAATTTATTATTTTAATCACCCAACTGACAAAGTTAATTGTGTGTGGTGCATCAAACCACTTAACTGAGGAGGAAGGAAATAGTTTTTTTTGTCATTGCAGGGACAAAAATCTGAATTACCATCATATGTAGCCCAATTGGCATACAAATCATTGCTGATTAATCATAAGCTTATCAATCCTAGAAATCAAATGTCATATATATACATACATGCACACACATGCACAGGTATATACAAAATAAGTGTGTGTGTGTGTGTGTGAGAGAGAGAGAGAGAGAGAGAGAGAGAGAGATATGATTTTATAAGGAATTGTCTGAATCCAGAAGAAAATTGTTCCTCTCCAGCGCCATTAACAACTGCATTAGCATGGAAATGCCTTGGGTTCTATCAATGTGTGAGAAGTGGGATCCGTTGATCCCACTTACGCCATCCACACAGCGTAATTCTAGGTGCTTCATGAAATGCAAGCTTCTGGAAGGAGGCGAAGGTAGGCAGGTGCAACCCCCAGGACAACCCTCGCTGGAGTTACACAAAGAACTGAAATCCTACACATTTTCCATCCACTCTCTCTTTGAAGACCTCTCCTGTGTGTGGTGTGTGGCTTTCAGAATCTATCTGCACCAAAACAAACTTACTTTTTTAGTCCCATTCTTCCCCAACAATCCTTCCCCGGCCCTTTGGTCTGAGAAGGCAGGGCAGTACAGGGGCACCGAGACTGCTCATTTCCAGAATTATCATCATCCTAACAGTCCTCACGCACCGGCCCGGCCGGACCTGGCCCCCATGGCCCGGCTCAGCCCCGCCTACCCGGTGGCCTCCTCACACAAGACGAGGGCTGGGTCGGGCCCTTCTCCTTCTACTCCGGCCGGCTGGGAGCAGGGGTTGAAAGAGTTCGGGGTCCCCTACCCGCTGGAGGGGAACCTCAACTTGGCGGGGGGTCGGGGAGAGAAGATGGATGCGGAGGAAGGTGGTGCAAGGCCGGCGATGGTAAGTGGCGCGGGGGGGGGGGGGGGGCGCCCTGCGTTTGGGGGCAAAAATGGACAGAGAGTCCAGCTGCTCACCAGTCATAAACACCGTGGGACCACCCCCCAACACACACACCTTCTTGTTCCATCACCTAACAAATGCAAAGTTTGCACCCCTTTCAAAGCTCTTCTGTGCTCATTGAAACCCCTTTCTCCAGCTTTGTTTTAATGTAGGCATCCAGTGCAGCCCAGAGCCCCTGCAGCTACACTGCCTGGGCTCACCTGTGGTCAGGACTCCCCAGGACCTACAGTGCAGGGAGAAGCAGTTTCCTGCTCTTGTCTGAAATTCCCTGGTTTCTTGATTTCCTTTTCCTAAGAACAAAGAGAGTTAGGTGTCTAACAGGTTGGGGGTGGGGGTGGGGGGAGGCTGCTATCAAAAGACAGTAAGACAGGGGCCAGCGCTGTGGCACAGCGGTTAAGCCACAGCCTGCACTGCCAGCATCCCTTATGGTCGGGTTCAAGTCCTGGCTGCTCCTCTTCCAATCCAGCTCTCTGCTGTGGCCTGGGAAAGCAGTAGAAGATGGCCCAAGTGCTTGGATCCCTGAACCCGCGTGGGAGACCTGGAAGAAGCTCCTTGCTCCTGGCTTTGACCTGTTGCAGCCATTTGGGGAGTGAACCAGAGCATGGAAGATCTCTTTCTTTCTCTCCGCCTGTCTCTGTAACTCTATCTTTCATAAATACATAAATAAATATCATAAAAAAAGACATACAAATTCTTCTCCCCTCCCTTTGTTTATCTCCAGCAAACCCAACTAAAGGAGTACTGTACTGGTGTAGTACGATATATATATATATATATATATATATATATAGGTTTTCTTTTTCAAAATATTTTATTTATTTATTTGAGAGGTAGAGTTACAGACAGTGAGAGGGAGAGACAGAAAGCTCTTCCATCCATTGGTTCACCTCCCAGATGGTCACAATGGCTGGAGCTGTGCCTATCTGAAGCCAGGAGCCAGGAGCTTCTTCCGGGTCTCCCATATGGGTGCAGGGTCCCAAGGACTTCGGCCATCTTCCACTGCTTTCCCAGGCTGTAGCAGAGAGCTGGATTGGAAGAGGAGCAGCCGGGACTTGAACCTGCACTCTATGGGATGCTGGCGCCGCAGGCAGAGGATTAACCTACTGTGCCACGGTGTCAGCCCCATATATAGGTTTTCATGTGTTTTCCAACGTCTGCTTTATCCAAAGGAGTGAGTCTCTATTTGTTGGTAGGGCAGAAATAATGGAAGTTGAGACTGATTCTGATTTCAACAAGCCAAATGGGCTTGGGGTGCTTTAGGCTTGTCCCTCTCAACTTAAACAAAAAAATTACTATTTATTTATTTTCATTTTATTTGAAAAGCAGAGAGACAGAGACACAGACAGAGTTCTGCTATCAGCTGGTTCCCGCCCCCCTAAATGCCTGCAACACCCACGAATGGGCCAAACTGAAGCCAGGAGCCTGGAACTTAATCTGGGTCTGCCATGTAGGTGGCGGGGTCCCCAAGGACTGGATCCCCGAAGCAGAGAAGGTTAAGTCACTGTCTGCAGCGCTATCATCCTATATGGGAACTGTTTTGAATCCAGCTGTTCCACTTCTGATCCAGCTTCCTGCTAATGCACCTGAGAAAGCAGTGGAGGATGGCCCAAGTCCTTGGGTCCTTGCACCCATGTGGGAGACACCAAAGAAGCTTCTGGCTCCTGGCTTTGGCCTAGCCCAGCTCTGGCCATTGCAACCCTTTGGGGAGTGAACCAACAGATGAAAGATCTCTCTCTCTCTCTCTCTCTCTCTCTCCCCCTCTCTGATTTTCAAATAAATAAACTAAAAAACAAAAACAAAAATAAAAACAAAAACAAGCAGAGCCTGACTTGAACCCAGGCACTCTGGTTTGAGATACGTGTGTCCCAAGCAGTGACTTAACCTCTGCTTCAAATACCCGCCCCTCCCTCTGCTTTTGAGGAGTCATACAAATGTGTGAACAACCCTCCACACTTTTGCTTGATCCAGATTGTTAAAGCCTCAGCAAATGTCTTTGCTGAATGAAGATGGGCCATTAGGCGGTGAAACTGATGAGCAAAGATTCAGCTTTGGTGTTCCTAAATAGCTGAGTAAATATTATCCCATGTAATTGTGATAATTGCCCTTATGCCTCCTCATACGTCGTCAGTACCATGGCGCTTACTTCACCGATCAGACAGTTCTGTTCACGACACAGAGCATTGGTTCTTTCAATCCCTTTTCCTGGTGCTAGACCATCAGGAGATGTCTGACTTCTCCAACATAAATCTCTCTTGAGCAGTTCATGTCAGGTGCACACGTGTGCTGAAAATCTAAGCTCTTCCTAAACTCCTATGCTTTGATTTGAAGATGTATGTCCTCCCAAAAGAGATCGGAGGCCTTATGTCACTTGCTTTCCTCTTTGTGAATTATCCAAAAGGTTTGCAAAAGAGTTAGCCATCCTTCTGATCCTCTGATGCTTTTGAAATTTGCAGGTGCAGCGAGACTGAAGTTCTTCCCCAGGGATGGGTTCACCTCTCACAGTGGGAAAAGGAAGCCTTTGAATTCTCTAACTCCAGGTTTAGGTATCGTCAGCTTTCATGAAGGGGCTGGCATTGTGGCGCAGCAGGTTAAGTCACTGCTTGCAATGCTGGCATCCCCTAATAGAGTGCCGGTTCAGACCCAACTCCCTAGCTAATGCACTTGGGAAAGCAGAAGAGGATGGCTCAAGTGCTTGGGCCCCTGCACCCATATGGGAGACTTGGATGGAGCTCCAGGTTCCTGGCTTCAGCCTGACTCAGACCCAGCCACTGTGGCCATTTGAGGAATGAACCAGCAGATGGAAGATCTCTCTCTCCTCTCCATCTCCCTCTCTCTCCTGTCACCCCTACCTGTCAAATCAATAAATTGAATAATTTTAAAATTCCATCCGTGTTTTCGAGCCAACTCTGCAGTCAGTGCATTACCCCAGGGGCTGCCCTCGCATCTGTCCCAATCCATGATCATTGTGCCCACAGAGAGCTTGGCAAGCAGCAAGCAAGCATTTGGTGGCACTCGTTAAGTCTCTGTTTGGGACGCTCGCATCCCACGCTGGAGTTCCTGGCTTCATGTCTTCCGAGTCCAGCTTCCTGGAAGGCAACAGGTTGATGGCCTGAGTACATGGGCCCCTTGCCCTGGCATGGGAGACCAAGATTGCGCTCCAGGTTCCTGGCTTCAGCCTGGCCCAGCCCTGGCTATTGCAGACATTTGGGGAGTGAAGAAGCAGATGGATGGAAGAGCTCTGTTAAGTCACTATTTTGGATGTCAGTATCCTGTATTAGGGAGCGAACTGGAGTTCTTGGTAGTCTGTTTCTGATCCAGCTTCCTGCCAATGCACCTGGGAGGCAGCTAGGTGACCCAAGTATTTGATTCCTGCTACCCCCACGGAGACTCATTTGGAGTTCCGGACTCCTTGCTTCTGGCTTTGGCCTAGCCTAGCTTTAGCTGTTGAGGGTATTTGGGGAGTGAATTAGAAAATGGAAAGGGAGCCAGTGCTGTGGAGTACTGGGCTAAACCTCTGCTTTGCAGTGCTGACATCCCATATGGGCCCCAGTTTGTGTCCCAGCTGCTCCACTTCCAATCCAGCTCTCTGCTGATGGCCTAGCAAAGCAGTGGAAGATGGCCCAAGTGCTTGGACACGTGCCATCAACTTGGGAGACCCAGAAGAAACTCCTGGCTCCTGGCTTCAGATTGGCCCAGCTCCAGCCATTGCAGTCATTTGGGGAATGAGCCATTGGAAGGAACACCTTTCACTCTGCCTCTCTCTCTCTGTTTGTAACTCTGTCTCTCAAATAAATAAATCTTCTTTTAAGAAAAAAAAAAAAGGAAAATATTCTATCTCTCTCTCCCTCCTAGCCTCCTATCCTCTCCCTCTCCTTTCAAATACATCTTCTTAAAACATTTTTACAAAGATTAATATTAAATAATTTTCCAACTTATAAGTTTCTTAAGCTTTTGGATATCTGAAAGCTTATACTTTATGGACAATGGGGCACAGACCACAGGTCATCTAAAATTCATTTCCTGGCCTCCCTAAGTAACAGAATACAATATTTTCCATGCCCATTGTCACTCGATCCAAAACTTCATGCACAGCCAGGAGTGACCATTTATTAATTTAAAGTTTTATGTATTTGAAAGGCTTAGCAAGAGAGAAATCTTGCATCCACGGGGTTCGCTCCCCAAATGCATGCAATAGCCAGGGCTAACCCCAGGCCCAAGCCAGAAGCCAGGGACTCCATCCAGGTCTTCCACTGGGCAGCCACGCCAGGACTTGAGGCATCACCCATCACCTGCTGCCTCCCAGGATGCACGTTAGCCGGAAGTGGATGGGAGGCGGAGGCAGGACTCAAACCCAGGGGCTCCCGTGTAGGGTTGCAGCCCCTGTTCTCCTGTGACCAACTTTAGAAGAGAGACCCTAATGGAGCAGTGAGCCCCCTGCCCCCTTCCTACTGCCTAGAATGACAAAGGGTTACTCCATGGACCACAGGGACAAGGCCACTCACTGGGGGGTTAGGAGAAACCCAGAAGCATCCATCCCAGCCTGGATCTGTCTAGCTCCAAATAATTTTTTCTTTACAGGATAAACTACAAGCAGTAGTGTTCAGGCCACTCTCTGGGGAATCTACAACTCATGTTTCAATGGTCGTTATTTTTTTTTTAATTTTTATTTATTTTTTAAACTTTTATTTAATGAATATAAATTTCCAAAGTACAGCTTATGGATTACAATGGCGTTTTCCCCTCCATAACTTCCCTCCCACCCGCAACCCTCCCCTCTTCAATGGTTGTTATTAACAGATGTCTCTCTGGTCATAAAAACACAATCCTCTTTATGTGCAAAATAAAAATTGACTCATAACAATAACACAGAGCCAAATACTTTGCATTTCTCTTGAAAGTAAGCAGATTTAGAGTGTAATGCTTAAGGATTCTCTGCACTGGGGTCCCTTCTCAGTTGACACCAGAATTTTCACAGCTCAAACCAACGCGCCCTCTGCAGGGCCCGCGGGAAAATGCAGACCCTTAAAAAGGACGCAGAGATCCGACGGATTTGAGAGTCCTGTTGTGAATAATATTCGTGCAGTGTCAGTTCCACAAAGAAACACGCCCAGGTAAAGTGGGATGGAGTGATCCCATATCACGACCAAAGTGGACGCTGTCCGGGTTGACCGTTGCGTTGTTTCACTTCTTTTTTCTGCCTAGGTTTTGGGACCATTAGCTTTGAATTCCCTAGGTCTCACAACACCCAGGCTTCCCCCACACCCTGGCGTTTTCCTCTTCTCCAGGGGAACATGCAACGACCCAGCAGTCTGGCCCAAGCCCAGCCCACTCCAACGCAGGCAAGCAAATAGGTTATCCTGAATGAGACTACACCATAGCTCCCTAGCTCATTTAAAACAAACAAACAAACAAACAAACAAACAAACTTTTGTTGTCAGTTTGCTTTTTTTCCATTTCTGGACAACTTGGTGCTTCCTGCTTTTAAAACTTCTTGGGTAGCTGAAGCTAGTGAGGATGCTTATGGCTTGTCTGATCCAAACAGAGGAGAAGGTTCAGAAGTGTGTATGACGAGAAGTTTGCAGCAGCCCCAAATAAATGTAAGTAAATAACAGCTGATGATTGCACGGATGACGAGGTGAGCTGCCAGCCAGCCCCACAACGGTGTTTGGTGAATGGTGAGGACCTGGCTGGCTGGTGTTGGACAGTGATTTCATACACAGGTGTACACACACACACACACACACACACACTCTAAGAGGCTTCAGCAAAAGTTGACTGCCCAACGGCTTTGACCTCGCCTGGGAAGCGGGCGGGGGACGCTAAACAAACTCAAGGTATTATCATAAGAATACCTGCTGCCCAAGAATTCGGTCAAAGATGAATGAGCCTCTCTAAAGAAAGAATGGTGCTGGGGGAGTACTACATTTAGCTTCATTTCAATGGAACTCTATATTGCCAGGACTCCGCAGTGTGGGTTTTCCAGGTCTCTTGGAAAGGCAAATAGTTTCTTGTTGGACACTGCCCGGCCAAAATATGCCACCCATCTCGACCCCGCTGGCCTGCTCCGTCTTCATTATCTTGCATCCTAGGATGGAATGGACCTTGGAGACTGGACACGGTGTCAGGCACCCAAGGCCAAGACTGCCCCGGAAACCACCCCGGGGAAGAGGCATTCCCCAGCTCTCCTAGGTAACCACTCCTAGGATTCACACCAGCACCTCCTGATAGGGTGACCTCTTGGTGTTGAACCCTAAGCCTTTGAGAAATGATTTGTCAACTCCTTCTTGTTTTGTCTTTTGTGGAAATAAAGAAAACCTAAAGCTTTGTGCTTGAATGGAACTTGTGGTGGCACACACAAACCAACACTTGTGAACACACACACACAACACAAACACAGAGCTGCACACCCTTCTTATGTCATACAAACACACACACTTGTTAAATCACCAATGTGGGGTTTCAAAATTTTGCTCTTGTCAGCGTTTAAAACATGTACTTTATTTATTTGAAAGCTAGAGTGAGAAAGAGAGAAGCAGAGAGAGGAAAAGATCTTCCATCCACTGGTTCACTCCCTACCTGGCTAAAATAACCAGGACTGGACGAGGCCAAAGCCAAGAGCTTGGAACTCCATCTGGGTCTCCCACATGGATGGTCGGAGCTCAAGTACTTGAGCCATCTTGCCCTGCTTTTTCAGTGGGGCACCCAGGACACGAGCCAGTGCTCTGATATGGGGTACCAGCATCGCAGTCGGGGCTCACCCCACTGCACCACGTGGGCATCTGCTTTTGTCGTTAATTCAAGAGATGCTCTAGCTTTTCACTGCGCCTTCTCCTTTTCCTAATCTCCTCTGTGTGCCTGCTATCTAGTTAGAACTTAGCACTTACTGGGAAAAAAAAATTACAGCAGGTGTCAAAAAAAAAAAAAAAACCAAAAAAACCAAAAAAACACCCAATTCCTTTCTTGCAGTATTGGGTTTCTTTTTCTCTTTTGCTTGGGAGGTGAGCAGGCCAGTTGAGGTCACATCTCTGAAGGGTAGCCCTGCTTCTCTGGTGATAGGGCTGTTTGCTGAGTGAGTAACAGCTCCAGGCTTCAGGCAGGAGTCACCTGTACTAGGAACTCCCTGACATCGGGGCTCTCTGGAGAGCCCAGGAAAATTGAAGAGTAAAATTCATTGAACCAGTGTTCTTCTGGGATTACTTGAAAACTAAGTATTTTTTTAGTGAATTAAAAAAGTTGCTTGGTATCAGAATCACTTCGCAAGACTGGAGTGAGAAATGTATCCAAATATCATAAATTTCCATTGATTTATCTTTTTTTTAAGATTTATTTTCATTTATTTGAAAGAGTTACAGAGAGAGGTAGAGACACACAGACAGAGGTCTTCCATTCGCTGGTTCACTCCCCAAATGGACACAACAGCCGGAGCTGAGCCATCTGAAGCCAGGAGCCAGGAGCTTCTTCCTGGTCTCCCACGCAGGTGCAGGGGCCCAATGACTTGGGCCATCTTCTACTGCTTTCCTAGGTCTTTACAGGGAACTGGATTGGAAGAGGAGCAGCTGGGACTAGAGCCAGTGCCCATATGGGATGCCGGCACTTCAGGCCAGGGCGTTAACCTGCTGTGCCACAGTGCCGCCCGCCCCCCCATTGATTTCTATGTATCCAATCTGTCTTGTACATTACTGACCCTTTATGTCCAAGGAAATTTCCCATAGTTCCTGGCAAGTGGAACTAAAATGTAGGGCTATTTTGATGGGAGAAATGTCTGAGATCCACGTGTAGTTTTTTGTTTTTGTTTTTTCCACAATACGCACTTTCTATGAACTCTTTGAAGATTCTCAGTACACATAAGAATCAACCAGCTGACACTGTCTCCCGTAGTGACCTTAAAAATCCAAACTGGAAACAATGATTGAGGCACCCACGTTGCAGTGCAGAGGGCTCGAGGTCCAGCTCCTCCACTTCTGATCCAGTATTCCCGCTAATGTGTGCGGGAAGTGTGGACTGGTCAAGTTTTGTAGAAGACCCAGATGCAGTTCCTGGCTCCTGTCTCCCTCCTGGCTCAGACCTAGCTGTTGCGGCCATTTGTGGAGTGAACCAGAAGATGAAAGATCTATCTAGCACCCTCTCCCTCTCCCTCCTCTCTTCTCCCTCCTCCCTCTCCCTCCTCCCTTCTCCCTTCTCCTTCTCCCTCGTTCTTTCTTTCTCTCTCTCTCTCTCTTCCCCTTCCCCCATTGGTTCTTCTCTCTCTATTGCTCTGCTTATCACATAAATAAATCTGAAAAGAAAGAATGATTGAGCACTTGGTCAACATTCAAAGATTGATGATTTTAAAAGACTCAGATAAAGCTAAATTCATTCCCCTCCCTTTGCTATTTCTGATTTTTATTTTTTTGAATCCCTTCCTGGAAGGAGCTTATCTTGAGGTGTGTGAAGGAGACTGTGAAATTACAGGAAGCTAATTTTGCTCGTGGGTGGATGCATTTGGTATTATGCCAGGGAAAGAGCAAGGCTTCTGCCCATCTGATGTGTGGTTCCCAGAGGCTGGCAAGGGTAGGTGACGGACAAAAAGTCCTTTTACTCCTCCCAGCCCAATATGCCACTGAGCAACGGTCCCATGGGAGACGGTAATGACTAGGTTACGGGAGCAGAAGCGAAAACATTGCGAGCAGCTCAATGGCTTCTCTTACCTGCCAGAGACCTGCACAGATAGTCCAAAAGTAGTCATTTATGTGTTGTTTTGCTAAGTCATCCCGCTAAGCCTTTCTGGAACTTTTCTATTAGTAACCCTTGCCTATAGCTGCTTCGAATAGTTTTCTCAGTAGGAGGGTGGAAATGTTTCTTCTACAGACCAACCATCTGGCTTGTATATCCAGAGTCTTTATTCAAAGGCATCTTCTCAATTTTATGCTCAGATCTGAGATTCGCTGCACATCTCAGCCCCTGTGGTGGCTTCAGGGAGACCAGGCATTTGAGAGCCTTCGTGCTTCCTGAAGATGCATTGTGAACTAAAGAAGGGAAAAGGGAAAGAAAGAAGCCCTTCACAGTCAACAATGAGGCTGGTGTGATTTTTTTTATAGACAGTGTAACCCCGCCCCGGTCCTCAGTGCCATTCAGAGAAGAGACAGCCTCCATTCAAACCCATGATGCTCAGTCGCCTGCTGTGTGGCCTTGGCCAAGTAGCTACTCTCTGTGTGCCTCTTCTGTCCAATGGGGTCAGCGTGAGTAAAGCCCTCAGGATGGTGCTTGGGATTGGGCAGAAACTGTGAGCCAGCTCATGTTCTAGAAAGGATTTAAAAGCAGCAGTAACCCCCAGTTTACTCTCACCATGCATTGATGAGTCTACATATTGTTTGCGATAAAATTGTCATGGGGGAGGTGGCACGTTGCTGATCTAAAAAAGTGCTGGACAATCGCTGCAGGTGCAGTCATGCTGGAAGAGGTCCAATCCAGGTGCAAGTTTGAAATTAGCATATTTTTCTTACCCATCCTTCCGTAAGTATTTTATTTACCTGGCAATTGCTGCCAGTGGCCCTGGACACAACACTTACTACCTTGGCAACCTGCGCACATCTCTGTAGGAAGGTCAGGTTCAGAGCTGTTGGGAACTTGACTCTGGGTGCAATTTGAGTCTCTGATTCTTACATGTGAACCAAGAATTAGGGGAGAGGGAAAACACTAAGCAAACTGACTAGAACACTGTCAAAACAGAACCTGAGTGATTTCAATCCTGTCATTCATACACACACACACACATATACACACATACATATATACATGCATATAATTCTCTAAATTTTGCATAATTCATTCTTTTGCATTTTTCATCAAAACACAGGAATGTGATTTTAAAGTATTAATCTAGTTCCTGTCCTCCCTCCTTTTGTATTGTATTGTTAGTATTATTTGCTAGCGTGATTACTTGTACAAAGCTCAGTAAAAAATATTCCATGAAAACGCATCCTTCCTGGCCGTGTTTTACTCACAGTTGTTACCGGAAATAATTGCATCAGGTCGTGTAAAAGTGACCCGTGAGCGTCTCATATCTGCCGGGAACTCACTGCCTAGAGCCGTACACGTCCGCCCTCAACTTGTGCCACTCCTCATTGTGATGGCCAATGCAGGTGGACGGCACTGCCTAACTCTATCCAGGAAGGATTTTTGCTCACTGGAGTCCGTGGTACGTATCAGAACGGTGTCACCACCCTTCTCCTTATCAATGCCCCGCCTCTGGTTCCCCTCCCCTGCCAGAAACCACTCAGCACGCTGTGTTGGTCAAGGGCTTATCATTAGCCAGGAGCTTTGCCAAGCAGCAGCCCTGGAACTCCACGGCGCCCCCGGTGGCGAGAGGGAAACAGCACCATGGGAGGGCGTCAGCGCCCTGCCCGGCTATCAGCCAAGGGGCCCAGGAGCAGACTGTGGCTTCCTGGAGCAGGTTTTCAGTGCACACTCGACAGTGGATGTCTACAGGAGACACCATCATCTGAAGTTTAGCACTGGGGAAACAGGGGTACAAAGGGGATCGATGAATTGAACCGAACGTAAAGACTCTGAGAGCGACTCAGAACCAGTCAATGGTGTTGGTGATTGGGTTAGAAATTTCCCGTGAGATATTAGCTGTAACTCCTTGTTATTCATTGTGGACTTGCATTGGTTGCTTTTACTGTCACGGCAAGCCTACAAAGTGAGTCTTCTTCTCTTTTCAAAAGGTTCCACGGAGCTGGAGCTGTGGCGTAGTGGGTAAAGTCGCCGCCTGCAGTGCCGGCATCCCACATAGGCACCTGTTCCAATCCAGCTGTTCCTCTTCCGATCCAGCTCTCTGCTATGGCCTGGGAAAACAATGGAAGATGGCCCAAGTCCTTGGGCCTCTGCACCTACGTGGGAGACCTGGAAGAAGCTCCTGTCTCCTGGCTTCTGATCTGCTCAGCTCTGGCTGTTGTGGCCATCTGGGGAGTGAACCAGTGGATAAATCTCTCTCTCTCTCTCTCTCTCTCTCTCTCTCTGCTCTGCCTCTCTGTAACTCTGCTTTTCAAATAAATAATAAAATGTTTTTTTTTTTTAAAAAAAAGGTTTCACATATTTATTACTGAACCAACCCACTAGTCACAGTCCGATGGTGGAGAAAAGGAGGGTCTTAACAGTGTTCATTCCATTTTCCCTAAGAGGAGGACACTCCCTGCTAGGAAGAGAGAAGACTGGGTTTTAAACCCCATGGTGTCCGGTTGTAATTCCTGCCTTTTAACTACCACACATGCTTAGTATCCACACTGTTTAGAATATGGGTGCTCCTTGACTTCGCATAGAGTCCAGGGTTTTTTTTTTTTTTGTTTGTTTGTTTTTTTTTTAAGATTTTATTTGAGGCCGACGCTGCAGCTCACTAGGCTAATCCTCCGCCTTGCGGTGCCAGCACACTGGGTTCTAGTCCCGGTCAGGGTGCCAGATTCTGTCCCGGCTGCTCCTCTTCCAGGCCAGCTCTCTGCTGTGGCCAGGGAGTACAGTGGAGGATGGCCCAAGTCCTTGGGCCCTGCACCCCATGGGAGATCAGGAGAAGCACCTGGCTCCTGCCATCGGATCGGCGCGGTGCGCCGGCAGCAGCGCGGTGGCCATTGGAGGGTGAACCAACAGCAAAGAAAGACCTTTCTCTCTGTCTCTCTCTCTCACTGTCCACTCTGCCTGTCAAAAAAAAAAAAAAAGATTTTTATTTGAGAGTTAGAGCTAGCTATAGACAATGAGAGGGAGAGACACAGAGAGAGGTCTTCCATCCACTGGTTCACTACCCAAATGGCTGCCAAGGCCGGAGCTGCACTGATCCGAAGCCAGGAGCCAGGTGCTTCTTCCAGGTCTCCCACACGGGTGCAGGGGCCCCAGGATTTGGGCCATCTTCTACTGCTTTCTCAGGCTGTAGCAGAGAGCTGGATTGGAAGTGGAGCATCCGAGACTCGAACTGGCGCCCATATGGGATGCCGGTGCCACAGGTGGAGGATTAACCTACTGCGTCACGGTGCCAGCCCCGAGTCTTGGGTTTTTAATAGAGTACCTTGTCTCTCTAAGCAAAGCACTTCCACAAGATGTAGGTAACAATACATCAGCACACTCAGTACATCAGGAGCACAGGACTGGAGGTCTCTGTCATCCACGGGTCCTCCAGATGAATGTGTGTGAAGCGCCCACCAGCGTTCCATCCACTCCACGTGTTCCTATTTGTTGGTATTTTTATGCAAACCGGACACTGTGTGCTTTTCCTGTTCGATGATATTCCTCTGCCTTCTGGTAACTGGTTGAATGGAGCGTATATCATGCATGGACCACAGAAGATGTAAAAAGCCCAACCACAGGCTTAGGAATTTGGAAGAGATGAGCCTGTCTCTGGCCCTGGCAGAGTTTGCAACAGGAAGACAGGTCATAAACCTGAACTCAACCTTAACCATGTAAGACCATTCATAGCATGAAATATGGAAACTAGAGGGAGACCCTTGCTTGACCCGGGTCTTAAAAACAGGGAGAACACCCAGAAAAGGGAAGGAGGGGGGATGAGAGAAGTACTAAGAAGGAATTAGAAGCAGGGTAGAGCCTCAGAAACCACTATTCCGAATCCTAGTATTGGAACACGAAGCACACAACAACGCTATTTGTCACATCTCAATCTTTGCAAGTGTTTTTTTTTTTTATTTAGCAATCTATTTATTTGAGGGGCAAAGATACAGACAGAGAGAGGGAGAGACAGAGAGAAAAGTCTTGGGTTCGTTGGTTCACTCCCCAAATGGCTGCAATGGTTGGAGCTGGGCAGATCCAAAGCCAGGAGCCAGGAGCTTCCTCCCGGGTCTCCCACATGGGTGCAGGAGCCCAAGCACCCAGGCCATCCTCCACCGCTGTCTCAGGCCATCAGCAGGGAGCTGGATCGGAAGTGGGGCAGCTGGGACTGGCACCGGTGACCATAAGGTATGCCAGGTCTACAGGAGGTGGCTTATCCTACCATGCCACAGCTTGCCGAGTTTTCTTATTTTTAAAATAAGCTGCTTCTTTGAAAACTAGAAGACACACTTTCCTCAAATTTTTTGAATTTATAAGATTCAGAACAGGGAATCCTCCAAACAGTACAAATTGCAACTACGAGAGTTAGAGACGGGTAAACGCCGTCCGTGACATCCCCATCTGCGTGCAGACAGAGAGACAGACGGACAGGTGGAAGGACAAAGAGATGGAGAGAGGAAAGCAGATGACTTCTGTAAAATTGCATCATCTTGATTACATATGACAGTAAATTATTCTTACTCCAACCAAAGGGACAAGTGATAAAGTAAAACCGGAAGAATTGCAGCAATTTAGTTACTACCTCCTTACTGTAGGAAGCGATCCTTTGTAAACAATCCTTCCAATGTTAAAATACAATGCATATAAAAATGTTTAGGAGGGGTGGGGCCTTTAGCCTGGTGGGAAAGGTGCTGGCATTGCACGTTGGAGTGCCTGGGTTCAATGCTGGTCTAGGGCTTCAAACCAAAGCTTCTCTGTACTGTGTGCCCAGGGAGGGGCAGGTGATGGAGCAAGTAATAGGACTCGGGGCCAGCGCTGTGGCATAGTGGGTAAGGCTGTCGCTTGCAACACCGGTATCCCATACAGCACTGGTTTGAGTCCCGGCTGCTCCACTTCGATTCAGCTCTCTGCTATGGCCTGGGAAAGCAGTAGAAGATGGCCCAAATCCTTGGGCCCCTGCACCTGCTTTGGAGACCTGGATGAAGCTCCTGACATCTGGCTTCGGATCGTCGCAGCTCCTGCCTTTGCAGTCATCTGGGGAGTGACAGCAGATGTATGACCTCTCTCTCTCTCTCTCTCTCTCTCTCTCTCTCTCTCTCTTTCTTCCCTTCATCTGCCTGCTTTGAGTGCTGTGCCCCCATGGTGGCTGCCCACCCTCTTAGACAATGCTTCCCCTTTCTGGAAAACAGAATCCAGCCTCATTCACATCTGAGTGGAGCATCCTGATCCCAGACAAGATGGGCCATGCCAATGGTTTTACAACACATTCCTGGCCTAAGAGAGCCCAGCCAATGTTAGACTTCTGGGGAGAGGCAGAAGACTTGGTGAGGATAAACAGCCCGCCACAACCCCCTACCCCTTACCCCCTACCATTGACTGTGCTGAGGACACAAAGCACTGAGCTTCCATGGTCATTTGGCACCCATGAGGGAAAGGCTAATGGTGCAGCACAGATATTGGCCCCCAGCACTGATATCAGTGAGCCCTGAGCTGTGGCATGGAGCTACCTCCCTCTAGACTTGCTATATAAGGCAAAAAAGGGGGCCTCCATCTGCAGTGCCAGCATCCCATATGGGCTCTGATTCGAGTTCTGGCTGCTCCATTTCCGATCCAGCTCTTTGCTGATGGCCTGGGAAAGCAGCAGCAGATGGCCCAAGTGCTTGGGCCCCTGCACCTGTGTGGGAGACCTGGAGGAGGCTCTTGGCTCCTGGTTTTGGATTGGCACAGTTCCAGCTGTTAGGGCCATCTGGGGAGTGAACCAGTGGATGGAAGACCTTTTTGTCTCTCCCTCTCTCTGTCTGTAGCTCTGCCTCTCAGATAAATAAATAAAATATTTAAAAAAAAAATCCAGGGCCAGCATTGTGGTGTAGCAGGTAATGGGTTTAAACCTCTGGATGAGTTGAGGGAGGCAAATCCTATTCAAAACCCAACACTGCCTTTGCCACCTTTCACCTTTCTCGGGTGTAAGTGGTTCTGCCCACACGTTCTCCTTCTCCTTGACCTAATGTGGCTAAACTTACTTTCCCACTCATACATGAATCCTGTGTGTCTCCCCGTGAACTATAACTTGAGGTCTGTGGATCACCCTCAATTTAGCTCTCTACAGAGATTCGACTCCAAGTTCAACGGGAAGTGACTGGAGGGCTTTGTGGAGGAAGCGCTGCGATCAGATGGACATGTTTAACTCCTTCCCCTGGGTGCTGCCGTGGGTTGCAGGAAAGCAGGAAAGAGCAGAGCACCTGAAGTCATCCTGAACGCAGCAGCTCCTGAAGTCATCCTGGGAGTCGAGGGATGCCCAATGGGTGCTCTGGGCTCTGAGAGCGTCTTTGAGGGTTGGTCAGTAGTTCTTGCCTATGGATGAGACACAGAGTGTGGGTCAACAGTTGAGTGTAAGACTCAGGTTTCAGGTCTGAGCCCCTGCATACAGTGAAGACAGAAGCAAGCAAAAACCTACTGGGAAAGACAGAGGACTGGGCATGGGATGGGCGCCATGGGAAGCAGGAGCCGTCTGAGCAAGGAACACGTCCTGTAGCCCTGATATGGGACATGCTCTTCTTGGACAGGCGGATTCTCGGTAGGATTTGTGGTCCCCTGTCGCTCCCCCTCTTCATGGAGGAACGACACAAGACCCTGCCTAGGCTTCATATCCGAGTCACGGCACCATCATGTCGCTCCCCGTCTTCGTGGAGGAACGACACAGGACCCTGCGCTGTTCTTTTGTCTGCTCGGCCCTCCCCGGGTTTGCTGCTGGTTCTTCCCGGGTTGGCTGCCGACCCTTCCACCTCCGTGGAAGGGCAGTTCCCCCTGCCACATTCCCCACTTCCGCGGGGGAGCGGCACACCGCCTGCCAGCTCTCTCGGGGGCTGCACAGGTGTTCCTTCAGATAGATGTTCCCCCTAGATGTTCCTGGTGCATGTTGTCTCTCTCCTCCTTTATAGTCCTCTTCCGCCAATCCCAACTCTGCTACCCACACGCCGAGTACACTGCTCTCCTCCAATCAGGAGCAGGTCCTGCTGTTTATTGGTTGAACTGGAGGCAGCTGTGTAGAAGCTGTTTACTCCTCCCAGCGCCATATTGTGGGAGAGCATAGAATAAGTGCATAGAATAAGTCTTAATTCCAGTAACTTAGTCTAGTCCGAGTTGCTCCCCACAGTCCCCCTTATGTGTTTTCAGACTGGCAGGCACAGTACTGGCTACTCACTGAGCAACGTCCCCACTCCTTTCCCTCGCTGGCAGAATCCCAACGTCGTTCTTCTTTCAAGTCAGTGTTGAGACACCGGAAATGGAAAGGAGGGCCTGAGGGTGGGACAGGAAGTCCCGCCTCCTCACTGCTTAAGTACCAAGGAGGGTGTGAATTACGCATGATTCCGTTCATTCGAGAGTCAACTTCCAAAGATGACATCGCGTTTTCACTTTCCTCTCAAGTCATAGAAAAGGAAATGGGCATGTCACAGCCCAGAAAGGAGGTGACCAGAGCCTGTCTGTCTCACTCCAGTGTCATTGTCATCAAAGCACACATAGCATGCTGTGTGCAGGACCCCAGCAAGCCCACGGGAATGCTTCATTGATTTAAACCAGAGCCTAATTACCCCCTCCACATAACTGTCTGGGACATCATAGTCCAGTAGCAACAATATCCCTGCTGTGTCCCTGCCACCCCAGCACTTAGGGACAGCTTCCTAAGTGTGTAGCTCCATTCACGAGAAGAATCCAGAGACATCACTGGCATTTCCTCTTCTTCTTCTTTAAGATTTATTTATGGCCGGCGCCATGGCTCACTAGGCTAATCCTCCGCCTTGAGGGCGCTGGCACACCGGGTTCTAGTCCCGGTAGGGGCGCCGGATTCTATCCCGGTTGCCCCTCTTCCAGGCCAGCTCTCTGCTGTGGCCAGGGAGTGCAGTGGAGGATGGCCCAAGTGCTTGGGCCCTGCACCCCACGGGAGACCAGGAGAAGCACCTGGCTGCTGCCATCGGATCAGCGCGGTGCGCCGGCCGCAGCACACCAGCCGCGGCGGCCATTGGAGGGTGAACCAACGGCAAAGGAAGACCTTTCTCTCTGTCTCTCTCTCCTCACTATCCACTCTGCCTATCAAAAAAATAAAATAAAAATAAATAAATAAATAAAAAAGATTTATTTATTTGTTTGAAAGTCAGAGTTTCACAAAGAGGAGAGGCAGAGAGAGAGAGAGAGAGGTCTTTCATCTACTGGTTCACTCCCCAATCAGCCACAACGGCTGGAACTGAGCTGATCCGAAGCCAGGAGCCAGGGACTTCTTACGGGTCTCCCACGCAGGTTCAGGGTCCCGAGGACTTGGGCCATCTTGTACTGCTTTCCTAGGCCATAGCAGAGAGCTGGATAGGAAGTGGAACAGCTGGGACTCGAACTGGTGCCCATCTGGGATGGAGGCACTGCAGGTGGTGGCTTTACCCGTTACACCACAGCGCTGGTCCTCATCACCAGTACTTCTTCCCCCACTTCCTTACCCACACGTAGACCAAGAAAAGACAGCAGAGACCCAGCTATTGAAAGAAGGTATTAATTTTCAGAGACAGAAACGGAAAATGAAAAGATAAAATTTTCAAAAATTACTTAAACTCTGATGTGGACATGTCCACTCTTGCCCATGTGACAAAAGCTGCCCCTGGTGAATAGCCAAAAGCAGTGACCACAAAGAAGGCCTGTGAGGGGTGGACTCTGGAGAGTCTGCAGCTCTCCTTTGTTTAAGCGTGTCTTCTTGTTACGGTAATGAGAAAGGCGTTGCCTTAATGATTCGTATAAGGCAAACGTTAATGGTAAAATTAAATTTTGAGTAAACACTAGGGAGAAATCAAATATTAGAAATCCATTTCTTAAAAGCTTATTGCGGTGACTTGTCAATGAACTAGGTGAGCTTAAGTAAGATCATTGCAGATTATGTATACAGTGCGGAACTATTTCAACCTAATTATGTTAAAATTGTGTTTTCATTAAGGCTTCTTCTTAATGCAAAAATGCTATGAACATTATTTTCACTGACATTCCCCTAATATGCTGGCTTAGAAACTGCATGGATGGTGGACCAGATGGTTTTTTTTTTTTTTTTTTTTTTTTTTTTAGAGCTAGGGGACCCCTCCGTGGGATCAAACCCAGCAACCCATCCATGACGGAGATGATGGCAGATTGAAGGGGTCCCTATTACAGAGAAAGCACTCAGCAGACACACCTTGCACACTTAAAAAGGTAAACGCATTGTCAGCTTCCAACTACAACCATCTGTGCCATTTGTGGCCAAGAGGGGTAGTTGCCAGGCTACAGGTTTCACAGCTGTATCTTGGTTACAACCAGGCTTTGGTCCATTACTGATGAACAGAGAGAGGAGACTTGGGGCAGCCATGTTCAGCACAGTGTTTCCACTCCCTGTACTGAGTTCTGGGAGCATGTGTGTCATGCTCCAGCCATTTTAATCCTCAGTGATGGAGGAGGGAGTGAGAATGTCTAGGTATTACCAAGGCAGAAAGTCAATAGCACTAGGGTGGCTATGTTGAAGTTCATGGCCATGTGGCCATGGTTGTTAGAAATGACCACCAAGGCTAGGGCAGCAGCAGTGCCCCCTCTATGTCCACGCTTCACCAGACACACTGAGTCCTTGCTGACTTACCCAATTATTTAACTCCTACATATTGCTCAACAATTACCATGTGCTAGCAACCATTGGGGGTCCTGCCTGCAGGTACTGGAGTGAGCAAGGGAAATCAAGACCCCTGGGCCCCTGCTTCTCACCCCAGGGGAGAAGCAGAGCATCAGCAAGAAAGCAATGAATCAAATGGGAGAACCTGGGAAGAAAACAGAAGAGAAAGCAAGATGTATAGTGAATGTCCAAGCAGGGGTACAGTAGACTGGCTATGGTGGGGTAGCAGAAGGTGACATTGAACTGCAAA
Organism: Oryctolagus cuniculus; assembly: GCF_964237555.1. Taxonomy (NCBI): domain Eukaryota; kingdom Metazoa; phylum Chordata; class Mammalia; order Lagomorpha; family Leporidae; genus Oryctolagus; species Oryctolagus cuniculus. The sequence goes on along the minus strand of NC_091442.1, from coordinate 46,998,521 downwards.
CCACAGCCCACAATCACTCTTGAAATTTTCTTTTTTTTTTTTTAAGATTTTTTTTATTTATTTGAGAGGCAGAGCAGGAGAGAGAGAGAGAGAGAGAGAGAGAGAGATCTGCTGCTTCACTTCCCAGATAACCACAACAGCAAGGTCTGGATCAGGCTAAGGTTAGGAGCCAGGAGCTCCATCTTATCTCCCATGGAGGGTAGCAGGGGCCCAAACACTTGGGCCATCTTCTAACTGCCCTCCCGGGCACATTAGCAGGAAGCTGGATTGGAAGTGGAGTAGCCGGGGCTTGAACAGTTGCTCCTTTGTGAGATGCTGCCATCCAAGGTGACAGCTTAACCCATTGCACCACAACACTGGCCCCACCATCACTCTTTAGCTGCTATGTGATCCTGTCCCCTGCTGCTCCCAACGCTCATGACCAGAGATAGAGGGCAGAGTGGCTTCATCAGATGATGGAAAGAAAGCACAGGAAGGCACAGAGGATGAGGAAGCGTGATCTGGAAAGATCCCAGGGAGGGCATGGGTTGGGAGCACTAGGGACCATCATCTGTGGCTGTTAGACACTTCTGGTGGAGTTCCTTTTAGGCTGCAGGAGTGTCAATCCTGCAACTTTATGACTGTGGCGGACTCAGGTGACACCCAGTTGTCCCCACCTTGCGATATTCATGCCCTCGTAGGACACCCTCCCCTCAAGAGTGTGTGAGGTTTGCACCTTGCTTCTAACCAATAGATTACTGAAGACTTGGTGCTGTCATAGATCACATCACTATGAGAATACCTGCCTTGCAGCTAGGCTCTGGTTTTGACGAAGCAAGGACCATGCTGGGGACACCCACATGGTAAGGGAGTCAGATGGGTGCCAGTCCAGTAGGCAGCTGGAAACTGAGGCCCTCAATCCAACAGGAGGCAAGGAACCAAGGATTGCCAACAGCCTAATGAGCTTGCAAGTGGAGCCTTGTCAAGTGGAGCTTTGTGATAAGATCATGAACCCAGCCAACACCTTGAAATCAGCCGGTGGGAGGGCTGGCAGCCAGGCACTGATTAAGCTTAGCTGAACTCATGGTGGCAGAAATTGTGAGACAACAAATGTGTGCCTTTAGCCCGTCTGCTTTTTTTTTTTTTTTTTTAAGATTTATTTACTTATTTTGAAAGTCAGAGTTATACACAGAGGGGAGAGGCAGAGAGAGAGAAAGAGAGAGAGAGAGGTCTTCCATCTGCTGGTTCACTCCCCAAATGGCTGCAATGGCTGGAGCTGTGCCGATCTGAAGCCAGGAGCCAGGAGCTTCTTCTGGGTCTCCCACGTGGGTGCAGGGGCCCAAGGACTTGGGCCATCTTCTACTGTTATCCCAGGCCATAGCAGAGAGCTGGGTCGGAAGTGGAACAGCCATACAGGATGCTGGCACTGCAGGTGGCAGCTTTACCTGCTACACCACAGCACTGGCGCCAAGTCTCTCTGCTTCTGATGACAGAAAAACTAGAAGGGCATTGCTTAGTGTAAATCAGGACATTAAGCATCAGACACAACTGAAACCTATAAAGGACCTTGAAAAATTTCATGGAGGGGCCAGTGTTGTGGCACAGAGGGTAAAGTCACCACCTGCAGCTGCTAGTATTCCATATGGGCCTTGGTTCGAGTCCTAGCTTCTCCATTTCTGATCCAGTTCTCTGCTGATGGAGTGCTTTCTCTCTCTCTCTCGCTCTCAAATAAATCAATATATAGAAGCCCATGCATAACTTTTCATAATAAGCATTCTCCATCTACTTTTAAAATAAGATTTATTTTATTTATTTGAAAGACAGAGTTACAGAAAGAGAGAGAGAGAGAGAGAGAGAGACAAAGAGAGAGAGGACCGCTGGTTCACTTCTCAAAGGGCTGCAACAGCTGGAGCTGTGCTAATACGAATCCAGGAGCCAGGAGTTTCTTCCCAGTCTCCAATGCTGGTTCAGGGGCCCAAGGACTTGGGCCATCTTCTACTGCTTTCCCAGGCCATAGCAGAGAGCTTGATCAGAAGTGGAGCAGCTGAGACTTGAACTGGTGCTCATATGGGATGCCAGTACTGCAGGTGGTGGCTTTACCCAATATGCCACAGCACAGGCCCCGCCTCCATTAACTTTTTAAAGACCCCTCATAAGCATAGATTTCAAAACCATTTGCACCAAAATAAACCTCATCTGTTTTTAGTGCGGAAGTTGTATTTATGTATTTAATTTAAAAAATTGACATGTAAAAATGGTTGGTATTTTTGGAGCACTATGTTTTGCTACATGTATACATTTTGTCATGCTCAATCATGGTAAATATATTTATCCCTTCAAGCATTTAATAATTCTTTATGGTGAGAACCTCCCAAAATCTTATTTTCTGTTTTTTTTTTTTATAGAAAAACATACAGAATATTAACATTATCCATCTCCATCCTACTGTGCTCTAGGAATCCAGAACTTATTATTCCTGTCTAACTGTAACTACTAAGCTTATCTTTCCATTCCATTGCTCCGTGGCATTTTCAAAGTCCCGTCGTATATTGGAGCACATGAAGAATGTCGGAAATGATTTGTGGGGGATGGCACTGTGGAGCTGCAGCATCTGGCATCCCATATGGGCACTGGTTATAGTCCCAGCTGCTCCTATTCCAATCCAGCTCTCTGCTATGGCCTGGGAAAGCAGTGGAAGATGGCCCAAGTGCTTGGGCCCTTGTACCCACATGGGAGACCTAGAAGAAGCTCCTGGCTCCTGGCTTTGGCCTGGCCCAGCCCTGGCCATTGAGACCATTTGGGGAGCAAACCAGCGAATGGAAGAAATCTCTCTCTCTCTCTCACTCTCTCTCTCTCTCTCTCTCATTCTCTCTCTCTTCTCTTTCTCTGTAACTCTGCCTTTCAATTAAATAAATAAATCTTTTTTAAAAAGAAGTGACCTGTGAGTGGAAGCTCCCTCCACAGGAGTCCCAGAAACTCTGGCTCTCTGTTGATCATCACCCTGAGTAGGGTCAAGCTCAAGATCAAAGCCACAGGGACACATTTTCTCCTCATCCTGCAGACAGAAGTGCCTGTCCCAGGCACCCTGAGAGATGTCGTCAGAAAGAGAACAAGCCTCGCGCACGCACGCAGCTACTGAAGGCAGAAAGAGCAGTGCTTTCTTGCTGCATTCACTTTTCTGTTTCAACTCTGTTGGGCAGCTCCGCAGACGCCTCCTGGGCTGACGCAGCTGCTGGCTGGCTGCCAGGCCAGCACACAGCCAGAGCAAAGGGGCTGCTCAGGTCTCTGGGACTTTGCAGAAACCTTGCCGAGGGCTGGCTTATTTTTTCAATCTATTTCGGTAGTAAAAGGAAGCCACAGGCATCTCCACTCCGGCTCCCCAGGCCGACACCTCATTTCTACCAGGGCATGCGCCTGCGCCTCTGGAATTCGGGTTGGTTTAGAGCGAGATGGGAGCTTTGCGGTGGCTTCTGTTTTTGTTTCCCGGTTCACCTTCATTCTGGTATTTTCTCCCTCCCAAAAGCCGCTCTGTCTTACCCACAGTGGCTCGGATCATCCCCATACACAAATCCAGATTCATTTTGGAAAGGCTGATGGTTACGGGCTGGAGCTGTATTTTTGTTAGCTCCAGTCTACCTGTGCCAACAAAAATGAGTGTATTCATTTTTATTATTTTTTTTAAAAAAAAAACCCAAACCTTTTACAAATCTTCAGTGAGTCTGAGTAGAGTATATTCATACCAGGACTCCAAATTATAGCTGAGAGCCTGAGGACTCAACAAGTACTTTTAGTTCAGATTCATTTTAGATTCATGTAAGCAGGGGAAGGAAACTTGGGAGACACAAAGTAGCCTTTGAACGAATGAAATCCTGAATGAAAAAATGGGGGGAGGGGCATTGAAATACCGCCATCTGCAACCAACCCAGTGCCTGTACCACATTTTAGAGTTACTTAGGGAGGCAGAATGGGCTTTAGCACCTAGGGGAGACGGCCACGGGACGCGAGTTTAGCCGAGCCGAGGAAGGAGCTACTTGGGCACTAAGCTGATGTAGGAAAGTAAGGTAAGTCCATAAGGATGACTGCACCCCGGCTGCAGGCACAGATCTGTCGAAATTGTTCAGCCCTTGTAGGCATTATGTCCTGAGACACATCTACCACTGAGGATGGCTGACAAAGTTGATTTTACTGCAGGTTTGGATGCCTGGCATCAAATGATATGAATAGTCCGTGTAATGCTACCTGGCAGATCTGGTTGCAAATCATTTTGCACATGCAAATCCCATCCGCCAAGGCCTCTGCGTGTGGGAGTCATCCTTGGAACTACTGTGCTCCCGATGTAGAAGTTTCTAGAAGGAATGTGCTGTTTTGCTTTGAGAAGGGAGACGTTCTACGAACTGGACACGGGTGGCCTAATTCGATCATGGTTTAGGGGAAATTTACCTGGGTTGGTGAGACCTTCTGGGCTGTGGGATCTTTTAAGCACAGTGTGATTCTTGCTGCCAATGAGGTTGGACTCTGCAAACACTTCAGCTAACCCAGCTCATCCCTCACTGGGAGAGGCCACACTGGAATGAGCTTTGGGTACCACATCATTGCAAGTCCAAGAAGCAGGGAAGCTTTTGAGTGTGTTTGGTTCAGAGGCCCGGTTAAGAACATCAAGGCCCTGGGCTCTGTTTGTCTCCTCTTCCTTCTGTGTGGTCAGATTCACAAGGAGCTGTGAATGAACTCCAGCAGCTCTCACCATTACAGGGCTTCCTCCCCTGCATCCAGGAGAGAAAAGCCGAGCTCACTGCTCAGGACACATTCAGCCTAGGTGGCTCACGTGGAGTGCAAAGCCCACCCCCAACCCCGAAGGGGTCATGGTGAACTTGAGCTTCTTATCTCAAGCTGGAACCCCATAGAACTGGCCAGGGCCAGAAGCTGTGGATAAAGCTTTCTTCTGAATGGATGCCAAGAACAGAGCTGGGCTAGCAAGACCAAGTCAGGGAACCCACTTGAGACCTCAGGATATAGCCACATTTTTTAAAAAGACTTTTATTTATTTGTTTATTTGAGGCAGAGTTACAGACAGAGGCAGGGAGAGACAGAGGGAGAGAGGTCTTCCATCCACTGACTCACTCCCCAAATGGGTACAATAACCAGAGCTGGGCCAATCCAAAGCTAGCAGCCAGGAGCTTCTTCCAGGTCTCCCACGTGGGTGCAGGGGCACAAGGACTTGGGCCATTGTCTACTGCTTTCCCAGGCACATTAGCAGAGAGCTGGACTGGAAGAGGAGCAGCCGGGACATGAACCGGTGCCCGTATGGGATGTCGGTGACACACAAGTAGAGGCTTAGCCTACTATGCTACTGCACCAGCCCCAGCTGCAGAACTTTTTAGCAAAGAACCTCAGGCATTGAAAACTCAGAAAACTGATCCTGCCAGTCCTGGGTGATCTCATTTCTTGTTCTCCGTAAAGAACATTTGCCTTCCAAGAACCAGAAACACCCACAGCACAATCTCTGTGCAGAGGAATTTTAGCTGGTGAGAAGAGGAAACATTTTTGTGGGCATTCAGTTAGCTCTTCAGGCTATCCCACTGTGCCAAGCTGATAACGATGGTCCCTGACTGTTTTATCTCTTCCATGGATCCACCAATTTCCTACCCACAATAACTCTTCTCTATCTTGATTCTCAAGTGCTCTATCAGAAACAGCCCTATTATAGATGTGCTAATGAGTCTCATTGAGCAGAACCAATGAAGGCTACCCCAGCCAGCCTCAGAGAAGGCCAGGACCCCAGCCTTTCTCTCTTCCCAACATGGCAAGCAGCACAAGGGCCAGTGCCAGGGGGTACAGAAGTGCCTGATTTGCCTACCGACAGGAGGAAAAGCAAAAGAAGTAGCCAAGTCCTCCCTTTACCACTTCCCAGGGTCCTGGCCTTCCCTTTATCAGCCGCCTTGTACCTTGGTGGTGGCACCATCCTTCTCTTTTCTCCTATCCAGTACACTCTTGCTCTGCATTCTATAACTTTCTAGTGGGCTCATCAACCACTGTCATCGTGTAAAATCTCAGTTCAGAAAATGTCAGCTGGAGGGCTGGGGCTGTGGCGTAGCGACTGCTGCTTCTTCAGGGTGTCTCCAGGTTCCAGAGAGGCCTCCACATCGTCTCTCACCTGTCTGATGTGCCTGCACTGGGATCTGGACTTGGGGTGTGCACACACATGGTTCCCTGTTACTTTGGGGGAGCTGCAGATCCTCTGTCTCCAAGTCACATTTACTTTCAGTTCACAGCTTGACCCCAGCTCCCATCCCGCCTCCATCAAGCAGCCTTTGCCTGGTGGTCCCCTCACCGCTCAGCCTGGCAGCGCACAGCAGGCCCCATGGAGATCATCCTTCAGCCTTGAACCCTGCCTCCCGTGGTCCTGGTGGAAATGCCTGGCTTCATCCTGGGGATTAGGGAGAAGGACTCAAAACACCACATCAAGACCCCCCTCCCCCAACTGGGACCAGAGATGCCGGCATCTCATATCAGAGTGCCAATTTCAGTCCTGGCTTCTCCACTTGAAATCCAGCTCCCTGCTAATGCACTTGGGAAAGCAGAGGAAGATGGCCCAAGTGCTTGGGCCCCTGCACCCACATGGAAGACCTGGAAGAAGCTCCTGGCTCCTGGCTTTGGCCTGGCCCAGCCTTGGCCATTGCAGTCATCTGGGGAGTAAACCAGTAGATAGAAGATGTCTCTCCATCGCTCTGTCTCTTTGCCTCTCTTTCTCTGTCACTTGACCTATGAAATGAATGAGTGAATCTTTTTTTTTTAAAAATCATTTCTCTGCTGTAGAATCAAGAAACAAAGATTCAAGCCTCAAAGCCAGCCAAAGGCAGTTCTGTTCTTGGCCTATGATGGCCAAAGTGTGGTCTCCAGAAGGTGGATTGGCTTTGCCTTGAGCCTGTCAGAAATGCAGACTCTCAGGACAAGCACTTGGCTCAGCATTTAAGACACTGCTGAAGATGCCCACTTGCCCTATCAGTCTGTCTGGGCTGGACTCCCAGCTCCACTGCTGCTTCCAGCTTCCTGCTAATGCACATGTTAGGAGGCAGCAGGAGGGGCCGGCTGTGGCGCAGCGGGTTAACGCCCTGGCCTGAAGGGCTGGCATCCCATATGGGTGCCGGTTCGAGACCCAGCTGTTCTACTTCCAATCCAGCTCTCTGCTATGGCTTGGGAAAGCAGTAGAAGATGGCCCAAGTCCTTGGGCCCCTGCACTCACATGAGAGACCAGGAAGAGGCTTCTGGCTCCTGGTTCCTGGCTCCTGGCTCCTGTCTCCCGGCTTTGGACCAGCGCAGCTCCAGCTGTTGCGGCCAATTGGGGAGTGAACTAGCCAATGGAAGACCTCTCTCTCTCTCTCTTTCTCTCTTTCTCTCCCCCCACCCCGTGTGTGTAACTCTGACTTTCAAATAAATAACTAAATCTTAAAAAAAAAAAAAAAGAAGGCAGCAGGAGATGGTCCAAGCACTTTGAGTTCCTGCCACCCTCATGAGAGACCTGAATTGAGTTCTTCAGCCTGCCTTTTTGCCTTTTTTTTTTAAGAATCATTTTATTTATTTGAAAGTTACACACACACAGAGAAAGAGAGAGGTCTTCCATTCTGCTGGTTCACTTCTCAAATGACCGCAATGGCCAGAGCTGAGCTGATCTGAAGCCAGGAGCCAGGAGCTTCTTCCACGTCTCCCACGTGGCTACAGGGGCCAAGGACTTGGGCCATCTTCTACTGCTTTCCCAGGCCATAGCTGAGAGCTGGATCAGAAGAGGAGCAGCTGGGACTGGAACCGGCACCCATATGGAATGCCAGCACTGCAGAATGGGGCTTTAACCCACTGCGCCACAGCGCCAGCTCCCAGCCTGCCTTTTATAAGCATTTGGAAAGTAAACCAGTGGATAATCTCTCTCTCTCTCTCTCTGTGTCTCTCTCTCTCTCTCTTCCCTTCCAAATAAATAAATACATAAATAAAAACAAGAAACGCAGGATCCCAGTCTCCCTCCATACCCCAGACCGTGTGAATCAGGGTCACCACGTTACCGGGACCTCCAGGGGGCTGATGTACACGCAGGAGCATCGATCATGGAACCGCTCCTCAACCTTCTCTCACGGACTCAACTTCCATCGTCGAGGGGTTGAAGGAGGCCCTGCTTTACAAGGGTACAAAGAAGGCGTTGGCTCCATATTTTCAATCATAAAGATTTCGCTCTGGTCATCAACAGCCACATACCTCTGTCAACACCAAACTCTCGGGAAGAACAAAAGCTTCCCATTCTCTGGGAAATGCGAACTGGTTTATGAGAAGAGTTCTCATGGGCACCCCTTGCACCACCTGGCGTCCTGACCTCACGTCCCTGTCACAGTCTACAGTCAGGCTGGGTGTCCTTGCCCTGTTTTAAAGGTTAAGCTCCTGAGGCTTTGTGAAATCGATCAATACACTGGGTCCTCCGCTCCCCTAGCCCGGGAGACACAGCTGGGAGCAAAGCCAGGTCGTGAATGCACGCCCCAAGTCTTTCCCAAGCTGTCAAGAGGGAGGGCGCCCCTATATAAAGCTTGTTTTGCTGTTCTAGAAATAAAATCACTCAAAAAAAATGGGAAATGCTTCTCTGCTGTGGAACCCGGGAACTTCTCTACGAGAATCTGATTGCCCTCCCAGATATCAACTTGGAATGCCAGGGTTTGCCTCCTTAAAATGATGATGGTGAAGACGATACCTAGTTAGGCATCCAGTTTTACTGGAGGAAGCATTAAGCATCATCAAGAAATATATATGGAGGTTGGCGCTGTGGTGCAGCAGGTTAAAGCCCCTGCCTGCAGTGCCGGCATCCCATGTGGGCTCCAGTTCGAGTCCTGGCTGCTCTACTTCTGATCCAGCTCTCTGCTATGGCCTGGGAAAGCAGTAGAAGATGGCCCAAGTCCTTGGGCCCCTGTAACCACGTGGGAGACCCAGAAGAAGCTCCTGGCTCCTGGCATCGGATTGGCTCAGTTCCAGCCGTTGTGGCCATTTGGGGAGTGAACCAGTGGATGGAAGACCTTGTCGCTCCCCCATTCGCGGAGGAACGACACCGGACCCTGCACTGTTCTTTTTGCCCGGCCCTTCCCGGGTTAGCTGCCGGTCCCTCACTCACGGAGGAACGACGCCGTCCCGGGTTAGCTGCCGGCCCGCCTCTGCGGAGGGGCGGCACCCCTGCTGCTTTCCCCGCTTCAGCGGAGGAGCGGCACACCGCCGGCCGGCTCTCAGGGGTTCCTCAGATGTTTCCCTCAGATGTTCCTGGTGCATGTTGTTTCTCTCCTCCTTTATAGTCCTCTTCCACCAATCCCAATTCTGCTGCCCACACGCCGAGCACACTGCTCTCCTCCAATCAGGAGCAGGATCAGCTCCTGTTGCTTGTTAGACAAATTGGCGAGGCAGCTGCGTAGAAGTTGTTTACTCCTCCCCAGCGCCGTATTGTGGGAGATCAGATGCATAGAATTAGTCTTAGTTCCAGTAACTTAGTCTAGTCTCAGTTGCTCCCCACAAGACCTCTCTCTGCCTCTGCTTCTCTCTCTGTAACTCTTTGAAAAATAAATAAAATAAATCTTATATATATATATGTATGTGTATATATATATATCCTTGGAACCCTGTCCTCATCCCGGAACAGATACCTGGCTGCACAGGTGGGCGGCATGGAGGAGACAAGATAGGACCTGCAGCTGACCTGGCCAAGCATCCCCTCTCAGAGCCCTGCAAATGAGTTTCCCGGACACCATACCAGCCTGTGCTGTTAAGTAAGACTGCTTGCGTGCAAACCCAGCCGGCTGCTTCCACCCCTTATGATAGGCCACCGTAGAGAAATGGCATTGCATTTTTACAGAGAATGATTGCTATCAACAGCATCACCGTGCGCAATGCTGGTGTGGTCTCCCTGACGCTTGTAGGAAGGGGCGAGGATTATCTTCTTTGAACTGACTGAAGAGGGGGCTCAGGGCATCTCAGCAGCATGGCCATCACCACCCAGCTTGTGACTGACAGAGTCAGAGGCCCATCTCAAGGATCTGATTCCAAATCACTGCCGCTCTCAATCTGCTGCTACGTGAATAGCTTTGGTGCAGACCACCTGTTAGGCTGCCCGATCAGCAGCAATTGAGGACAGAGCCCTGAGGGAAAAGAATGCCTAGCAGGGGGCTGATGAAGGACCCTTGGGATGGGGAAGCAAGCTCTCCAGACATCAAAGGTGGCGGCTAACGGAGCAGGTCCTGCCCACCGTATTGACACAGTTGCAGAGGAAACGTGGTGGTGATGAGTTAAGAGTAAGCAAAAGAAAAAAGGAGGTCTATCCCAGCTGGGTCTCAGCTCCTTATCACACCGTGCTCTGAGAAACACTGCTTCCAATACGCAGTACTGGTGTCCCTTCCTGTAGAAGTTTAAATATAATCTCCACCATGGCTATTCCAGGTACTGGGCAGCCGTGGCTGTCCCAGGACAGACCATGGAACATTTTAATGTAGTGTTGCTTATGGAGCACTGCTCACCTTCTCAGCAGGATGAGTGATGGTTCACCCAATTGCCTACATAACAAGAGAACTTGGGTCCTTCCGGTTTTCCACCCAGAGCCTGGTGAAGTTGTTGCAGGAAAGGCACCAACTCCAAAAGCCACCCCGTGCCACCTGCTGCACAGAGCACCTGCCCATTGGGACCTCGGGCCACTCAACTCAATCCTCCTGAGCCCAACCAGGATGGAGACCTGGATTCTGATGTTTTAGGATTGGCTGTGCTGAAGACGGCCAATCAGCGTGCCCCTGGGAACACAGAGGGTGGGGTGCACATCAGTGGTTGGGCTGAGTAACTATTCCTCTGTGAAGATCTCAGATCTTCTTTAGACATGTAAATCCCTTCAGTGCTGCTGTACTTGTGTTGGAACAGAATCTGAGCAGAAAGCTCAGGCCTTCCTTCCTGTGTCAGATGACCTCCCATCTGAAGCATCTCGTGTGTGTGTGTGTGTGTGTGTGTGTGTGTGTGTGTTTTCCAAGCTAAGGACAAAGTTCAGGCTTTAGCTAACACTGTCAGAACGGAGCTTAGGAGATGGGATGAGTGGTCCTTTGGATGTTATCTAGTTTTACAAATGAGCACAATGGGGGCTGGCATTGTGGCTTACCAGGTAAAGGCACTGCCCGTGATGCTAGCATCCCATATGAGCACCTGTTTGAGTCCCAGGCACTCCACTTCCCATCCAACTCCCTGCTAATGCACCTGTGAAGGCAGTGGAAGATGTGGGAGATCTGGATGGAGTTCCAGGCTCCTGGCTCCAGTCTGGTCTAGCTCTGGCCATTGTGGCCATTAGGAGAGTGAACCAGCGAATTTAAGATTCTCTCTCTCTCTCTCGTTCTCTGATGCTTCATCTTTCTCTCCATAACTCTGGCTTTCAAATAAGTTTAAAAATAAACTTTTTAAAAATTATGACTTGTACCTAGAACGTAAAAGTCAATTATAAGGAAAGGCTATTGGGATGATAGTAAAAAATAAATAAAGGGTGGGATTTCCAGATACATCCTGAAGGGTCTTCTCATTGATTCAAGGTGCTGTTAACCTCCTGGGGTTCTAATCAAAGGCTTTTGCTGAAAAGTAATTGAGACTCAGGAGTGGGAATTCTTGCAAGGGTGGGAGAAATTCCGTCCGTCAGCACTTTGTAGCAATGGCCCTGGAAGTGGGATGTCCCTTCACACCCAGAGTGAGAATTGTTCTGTCCTGGGGATTTGCTGGGGGTGGGGGGTTGCGTGTCCTGGATGACGGCTGCCTGCCACGGTAGTCTGCATGCCCATTGAGCCCCCAGGTCTATTTTCCTTTGCAGTCTCCAGTGTTCACGGTCCAGATAGAGCCCTGCTCTGACTCGGAGGATTTTCCATGATGCTACCATGTTACTGGGAGTCCCCAGGCCAGGCAAGTGAGTCCCCTCACCAGGAAGCGGGTAGCCAGGCAATCATTTACTAGCTAACAGGGAGCAAAGTCCACCGTTACTCCGCACTGCAGCTGACACCAGCACCACTGAGCATTGCGAACGCAGAGTTCTCTGGAAGCTTTCACTCACACTGGGCATTTTCATCCACCTTCCTCCCAAGTGACAAAAAAGACCTTGGGCTGGGCTTGCATCTGGGTGGATCTGTGTGCTTTCCTGCTGCCGGCACTGACCATGCTGTTCCCGTTGAGAGTGGGAAAGCGACAGGACTGAATCCTGAGTTGTCTTTCACAGTGGCCAAGTTCACAGATGCAGAGGGGATTGGGCAGCTGACAGCTTCTGATGACTGTGGATCCATCACCACCCTGAATCTGAACATTCAAATTTGGGAAATCAATTCCATCTTGAAGGAGATTGAGGAGGACTCATGGCCTCTCCAAACATGGACATGCAGTTCTGGGCCCCCAGGGCACATGATAAAATGTGAATGCATCTGTATGAGGCATCTTCAAAAGACTGGAAAATGTGTATTATGAAAAGAAAGGGGTCGGTGTTAAGCCACTGCCTGCCATGCTGGTATCCCAGATGAGTGCCGATTCTAGTCCTGGCTGTTCCACTTCCTATCCAGCTCCCTGCTAATGTCCTTGGGAAAGCAGCAGAGATGGTCCAAGTGCTTGGGCCCCTGCACCTCCATGGGAGACCTGGAAGAAGCTCCTGGCTTTTGACTTCAGTCTGGCCCAGCCCTGGCCATTGCGACCATCTGGGGAGTGAACTAGCAAATGGAAGATCTCTCTCTCTCTCTCCCCAAAACCCCGCCTTTCAAATAAATAAATAATTTTTTAAAAACCTATGAATTTCAAAATGTTTTGCACCGAAATAAACATCTTTCAATTCCACTTTTCATAAGCTCTGAAAAACTGCTCTCTCTCTGACTTAGCTCTCTCCTCTGTGTCAAAGATACGATTTGCAAATTAAAACACAGACACATTTCAGCCTCACAACCATTAAGGAAGATCCTCGTTGTATGACTAAGAAGCTGAGGCTCAAGGGCATGAGGCCTCCTGCCGGCTCTTGCCATAGAACTTAAACCAATAGTGTTGGACCCCGAGCACAACCCTAAGCCCGAATTCCACCTGCTAGCATCAACATCTTTGTGCTTACAGCTGTTCTGTGGCAGCAGAATCTTATCCTACCCACATAGGACTGGAGGTACCTAGGGTTTTCTATAACCGCCCTGCAGTAGCCATCAGTCCATGCCTCATAGAAACTGATGCTTAAACAGCTCAGCTCCCTCTCCCTCAGTAGGGACAACTCCGGGCTGCCTACCTCACCCCTGCAGTGCCCAGTGTCACACTGTTACCAGCTATCCTCCCTTCCCTGGCTCCCTTCTCCCCTCCCCCCACGTGTTTCCTGGCCCCAAACTCTAACCGGAACATCGGGGTCTATTTCTGGAGGAGCATAGGCGGCTGGAGCTCTTGTTCCATGTTTTTATTTCACCTGCTGTGTGTGTGTCGGATGCAGTCTAGTGGAGAGGTAGCTGTCTCTTCCAGAACTCGGCTGATTCCAGTACCATGTGGATCCAAGCAAGTGAGATTCTGCCATCCAAGCACGGTCTCTCCCCTGGCTATAGACTGCATCTGCCTATGTGGTCATCTCAGCTGGAGCTGTGGAAGGCAGCCTCTGAGCTGGAGGTGAGAGGCGGGGGGTGGGCAGGCCTGGGGAGAGGAGGAAGTCAGCTCCAAAGTCACCTTGATTCACGAGTCTCACGGTGAACCCCATAGCTGGTGCAGTTGTCTGAATGGGGCAGAGACAGCCGCCTGGCCTTGCACACTCTCATGCGTCGGTGTTGGGATGTGGGTCAAAATCTCTGCGGCCCAGTGACCCCTCCCGGGCTGACAGCAGAGGGAGGCCTGCGTCTGCACACCCAGCAGCTGGCCCACAAACCCAACGGAAGCTCGGTGTCCCTGTGAGGGGTGTCCCTGGGACCTGCCTCACTTCCCTCCACCCTGGGGAGACAGGAGCCATTCCAATCCGACCTGGGCTTGATTCCCTTGCTGAAATCACTCAAGGATGTCCTGTGCTCCCAGGGCTTGCTTCCAACAGTGCCTTAAGGCAGGAGGCCCCCAGCCCCACAGCCCAGGAGAAGGGTGGGCTGCCGTCCTGTGGGGTCTTGCGGGCCCCGGCTGCTGCAGTGACTCATCGCGCTACTTTCTGCTGCACTCCCAGCCCTGTGTCTCCTTGGAGGCACTCACGGTGCCTTCTCCCCGAGATCGCTCCTTGCACAGCAGTCGCACCTTCCTCCGCTTCCTTGCTCACTTCTCTAGTAGCATCGGCCTCAGTCAATCACAACACGCATGCGCATTCCCTCCTCGGCGTCAGCTTCTGGATAAGGCACCTGAAACCTTAGCAGCTGACCGAGGACGGAGCGCTGGGCGATGCGTACTGCGGTGCAGGAAGCAAATAAGAGGTCGTCCTATATGTTTACATGGACAATCCTAAGACGTATTTTTTCTGCGAGATGCAAGCGGAAATGCGACACACGTGCTCAGGTAACACCTGAGGACAAGAATGCGCAAGCAATGCTGTGGGAGAAGGAAGAAGTGCATTCTCTTCCCCCAGCTCCCGCCCCTCGGCACTCTGCCCTGCTCCTGGCTCCAGCTGTTCCCTTTCCAGCTTGAGTTCTGTGTTTCCAAGCAGGAGCTTCAGCTCCTGCACACGCAGGAACCAAGTCCCTTGAAAAGGGCGATTTTTTTTTCCATCACGAAGAGCGAAGTTTCCTTGGCCAGCGTTGTGACCCAGTGGGTTAAGCCTCTGGTGACGGCATGCCACATCAGAGCCCGGGTTTGAATCCTAGCCGCTCCCTGCTAATGCACCTGGGAAAGCAGAGGAAGATGACCCAAGCACTTGGGCCCCTGCATCCACGTGGGAGACCTAGATGGAGGTTCCAACCTCCAAGGCTTTGCTTTGGTCCAGCTCTGGCCGTTGCAGCCATTTGGGGAGTGAACCAGAGATGGAAGACCTCTCTCTCTCTCCCTCTCTCTCTGCAACTCTGAATTTCAAAATAAATAAATAAGTCATTTTAAGAAAAGAGCAAGGTTTCCATTTTTTTTTTTGACAGGCAGAGTGGACAGTGAGAGAGAGAGAGAGAAAGGTCTTCCTTTTCCGTTGGTTCACCCTCCAATGGCCGCTGTGGCTGGTGCACCACGCCGATCTGAAGCCAGGAGCCAGGTGCTTCTCCTGGTCTCCCATGCGGGTGCAGGGCCCAAGTACCCAGGCCATCCTCCACTGCACTCCCAGGCCAGAGCAAAGAGCTAGCCTGGAAGAGGGGCAACCAGGACAGAATCCGGCGCCCCAGCTGGAACTAGAACCCGGTGTGCCGGCGCCGCAAGGTGGAGGATTAGCCTAGTGAGCCACGGCTACAACAAAGGTTTCCATGTTTTATCTAACAGGTGTTGCCCAGCTTACAAGAGGAGAACTTCCTGGTTAGCTGCAGTACAAGACTTTTCTCAGTCAAATACATGAGACAAGACCAAGTTTCCGCCCAGAGCAGGTGCCCCAGGCCAGCCTGCAGCAGCCAGTGTGGAAAAGGGCGGGTCAGACTGGCTCCGGCCCTGGAAGGCCCTTCTAGAAGGAGGGACGAAGGAGGCTTGTGCAGATTCAGGCCACCTGGAGAGCATCACTTAGGTGAAAGATAGCCTCCAGGTGGGAGAGGAGGGGCAAGCAGCACAGGACCAGAGATGGCCTGGAGGGGAGAGGCCCACACAGTTGCAAGCTAGAGCTTCTGGGACTCGGGGACCTTTGGGAGAGACAGGGGAGAAAGTAAACCAAGGACAGTTTTGGGTTGAGGAAGAACTGAGAGTAGGGAGAAGTCAGAGGTCACTGCCAGTGGAGAAAAATAGGAAAGGCTGAATTTGGCCTTCAAAAGGAGAGGGAGCCATGGGCTTGAAGGCAAGGGCTAGCTGTTGGCTATGAAGACTCTCACTGGGTACAACACATTCGCTCATCCTGGAGCAGTCTTTGCTCCAGAGCTTAGCACAGTTTAAAATAAAAAACCCACACATACATTTATTTATGTGTTAATTTATATATTTGAAAGGCAGAGTGAGAGAGAAATAGGGAGGGAGGGAGGGGAAGGGAGAGAGAGGTAGAGAGGGAGAAAGAGGAGAGAGAGATAGAGAAAATCTTCCACTTGCTGGTTCACTCCCCCAAATGCCAACAACAGCTGAGGCTGGGTCAGGCTGAAGCCAGGAGTCTGGAACTCCACATGGGCCTCACCTGTGGGTGGCAGGGGTCCACACCCTCAGGCCATCTGTTGCTGCCTCTCCAGTACATTAGCAGGAAGCTGGCCTGGAAGTTCTGGGTAGATGGTACTCCAACTTGGGGAGGCAGGCATCCCAAGTGGCAACTCAACAGGCTGGACCTGAGCGGCAGAGCTGTTAAGGTATTCCTAGAGAAGAGAATGATCTTTTCAAATATGCAGTGCTATTTTGAACAAGAGCAGCTTTTTCTTTAAGAGGCTGTTTGGGGCTGAGGTTGGGAGGCCTGGGTGTGCGATGCCTAGTCTCTCCTGGCTGTAATGCTGAGATCCTGTAGAGTCCACCGGCCAGGAAGGGGTCATTACTACTCAGATGTTCTCAGCACGCCAGATTCGGGGCTCAGCCTTCCGCCCTCTAAAGCCTCAACTCATTTCATCCTCCTGGCCCCCAAAAGGTGATTTCTGTTATTATCCCCATTTAAGACAAGACAAGACAAGAAATTGAATGCTGGGGCCGCTGTTGTGATGCAGTAGGTTAAGCTACCACCTGTCAGTTCAAATTCTGACTGCTCCACTTCCAACCCAGCTTCCTGCTGATCCACCTGAGAAAGCAGTGGATGATGGCCCAAGTCCTCAAGACTCCTGCTGTCCACATGAGAGACCAGGATTGTGTTCCTGGCTCCTGGCTTTCACCTGGCCCAACGCTGGCTATTGAAGCCATCTGGGAAGTGAACCAGCAGATGCAAATTCACATTCTCTCTCTCTCTCTCTGTATGTGTGTGTGTGTGTGTGTGTATAATTCTGCCTTTCAAATAAATACATCTTAAAAATAAAAAGAAATTGACTTCTTCCTTGCAGGGAGAGCCCTTGGCCCCCAGTGTGCAGAAAACTCACAGAAGAGGAGTGTTTTCCATCCTACTGCAGATGATATAATATACACAGGACACAGAGCTGCCTCCAGGCTACACGTCTTTACTGTGTGAGTTGCATTGAGAGCTTCTATTCTATTCTCTTCCTTTCCCATTCTTAATCCTAGTTTTCATGATGTAAATGGCACGCAGTGAGTCAATTGAAATTTGCAAAGTTCCAGGCCAGGAATTTGTTACAATCTGATGTTATCCCTTGAAAACCAGTGCTCACCGGTAAACTATGAATTTTCTTTTTTTTTTTTTTTTACATTTTTTAAAAGATTTATTTATTTTACTTGACAGTTACAGAGAGAAGGAGAGGCAGAGAGAGAGAGAGAGGTCTCCCATTCACTGGTTCACTCCCCAGTTGGCTGCAACAGCCGATACTGTGCTGATCCGAAGCCAGGAGCCAGGAGCCAGAAGACTCCTCTGGGTCTCCCACACAGGTGCAGGGACCCAAGGGCTTGGGCCATCTTCTGCTTTCCCAGGCCATAGCACAGAGCTGGATCGGAAGTGGAGCAGCTGGGACTTGAACCGGCGCCCATATGGGATGCCAGCACTGCAGGCTGGGGCTTTACCTGCTACATCACAGCGCCGGCCCCAAACTATAAATTTTCAAACCTAACATTGCTTCTGTTTTTCATGCCTTTATTCTTCTGACTACTCGGCCATCATCCATCCACTTATCTGTCCACTCATCCACCTAAATAAACTTGAATCAGCACACAGAATTTGAACCCCACATAAGGGCTGGATTCCTCATTACAGGAACCAAGGCTACCTCATCAACTCTTTGCTCCAGAGACAGGAAAATTCAACTCATCCAACCACGCAGAGAGTCAGTAAGTGACAGGCACACACCCTAAGGACACCCAATGGGGCGACTGGAAATGGTTGCAAAGCTGGCAGCCCTGGGCAGCCCCTTGCTCCTCCATCCCCCTCCCCATGGGAAAAAGAAAATCTTCCTTCTGACATTGGATCAGGAAAACAAAGCAAACATGCAAAATACAATGAGTGAAAGCCGACAGCCACTGTAGCATCCTGAGACGCCAGCTTTGGAGATCTCCTCCAGCATGAAAAAAAAAAAAAAAGATGAAGAAATGAAAAAAAAAAAAGATTCACATTCCCAGAGCACACCCAGCTCTTCCCTCTGAATTTGGTGTGAGCCTGGCTGACTGACCACAGGCTGTTTAAAATTACACCGTGTGCCTTATTTAATTTTCTCCTGCAGTCATAAATATTAATTAAGTGAAACCACATGGAGCCTGTGTTTCAATCCTTTTACTTCCTGAAGACCATAGGCAATTAAGAGCCCCAGCAATTTAAGTATGAGCTGGGTCTTTAAGTCTGTCCTGGGACATTCACTTTTTTTTTTCTTGTTAAAATTAGTCAGATTTATTCAATTCTGGTGGTTTCTTCTTCCCGCCTAACTTCCCCTGGCCTGTGGATGTTCCTAATTTGATTTATCTTCTTACATATAAGAACCATGGGACTCTGGGGCAGGGGATTTGCTCGTTTCCTCTAAAAAACAAAATGCAGAAAAATCTATGTTTCAATTAACAAGGACCAGAACTACTGGTGCACAGCCTTTCAGCTATCCAGTGGCAAAGACCACATTTCTCAGTGTTTAATATTATTTTTTTTCAAAGATTTATTTATTTATTTGAAGTCAGAGTTACAGAGAGGCAGAGGCAGAGAGAGAACGAGGTCTTCCATTGCTGGTTCATTCCCCAGATGACCCCAACAGCAGGATCTGGGCTGATCCAAAGCCAGAAGCCAAGAGCTTCCTTTGGGTCTCCCACAGGTGTGCAGGGGCTCAAGCACTGAAACGGAAGTGGAGCAGCTGAGATTCGAACGTGTGCCCATATGGGATGCTGGCACTGCAGGCAGCACCATTACCCCTGATACAGCGCCGGCCCCTTAATATTATTTAAAAACAAAAATAGAAGAGATCAGGATGGGCGCTATGGTGCAGTGGGTTAAAGCCCTGGCTTGAAGCACCCGCATCCCATATGGGCACCGGTTCGAGACCCAACTACTCCTCTTCCGATTCAGCTCTCTGCTGTGGCCTGGGAAAGCAGTGGAAGATGGTCCAAATCCTTGGGCCTCTGCACCTGTGTGGGAGACCTAGAAGAAACTTCTGGCTCCTGGCTTCAGATCTGTGCAGCTCCAGCCATTGCAGCCAATTGGGGAGTGAACCAGCAGATAGAAGATTTCTGTCTCTCTTTCTGCTTCTCCTTTTCTCTCTGTGTAACTCTGACTTTCAAATAAATAAATAAATCTTAAAAAAGAAGCAATGAGTTTAAAAAAAATCTCAAAAGCTGAAATTTAGTTACTCATGTTCTTTAATTACCTAGTCCCTAATTCCAAAATACAAGTTCATAGAAATGTATGAATGCTGTATCACAGTTGTGTAGTGCTCTATAATACTATTGGGTTATTGTTTATTTAATCCTATTCTTCTAGAATTAAGATCTTGGGCAGGTAAACCACACATATGCACAATACACACAGAAAAATAGACACATATACAAATATACACAGAAATGTGCAACACATGCGAAAACACACACACATAAAATACACACCCAAATATATGCAGAAATCCATACACATAGAAAACACATAAATACACACATATATAAATATACACAGAAGTATTCATACATATAAAACACACAGAGAAATACAAACACACAACACACACAGAAATCCACACACATAGAAAACACACAGAGTAAAACATAAATATATAAAACACAATAAAAATGCACACCAATACACACAGAAATGCAACACATAAGAGTCACACACAGAAATACACAACCCAGAGAAATCTATGCACATATAAAACACATAAAAATACCAATACACACAGAACTACACACAGAAAACACACATAAATACACACATATATAAATCCACAGAAATACAAATACATATAAAACACACAGAGAAATATACACACATAAAAACACAACACACAGAAATCCATACACATAGAAAACATGCAGATAAATACACACATGTAGAAAACACATAGAGAAATACACACATATATACACACAGAAATACACATATATAAGACACATAGAGAAATACATACACATATAAAACACACATCCAAATGCATACCAATACACACAGAAATATGCACATAGAGAAATCACACAGAGAAATACACACAGAAATACACAACACACAGAAATACACAACACACAGAAATACACAAACATATGAAATACACAGAGAGATGTACACACATACAAAACACACACATGCACAAATATACATGATTCCCATACCTGGAAACTTGACCCTTGAGCATATTTTTTTTCTCCCAGGATTCTGGTAACTTCTGCTTCTCACTAAAAGAAAGTGCATCAGGAAAATGCAAAATGTTATAAAGTGGAAACAGGTCAACATTTGGGTCACAGGACTGGCACTGTGGTGTAGTGGGTAAAGCTGCTCGTGGCACCAGCATCCCATGTGAACACTGGTTCAAGTTCTGGCTGCTCCTTTTCCTATCCAGCTCCTGGCTTATGGCCTGGGAAAGCAGAAGATGGTCCAAGTCCTTGGATCCTTGTACCCATTTGGGAGACCTGGAAGAAGCTCAGGGCTGTTGGTTTTGGATGGGTCCAGCTCTAGCCAGTGTAGCCAGATTTTTCTCTGTCTCCGTCTCTGTCTCTGTCTTTGTCTCCTTCTCTCTCTCTCTCGTGTGTGTGTGTGTGTGTATGTGTGTGTTTGTGTAACTCTGCCTTTCAAATAAATAAATCCATCTTTAAAATGGAAAGATTTGGATCACAAGGCCCGGGTTGTGATCATGACGGCTGGGTAAGCTGAGGCAGACCTCAACGTCTCTCACCAATGATGATGAGCTTCTTCATGCAAATGGTGTGATGAAAATATTAGTCCCTAAGCATCATCTCTTTCCTCTCTAAAAGCCTACTCATAGTGAGGCTGGCCTGTACCCCAGCAGGCTCAGCCAACACCTGCTACTCCAGCATCTTGTATCAGGGTGCCCATTCCAGTCCCAGCTGCTCTGCTTGCAAGCCAGCTCTCTGCTAATGGACCTGGGAAAGCAGAGGGGGATGGCCCAAGTGCTTGGACCCCTGTCACCCATGTGGGAGACTTGGATGAATTTCCAAGCTACTGGCTTCAGCCTGGCCTAATCCCAGCCATTGCTGCCATTTGGAGAGTGAACCAGCAGATGGAAGATCTCTCTCTCGCTCTCTCTCTCTCTCTTTCATCTCTCTCTATCTCTGTCTCTTTCAAATAGACAAATCTAAATACATAAGTAAATGCTTACTCATGAGGGACAGGGCGATAGAGTAAGAGAAAACTCCTGGGAAGTCGATATGACGAAAGAATGCTGTCTTTCTGAAGTTAAGATGGGAACAGGGAGAAAAGAAAGCCAGAACTCAGATGCAGAGTGAAAGCTGTATTCTCTGGATCTCTGTCAGGCCTTAGCCTTGGTCAGCTCCCACTAGGACTGACAGTGGGTGCTCCGCGCCATTAGCATCTACTTAGCACTTTATTTTGAAGACTTAGGGAAATTTGCAGGTTTCACACTTCCAGGGCAGAGTTTGAGCAGCCAGGATCTGTCCCTGGGGACCACCCTGGAGAAATGGTACAGTGCCTGTACCAGAATGTTCCCTGCAACACAGCCCAGTGAGTCCAGAGGCAGCAGTGCATGTGGGCATCCCGACCATTTAGACCAACAAAGGCAACCTGTGGGCTGGGTCAGTAACACAGGAGATCACTGCAAAACAAGCTGGTATTGGATATCCAGAGGTCTCAAGGCAGCTTTGCTACCATTGCCCTCAGCTTTTTTTATTCCTACTCCACACTGCTTTAAAATCAGAGGTCAATAAAGAACTGGATATCAAAGTCTTTAAAAAAATTTATTTGAGAGGCAGAGTGACAGACAGACAGGGAGAGAGAGACAAAGAGGTCTTCCATTCTCTGGTTCACTCCCCAAATGGCTGCAATGGCTGGAGCTAGGCTGATCCAAAGCCAGGAGATTCTTCTGGGTCTCCCACATGAGTGCAGGGGCCCAAGCACTTGGACCATCTTCCATTGTTTTCTCAAGCCATAGCGGAGAGCTGGATCAGAAGAGGAGCAGCCAGGACTTGAACTGGTGCTCATATAGCATGCTGGCGCCGCAGGGGGAGGCTTAGCCCACTACGCCATAGCACTGGTCCTGGTCTCAAATTCTTAGTGCTTCTGCTTTCATTTTCCATGTGTTATAATCAGATGGAAGAAATAAGAATTTACCCACAGAAAAAGCCTTATCCCACCCTGTTAGCACTTTGTACGTGGATGGAAGGAAGCTTCCCCTGAATGAACCCCTCATTAATTTCCACAAAAGGAGAAACAAAGCCTTA
This sequence comes from Oryctolagus cuniculus, assembly GCF_964237555.1. Lineage (NCBI taxonomy): Eukaryota > Metazoa > Chordata > Mammalia > Lagomorpha > Leporidae > Oryctolagus > Oryctolagus cuniculus. The sequence goes on along the minus strand of NC_091442.1, from coordinate 46,976,045 downwards.
TCACCAATTACGAATGCAGGTAGCAAACAGGACAGGCATTCAGGGAACTGCCCCAAGTTTTCAATTCTCATCTTTCAGACGCCAAATTTAGTTCCGAAACATTTTCTCCTGTAAGTTAGAAGATACTTAGATGGCCCGCTACAGAAAAAAATACTATGTCACAGGGGGCTTAATGGCAATGTGCGTGGGTCCCATTTTCATTACATTTTGTTTTGTTTCCCTCTCTTTTTCGTTGGCAGGTGCTTTGGGCGCAGATGTCTAGAAAGACAAGTCTCATTCCCAGCTGCAATTCCAAAAATGTCCAGGTCTTCTCATGCAAGAGCGCTCAAAACCCATTGGAAGCTTAGCAGGACTTGCCCCGTCACTCCCTTTTCTTTTCCATCACTTTTGTTTTTGAGATGCTCATTGCAATCTGCAAAGAGTTTAGAGGGTTATTTGAGAGGGAGGTCCGTCCTGTGCCTGTCTGTGAGTAGCATTCAGGGCCAGCCCAACACCAAGGATGGCAGCCTAGGACAGGTGCACCAGGGCCGCTCTCTTAGGGAGAGATTCTAAAGGGGTTTATGGGGACCTTTGCTGCTGCAATGTGATTGCAGTCAACACTTTGCAAAGGCTGCTTTTTCCACACTGGGCAAAGAATACTGATCGTGCCCACAAGTCCCCTCTCCTCCCCAGTCAACCAGGGAGGTTCCTGTATGGAAAACACAGCCCAGGGCGGGCATTGTGGGGTGAGCTGACAAGGTGCAGAGTAGGGGAGAGGGCTCTGTGTCCTGCAGGTGAGCCACAGCGAGCCGGACCGTAGAGGCATCTGGATGGCTGGAACAGGCAGGCGTGGATAAAGGGCAGTGGCCAGCAGCATCACTTGGCGGCTGGCTAGGAATGCCATTCAGGGTCTGCATTTTAAAGAGATCCCCCAAGGGATTTCTCCACACATTCACCTTGGAGGGGTGGTCCAAAGCCTGGTTAATTAGCCCAACCCTAGTGGGTCACAGTGGCCGGCCCGCATCCTCCCTGAAATTCTCAATGTTGTTTTCAGAGAGCTGCACCATCCTTCCTCCGAAATATGGACGCTGGTATACTAACAGCAACATCCCCTTTCTCCCATCTTCATCCCTCTCCTTCTCAAAGCCAGAAACCCCTCGTATCCATTTGATGGGAAGCTGCCCACTGTGGCAACGCTACCAAAGCAGTAAGGACAGAAATGGATGCTGGGCTCTTGGTGTTCCTATTTATTATGAGTCACAGCAGGCAGAACAGGACACCATAGATTTTTTTCAGCTACCTTCTCCAGCATTTAGAATATTTGCAGTGGGATTTGGGCACTCAGAAATTCCTGGGTCATGACTGAAAGGAACCTTGAACCCAGGGAGGGGCTGGAAACAATGGCAGAGGAGGGGAGAAGGAATAGGAGGTGAGAGAAGGAAGCAGCTTTCACCCACTAGGAGCACACGCCTCTGTTGTACTCCAATATTTGGAACATAATACATGCTCATTAAATATTTCCCTGGGGGACCAACAAAATATCAAGTCCCTCACTGCTTGCGGTGCAAGCCACCTGGCTGTCACTCTTTGCATTTACCCAGAGCCCCTGTATCACCTTGAGATGGAAACAGGACAGAGCAGACACCAACACCCAGGGCCTGCTGAGTGCTGTCTGATCTCCGCTCGCTCTCTGCGAGGCAGCCCCCTCTCAGGCCGATTCCAAGCGCATTTGTTTATCCAAATCAGAAGTCAGCAGCTCACAGATTGAAATGGTCTTCCCTGGGTAGCACAAGGAATAATGTGTTTGGACTGATGATTTGGGTCGGGTGGTCTGTGACCCACTCTTCGTGACTCTTGTTCCCCATGAAGTTCACTGCTTGCCTTTTCGGCAGGAATACCTGAGATTTCTCCCAAGAATAACATCTGAATGCATGAAACAGCTTCCCAGGGGCCTCCATGGCAGATGCCTCTAATTTAAGGATCTCTCAAAGGGGAGTTTATTCTCACTCACGTTGACATGTTATTATTGCTGCTAAAAGTTGTCATTTCTTTATTTTTGTCTCTTCCAATTATTTTAATTACCTGCTAGAATAGTCCCACATGCCAGAAATGTGCTAAAAATGCAAGAGAGGTAGACAGGATGTCAAGCATATACCAGAAATATTTGTCAACTCCTGGACCCCAAAGAGCAGAGAGAGAGCACAGGTGGGACTTAGGTTGACAACAGCTCAATCCAGCCACTGAGAAAGACCATGAAGAATAAACAACCCACAGTTAGAACCCAACTTTCCAAACAACAATCAAATTCTATGTGCATAAAGAAAGAGGGCAGGAGTCGGCTCTGTGGCGGCGCTGTGGTGTAGCAGGTAAAGCTGCCACCTGCAGTGCCAGCATCCCATATGGGCACTGGTTTGAGTCCCAGCTGCTCCACTTCCAAGCCAGCTCTCTGCTATGGCCTGAGAAAGCAGTGGAAGATGGCCCAAGTCCTTGGGCCTCTGCACCCATGTGGGAGACCCGGGAGAAGTTCCTGGCTCCTGGCTGTGAATCAGCTCAGCTGATTGGGGAGCCATTTGGGGAGTGAGCCAGTGGATAGAAGACCTCTCTCTCTCTCTCTCTCTCTCCCCCTGCCTTTCTGTAACGTTGCCTTTCAAATAAATGCATACATCATTAAAAAAAAGAACGAGGGTCAAGTGTCAGTTTCTTAATATTAACCAGAGGACAATTTTTCCTCTTCTCCCATGCATTGGGGACCACAGTGGGAAGTCACCATCTGTGGCTGCCTGGAATATTCCTTCTCCTCCTCCCTCCGCTCCAGAAAAGCACGGTCTATCCACTGACACCAATGAAACAAAATAACATTGGTTTGTTTCTCAGAACTCAAACCCATTGAGAGTTCTGAATGGTGCCTTCTCTGACCACCTTACAAAGATGAGGACTGAGCAAACGGTTGTGCTAGTTATGTGGTCAAAGTCTCTTCATCATCGGATTGCTTATCCCCATTACATGTTTCACCATAAAATATTAAAGTCAATGTAGTAATAAAACTCTAAGGGTATGCAAATGATACAAGCATACCGCAGAAAGACATAAGTTGAAAACAGAATCCTACCACCCGAACACAATCAGGGCTAGCAACGTGATATTTACTTATTTAATTTTATCGTTTTTTAAGTTTATGTCCCACCTCATCCTGTGAATTTTGCATGGGAGAGATAGTCTGCAGGTACACTGTGAGGTAAACTTAAAATGTGGTGTTTTGGGGCTGATGTGACACAGTGGGTTAAGCCACTGCCTGCCTTGCCAGCATCCCTTATGGGCACCAGTTTGAGTCCTGGCTGCTCCACTTCTGATCCAGCTCCCTGCTAATACACCTAGGAAAGCAGCAAAAGACGGCCAAGTGCTTGAGTCCCTGCACCCACATTGGAGACCTGGAAGAAGCTCCTGGCTCCTGGGTTCCTTGCATCCAGATGGAAGATTCTCTCTCTCTCTCTCTCTCTCTCTCTCTCTCTCTCTCTCTCTCCCTCTCTCCCTCTCTCTCCCTCCCTCTCTCTCCCTCTCTCCCTCTTCTTTCAAATAAATCTTTTGTAAAAAGAATGTGGTGTCTTGCCTATGGCTACCCCCTTGAAAGCATTTTCCTATGCTTTTGCACAATACTACACCCCATTGGGTCTCTTTTTTCCCTCTGCCACATAAATATCCATCAATGGGGTGTTCTCAGCTGAAGATTACCCCCGCTGTATTTTTCATGAACAGCCAGTGCTTCTTCCCTCTAAGAACCGTGACCCTGACCACCAGCACGACAGTGTCTGCAGGTGTGCTTGATGGCAGGTAGACAGATTTCAATGGTCTGACATTTCAAGTACATTCCAGAACAATCCAGCCCCAGAGAGAGAAAGAGAGAGGTTGGTTATAACCTTTAAGGTTGTCTGTGCCTCTTTTTCATGGGGTCTTAGGGTGCCCCGTGGATGTCTCATCTCTGCCCTGACATCCAGACTTGAAGGTGGAAGCACATGTTTGGAGCAGACTTGGCTAAGAAACCTGCCCATCTCTTCCCTTCTTAAGGCCGCCGGCGGAACTCCCAGGTACCTCGGTGTGAGGCCTTTCCTGGGTGATTATCCCGGGGAGGGATTTAGGAACTGCAGGGCTGCCCCCCCCCCTTACTGAACGGGTCAGCACTTTAGGAAGGTGGAGCGCTGTTTGCCGATGTCCCCTTCGCAGAGGCCAGGGTCACGGACACGGATCTCCGCGGGGGACGCAGAGTGAACCTGCCACAGGCGCCCTTTGCCGCTACCCGGGCTCTGTGCTCGCCCTTTCCCGGAGAGGAAATCCGGGAGCAGGGCTCAGCCTCCGCGTCCGGAAGATCCGAGCTCCGGGAAGGATCAGAAGCCCCCAGGCGCGCCGCACAGGGGCAAGGAACACGGGCCCCACGCTCCCCGCGCGAACCCCGCAGCCTGCGTGGCCGCAGTGCCATCTTCGCCCCTACGGCCTTACTATCCCCGAGCTAGGCGGGAGGCCTGTTTGAGTTTGCGCAGAACTTCAGGTTGGGGGGTGGCTGGGGTGGAGGGTGCGGTGCGGAAAGCCAAAGAAATGCCCTAGCCCTCCAGGGCATTTGCGGGGCGACCAGGTGCGGGCGCTGCGTGGGTCGGGGAGAACTGGATCGGGTCCCCGAGAACCGCGGCCGACAGGGGGCGCCCTGTCACTGCGGAAGCTGGGGCGCAGCTCTGCCCGGCGTCCCCAGAGCCCCACCGCCCAGGGTACTGGGGCTGGGGGGTCGGAGGGTCTACAGAACTGCCCTGAAGGAGGGTAGCGCCCTCTCCTCCACGGGGGGGGGGGGGGCTGTTCTCCCGGCTCCTGCTCGGCCCTTGAGCTAGAAGAATAATTTCTAATATCCAATTTTCTACCAGGAGCAAAAACCCAAGGCATACTCAGAAACTCGGGCAACAGACAAGGGTGGCCAGCACGTTCTGAACTGTCGACCCCGCTCGAGGCAAGAAGCTGCCAGTGTGTTGTTGGCGTGGTTTTGTCTCTCTGGATGCCTTTTCTACCGAACGGGAGGCATGCCCCGTGGGCAGGAGGAAGCTGCGGGTAGGGGCGAGATGCTGCATTTCAACTCTGGCCCGAGCATACATAAAGCTTGGAGGAAAACAGCTCCAATGCGACCCCATCACCACCCCAAGCCTTCGGCAGAGCGGTGAGGTTGCTTCTCGGGTGGCACCCAGTGGTGAGGACATGGCCCGCCTTGGTGCCTGCGTGTGCGTGGTCGGAACACCTGCGCGCGCTGCCAGACGCACCGGGCCAGGCCCGCCAGCCGCTCCTGGAAACGCTCCCCATCCCGGGGTCGGGAACCTTGCTCTTGGGGGACCCCTCCTAGCACTACGAATGCCCACGCCAGGAATTGTCCAAACCACCCGCATTTCAGCAGCGAAGGGCGGCTGCGACTGGGGTCCAACACGACGCAGGTGTTGATGCGGCGTGGGTCTAGCAGGTGCTCCACCGCAAATGTGGCTCCCTCCTGACCTTTCCCCAGACCTTCAATTCCCATGGCTCAACTGAAAGCCTGCCTCTTCCTCTACCTTCTGCTACCATCACCCCTGCACAGGTGGGCCCAACGCCCCCCAGACTCCTCCTCCTTTTTTCTTCTCCATCTCGCAGGGGAGAGAGTCCAGGACTAGATTGCCATGGCCCACCCAGGTTTTCAGAACCAAGGAAGGGCGTCACCCGTGAGTCCCTTCCACCTCCAAAGCTGGGCTCTGAGGTCTTCGCGGGGAGCTGGCGCAGGACAGGCGACCAGGCTGAGCCCAAGTGCCCAGGGAAGACAATCCAGGCGTTTGGGTTGCTGGAGTTTCTTACAGAGCAGCCCCCCGGAATGCTGGGAGGACGGACAGAGACCCTCCGGAAGTCACTTTTGATTCCTGGACTCCAGTCTGTCCTCCCCCGCCGCCCTGTTTGTTTTAGTTACGAAACGTTGCGAGCACCTCGGTAGTGGCTGAAAAGTAACCTTGAAAGGCGCGGGCCTGAATGTCAGAGACAAATCATAGCCTCCCAACCGTCGGCTGCAGCCAGCGGGGCTGCGCCCGGCTGTCCCCACTGTGGGCGGCTGGCGGCTGAGCCCGGAGGAGGCGCGGGCCGGGGCTGCGGCCGCCGGACCATGCGCGCCCCGTGCGCCTTCCGCAGCCACCGCGGGGCTCGGCTGTGACGGTCCCGGGAGGGGCCTCCCGGAGCAGCGGCGGCAGAGTTCGAGGTGTGTACACAGGTTTTCTGAATACGACGGCGCTTTGCCCGCTGCTTGCTTTCAGCACTGAAGAACCCCGGGAAAAATAAATCCGGCTTGAATCCGGCTCTGCGGGGCGCGGCGGCCGGACGCGTGTCCTGGACACAGGCGCCGTGAGCCTGGCGCTCTGGGACGGGGCGGGGGTCCTGGGCCGGAGCCGCTCCCGAGGTTGGCCTCTTTGCGGGTCCCTCTTCCCACCGCGAGGTGGGGGTGTGTGTGGGTTGGGGGGGGGGACACCGTCCGGAGCCGGGAGGGCAGGAGGCTGGCTGGATCCGGGTGCCGGCCAGCCGGCCGGCTTGCCTGACACCCCCCTCGCCCCACGCTCGCTCTCTCCGAGTGCGGGGCGCGGAGGGGCAGGTGCGGGGCGCGCGGGCCGAGGCTCCCTCTCACCTAGGTGTGAGCTGATTATTCAAATGGGCTGCCCCGGGTCTGGGGATTGGAGGCCCGCGCCAGCGCGCCGCGCTATATCACCAGCCGCCCACGTCACTGCGGCACTTGTCCGCTCCGCGGTCCGCACCTCCTCCTCCTCCTCCTCCTCTTCCTCCTCTTCCCCCCTCCCCCACCCACCCCTGCGCTGCGCGCTTCCCGCCGCCTCGGGGCAGCTCGGCACTGCCAGCATCAGCCGCCACCCGGCAGCCCGAGAGCGGGGCGCGGGCGGCGGGCGCTCCCGACAGCCGGGCCCCGGCCTGGGCCTCCTGCGCTCCTCCGCCCCCTCCTCCCGCCCACTTCCAGCCACCGCCTCCGGCCGGCCGGCGCGAGAGGGAGTGGAGCCGAGAGCGAGCGAGCGAGCGCGAGGAGGGCGGAGGGAGGGAGGGGACGGTGCCTCGGCTGACTTTTTTTTTTTTTTTTTTAAAGAGGGTGGGGGTGGGGGGTGATCGCCGGTCGTTTGTTGTGGCTGTTAAATTTTAAACTGCCATGCACTCGGCTTCCAGTATGCTGGGAGCTGTGAAGATGGAAGGGCACGAGCCGTCCGACTGGAGTAGCTACTACGCCGAACCCGAGGTAAGCGCTCGCCTCGCCCGGGGGAGAGTGGGGCGGCGGGCGGCGCTCGCCCCGCGCCCGCCTCGGGACCGCTCCCCTCGCGGGCTCCCGCCCCCCCACCCCAGCCTTTCCGGGCGGCCGCCTTTACCTCCCTCCTTCGACTCAAATGGGTCTCTTTTTTATACGACACACTGTTAGCCTTGAGATAATATTAACTTTGTGATCAAATATTGACTTGCGGCGCCTCCAAATCCTCTTCGTGGCCGAGCCACGCACTCTCCTAACACAGTTCTGTTTGGCAGCGCGCGGCTGGGGAGGGGTGGGGAGCTGAAGAGGGGAAGGTGGTGGGCAGGAGCTGGGGGGTGAGGTGGAGGCAGCGGCAGAGCAGCGGGCGAAGGAGGCGAAAGAAAAGTTTGCGACTGCCGAGCCCGGCCGCGGGGAGTTTGTGGTGTCCCCAGCGCGCGCGGCTCCTGCGCTGTTCCTCGGGGCGATGTCCCGCTCTGCGTCCGGGCTAGGCGCTGGCTCGTGTTTCAGCTCCCCAGGGGCTGGGGAGGGGGTCGGGGAGGAGCGCCCGATGGAGGAGACCCTGGGTCAGTCTCCGCCTGGTGTCCCAAAGGTGGCTTGCCGGGGCAGGATGTGTCGTCCGGAGACCCTCAGCCGGGGCGCCGGCTCAGCATGCTGGCAGGAGAGTTTAGAAGGGGACTGCGGGCAGGGGAGGTGCATCCAGAGTGCTCGGCTTTGGGGTGCTCCGGGGATCCCCGTACGCTAGGCGCAGACAGGCTAGGAAGCTTCAGTTTCGTGCCCAGAGCAACAGCTCACCGGGCATCTCCCCAAAAAGCGATCAGAGCTCGCTCGGGGTAAAAAGGCCTCGATGTCCAAATACAGGCGTACCCCCCCAGCAGGGAAGGCCTCCCCCGGAGGAGGCGCGGGACCCGGGCCGGCTAGGGCGGCGGGGCTCGGGGAGGTGCGGGCACCCCACAGCCGCGGTGCTAACTCTGTCGCCCCCTTCTCCCTCCGCGGGCTCTGTTTGCAGGGTTACTCCTCGGTGAGCAACATGAACGCCGGCTTGGGCATGAACGGCATGAACACGTACATGAGCATGTCGGCGGCCGCCATGGGCAGCGGCTCCGGCAACATGGGTGCGGGCTCTATGAACATGTCGTCGTACGTGGGCGCGGGCATGAGCCCGTCCCTGGCGGGCATGTCCCCCGGCGCGGGCGCCATGGCGGGCATGGGCGGCTCGGCCGGGGCCGCGGGCGTGGCGGGCATGGGGCCGCACCTGAGCCCCAGCCTGAGCCCGCTCGGGGGCCAGGCGGCGGGCGCCATGGGCGGCCTGGGCCCGTACGCCAACATGAACTCCATGAGCCCCATGTATGGGCAGGCGGGCCTGAGCCGCGCGCGCGACCCCAAGACCTACCGGCGCAGCTACACGCACGCCAAGCCACCCTACTCGTACATCTCGCTCATCACCATGGCCATCCAGCAGAGCCCCAACAAGATGCTGACGCTGAGCGAGATCTATCAATGGATCATGGACCTCTTCCCCTTCTACCGGCAGAACCAGCAGCGCTGGCAAAACTCCATCCGCCACTCGCTCTCCTTCAACGACTGCTTCCTCAAGGTGCCCCGCTCGCCGGATAAGCCCGGCAAGGGCTCTTTCTGGACCCTGCACCCGGACTCGGGCAACATGTTCGAGAACGGCTGCTACCTGCGCCGCCAGAAGCGCTTCAAGTGCGAGAAGCAGCTGGCGCTCAAGGAGGCCGGAGCCCCTGGCGCTGGGGCCGGCGGCAAGAAGGCGGCGGCGGTGGGCGCGCAAGCCTCACAGGCTCAGCTCGGGGAGGTGGCCGGGCCAGCCCCGGACACCCCAGCGGGCACCGAGTCGCCTCACTCGAGCGCCTCGCCGTGCCAGGAGCACAAGCGCGTGGCGCTGGGGGAGCTGAAGGGGTCGGCGGCCGGGGCGGCGCTGAGTCCCCCGGAGCCGGCACCCTCGCCCGGGCAGCAGCAGCAGCAGCAGGCGGCCGCGGCCCACCTGTTGGGCCCGCCCCACCACCCGGGCCTGCCCCCCGAGGCTCACCTCAAGCCGGAGCACCACTACGCCTTCAACCACCCCTTCTCCATCAACAATCTCATGTCTTCGGAGCAACAGCACCACCACAGCCACCACAGCCACCACCAGTCCCACAAAATGGACCTCAAGGCCTATGAACAGGTGATGCACTATCCCGGCTACGGGTCGCCCATGCCCGGCAGCTTGGCCATGGGGCCCGTTACGAACAAAGCGGGCCTGGACGCCTCGCCCCTCGCCGCAGAGACCTCCTACTACCAGGGGGTGTATTCTCGGCCCATCATGAACTCTTCTTAAAGAAGGTGGCTTCAGGCCCGACTGGCTCAGACAAGCCTGGGACACAGACCAGAGAGAGAGAGAGAGAGAGAGAAAGAGGAGGAAGTGGCTGTGCAGACTTTAGCAGGGGGGCTTGGAGAGATGCAAGGGTGGAGAGATCCGTGACATCCCCCCCCCCAAGGCAAGCCCTTCTCTCCTGGAAAGATCACATTGAAACCTGTCGTTCTATATAGCGAGGGAAAGAGGAAGAAATATAAATTCAGAAAAAGAAAGAAAGAAAGAGAAAAGAAACAAAGGAAGAAGATAAAAGAAAGCCTCCGGTTTCACTGCTGTGTAGACTCCTGGTTTTGGAAGCACCTGCCAGTTCTGACCTTTTGTTGTCATTATCCATTGATGTTGTTGCAGGCGAGTCTTGCTTTAAAGGGGGAAAAAAAAACTTTTGTGAGTGACTCGGTGTAAAAACCATGTAGTTTTAACAGAGAACCAGCGGGTTGTACTATCGTTTTAAAAGGGGGAAAAATGTCAAGGTCTGTTGTAAATGACCAAGAAAAAAAAAAAAAAAGAAAATCATGCCCATTCTTGACATGGCGAAAATCCAGGTCTCGGGTCTGATTAATTTATGGTTTCTGCGTGCTTTATTTATGGCTTATAAATGTGTATTCTGGCCACAAGGGCCAGAGTTCCACAAATCTATATTAAAATGTTATTGCCGGTTTTATCCCTGGAATCTTTTCTTTAAGAGTTTTTGTTTGGTTGTTTTGTTTCGTTCTTCCCTTTGCCTGACTTGACACCCATAAACAGGTCTGAAATTATTTCCAGGAAGGTGGGAGACCCTGGCTGGTTGCAGGTTTTACTTGGGGCAGGGGGACCCTTATGTGTTGCTCTGTAGACAACACTTTATTATCCAAATGTTCAGACATGCTAAAATGTTACAGTAAGCACACTGGGACCCACTGCTAAGCCCCTACATACAAGTTAACATTTCCTGATGCTTGCTATATCTTTCATTTGTCCACCTTTGCCAAACCTCTGTGGGCAGATTGATCCCTTTTATTTCTCTGAATGTGTTTCAAAGTGAATGGCAGACATCAAAAAAAATTTTTTTTTCAGCAAGCAGCTCCTTCGCTACAATTCAATGTCGCTTGCTTATGGCTGCTGCTTTTGCATTTTGAGGTTAAGGTCACACTCACACACACACACACACACACACAGTGAAACTTGCAGATTGTAGGTGGGCTGCTCAGCAGGTTTATTTTTCAAGCTGGGGGTGGGGGGCGGGGGTTGGAGAGGACCACTGCACACACCTTGGAGTTCTACCTGGGCTGTTTGGCTTTCCCTGGGCTGGGTTTTTATGTCTTTGCTGTGTTGCTGATCTTGGGCCTCCCTTTCAGGCGGCAATCTCAGGCTGGGTTTGCGAATTCAGGGTGTGCAGGACTTGGTCATTTGACCTTTATCCTCCTGTGGAATGGGATTCTGCCTCAGTCCCAGCAGCCTCGCTTTCCCGCCCCCTCTTCTCTTGTGATCTTCTGCACAACCACAGGAGATCTGGCCAGTCTGGGAGTGGTGAGACACCCGGGGAGGGGAGGTGGGGAGGTTGGTCTGGGAAGCCTACATGTTCTCCTGGAGTTGGAATCTCCTTTTTGAAAATAAGGCGCTTAGGGGTGAAGCAGAGGTAAGGGGTATCCGGCCAATGAACCCTGCAGCTGTGAAATCCCACTCCTCCTTCCTCCCCCACAGAACCCCAAGGCCCTTGCAAAGTAGGCTGTGAGCGTGTAAGAGGGAGGCCAGGATGGGAAACCAGGACTGCTGGCCGAGGGGTGAGCGGGTCTTTTATGGGTCTTCAAGGAAACCCCAGAAGTATACAGAAAGACCCAGAATAAACTTTGACAAGTGCTATTGCCTCTTCCCACCAACCCAACAGCCTAATCATCTTCCATTAGAAACCAAAGGCTATGGAAGTCCCGATCGGGAGTGCAAAGGAGAGCGTGGAGCTGACTCTGCCCGACTGCAAACTGCCCCAGCCAGGGCTGAGTGGAGCCGCACCTGTGCGCAGCAAGGTTGCAGTAAAGAAAATAAAAACAAAAACAAGAACAAAACACGCAGGCCTCGGAGGCCAGATGTTTTTGCCTCCAGTTTCTAAGCCCAGGACTGGATCTTTGGGCTTCTCCACTTTCGGAACCTGCAATGCCCCTCTGCGCCCTGGCCCTGGACACCACCTCTCCAAGCGCAGCCCTGCCACCTTGCTGGGGGTCCCTGCCCACCTACCCCCACCCCCCAGCCTTCCCACGCGTTGGAGAAAGGTCTGCGAGTCCGCATCCTCCGGCGCTCCCCCCACCCCCACTCCCACCCCCCAGCTCCAAATCCCTTTTTAGCCACATTGTCCCAAAGAACACAAGGCCCAAGAAATTGGGCGGGGGGCGGAATCCGGAGGCTGCGCGGCTAGCAATCAGGCCGTCTCTGTCCCCCATGGCAAGGACACACACGTCGCGAGCCTGGCCTGAAAATGTGTTTCATTATCACATAAAAGGCTCCCAGGGCGAAGGAGCCGAGAGGCAGGGCCGGGGGCCGAGTGCGGGACAAAGGAGCCTGAACGCGCTGCCCTAACCTGCTCTGTTTCCTATCGCACGTCCATTGTGCGAGGGTCGTTTTAAACTACTTAGCGCGCCCCCCTCCCACTGATCCCCGCCGATAAGATATAGTTGCGTCCCGGCGCAGAAGCTGGGCGTCCGGGAGCTGCCGCTTTGGGGGCTTCTCGGAGCTGCTCGCCCTCCCGACACCCCTCCCCCCAGCCCGGAGCTCGGCGTTGGTCCTCCACCCGCTGTCCCCGACTCTGCCCATCGTGGGGTGCAGCGCCCCCACCCCCGCCCCCTTGTCTTCCTTTCCCCCCACCCCGCCTTCCGCGCGCCGGTTTAAGCAACCGTGATCTGTGAATAAACAAAGTCAGTAAACAACCGAAAAAACACATTCCAGATCCGAATTCCAGGAGGGTAAACTTTCCATGCCACGTCACACTTCAGCAAATTTGCACAGATATTATATTGCCTCCCCCTCCTTTATTATTCTTTTTTTTTTTTTTTGCCGGGATCCCATTGTACTTAACTGAATTTTATAACGCTGATCGATATCTTGGTAAAATATTCATTTTTAAACTAGCGGGCAGTGAAATCTTTGCTTTGTGTGCTAAAGTCAACAGTCGCTCGGTTAGCGCTCAAATAAATGCGGGGATGCCGCGGCTCGGAGCAGTCGGCCGCCTCCCTCCGCGCGCTGGACGCTCCGCCGCCCGCACGCCCGGCCGCCCGCACGCCGCCCGCAGGTAGGAGCGCGCCCACTCGGGGGGTCGCGCCCGGCTCCCCTCCGCCGCGCGCGCCCCCACTGCGGTCTGCAGACCCCCCTCCCCCCGCCGGTCCGTGTCCCTTCCAGGAGGTCCGGCGCCTGGGGTGGGGGTGGGGAGTTAAGGTCCGTTAAGACCCCGCATTTGGGGAGGTGACCTTTTTTCTTTTTTTGCGGGGATTTTTGGAGAGTGCGTGGCGTGGGAGGATGCGGGGTGGCAGAGCTGCAAACTCAGACTGAATCCAGGCTCTGAGCCCGGTTACACAAGAGCCAGGGGGACTGCATCCGAGGGAAGGCCGCGTGCTGCCCAAGGACGGTGCAGGGGGGCGGGGGGCGTCCTTGGCCTCAGAGTCCAGCGTAGGGGTCGGGCGACGCGAGGGGGAAACGGTGTGCGTGGCATGGGGGAGTGCGGAGAGGCCGAGGCCCGACCGTGGCGACGCCCTCCGCAAGGCGCGCAGCGGTTGGAGTCCACAGTCGGCCTCAGCCCGGGATGCGCTCAGGAAGCAGGCAGGGGTGGGGCAGCGCCTCGCCCAGACGGGAGTGCACGCCAGCTCTCGCCGCGGGGAGCGGCTGCGGGCCTTGGCGCACCGGAGCGGGCCTGCCGGAGCTAGGAGCTATATCCTCGGAGATGAAGTCGGAGCCGGCCGCGAGGCCCAGCAAGCCACCACCCCATTCTGCCCAGCCAGCCAGGAGTCCCCTTAGTCGGCTGGCCCTGGGCAGGAGCGCGCTCGGGAAGCTGGACTCGGCATGCAGGGCAACCGGTGGGCACCAGCTCGGAAGATCCAACAGAACCGAGCGCGCGGCTCTGCCACCTGCGCTCGGAGGCGGCGACCTCTGGGGAAACAGAGCCGCAGGACCCCGAGGGCGAGGGGTGGAAAAGGTGTCCTATCCCTGCCATCAAATCGGCTTTAAGCGCCTGGGTGTCAAGGCGTCGGGAGGGCCACTTGCCCAGCTCGGTTATTCTGGGTCCTTGGCCAGGCAGCGGGACGCGCGAGGAAGCGGACCCACGAAAATCGCCTGCCACTCCCCATCGGCGAGCGCTTCCATCGTGCAGCGCTGTCACCAGGTCCCGGGGGTCAGTGTTACGGGGACACCCCCGTGTGTGTGTGTTTGGGGGGTACCTTGTCCCCTCTCTCCCCGGCTCCCCAGTGCTGAGCCAGCTCCGAGCACCGCACCCGGGTCTGGCTGGCAAGCGCGCCCGCCGCCCTCCCACCCAGGCTGCGCTGGGCGTCCAGGACTGGTTCCCCTGAAAGCGACCGAACGGCTGCAGGACGCACGGCGAGGCTAATCGTTTTTAAATAATTAATGCCTGCCCGTTCCGCTGGTAATACGCCGCCTCGGATCCATCAATTACTTGTCATTAGCCGAGTGTCGCCCCACGGCCTTTCCTTGGCCGTCTGACGGTGTGCGGGCCCCCGGCGGAGCCCACCCCGCGCCCGGGGCCCCGAGGAGAGCCGGGTGCCGAGTCGCCGCGGTCGTTAATTCGGTGCGAGTTTTGAAAGAAAGACCCTTGCTGGAGAGATGTAATCTTCCAAATGGCGATTGAAACGCCTGATCTTTATCACCTGCCGTGGCCTGGTTTTATAAAAAAAAAAAAAAAGAAAAAAAAAAAGGCAGCCAGTGCTCAGTGCTGGGGTGGGGGTGAGGGGGAGAGAAAGAGAGCGACCCACTGGGGCGTGGGGGAGGTGTTCGCCAAGAAGGTACCTGCAGGTACCGCGCAGTAACTGGTTTTCTGAGCGGCGGTGCCTACTGGTATCCGAGGGTCAGGGGGCGCTCCAGGCTTGGGGGAGGGGTGGCTGAGAGGAGAGCTTCAGGAATGCGTAGACTGGAGGAGTGTTACGGAGAAGCCGGAGAGCCTTAGCCTTTTCGGACACTGAATCTTCACTCTGCATGGGGGGAGGGGGCCGGCGGACAGAGAGAGATAGAGAAAGAGAGAGAAAGAGAGAGAGAGAGAGAGAAAGGAAAGGAAGTGCTCTTCCAAAACCCCCCAGTGGACCTGGGGCTGCTAAGCACCTGCTGCTGGCCGTATCTACACATTTGCAGACCCCAAGACTGGCCTCACAGAACACGAACACACACACACACACACACACGCACACACCCTGGTGCCCCCAGACCCAGTGAGCTGCTGGCTTCAGACCTGCAACGCCTTCTCCCCGCAGGGCAGAGTGGACGGCAGCCTTGGGGGGGGGGCAGCACCATGGCAACGCAGGGCCGCCAAGGGGGTGGGGGAGACACTAAAAACTTGGGAGGGGGAATAAAAGGGGAGGGAGAAGGAACCCCCAAAGTTTGCAACTTAGTTCCGGGACACTTTCTGCTGCTGCCGCCCCCCCCCCCCATGTTCTTTTTGTGAAGATCTGAGCGTCTTGGGACCTTATCTGTTCCCTTTTGAATGAACACAATGCACTGTGTCTTCTCCCTTCCCGCATTGCAAAGGCGGCTGGGCTCTCTTGCTTCCCTTCGACCTCGGCGCATACATTTCTTACCGCCTCTGTCTCCAGGATGGAGACATGGAAAAAAAATAAGCGTTTGGGGAAGATGTGGAAAAGATATTGATGACTGAGGGAAAAACTATTTATTATTTTTAATGGATAGAGGCAGCCTGTGTCCCTGCTCTGTCCCCCCGGGGGTCTGGGCCACTCCGAAGGTTTTCCTGCTCTGCTCTGCACACAGCTAGCGATGATTTGAAAAATTCCGCTTTGCTGAGAGACACTGGATGCAAGCAGGAGGTTGCTGGATTCTCCAAAGAGGCGCAAACAAAACTCGGCTTGGACTAGATGTGCATCTCCACAGAGCTCAGCAGGCTGCCTGGCCGCTTCTCCCTTTGACAAAATTCCCGGGGAGTCCCCTACCCTGCAGCACTCCAGGGGTTGCCTCGGAAGCCTAAATCCTAGAGGCATCTTCCCCGTTCTTTTCACAGCCTTCCTGCCCACTCTCTTATCCCTTTTCTCCTTTCTTCTCTAAAACAATCATGTGTGTCCCCCCACACCCCCTCCCGGCATTGTATTTGTTGATGACCTAACACGCTCACACCAAAAGCCACACACAGAAAACCAACAACGCGGGATGGGAGGAGAGACCAATTATGGCTGAGGCTAACAAGCCGGGAACACCCAAGTTGAGACCGGCTGTCTCCTGGGAGACTGATGGAGGCTTATTTTACAAGCTGTAATTCTGTCTTGGTCCCTAGGGCCAGACTGGAGGTGATGCCTGCCCCCTCCCCCACAGCCCCTGCACCCTCTGCGCGTGTTCCAGACTTTTGCTTGTCCTTTGCACGGGAAGCTGCCCCTTCCCTAAAGCCCCCTCGCACGGACCAGGTGGGGAGGACAACGATGTGTGTGTGTGTGTGTGTGTGTGTGTGTGTTTGCCAGCCTATCTTCACAGCGAGTATTAGTGGCTTCTCATCAGAGCAGACTGGTCAGATGTCATTGTCACTCCCTCCACGCACCCAGGTTCACATGAAAAAGCACCGACTTCCTTTTTTTTTTATATCTATTTTGCTGAGCCTCCCTCAAAAGAAGAACGGGTAGTTTGCTTGACACAACTGACAGCTGGGAGGGCTGACCGAGGCAACACAAATTAAGTTGCATTCATTCATTCAAAACCCCCCACATTCTCACTGGGGCAAGTGCCAGGGAGTTAACTCTCTTGGTAATTAAAGACGATGATGTTCCCAGCAATGCCAGGAAACCATACCAGCACGACTGCATTTATTTGACTTAAACACCCTTAACTTCAGCACCACAAACATGTATGTGTGTAGGGAAAATGCGGAAGGATCCCACAGCCTGGAACTTTGGAAGAAGTGTCGGCTGTTTCAGTTTTACCGGCTGATGTGGCTCCCCTGCCTTTTGCTTAAATGGTGGAGCACCAGATTTCTTTTGCCATAGCTATAGCAGCTTTTCTATTGTTTCGCTTGCTTGGAAAGAATAAAAATACAGGCTCCAGAACAGGCAGTGATATTGACAGCATTGAGCGAGTCAAATAGGATCGCATGCATTCGGGTTTTGATCACTATTTCAACAGAAATACGATCCCGATGCGTTCTTCCTTCTCTTTGGACAAAGCAGATGTAATTATATAATGAATCCTGTTGGGAAAGTTTTTTTCTGCCTTAAAGGAGGGCATTCAGTTCCTAATTGGAATTCATGACTTTTAAAACAGAAAACATAATCTTGAGAAGTGTTTGGTGGAGAGGGCTTTGGAAGGAGCAAGGGTGGGAGTGAGTGGAGCAGCTGGCGAAGCGAGGAACACAGATGATGGTTAGGTGACATTTTCTGCGAAGAAACAGGAAGCGTCAGTCAGGGCAGGACCTGGGACGTGGGGAGAGCTCCATTTGGACAGCAGGAGCACTATTGCCAAAGAAATCGGGATGGCAGTTTGTGCACGTTTGGATATGAAACCCACGGCTCTGCTCAAGGTGTCTGATTGCTTTACCTTCTGAAAACCATCCTCAGTGTACAAGAAAAGGGACCAGCTCTATGGTAGGCTTTCCATTCGTACTGCATTCTGAGTGCCAATGACCACAGTTCACACACAGAAAGCAGTAACTTCAGCAGACACCAGGGCACTTTAAAAAGTTTATAGGGGGAAAATGCAATTAAGAGATAAGTTTATCTTGGTGCAAACGATTTTTGGAATCCATGCGTAGTTTTAGCATAGTATGTCTTTCCCACAAACTTTAACCAGTCCCTTTGTCTATGCATTGATGACTAAGAAAATCCACCCCCTGTACAAAAAAAAAGGGGGGGGGGAATCCATTTCTTGGCAGAAATCTTCCCTTTTGTTTTATAATCTTAGTACTTCTTAGTGTCCTCTACCCCCATCTCCCTCCCTCTGTCTCTCTCTCTCTCTCTCTGTCACTCACGCACACACACACACACACACACACACACGCATGTATGAATTCCTCTGCTTTATCAAAACTCTATTCAACCTCATCACCACTAAGTGTGGTTCCCCAGGTACCAGGTGCCCTTCCAGGTGTCTCTATGAACCTGATCTTTGTTTAAGCATCCCCCTGCCACACGGGTAGAAATCAAACTTTTTTGGGAGATGGACTTGGGGCTAGGGAAGTAGGGAATATGCTTCCCTTTCAGAGCTGGGCGCTGACCTCTTTCAGCACCATGTCTTCTCCATTTCTCCTGCCTCTGACGCCTCTGGGGTACAGGCACCTCCTATCCCAGTACGGTAGGCAGGCTACCTTCACTGGAACTTTGGAAGTGAGCTGCTCTCCATGGAGGCGAGCGTTTGAAGTGTCAAGAGGAGGCAGGGCAGTGAGGGAGGTCTGAGGAAGAGTGAGGCTTGGGGTATCCCTGCCAGTGGGTGGCAAAGCCCCACCCACTCCCTGCCTTTCCTAGGAGAGAGGCTGGTAAGTTATGTCTGGGGTTAGGCTGGATTCTCACTGTCCCTTTTTGGGTAACCGTGGGAGTTCACCTGTGGCCCTGGTCCCTCAAAGCTGGCCAGATGTTCATTCAGCTGGGCCATGCATGCTCCCTTCCCCATGGAAGCTTCCAGGGTATGCAGAGTAACGCTAGAAGGAACGAGACAGCAAGAGCTGAGGCAGCTAGGTGGCTCTTGTGTTGTAATTGGAAAGAGAAAATACCAGGAAAGAGAAAAATGTCAGAGGCAGAGACCGTGGGCTGGCATGGGGGCTTCAAACAATGCAGGTGCCCAGCTTAGTCCTGGTAGCAGGACAGCGCAGGTGACAAAGCACATGTGGAACGCAGGAACCCACAGCTGGTTTCCAGCGTGCCCTTGCCCTAGCTCGGGGAACAGCAAGGCCTCAGTCCCCACAGCACACCTCCCCCTTCACATATAGAAATGCAGATAAACACCTGCCCCCGGGATTGCATCCCTGCCTCGAACCCCACCCCCTGCCCGGTCCAGTAGGATCCTGGCCCAGGAAGACTGGTCTGCATCCACCCACCCAGTAGGCCACCCTTGTAAGGATCCCAGAGTGCACACACGGGGCTGTGTGTGGCCGTGTATGCAAAGCATGGCTGAACATCTCCTAGCCCCAGTCCCTGGGGACACAGAGGAGGCCCTCCTTGACTTAGAAGCCAACTTCTCTGAATTGTGTTTAGCAGCTGCAAACTTTGTGTCTTCCATTGTGGCATCTCCGGGGAGACTTAAGACAGCCAGGGTTTGAAGGCCAGCTCGGCACACAGTGATGTCCTGGGCATGGGGGCTGGCTGACTCCTGCGAGTCTCCACTCCAAACCGGCTAATTGAGGGTTGCAAAATCGCCTCCGATCAGAGTAGGTACTGAGCCTTCAAAAGACTAAAATCAGTGGAGAATGGCGTTGGGGGAGCTGTGGATGGGGGCGGGCCCTTGGGGGGAGGCGTATCCCATAGATATTTTGACCTCTCTGCATTTTAATTGCTGTCCCCTCTCACCAGCAGAGTTTACCAATTAAAGACCAATCTCTCTTGATTTCTTTGCTTTAAGAGGACATTTCGATTCGCCCAGGCAGACAATTAAATCCCCCTCGCGCCTCTCCCTTCCTCCAGCTAGGGAACAAGATGCATCCCTATCTCTTCCCAGCGTGGAGCCTGGGGAAGCAGTTGATCTCAGGTGCTCACCTGCAGTTATCAGAATGCCAGACTCATTTAGGGAGCTCAACTCTGCACCTCCTGTGATCTCTTCATTGATTGTGGAAAGCGCTGTTTAGGTTTTGCCTTCGCTTGGTAAACAAGTCAAAGCAACTGCAAAGATTTCGCCCCTGCATTCAGCTGAGTCTCTCTCTCTCTCTCTCTCTCTCTCTCTCTCTCTCTCTCCACACACACACACCTCTGGGTTCCTGTTAATCATGAAGGGACAGTCAGATCACAATCCCTTAGCTGATTGTTCTGCCCCCTTCCAGGGAGCCCACAGCTGGTCTTTTGGGGGGTGCTACAGTGATTCTCCCCAAGGGCACACTCTGCTGAGTACCTAATCCTACAGGGAAGGCTCCTGGGAGAGGGTTGTCTCTTTGGATCCCTCCCATCTCTGAAAGTCCCCACCTGGCTAAAGTATTTGACTCCCTTGGACCAAGCCTCCCTTGCTCTCCTTCCTGCATTCCCAACAGACCTTCCCCCGCCCACCACCACACACACACAGTAGATGAGTTTGTTGCACCTCAGGTCCATCAGAACAAAGTTGGGATGGGCGGGGGTGGGAGGAACATTCCAGTCGCAGCCCAGGTGTGTTAATTCTGGAGGGAACAGCTGTGGTCCTCCATACAGATCTCTTTAGGGGTCAGAGCATAAGAAAACGGCAGACTTGGAGTTGGATGATTGAACTTTCAAGATCCTTAAAGGACCCCCATTTACTCCTGAATTACTAATTGAAAGAGGGAAAGATGTTTCCCATCATCCAGAATTTGCAATTCTCCGAGTAGACTGTTGCGTTGTAACCAGCACCCCTCAATTAGCTCTGTGTCTCAGAATAGGTTTGCTATGAAGCCACTGTGCTGACTGTCCAGTCTGCCAAATACGCGTGCAAAATAAAGGAGACTTGCCTGTCATAGAAGCAGTATGAAAGCGGAGTACAAATCCGAAACAATGATGGTTTAAAATTCAGTATTTAAAAAAAAAAAAAAAAAACAAAGTCAAATGCAAAAGAACAGTGGGGCGGTGTTGAATAGGCAGCCTGCTACTTTTTTTTTTTTTTAAATTAAGGAACTTTCCCTTTCAAAGTCAGCACTGTTTCTTTCCTTGTTTGCCTAAGTGTCTTTCACATGATAAAAGATATTTTTCCAGTTAGATCACCAGCTTAAAATACTGTTCCCTGTTATTAGCGAGCCTCCAACAAGCTTTTTAAGAAGTCTCATAAAACTAATTTCTCAGTCTCTTCCTTCCCAAATGCCAAAGCCCTAATATCTTTTAATTTTTTAAAGAAAAAAATCATTAATTTTGCCCATGAGTGTCTAATTAAAAAAAAAAACTAAACTAAACAAAACAAACAAATCTCAAACACTGTAATTTGTAAAGTCTTAGGATTTAAGATAGAAATATCTTTTGAGGGTCCGTCCCACCATCGTGGACGGCAGGCAGCTACGGTGAGGAATAGCTTCGGCAACCAGAGTTGCTTAATTACATAAGGGACCCCTGGATCAAGCAAGAGAAGCTTCATTTCTTTGCGTTTTCAGTGCAATTTTGTGCCTCGGGCATAGGACGCGTTGGGAGTGTTGGTGTATCCACTACGTGCAAGGCATCGGGACCTATTTTTCTCCTCAGTGATACAGTAGGAAACCAGCTTTGGGAAAACGCCCAAAGCTAATTACCTCCATTTCACTTCTCTCAGTTCTATGTTGGATAGCGCAGAGGAGCCTATTCAACCTTTCCCTAGTAGGCGAGCTCCTTGTATTTGTCAGGATTTGGCTTTCTGGCCATTCAATGCACATTAAAAAAAATTTTTAAATCATTTTTGGGAGGCCCAACACTGTGATGCAGTTACCATAGACAGTACTATGGAAGTCGAACCCGGACTGATTCCTTGTGGAATAGGATTTATTTTTTGCCGAAACTCTCGCCCAACACCTTAGCCAGTTCAGAAGTTTGGATTTTTTTTTTTTTTTTAATAGTCTAGGCAAAGCAGCTCGGGCTGTTTTAAGAAATATAACTCCGGACACGAGGGCGGGTGCTTTTCGGACTGCAGAGTGTAACTTCACGGCCACATTGTGTCGGGTGCAAGGGGCGAAAAAACGCGCCCTTGCCGTGTTTACATGTGTAGTCGGCCATGAAATTGAATATTATCGAAGTCGAAAAATGCAAATCAAATTAAAGCCAGAGAGAATTGTCTTTGGAATTACTGCGGCCCGGAGCCCCCAAGTGTTTGCGGAAGCGTTTTGGAAAATGAGAGGCGTGGAACGTGCACCCGCTCCCGGTTATCCCGCCCCGCACGCACCGCCCCAGGCACCGAAAGCGTTTTTATTCTCCCGGGAAAATGTTTCCAAGCTTGGGCGCGAGTCGCTTGCCTTGGGCACTCTGGAATACAGTTTTTCTTAAAAAAAAAAAAAAGTGTTTTTATTACGTGGTCCGCTTTCCCTAAGCCTGGCCAGCGTCGCCAGCGGAGCGGCGCCCCTCTCTCTCCTTCCCAAATGAGTCCCGAGCCGCGGGTGGCGGCCTGGCACCCGCGCCAGTGGCCCCGGGGACTATAGGCAGCGGCCCCGCTGCAGCCCTGGGCTCTGGATCCCGGACGGCGCGGCGGGGACCCGGGCCCTGGGGCCGCTCGGGCGCTCCTGTGCGCGGCAGGACTGTCGCGGGGTCCGCGGAGGAGCGGGCAGAACCTGCAGCCTCCTCGCGCCCCCGCAGTGGCGAGCGGACGTGGAGACCTGGGTGGCACCGCCCGGGGGCCGTCCGCGTAGCCCTTCTCGCCGCTCCCTCGCGCGCAGAGGACTTCTCCAAGGGTCTGATGGAGGAGGCCGAGAAAGAGAAAAGCCAGCCAAACCCGACTTAGGAGTCATTCACAACGGAGAAAAAAAAATCTAAGAAAGCGCGAGGCCGAGGGGCGGTCCCTGGAGATTCCCCCCGCCCCCAGTCCCGGAACGCACGGAACCGACCCCGCCAGACCCGGCCTGTCCCACGCGGGGCGCCGTGGGCGCAGAAAGCCGGTTGCCCCCCTCGCCCTACCCCGTTCCACCTCGGCGCTAGGGAACAGCTGCGAGGCCCAGGGTTTGTTCGGCCGGTGCCCAGGGCGCGCGGCAGCGGGCGGGCAGTGCACGTGGAGCAGTCTCCGGTCAAGGGTAGGAGCTGGACCGAAGCGGCCACGCCCACCGGCCCGGTGGCCCGGGATGTGTCGGTGCTGGCGCGCGGCCCGGGGGCCAGCTCGGCTGTCTTTTGGTGACCTCGGAGGGTCCTCGTTGCGAATCCCCCACCCCGTTCCGCCCAGCCTAACCCCGGGTCCACCCTGGCCCAGCCCCGGTGGCGTGGGCTCAATCAAGCCGGAGACCGCCAGGAGCCTCCACGGTTCTTTCCTAGATCCGAGAGCCGGCTCCGGAGCCAGGCACACAGGCACTCGGGGAACTCCTGGAAGCCGATTTTTGTTTGCAGCCCGCCCCTATGTTTCCTTTCCAGGATCTCCTGGACCCAGAGCAACTCAAGCGTGGCTGAGGGAGCGGAGCGCAGCGCCCCAGCGGCAGGCAGGCTCCCCGGCTCTCTCTCGGGCGGCCCCTGTAAATCGTGCGGCCTCCGAGACGAGACTCCCGGCCCCTACCTCCAAGGACAACCGTGAGGGGCCGTGTTTCTGTTTGTCGCGTTCAAAAACCAAGCAAGGGAAGCCGCCACCGGCGACAGTGAAATATTTTTATTTCCCTCGCCCGTGGCCAGTGATGTGCCCTCGGGGATCCACAATTTTCCCAAGCCTGTTAACGGGTGACAATGAATGAGTGTCTCGTGTAATTTAATTTTCCTGTCACACTAAATAGACCTACATTGTGAACCTTAGATCTACTCGTCCTGATAGGCTCGCCTGGTGTTTCCATTTGCACCATAAAGACCCCCAAAAGGGACACTGTATTGTGACCTGTACTCTTGAATTATTCAAGAACTTAATGACATTTTCCATTTTAAAAAGGGAACTAATTGCTATTGATGCCAAGCATGCGACCTTCAGCGGGTGCACAGTGTGAGAATGTAGCCATCTGTATTGTGCACACACAGGCCCGGGTCGGTTTCAGGTAAAAATAGGACGACAAGGTGAACACTTGAGGAGTGCAAAGCAGGAACTGAAGTCCACCGAGGTATTCAACCCGATCCCCCACGCCACGCTGTATCGTTCCAAAAATTTTTTTTTGTTTGCACCCAAAGGAACTTTTAAAATTCCATTTTTCTCGGACTTCGTGAAGTCTCCTCGTGTTTCCTGTTGTCCTTTTGCTCTCTCTGTAGCGCCCAGAGAACAGTCAGGGAGGGAAGGCTTCCACCATGATCCTAGGCTTCCTAAATCCACAGATCAGAGATTCTCTGTGCCTCTTACTCACTCTGCCCTCACTGTTAACTCTATTTTTAAGTGCAAGTGGAGCCGGGAAGTTGTTGGGGGAGTGATTCGTCTTTGCTATGCTGGGCTGGAACTTTGAAGTGACACTTAAGGCGAACTTGGCCGTTTCTGCAGAGAAGAGATGGTGCCTTTTAAAAGGACCTTCTCGGAAAAACAACGTCTTGGCTTCACTGAGAATTAAACACCCCCAGGCTGTGAATTCCAGGTCCCCGAAGTGAACCCCTAACTTGACATCTGTGAGTCCCAAGCGAGCGCAGTGGATCTGCTACTATGGTTCTGCGGCACCAGGACCCCCGTGCAGGAGAGAACACCCCATCAGTGGGAGTGTGCCACCTTGCCCAGCTTAGGCAGCCGAACAACTCATTCCCCCTTTCTGTCAAAGACACCTGATTTCCCTCCCTCGTGTTACTGAGGGTTACCACTGTAGGTAACACTGCAGAAGGCCCTGAATAAGGAGATGGCATTCTTACTGGCAAATAATAAGGACATGCTGAAGCAATGAATTTGAAATTTTTTTTTTTAAAGCCAGGAACCATCAGACAGGTATGGGTGGAGGGTGAGTCACCTTGGATATCTTGAGTCACCCAAGAGATACTTTGTGGGCCAAATGTTAACTCGGTTTCAGGGAGGTTTCATTTCGTGCTCCACGTATAGAACATTTTGCAGCAACCTGATGTAAACTCCAAGGCATAGCTAGGAGAGAGTATGAAAAGTCCCTCTCTGGGCCTCTCAGCTCCCTGGTGTGCTGCCCTCAGTGCCCATTGGCCATTCTCCCTTCTTCACATAGGCTTGCAAATAGGAGATTTCATTCACTTTTCAAGCTGTCATCCTGGGGGAGGCTCGGGTATTTTTCTTTTCATCTTAAAAAAGAAAAGTGCATTTGGAAAAAAAAAAATAAGCGGTGTGGAAAGTTGGCGGATTCTCCAGGGTTCTCCTTGGCCCCATTTCTGGAGCACTCGGCCTCATCACAGTGGGCATCTGTGTGGAGCGAGTGCAGAGAGCCAGGCAGAGGGACTATAGGGGCAGGCGGAGGCGTGGATGGTTCTAGAAAGGTGTGCCAGATTCTGCTTTAGGGCCACGGTTTCATTAGATCTCTCCCCACCCCCAACCTTGCACAGAGCCGAGACTTGAGAGAGCTTTTCCGTTTGGCATTTGTCAAAGGATGGTGTTTTGTTTTCACCTGGACAATGGAATTGTCTCCAGCCGGCTTGCGGAGAAAGGACACCCTGACTCTTGAGGGAAGCACAGCTCCCCACACTTGTTGGTATCTTGGTAGCCATGGAAGTCAAGAATGGTCTATATTTGGTTATTTTAATTTTTTTCCCAAATGTCATACACACAAGGGAAGGGAATAATAAGACCATTATGGAGGGAAAAAATCATTTAGCTTGTGATGTGCAGGCAGGCATATTATCAGGCCAGTGTGTGTACTGATAATGTCAATTTTCCAAATTCTGCTAAGGTGTTCCCCAAGCTGTAGTAGGCAACAGACTGCAGACTGGTCTTGGTTCCTCTGTCCTACTCTCATTTTTTTCATTTCTGAGTTGTTTCACATATTTTAGCTCCTCATTTAAACATCTGAACTGCTAACACACGATTTTTAAAAGCGTAGAGCTAGCAAAAGTTGACAACAACTTTTTGTCGTATTGTATTTATCTGAATGCTTGCTTCTCTCTCTCTCTCTCTCTCTCTCTCTCTCTCTCTCTCTCTCTTTTTTTCCTGGACTTCTATCTGTTTATCTTCCCTGGGAAATGACATCAAGATAGTTCAGTTATGACATGGCCATTTAAAAATGCTATTTAAAAACACTCGGTTTCTCCAGTACATATTGATTTTTCCTAAGCATTGATTGCGTGCCAATTTGGTGTTTGAATTCTGCCTATGCAAGGAGCAGCCCCCCCAAGCAAAGAAGGTGGTTATGATGTCACTTGGCAATGGCATTTTCCGGCAGGAGCAAATTTTCTGTGGGGACTTCTAGAAAATTTTCTTGATGCTGATGATAGCTCATGTACTATCATACTGGTTTGTTGGATTTCCAATTTGAATCAAAAAATGTAATTAAACTATGGATGAGATATCTCCACAGAGGCCGGACACTCTAGACATAGAAGGCAGCATTTCTGTAATGTGAATATAGAACCTTCTGGAAACACGCCTTCAGGGGGTAGTCCCCTTTACAAACGTAATTCCTAGCAATACATAACCCTTTTTGACTGCATTCTTATGCTTTCTCTAGATTTGCCTGCTCACAGCTCCCGGAGCAAAAAGATGAGATGGATGGAAGACAGACAGTTGGCTTCCTAGGAGCCCCATGTGATTTTTCTGACCATTACAAATGTCTCCAAAAGGCCAGGATGCTGTAGTCAGATGGCTCAGGGCTGCCTTTCTCACTGAATTTCAAGGAGGGGGAGGAAGTAGGCTTGTATATTTTCCAGATGGGTACCATGTGTGAACCTGGAGCTCCGGATTTAGGGAAGAAGATATGTGAAAATTGAGGGGTTGCAGAATGGGACACAACCAACAGCATTAACATTTGTGCTTGTAAAGATCTTAAAATATGAGTGTTCACTAGTCCTGCTGTCAGAGCTAAAGTCGTGGCCATCAAGTTGTCCGGATAGACGCCTTACTGCACTTGGAGTTACTAAGTATCACGATGAATAAATAATGCCGTGTGGCTCGCTTTTACAAATCTCTGGCCTCAGACATTAGTACTCTTGAGTGATTAGAAACCGTTCACAAACTCAGAGAGATTGATTGGGGGTGAGAGGTGGCCCTCTACCCATGCCAGGTGGGGTTTTCCTTTGCTGGGTGATATACGGTGTTGGCAAGCAATCCTCACTTCACGAAGAGCGTGGTGATAAGACTGGATGCAGTCAGGTGCTGGGAGGCAGAATGGGCACAGTGCTTTCCCCATGGAGCGGTGAATCCAACGGCACACACAAGCAGGTGCAGTGCTGGCTGGGAAGGGGCTTCAGGTGGCCCCATGGCTTGGCCAGGATGAAGGCAGACAGAGTGTCACTGCTCTCAGTGGGCAGATAGAAGACCGTCAAAAGAATAGCAGCCAACCTGTTTAGAGTAAAACAAAAAATAGCAACCTTTCCAATGGCCCAGAGTTCTTCCATTGTGATGTGATTTTTTTTTCAGTGTGCTTTGTCTCTTTGGAAAACCTCCAGGCTTAAAATCCACAGTAATAGGGGGAAGTTGTGTGTGGTTTTTTTTTTTTTTTTTGGTAGGTGGGGAGGTTGGGTTGGGAGAAACATTGACCCAGACTGCACTCTGGGTAAACTAGGGCAAAAGACCTGATACCGTCTGCTGGGTACTTATTAACCACCGTTCATCCAAGGGATCAATATTTCCAGCACCGGCGTCAGCACTCGAGATACGCCGCTCCGTCTGGCTCTTTCCTTGACACAACAATTTATTTTATAAATGCATCTGCTGGAGAAGAAAAGGCAAAGGCAGTGTGGAAGACTGTGTCTTTTATCTTGGGGATATGCAAAGCACATTTATTTTCAGCTTTTATCTCTGGAATTGTATGTTGATCCCATACATATAGATTGATTTTGTTCAGGTAGATAATGAAAAGTCAAGTGGAAAATTACACAATGGCACTCACGATCCTCGTCTTATATCGGTATATAAATTGGTTTATTATTTCATTCTATTAAAGAGGCTTTTTTTTTTTTTTTTTGGTACCAGGCAAACTTCAAAATGCATCGTGTTGTCACCCTCCTCAAATTGTCTCTTGGGGGAGGGGAATCAGAGGCAGTGATTTCCTCTGTGCCTTTTGCTAATTGTTTTGGCTAAATGAGCTTTTGCAGAGGGGTGTCCCCTCCCCCTAGTTTCAGAGTGACATGGCCAGATTCTGTCCCCTTCAGACCTTTCCCCGTCCGCCACTCATATCCTGTGATCAAAGTGGCTATTTTTTTCATGCCCCAAAATCCTAAATTTTGTCCCGATGATCGAGCTCTGAGAGGCCAAGCTGAGAGAGAGAGAGAGAGAGAGAGAGAGAGAGAGAGAGACGGCAGCAGATAAAGGCCACTACCCAGGGACAGCTTGGAAGCCAGAATCCTGGAGGAAATGTT
This sequence comes from Oryctolagus cuniculus, assembly GCF_964237555.1. NCBI lineage: Eukaryota > Metazoa > Chordata > Mammalia > Lagomorpha > Leporidae > Oryctolagus > Oryctolagus cuniculus. The sequence continues at coordinate 46,948,081 of NC_091442.1, read as the reverse complement.
ATTAATAAACATCTTCTGGACATTTGGTAGCTTGTGGAGCTTGCTCCAGCTTAAAGCAATTAATTCAGGACACTGACATCAACTCTCCAGGTCTTTGACAGCTTGGAGTCGAAATAAAAATGCTAGTTCTCCGGGGAAGAGGAGCCGATGGCTGGCTCTTTTCTGGACTTGTTTGCTTATAGGCCCAAAGAGCAACCTTCCTTGCAGAATGAAATGCAAGGGCACAAACAATGTGCCAGGGAGAGAATAGAAGATAGGAATGAACAGTGTGAACTATTTGCTCAGCAGAAGGGAGCCACAATGCTGGGATAGCGTTTTTCCCATGCAGCTCCCGTCCCCTTCTTTGGGATCTTTTGTTGTCCCTGGGGTCTCCTTTGGCCAGATAAGTGCACAGCTGCAGCACTGGGGCTAAGTAAGACCGTGCTTATCGCTTTAAATCGTGGGGTGCCCTTACTGTACCCAGCTGCGCTCGGCTCTCTTTTATTTTTGCAAGGGGGCTGGTGAGGGAAAGAAAGGAAAAGTTGAGGGGGAGCAGTGCCTAGGACTCTGATTCCTGCTTTCTCTCTCTCTCTCTCTCTCTCTCTGACTCTCTCTCTCCCTTTTTCCTTCTTAAACCCAAGCTGTTGTCAGATAGGATCTTGGTAGGGGCGTCTTAGGGCAGGGGCTTAGTGGCTTGTGCTAGTTGCCAAGCCCAAGTGTTGCCTTTTAGGGCAAAGGAGGTGAGGGAGGAATGGAGGGAAGAGGTGGTTTTGAGTTCATAAAAAGGTGTCATTTTTTTTTGTTGTTGTTGTTTAAATAATCAGACTTATTGGGTTGCCCGCAAAGGAAGACATTTGGAATTGTCAATTTTTTAAAAAAATTTGTGTCCAATTATTATGGTACACTTTGGGAAGTCGCTATGGCCCCCTCCTTTCCACACTGATTTTGTCCAGAATCCCAAGGAAAGAAAGCAGGATGGAGGAGAGATGAGACACACCATTGGGGGTCGAAGGGGGGTGGCTTTTCTAACTGCTGAAAGTTGTGCCTAAGCAGAGGAAATGGCATGGAAAAATAATCAAAGTGTTCTTTCCCGTTTGCTCTTTGAAAATCAGAGCCTCTTTTGAATCCCCTAAGAGGAAACAGGGGGTGATACTAAAATAAAAGCAAGCACAGAATGCGGGTAAGTGGATTCTGAAGTCAGAATCCAACACACAGGCCACACTGCCGGCTGGGGGTTTTGCCATTGCTGCCGGTCTGGGGAGCCTGGTGACAGTGCCTCATTCCAATGTGAAAAGGTTTATTTAGCCTCGATGGCTTTGTAAGGAGAAAAGGCAAAAACTTCAACACTGTAGAAAAAAAGGAAGGTTTAGTATGATTGCATTAAACCTCTGGAAATACAAAGTTTCAATGTGTGTATGTGTGTATGTGTGGTGTGTGTGTATGTGAGTGTGATGTGGTGTGGGATGCATGGTGTGATGTATGTATGTGTGTGATGTGCGGTGTGTGTGTGGTGTGATCTATGGGGTGTATTTGTATATGAGAGGTGTGTGTGTGTGGTGTGTATGTGTGTAGGGGCGTGGTGTGTGTGTATTGGGGGTGTTTGGGTGTGTGTGTGCGGTGTGGTGTGGTGCATGTTTGTGTGTGTGGTGTGTGTGTGGTATGGTATGGTGAGTGTGTGGTGTGTGTATATGTGGTGTGGTGTGTATATGTGTGTGTGTGGTGTGGTGTGTGTATGTGTGTGTGTGTGGTCTGATGTGTGTGTGGTGTGGTGTATATATGTATAGGTGTGTGTGGTATGGTGTGGTGAGTATGGCATGGTGTGTGTGTATAGTGTGTATGTGTGTGTTGTGTGTGGGTGTGTGTATGTGTGTGTGGTATATGTGGTGTATATGTGTGGTGTGTGTGTGGTGTGTATGTGTGTGGTGTGGTGTGGTGGTGTATGTGTGTATATGTGTGTGTGGTGTGATATATGTGGTGTGGTGAGTGTGGTGTGGAGTAGTGTGGTGAGTGTGGCATTTGTGTGTATGTATGGTGAGTGTGTGTGTGGTGTGTGTATGGGTGGTGTGTGTATGTGTTGTGTATGTGTGTGGTGTGTGTATATAGTGTGTATATGTGTGTGTGGTGTGGTGAGTGTGGCGTGTGTGTGCATGTGTGGTGAGTGTGTGTGTGTGTGTCACTGTGTCCTCCCTGACACAACCTGCAGAACCCTACTTGCGGTTGTTTTCCTGCTGGGTGGTCGGAAGCCAAGGTCAGCAAGCCACGGCCTCCCACTGAGTCGCTGCCCTTTGAGAGAAGAAGAGACAGCACCTGTCCAGGGCACCTGCTGTGGGGGCTCTCGCAGGCAGGCAGAGTCCCCAGGGCCATGGAGGAGGCTCCTGGCAGGGAGATTGCCCTGGCTGCCCCCACCAGGCTGTGCACACCACCTCTGAGATATCCAAGAAGCCATTGTCCCATATTGCTGCCAGGTAGTTTTAATGCCAATGAGCACTGCATTTGCTTACAAGGATGTGTGTGTGTAAGTGTGTGTGTGTGTGTGTGTTGTGTGCTGTAGGAAGGAGAGTGGAACACAGAGAGATCTTCCATTTAGACATTTGCAAATGTGTGGTGGTACCATACAAAGAATGCATTTTAAAAAGTCTTGTAAACAATACCATCTTTTACAGTGAAGGGACACTAACTTATTTTTTTCCTACAAGGTCTTTAATAAAACCACCAAATATGAGTTATTCTGTATTTCTTTTGCAAGCATAAATTAAAAAAAAAAACAGAATTATTTGCATCACATAATAAAGCAACAAACACATTTGGGGGGGGTCCTGATTGGGTGCTTAGACTCAAAAACGTATCCCAATCTTTTTGAGAACTGAACCCGAGGCGGGAATTGTAGTCTGGGGGTGGGGATGTGTTTGTATTTTCTAACTCTGGACATAAAAGGTAAACTTGCTCAGGAAAATCTTTCCAGTGCGAATTTTAGAGTGTGGTCCAGAAATCACGTAGAATCATTGTGGATAATTCCGGGAATCAGGTGGGGTTTTTCTTTCTTTCTTAACGATCATGAATTTCCACAAAGGTGGGGGGGAGGTTAATTTCCCATTTCTGCAAAAAATAAATAAATAAATAAATAAAACCACACACACACACACACACACATGCAACTGGTCTGCCTACAAAGCTGCACGTGTTGGGAGGCCTCTGAGGGAGGAGCAGCCCTACAGGGGAGGGCAAAGGCACAGATAATGAATCAAGTTTAAAAGACTGTGGTCAAATGCAAGGAGCAAGTGATACTGATCTTATATCTGAGGGGCCTGGCCATCGTCCCAGCTGCCACCGGGTTTGATTAATGAGGCATTAAGGAGATCGAGTGACACTTACAGCTAGTTACTTATGGTGCTAATTTCAAAACACTTTGCAATAGACAAAGAGACTCTGGCTCATAATGCAAAGTAATTTGTGGTGTGTTCCTGGCGAATGCATTTAGCGAAGCAAATATAGTTATGCAGAATTTAAATTAAGGTTGACACTAATGTAAACAGAGCCCAAGAACCAGTGTCCAATAATTTGATGAGGACACAGGTTTTAATCAAGCCTCTTCCTCTAAAATAGCAATTCAAATCCCCATCGTTTAAACTGGATAAAATGCTTAAGCCGAGAAGGTTGGGGCAAAAAATAGAAAATTTACTCCAAAAGAGAAGGAGAAACACAGTATCTCTGCGGAAAGAATGGCGGCTACGCTTTGACCCAACTCAGGGGTGTTCGTGTACATTTAAACATCAGGTGGATTTTGAAGCCGGGATTCTGGGTAGTTGAATGCATATGCCAGGGATCTGTTTTGTTTTGGGCAAGTTATTGGCTAAGTACCGGTAGTATTGATCCCAGGACAAAAATCCTCCCGACAGTGAGAAAGTGGAGACTCTAAGCTAATTCAGAGTCCCTGGCAGCATTTATCTTATTTATTAAAAGGAGAAATCCTCTCCCTTCCTCCCCACCCAATTTTTATTTGAGCTGAACAACTCTACATTGGCGGGGTGGGGTGGGGGTTGAATGGGAAGGGGTGTGTGGGCCTGGCTGGGGAGGCTTTTCCAGGGGTACCCCCAGGCTTGCACAAAGCTTTGTCTGGCTCTGCCCGTTGGTTTCTCTTATTCAGAGCCATTGGGGGAGGGGCGGGGGTCAACCCAGGCATTAACATTAATTAAAATGCCCGCAGCCCAGGTTCCCCGGCCTGGGAAGCTCCCCCCTCCCCACCAGCCCTACACTGGAAACAAAACTAAAGAAAATAGTAGTATTCTGTCAACGCTCTTGGAAGGCAAAACAAGGGATGGCCTGGCTGGATCTCCCGGGGCCTTGGGACTTCACTGTTGGCAAAGGAGCAGGAAGGTTAGGAAATCCTAAAATCTGGGAATCGTGGCCTTAGCTTCTGTAAACCACGTGCACGATGAGGCATTTGTCCCACGAGATGCATTTTTGTGCACGTACCCTGGAGAAACGGCCAAGCACTAGGAAAAACAAAGCTGTTTTAAATGCAAGGTGTTTTGCAAAATGATCTTGGCTAGCGGTGATGAGAGCTGTGTCCTTGGATGGGTGGTTCATCCCTGGACCTGTCAGCACCGTTTTGGGGAGACTCCACTGCAGGTGTGGTGTCTTCAGGTTAACTGAAGGAAAGCCATTCCCACCCCCTCCACACATACTCACACACACAGACACACACACACCTCATTCTGCAAATCTGTGGGAAGAGGTAAGGGGCCATCTGGTAAACCCTGTACCTCTGAAGATGGGGAAGACAATTCGCTATGTTATGTGCTGACTTTGGGGGCCTCCAAGATTTGGAGTGGTGATTGGCCTGCTCTTGGGGTCTCTGACTGAATCATTTTCTTTTCTCCTGCCTGCCTGTTGGTAGAAAATAGCCCCCCAGCCCTTCCCTGCCATGCCTGGCTAAGAAGCACGTGGCAAAGACACAGACTGTCCGACCATGTCCCCTCAGGAGGCACCACCTGAGTGTGCATAGGCAAAGGGTCTGCCTGAGACAAGTCCCAATCCCTAGAGATGGGGCACCTGCTGCCCCTTCCCTGGGCTGCTCCGCGCTGGTCTATTGTTCCAGAGATCTTCTGATGGGCGGACCACAGGGCTCCACCCGGGGTTCTGGTGGGCGGAAGCCCCTGATGGCCTTGCCCATTGCCTTCTCCTCCCTTCAATTCTCATTCCTCAGGTCCTCACTCCTGCCTCCTGAGGTCACTTCCTCAAAAAGCCACACCCCTTCCTGGTCCCAGCTGCATCATCCTGATATGACTCCATATGGTCCCAGCACCGCTGTCCAGGCAGGCCACTGAGGCACAGCTAAAGAATCGTTTGGTGACTCCCATCATTTTATTGTTCAAACCCGGGTGCTCACATGCACTTCCGTGTTTGCTTGCCACAAACTCTCAGAAGCAAATTCTTATTTCTAAATTTGATGGTTTTTAAAAATTTTGGGGCTGGTGCTGTGGTACAGTGGTTTAAAGCCCTGACCTGAAGCACCAGCATCTCATATGGGTGCCGGTTTGAGTCCCAGATGCTCCACTTCTGACCCAGGTCCCTGCTAATTCACCTGGGAAAGCAGTGAAAGATGGCTCAAGTGCTTGGGCCCCTGCATCTGCGTGGGAGACTTGGAAGAAGCTCCTGGCTCCTGGCTTTGGATCGGCCCAGCTCTGGCCGTTGTGGCCAATTGGGGAGTGAACTCAGCAATGGAAGACCTCTCTCTCTCTGTCTCTACCTCTGTCTGTAACTCTGTCATTCAAATAAGTAAAATAAATCTTCAAAAAAATTGTATATGTTTAGTGGAGAGCTCCCATCTGCTGGTCCGCCACCACTACCACCAAAATGCTAAGAATGGTTTGTACCATGGGTGGGACAGGGCCAGGGGAAGCCAGGAGCTGTGCACTCAATCCAGGTCTCCCACAGGGTAGGCAGGAACTCAGTGACTTGAGCCATAATGGCTGCTTCCCAGGGTCTGCAAGGGCAGGAAGCCGGAGTCAGGAGCTGGAGCCGGATATTGAACCGTGGTATTCTGATGTGGAACACTGGTGCCTCAACCACCAGGCTACATGCTCTACCTCTCTGTAATTCTACCTTTCAAATAAATAGATAATTTTTTTAAAAGAGTGCATCTCAAGGGAAGCTCAAGTACCAACCAGAGAAGCTGCTGGGATCTTGACCCGTGCACCTGCCACTCTTGCTGCTCCCATGTGGTGACAAGCACCGCCCTCTCTTGCAGAAACCTGCTTCCTTATAAGCACCCAGACCCACTGTCCTGTAACTCTGGGTCCAGAGACCTCCCCTGATTTCCTTTTAAACAGATCAGAGACAACCAAGTTCGTCTCAACACCTTGAAAATATTCCTCATTCACCGGAAATAGTCACCTCTTCCATGCCTGACCAGAAGACCCCTGTGGCCAGCAGGTTAAGCCACGCTTGCAACACGCCCCCCCCCCCCCCCCCCGTATCAGAGTGTTGGTTCAAGTCCTGGATGCTCCACTTCTGATTCAGCTCCCTGCTGATGAGGTTGGGAAAGCAGTGGAGGATGGCCCCAGTGCTGGGGCCCCTGCACCCACGTGGGAGACCCTGATGGAGTTCCTGGCTTCTGGTTTCAGCCTGGCTCAGCTCTAGCCATTGTAGCCATTTGGGGAGTGAACCAGTGGATGAAAGATTCTCTCTCTCTCTTTCTCTCTCCCTCTCTTTCTCTCTCGGAAGGCTTTGTTCAGGCCCCAGTTCCCTAGCTCAGCTCAGTAGACACCTAGTTCTGTGAGCCCACGTGGGCTGCTCGACATCAAATGCCAGCGTTTGTGGCTGGGGCTCTTCTCAGGGAGTGGTGAGACACTTGCTATGCTCAAAAATGAGTAGGCACAGATGGACTTTTTTTTTTTTTTTTTTTTTTTTTTTAGACTGAGAATGTTCGTGACGGGGCTGGGTTAGGGGATTCTCTGGGAAACTCCAAACTGTAATGCATTGACTTGTAGCCTTTGGCTTTTTAAAAAATTTTTATTTATTTATTTATTTTTTATTTTTTGACAGGCAGAGTGGAAAGTGTGAGAGAGAGACAGAGAGAAAGGTCTTCCTTTTGCCATTGGTTGACCCTCTAATGGCCGCTGCGGCCGGCGCGATGCGGCCAGCGCACCACGCTGATCTGATGGCAGGAGCCAGGTGCTTATCCTGGCCTCCCATGGGGTGCAGGGCCCAAGCACTTGGGCCATCCTCCACTGCACTCCCTGGCCACAGCAGAGAGCTGGCCTGGAAGAGGGGCAACCAGGACAGAATCCGGCGCCCCGACCGGGACTAGAACCTGGTGTGCCAGCGTTGCAAGGTGGAGGATTAGCCTAGTGAGCTGCGGCGTTGGCTGACTTGTAGCCTTTGTACAGGGTGCCTCTAACAAGAATTTTGGGGGCTAGTTGCAGGATTGGGTCATTTTCCTTATTTCTCAGTTATGTCATCTTCTCCTCCAAGCCCCTCCCTCCTCTCCAGAACCCAGATGGGGGTCCTGGGGGAACCTCCTGTCTCTTTTGTTAATTCTTATGCTCCTAACCTCCCAGGCTCTGCATGCGCTGAATCACAGTTTGTACTTTTTTTTTTTTTGACAGGCAGAGTGGACAGTGAGAGAGAGAGACAGGGAGAAAGGTCTTCCTTTTGCCATTGGTTCACCCTCCAATGGCCACCGTGGCGCTGATCCGATGGCAGGAACCAGGTGCCATGGGGTGCAGGGCCCAAGGACTTGGGCCATCCTCCACTGCACTCCCTGGCCACAGCAGAGAGCTGGCCTGGAAGAGGGGCAACCGCGACAGAATCCGGTGCCCCGACCGGGACTAGAACCCAGTGTGCCGGCACCACTAGGTGGAGGATTAGCCTATTGAGCTGCGGCGCAGGCCAACAGTTTGTACTTTTACATGTGTGCACACATGTGTGTGCTCGCATACATGGTGATGGTGGGGGTGGTAATGGCTTCCTCACCACTATGGTATTTGTATAAATGATTATGATGCAAAGACTTATCCTTTTGGGTATTTTATTCTGATAAATAGGCTGCTTACCTCATTCCTTTAAAATTCTGTTTGGTGCCCTAAACAGCACTCTGGCCTCAGAATCAGACCTTAAGGCATTCGGATCTGGCTAAAAAGCCCATCAGAGTTTCTCAGGCATGGAAAGCCAAGACATTGTGGTAAAAAATGACCTAAATGAAAGATCTCTGTGTATGAGATCTCAGTGGAAAGAAGGGGCCATCAAAGAAGGAGGTACCTTTCCCTGAAGGGAGGAGAGAACTTCCACTTTGCTATGGCCCTGTCAAACTAATGTTGGAGTTTGTGGACCCAAGAGGCTTCGATAGCTTTGGCAGCTCATGACAAGAGCCTTGGGTGATCACTGACATCATAAAAGTGTCAATTATTAAATCAACAATAGGAGTCACTGTGCACTTACTCCCCATGTAGGATCTCTGTCCTTAATGTATTGTACTATGTGAATTAACGGTAAAACTAATCTTCAAACAGTACTTATACTTTGTGTGTCTGTGTGGGTGCAAACTGTTGAAATCTTTACTTAGTATAGAGTTGATTTTCTGTATATAAAGATAACTAAAAATGAATCTTAATGAAGAATGAGATGGGAGAGGGAGTAGGAGTGGGGACAAGAGTGGGGGTGGGAGGGCAGATATGGGGGGAAGAACCACTATATTCCTAAAGAGAGAGAGAGAGGTCTTCCATCTGCTGGTTCACTCCCCAAATGACTGCAATGGCTGGAGCTGGGCCAATCTGAAGCCAGGGGCCAGGAGCTTCTTTTGAGTCTGCCAGGACTCGAACTGGCACCTACATGGGATGCTGGCGCAGCAGGCTGCGGCTTTACTCGCTATGCCACAGCACCGGCCCCCCCACATAGCATTTTAATAGAAACATTGAACATGAACTGCATCAAGCATCAGAACCTAACTCTCACCCTACAGGGGATACAGGAGACAGAGATGCCTGTTGAATGGCCCCATGTGGATGCCAAAAAACCCAACTAGGGGGAAGCTCTTATTCAACAAAGAAATATCAAGAAGAAAAAGGGAGGGCTGGTGATATAGCAGGTAAAGTTGCTGCCTCCAACATCTGCATCCTGTGTGGGCAGCTTGTTCAAGTCCCAGCTGCTCCACTTCCAATCCAGCTCCCTGCTAATGGCCTGGGAAAGCAGTGGAAGATGGCCCAAGTGCTTGGACCCCTGCACCTGCATGGGAGACCCAGAAGAAGCTCCTGGTTTCTGGCTTCGGATCGGTTCAGCTTTGACTGTTGTGGTCATTTGGGGAGTGAACCAGCAGATAGAAGACCTCTCTCTCTTTCTCTCTATTTCTCTCTCTCTCTCTCTCTCTCTCTGCCTTCGCCTCTCTGTAACTCTGCCTTTCAAATAAATAAAATAATTCTTTAAAAAAAAGTACAGACATAAAATGACTAAAATACATGCTAGCCAATACAGCAAGTCCCTCTCAAAATAATATGAGCTAATTGAGAGAATTTAAACACTTTGAAGTATTCAGGAATTACTACTAACTTTGTAGAGGTATTAATAGTCCGGGTCTTTTAGAGAAGCAGCCAAGGAATTATTTAAGGAAGAAGTGATTCAATATCTGGAATTGATTAGCAAAGAAAGAGTTGGGGGGCCAAGTTGGTGGAGTAGAAGTGCATCAGGGTTGCTGATGACCGGAGCTGAGTGCTGTGATGTCTTTTCTCTACAGCTCTTTTGAAAATCATCAAACCAAAGAGTGAAAAAGTTGGAGCTCACATTCACGAAATTTCAGGAGCTTAATGTTGGATCGCCTGGAACGCTATGGCTCCACTGGAACCACTTGGTGTCCACCTGGACTTCCTCCGGACCCCTACTTGTGGTCCTGGTTGACCTGGTTGAAGAAATCCTCTCTTCATGCCGTTGCTGGCTGCCTCGTCCTCCTGGCCTTCTTGCCTCCTGGCTGTTTTACTTGTCGAAAGGGCACTCTTGGAGATTGAACCCCGAATTGCAAACTCTAGCTGTGTGTTCTGTGACCGTGGCAGTAGCAGACACCCCTGACCAGCCTTTCCTTCTCGAATCTCTTCTCTTCCTCGGCTTCCATGATCAGGATGCTCCTGACTGTCCTCTGACCTTGCGATCCAACCTTAACCAGCCGCTCAGCTCTGTCCGTGCACCCTGGGGAGCAGCTCCTTGGCTTCAGGTTTCAGCTGTCCACCTTCCACTCTTGACTGTGCCACCTGAGAACTGCCACCTGCTTTCCCTGCAACCACCTGCTCTGTGGAAGACTTCTCCATACTACATTTCTAGCCTTGCTCTCCTCCCTAGCTTTTTTTTTTTTTTTTAAGATTTATTTATTTATTGGAAAGACAGAGAGAGGTCTTCTATCTGCTGGTTCACTCACCAAATGGCCGCAATGGCTGGAGCTGTGCTAATCTGAAGCCAGGAACCAGGACCCAGGAATAACTTCTGGGTCTCCCACGCGAGTGCAGGGTCCCAGGACTTAGGCTATCTTGTACTGCTTTCCCAGGCCATAGCAGAGAGCTGGATTGGAAGTGGAGCAGCTGGGACTCGAACTGGCACCCATATGTGATGCCAGTGCTGCAGGTGGCAGCTTTACCTACTACGCCATAGTGCCAGCCCCCTCCCTAGCTTTTTAGTCTCACCTCTTCAGCTGTTTCACAGGTAGCCCTACTTGGAGGTCCCTTCATTACTCCAAACCCAGTGTTCCTAAAAAACAAATTCCTTTCCTCATCCTTGCTTTCTGTATTTCCCGAGGTTCCATTTTTGTTGTCAGTTTTTTTAAAATGTGCTTGTTTATTTTCATTTTATTTGAAAGGCAGAGAGAGAGACAGACACAGAGAGAGAGACAGAGAGAGAGACAGAGGGAGAGGGAGAGAGGGAGAGAGAGGGAGAGAGAGGGAGAGAGAGGGAGAGAGAGGGAGAGAGAGGGAGAGAGAGAGACTTTCCATCTGCTGGTTCACTCCCCAAATGCCTGGAGCAGTCAGAGCTGGGCCAGGCTGAAGCCAGGAGCCAGGAACTTGAGCCTGGATCTTCAAGTAGCCAGCAGGGCCCCACGTTCTTGAGTCATCCTGTGCCGCCTCCCAGGATGTGCATTAGCCGGAAGGGGTATGGGAAGTGGAGTAGACTCCAAGCAGCCTCTCCGATCCAGGGTACAGGTGTCCCACGTGACATCAAGTGTCCACTGCTCTTGTCCACTCTTTATTCATAATGTCTCATCTCTCACTTGGCTCTCCTTATCCATCCTTACTTCCAACACTCATGTTCAGGTCCTAGGCTTGCCTTCTGGCTGGGTTTCCCAGGGCCTTGTGCTCTGTGGACTGAAGATTCCCTCGTTTTGTTCTGGCTCTCACTTCTCTGAAGCCATCAGACCCTCTTGCTGTCCCTGCCTCTCCACCATTCTCCCTCTGATCTCAAGCATCTAGTTCAGGCTTGGTTCTGACCATGCCAGCCCCACTCTGATCTCTTCATAGACAACACCTACTCCAAAGAGTCTGATTCTTCCCAGCTCCTTTATCCTGGGCAGGAGCAGAGTTCTACCTGTGTTTCAAGACCAAGTTCACTGGAAGTCATCGATGGGGACCTCATTGTTGCCATAGCATCCTTCCCCTAGTGTTAAGATGGCTCTGAGCTTTAGAGACTTTTAGAGAGTGTGGTCTTAAGACAGAGTTTGAGCTGGTGCTGTGGTGTAGCAGGTAAAGCCACTGCCTGCAGTGTTGGCATCCCATATGGGTGCCAGTTTGAGTCCCAGCTGCTCTACTTCTGATCCAGCTCTCTGCTGTGGCCTGGGAAAGCAGTAGAAGATGGCCCAAGTCCTTGGGCCCCTGTACCCGCCTGGGAGAACCAGAAGAAGCTCCTGACTCCTGGCTTAGGATCAGCGCAGCTCCGGCCATTGTGGCCAATTGGGGAGTGAACCAGTGGATGGAAGACCTCTCTCTCTCTCTGCCTCTCCTTCTCTCTGTAACTCTAACTTTCAAATAAATAAATAAATATTTAAAAAATTCACAGAAAAATAAAATTAAAAAGCAAGTTCATTTTGGTCTCCCCATTTTAAGTCCATACATAGTTTTTTAAAACTTTCCATGAAATTTTTGAAGGTTCCCCCTACCCCTACCTTGTTTATTAGCTCTCCCTAGGATGGAAGCTTCCAGAGACCAAGGTTTTTTCTCTGTTTTATTCGTTGCTGTAAACAGTATGTAGCAGAAAGTAGGCTCCCGGGAGCTATTTGTTAGATAATTGAATGAATGGAACTTATGCTTGGACCTGTCCAGTGTGGCTCACTGGTGGGTAACGGGGGCGTAGCTGGACCAGGCTGTAGCTGGGTCATTAGGAGCTGCTGTCCAGCCAGCTGGTGCTAACAAGGCTGCTACCTCACCTGCCACAGCAGCCAGTTCTCTGCAGGTTATTGCTATCCTTGGAGCCTTTTCAGCTCAAAGGCTCTTGCTGTTCTTGGGAACCATTTTGACTCAAATCAAAACACATGACTATTTAAATGCCTGCCAGAGGCCGCATCTTTCTATTCGCTGCAACTCTTAATCCTCCTGGGAACCCAAGCACCAACATCTACTATTCCACCTTATCAAGTAAGAAAGCTAGGACCCTGCAGAACTGAGGTCCTTGCTCGAGTCCTGATGGCTTAAAGTGGAAAGACCTCAATTCCAGCTCACATCAGCCTGATCCCAAAGGCAGTTATGGTTATCCGACATCCCTGAACCTGCAGTTCCCAGTAGTGGGTAAGGACGGAAGGACAAAGACAAGGCTGGCCTGGCAAGACTGGGAACTATTTACAGGGGAATCTTGTTGCATCTCCCTCCCCAACCCTTGCCCAGAATTCCGACTGGGGTGAGGATGAGGAGGTAGGTGATGCGTGGATCCTCTATGGTTCTGACCTGTCTTGGGTTTCACCATGATAAATGTTGCTGTTTCACAGATATTTCAACCTCACCATTGCTAAGGGTTAAACCAAACTTCCAAGTGAGCTTCCACAAGCTGTTATGATGTAGTTTGTACTCCCTTGAAATTCTAGTTGTGTATCAGGGAGGGTGCCGGTGTGTGTGGGGGGGTCACACAGAGCACTGGCAGAATCAAGGGGAGGTGTTTAAATTGTTGGGGCACTTCAGGAGGTTTTGAAGCATGAATAGAAGTTTTCCAGGTAAAAGAAAGGAGAGGAAGGGTATTTCAGGCATAAAAAAAGTGTGCCAATCGTTAGCGCTGAATTCCCTTGCTGTGCCAATGACATTGCTGATGTACCAGGTGGAAAATGAGATTGTGTTTACCTGATTTGCTTCCTTCTATGTCATAGAGTCAAGGGCAATGCCATGGACTGGGCAGTCACTCAACAAATACTTGTGCATTTGGAACAAATGGCAGCCATCTTTCACTCTCTTGGTTCCCACACTGTCATCCTATTGCCACACCCCTCTTTCTATTTCTGCTCCTACTCCCTGAGCAAGACATTTACCACTAAAACCAGAGTAGTAGCCTCATAAATAATCTCTCCACTTGGTGTCCATGCTCACTGCATTTATCCTACCCACTGTAGTACCCCTTATATTCTTAAGAAGGATTAGAATACTTTTTAAAAAAGATTTTATTTATTTATTTGAGAGGTAGAGTTACAGATAGTGAGAGGGAGATACAGAGAGAAAGGTCTTCCATCTGCTGGCTCACTCCCCAGATGGCCAAAATGGCCGGAGCTGCGCCAATCCAAAGCCAGGAGCCAAGTGCTTCTTCCTGGTATCTCATGCAGGTGCAGGGCCCAAGGACTTGGGCGATCTTCTACTGCTTTCCCAGGCCATAGCAGAGAGCTGGATCGGAAGAGGAGCAGCTGAGACTAGAACTGGCACCCATATGGGGTGCCAGAGCCGCAGGTGGAGGATTAACCTACTGTACCACGGTGCCGACCCCCCTCCTTCAGTTTCATAACTCACATCCCATCTCTGTAAGTCCTCTGCTCCAGCACAACTGAAATAGTTCCACTTCCCAGAGCCCACTTCCTATGTCCTCATCTTTAAGCCTTTTCCTCACATGGTTCCCAGGACATGAAAGAGACCTCCCTGTTGAGATCCTTCCCTGCGTGGAGGCCAACCTTGAGCTCCACAACCTCCAGGAATCGTCTGATCAAGCCCTCCTAACATTATGCATCTTTCTTTGGATATTTGATAGCATTCATCTGGGAATTTAACTCTCCATCCCCATGTTTCTTGCCTGGAGCATTCCTTGGCAAATGGAGGGGATACTGCAAATGAGATCTTCTGAGGATGATATAAGAGAAAGCAGGAGAAATTGTTTTATAAATCAAGAAGTAGTATGAACATTTGAGGTAATATAAAGATGTTGGTGATAGTGGTGATGATGATGATGGAGATGATAATTATGATGAAGATGGTGGTGGTGATGGAGGTAGAGATTATTATGGTGACTGGTGGTGATGATGGTGATGATGAAGATGGTGGTGGTGATGATGGTGATGATGAAGATGGTGCTGATAAAGATGATGATGGTGATGATGATGATTATGGTGGTAGTGGTGATAGTGGACATGGTGATTGTAGTGGTGATAATGGTGATGGTGTTGATGCCAATTGTGGTGAAGGTGGTGGTGGTGACGATGATTGTAATAATGCAGATGGTGATACTGCTGCTGCTAATGATTGTGAATGTGCAGAATGATCATATTTCTACCTCCATATTTACTCTCTGCCTCTCCCATCATGCTCTGTGCTCTGAGAGGCCAAACCCTGTGGACTACATCAGCTAAGCTTCCATGCTCTTTGGTTGCCTGTTTAGTTCACCCAACAGAAAATGAAAATTCAGAGTGAGAGAAGAGAGTTTGGATATTCAGTCACCTGGCTTTCTCTCTACTGGACCCCTGCTTCAGAGTAGCTGCCCTTGAAACTCACAGTGCAGTCCTGATAGTCCCTCTTCCTTAGTAAGAGTTCTTGCCAGATTCTGGTAGGTACTTCCCATCTTACCCATTCTGCTTAGGGTAGATATGGCTCCCTTTTGCACCAGTCTCACGGCGTGTCACTAACAATTTCCCTTAACTCTTTTCTGACTATATTTTTAAAAACTCTCTACAATTTCCCCTTTTCAGTGTTATCAATTTGCATTTCTTGGTAAGATCTTGACTTATGTAATGACTTATGTGGTGGTGAGAGCGCTCATGTGATTTTTAACCCAGCTGGGAGCCTAAGAATTGTAATAAGCAACTACATGCAGAATGGCTACAGAATTTAGGAAGCAATCAGCCAGGTGCCCATGATATCGGCTGTCTATTGACATATAGCAACTTTTCTCACAATTCAATGTTTTAAACAATAATTTATTATGTCTTATCCTTTTGCAGGTCAGGATTTAAGGAGGCACAGCAGGATGGCCTGTTTCTGCTTCATCACATCTAGGGCCTCCTGTGGAAGGCTTGAAGACTGGAGGCTCATTCAGCTACAGCTTTCCCAGTCGATTCTGGCTGTTGGTCAAGTCCCAAGGGTGAACACTCAGAGACAAAGGAAGAGGGAGCCAGGCTGATGCCAAATTGCCTTTTATAACCTAGACTTGGAGGTCATGTCCCATCTCTTCTACCAGGTTTTTTTGGTTGGAATAGTTGTAAAGGTTTGGTCAGGTGTAAGGGGAGGGGATGGTGCCCTGCCTCTCAAAGGAGCACAGTTGATGTGACGTGGAGAGATTACAGTGATGTAAACCACTTCCAGACCTATGCAGGAGCTCCATGCATGGTCCAGTCTTTCTTCCTCGGCAGTGGCAACTGCACAGAACACAAAGTAGACAGAATTGTGGAAGTTGACAAAGACCAAAGCCAAGGCATCTGAATCCCTGAGTCAACACCTGGAGGAGAGCCACCTGATCCACATCGACCTTTGTGGGTATAATAACCCAATTCCTAGTGTGTCAGTCTGCTGAGACTCAGTGATTGCTCCAAGAAAAGAATTTTATTCATATCCCCAAATTGTGAAGGAGCCCATGTGTCTCTCTTTCTGGATTCATAGCACTTATTAAGAATCCAAATCTATGAAGAAAGCAGAGGACTAGGGCTAATTCCTTCTTCCTCTTTATAATCTATGAACTACTCTTCACCCCAAAGCTTAGCAGGTCAGCTGACCATGGGGAAGAGGAGGAAGATAATCATGGCACTGGGTCAGCAACCTAGACCAGCCCTACAGCAGAAGAGGGGGTGTGGCCAATGTTGGGTCCTTACTCGAAGGATCTTGGGGACAATGGAGCATGCTTTCTTGGGAATGATTGGCAGATTCGTGTCTGCAGGGGGCCTTACCACACCACAGAAGACATCAGCTGAAGGTAGTAGTCGGCCGGATGTCCGTTCCAATAAAAAGCCTGGGCAAAGTATCTGTAGGGTGATATTTAGAATTGACATTTTCATAAGGATCCGTTCCGTAGAGAGTTTTCCTGGGGCTGGGGGTCCCACATTTTTCATTCTTCCTCCTTCCCACTTTCCATGATTAAACCACGCTCAGAGTGGTAAACGGTGAAAGTGACAAGCTTCAAGGGCAACATTTTTTAAATGCTTCTAATGGAGAAATAATCTCAACAAAATGATTTCAATAATAGTTTAATTGTAATGTCGAAAGACAATATTTCTTTTTTTAAAGATTTATTTATTTATTTGAAAGACAGAGTTTCACACACACACACACACACAGAGAGAGAGAGAGAGAGAGAGAGAGAGAGAGGTCCTCCATCTGCTGGTTCACTGCCCAATTGGCTGCGACGGCCGGAGCTGTGCCATTCTGAACCCAGGAGCCGGGAGCTTCTTGCAAGTCTCCCACAGGTGCAGGGGCCCAAGGACTTGGGCCATCTTCCACTGCTTTCCCAGGCCATAGCAGAGAGCTGGATTGGAAGTGGAGCAACCAAGACTCAAACCAGCATCCATACGGGATGCCGGCACTGCAGGCAATGGTTTTACCTGCTATGCCACAGCACTGGCCCTGACATAATTCTATTCAAAACAATATGTTCCTTGTGGCTGTGTTTTCTGCTTCCTCCCA
This sequence comes from Oryctolagus cuniculus, assembly GCF_964237555.1. Taxonomy (NCBI): domain Eukaryota; kingdom Metazoa; phylum Chordata; class Mammalia; order Lagomorpha; family Leporidae; genus Oryctolagus; species Oryctolagus cuniculus. The sequence goes on along the minus strand of NC_091442.1, from coordinate 46,931,063 downwards.
GCTAGACTCTTGTTGTGTCTCCCTGGCTGGAAACCCACCAGCAACATCTTGTTCTGTTCTCCTCAAAGGCATCACTTAGGAGACGCCCATCTCTCCTCCTCGGTGATGTTGATTTTAACGACAAAGGGCAGTAACTTTGACGATGACCTTTAAAGGAAGAGGCCTCCTCTGATTAGTAAGAGTGTGATTCTGATTGGTAAGAGTGTGATGTCGGGTGTGATCTTTTTTTTTCTTGATGGAGTGAAGCAACGTGAAGATATTCTGAGCCCTGCAACTCTGCTTTTGATTTGCACTGTCTGGATGTTGCTGGTCCCCCTTCGCGCCAGGTGAGAAGACCAGGGCAGGACACACAGGTGGCCTACAGCTGGGGAGCCACCTGCAGGAGGCCCTGCCTCCAATGCTAGGCTTTGAGCACTGGCAGCCCTCAATCCCCTGGGGAATTCTTAAAGAAGACTGGTACCTAGGAGACATCCACTGGAGTAGAAGCGACTGCTCACACACCACTGGCACTGCTCCATCAAGGTTTTCACATTCTAATGAGCCTGCAAGAAGACTCATCTGACTTCTAGGGACTCTGGAAAGGGTTGGCTAACCCAGGATCAGGATCAGAAATATCCCGGTCAGCTGGACCTCTACAAAGTGAAATATGAGAGGCCGGCACCATGGCACAGTAGGTTAATCCTCCTCCTGCAGTGCCAGCATCCCATATGGGCGCTGGTTCGAGTCCCAGCTGCTCCTCTTCCAATACAGCTCTCTGCTATGGCCTGGGAAAGCAGCAGAAGATGGCCAAGTGCTTGGACCCCTGCACCTACGTGGGAGACCTGGAAGAAGCTCCTGGCTCCTGCTTCGGATCGGCACAGCTCCGGCTATTGCGGCCCTCTGGGGAGTGAATCAGCAGATGGAAGATCTTTGTCTTTGTCTCTGTCTCTCCCTCTCTCTCTCTCTGTAACCCTACCTCTCAAATAAATAAATAAATAAATAAAAATTAAAAAAAAAATCTGTCAGAAGCAACTGACTAGTTACTTGGTAGAACAGTTGTGAGTAGCAAACACACCTGGTCGCATGGTCTGGATTTACATTTCCCTGGTGACAAATGATGCTGAGTGTCTGTCCCTGTGCTCATTTTTTTTTATAAACGTTGTGAAGTCTATTCAGAATTTTTATTGGTGTGTTCTCTTGTTATTGAGAGTTTTCTCCCTTATTTTTAATCTGTGTTCTAAGGCCTTTATTTATCTGATACATGTTTTGCAAATGTTGAGTCCTCCTCATCTCTGTCTTATCTTTTTCTTTTAAAATATTTTTTAATTTATTTGAAAGGCAGAGTTATAGAGATGAAGAGGCAGAGGCAGACAGAGAAGAAGGTGTCCCATCTGTGGGTTCACTCCTCAAATGGCCACAGTGGCCAGGGCGGGATCAGACCAAAGCCTGGAGCCAGGAGCTTCTTCCAGATCTCCCATGTGGACGGCAGGGTTCCAAGCACTTGGGCCATCTTCCACAGCTTTTCCCGGGCTATTTGCAGGGAGCTGGATCAGAAGTGGAGCAGCTGGGGCTAGAACCTGCTCCCATAGGGTATGCTTAACCTGGTAGTCGACAGCACCGGCCTCATCTTTTTATTTTTCATAATGTCTTTTTTTAAAGATCTATTTATTTATTTGAAAGAGTTACACACAAGAAAAGGGGGGGGGAGAGAGAGAGAGAGAGAGAGGTCTTCCATCCACTGGTTCACTCCCCAATTGGCCACAATGTCCAGAGCTGAGCTGACCCAAAACCAGGAGCCAGGAGTTTCTTCCGGGTCTCCCATATGGGTGCAGGGGCTCAAGGACTTGGGCCATCTTCTACTGTTTTCCCAGGCTTTAGCAGAGAGCTGGATCAGAAGTGGAGAAGCCAGAACCATACGGGATGCCAGCACTGCAGGCAGTGGGTTTACCCACTACACCTTAGCCCTGGCCTCAGGAGACTCCATTTAATTCTGACAGCTTTCATAATTCTTTCACAAGTGTAATTTTGATTAAGCCCAATTTATTGATTTTTTTATGCCTTGTGTTTTTGTAGTCCAACTGAAGAGAAATGTGTCTAGCATTAGGTTACAAAGGTTTTCTCTATTTTCTTCTAGAAGTTTTGTAATTTTACATTTAGGTATGTAATCTATTTTGAGTTTAATTTTTGAATGTGGTGTGAGGTTTGGTAACACTGCTTTTCAGATAAATAGATCTTTTTTAAAAAGTAACAGATCCAGGGCCGGCACTGTGGTGTAGCTGGTAAAGCTGCTGCCTGCAGTTTGGGCATCCCATATGGGCACTGGTTCAAGTCCCAGCTGCTCCACTTCCAAACCAGCTCTCTGCTATGGCCTGGGAAAGCAGTAGAAGATGGCCCAAGTGCTTGGGCCCCTGCACCCGTGTGGGAAGACCCAGAGGAAGCTCCTGGCTTCAGATCAGCCCAGCTTTGCTTGTTGCAGCCAACTGGAGAGTGAATCAGCAGATGGAAAACCTCTCCTCTCTCTCTCTCTCTCTCTCTCTCTCTCAAATAAATAAATCTTTAAATAAAATGCAGAGCCTTCAATGGCAAGTACAAGGCAGAGAAGACCAATGAAGTCTGCCTTAGTTTCTGCGAGACAAACCTGGAAGTTGCAGTGGACTCCATGCTCACGAAGTCCCTACAGCGTATCTGTGCTGTTCAAACCAGAAGATACTGTGGCAACCAGGCCACAGGGGTTACTAACCTTATTGCTTTCCATACTGGCTGATCTGTGCTTGAATTTCTGTTACATTTCACTGTGATTTTTTTTTTTTTGAAAGAGCACTATGGACAAAATGAAGAAGCCAGAGGATGCCTGTGGTGGGTGTGGCCTGGTGGTGGAGGGCAGGAAGGTGAGGGAGGTGACACCTGAGTCACATTTCTTATGAGCAATAGAAAGGCTTCATCCTTTGCATAGTGCTAAAAACCCTACCCTGACGGCCAAATTGACTTAAAATTCCAATCCCGTGTCACTCTATCTCTGGGACAATCAGTGACTTACTTTTCTGATTTTTTGTTTCCATACCTGCAAAATGTAGATAAAGAAAACTCCCTCTCTTTTAAGTTTTTATTGTGAGTGATTAACATAAGATAATCCATGCCAAAAGCTTAGCTCAATATCTAGCATTTTATATATGCTCTAAAAATGCTAGCTAGGCTTCTTGATTTATTTTTTAAAGATTTATTTATTTATTTGAAAGTCAAAGTTACACAGAGAGAGAAGAAGAAGGAGAGAGAGAGAGAGAGACGTCTTCCATCCAATGGTTCACTCCCAAATTGGCTGCAGCAGCTGGAGCTGCTCCGATCTGAAGCCAGGAACCAGGAGATTCTTCCGGGTCTCCCATGTGGGTGCAGGGCCCAAGGACTTGGGCCATCTTTCACTGCTTTCCCAGGCCACAGCAGAGAGCTGCATTGGAAGTGGAGCAGCTGGATCTTGAACCGGTGCCCATATGGGAAGCCAACACTGCAGGCAGTGGCTTTACCAGCTGCGCCACAGCGCCAGCTCCAATAATGGCATTTTTAACTGAAAGAAACATGATACATGCGACACCAATGAATTTCCTGGGTCAGCCTGGGGGCTGGAGTCCAAGCAGATGTTTCCAGGGAGGGCTGAGCCCTGAGCTAAGACTGATACTGAAGGAGTCAGCCAACCTGGAGCAGTGTCCGGGATGGTCGGAGAAGGGGTTCCCCAGGAAGCAATCAGCCTGCTTCACAGAGCCCGTGGATGAAGAGCATGGGTTGGAAATAGACTGGTTTTGAACCATTCTGGTCAAGTGATTTGATGCCTTTGAATCCCAGTTGCTTCACTTACAAGGTCTTAAGAATTCTGCCATCACAGGTAGTTGCTATGATAAAAACAAGATGTCTGCATACCTCCTCGTGAGCACCCCATGCTGGCTGTTTTTCTATCCATAGAACTCTAGCACTGCAATGAGTCTGAAGCATAGGATGATGCTGGGGTGGGGCAGGATGGGATGGGGGAAGTTAACAGGGAGAGATGATAAATGGGCTGGGATTAGTTGATCAGGAATGTGGGTGTTATCTCTAAGGCAATGATTAACCAGAGAAAGGTCCTAAGCCCAGAGCACAGCATTTTACAAAGAGCACCTGGGCCCTGCACGGGACAATCAATTGCAGGAGAGCTGAGGGAAGGCAAGGAGGTTGGTTAGGAGATTGAGACAACGGCAGAGAGATCTAGAGCAGAGGACAAAGTGAAGAAGAACAGGCAAGAGGCAGCCTGGTGGGCTTGGTTCGTGGTGAGAGGCGAACGGTTAGTGGAGGGATGGCTGACTTCCAGGTGGCAGAATGGATTCTTGGGGAAAGAAAGCGAGTCTATATTCACTGTTAGGCAACTGTAGGCCATCTGCACTGAGATGCCTTCTCAGCGCTCAGTAGTCACGTCTGGAGCCTGGAGGATGGGTTTGGGCTGCAGATGCCCCATAGCATCAGGGAAGATGATAGATGATGCACAAACTGTTACACAACACCTGCAGGGGAGTGAGATCACCCAGGGACCATGCCTTAAGGCAGTGCCGGGTGTTCATATGCTTTCTTTGAGTGGCTGGCCTTGGGTGCATTACTGTTTTTCAATGAAGATTTATTTATTTATTTGAAAGGCAGAGCAACAGATATAGAGATAGGGGCCAGTGCTGTGGCATAGTAGGTTAAACCTCCACCTGTGGCACTGGCATCCCAGATGGGTTCCAGTTCATATCCCAGCTGCTCCACTTCTGATCCATCTCCCTGTTGATCTCCTGGGAAAGCAGTGGAAGATGGCCCAAGTGCTTGGGCCTTTGCATCCATGTGGGAGGCCCAGAGGAAGCTCCTAGCTCCTGGCTTTGGATCAGCCCAACTCCAGCCATTGGAGCCATTTGGGGAGTGAACAGGCAGATGAAAGACCTCTCTCTCTCTCTGTCTTACCCCCTCTCTGTCTGTAACTCTGCCTCTCAAATAAATAAATCTTTAAAAAGAAGAGATAGAGATAGATAGATAGATAGATAGATAGATAGATCTTCATCAGTTGGTTTACTCTTCAAACAACAGCAACAGCCAAGTCTGGGCCAGGACAAAGCTAGGAACCAGGAGCTCCATCTGTATCTACTACCTGGGTGATGGGGTCCCAAGTACCTGGGCCATCTTCCACTGTCTTCCCAGGTGTGTAAACAGGTGCCTGGATTGGAAGCAGAGCAGCTGGGAGTTGAACAGGCGCTCTGCTATGGGATGCTGGCATCATCACAAGCAGTGGTTTAACATTGGCTCCTTGGATGTGTTACTTGACCACTCTCAGCCTCGGTTTCCTGTAAAATGAATGTTAAAGTATTTGTGGCCTGATTTACGTAGAAGTGGTGATTAGAGTGTTCCCTGACATACAGGAAGAACTCGATAATCATTGCCATCAACATCTTTGTAAGAGTTGAGGGAAGAGTCCAGGCAGGAATTGCAGGGGATGGTGGGACCATGGTTAGGGAAGAGTGAGAAGGAATCACACTGAGCGGAGTCTCCCAAGAGAGAGGGAAGGGAGAAAATCTCAAGGACATGGTAATGAGAAGCCAAGAGAGGAGACCCCTTGAAGGTATCAAAGGCACAGAACAATATCTACTGGGTCAGACATGGAGACCCTTGGAGTCTGATGTGGACAGGAGGCTGGAGGAGGAAATGAAGGTTGAAGGAAAGGAATCAAATGAATGTTTAGCTTAGAAAAGAAAGAGACGATAGGCATATTGAGAAATAAATGAAGCTGTGGTTTAGAGCAAAATACGTTCTCTCATGCCATCCAAGACCACCAATGGGTGCCTGTGTTCTCACTGAAGAGCTGAAACTTGTAGAGGTTGGAAGGCTGGCTGGGGTCACATGGCTGCTAAGAAGGAAATCTGATCTTAGATGGACTTGGCCTTAAACTCTATAAATCCAGTAGGTAGAAGAAGAAAAGGGAGCAGACACGTGCTTGAAATTAGGAAGAGACGTTAGCAGTTGGAGAACCTGCTACTGGACTCAACTGTGTCTCAAAGTAAGGGGAAATGTGAGATCATAGCCTGGGCGAATTGGAGCATGGAGGAAGCTTTATCAATTTCGGAATTGTCTGATTTTCCTATTGAGCCTGGGGTGTAGTGGGAGCTGGAAAATGTGAACTGGCAGACTGCCCATAGAGCAGATCCCTACACTGAGAAGTTGGACCAGACATCTGGGCTCCAAGACCCGTCTCTGATCTAAGCCTTCATGCCTCCTGGAATTCTCCAACAGGAATCATCTCTGATCATTGGAGGTTGGAAAAACAGGTCAAGCTGACACCAGTGGGACAAGAGGGAGGGAAGGAGCAGGGTCAGGGATCAAGGCCAGGAGTCCAGTTCAGGGACAAGAACTGGCAGAGTAGGCGCAGAGCGGAGAAGTGGAGACCCAGCACACAAAGGGGTTGACCCAAAGCATCTAAATTTCAAAAGAAGTCTCCAAGCGGAACAGAGGTGAAGCGCAGCAGAGTTGGCCCTGGGTCAGTGGAGTTCTCTGGCTTTGCTCTGTGGGAGAAAACCAGCCAACAGCATGGACTCTAAGGAGCTGGGCCATATTAGCAATCTCCAGCCACGATCTTGAGTGAGTACAAGGGTTGGGTGCCTGTGATTACTGGGGGAGGAAGTGACAAAAGACACTTGGGGGCCTGAAGCTTTACTCAGCTGACTAAACAAGGCCTTGTTTAGTGCCCTTCAAAATCATTGCAGAAATCCTTTGGAAATCAATGGTTAAAGTCAAGGCATACCATACGATTCAGTGCTCAAGACAACCCAGCAACATTTGAACGAGCATCCCAACTTGATAGAGTATATGCTGATGCTCAGAGAGTGGAGCATCTACAGAGAATCATCAGCTAGGACATGGGGAACTTGGAATTAAGCTCACACTTCTGGGGCCAGGAAAAAAAGAGAGAGGAGCTTCTGAGGTTACAGAACTTCTTGCAATTGTTCTTGGCTCTTCAGTGGTGTCATCATTGATTTAGAAGCATGGAAGTCTTTTGTAAGGCAGAGGAGGTCATTTGGAGGAGAAGATACATTGTGTCTGTGAGATTCCATTCTTTGATTCCAGTGGGATAACCCCAGCACACCTATTCTTATGGCTGGAATCGCTCTCCCCGAAGTCATAGCAAGACGGAATATCATATAGGGAATGATCTGAAGACATGGAATGGTGGTGAAGGGGAGGTGTGTGGGGTGCACATGTATGGGGTACATGTGTGTGTGACTGCTGTGTCATTCTCCTCAAAGGGTCCCCTGGAGACTGGTCCTATGATGAATTTGGCACATTCCTCACAGGAGACAGATCCAGTTCCCCAGGGTGCAGGTGCCTCTCTGGTTGGATTTCCAAGCTTTAGGCCTGCATAGTGACCGCAAGTCCCTGGAGAATGCTTTGTTCTTTTGTCCCTGCCCCCACCAGCCTTTGTTCCTGGCAGAGCTAATTAGGTTCAGTGGTTAATTAGCAGGTCCCAAAGTTAAGGAAAACAATAGCAGCAGCCCAGGTGACTTCCTCTCCCTGCCTCTCCTCTTCTGGGAGCTGGGAACTTGGAGTCTCAGCAACTCCTTCAAGATGTCTTCAATCACACGATGCACAGAATCCTGTCTCCTGTTGAACCCACCTGCTGGCTAAAGCCAACAGCAGCGGCTTCAGAACTGGGCTGGAGAGCTCTGTCTGTGACATCCTTAGCTCTGTGACTCACGGGACACATTGGTGAGAATGTTGCCGGCTTTTCTCTTTCCTGGGAGGTGGACTTTCTCCCTCCATAAGGGTGGAGAAAGCAAGGTGATCAGAGCCTACTTGAGGCCCCATGATAGCATTTCTTTTTGTCATGATGTTCTCATCAAAAGTTCTTCTGTTGGGGCCACGTTCAGAGATGTTGTCAGGTTTCCAAGCTGTGGGCTGCAGTTCTACAAATCAGCAACCTGTAAAGAGGCCCATTGTGATCTATACAGATGAGGGCTCGGCTTTTGTCCACAAGCCGGACTCTGAAGGTCTCCAGGCTAATTTACTGTAGATTCTTGATCACAGGAAATCCTCTTAGATTTTTTTGTTTGTTTCAGTACCTCCTTTTTTATCTTGAGGTTCAAAGGAGTCAACTGGTGTGTCTGAGCTCACAGAGGGTAACTGGGACCCTAGGGCCCTCTCCTTTTTAGCAGGAGCCCAGCTAACCTTGGCCAGATATCAACCACAGCCACACTTGGTGGCTGCAAGGAGCAAACCCATAGGGAACGAATCTGGCTGCTGCCCTTTTGTTTCCTATTCTTCTCCCACCCACATCTCCAGTGTTTGGAGAAAGGGCTGGCCAGAGCCCATGCACCCTCACTCTTCAAAGGTCATAAGGTGTGCCAGTTAAGAGGGAGCTAGGTGGAGGTCAGTATTTCACCACTCACCAGCTGCAAGATCATTGGCTCACTCCAGTGGCCTTTCTGTGCCTTGGTTTGACAATCTGTAAATGGGAATGATGGGGCATAATCACAAGGACACTCTGACATGCATACAATGCCTAGACCTACGAACTGTCACTATTTTAGCCTTTCAAAAAAAAGGCACCAGTGATGCCAAGAAAATTGATCCTTGAGGGTAAAAATGGTGGAGCAAGGGCCTCTGGGGACCCTCCCTCCGATCATGCTTTGGGATTATTTCAAGCTGTTGTACATCACTGTTGGCCACTGGTGAGTCTTCTGTCCCATTTTCTCCTTTCTTCCCCCTTCTGGATTTTTCCCTAAATGTTTTGGCATTTTAAGGTAACAATTAGCCGCTGTGACTGACTAATCAGTTTTGTAATTTTTTAAGATTTATTTATTTATTTGAAAGTCAGAGTTACACAGAGAGAGAAGGAGAAGCAGAGAGAGAGAGAGCCAGAGAGAGAGAGAGGTCTTCCATCTGCTGGTTCACTTCCCAGTTGGCTGCAACGACCAGAGCTGCGCTGATCCGAAGCCAGGAGCCAGGAGTTTCTTCCGGGTCTCCCACAATGGTGCAGGGGCCCAAGGACTTGGGCCATCTTCCACTGCTTTCCCAGGCCATAGCAGAGAGCTGGATCAGAGTGGAGCAGCCGGAACTCGAACCGGTGCTCATATGGGATGCTGGCATTGCAGGCAGCGGCAGCGGCTTTACCCGCTAGGCCACAGCACCGGTCCCAAGATTGTTTTATAAATAATAAATGCTGACAAAATAAATTTGGGAGAAATCTACAGTGTATATCAAAAATTAAAAATAAGGGGGGCAGCATTGGGGTGTAGTAGGTTAAGCCACTGCCTGCAGTGCTGGCATCCTGTATGGGTGCCAGTTGGAGTCTCAGCTGCTCCATTTCCAACCCAGTTCTTTGTTAATGTGCCTGGGAAAGCAGTGAAGATGGCCCAAGTCCTTGGCCTCCTGCACCCATGTGGGAGACCCTGATGGAGTCCCAGATCCTAACTTCAGGTGGCCCCAGCCCTGGCCATTGTGGTCATCTGGGGAGTGAACCAGCGGATGGAACATCTTGCTCTCTGTCCCTCCCTCTCTCTGTAATTCTGCCTTTCAAATAATTAAATGAATCCTAAAAATAAAATAGGCTTACGGGTTGCTTCTGTGCATCCACCTCTGGGAACTCAGGCTTGGAGCATAACCGAATGTGTGAAACGTGTGTTAGATTGAGGTGCCCACCACAGTGTTATTTATAATGAAGAATCTTCTTGGCATAGGATCATAGAGGCTGGCATGTGTTCCAGTGCTTAAGTCCCTGCTTAGGAAGCCTGCATCCTACATCAAAGTGCCTGCTTCAAGTCCCTGCGCCTCCGCTTCCAACCCAGCTTCCTGTTAAGGTGCTTGCCGAGAGGCGGCAGATGATGGCTCTAGTGCTTGCGTCCCTGCCATCCACATGGGAGATCCTGATGGAGTTCCCAGCTCTGCTGTTGCGGGCATTTAGGGAGTGGATCAGCTGGTGGAAGATTGCGCTCGCTCTCTCTCTCTCTCTCTCTCTCCTAACCTTTCAAATACAATGAAAATTCATAAATAAGAAACAAAGAAGAGAACAAATCTCAGGTACATCTGTTAAAAAAAAAGAAAAATACAATGGTCAAATTAACTATTCAATGGTCCCTGGAAAGAATACATTAAAGTGATGAGCATAAACATGATGTAGATGGGCTGGTGTTGCGGCACAGCAGGTGACACCACCACCTGTCATGCCGGCATCCCATATGGGCGCTGATTCAAGTCCTGGCTGCTCTACTTCCTGTCAAGCTCCCTGCGAATGCACTGGAAAAGCAATGGAGCATGGCCTAAGTGCCTGGACTCCTGCACCCATGTGGGAGACAGGGATGAAGTTTTAGGCTCCAGGCTTTAGCTTGTCCCACCTTGGCTGTTTGGGCCATTTGCATCAGCAGATTCAAGATTCTCTGTCCCCCATCTCTCTTTGTAAATGTCTTTCAAATAAATCTTTTTAAAAAACTGATATGGAAACTCTATACCTGCTGTAAATTTAAGTGGAAAAAACAAAGGGAAGCAGATTGTTAACGTATTTTGTGATGACCATTTAACAAGTGCAAAAAGAAGAAGAAAAAACACTCAAAGCCTCACAGTAATTGAATTAAAGTATTAAGTTACAAAAATGTCACTTTTTCTGTTAACAAAAAATTTATAGTTCCTATTATTTTAAAAGTGAAAAAGAGGGGCTGGTGCTGTAGCATAGTAGGTTAAGCCTCCACCTGCAGTGCCGGCTCCTATATGGGCACTGGTTCGAGTCCTGGCTGCTCCACTTCCCATCCAGTTTCTGCTATGGCCTGGGAAAGCAGTAGAAGATGGTCCAAGTGCTTGGGCCCCTGCACCCAAGTGGGAGACCTGGAGGAAGCTCCTGGCTTCAGATCAGCACAGATCCAGCCATTACAGTCATTTGGGGAGTGAACCAGTAGCTGGAAGACCTTTCTCTCTTTCTCTCTCTGTAGCTCTACCTCTGTAAAAATATATAAAATCTTTAAAAAATGAAAAAGAAATGCTTCTATTCAGTGATTTTGAAATAAATGAATGTGGAGAGTTATTCTCTGGCCACTTCCTCCGGCAGTGCTGAAATGCCCAGATTGGGTTCAGCCTGGTGAGGTGTTGGATTTCCCAAGCGTCAAGTGCGTTGCTTGCCTCCCTGTGTCTGTTTATGCCTGGGACCTTTGTCATCTCGTTGGGCATAGGCTGGAGCAGGACCAGTGGGGAGAGCCAGGTAGGACCCCAGGATTGTGGGCCAGGTGGCTTGTACTGCTTCCCAGTGCCCAGTTTCTTCATCTATAAAATGCACAATGTAATATCCAGCTTTCATGGGGGCTTACATGAGTTGATTTAGAAGAGTACCACTGCATATCGCCATGGCTTAGGTCTCGGAACTCCTGCCAGATTAGAGTGTATCCTACTTGTGTTGCCTACATCCATTCCATAAACACAGTAGGATTTCAAGAAATATTTCTGCTGCAATCATCAGATTACCCAGGACAGAGTCTAAAGTTCTCAAAAACCTAAGGGAGTCCCTGAGAGCTCTGCTAGACAAGGAGAGACGCTGGGAATTCAAGGACATGAGCAGCCCGGGAGCAGGCAGAGGCAGCGTGCGGCTGCCCTAGAATCATAGCTCCCAAGTCTCGCCCAGCTCAGGCTGGGAAACCAGGAGCGGTTGGAGATGTGACACTGACTCTGGCTGCCCTGGGAACCAAGGGCAATTTGCAGCTCTTTTGTGAGAGGCAGCTGATTAGGAAGAAAGAGTTGTTTCATCAAAGGCCAAGGGGGCCTGGCCATTGGCTCGATTTCTAAAATGAACGCCCTGCCAGTGCCTCAGTATCCCTGTCTGGAACAGCCCAGCCTCCAACTGGTGGCCTCCAGCTCGTCCTAACCCATGGCTGCAGGAGTGTTTGCATTAGGGGTCATTTTGGAACGTCTGGTCCCTTTGTCTTATTCTCCCCCAATCTGTGATCTCCAGCACCAATGTCACACTCTTTGAAAACAGACTCGGTGAACTCAACTTCAAAGCTTGGCAACGGCAGGCTCCGTGCAGAAGTGCTGGAGGCAACAATGGCTGGAGCCAGGGCTGGGTAGGGGCTGCCCAGTGGGCACTGGCAAGTATTGTGTTCAAAGTCACTGCTGCAGTCCCCGGGGAACAATGCGTTTGGCACCCCAACAAACTCTGCTGTCATCGCAAGGCTGCTGTTGCTGGAGGGGCCAAGCTCAGGACCCTGAGTGTGAAAAATTCCACAATAGTAAATAAAAATGACACTCTCTTTTCCTTTATATAAAAGTTACATTTAGTTATTTATTTTGTACGTAATTTTATTTGAGAGGGAAATAGAAAGCGAGAGAGAGAGAGAGAGAGAGAGAAGAGAGAGCAAGTGAGAGAGTGAGAGAGAGATCTAGAGAGAGAGAGACAGAGAGAGAGAGAGAGAGAGAGAGAGAGACTCTATCCACTGGTTCACTCCCTGAATGTCCACAATGGTTGGGGCTGGGTTGGATTGAGCCAGGGACAAAGCCAGGAACTGGGAATTTGACTCAGGTCTCTTATGTGGCTGGTGAGAACCCAATTACTTGAGTCATCACGGCTGTCTCGCAGAGTCTGCTTTAGTGGGAAGCTGGAGTCAGGTACTAGAGCTGGGACTTAGTCCAGGAATTCCTGTATGAGATGCAGTCATCTTAAATTCTAGGATAAAATGCTTCCTCCCTCCCTCCCCTCTCCCCCCTCCTTTCCTTCCTTCCTTTTCTTTCTCTCTCTCTTTCTTCTTTCTAAAACATAATCTACAAGAAAGAAAGCAAAAGCCTTCCAATAATTCCAGCCTCCTGATCTCACCACCATGAACTTTTGGGATGCGTGTCTTTCTCTTCTCCATTCTATTAAACTGAGCTGCAATCAGTACAGAAAAATCTTCCTGTCTTTTGCTTGTTTTAGCTTTATAATAAGCATAAGGCTCCTATATCATCTTCCACCTACTGCTTTAATGAACATGACCTCTAGGTTATGTGCCATAACAAATGAGAGCATTTTTCTTTCTTTTTACTTGGTGGGGGGGAAGAATGATGTGTCATCAATAATATTGGAAAGAATATTCCTAAACTATAAAGAATTTTATTAGATGCATATTTTTGTTTCTTTTATTTTTGTTTTTGCATTTTAATAATGCTACACTTATTTATATTTTCTAAGATAGAAACTTTATTATTTTTTTAAAGATCTATCTTATTTATTTGAAAGACAGAGTTACAGAGAGAGAGAGAGAGAGAGAGAGAGAGAGATGAGAGATGAGAGTCATCTTCCATCCTCTGGTTCACTCCCCAAATGGTTGCAATGACTGGGCTGGTCCAGGTCAAAGCCAGGAGCCAGGAGCTTCTTCCAGGTCTCCCACGTGGGTGCAAGGGCCCAAGCACTTGGGCCATCCTTCACCGCTTTCCCAGGTAGCAGGGAGCTGGATCGGAAGGGGAACAGCTGGGGCTTTAATCAGTGCACATATGGGATGCTGGCACTGCAGGTGGCAGCTTAACCCCCTACATCACAAAGCTGGCCCCAAGATAGAGACTGTAAATTCATCGTCTCTAGACTTGTACAAGTATTGTTTTCAGTGCGGGACAGATCTTCTCTCCTAATATTTTATCTTGACAATTCTCAACCCTACAGACAGCTGAAAGTATTTTTAAAAAAGATTTATTTATTTGCTTGAAAGGCAGAGTTACAGAGAGACAGAGGCAGAGAGACAGGTCTTCTATCCACTGGTTCACTCCCCAGATGGCTGCAATGGCCGGAGCTGGGCAGATCCAAAGCCAGGACCCAGGAGCTTCTTCTGGGTCTCCCACATGGGTGCAGGGGCCCAAGGACTTGGGCCATCTTCTACGGCTTTGCCAGGCCATAGCAGAGAGCTGGATCGGAAGTGGAGCAGCCAGGTCTTGAACTGGCACCCATATGGGATGCCGGCACTGCAGGTAGCGGCTTTACCAGCTGTGCCACAGTGCTGGCCCCATCTGAAAGTATTTTATAATGTACACCCATAAGCACAAACCTATGTCTTTGACATGTAGAGCAGACTCGTGCTCCTTGGGATCGCAAACATGGCAATTTATTATAATATTTTGTAGCCCCTGGTATTTTTCAAAATGTCTTCAGGTCTAGTTTCTGGCTTTGTCTTTGAGATACGCCATTGGAGACCATAGACGTGATTTGTATATTTATCAGTGAGGACACGCATGATCAGAGCGGCGGGAGACCTGCTGCTCACACTGCCAGAGACGTGGCACCTCAGCAACCAGGTGAAGTCCTCAAGCTGAGCCATACTTCCCCCAGAAATGTCTCCCTTCTTCTTTCTCCGTAACAAGTCCCACTGTCTTGAGAGCCGACCGCCCCTGCCTCCCACTTCTCAGTTCATTGCAGTTTTCCCATAGACTTTCAGCTCCGTGACTCTAGGCCTGAGTGGTTTGCACCAAGCACAAGGGCAAGTGCACGTGGCGTAGCTGGTTCAGCCACCTCTTGTGCACACGAAGACAAGCTACAGAAAGAACTCTTTTCTAAAGACACTACTTCATCTTTAGAAAAGTAGGACTAATAAGGACAGCAATTAGACCTCCCAAGTAAGTCTAAGAAGGTGTTGAGTTATTTCTCCGGAGAAAGAATCCAGGATGGGGGCCAGCACTGTGGCGCAGTGGGTTAATGCCCTGACTAGAAGCGGTGGCATCCCATATGGGCGCTGGTTTGAGACCCGGCTGCTCCACTTCTGATTCAGCTCTCTGCTATTGCCTGGGAAAGCAGTAGAAGATGGCCCAAGTGTTTGGGCCCCTGCACCCATGTGGGAGACCTGGAAGAAACTCCTGACTCCTGGCTTTGAATCAGCTCAGCTCCGGCCACTGCAGCCAACTGGGGAGTGAACCAGCAGAAGGAAGACCTCTCTGTCTCTCTCTCTGTCTCTGTCTCTCTCTCTGTCTCTTTCTCTGTCTCTCTCTCTGTCTCTTTCTCTGTCTCTGTCTCTGTCTCTCTCTCTCTCTGTGGAACTCTGACTTTCAAATAAATAAATAAATCTTTAAAAAAAAAAAAAAGAATCCAGGTCCGGCGCCGCGGCTCAATAGGCTAATCCTCCGCCTGCAGTGCCGGCACACCGGGTTCTAGTCCCGCTTGGGGCACCGGATTCTGTCCCGGTTGCCCCTCTTCCAGGCCAGCTCTCTGCTGTGGCCCTGGAGTGCAGTGGAGGAAGGCCCAAGTGCTTGGGCCCTGCACCCCACGGGAGACCAGGAGAAGCACCTGGCTCCTGGCTTCGGATCAGCGCAGTGCGCCGGCCACAGCGCGCCAGCCGTGGCAGCCATTGGAGGGTGAACCAACGGCAAAAGGAAGACCTTTCTCTCTGTCTCTCTCTCTCTCTCTATCCACTCTGTAAAAAAAAAAAAAAAAGAATCCAGGATGGATCCGGATGGCATCAGAGCCATGGCTCTGGAGGGCTGGGGAGGAGATTGAGGTTTATCCTGGGAATGTAACTACCAGCGCCACCCTCAAGTCCCAATGCCTGGGACCACCAAGGGCAGAGCAGCTCACAGGACAGTGTGAGTTTCAGCCTTGGTGGCGGTTTCTCCGGAGCCGGCCTGGGGACACAGGGTGCAGGGCTGGGGCATGCAGAGTGGGGGCCTGATGCTGGGAAGAGCTCTGGTGTTGGAGGAAGGAGTCTCCATCAATCCCACACCTGCAGTTGCCCGGTTCCTTTCCGTTCTTCTTCCATAAGAGCAAGAAACAATCTCCATCCGTGCTCCAGTAACTGCCTGCAATGGCATCCTCACTCTTACAGATGAGAGACTGAGTCTCCACGGCATGTTTTAAAAGACTTAATTGATTAATTAATGTATTTGAAAGACAGAGTGATGGGGCTTTTATGATGGCCCAGCAGGTTAAGCCACTGCTTGTGAAGCACTGGTTCGAGTCCCGGCTGCTCCACTTCAGATCCAGCTCCCCATTAATGTGGCTGGGAAAGCAGTAGAAGATGGCCCAAGTCCCTGGGCGCCTGCATCCACATGGGAGACCCAAATGGAGTTCCAGGCTCCTGGTTTCAGCTTGGCCAAGTTCTGGCTGTTGCAGCCACTTGGTGAATGAACTGGTGAGTGGATGATATCTCTCCCTTTCTCTCTGTCTCTCTCTTTCAAATAAATAAATAAGTTTCTGTGTGGGGGTCTTTTTTTTTTTGAAAGGCAGAGTGACAGAGAAATGGGTCAGAGCCCCAGGGTCCCCAGAATCAAGCTCTGGGGACGGCTGTGCTCAGGGTGTGAGGCTTCTGCAGGAAGCACCCTCGGCATGGTGCACCACAGGCATTCTCAGCTCTCGTTCCTTCTTTCTCCTTCAGCTCCCAGAAGAGCAGCTGTTCCACTCCTGGAGAGCTGCAGGGAGACTCCCCTACCGGGGCCATCTGCTTGTGCCTTGCCCTTTGGAAAAATCAATGAATTTGATTTTTGGGCACTTGGTTCCTTAAGCTTGAAACTACTCTTTGGAATATCATGGGTGAACGAAGTTCATCCTCCCAGCCCTCATTGATTTCCCTGAGTTTGGCCAGATGTTGTCACCATGTTCCCATCACCAGTCCGGGACATTCTGTAGTAAGAAAATAGCACCCAGGAGCTTGTGTGAGCTGCAGCGCGTGGTTTTTGATGGGACAGTGCTTACAGAAGTGACTGCTTCGAGAGAGAGACAGGGACAGAGACAGAGACAGATCTTCCACCTGCTGGTTCACTCCCCAAAGGGTGACAACAGCCAGGTCTGGGTAGGCCAAAGCTGGGAGCCAGGAACTCCATTCGGGTCTCTCACGTGGGTGGCAAGTGCCCAGGTACTTGGGCCATCATCCATCGCTTTCCTAGGTGCACTAGCAGAATCAGAAGCTGAGCAGCCAGGACTCGAACCAGGGGCTCTGAGGTAGGATACCGGTGTCCTAAGTGGTGGATTAACCTGCTTGTACTCTAACACTGGCCCCTAATTATTTTATTTTTTCCCTGACAAATAGTAAGCCCACAGATCGATGGGGTTCAGTGCGATGTTTGAACACATGAATAGCTGATGATTGAGTAGATCCGCCCCCTGATTTACTGCTTCTTCCTGGGAAGCACATTAAGACTCCCTCCTCTTGTTACTCTGAATTGGGTAGCCAATGATCGCTAACTCTCATCATGCTGACACAGACACTGGAACCTCTTCCTCCTGCCTGGCTGGACTTTGGTGCCCACTGGCCCTCCCTGCCCCCTCTACTGGTAACCCCCACCCTACCCCTTCCCTCCAGGAATTTGCCTTGTTTGGATTGCACATATAATGGAGATCCTACAATACCTGCCTTTCTGGGCCTGGCTCACTCATTTAACACAGTGTCTCTGAAGTTTCTTTATGATGTCAAAAATACAGAATTTCTTTTTTTTTTAAAGATTTATTTATTGATTTGAAAGGCAGAGTTACAGACAGATTTATCTTCTATCTACTTTTTTGCTCCTCAAGTGGCCACAACAGTCAGGATTGGGTGTCCCATATGGGTGGCAGGGGTCCAAGCACTTGGGCCATCTTCCACTGCTTTCCCAGGCACGTTAGCAGGGAGTTGGATTGGCAGTGGCTCAGCCAGGACTCCAAATGGCGCTCATATGTGACGCCGGTGCTGTAGGTGGCAGCTTGACCCACTGTACCACAACACCAGCCCCAGGAACTGGTTTGATTTCCTTTGCTTATACACCCAGGGGTTGGATTCAGGAACATAGGGTGGTTCTGTTAATAGGGTTTTCAAGGAACCTCTGTATGATTTTCCCTAATGCCTGTATTAATATATATTCCTACCAGCGGTGTTCATGAATCCCTTTTCTCCACATCTTCACCAACATTTGCTGTCTTTAACCTTTTTGATAATAACCATTTGAACAGGTGTGAGGTGCTACCTTGTTGTTGTTTTTTTTTTTTTTTAATTTTTTTTTTTGACAGGCAGAGTGGACAGTGAGAGAGAGAGACAGAGAGAAAGGTCTTCCTTTACCGTTGGTTCACCCTCCAATGGCCGCCGTGGCCAGCGCACCGCGCTGATCCGATGGCAGGAACCAGGTGCTTCCTCCTGGTCTCCCATGGGGTGCAGGGCCCAAACACTTGGGCCATCCTCCACTGCACTCCCGGGCCACAGCAGAGAGCTGGCCTGGAAGGGGGTCAACCAGGACAGAATCTGGCGCCCTGACCGGGACTAGAACCCAGTATGCCGGCGCCGCAAGGCAGAGGATTAGCCTAATGAGCAGCGGCGCCGGCCCTTCTTGCTGTTTTAATTTGCATTTCCCTGATGAATAGAGAAGTTGAGCTCTTTTTTTTTGGTATATCTGTTGAACAGAGGCTTTTTCTTTTTACTGATTTATTTGAGAGGCATAAGGTAAGAGAGAGAGAGACAGAGAGATCTCCCATCTGCTGGTTCACTTCCCAAATGCCTTGCACCAGTTGGGATTGGACCAGAGAGAAGCCAGGAGCCAGCAACTCAATTCAGATCTTTCACATGGGTGGTGGGGAGCCAGCTCCCTGAGCCATCAACACTGCTTCCCAGCAGAGAACTGAAATCCAGAGCGGAGCCAGAACTTGAACTCACCCCCTCTGATGTGGGACAAGAGAGCCCCCAAGCTGAGTGGTGACCATGGCACCAAACTTGTCCTTTCCTTTCTTTGAAGGCATGTAATTTTTTTTTTTTTTTTAGAAACAAATAGAAGTCCTATTCCAGAACCCGTTAGCCCAGTGGAAATTCAATCACGACCCTGCCATAACTTGCAACTTCGCAACTAGTGACTTCCTGTCTGGGAATGCTGGAAGAGCTCCGTGCGTGGGATCTGTTACAGAAGCCGTGCTGGTGCAGAGTCCTTTTGGGGCTGGCGGGCTAGGAGTGGGGCCTCGTGCCTCAGATGGTCCCTAGGGATGGACCTAAAATGCTACAGACTCAGGGGGACTTTGTCCAGAACACAGGTTTTGCAGGCCTACAAAAGTCCACTAGTTCCCAGGGGAAAGTTCCAGTGTTCATGGCAAACAATCTGGGCTTCTCAAGGGCCAGTCTGGCTCTCTCTCTCCATCCAGTAGCCTCAACTCCATTGTAATCATGCCATTATTTCTGAGGTCCAGACCTGCTGATGGGACATCAGATGACCGTGGTTCGTCATTGAGGATCACAGCAAATGACACCTTGCCCTCCGAGGACTCTCGGGCAGAAGGGACTAAAACCAGATAGTCCCGGGCAAGGGTGAAGGGAATGCACTTTTATTGCGCGCCCCCTAAATCCAGGTGCTTTAAGCAGATGGTCTAATAGATAAGTTAATCCCAGGCAACACCCATGGGAGCGCTGTCATTTCGCAAAGAAAGGGAGCTTTAGGGAGGTAGAAGAAGTTACCCAAGACCTCAGGACCAGAGCAGAAAAGCAAGCAGATACGGGGCCAAAGTCCACGAGCTTTCCACGTAGGAAGCACTAGCAGTAAAACGCAGAATGCCAACGACTTAGGCTTGCTGGTGAGCTGGGAGGGAGGTGGCAGCTACTTACCTGGGGCTCAGAATATCTGCATAGGAGTGTGTGTGGGGGGGCACTACGGAACCCCAGCCACACCCCGAATAATTGCTGGTGAGCTGGGAGGGAGGTGGCAGCTACTTACCTGGGGCAAGGGAGTGTGTAGGGGGGCACTACAGAACCCCAGCCACACCCCGAATAATCTAGAACCTCAGCAGAGGGTTGGCCCCCTTCTCCCGGCCCCACCCCTGCCACATGACCGCGCGTGCACCTTCAGCAGCGCCTGTGGCCGGGAACTTCCGCTCTCTCTTGAGGATGGTGGTCCTCACCCAGCCATGGATGGATGTGGGGCTGACTTTTCACCCCCAACCTGCACCCAGGAATGGCCAGATGGCATCCAGGCTGCGGCAGTGCCTCTGGCTGACTAATCTTCCCCAGGTACAAGAGTAAATATAGGGCTTGGGGACACCATATGTCCCTGACTCATAGTGCTCGCTGGGATCACCCTCGTCCCACTTAGCATATGTTCTCCTGGTCAAAGGCGGAGGTAGGTTAATGCAGGAGAGAAAGCATGTCTTAAAGTTGAAGGCAGGGGCATGCAAAGCATCAGAAGAGTGTGCCTCTGGGCGGTCCTGTCCTAAGTGACATTTGATGTTTTTAAAAAATTTTTTTTCTTAAAGATTTGTTTATTTGTTTGAGAGACAGAGTTAAAGAGAGAGAGAGAGAGAGAGAGAGAGAGAGAGAGAGAGAGAGGTCTTCCATCTGCTGGTTCACTCTCCAAATGGCCGCAACCGCCGAAGCTGGGTCGATCTGAAGCCAGGAGTCAGCAGCTTATTCTGGGTCTCCCACATGGGTGCAGGGGCCCAAGTACTTGGGTCATCTTTTGCTGCTTTCCCAGGCACATAAGCAGGGAACTGGATCTGAAGTGGAGCAGCCAGGCCTCGAACCGGCACCCATGTGGAATGCCAGCGCCACAGGTGGAAGCTTAGCCTGCTACGCCACAGCACTGGACCTGACATTTGTTTTGAAAGTCTGCTGTTTTCCCAGACTATCCCCATTTATTCACTCCTTTTTGTAGCCAGCATGGGGCTGGCCACTCCAGGTGCTCGGGACTATGAATTGAATTTAGAAGGTATGTTCCTCATTTTCTTTTCTTTGTTCAGTGGTCTGGAGGTTGGTAGACAGATGAGAATGAAGCAGTCCCTGGTGTGGATCAAGGGGTCACCTGTTGGAATTGGTCAGTAGCATCCCCATAGGATGCCCAAATATTTCTTCTGCCCCCTTGAGAACTCTACAACAGGAGAACCCGAAGGGGAAGGTGTTAAGCAGCTGTTCTGGGGTGAGGATGCTGAGATGGCTTTGGGGATGGACATTTAGCCCTCCTTGAGAAGATAATGGTGTCAGAGTTAAGTTAAAATTAGCCCCACATCCCATATGGGAGCCGGTTTGAGTCCCAGCTGCTCCACTTCTGATCCAGCTCTCTGCTATGGCCTGAGAAAGCAGCAGAAGACGGCCCAAGTGCTAGGGTCCCTGCACCCACCTGGGAGACCTGAAAGAAGCTCCTGGCTCCTGGATTCAGATTGGCGCAGCTCTGGCCATTGTGGCCATTTGGGGAGTGAACCAGCGGATGGAAGACCTCTCTCTCTCTGTCTCTCTCTTTCTGTATGTGTAACTCTGCCTTTCAAATAAAATAAATAAAATTTAAAAAAGAAGATAATGTTGTAGGAGGGTTCTAGCTCCTTTGATCATTGGTTAACCCAGGTAATGGGAGCGTGGGTTAGGTAAGTCCAGAGTCTTAAGTTTAGGATCACAGAAGTATTGAGCTAGAGGAGTTAAGCCCATCTATACCACTCCTTTCCTGGCTGCAATGACCAGTGACCAAATCCAGTGGGGTCTCTGGCATTTCTGAGTCACTCTGAGACACATGTCGCAAGATCCGGGGGTGGACCAACCACATCTCATGCTGAGGTCTGAGATCATCACCTTCACACAGCAACCAGATAGAGGGAGGTTAAGAATGACCCAGAGCTGGGTCTGCTGTGAAAGGCAACCCGGTGCCCTATCCCATCTAACCTTGAGGGCTGTGAGAAGTGGGTCTTATCACCACCTAATAGATAAGGCCGTTAGGATCGGGTAGCCGAAATGATCCATCCGAGGGCACAGTGTTAACCACGGGGAGGTGGAATTTGAACTTAGCCCAGGATCTAAGCCATTTCCAAGGCTCTACTCATAGTCTTGAGAAGATAATTCTCAGATATGGAGACTTTTACGGATATGGAGGGAAGGGTGAGCATTTACTGTGTTTGCTTACCATATTAGCAAACTTCCTGTCCTGGGACCCCAGCTGATAGGTGGAGCTGGACAGAGATGTCCCCAGAGGAAGCACGGTGGGCTTACCTCCACTCAACCCTCCATTTCCAGACAACCTGTCCTACGGTTGCCACAAAGGGTGAAGGATTTTCCTAGCTTTCTTTATTCTTTGTTTTTCCTATACTCATGTCCCTGGTGCTTTGCTCCTAATGCAAACATTCCTACTCAAATTCAAGAATGCTTACAACGATGGTCCATAATGGGATTTATTCTTTCCTCCTTTTAAAAAGCTGAACTCACCCACTGGAACAATAGAATTGGATTGCATTTAAGAAATGAAATCTTAGGAAAACGATTCTCACAGAAGAGGCAGGAATAAAATCCTATGGTTTCTTACCCATCAGAGTGGGATTTTACTGAGGAAGGAGCAAATTACTGCTATTGGGCAGAGGCGGGTGGGCACATATGAGCTCTGTGACAAACGGTGGTATCTCCACTGCATAGAAAATTTGGAAAAGAAACTACTTTGAAAAGGCTGATGCTAATATTAGCTAAACATGTTAGAGGTCCCACATCACTGTCTCCTGCTTGTCTTCCCACTGCAACGTCACATAGGAATTATCTATTGCTAATATCAGCATCTCCATGTGCAGATCCATCCCAACAGGCATCTTTGTCACATGTCCTCTTGGCTTTTGCCTTTCCACTCACATGCACACTGTTCCAGCTTCCTAATGGCAGCACCAACCTTTGTGCCTGGGGCTGTCCCAGGTCTCCAGCATCAGAAGAAAATCAGAAGTCTGTGAGGTCGGTGTAGTGGCACAGTGGGTTAAGCCACCACCCACAACACTGGCATCTCACATCAGAGCCCTAGTTTGAGTCCCGGCTGCTCTGCTTCCCACTCACCTCCCTGCTAATGCACCTGGAAAAGCAGCGGAAAATGACTCTAATGTTTGGGTCCCTGCCACCCACATGGGAGACCTGTATAGAGCTCCAAGTTCCTTGCATCAGCCTGGCCCAGGCCTGGCCATCTATTATGAACCAGTGGGTGGACGCTCTCGATCTCTCTCTCTCTCTCACTGTCACTCTATCATTCAAATAATTAAGGTCAGTGCCTTTCTGAGAGTCGGTGAATAAAATAGCCCGGCACCCTCTGTCCTTGGCAGAGCAGTTTCAATGAGCAATGCGTTCTTATCTTCCAGAGAGCCCCAGCAGGCCTGGTCCCAAAGTGGCCATCGTGGTGACCTACAAAGGCTACATTCCAAATCAATTACTTACAAGTGGATTCTTCAGGCTCTGTCCACTTTGGGCCCCAGTAACAAAATATTATAGTATATATGGTATATAGTATATATAATACTATAGTATTATATTAGTATTATATAGCATTATGTTAGACTGTGTAATTGACAATGAGTAGAAACTTATTTGACCATTTTAGGGTCTGGGAAGTCCAGGATGAAGGTGCTGGCCTCTGGCTAATGTCCTGTCGCATCCTCACATGGGCAGAAGGGCAAAGAGAGAGCAGGAGAGAGAGGAGGGGGCCGAGCTCATCGTTTTGTGAGGAGCTCACTGCCACACTCAGGAACCTGTCCCAGGACAACCGTGTTCATCTGTTCTTGACCCAGACACCTCCCATGCTGTCCTTTCTCCCAACACCACTGCACTGGGGATCAAGTTTGCAACACATGGACTTCACGGGACACATCCAAACCATCATACCTGGTTTTCCAGGTGTGTTTCTGGAGGAATGCAAACTGGCACCCTCCAACCTCTGCATGCCTGAAGGGTAGAAGACTTAGCAAGCCCTCTCAGATTCTGACTTCTAGTTTCCCGAGTTGAGCTCAAAATCATGGTGAGATAGTAATGATACTTAATAGAGAGTTGAACCTTTCTACCAACACTTTCATATGCATTTTATTTTATTTTTCTACAAGATTTATTTATTTGAAAAGCAGAACAGCACACAAAGAGAAAGAGATGATTGATAGATAGATAGATAGACAGACAGATAGATGATAGAGATCTTCCATCTGCTAGTTGCCTCCCAAAATGGCCACAATAGCCAGGTCTGGGTCAGGCTGAAGCCAGGAGCCAGGACTCCATCTGGGTCTCCCACTGGGTAGCAGAGACCCTATTGCTTGGACCATTTTCTGCTGCCTTCCCAGGAGAACTAGCATGAAGCCATATCTCAAGTGGAGCATCCAGGATTTGCACCAGTGTTCAGATACAGGATGCCAACATCGCAAGAGGAAGCTTAACCTTCGGGGGTACACCACAGGCCAATATGTGCTTTTTATGAAAATAGTTTGAAGGTTGCTATTCCTGGAAATAGAGAGAACTAGCAAAATGGAGATGCGGGGTCCTTTCATTAAACTCCAATGTGGAGGGCAGCAGATGGGAGGTAGAACATGACTATGATTATGAGCCCTGGAAGTGACACTGGAGAAGGAGGAAGGTCAAGTTCCAAAGCGAGGTGGAGTAGGGTTTTGCAGTTA
This sequence comes from Oryctolagus cuniculus, assembly GCF_964237555.1. NCBI lineage: Eukaryota > Metazoa > Chordata > Mammalia > Lagomorpha > Leporidae > Oryctolagus > Oryctolagus cuniculus. The sequence goes on along the minus strand of NC_091442.1, from coordinate 46,906,798 downwards.
CCTAACTTTCCTTTCCCACACATCCTTGGAGAGAGTAAGGGTTTGCCCCATCCCCTTGGCCAGGAGTCAATCCCCCCAACCTGCTGTTGGCACAGGACCAGTGGGCTGAGGGCGGCAGAGGTGACACCAAGAGGCAGTACCCTCCTCCCAGCTCTATCTTTGGCTGGGTGGGGATGGTTTTATTGGAGGCAGCTGTGCAGAGAGAGTTGGGCCACAGGAATGTTCCAGCACCTCTTGGTCACCTGGTGCAGGGGGTGGGCTGCTGTGGGACAGGTCTGGCTGACGGTGAGCACAGATGCCCTGACCTGACTCCAGTCCCCTCCCTACTCCTCACGCCAAAGCTGGGGAAGCCTGGGTGTTGGCCTTGGCTCCTCTTCCCAGCGACAGGTGCACAGCCAAGGCTGCAGATGTACCCAAGTGCATGTGAGATCATGAGGAAATGAAGAGGCTGCAAACCAGCCCAATACTTGGGTCATTGTCAGCAGAGAACAGAACAAGGCTTGGTCAGACTGGGTGTGAGTGAAGAGAAGCTTAATAAATATCCCCAGAAATCCACAGAAGGAGCACCCAGCCACAGGGGAACTGTGATTGATGAGACATAGAGCACAAGTGAGGGACAGGGTAGCAGGAAGGATACAGGGAAAGAACAAGGCAGGAAAGAAAGAACAGGAAGAACAGGAGCCTCAGGAGAGCCAGGGAGAGGAAGAGTTGGGAAACAGAAAAATCAAGTTGAGAATATGTCACTCCCTCTCTCTCTCTCTCTCTCTTTCTCTCTATCATTCTCTCTCTACCTCTCTCTCTCAAATAAATAGATAAATTAAAAAGGGGGGTGGCTGGTGCTGTGACATAGTAGGTTAAGCCTCTGCCTGTGGCACCGGCATCCCATATGGGCGTTGGTTCAAGACCTGGCTGCTCCACTTCCGATCCAGCTCTCTGCTATGGCCTGGGAAAGCAGTACAAGATGGCCCAAGAGCTTGGGCCCATGCACCTGTGTGGGAGACCCAGGAGAAGCTCCTGGCTCTTGGCTTCTGATTATTTCAGCTTCGGCCATTGCGGCCAGTTGGGGAGTGAACCAGCAGATGAAAGACCTCTCTCCCTGTCTCTCTGTCTCTGTCTGTAACTCTGCCTCTCAAATAAGTAAATAAATCTCAAAAAGAGAAGAATGTATCCTTTCCATGTGACTCCCAGAGAAGCAGATAAACAAATTGGAAATAAAAAAATATGCAGCTTCAGAGTTCAAGCTATCATAGACAAGACATCATAGTAAACGTCATACTTCTTTAAAATAAATGCTGTTTGATCAATGAGACAATACTTAATAATAATTTGGAATATTTGAGAAACAATTACTGCCCAAGTGTCATTTAGTGCCATGTGGGCGATATGGTGGCCAAGAGCATGTGTTGCTCTTGAGCACTTGAAATGAGGATAATGCGGGGCCGGCGCTGTGGTGTAGTGAGTAAAGCTGCCGCCTGCAGTGCTGGCATCCCATATGGACGCCAGTACGAGTCCTGGTTGTTCCACTTCCACTCCAGTTATCTGCTATGGCCTGGGAAAGCAGTGGAAGATGGCCCAAGACCTTGGGCCCATGCACCCTTGTGGGAAGACCTGGAGGAAGCTCCTGGCTCCTGGCTCCTGGCTTCGGATTGGCGCAGCTCTGGCCGTTGTAGCCAATTGAGGAGTGAACTACCTAATGGAAGACCTTTCTCTGCCTTTCTCTGCCTCTCCTTCTCTCTCTGTTTAACTCTGACTTTCCAATAAAACAATTAAATCTTTAAAAAAATGAGGATAATGCAAGTGAATTTAAAATTTTGTTTAATTTTGGCTAATTTAAATTTAAAAATTAATTCTTGATTCAGATATTAAGAAACTTTTTAATATGTTTGGGACAAGCTGGGTCTGTGAATTTACTGTTGCTTTTAAGATTTCAAAGGCAGCATTACAGAGAGAGAAACAGAGACAGAGACAGAGAGAAAGAGAGTGATATCTTCTATCTGCTGGTTCACTCACCAAATGGCTGCAACAGCTGGGGCTCAAGCCAGAAGCTTCGAACACAGTCCTGTTCTCCCATAGGGGTGACAGAAGCCCAAGTACTTGGACCATCTTCCTCTGCTTTCCCAGGCACATTAGCAGGGAGCTGCATTGGAAATGGAACAGCCGGGACTTGAACCATTGTCCATAAGGGATGCTGGCATTGCAAGTGGTGGCTTAACCCACTGTGTCATTCCAAATTTCTTATATGTGATATAGGTAAAAGACTATAAAATACTTCATGAGTACTTTGTATTTCTTATACCATGAAATTACACTACCTTTTTTTTTATTAAATATCTTATAAAATTAATTTTACATGTGCAATTTATTTTTAAATATGACCACTAGAAAATGTCAAGTTATGAATGTGGCTGGCATTGTATTTTTGTTGAAGAGGACTGATCCCAGAGATGTCCTCAAGGTTAACAACCACAAGCAGAGAATACTCATTTTAAGTTCTTGTAAACCAAATGCACCTCTCACAAATGCCAATCAATCACTATGTCCATGTTGTACTCTCTGATTGCAATGATATACAGTTATAAATCTGTAATAACAATCAAATGTTAAACATTCCCTGGATCCATAAAAATTATAATGTATGCCACATGGTTATTGGGGTGAAGAGGAAAGTGGAAGAGATTTTACAAAATACATAGAACTGAACAAGTGGGGCCGTAGCTGTGGCAAAGTAGGTTAAGCGTCCGCCTGCAGCACTCGCGTCCCATGTGGGTGCCAGTTCGAGTCCTGGATGTTCCACTTCTGATTCAGCTCCCTGCTGATGGTCGGGAAAGCAACAGAAGGTGGTCCAAGTGCTTGGGCCCCTGCACCCACCTGGAGACCCAGAAGAACCTCTTAGCTCCTGTCTTAGGATTGGCCCAACCCTGGCTGGGTTGCGGCCGTTTGGAAAGTGAAACAGCAGATGGAAGACTTCTCTCTTCTTCTGCCTCTCTCTCTGTATCTCTGCCTCTCAAACAAATAAATAAATCTTTAAAAAAATAAACAAGCAGAAAGGCCTTGAGTGGGCACACTGTCTCATGACATAACTTTATTCTTATTTCAGTTCTTCACATTTCCAGGGGTAAAAAGTTCCTTTAAATGGGATAAAAGAATTAGGGGTGAACGTCTCAGCCTATACTTTCCCCACTTACTGAATTTCAAAAATGTGGTGGAACAGAGTTTAACACTCTACCCATTTGTTACCTGTTACTCCTGTTCTGTGAATTCTTTTCCTTATTTTTTTAGATTTATTTTTAAAATTTATTTGAAAGGAAGTTACAGAGGGAGAGAGACAAAGGGACAGAGACAGAGACCTTCCATCTGCTGGTTCACGCCCCCAAATGGCCACAACAGCCAGAATTGGGCCAGGCTGAAGCCGGAAGCCAGGAGCTTTCTCCAGGTCTCCAACACGGGTAACAGCGGCCTAAGCACTTAGGCCATCCTCCTCTGCTTTCCCAAGGTGCATTAGCAGGGAACTGGATTGGAAGTGGAGCAGCCAGGACTCAAACCAGCACCCATAATGGATACCAGGGTCCCAGACAGAGGCCTAACCAGTTACGCCACAGAGCCAGTCCCTGTTCTCCAATCTCTAAACAAAGAAATCTCTAAAGGGAAGAACTAGCTTTGGCTTCCTTGAACTGAAGCTGCTGGACTCGACAAACAACTGATGGTCAGGAGACACACGGAGGCCTGGAGCCATTTTCCTAGGTTCCAAAGGGGTGTGTGTGTGTGTGTGTGTGTGTGTGTAAGAGAGAGAATGGAAAAATGTCAGTTTTTTGGTTCCTTGTCTTCTTCTATTGATGTAGTCAAAAAGGCTAGTTTTATGGCCAGCGCCGCGGTTCAATAGGCTAATCCTCCGCCTGCGACGCTGGCACACTGGGTTCTAGTCCCGGTCGGGGCGCTGGATTCTGTCCCGGTTGCCCCTCTTCCAGGCCAGCTCTCTGCTGTGGCCAGGGAGTGCAGTGGAGGATGGCCCAAGTCCTTGGGCCCTGCATCAGCATGGGAGACCAGGAGGAAGCACCTGGCTCCTGGCTTCAGATCAGCGCGGTGTGCTGGCCGCAGCGTGCCAGCCGCAGTGGCCATTGGGGGTGAACCAACGGTAAAGGAAGACCTTTCTCTCTGTCTCTCTCTCTCTCACTGTCCACTCTGCCTGTAAAAAAAAGGCTAGTTTTAGGGCTTTTATCCTGGGCACAGCTTCTTAATTTTATAGCTGGTGATGGTCTAATTCAGGCTGGGGAAGCTGCCCCAAGTCAATACAGCATTTACGCAGTGGGCAGGCGGTAGCCACGCACCACCTATAAAACCAAATGAATCCATCAGAACTCTCGGAAATGCCCCAACGCATCAAACCATTGCTGGTTCCTAACAGACCCAGGAGACGGCCGTGCCTCCGTGCCTCCCACCCTGCACCACCGAGGGGCCGGTTCCTTCTGCATTGCCCACAACACCCTCTCCCTTTGTCTGCAAACACAGAGTCGGCGGAGCCGGAGCAGCAGGGACCGGCCTCAACAGCTGACAGGCCAGTTGCGTTTCCATTGGTTGCAGGGCCTGGGTTGAGCTCTATTTTCTTCTGTACATAAAGATAAGAAGCCAAGGGCCCCCTTCCGAAAGCAAACACATTTAATTGGAACCACCGCCTCCCCATGATTCAGCGGATGGAATTTACGACGGTGTTTACCCTTTCCCGCAAATGTGGCAAATGCATCTGTCCCAATAGGAACCAGAAGTCTAGGAAACACACACCCACGGCAGCTGCGTGAGGGTGGGCAGTGCAACTCCGGAGGGAAGGGAGAATCCACAAGGGTCCAGATCGCTTGAGGGGAAGCCACCTCTGCTTTGCACAAAGTGAGTCTTGGCAGGGCCAACTTCTGCACGACCCCCTCTCCATGGGCGGGAATCAGAGCCAACTGCAAGAATGCTTGTGCTGGACAGCTGGGGCACATTGAAAGCAGAAAAAACAGCCTTAATCTTTGCAGAAAACCAACAGAGATAAGCAACGGCTTTAACTGGGCTGGAATCAGCCAATGTGCTCCCCAAATGCCCTTGTGACCATTATCCCGGCTGTGACCGCCGAATGGCACTGCTCAAGTATGCTGGCAATGTTTAACAAACCATCTGTCTCGTACCTGTTCCGTGGAAAAGCCTCTGTCCAGACCATGGCCCCATCCAGCCCGTCTGCTGTCTGCTCACCCGCAAGGGAAAGCCACCGCCTGCCTCCTGTTATTTCATACCTCATCCTCCGGCAGAGCCGCTCTGCCTGTGCACATTTGGAGAAAGGGCACATGGGTCTTGGGTCTGCCCTCCAACAGTTTCACAGAGCGCCACGTCTGTCAAAGCCTTCCTTGCTTATGGTGTTTGGTTTTCTGCCTGCTCCTCTTCTCGTAAGGGGAATTTCAATATTCGTTCAAATGCTATAACTACTGGTGATGCTGTTCTTCCTGGATCAGCTGTTCCTAACTGAGAAGCCTCCCTCTCTCTCTCTTTTTTAAAAGACTTATTTATTTATTTATTTGAAAGAAAGAGTGACAGAGAGGCAGAGAGAGAGAGAGAGGGAGTTTTCATCTGCTGGAGCCATGCCAATCCAGGCCAAAGTCAGGAGCCAGGAGCTTCTTCCAGGTCTTGCATGTGGGTGCAGGGGCCCAAGGACTTGGGCCATCTTCTACTGCTTTGCCAGGCCACAACAGAGAGCTGGATTGGAAGTGTACCAGCTGGGGCTCAAATGCCATCATCCCATATGGACACTGGTTCCAGTCCCGGCTGCTCCACTTCTGATCCAGCTCCCTGCTGATGGCCTGGGAAAGCAGCAGAAGATGGCCCGAGTGCTTGGGCCTCTGCACCCATGTGGGAGACCCTGAAGAAATGCCTGGCTTCTGGCTTTAACCTGGCCCAGCTCTGGCCACTGTGGCCATTTCGGGGAGTGAATCAATAGGTGGAAGATCTCTCTCTCTCTCTTTCTCTAACTCTGACTTTCAAATAAGTAAAACAAATCTTTAAATAAACATAGAAGAGTCGAGATTTGAGAAATGATGAAACCAATATGTAGTTTTCTTTTTGTAAAAAGGAAAAAAAAACCTGTTTGCTTAATAAATCAAAATTCTCAATTAAGGATTCATTTCTCCTGTTCTTCCAGGTTCAGTGAGGTTCCTTCAGGCTCAGGGGTGAGACGCCCTGGTCTTCTCTCTACGGCTGTTATAGCAGGAATGGAGTTGGCCCATCTCAGACTCCCTTCCCAATGGCTAGCACAGGTATCTGCTTAGCCACTGACGCTGTCCTTGAAACACACTCTTAAATCCCTGACCGGCAGACAGGAGACCCGAGACTGACGCCAGCCCTGCCTGTTGTGTTATCTCCTGCAATGCTGGGGCTCTTGGGACACAGATTTCTTTATCTCTCCAAGGGGACTTGGGTTTGACCAGAGCCAAAGACCAGGTTGGATGTGTGGGAGTCTCAACTACGTGCAGAGTTGAAAACAGCTCTGTGCTTACAGCTCTTTCCTGTTTCTGAGTCTGTGGCCTAGTTCCCTGACGCCCTCCCTCAGGCCCACCCCTACTGCGGGAGCCCAGGTTGGGTGGTGTCTTCCCCTGGTCATCACCATGGATGCCTCCTCAATGTCATTATGACTTCACGGTAGAAGGACCTCATGGAAGGAATGCACAGCCCCTTCCTAGCTCTTCAGAGGAATCGTGGGACCAGAATCATCACTTAAATGGCACACCAGAATGTAACAAACTGTTTTCCTTAAATCCAACAGGTCTTTGAAGCCAGGAAGTAGAGCAAAGATGGGGGTGGGGAAACCAGTTCAGATTTCAACATTCTGAATTTCCAGGCACAGAGAAACAATTCGAGGAATGTTCTAGAAGATGGATGGTCCCCATCGGGGACTCCAGAAAAGAGAAATTTCTTTATGTTTTTCATCGTCCCCTGTAATTTCTTTCTTTTTTTAAAAGATTTATTTATTTGGTTGAGAGGCAGAGTTACAGAGAGAGGGAGAGACAGAGAAAGGGAACATCCATCCGCTAGCTCACTCCCCAAATGGCCACAACGGCCACAGCTGAGCAATCCCAAACCAGGAGCTAGAACCTTCTTCCAGGTCTCCCACATGGGTGCAGGGACCCAAGCACTTGGGCCGTCTTCTACTGCTTTCCCAGGCCATAGCAGAGAGCTGGATAGGAAGTGCAGCTGCCGGGACTTGAACCGGTGCCCATATGGGATGCTGGCACTGCAGGTGGAGGCTTAACCTACTATGCCACAGTGCTGGACCCTCCCCCTGCAATTTCAATTTCAATTTTGGCATAATGATATGCATTGTAAGGTAATCTATTAAATGTATGTTGCATGAATGCTGTGTGCATGTATTCTTGTGTGTGTGTGTGTGTGTGTGTGTGTGTGTGTGTGTCAAGTGCAGTATTCATGAATATATCCAGCCATTTGGATTGCTACCACCTTTGGGCTACTGGGAACAATGCCTCCATGGACATGCTTTGTACAGAGTCTCTGTTTTCAGTTCTTTTGAGTACACACCTGGGAGAGGAAATCCTGGGTCGAGGGGTTATGTGATGTGAAATTTTTTGAGGATTCGCCAATTTAGTCTCCTACAAACAGCGTGCAGGGGTTCTGTTTACCTCCAGCCCTCCAAAACTTGAATTCTCCAGATCGAGTTATAGCCATCACATTGCATGTGATGTGGGACATGTGGTGGTTTCGAATGGCGTTTTCCAGGAGCCAGCTTTGTTCTCGTTGCCTGCCTGCACGCAGGCCAGACGCTGAAGAGAGAGACGTGGAGACGTCTCTCCAGGCAGAGGGAGTGAAGACCTGAAATCCAGGGAGTGGAGACCCAGGGCATTGAGGAGACAGAGGAAAGGGCACGTTTTGAGGCGGAAGGCCCATGGGCTGAGGCACAGAAGTATGTTCTGGGTACACAGGCAAAAACGGTACAACCTGGGCAGGCAGGTGTGGAGTCCAGCTGCTCGCTCGGGAGCAGGTGGAAAACGGGCTTAGGACTTGGAGTTTCAGGATCTTGGAGTCCAGACAATCTGGGCAGGTGCACAAATAAATAAATCTAGGAGCAACTCATGCTCCCAAGTCCAGAACCTTCCATCCTGTGAATGGGGTTCACATGGGATCGGTGGTAGCTTAAAGCCACCTGCTGACCTTAAAAACAAAAAAAAAAAAACAAAAAAAAAAAACAAAAAACACTTTCATGCCCACTCAGGTTCATTAAACCCAGCCAGATATGCAGGGAGCCCCGGTATCAACAGTGGAATGGCCCCACCCCCCTACCCCTGCCATGCATGATTCAAATGGGCAGGCCAGGATGAGAAAGGTAGAATTGTGGATTTAACTGCATAGGTGCTAAAAGTTGATTTTATTCGATTCTTTTTGATATACAAGAAATTCAAGAGCACTCTCGGAGTTTGCATGAAACAAAGTCGCAAGGCGAGGAGACCACCTGTCGCCTCGTGGGCTCTTTGGCTGCTGCAGATGGCACAACCCGTGCCCCACTGGGACTGCGTTCCCAGAGCGGTGGCCGGGGGCTGGCAGCCAGGGCCTGGCTGCATCTCCTGGTCCTCGGCTCCGTGGTCGGCCCCGCGAGGGCTGCACTCAGTAAATGTTTGCAGGGTGAGTGAATGGAGGCAGGAAGGCATGAATTCATGAAAGGCAGCCCAAGACACGGTCCCTGCCCTCTAGGAACTTACAAAGGGGCGGCTGAATAGACATTACAATGACAATGATCGCGGGGCAGTAATATTCCCGCAACGGTGACCTTGTGTGTCCCTGTTGTGTCCGTGCAGCCCGGGAAACCGCGGGGAGGGAGGGGGAGGAGGGCTTTTGAAAGCTCTGTCTGGTAGCTATGGCCTCTCTTATCTTTATTAATGCACTGCGCTGTCACACTGCCCCCTAAACAGGAGCAGAGCGAAAGCCAAGAAGGCAGGCACCCAGCCGTACCTGGAGCCCACCTGGGTGCTCAGAGAAGAGAGATCAGTGAGAGCAGAGAACACCGGCCGCTGACGTTGGGCTGAATCTGCTGGTTGTTTGCCGGCTTGACCAAAGTTCCCCCAGCTCTCTGCCTACGGATGCATTCGGTGAGTTGATAAGCCCAGAGCGCCTTGTCAATCAGAGCTTTCTCCTCTGAGATGGCAGGGGGAAAGAACTGGGGCTCTTGGGTCGCGCTGTCTCTCCGGCTTTAGGTTAACCATGGGGCTTTGCTCAGCTGCAAAGCAGGGAGCAGTTCCTGCTCTGCTTTCCTCGCCTGTGAGTTGTACAGAACGCAATGACAGGTACCTTATCCAAAGAACCACAGATGTTTCAGATTTCGGATTTTTTTTTTGGCCTTTGAAATATATACGCATATACACAGTGAAATACTCTGGGGATGGGACCGAAGTCATTTACACTTCATATGCACCTCTTATGTGTAGTCTGAAGGTCATTCTAGATACTACTGTTGAAGCACCTGCATTTTGACTGCAACCTGAGGTCAGGTGTGGCATTTATAACTGCTGGCATCATGCTGCTCAGACAGTTTCTGATTTCGGAGCATTTGGGGATCAGGGGAGCTGAACCTGTGTTTTTAGGGACTTACAGGGACGTTAGCCTCCTGGTACGCTCAGGATGGAAGCTCCACAGGTTGCTGTCCCAGGGCCAGCGCGCAGGCCAGGTGCATTGACTCAGAGGGCGGAACTGCAGGCCCCACGCTGCCTTTCACATGCTGGGAAGAAAGTAGACAGCCCAGCGGCCAGCAGCCTGCACCTGCACAATGACACCAAGGAGCTCTCGGTCCATGTCCATGGTCAGTGGCCATTCACTGCTGCTGCTCCTTCGTTTTCCTCTCTGTTGCTCCCATGCACGCCTGTCTCCAGCTAAGGAAGAAAATGGCCTTTCCTTTCATGGCTCATTTTGTTTTTTTTTTTTGCCAATCCAGATCCAATGTGTTTGGATAGCCTTAGATGGTCAGCGAGCAGGTGATGAAACTGGGATGTGGACATTGGCCCCTGCCTGCCAGCTAGGTCCCTTGCATTGGACAGCATTGCCCAAATGTTTACTCTGAATCTGTCAGCAACATGCTCCGGGCAGTTCACGTGTGCTGGGGAGAACTGGAGTGGCCAGGAGGGGCCCAGCGTCCGCCAGCTGGTCTCCACGCCATGGAAAGATCTGGATCTTATTTAATCTTTACAATTTTTTTTTTACCATCAATAAATATGTAGGTGTGTGTGTGTGTGTGTGTGTATGTGTGGCTAGTCAGATCCTAGTGTTCTTTGAGTTTAGAAGTGAATTTGAGAACTCAGCTCATTCCTGAGCTGCTTAAGGAAAGGAACAAATGGGTCGGTTAAGCTGCCACTTGCGATGCCAATGCTGGCATCCAATGTGGATGTTTGTGGTTCAAGTCCTGGCTGTTCTGCTTCTGATCCAGCACCCTGTCAACGCACCTGGGAAGACAGCAGAAGATGGCCAAGTACTTGGGTCTCTGCCTCACATGTGGGAGACCTAGATGGAGTTCCCGGCTCCTGGTTTTGGTCTGACCCAGCCCTGGCTGTTTCAGTCATTTGGGGAGTCAACCTGTAGATAGAAGATCTCTCTCTCTCCCTCCCTCTTACCCTCCCTCTCTCTCTCTCTTCAAATAAAAAAATAAGTGTTAAAAATAGAAATCTTGAAGTGAGGAGAGAATACATAGCACTAACCTTGGCTCTGTTGATACCTTGGTCCATGACTTAGTAATTCTTGTCTTAGAATCACAGTTTTTTGGGGCCAGTGCTGTGGCATAGCGGATGCCTGCAGTGTTGGCATCCCATATGGGCACCAGTTCAAGTCCTAGCTGCTCCACTTCTGATCCAGCTCTCTGCTGTGGCCTTGGAAATCAGTAGAAGATGGCCCAAGTCTTTGGGCCCCTGCACCCGCATGGGAGACCTGGAAGAAACTCCTGGCTCCTGGCTTCAGATCTGTACAGCTCTGGCTATTGTGGCCATTTGGGGAGTGAACCAGCCGATGGAAGACCTCTCTCTCTCTCTCTCTCTCTCTCTCTCTCTCTGTCACTGCCTCTCCTTTTTTCTCTGTGTAACTCTGACTTGCAAATAAACAAATAAATCTTTTAAAAAAGAATCGCATTTTTCTCATCTGTCAAATGGGGAGAGGGATTATTTCTGTGGTTGTCAAACTGCTCTTTCATTCTGTTTCCTTTTAGCCAATTGGCCTTCTCTTCAAATGTCCTAGTTCTTGGTTTAAATGTATGCCATAAAGTCAGAGAGAACAGGACAGTGACTTCAGATTAGCATCTAAATATAGCTTTCATTAATGACAGTTGCAAATCACACCAGTTTCAGCATACAATTTTTAAGAACTGTATTTTTTAAAAAAGATTTATTGATTTATTTGAAAGGCAGAGTTACAGAGAGAAGTAGAGGCAGAGAGAGGTCTTCCATCTGCTGGTTCACTCCCCAGATAGCTGCAATGGCTGGAGCTGCACCCATCTGAAGTCAGGAGCCAGGAGCTTCTTCCAGGTCTGCCACACAGGTGCAGGGGCCCAAGGATTTGGTCCACCTTCCACTGCTTTCCCAGGCCATAGCAGAGAGCTGAATCTGAAGTGGAGCAGCAGAGACTCGAACTGGCGCCCATATGGGATGCCAGCACTGCAGGCGATGGCTTTATCTGCTACTCCACAGCCCTGTCAGAAAAACCGTGTTGATTGCACTATCTGGAAAATATTTTGGTTCACAGAACTAAGCAAGTGATGCCTTCTTTTTTTTAAATAAAGATTTATTTTATTTATTTGAAAGAGTTACAGAGAGAGGTAGAGACAGAGAGAGAGGTCCTCCATTCGTTGGTTCACTTGGAGCTAAGCCAATCCAAAGCTAGGAGCCAGGAGCTTCTCCCGGGTCTCCCACGTGGGTGCAGGGGCCTAAGGACCTCCACTGCTTTCCCAGGCCACAGATGGGAAGAGGAGCAGCTGGGACTAGAACCTGCACCCATATGGGATGCTGGCGCTTCAGGCCAGGGCTTTAATCCGCTGCACCACAGTGCCGGCCTCATGGTGCCTTCTTAAAATCAGCCCCTGTACAACCTGAGTGTCCTTCTTGGTGACTAAGAAGGCAGTGACATCAGCTGCATTCAGAGGCTGGTGCCAAAATGTGCACATTGTGGGGTCCCTAGAGGGCTTACACTTCCTGCACTATGCATCTATTCATAATGCCAGTTTCGAAATTGATTTTAGAATATAAAAGAAAATTCAAGCAAATGCTTTCTGACCCCTGAAACTCATGATAGGGAAGCAAGCACAACAGAAAGTTGTAATCCTCCGAGCTGTCCTCAGTAGCTTGTGGAAACAGAATACTTTCCTTGATCTAAATCATTTATGTTCACAGGAAATATGAAGCTTTAAGACAGCAAATGCTTTTTTTTTTTTTTTTTTTTTTGGACAGGCAGAGTGGACAGTGAGAGAGAGACAGAGAGAAAGGTCTTCCTTTTGCCGTTGGTTCACCCTCCAATGGCCGCCGAGGCCGGCGCACCGCGCTGATCCAATGGCAGGAGCCAGGTGCTTATCTTGGTCTCCCATGGGGTGCAGAGCCCAAGCATTTGGGCCATCCTCCACTGCACTCCCGGGCCATTGCAGAGAGCTGGCCTGGAAGAGGGGCAACCGGGACAGAATCCGGTGCCCCGACCTGGACTAGAACCTGGTGTGCCGGCGCCGCTAGGCGGAGGATTAGCCTGTTGAGCCACGGCACCAGCGCCTATTGTTTTTTAATCCTGCCTTCTTCAGGGTCCTGCACCTGTGGGTACAAGGACCCAAGGACTTGGGCCATCCTCCACTGCTTTCCCAAGCCATAGCAGAGAGCTGGATCAGAAGTGGAGCAGCCGGGTCTTTAACTGGCATCCATACAGTATTCTGGCAATGCAGGTGGTGGCAGGAGCTGCTATGCCACAGTGCTGACCCCACTGCCCATTTCTTTTTATGGGAACATCTTGCTGTAGCAGCCATAGGATGCTTGCTTTGGGGGCACGTGCATATAGTGCAAACCCATCACCATGTGCTTGTGTTGAAAAACAGTGATTTTTTTTTTTTTACAATGCTGAAAGAGAAGTGGGAAGAGTTGCCTGTCCCAAGACGCAACAGAACAGCACTTGGTTCTCGAGATTTCTCAGGGATGATTTTGAGCAGAGCCCTTGGCACACTGTAGCTCACACTCAGGCTCCCGCAGGTGTCTCTAGGCTGCTTGGAGTCTCATTCATCCCCTCCCACGCCCCAGCTCGGCACATGCTTCCCTGCTTTCTGCTCGGCAGCCCCTGCAGAGACAGGTGCTCCATCTCTGTGTGTGGTTGGACCGCTGCGACCCCAGCACACTTCCAAGAAAGACGGCGCACTGAGCCTTGAGTTTTCAGGCACAGCTGAGAGCCTCAGCCCCTAGGGATGGCCGTGGACAGCCCTGCGGAGCAAGTCCTGCCCCTTCCCCATGACCTCCAAGCCCCTGACCATCTGAATCTGGCCATCGATGTTGGTCTCATCCTCCTGTGCTGTTCTGCAGGGCGGAGCAAGCCAAACCCTTTCCTTTCCACCAATACACCTGCTGTACCTGCCTGCCGTGCCTGGGCCTGGGACCACCTTCTTGCCTCTGGGCTGGGAGACTTCTGGATGCCCCAATCCCAGCGGAGCCGGGGTCTCGTTGATCTCAGCACCAATCCCACTGCACTGCAACAGAGAACTCGTTCCCACGAGTTCCTTCCCACAAGCCTCACTTTTGGGTCTCTCTGCCCAGCCGGCCACCATGCCACACAAGCACAGCACAAACGTTGGCTGTTAAATTCAATGGGAATTTCAAAGGCTGCCTTAGGCTCCCAGCTTCCTTACCCACCCCCCCAACATCACCATGCAACAGAGGAAAAGAAGGCCTTCTTTGTTCTCCAGGGGACAAGTTTTTAAAAAATCTTGCTCAGCCTGTCCCCTATAAAAGGCTTATCTTCCGCTGGTAGGAGACGTTTTAATTCCTTCCTGTTTGCTGATCACTGTTCCTTAAGGCCTCTCCACGCTGGCCCTTCCCGGTGAGCCGGGTAATGTCCCTGTCCCCTGTCCCAGGGAGTGTTGGAGCCCATCTGTCACCTGACACACTAGCATTACAGGCACAGCAGGGTGGCGTGCTGGCTGCCAGACTCAGCGACCTGTGGCTCCCAGCTCCTGAGTGAGAGAGTAGATCCCCTTTCCTCTCCTCTCCCCTCCTCTCCCCTCTCTACCTTTCCCCTCCCCTCCCCTCCTCTCCTCTCCTCTCCCTGTTCCTCTCTTCCCCTCCCCTCTCCTCCTGTCCTCTCCTCTCCCCTACCCCCTCCCCTCCTGTCCTCTCCTCTCCCCTTCCCCTTCCCCTCCTCTCCTCTCCCTGCCCTCCTCCCCCCTTCCTCCCCTTCCCCTCCTCTCCCCACCTCTGCTCTACCCACCTCTTCCTTACCCTCCTCTCCCCTCCCCTCCTCTCCTCTCCTCTCCTCTCCTCTCACCAACCCAGCTCCCTGTCTCCACTTCCCGACTCCTCTTTCTACATTGCTCTTTGTCCAGCTCTCTGCCCAGCCCCTTGGGTGTAGAGGAGGTTTACGACAATCACTGCTCTAGAATGTCGCCACATCGCTCGACACTGACAGAGAATCCCATGGATGTCAGAGACTGTGAACCCCAATTCGGGGTCCCCACCTTGGGCTTCAGCCACCAACTATGTTTTGTCCCAGTTGACCAAGCCAAAGCTTCCAGGAAATAAAGCGCTAAGCAAGGCATGTCTCGGCCAGCCTTGTGAAAGGATTTCTGCCTTTTAAACACTTTAGTGCCAAATAACTCCAAGGGAAGCTCTCTAGTATACAAGTATGCAGGAGAATGGAATCATCTTTCGGGCCACCCAGGGTCTCCCATGACATGGTTTACCCTCCTCCATGTCTCAGTCCTGGGGGAGAAGCGTGAAGAATGACTCCTGGGTGTTGCATTGGACAGGAAGCAGGGCACCAGTGACTGATACAGGACACAGGATTTGTGGTCAGAATTGGAGCTTTTGGAGCCGGTGTTTTGTCGTGACAAGTAAACCTGCCACCCATGATGTCACCATCCCATGTGGGCGCCAGTTCGTGTCTGGGCTGCTTCCTATTCCTCTCCCTGCTAATGGCCTGGGAAAAGAGGTAGAAGATGGCCTACATGCCTGGGCTCCTGCAACCCATGTGGGAGACCCAGATGAAGCTCCTGACTTCAGACTGGCTCAGTGCTGGCTGCCGTGGCCATCTGGGGAGTGGAGCAGTGGATGGAAGACTTCTCTCTCTCTCTCTCTCTCAAATCTGAATTTGAGAGAAACGAATAAACCTAAAACGAACAAACAAAAAATTGGACTTTTGCCATTGGGGGTGCAGCTGGAACAGTGAGGATCACCCTTCAGGCAAGGAACTCATTGAAAGTGACAGCTTGGAGTCGGTGCCTGGAGATGGTCAAAGGCAACTTCTTTCTTTTTAAAACAATTTCATTTATTTGTTTGAAAGGCAGAGAGACTGAGAGAAAGAAACAGACAGGGGCCAGCACTGTGGCTTAGCAGGTAAAGGCATCGCCTGCTGTGTCGGCATCCCATATGGGCGCTGGTTTGAGTCCCGGCTGCTCCAGTTCCAATCCAGCTCTCTGCTATGGCCTGGGAAAGCAGTAGAAGATGGCCTGAATCTTTGGGCTCCTGCACCCGCGTGGGAGACCCAGAAGAAGCTCCTGGCTCCTGGCTTTGGATCGGCACAGCTCCAGTCATTGTGGCCAATTGGGGAGTGAACCAGCAGATGGAAGACCTCTCTCTCTCTCCTTCTCTCTCTGTGTAACTCTTTTTGACTTTCAAATAAAATAAATAAATCTTTTAAAAAAGAAGAAAAAAAGAAATAGAAACAGACAGATAGGGAGAGCAAGAGAGATTTTTTTTGAAATAGTTTAGTGATGTTTCTTTTTTTTCAAATCTTTTTTAAAGATTTATTTATTTATTTACTTGAAATAGTTTAGTGATGTTTTAGTGATTACTTTTGAAATAGTTTAGTGATGTTTCTTTTTTTTTAAATCTTTTTTAAAGATTTATTTATTTATTTACTTGAAAGTGAGAGTGGAGCATCAGGGACTTGAACCGGTGCCCATATGGGATGCTGGCACTAAAGGCAGCAGCTTTACCCTTTATGCCACAGTGCCAGCCCCGAGAGAGATCCTCTAACTCCAATTTCCTTTCCCAAATGCTCGCAACAGACAAGGGTTGAGCTAGACTGAAGCCAGAGAGCCTGGAACCCGGGTCTCCCACATAGGTGGCAGGGACTCAACTACTTGCGCCATCACCTGCTGTCCCCTAAGGTAAGTGTTAGCAAGAAAATGGAATGGGAAGTGGAGGAGGGACTTGAACAAAGGAACTCCATCCAATCTATGATGCAGCCTTCCTAAGCATAGCTCAACAGCAGAGTCACATGTTAGCTCCTGGTGATTCCTATGACAAGACAAACCAGTGGCTACAGGGTTTCCTGGTGAAAAACCTGCGGCTTCATCTCAGAACGACAGGTCCCGAACCATCTTGCTCCTCTACTCCCCACCTCCTGCTGACTTTAGCTCTGGGGCTGAAAACACATGACTGTGATATTGTCTGTATTTTTTTTTTCAAAGCACCGGTTGCAAATTGACCGAGGATAGCATCCATGCATGGGAACGAAAGCTTGCGCTGGGCTCAGTTAATTTTCTTGAGTAAATGTCAAACCCAAGCTGAGATCTGTGTGAGTCTGCATCCTAGCTTTCCGGGCAGATGGATCATGGATGGATAGCCTGGAGGCCCCGGGTCCGTGCAGTGGGTAGTGATGGAGAGAAGCAGCAAGGACTCCAAAGAGAGTGGAGGAGAAGGCTGTGCAGCCGGGAGGTGAATGGCATCTCATCCTTCATGGATGGGATAAGAAAACTTGGCCGAATGGCCTGGGGCTTCTCACCGTTGTCACCTCTATGCCTTCTCAGTCTCTTTGTATTCCTCATGTTCTGGATGGTGGTGGTAGGGGGAGTGGTATCCTGTGCCCTCTGGCTCCACTGCCCTCTCCATTCATAGAGGAAACATCTTCACACACAGGCTTGAGAGACAGGCAGGGCTTCTGTGGATAGCTGCAGGGATAGGACAAAGCTGATCAAGTAAGGGAACCCAAGCTACAAAGGAAGAGTCCCGAAAAGACTTTCTCTTGGTTTCCCTCCTGGGCAAACATGGTCTTCACAGGCACCAGGTTCCCCACGTGGAGGGAAAGCAAAGGATACCCATGCTGGGTGAATGAGGAATTCACAAAGGAGGCTGCAGGACTTGGCCACCATCAGAAATGCACCTGCCAAGAGCCCCTGTTGTGGAGCAGCTGGTTCAAGTCCTGGCTGCTCCACTCCTAATCCAGCTCCCTGCAAATGCACCTGGGAGTGCAGCAGGTGATGGCCCAAGTGCTTGGGCCCCTAGTACCCACAAGGGAGATCCAGATGGAGTTCCAGGCTCCTGGCTTCAGCCTGGCCCAGCCCCAGCCGTGGCAGCCATTTGGGGAGTGAACCAGCAGATGGAAAATTTCTCTCTCTCTGTCTTCTCCTCTCTTTCTGTAACTCTTCATTTCAAATTAATATATCTGAAAAGGAAAGAAATACACCTTCAACTTGACTTTCTCCTGTGTCTTCCTGGTGGAAATTTTTGGCAATGGGAGAACCTGGAGATGGGTTGTGGAGGGTGGGTATTGGTTCTAGGGGTAGCTCCAGGTGCCTTTGTCTGCAGGGGAGATGTGTTCTTAAAAGCATCCAACAGCTGTTGGTGGTGGGGTGTCCTTGGTACCTTTTGTGAAAAGGAAAGTAAAATGCTTTGTCTTTGAAAGCGGCATTGGCCAAGCACCTGCTGAGCACACAGAGGACTCGGAGGCCCCGGTGGAGGTGGGGGACCAAGAGGTCTGTAAACAAGACCTGAAGCAGGTGTGCCCCAAGCGGCCCTTGTCCCTGCCCGTATCACCCGCCTTTTAAATGAGGACAAAGAGGCCACGTGAGAAAGGCAGCTGCTGTAGTCAAGAGGGTGAGGTGCCGTGAACTTGCTCTCAAGATGGACAAGCTTGCAGAGCGTCACCGTTGCAGCTTCCTGCAGCTTGGAGGAGGGCAGTGTGGTGAGGGGGCCCTCTTGTGCATAGGCAGGTGTTTCCTGCAGACCCCAGCAGTTCATGACCAGCGCCATTTGCCTAGACAATTGTGACTCATGCCAGGGCGCTAGCTCACCCCATCTCAAATACTCTTTGGTAAGAGGCTCTTCTGCTGGGTCATGCCTGGGACACTCGATTAGCTGGTGGGAGTTCAACCTCCCTGCCTTAGGTCAGATGAGAAAAAGCACCTCACAGGGGCTTTCCGTTTTCCAAAAGGTACATCACTTGGGACCCCGTGTGTTTGGCTTTTCATGGCAGCCCCTTATCAATAGCCATCCTGAGCACTCCAATGCTTAGAGACAGACTCGGAGTGTAAACATGTGGAACGGCTGCCAGGACTTGGATCTCCCTCCACTCACCGCACGCCGTGGCTCTTGTCACTGTTCACATCTCTCCCTGCCTCCGTTTCTTCAGCAAAGGGAGGTGATCACCACACATGTTCCATAGCGTTTTGTGAGTGTGAAGAATTAAATGGGGGGGGGTTGCAGAACAGGGCTTGGCACTGAATAAGATCTCAGTATGTATCAGTGATGTGAAATAATGTAGCTCAATCAATATTTAGTACCATGAGTACTTGCCTCTCACTTCCCTGGTCAACTTTCCAAAGACGCTGGGGTCTCTGTTTTCCCTCCCACCCCTTCTTGCATAAACCTGTGTTTATGACATTTACTGCAATTATCTGACTCTGAGGTTACTAGCTGTGGCCAGAAGTCTTCAAGAAAGCATCCTTGTAGGGAGTCACTCCCACCAGCATCTTGGGAAGGCATTAAGCACCACTTCTGTGACATGGGACCCAGGTCCTTTGGTTCCTCCTCCCTTTGTTCCTGGTCTCTGCTCCCTGATCTATAGTGGGGGCTGTCACAGGACATGCATTCACACCCTCGCCTTGAAGAATTGGGAATGAAGACACCCAGTCACCTAGTGATGGGTCTCTATCATGGGCAGGTTGAGGGCATTTGGCAAACCTTGGTCTTTAGAATGAGCCAGTTACAATGCCCCTTGTCTTAATTCAGGACATGGGGCAGTCTATGAGCTTGGGCCACCAAACATTCTCATCACTGGAGACAGAGATGAGCACTCTGTGTCTTGCGTGTTGGAAGAGCCTCGCCTCTTGCACGAGGTCTCACGATGACCTTGAAGGAGGAAGCTGACACAACCGCAGCAAAGAGGCAAAACTCGATGCCGGTGCCAATGTTTTAAAAAATGTGCCGTACTTCCAAAGTAAAAGGTCTCAAAGTTTCTCTTGGGTAGAAGAGAAGCTTTTGCCCATGATGGCTCAGGGATTAGGGTCACAAAGCAGGGAGGGCAGGTGAGTACGGGGAGAAGGGAAAACTTATTTTTAGTGATTTCTCCCAGCACTATAACACAAAAACTGTCAGCCACAGAGAAAAGCTGGCTGAATTTTTCAGCAAATTCCAACACACCCACCATATTATTGTGCCTCTTCCCATCCATCATTTTTTTGATGCAATTCCAAGCAAATTGTACACATCCGGGCCTGTCACCCTTGCATGCTATTGCATGCATTGTATTATAAACTATGGTTCAATATTTATTTGCAGGGATTTTTGTAGGCAAAATTTCCATACTGAAACATGAACTGATGTTTCCTTTGCCATGGTGCAGAGTTCTCACAATGTGGACATCTGTGTAACTCACCTCCCAGTCAACACAGAACCTTTCTGTCCCCATCCTATCTGGCTTCTTTCCTTCTTGAGGCTGCCACTGTCTTCCTCATAGACAAGTTTCCCCTATTTTTTTTTTACTTTATATAATGGAATCATACCTGGTTTCTTGCACTCAACCACAGGTCTTGTGATTCTTATTGTTGGTGTCCAAAGTTCATTCTTTTTTATTGCACAGTAGTATTCCACGTATGGATGTACTGCAGTTTATCTCTACCTTGTGATGGACAACTGGGCTGTGTCCAGTTTGATAGTTTTGGAATTTTTTATTTATTTGAGAGTGACAGGCACAGAGAAATCCTCCATCCGCTAGTTGACTCCCTAAATGCTCACAACAGCTAGGGCTGGGCCAGGCTGAAGCCAAGAACCTGCAACTCAATCCTGGCGGCAGGGTCCCAAGTACTTGTGCCATCACTTGCTGCCTCCTGGGGTGTGAATAGCAAGAAGCTGAAATGAGAAGCAGAACTGGGACTTGAGCCCAGGCACTCCAATATGGAATGCAGGGGTCCCAAGCAATGGCACAATAGCTTCACCAAATACCCATCCCAGGGTAGTGTTGTTACAAATGCATTCATATTTTTAGGTTTCATCTTTTTTAAAAAATATTTATTTATTTATTTGAAAGGCAGAGTTACAGAGAGGCAGAGGCAGAGAGACACACACAGAGAGAGGCATTCCATCTGCTGGTTCACTCCCCAGTTGACCGCAATGGCTGGAACTGTGCCGAAATGAAGCCAGGAGCCAGGAGCAGCTTCCAGGTCTGCCACGTGGGTGCAGAAGCCCAAGGACTTGGGCCATCTTCTACTGCTTTCCCAGGCCACAGCAGAGAGCCGGATTAGAAGTGGAGCAGCTGGGACTTGAACCGGTGCTCATATGGGATGCCGGTGCTGCAGGCAGAGAATTAACCACTGTGCCATGGTGCTGGCCCCCAGTCCCTTCATCTTAAGGATACTGAATGGTTGATAAACACCCCTGAAATCCATCACAGGTGAACTTTTAAATTTGGATGTGTCATGGGATTATCCATATTGTATGTCCTTTTAAAAGCTGCATTCATATACTTATTTGAAAGGCAGAGTGACAGAGGAGAAGGACAGAAAGCGACAGATCTTCCACACACTAGTTCACTCCCCAAATGTCCACAACAGACAGAGGCTGAGCCAAGCCAAAGCCAGGAACTGAGAACTCCATCCTGGTCTCCCACATGGGTGGCAGGAACCCAAGCACTTGGACCATCTTCCACTGCCTTCCCAAGAGCATTTGCAGGAAGCTGGATTGGAAGTGGAGCAGCAGAGACTTCCCTCAGCACTCCTATATGGCTTAATCTGCTGAGCCACAGCGTTGGCCCCCAGACTCCAGGTCTTCCGCCTCAGACATTACAGGCAGAAAAGGACAGGGAAGGAACTATTATCCTCAAATTGATAACTGAAAGAGAAAATCCATGCCTCCCCCATAAGTTCTTTGAAACCCATGCATAGGATTTTCATAATACATATTTTCATGACTGTCTGAAGACACTTTGTACACATAGATTCCAAAATGTATTCCACCAAACTAGACTTACCTTTTCATCTATCCCCCCGCCCCCCGAACATGTTGAGGTACGCTCATCCATTAACAAAAGGCAACAAGCATTTCTTTGTGCTTTTAAAAAGCCACTTCTTGGTTCTTCGCTCCATCATGATCACACCCCCCAGCTCACCCCACAGAGCTCTGCCGGCTGATGGGGAGACAGGTTGGCAGTGGGACCTCCCAGAGCCGCCGATGGCTTTCGTATGCATTAAAGGCAGAGTCATCGGACACCTGCAGCCTCTGGATTCGTGGAGCCCGTCTCTCCATGCTGGAGTATGCTTAGATTGCACATAGAAGGTACCAGAAAGAACTGAATCAAGAAACAACAGCCTTTTCTGCTTGTCTGTAGGTTTCCATGATCAGGACTCTGCATAGCAGATGCAATGATCTCGTCCACCTTCAAGGGGTGGGTATCTTGCTTCTTCCCTTCACTTCCTCTTGGGTGGCTGGCGCAGCAGGTGCTTTGCCAGCATCCTGCAGCCCATCAGAGGTCACCTGCAGACAACCCTCCCGCCCAGCCCCACACGCTGAGTATCTCTTTGGAGGGTGTGCTGACACACTGGGGGAGTGAGTTGACAGATCCAGCAGACATCTCAACCATGGAGGACACAGAACACAGGTGATTGCTTCCCCTTTAGTGGGAGAGTCCTGGAATGAGCTCTGCTCAGGCTCCCAGGGGGTTCCCTATGGTGCTGAGCCCCAGTCACCCACAGCAGTGCCCTGGCCATGAACACACCTTCAGTAGGGGTTCTCTCTTCCCTGTCTCATGTCTCCTCCTTCTCATGTCTCTTGGGATCTTTGGCAATTTCACATAGGGGCTATATTTGGTAAATCCTAAATATATACCACTCTTTCAGGAAATGAAATGATGCACTGCCCACTACCCATTTCCCCCTCTTGATTCAACCCACCTTAATAATTAGAAGAAAATGTCAAAGTGAATTCATATCAATACGTTGCTATCAATATATCCATTTGGACTGCATGATCTGCCCCAGATGGCCATTTCATTGGTTGTTATTCTAATGAGTAATTCTGATAATTTTGTCTCAAAAATAACAAAATAATTTTCTTAGAGTTATTTTTATTTTATTTGAAAGGCAGAGAGAGAGAGAGAGAGAGAGAAGGAGAGACAGACAGAGCGAGAGAGAGAGAGAGAGCGACAGAGAGGTCTTCCACCTGCTGGTTCACTCCCCAAATGGCTGCAATAGTTGGGGGTGGGCCAAGCCAAAGCCAGGAGCCAGGAGCTTCTTCTGAGTCTCCCACATGGGTGCAGAGGCGCAAGGACTTGGGCCATCTTCTGCTGCTTTCCCAGGCCATAACAGAGAGCTGGATCGGAAGTGGAGCAGCTGGGATGCTGCTCAGATGTAGACCCACAAGGGAGGCTGAAACTGCAGGCAGCGGCTTAACCTGGTACGCAACAACACTGGGTCCCAAAAGAATGAATGATTTTTACAATATAGCTCTGTGCTTTGAGAACACTGAAGTATATTTTGTTGAACATGTGCTTAGACAATAGTTTTGCCTCCTCCAAAGCCAGAGGGCCCATGGTGGAGAATCTAGGATGAACTGTTTTATTCTAGAGGCAGCTCTAAGCTTACAGGCAGTTCCGTGGCCAATGAGCCTATGATCAAACGAAATATACCGGTTACAAAACTTGCTCATGTCACCTGCAGGAAGACCATTTTAAAAAGTAAAAGCTAGTGGGGCCAGCTCTGTGGCATAGTGGGTAAAGCAGCTGCCTGCAGTGCCGGCATCCCATATGGGCGCCGGTTCCAGTCCTGGCTGCTCCACTTCCGATCCAGCTCTGTGCTATGGCCTGGGAAAGCAATAGAAGATGGCCCAGGTCCTTGGATCCTTGAACCCATGTGGAAGACCCAGAAGAAACTCCTGTCTCCTGGCTTCGGATCGGCACAACTCCGGTCGTTGTGGTCATCTGGGGAGTGAACCAGTGGGTGGAAGATCTCTCTCTCTCTGTCTGCCTCTCCTTCTCTCTCTGTGTGACTCTTCGTCCAAATAAATAAATAAATACTAAAAAAAGAAACAGTAAAAGCTAGGGACAGCACAGAGCTACTCATCATGTTTAAACTGATAATACTATTTGAATCCGAATCCACATCCTCGTTTTTGGCATTCTGAAATCACTCGCTTTTTCTTCCTCTAGAATGCTAGGTTCAGATCCAGAGCAAAGCTGTCTCTGGCTGGATGGTTGAAGCATCACTTCATGCAGTGTTCTTCAAGTGCTGTGGTCATTTGCAGTCCATGTTCTTGACTGTTTCTCGTCAGGCGAAAGCGTGTGAGCCCCATCTTTATTCCTTCTAGAGCCAACTGCTCTGTAGTGCCTAATAGGTGCCCAGGAAACTTGCGGAAGGATGAGCAATTCTCTGCAGAATGATAGCAGCCCGCCTGCAAGGCACAGAAAGTGGCAGGCGATAGCCAGTGAGTCAGCCCTCGCACCCTGCTCACACAGCCTAGCACTTCTGGCTTCTAATTGTGTCTTGTGTCAGCCCGAAGACGATGAAACAAGCTAACTTTCACTTCCTCATCTGTTTAAAAAAAAAGAAGGCAATAAAATCTGA
This sequence comes from Oryctolagus cuniculus, assembly GCF_964237555.1. Lineage (NCBI taxonomy): Eukaryota > Metazoa > Chordata > Mammalia > Lagomorpha > Leporidae > Oryctolagus > Oryctolagus cuniculus. Next base: position 46,882,785 of record NC_091442.1, on the reverse strand, counting down.
CATCACCCACTATGCCCTGAATGTTGTAAAGATCTATTGGATAAAGGCTCCAAAGATGATTTGACTCAGGCAAAAGGGAGACAGAGGAACACATGATATATGATGCTGTTTGTGTAACGTTTTTCTGTGGGTGCCTTTGTCTTTTAAGATTATTTGTTGATTGCTTTGAAAGGTAAAGTGACACAGAGAAAGGGAGATCTTCTGTCCTCTGATTCCTTTCCCAAACATCTGCAACAGCTGGAGCTGGGCCAGGTGGAAGCCAGGAGCCCAGAACTCCATCCAGGTCTCCCACATGGATGGCAGGAAGCCCAGCATGAGACCCTCATCTGTTGCCTTCCAGGTGCTGAAGTAGGTAGCTGGTTGGGAAACAGAGGCAGGACTTGCTCGATCCCAGGCACTCTGACCCGGGATGCAGGTGTCCCAAGAAGCAGCTGCACCCCCTGCCTGCTCCTTGACCATGCCTCTGTGTGTGATCAATCGCTATCAGCCAAATGTCCATGCGCTCGATTCCTACAGAGAAGACTCATTCTTTTTTTTTTAATTTTTTAATTTTTAATTTTTTAATTTTTATTTTTTAACTTTTATTTAATGAATATAAATTTCCAAAGTACAGCTTATAGATTACAATGGCTTCCCCCCCATAACGTCCCTCCCACCCGCAACCCTCCCCTTTCCCACTCCCTCTCCCCTTCCATTCACATCAAGATTCATTTTCGATTCTCTTTATATACAGAAGATCAGTTTAGCATACATTAAGTAAAGATTTCAACAGTTTGCTCCCACACAGAAACATAAAGTGAAAAATACTGTTTGAGTACTAGTTATAACATTAAATCTCAATGTACAGCACACTAAGGCCAAAGATCCTACATGAGGAGTAAGTGCACAGTGACTCCTGTTGTTGACTTAACAAATTGACACTCTTGTTTATGGCATCAGTAATCACCCTAGGCTCTTGTCATGAGCTGCCAAGGCTATGGAAGCCCCCTGAGTTCACTGACTCTGATCATATTTAGACAAGGCCATGGTCAAAGTGGAAGTTCTCTCCTCCCTTCAGAGAAAGGTACCTCCTTCTTTGATGACCTGTTCTTTCCACTGGGATCTCACTTGCAGAGATCTTTCATTTAGGTTTTTTTTTCCCCCCCAGAGTAGAGAAGACTCATTCTTTAAGGGACCCAAACTTGGAAATCCCTACGCCTTGAAAAGCTGGTTTCAAAGACATCTTCTATGGGCTTCTTCTCCACTGCTCATGGAGGACAATGGGCCGTTTCCAACTTACACCTTGACAGCTGTTTCGGTTTCCCAGGAGATTGGCCATGAGATGGTAGCATTTCTATCCTCATGGCATGTAGCATCAGGTTGGGGGGTTTGGCTGCCTGGTTCCCAGGAAGGTAGGGACAGGAAGGCTGTGATGTGTGTGTACTTACTGTAAGTCAGCCATGTTGACACACGAGCTACTTACTGTTGGAGTTTTCCATTTGGGAAAAAAAAAAAAAAGCAGTCAGGGACACTTGGATTTCAAGCAGTGGGCTGGAAATCTCAGAATACACTTAGCAGTGGCTCTCTAAGCTAAGTGTTGGGTGGGGGAGGAGACTCTGTTGTCCTTATAGCAAAATGATCCAGCCCTGGTCTACACGGAAACAAACAACATTCAGGTTAACTTTTTTTTTCCCCTTTTCTGGTTACAGTGGAAGGAGGATGTTGGGCTGCCATCATCACACAGTTCCCAGCCCTGCTGGGGCCGCCATCGACCAGGTGATATGCAGAAACACGCAGCCGGGCAGGTGGACGGTACTCAAGCTGAAAAATGCCCCACGGGGTGGGGTGCACCTTGGGATGCGGGCAGGGAGGGGGTTAGCGGGGAGGTGGGGCAGGAAGCATTCAGGTGTGAGGGCGGCGTCCAGGTTGGGGCTCTGTGGGCGCTGCTGCCAGGGAGCCTGAGCCCAGCCGTGCTCCTTAGTACCTGGCTAGGACTGCAGCCGGCCCATGGCAAATACAGGCTATCAAAGCCTTGTCAGCACTGCTGAAAGGGACAAAGAAAAGGCGCATTAATGATTAACTCTGCTAAAAGCTCCAGCTTTTGTATTCCCATGGTGCCTGGCCTATCTGGCTGCCATGTGACCGGCCCGGGCCATTTTCTCGCAGATTGGGGAAAGCTAGTGAGCAAACACAGGTGGTTCCAAGCCGGGCAGCGCTGTCAGGGACAACCAGAGGCAGCAGGAGCTATGCCTGCTGAAATTAGCTGCTGTGTTTGCCCCCAGGTTTGCTTCCTGGCTGCACTCTCTAAGACGAATGTCATCCTGCACTCATTTCCAGGCATTCACAGGCGGGGCTCAAAAGGTAGGGGTTGGGGGTGGGGGACCCCAAGCCAAAACCGGCAAAGGGGGCCCCCATGAGCATCGCCTTCTTTGAACTCAGCAATAACGTTTGGTGCTCCCCCGCCCCACCCCCACCATGCAAAGGCCGGGTAAACTAATTAAAACCTCTCAGGTCTTTAACGCCCTCCAAGAGCAAATTTATTCTGCTCAAAGGGAATTATCATCGTGATCCTGACCAAATACGCAAGCCACAGCCGTGACATCACAAGCCTGCCAGAGCGGGGACCACTCCTCCTGCACCCCCCACCCCCCAGGGGCTGGCACCCCATGTTATGGGGCCAGAAGGAGGTGCCATGAAAAGTCAGGCCTGGCTCCGGGACGCACCTGCCCAGACAGTGCAAGGAGCCGTGCCCGGCCCAGGCTGACCTCGCCTGCTCGTAGCTCAGAGTCCAGGTCCCTCTAGTGGCATTTTTTATTCCAGTGCATTTCTTCCTTGGCCTGCATCAGGCCGACTTTCTTTTTTCCTGTTCAAATATTTATATGTCTGTATTGTTGCACGCGGCTTCAACTGCTCACAATCACACCAGGAGCCATAAAGCATAGATTATCAGTGGGAGGCGATAAAGACTCTTTGAGTCCACGCCAGAAATGAATAGAAAATGAAATCAAGTTATAAAAAGGGGAGGGCAGAAAAGTCTGCAGAGAGTATATCGGTCTGCAGCTCTGCCAGCCATTAGCTTCCATAGCAAAGGCATTTCACCCGAACCAGTAGGGCGGCCCAGGACGGGACTGCCACTGTTTCGTATCTAAACACCGCATTCTGCTGGATTCCTTGCTAAACAGAAAGTAGGACGGCGCTGTGAGGTCTTTTTACTCCAATTCAGCTCCGAGACGGTGAGTGGCAGTTCAAACACAGCTGTGCTGTGGACGTGGGGGCGCTGCCCTCCTTTCCCCGCAGAATAAACTTGAGCGGCCTCAAACCCCAAATGTTCTGATGAGGTTGCTGTAATCCATCAATGCTGTTGGCTGGGGGGTCGTGGTGGTGTTTGCTTTGCGTACTACCCCATAGCTCCTCCACTTTTGATTTTCTTGACCTGAGACTCTCCCACTTGCAAGGGTGAATGGGTTAGCTCACCCCATGTGGATTTCCATGTCATTGTTAGCATATAACTAGTTGTCGTTTTGAGGAAAGTGGGCTGGTGGATACCTGTGTTTGCCTTAAAAAATTCTTCCAGATAGCACAAGAATCATAGTTAAATAAAAATTCTCTATGCATCATTTATTGCTTCCAAACCAGAAATAAACAATTTTTTTTGAAGATTTTTATTTATTTATTTGAGAGGCAGAGTTACAGACAGTGAGAAGACACAGAGAGAAAGGTCTTCCATCTGCTGTTTCCCTCCCCAAATGGCCACAATGGCTGGAGCTGCACCTATCCGAAGCCAGGAGCCAGGAGCTTCTTCTGGGTCTCCCATGTGCATGCAGGGGCCCAAGCACTTGGGCCATTTTCTACTGCTTTCCCAGGCCATGGCAGAGAGATGGATTGGAAGAGGGGCATCTGGGACTAGAACCGGCAACCATATGGAATACCAGCGCTGCAGGTGGAGGATTAACCCATGCCGGCCCCCAGAAAGAAACAATTATGACAAGAATGATTATCAAACTGTCATACAGGAATGTTCTTACATAGCTGAACTGTAAAACTCAGCTTTTAGTTTAACACCAATGGCTCCCCCTGCCCCACTTATTTAACAAAACCAAAAATTAATTTTCTGTGAATAAGTCTTTAGCTAGACTGATCAAAACAAAGAGAGAGAACTGGACATCACAGTTGACCACCAGAATCTCATCATCATTCATGGAACACTCTACCCAACAACAACAGAATACTCACCTTCAAGTGCCCACTAACTGTGACCCTATCCTGGGCCATAAAACAAATCTTAAGAAATGTATACGAATTGGAATCTCATAGAATGTGCTCTCAGATGACAAGGAAGTAACAGAAAATAACAATAACAGAAAGATAACAGGAAAATCTCCAGAGCTGGAAACTAGAAATAATATTCCCAAATAATACATAGATCAACAAAGAAGTCTCAAGTTAAAAACAGTCAACCTTATAGCAATGAAAATATAGTATGTCAGCATTTGTGGGACACAGCTGAAGCAGTGCTGAGAGGGAGATTTATAGCATTGAATGCATATCTTAAAGAATTAAGATCTCCAATGAATCATATAAGCTCTTACCTCAAGAATCTAGAAGAAGAAGAGCAAAAAGGTCAAAAACAAGCAGAAGAAAGAAACTAATAAATATGATAGTGGGAGACCTGGAAGAAGCTCCTGGTTCCTGGTTTCAGATGAGCCCCATTCTGTCCCTTGTGGCTATTTGGGGAGTGAACTTTCCCTCTGTGTCTCCCTCTCTCTGTCTGTACCTCTGCCTCTCAAATAAATAAGTAAATCTTCAAAAGATAATAGTAGAAATTAATGAAAGTCAGAATAGAAGCATCGATGAAACAATTAGTCTTTGAAAATATCAATAAAACTGACAAATCCCTAGAAAGACTGATAAAAAATAAGAGAGAAGACACCAACTATTAATATCAGGAACAGAGCAGCAGAAATCAACACAGATCAAAAGGACAAAAAAGAAATACTACAAACAATTGCAAACACATAAACTTGGCAAATGAACTGGACAAATTTTTTTTGAAAAACACAAACTGTCATAATTCACCCAATACATGGACGATCATTTGGATAGCCCTCTAACTGAAAGAGGCTGAATTGTTAATTTAATAACTACTCACAAAAAGAAATCTCTAATCCCAGACAGCTTCACTGGAGGATGCTAGCCAATATGTAGAAGCAATTAACAGCAATCTGCACAATTTTTTCCGGAATACAGAGAGGAAATAGTTCCCAACTTATTTTATGAAGGTACTATTACCTTGATATAAAAACCATGCAAAGACGGTTTAACAAGAGAATTAAGCCGGCGCTGTGGCTCACTAGGCTAATCCTCTGCCTTGCGGCGCCGGCACACCGGGTTCTAGTCCCGGTTGGGGCGCTGGATTCTGTACCGGTTGCCCCTCTTCCAGGCCAGCTCTCTGCTGTGGCCAGGGAGTGCAGTGGAGGATGGCTCAAGTGCCTGGGCCCTGCACCTGCATGGGAGACCAGGAGAAGCACCTGGCTCCTGGCTTCGGATCAGCGCGACGTGCCGGCCACAGCGCACCAGCCGTGGCGGCCATTGGAGGGTGAACCAACGGCAAAAGGAAAACCTTTCTCTCTGTCTCTCTCTCTCACTGTCCACTCTGCCTGTCAAAAAAAAAAAAAAAAAAAAAAAAAAAGAAAGAGAATTAAATACCTATATTCTTCATAATCACAGTAAAAAATTCTTAACAAAGTATTAGCAAACAGAATACAGTAATTCATTAAAGGTAACATACCATGATGAAATGGGATTTATTGCCAAGATGTGATATGGGTTTAATATTAAAGATCAGCCAATACAATTCACCATCTTAACAAGGCTAAAGGAGAACAGTCACATGATCATGTCAATCAACACAGCAAAAGCGCATGACAAAATTTAATACCATCAATGATAAAAGCTCTCAGAAAAATAGGAATGAAGACATCCTCAACCTGATAAAGACTATTTATAGAAACTACACCACTTAGCACTATACTTAATGATGAGAAACTAAACACTTTCCCCTAAAATTGAGAACAAGATTTCCCTACTTATTTTTTAAGATTTATTTATTTATTTGAAAGTCAGAGTTACACACAGAGAGAAGGAGAGGCGGGGGGGGGGGGGGAGAGGTCTTCCATCTGCTGGTTCACTCCCCAAATGGCCACAATGGCCAGAGCTGCGCTGATCCAAAGCCAGGAACTAGGAGCTTCTTCCGGGTCTCCCACGTGGGTGCAGGGGCCCAAGGACTTGGGCCATCTTCTACTGCTTTCCCAGGCCATAGCAGAGAGCTGGATCTGGATCGGAAGTGGAGCAGCCGGGTTTAAACTGGCGCCCATATGGGATGCTGGACAAAGCAGGTGGCGGTTTTACCTGCTATGGCACAGCACTGGCCCCTCACTACTTTTTTTAAAGTTGATTTGTTTACTTATTGGAGAAGCAAAGAGAGAAAAAGAGGCAGAGAGAAACAGACAGAGGGAGAGAGAGAGAGTACCCCCAATCTGCTGATTCACTCACCAAAAACCCATAATAGCCAGGGTTGGACTGAGACCAAAGCTCAAAGTCAGAAACCCAATCTGAGTCCCCCACTTGGGTGGCAGGAACCCAACCACTTGGAGCCATCACTGCTGCCTCCTCCTAGGGTCTGCCTTAACAGAAAGCTGAAGTTAGTAGCAAGAGCTGGGGATGGAACCCAGGTAATTCTGATATGGGACACAGGTGTCTTAACCACTAGGCTAGACAGAAATTCCCCATTTTTTTTCACTCTTAGTTAACATAGTTAAAATAATTAATTAGAACTCATAAGTGTGTTCAGCAGTGCAATATATATATATATATATGATAAACAACCGAAACTAATTATATATCTCCATAGAACACACAGGTACTGGGGCTGGAGCTGTGTTGTAACAGGTGATGCCGCAGCCTGCAGTGCCAGCATCCCATATGGGCGCCAGTTCGAGTCCCAGATGCTCCACTTCTGATCCAGCTCTCTGCTATGGCCTCGGAAAGCAGTAGAAGATGGCCCAAGTTCTTGGGCCCCTGCACCCATGTGGGAGACCTGGAAGAAGCTGCTGGCTCCTGGCTTCGGATCAGCACAGCTCTGACCGTTGCGGCCAATTGAGGAGTGAACCAGCGATTGGAAGACCTCTCTCTATCTCTCTCTGCCTCTGGCTCCCTGTAACTCTGCCTTCAAATAAATAACTAAATCTTAAAACACACACACACACACGGACACCAAAATTAAAAAATGATAAGACTTAGAGTTGCTAAAAAATTGCTTAGGATTAAATCGAACAAAACACATCCAGAACTTTTATGTTAACAGCTGTATAATGCTGCTGAAAGAAATCAGTGAGGAACTAAATAAAAAGAGGACACATACTGTCTCTATGGATTGGGAGACTCCACAGAGCAAAGATGTTAATTCTCCCCCAGCTCACAGGCTCCATTTTGGGGAACTAGGCAGGAAGATTCAGTGAGAAGCATTGAGCTAGAATATTTTCTCAAGAGCTCTGTGCAGCCCTGCATTGTAGCTCTATTCCCCTTCTCTGTCAATCCAAGTATGCTCACTTTCCCATGATGCACCAATGCCTTATCCAGGACCAGGAAGGAGGAGAGACCATGATGGCCTCTGGAAGTTAAGCTCCACGTGGCTCCACCATGAAACCTCCAGAAAGTCTCACGTGCACTAAACTCCACTCTGCTTGTATATTCAGTGAGGAAGCCGCCCCTATCTCACAAAAGACGCTGATATCGTGGAAGCAGCCCTTCTTCTGCTGTTGGTTATGGGCCACACAGGTGGCTCCTCCTCTCGCTTCCTCCCATGGTCTCTCACAGAGAATGCTCTGGCCCATTCATGACCGATGTCTCTCCATGTGGGGTGGCCCCCCCACACGCCTGAGTGTGTATTCACTATCTCTCTTTTAGATAAACCCTGCTGTCACTTGGGCACTGTACCTATGCCTTGGTTTTGAATTCCTATCACTGTGCGGGCAAGAACTTGAAAAAGAAATTAACAGGTTGAATGTAATTCCTATTGAAACCGTATAAAGTTTGAGACACTATAAATAAGCAAGATTATTCTAAAAATTTATATGAAAAGGCAAAGGGACTAAGATAGTTCAAGCAATTTTGGAAAAGAAGAACAAAGTAGGGGGAATCATTGTATTGGATTTCAAGATTCTGAAGAGCTGGAAAAGTCGTAGGCACACAGACTGATGGATCAGACTAGGGAGTGTGGAAGAAGACCTGTACAAATATAACCTCAAATTTTTTGTTGTGGTTGCAAAGGTCATTCAATGGAGGGGAAATAACCTTTTCAACAAATGAGTGGACATTCATGGGCAAAATATGAACCTTGACCTAAGTCCCAAATCCTAGACAAAAATTAACTCAAAATGGATCATGGGCTTACGTGTAAAATGTAATGCCAGAAAACCTCTAGAAGAAAACATAAGATAAAATATCAGGGATTTAAGACTGGGCAGACTTCTTAGACTTGACACCAAAGGCAGGACCCACAAAGGGAAAAAAAAGTTACAAACCAGACTTGAGGAAAATCAAAAGCTTTTGCTCGGTGAAACACCCTGTGAATAGGAGGAACAGAAAAGTACAAACTGGGAGAATATGTTAGTAAACCACTTACCCAAATAGGACTAGCATGGTAGGTAGAATAAATAAAGATGCTTCCAAATGCAGCAAAGAAGTCTAAATAATCGTATTAGAAAATAGGTGTGATGGCATACACAAATGGCAAAGAAGCAGATGAAAAGGTCTTTGGAGAGGAGGGAAATTCTTACCCATTAAGGAAATGCAAATTAAAACCATGACAAATAGTATTGCTGCTCAAGGCTGGTAAGGATGCAGAGAAACCAAATCCCTCATAGCTGCTTGGTGGAAAGGTAAAAATGCTACAGCCTTTCCGGAAAACAATTTGGCAGTTTCTTTAAAAGTGAAGATGCCAGGCCGGCGCCGCGGCTCACTAGGCTAATCCCCCGCCTAGCGGCGCCGGCACACCGGGTTCTAGTCCCGGTCGGGGCGCCGGATTCTGTCCCGGTTGCCCCTCTTCCAGGCCAGCCCTCTGCTGTGGCCAGGGAGTGCAGTGGAGGATGGCCCAGGTGCTTGGGCCCTGCACCCCATGGGAGACCAGGAAAAGCACCTGGCTCCTGGCTCCTGCCATCGGATCAGCGCGGTGCGCCGGCCGCAGCGCGCCGGCCGCGGCGGCCATTGGAGGGTGAACCAACGGCAAAGGAAGACCTTTCTCTCTGTCTCTCTCTCTCACTGTCCACTCTGCCTGTCAAAAAAAAAAAAAAAAAAAAAAAAAAAAAAAAAAAAAAAAAAGATGCCAGGCTGGTGGTGTGGCTCAGCAGGTTAAACCGCTGCTTTCAATGCTAACATCCCATATGGTCACCAGTTCGAGTCCCTGTTGCTCCACTTCGGATCCAGCTTCCAGCTAATGCACCTGGGTGGGCAACAGATGATGACCCAAGTACTCCTGCCACCCACATGGGAGACTCTGATGATGTTTCAGGCTCTTGGCTTCAGCCTGGTCAAGCCTTGGCTATTGAAGTCATTTGAGGAAGTAAATAGTGGATTGAAGATCTCTCTCTGTCTCTCCCCCTCTATTGCCCTGGATAAAGAAATAAGTAAATAAGTATATATACACAAATGTTTTAAAAATAAAGATGCTACCACTGCATATCCCAGCAATTGCATGCCTGCTTCTTTTCCTTTCAAGGAACAAAGACCTGAGTTCACACAAAAATCTGTGCACTATATATATGTGTGTGTGTGTGTGTGTGTGTATTTGGCAATCTTATTAATAACAGCCCTAAATTGCAACAACATAAGCATCTTTCAAAGACAAAACTGTTTCTGTAAAACAGAGTGCATCCATACTCTGGAACACCTCTCAGTGAGAATATTCATACTAGAGATACCTCCCATGAACTCCAGAAAATTTCACTGAATGGAAAGTTCAAGCTTCAAAGACTGTATATTGTTGGATTTCATTTACAATGGTAGAAATGGAGGAGAGTAATGGTTTTGCAAAGGGTGAAGGAGAGGGTAGTGTGGGAAGGAATTTGATGGTGTTGCCACCTTCTAACTCCCTATGCACCCCACTACCTCCCTGCACATCCCATAACTCCCTGCACACCCCACTAACTCCTTATGCATCCCACCCAGGACTGTACATTTTGCTCTGCAGTGACTCTGGCTCCTTGGCTACATGAGGATGGGCATCCCCCATTACTCTGGAGAAAGCGTCCCCCAGCTTCTCACAGTTCACAGCCACAGCAGCTCCCCCGGGCTCTCCTGAGCCCCACAGTGGTTTGTGTTCCCAGGGGGAGCCCGCTCCTCTTTGTGAAAGTGTAAGGAGGGAAGTGATAGGTTGTGAATCAATACAGCCGCTGAGAAATGTTTATCTTGAGCAGAGAGCAAATAAAAGCAGGCTAGCGAGCCCTTTATTGCCTGTGGCGTGGTCAGATCCAACTTCAGCAGCTGGAGTCGGCAGCCACGTCTGGCAACCACTGTTTTTGATGGAGTGCTGAAGACGGGCGGGAAGACTTGTGAAGCCTCGTACTTGCTATGTATTTACTCTAAATTGTTTCCTGAGTATGTGCATTTTTTTTCTTTCCAAAGCCATCAGAGCAGCTTTGGAAAACTGTGTGAAGGCAACTCCTGAGCACCTACATATGTGGGGGGGGGGGGAGGATGAGAGAGAGGGAGAGAGAGAGAGAGAGAGAGAGAGAGAGAGAGAGATTTAAGATTTCTGCAAGATTCTCCAGGAAAACTCTCCTGTGTCTCTCCAGCAGTGGCTCTCACACTTACATCTCAACCTTGCTTCAGGTGCTGTTGAAAACACAGACTGTTGGATGTTGCTCTGAGAATTTCTGCTTCAGTTAAGTCTGGGTTGGGACGCTAGAATTTTGGGCCATCTACGACACCTTCCCAACTAGGATGCTCATACTCCTGGCCCAGAGACCCTACTGCTGCCTTTTTAAGACAGGGCTGCTCTCCCAGCCTTATCCAGCTGAACAGAGATTTACATCAACGGTTCAGGTGATGTTTTGAGAACGAGCATCTTAAATCTCCAGGATTTTTTTTTCCTGAGCTGAGCAGAATTTCCAGGAGTGCACAAAAAGATGAAAGAACTGACCCAACCTTTGTCTGAAACTGGAGCAGCCACGTACAGTCTGAGACCCACAGGGATACACTTGGGGCAGAGGGGTACGAGCATAAGGAGTATGAGCATAAGGCTTGGCCATCCGGAGGTATATTACAGGTCACAGCGCTGTGAGTCTCTTTAGAATATGCCCTTTGCGGCTGGCAGCCCATATCAAGGTGCTGTTTTGAGTCTTGGCTGCTCTGCTTCATATCTAGCTCCTTGCTAATTCACCTGGGGAAGCAGCAGAAGATGGCCCAAGTGCTTAGGTCTCTGCCACTCATGTGGGAGAATCAGATGGGGTTCTAGGCTCCTGACTTGGGCCTAGCCCAGCCCGGGTCATTGGTGCCATTTGGAGAGCAAACCAATGCCTTTCTAAAAATAAAGTAAATCTTTAAATAGAATATTTCTTTTGAGGATCCCCTTAACTTTCAGGAAGCCAGCATGCAGAATTGTCAGAAAGTGTCCTTGGATCAGTAGCTGTGGAGGGTCAGAGGGAGTGTTGGACATACGCGACACCCTGCAAAGCAGAGCCAAGGAGCCCCAGCCCACCCCAGGGGCCCTCTGTGGGGGGGGATGACCCTTCAGTGCTGTCCCAGGGAGGGCTACAAAGTTGCCTTTTATGTCCCCAAGTGGGTAAGTTCTTGGATGTGGGGCTCCCTGGAAGAGAAGACACGATCTTCCCTGAGGCTCTCTCTGCTCCTGGGGCAGATCCAGTGATCCATTACAGAATCCAGTCCTGCCAAAGAGATCTGATGTCGGCGCAGATTGAGGTCACATGTCTCAAAGGCCTTCATTCAACATTATAGGTGATCGCAGATTTAATTCCTACCCTGAGTACAAATGGAGAGAGCTGTAAGAAATTCCTTTGACTCAAATAAAGACACACAAATAAGCCTTACTGAAATTAGTCACATTAGGAATGACCATAAATGCTCATGAAAGAGACTTGATTCCCTGAGATCCATTCACCACTTGCCCTCTATAGTCAGCAGTATGTTGTTCACATGAAAGACTACATTTCCCAGCCTTCCTTGGGGGATGGGTGTGGCCATAGGATCAGGGTCCAGCCAATGAGACATAACCGGAAGTGTTGAGTGGCAGCCTCGTGGACCTTTCCCTAAAAGACAATTGACCTATCCTCTTTTCTCTACAGGGCATGTGATGTTACCATCTTGGATCATAAAGACCAGAGCCTAGCTTAGAGTGAGCTATGGTGGTTGACTGGGGAACTACAACGAATCTATAGAGCAAATCCCGGATTCATGGGAACGAGAAATAAACTTTGTTCTTGTGTAAGTCACCACAATGGATCTCTATGCCTTGCAGTCAGACCTGATCCTAACTAACACAAAGGCATACGTATTTGACAATGTTGAGCATACATTTTTGTGCCTGTTTATTTGGGGAGCATGAGAATGGCTTTTTGGCAAACGCACAGAAGCCACACATAAAATTGCAAGAAATGTTGGCCGTTCTGATTGGCCAGCCTGAAGATTCATTTCTTTGTCCTTAGGCTTTGTGGTATCAATATGAAACACTTTTTATTTCTGTCTAACAACAAAATTCAGAGACATCAGTTTATCATCATTTATATGTTAATCGCATTTAGATAAATGACGCTGTGAACAAAGTACATCTCACAGTATGTGGAAAACATATGGGCGCTCATCTACAAGGGGTTGTTAATTTTACACTTCCCATCTGGAGCCCATGAAGGATCTGTTCTCGGAGACAGTAAAGAGCCAAGGTCACGCTAAACCATCACACTTGCAGTGAGGACAAAATCTTGAGATCAGGAGTTATCATGCCTATAGCAATTCTAGGAAGACCCAATACTGCCTCCTACTCACCAGAGCTGCGCCAACCCGGAGCCAGGAGCCAGGAGCTTCTTCTGCGCCTCCAATGCAGGTGGAGGGGCCCAAGGACTTGGGCCATCTTCTACTGCTTTCCCAGGCCATCAACAGAGAGCTGGACTGGAAGTGGAGCAGCTAGGACTCGAACTGGTGCCCACATGGGATGCGGGCACTGCAGGTGGAGGCTATACCCCCTACACCACAGTGCCAGCTCCAGCTCTCTGTTCTGGGAAAGCTGGTCTGGGATGCGACAGACCCCATTGGTTTTGAATGACAGCATACTTTGAATTTCAATATTTGTGTCCAACCAATCCTGATGGGTAATCAGTATGGTTGTAAAAGAAATGTTTGGAAAAGAAATGTAAAACATACACGTGTCAGTTTTTTAGACAACCTAAGAGGGAAAGCAGGTGGAATGGCAGAGAGGGGTAGCAGCCTTGCTGGATCTCAGAAGCTCAAGGGTTTGCCTTCAACAGCCCATACCTGTGCCTCATTTGCTACACAGCAGAAAAAGCCAGAAAGGCCTGGGAGTTGCCTGCAGCCGGCCCACTAATGGGGTGCCAGGGTACGAACCCCACCTGCTGTCGGACGTGGAGGAGCCTGAGGGATAGCTCGTGTTCTTGGGAGCCCTTCCTGACAACTCAGTCTTATTTTTATTTATCTATTTGAAAGTCAGAGTTGCACAGAGAGAGGAGAGGGGGAGAGAGAGAGAGAGAGAGAAAGAGAGAGAGAGAGAGAGAGAGAGAGAGAGAGAGAGAGAGAGAGGTCTTCCATCCGATGGTTTACTCCCCAGTTGGCCACAACAGCTGGAGCTGTGCCAATCCGAAGCCAGGAGCCAGGAGCTTCTTCTGGGTCTCCCACGCAGGTGCAGGGACCCAAGGACTTGGGCCATTTTCTACTGCTTTCCAGGCCATAGCAGAGAGCTGGATCAGAAGTGGAGCAGCCGGTCTCGAACCAATGCCCATATGGGATGCTGGTGCTTCAGGCCAGGGCATTAACCGTTGCACCACAGCACCAGCCCAGTCTCAGCCTTGCTGTCTCCTTCCCGTTACTCTCCCAGACAGCCTCACGGGCTGCCCCCGGAACGCCTCTTAGGAAAGCACTTGCTATGCATCCTTGTGTGGTATTGGGTGCCTGGGGAACACGACCAGTGACAAGAGTGTTCTGTGCCATTAACCAGCTCGCTTCTCTTGCTCTGTGTTCCCTGTCTGGACACTGCAGGCAGTAACTTCCTCACTTACGGCTCAGGGTGGGGGCTTGTCACGAAGTTGAAACAAGGACCACGTGCACTGCAGGTAGCCTGTGGCAGCGTCTGGCACAGCCTCAGAGCTCGATCCTTGCAGAGGTAGAGGGGGCACCCGGTTTCTCCATCTCTGTCTCAGCCCCTTTCCCTTTCCCTCCCAAGCACGGATTGCCAGCTGGGAACTTCTCTAGGACTGCGGCGTTGTGTTTTGCTCATGCCTCTCAATGGCTTGCAAATTCTTGCAAGGCCCAGTGTAACCAACCATTCCAACAGTCTGGGACTGTCCCGGTGTTAGTGCTGAAAGTCATTATGGCCTGGGGCTGGCGCTGTGGCACAGCGGTTAAAGCCGCTGCCGGCAGTCCCAGCATCTCATATGGGCGCTGGTTCAAGTCCCGGCTCTTCAACTTCTGATCCAGCTCTCTGCTATGACCTGTGAAAACAGTACAAGGTGGCCCAATTCCTTGGGCCCCTGCACCCACGTGGGAGACCTGGAAGAAGCTCCTGGCTCCTGGCTTCAGATCGGCACAGCTCTGGCCGTTACGGCCATCTGGGGAGTGACCCAGCAGATGGAAGACCTCTCTCTCTCTCTGCCTTTTCTTCTATCTCTGTGTAGCTCTGACTTTCAAATAAATAAATAAATCTTTTAAAAAAAAGTCATTATGTCCTGGGAAGATTGAGATCATTTTCATTCTATGTGTCTCCTGTTTATAATGACATCTTACCATTTAAGCATTGAGACTGGCATACAGTGAATTTCAATAAATACTTGACAAAGGATTGATAAGTGGACATGCATGACATGGCACGGCATGCTTTGTGGTCTTTCCTCTCTAGGGGAGTGTTCGTGGGGGCTGAGATTTGCAAAATAATGCCTCCCCCAAGATAGCCTACTCTGGAGCGTCTGTGCCCAGATTGTATGGCCTGGGGGATTAAGGTTGCTGGTGGAAGCAAGGTTGCTCACGACTTACCTTTAAATGGCAGATGACCTGGCTTATGGGATGGGCCCAGTGTAATCACAGGGAGCAGGCAGGGAGAGTCCAGGGGAAGCTGTGACTACAGAAGACACACAGGACCAGAAGGACTCAACTTTCTGCCCTCACAGCTCCAGGTGTGAAAGGAGAGGGCTGCCGGCTAGACAGCACAGGCAGCAGCCTTGAGATGAGAAGCACAGAGGTGGCTCCTCCCCCAGAGCCCCCAGAAGGTAAAGCGGCCCTGCCCACATCTGCATGGCAGCCCGGAGGCCTGTGTCAGAAGCATAAGATGACGAATTTGTGCTTTAAGCCGCTGAGTTTGAGCTGGTTTGCTACAGCTGCAGTAAAGGAGTCATACAGACACCTTCTAGAATCTTCTGAAAGCTACAGGGACTTCCTGCCAGGAAGAAACAAAGGCATCCAACCTAGGGACTTCCCGCACTGGGACCTCCAGGTGACAAACGGCTGCTCTGACATCAAAAGCCAGGTTCCAGATGGAAAGCAAGATGTGGCTCCCCCAAACACCGTGTACGTTGCTGGGCTTGGGGCACATGATTGCTGGGAATAGACCAAGTATCTGGGGTCACGGCCACGTGCCACCCTCATGGCTGAAGTTGAGCATGAGAGAGCTCCAGTGTATCCATCCCAAGCACTGTGCACGTTGCCTTATAGACCAAAGAGGTCTGTTTTGTCTCAGGGTTCTGGAGGTTTTGGGGTCTAAACAGCCCGGCACAGGATTTTGCGAGGACCCTCCCGAGCTGTACTGCTTCAAGGTGAGAGCATTTGCGAGTGTCTGCATCTGTGTGGTCCTTCTCCCATCTGCACCTCTGGCATCCCATATGGGCACTGGCTGGAGACCTGGCTGCTCTGCTTCTGATCTGAATCTCTGCTAATGCACCTGGGAAAGCAGCAGAAGACGGCCCAAGTGCTTGGGACCCTGCACTCTTGTGGGAGACCTGGAAGGAGCTTGTGGCTCCTGGCTTTGGATTGGCCTGGGGGTCTGGCCATTGTGGCCATTTGGGGAGTGAATCAGTGGATGGAAGACCTCTCTGTCTCTTTCTGTCTCTGCCTCTCTGTAACTCTGCCTTTCAAATAAATAAATAAATCACTAAAAAAAAAGCCACTGGATTTAATCATGGAGGTTGCCTTCTAATGACCTTATCCAATCAAGTCACTTTCTAAAGCCCTTGGAGTTTCTATGCTCTTAATACCCTTAACATTGACCTTTGGCGTTTGGACCCCTGCAGGAGCTCTGGGGGACAGATCGTATTGATACCATAGCAACTGGCCCTGAGGCTGGGGGATAGATTGTCATTCCCTGTATCACTTGGATCAGCTTCAGTTTCTCTCCTGTGTGCATACAGGGGCGGGCCTTTTCATTCAGAATTCCAAGTTTCCCTTTGGAAAATACACTGTGCTGGGGGCCCCATGGGGCTAACACGGATGGTGGTTTTTTCCACCATCTGATGCTCAGGGTCGGCTCTGGTGATGACCTGGCTAGCAGCAGGTCTGCATTCTGACCGACATGCACACAGGGGATGTTGACCCAGACTAGAGGGGGCCCCTAGATGTCTCCTTTTTAAATTTCAAAGATTTTGGCTGGCGCCGAGGCTCACTAGGCTAATCCTCCGCCTGCGGCGCCGGTACCCCAGGTTCTCGTCCCGGTTGCTCCTCTTCCAGTCCAGCTCTCTGCTGTGGCTCGGGAAGGCAGTGGAGGATGGCCCAAGTGCTTGGGCTCTGCAACTGCATAGGGGACCAGGAGGAAGCACCTGGCTTCTGGCTTTGGATTGGCACAGCGCGCCAGCCATAGCGGCCATTTAGGGGGTGAACCAATGGAAGGAAGACCTTTCTCTCTCTCTGTTTCTCTCTCTCTCTCTCTTTCTTTCTCTCTCTCACTAACTCTGCCTGTCAAAAAAAAAAAAAAAAGATTTATTTTATTTATTTGAAAGCCATAGTGACAGAGAAAAGGATGGGGTGGAAAGGAGGGGGAGAGAGAGAGAAAGCGAGAGCGAGAGCGAGAGAGAAAGAATCTTTCTTCTGCTGCTTCACTCTCCAAATGACTGCAACATCCAGGGCTGAGCCAGCCTGAAGCCGGGAGCCTGTAGCCCCATCTGGGTCTCCCACATGGGTGCAGGGACCCAAGTACTTGGGTCATCTTCTGCTGATTTCCCAGGTGCATTAGCAGGGAGTTAGATTGGAAGCAGAGCAACCAGAAGTGGAACAGGTACTCCCCTATGGGATGCCAGTGTCACAGGTGGTGGCTTAAGCTGCTGTGCCACAGTGCTGGCCCTGTCCCAGATGTGTTAGCATCACCCAGCATTCCAGGCACAGATGGGCATCGAAGCAGAGGCCCAGTGCAGGAAAGCACCCCAAATCTACATCATATCCTGTGACTACATTGTGTAAGCAACAAGACCAGTATTTAAAAAAAATTAAAGCAGCAGACTGCAGATGTCATTCCAAGGGGGTGCTGTGCTTTCCAGGGCCAGGTGTACAGATGGCTCATTTAGTTTTCCTTGGCCACTGTTGAAATCTGACTGTGGGTGCTGGTACCCATCTCTCTAATCTGTCTTCTCAAGCACTCAGATCTGAGCAACTTTCAGCTACTGGAAACAAAGGAAGACCCCCCCCCCCCATCACCATAGTCACTTTTCTTTTATTTTCTTTGTTTTAAGATTTATTTACTTATTTTGAAAGTCTGAGTCATAGAGACAGAGACAGAGACAGAGACAGAGGGAGAGGGGGAGAGAGAGAGAGAGAGAATCTTCTGTCTGCTGGTTCACTCCTCATATGGCCACAACAGCCTGGGCTAGGCCAGGCCGATGGAGCCAGGAGCTTCTTCTGAGTCTCCCACATGGGTGGCAGGGGCCCAAGGACTTTAGCCACCTTCTGCTGCTTTCCCAGGTGCATTAGCAGGGAGCTGGATTGGTAGTAGAGCAGCCGAGACCTGAACTAGCACCTATAGGGGATGCCGGTGTCACAGGCAGCAGCTTAATCATATATGCCACAATGATTTTAGGCATTTTTGGAAGCATCATAAAATTTTAAACTTCACACCAAAAGGCAGTTTTTAGTAATACTCACTCTGGGGGCCGGCGCCATGGTGCACTAGGTTAATCCTCCGCCTGCGGCACCGGCATCCCATATGGGCGCCAGTTCTAGTCCCAGCTGCTCCTCTTCCGGTCCAGCTCACTGCTGTGGCCTGGGATAGCAGTAGAAGATGGCCCAGGTGCTTAGGAACCTGCACCCGCATGGGAGACCAGGAGGAAGCACCTGGCTCCTGGCTTCAGATTGGCGCAGCTCCGGCCATTGAGACCATTTGTAGAGTGAACCAACAGAAGAAGACCTTTCTCTCCATCTTGCTCTCTCACACTGTAACTCTGCCTGTCAAGTAAATAAATAAAATCTTAAAAAAAATAATATTCACTCTGTTTGAACAGAGAGTAGTTCCCCAGGGTTATTGCTTTGCAAGCATTAACACTCATTTCAAGGTAAAATTTCTGCCTGTTCATTTTAAAACAACAAATTATTATAAGCCTGAAATATAATAAATAAAATAGGCAAAGTTACTTTGTAAGTTGCTTAACAGCATAGAAAAAGTTAACAATGAGGTCATCATTTGTGGTAAAATGAAAGCAGATTGTGAAAGAGTCTATGGCAATTTTTAAGGCAAACACATAAAAGTCTGGAAATAAACATATCAAAGTGTTACTAGCAGTAACTCCCAAGTAGTAGTGTGATTTTTGTGTATTTTTTTCTGATATTTCAAGTATCTTCAGCAAATTTTTATCCTACACTACTTCGAAAGATTCACAGAAAGTGGAATTAAAAGATAAGCTTGTTTTTGTGCCCACACAAAAATTTTGAGGTCCATTCATACATGGGATATTTTTGTTTTCCTTTTTGAAAGTCAGAGTTACACAGAGAGAAGAGAGGCAGAGAGAGAGAGAGGTCTTCCATCTGCTGGTTCACTCCCCAGAGGGCTGCAAGCCAGGAGCTTCCTCCGGGTCTCTCATGTGGGTGCAGGGGCCCAGGGACTTAGGCCATCTTCTACTTCTTTCTAGGCCATAGCAGAGAGCTGGATTGGAAGTGGAGCAGCAGGGTCTTGAACCTGCGCCCATATGGGATGCCAGCACTGCAGCCGGTGGTTTTACCCACTATGCCACAGCACCAGCCCCTAGGGACATCGTTTCTAGAGCTTTTCCTGTCCCCAAATCTCCATGCAGCCATTTGTTTGTGGGCATGATCAGCAACGCAGGACATTTGGGGACCACATTTGATTGGCTCTAACTGTTCCAGTCTCTGGTTCTTGGCCAGACACACGCAGGGAGAAGAGGGCTAGTGGAATCCTAGGAGCAGGTGTGACAAAACACAGGTGAAATTTACACTGTGCCTCGGAAGAGCTGCTTCTCTGTAGCCCTTTCCCAGGGCAATAGGTGAGGAAAGCCAGGCAGGTGCAGAGGCAGCCATAACTTTTTCCCGAGGGCAGCTCCAGCCTGACCCCACCAGGACACTGGAGCTTAAGCCCTTTTGCCCACCCCCAACCTTCCTACGACAAGGTTCTTGTGCTTTTACACCCTCCCACTGCCAATCACAGGCTCAAGCCTGCAGGAGGAGGGCCAAAAGATTCTGGTACCTGAAGCAGAGACTTGACGCTACCATTCCTTCTCGGAATGAACATATGGACCCTCTACGATGCCTCTCTCACGACCTTCTCCCCGCACACTGTCCATCTTCAAGGTTCTCAAAGCAACACTGACTCCCAGCCCCTTGTCTCTTTAACTGTAAACTATGAGCCAGTATTCAAACAAGGGGGTGTGTTCATCTCATGTTGAGAAATAATTTGGCTTGTTTCAGTGGTGTCCTGGGCTTGAAAAATGGACACCCCCTACTCCCTGCCCCAAACAGAAGCATCAGGAAGTTAAAACTACAGCTTAGAATGGCTGATTGGACTGATGTGAATTCATGGGTGGGGAGGGGTGGGGGAAGATGTGTGATCAATTAGTGATGTCTGCCAGGTGTGACTTCAGATGGGAAGACAGATGAGATCAATTACTTATGTCTGCTAGGGTCCTGGGACAGGGGCGTGGTCCCCTGGTCCAGGCAATTTCAGCATTGCATTGCTCCGTGATCAGAGGCCATTGGACAAATTTCCTTCATAGTCTACATCTTCAGTGCAGCTCCTTGGTCAGAAAGACACTTCCTTTTCTTTGTTTCTTTCTTTTTTTTCTTAAAGATCTTCCTGTCTCCCCTCTCTATCTCCTTTTCTCACTCTTTCCCCTCTCTCCCAACCCCCACCCCCCATTTTATCTCACTTCGGCGCTTCTGGGTTTTTATTCTATAAACACTTTGCTGTCTTTGTGACATGCACTCATTCGGGACATGTTTACAGTCGTTAATGACATCTCCCTGAGAAATAATGAGAACGCCGGTAAAGGTTGTCTCCCCGCCCCACGTGCTGGGCGGCCGCACGCCGGGCCTGCGAGATGAGCACCGGGGTCTGGCAGGGGGAAAATTGACTTAATTTCTTTTCACGGCATGAAATGGAGTGTCTGGGTGATCTGACCTAAATGCATGGCCTAAAAACCAATTAATTCTGAATTGTGAATTTGTGCGCGCATCAAGCTGTGTGTGGAATCCCCGATGAGGCCGCATACCTGGATTCTTTGCAAAATGGGGAGACTTTTTGCTATAAATATGCCTAATAGGCCATGGTTGAAGTGCAGTGGCGATAGCCTTGCACTTCAGCAAGGAGACCTGGGAGCACCTCCCACGACCTGGCGATGGGAATCCAAGCCCTCTTCAGAGCTGCACAGCCTCTCCTCTCTCTCTCTCTCTCTCTCTCTCTCTCTCTCTCTTGGTTTGGCCAAAGCAGCCTTGCAGGTCCCTTACGGCTGCCATCCAAGGGGACCTGCCTTTCCTGGTGCCACGGCTCTGAAATCAGGTTGTACGGTGCAGACGGCATGCAGTCGGACAGTGAGTTTGTGTAGGAGAGGTGCAGCCCTGGGGCTGACGCTGTGGCATGGTGGGTAAAGCCTCTGCCTGCAGTGCTGCCATCCCACATGGGCGCCAGCTCAAGTCGAGGCTGCTCCACTTCTGATCCAGCTCTCTGCTACAGCCTGGGAAAGCAGTGGAAGATGGCCCAAGTCCTTGGGCCCCTGCACCCATGTGGGAGATCTGGAAGAAGCTCCTGGCTTTGGATCAGTGCTCCCCAGCCATTGCAGCCAATTGGGGAGTGAACCAGCAGATGGAAGACACCTCCCCCGCGCTGTGTAACTTGGACTTTCAAATAAATAAATAAATCTTAAGAAAAAAAGAAGAAGTGCAGCCCTGCTTCGCTAACGGCCCCTGGTATTCCCGCCCCAAGCAATGACACATCCCCTTACCAATGTTAAATCCACTATCACTTCATTGCAAGCAGTTTACTGCACCTGATGTTCGTCGAGGCCCCTCTACATGCAGCAGTGACTTGTTTGTGGCGAACAAAACCGGGTCAGTCATGAGCACCTGCTGTAAGGATCACGTAAGGAAAAAAAAAAACTGGAAGGAAATAGAGGTACCTGCAACAAAAGGTTAAATTTGGGGGCTTGCAAGACAAGCACCCGGAGAAGGGAGCTGTGGGCGGGGGAGAGAGCGTGCATGGAGTGTGTGTTGTGGGTTTGTGGTGGAGTGCGTGTGTGTGTGTGTGTATGGTGTTTGCACATCTGTTGTGTGTTTGTAGGGAGATAGGGAGAGGATCAGAGAAGCTTAAGGGATGATGTAGCACCCAAGGAACAGGTAGGGTTTCTCCAGACTAGAAGGCGTCCCAGCACTGGCAGAGCCTAACCTGGCAGGGCACACTGCAGGAAAGGGGTGGGGGTGCCAGGGATGCTGGAGCAGGAGGTGGCAGACCACGTGAGGAGGACGGGCTAAGCTCCGAGAGGCTGGGGCTCCTCTCGCGAGAGGTGTAAGAGAGTTCGCGGGATTGGTAAGTAGGGCTGCGTGGCGTGCCCGCTGGGGTCCAGGTGGAGGAGGAGCAGAGGGTGGGGAAGGCGGTGACAGCGCTCCTGGTGCCTCAGCATTGAGCCGGGGTGTGGCGTCCCCAGCCTGGCATCTTCAGAAGTTTGTGGTTGGAGGGGTTTGGGGTTTGTGTGCTGCTGTGGGGTCTTTTCTCTAGCCAAGGAACTCCAGAGTTTTGGGGGAGTGAAGTCATCAGATGGCAGAGTAAGGAGACTTGGGGGAGGTGCCCAGCCACAGGGCTCCTCTTGAGTGTCTCCGGAGAGGAGGGTTTATGCACCTATAGCAGTGGCAAGCCAGAGACTCCCCCTTACTGCTTCCCTCGCTCCCCTGCTCTGCCCCTCCCTCCGGGGTCGGCTCTCAAATATCAAGCACCCTAGTCCATGTCTCAAACTCAGATTCTCGGAAACCCAAAGGTGATGCACTCCCAGCCACCCAGGAGTGCGTGGTGTGCAGGATAAAGTGGTCATGGTTAATCCTCTTGTCTGGGCAGCTTCTGACCAATGGAGGAACAGAACCGGTGGATGCATACGCCCCTCACCTGTCACTCAGACGGGCAGTTCTGAGCGCTGCAGGCCGGTGCGAGGACCTCACTCTCTCATAGTGCAGAGCTTCTAACTCCCGAGCTCAGGCTGTCCAGGATCGGGTAAACCAGACTCCAACTTCATTCATTCATCCACTTACTCATTCACTTAGTCCCTCAATCTACTACAAGCTCTTGCGTAGTTTTCTGCTGGGACTCCTGTGGGGAGCAACTCGGCCTAAGACTGTTACTGGAATTAAGACTTATTCTATGCATCTGCTCTCCCACAATATGGCGCTGGGAGAGGAGGAAATAGCTTCTACACAGCTGCCTCCAGTTCAACCAATAAACAGCAGGACCTGCTCCTGATTGGAGGAGAGCAGCGTACTCAGCGTGTGGGTAGCAGAGTTGGGATTGGTGGAAGAGGACTATAAAGGAGGAGAGAGACAACATGCACGAGGAACATCTATCTGAAGGAACACCTGTGCAGCCCCCGAGAGAGCGGGCCGGCGGTGTGCCGCTCCCCCGCGGAAGTGGGGAAAGCGGCAGGGGGAACCGCCCTTCCACGGAGGTGGAAGGGACGGTAGCCAACCCAGGAAGAACCAGCAGCAAACCCGGGGAGGGCCGAGCAGACAAAAGAACAGCGCAGGGTCTTGTGTCATTCCTCCACGAAGAGGGGGAGCAACATAATGGTGCCGTGACTCGGATAGGAAGCCTAGGCAGGGTTTAGTGTCGTTCCTCCATGAAGAGGGGGAGCGACAGACTCCCATTAAATTTTAAGTACCTTTTACCTTTAGACAGCTCTTTCTGTGATCTCTATATATTCTTCATATAATTTTCTAAATTCTCCTGTATTTGTGTCTACGACCTTCCCTATATTGCTGTAAAAAAAAGTCTGTATTGACACAGAACTGTGTGAAACCTGTATAATTCTCTTACTTGACAATACTTGTGCAACTTGAAGTAGTTCTTTGCATTAACTTGCTATGTTTGTATGCCCTCCCCTCTATATTTTATTTTATTTTATTTTATCTTTTTTTATTATTTATTTGAGAGGTAGAGTTACAGACAGTGAGAGGGAGAGATAGAGAGAGGTCTTCCTTCCATTCGTTCACTCCCCAGATGGCCACAACGGCCGGAGCTGCGCCGATCCAAAGCCAGGAGCCAGGAGCTTCTTCCAGGTCTCCCATGTGCAGGCAGGGTCCCAAGCACTTGGGCCATCTTCTACTGCTTTCCCAGGCCACAACAGAGAGCTGGACTGGAAGAGGAGCAGCTAGGACTAGAACTGGTGCCCATTCCCTCTATATTTTATAGCTTTATAAATGAGTGTCTTTGAAACCGGTAGTGGAAAAATGCACCTAAAATATGTTTTTTGAAAGATGTTATTTATTTGAGAGGTAGAGTTACAGACAGAGAAAAAAGAGAAAGAGAGAGAGAGAGAGAAATGTCTTCTGTCTGCTGGGTCACTCCCCAAATGGCTGCAACAGCCAGAGCTAAGCCACTCTGAAGCCAAGAGCCAGGAGCTTTCCTCCAGGTCTCCCAAGTGGATGCAGGGGCCCAAGGACTTGGGCCATCTTCTATTGCTTTCCCAGGTCATAGCAGAGAGCTGGATTGGAAGTGGAGCAGCCAGGACTCGAACTGGCATGTACATAGGATGTGGGCACTGGAGGCGGCAGCCTTACCCACTACACCACAGCGCTGGCCCCTCATTAACTTTTTGGATATCTTTTTGTGAACCCGAAAATCTTTTTTAGAAAAAGTTTTATTTACTTGAAATGCAGAGTTTCATATAGAGAGGGGAAGAGAGAGAAAGAGGGAGAGAGGGAGAGAGGGAGAGAGGGAGAGAGGGAGAGAGGGAGAGAGAGAGAGAGAGAGCGAGAGCCATCCACTGGTTGATTCCCCAAATAGTTGCAAAGAGTGGGTCTGGGCCAGGCTGAAGCCAGGAGCCAGGAGCTGCAGCCAGGCTCCCCACATGGTGGCAGGGGTGAAAGCACTAATGTGCGTTCCCAGATGCATCAGCTGGGAGCTGGATCGGAAGTGGAGCAGCCAAGAAATGGGATGTCAGCATTGCAGGTGGCGGCTTTACCTACTGTGCCACACTGGCACACTCACCAATCTGCAAATCTTTAATCTTTATCTAACTCTCTTTAAATGTAATTTATTTTTTCCAAACTGTGACTCTTACACTTCCTGGTAGGAACCATATCTCACTGGTTTCTTGGAGAAGGTGACGAAAAGGAGGCTCGTGCTGACGATGTGTCCCATCTGCTGGCGACAGGCCCGGACTCCCATCCCCAGCCTTCAAGCTCCTCCAACACATCTCGAAGGTCCCAGACCCGTGAAGTACCTGTGACTGCAGATGAAAGTCTGGGAGTGATAGCTGGAGTGTGAAGATGGCAGGCAGGAACTGTTTTTTTTTTTTTTTTTTTTTTTTTTTTTTTTTTACAGGCAGAGTTAGACAGTGAGAGAGAGAGAGAGAGAAAAAAAAAGGTCTTCCTTTTTCCGTTGGTTCACCCCCCAAGTGGCTGCTACAGCTGGCCCGCTGCACGGATCCAAAGCCAGGAACCAGGTGCTTCTTCCTGGTCTCCCATGCGGGTGCAGGGCCCAAGGACCTGGGCCCTCCTCCACTTCCTTCCCGGGCCACAGCAGAGAGCTGGACTGGAAGAGGAGCAACCGAGATAGAATCCAGCACCCCAACCGGCACTAGAATCTAGGGTGCCGGCACCACAGGCGGAGGATTAGCCTAGTGAGCCGCAGTGCCAGCCCGGAACTGTGGGTTTTATGAAGGTAATTGTTGCAGATGTGGCTGTTATGGCTGGATTGCATTCCCCCAAATCTATACCTTGAAGACTGAGCCTCCAGCAGCCCAGGATGTGACCTTATGTGGAAATTGGGTCATTGCTGCTGTAGTTAGCTAGGTCGAGGTCATGCTGGATGGGGCAGGCTCCTTGTTCAATATGGCTGCACACAAGGAAGGCGTCCTGTGTACCGGAAAGCAGAGAGCCAGCAAAGCATTACAACCACAAGCCAGAGAACTCCAAAGCTGGTCAGAAACCACCAGATGTGAGGGCAGAGGCACGGAGTGAAGTCCGCGTCCCTCACCTCAGAGGGACTTGGTCCTAGCCAGGCTTAGATCATATTTCAGTCTCCAAAATGGCCAGATGTTACATTTACATTTAGTCCGTTGGTTTACACCTCATGGTTATCTTGCAAAAATGCCTTCAAAAGTGCAAATTCTAAAAATCTCGGGGATCATATTTTTTTAATGTATCTTAAGCATGAAGGTTTCACCCTTCTTTTAAAACAGGGCAGCAGAACGGCCACGAGTCCAACTGCCTTCTGCAAACATTCCGTGTGGCCTCTGGCCCTGGAGAGGCAGGTGCAAGAGTGCAAGGACAGGGGCTGGGGGCAGGACAAGATGGGGAGGGGACACTGGGCAGCCGCCTCTGCTTCTTCTGACCTTTGCTCACTGATCCCTCTCCTGCCCCCCACCCCTGCAACCATCAAGTTGTAAACCACTTCTCTGCAGCCCACAAATGAGAGGAGACGTGGGTGAGTCCCAGGTCCCAGGGACACTGTGATTGCCCTTGAACGGGGCACTGGCAGAGAAGGGTAAGCAGAAAGAACTCACGCATGCGGTAGAACTGAGCGGTGGGATTTCAGCTGTGGTGGGACGGCTTTGTCTTCTTTGCTGCTGTTGAAATCCCAGAGATGAACTGTCATTTGCAAGTGACACACTCAACTCAAGTCTCTTTATCCCTACCTGACCCATGCTACAATTACCCAAGCCCCAAGGTTAAGCTAGGTCAACACCAACTGGGCTCTCACTCTCAGGTACCAGGCAAATGCTGCTGCTTTTTCTGTCTTCTTTTTTTTTTTTTTTTTTTTTTTTTTTTGGGTCTCACTGACCTCTCTCTGCCTCCTCCTGGCTCTCTGGGAAAAGCATGTCAGAGCATTGCTGACTTTACCCGTGAAGCCTCCACCAATAAATTCCTACCTCCAAAGATGAAAGACATTTATGTACAACATACAAAAAAGAAAATGTCTTGCTTACATCAGAGTCTTGCTGTTTGTATAGCTTAACCAAACAGAGAATACTGTTTGAAAAACAAGGGCTAACACAGACATTTCTTGTTTTCTAAAACGAGACTCAATGACTCAAAAAATGTTGCCTGCTTTGTTGGTTTTCAATGCTTTTATCTCATTCTGATTTATGGGCAGCCCTTGAATAGAGACAGACCTCTGCTTAACCACCTGTAGGCAGGTGTATCCCTTTGAGCACAATCCCCAGGAGCTGGAACCATCCATCACCTGCGCCTACTCAGAGCCGGCGGGTTCAGCATCTTTTATCTCCGTGACCCTGGCAGCCAGTCTGCTTCATCATAAACACTCTATTCTGTGTGACCCTGAACAGAAGAAAAAATAGAAAATCTGATGGAAGAGAAACAGGATTTGGATTCAGGGGGAAAATGAAGGAAACAAATGTGTACTCAGCATCTTTTTTATTTTTTAGATTCTTGGAAAAATTAGGTGTGACCTTGGACAGGTTACCAAAAAAATCCCTCTTTCAAAATCAATCATCTGCAAAAGTGGGTACATTAAATAAAATCTGGTTACCTTGTAGAATGCCAACTTCCATTTAAGAAGTAGTTGTGACTTTAAAAATTGATCAAGGGGCCAGCGCTGTGGTGTAGCAGGTAAAGCCACTGCCTGTAGTGCCGGCATCTCATATGGGTGCTGGTTCAAGTCCCAGCTTTTCCACTTCTGATCCAGCTCTCTGCTATGGCCTGGGGAAGCAGTAGAAGATGGCCCAAGTGCTTGGGCCCCTGCACCCACGTGGGAGACCTGGAAGAAGCTCCTGGCTCCTGGCTTCAGACTGGTGCAGCTCCTGCTGTTGCAGCCATCTGGGGAGTGATCCAGCAGATGGAAATTCTCTATCTTTCTGCATCTCCTTCTCTGTGTAACTCTGACTTTCAAATAAATAAACATTTTTTAAAAAGTTGATCAAATTGCACATGATTTATGTTTTGAAGTATTCTTTTCAAATTCTTCCAGTATACTGCTTAGAAGGTGCTGTGCTGGACAAATGAATACATGCGTGAGCAGATTCACGAAAATGGGGTCACGATGAACGAGACTCTGTGAGAACCCCGGGAGGTGAAACTGTGAACACTGCCAGGTTCCTTTTCCTGACTGAGAAAGGTGGCTTTCTGTCATTTGTCTGCTTTCCTTTAAAATCAGGGAACCATCTGTACTGCTTTACATATTATTTATTTATTGAAAATCTAATTTATTCATCAAAGAGGCAGAGAGTCAGAGAGAGAGAGAGAGAGAGAGAGGAGTTCCTATCCACTGGTTCACTTCCAAAATACCCACAATGGCAGAGGCTGGGCCAGGCCAAAGACTAGAGTAGGGAACTCAATCCAAATCTCCCACATAGGGGGAAAGAATTCAGCTAAACTGAGCCAGAGTTAGGGGTTAGAGCTAGGGATTGAAACCAGGTACTTCTCCTTCTTCTTCTTTTTTTTTAAAAGATTCACTTATTTATTTGAAAGGCCACATTACAAAGAGGGATGGGAGAGAGAGAGAGAGAAATCTCCCATCTGCTGATTCACTTCCCAAATGACCACAATGCCAGGGCCAGGTCAGGTCAAAGCCAGGAGCCTGGAGCTTCATCCAGATCTCCCATGTGTGTGTAGGAGCCCACGCACTTGGCCATCTTCCTCTGCTTTCCCAGGCACATTAGCAGGAAGCTGGATAGGAAGTGGAACAGCCGATGCTCAAACCAGGGCTCATATGGGATGGCGGCTTCACAGGCAACAGTCTAACCCAGTATACCACAGCACCGGCTCCAAACTTGGGTACTTCCATATGAGATACGGCCATCTTAACAAACGTCTTAACTGCTAGAATAAACACCTTCCCCTACATATAATGTAAATGGCTTCTAAACATGCATATCATGTTGATAAGAAGTATTCGGGTCTTTGCTGAGAATTAAAGCAACCAACCACTCTAAAGATGCTATGTATTATCTGGTGCAAGAAGAGTTTCATGATGTCCTATAGAAACTACAAGGAATATGGCACCCACGTGATAGCAATGTATTGAGTTTCCAGCTCCCAGCTCCAGCCCCAGCCCAGTCCCAGCCATTGAAGGTATTTGGGGGGAGTGAACAAACTTTATCTGTCTACGTCTCTCTCTCTCTATCACTTTGCCTCTCAAATAGATCAAAATAAAAAAAAATACTCAGAGTATTTTACATGCACCACACTCTTTGAGATGGATATTTAAAAATGGAGAAAATATAAAACATTTGTTTTAAATTCACCTTGAAGTACTAAACCCATTAAAAGTCACCATTACTAACACACTCTTATATAAATATATAATTTTCTAAAATATATTTTCCTAAATATATTTTACTAAACAAATATGTTTTCCTAAACAAAATATATTTTCCTAAACAAGAACAGTTAGGGAGAGGAACAGCATTTTATTTTTTATGTATTTGTGGATTTCTTTTATGTCTGGCTTTTAAAAGACAGCTGGATCCTCCTACCTGCCTCTGCAGTCCACCTGTTATGTTACTTTGGTTGAAGTATAGGAAGAAAAGCTAGCTTCATAGAGATCGCTGTTGGAAAAAGGCAAGGGTTTGGCAATAGTCTTTTCAGGTCATTGTGAATGTTCTCTTTTGATGCTACAGCAAAGCCCAGCAAGAAGAGAGTCCCTGTAATATGTCTTCCAGAAAAGTTGTCATCCATGGGTACTTCAAAAACTTTGTGGAAAAGAGAAGCTTATTTTGGTGAAAAATGGTTTGACATGCATGCATGTTTTTTTCATTATTACATTCCCATAGGCTTTTTGAATACCTTTCCCTGATTCCTGATCTCAACTTCCAGGGTTTTTTCAGATCTACAGGGGACTTCAAAAACTTCTGGAAAAAAAAAAATGGAATTAAAAGTTAGGATTATTGAGAGAAGCATTCGGTATAGCTTTTAAGGTCCCTTCCACTGGGACAGCCACACCCCACATTGAATGGAGTGCCTGGGTTCAAGTCCCAGCTGTGCTCCCAACTCCAGCTTTCCAGGAACGTGCACCCTGGGAGGCAGCAGGTGGTGGCTCAAGTGACTGGGTTCCTGCCACCCATGTGGGAGACTCTGATTGAGTTCCTTGATCATGGCTTCAATCCAGCCCAACTCCAGGTGTTGCAGGGATTTGAGGAGTGACCCAGTGAGTGAAAAGTCTCTCTCTCTCTCTCTCTCTCTTTATGTTCCTTTCAAATAAATAAAAAACTAAAAGAAAATAAGATGCATTTTGTAAAAAGACAATTGAAATCCAAGCAGTTTTTCATAATATAAATTTCCATGAACTTTTTGAAGACTCCTTGTATGTATGGAGCTCAGAAAATTTTGCACCAAAATAAACTTATTTTTTGATTTGATTTTTATTTCTTTATTTTTTTAAGATCTTATTTATTTGAGAGATGGAGTTACAGAAAGAGAAAGAGAGAGAGAGAGAGAGAGAGAGAGAGAGAGAGAGATCTTCCATCTGCTGGTTCACTCCCCAGATGGCCGCAATGGCCAGAGCTGAGCTGATCCGAAGCCAGGAGTCAGGAGCTTCTTCTGAGTCTCTCACCTGGGTGCAGGGGCCCAAGCGCTTAGGCCATCTTCTACTGCTTTCCCAGGCCATCAGCAAGGAGCTGGATAGGAAGTGGAGCAGCCAGGACTCAAACCGGCACCCACATGGGGTGCCAATGCCACAGGCAGAGGCTTAGCGCACTAAGCCACAGTGCCGGCCCCTTGATTTCATTTTTCCATGAACTTTGAAGCACTCTGGTATATAACCCCTCCCGCCGCATTAAATGCCTTTGAAGAGCAAGAGTAACCTGAGCCGCTACTTTCTAGCCTGAAGATCCTGTCTTCAAGGTTTGCTTGCTGTCTCCCTTGGCCTCTGTGAGAGCCAGCAAAAGGCCACACCAAGCTTGCATTCTGCTAAGTGCTCAACTGACTAACACGAGAGCTGTGGAGTCAGACAGGGGAGAGCCCAGGCTTCGGTAGGTAGCCTTGTCACCTCGCTTACCCAATACTCTGGCCAATGTCAGGGCAAAGTCCTTTTGAACTCGATCCAGTGACTGCACCATTTTCTGTAACAACCCCCACCGCCACCCCAATTCTGAAAGAACGCATAACTGCTCTGAACAGACAGAGTGGAGAATCAAGCCCCTGCTCTGTGGAAGAAAAGTCTCAGCTGGGCCAGTACACAGGGCATATAAAGCATGCCCAGGCTACCCTCTGCATAGATCCAACTACACAGGTCGGGCAGTGGCTTGACCATCATGTTCTGGACAGCTGATCTCTGAGCTCCTACGCGGGGAGTTCCTTCACAGCAGTCTCTAGCCAGTGCCTGACCCTCACTTCACACAATGGCACCGTCCTATACGCCCATTCCCTTCCTGGGCATTTCCTCTCCCTCGCTACTGTTCCCCAAGCCTTGCGACTGTGGACAGATGCACGGATCCTCGGAAGCTTTGAGCTCAATGACCAGCCCTGCTATTGAGAGTTCCCCGATGCAGCCTTGTGAAGCTAGTGGAAGAGCCAGTTATTGTCAGTCCATTCACCCCACTCCCGAATGCCAGCGTCTCTTTGCACATGTGCGTGTGCCCAGGCAGACGCGTGGATCTTGGCGCACTCAGCATCCCGCTGGCGTGATTTGACCTTTTGGTCTCTGTGGGAAACTCTTGACAGTCACTGCATTGAATGAGTTTATTTATTTAAAAGACTTTATTTGAGGGGCAGAGTCACAAAGAGAGAGAGAGGCAGAGAGAGAGAGAGAGAGAGAGAGGTCTTCCATCCACTGGGTCACTCCCCAATTGGCCGCAATGGCCAGATCTGAGCCAATCCCAAGTCAGGAGCCAGGAGCTTCTTCCAGGTCTCTCATGTGGGTGCAGGGGCCCAAGGACTTGGGCCATCTTCTGCTGCTTTCCCAGCACATTAGCAGGGCACTGGATTGGAAGAGGAGCAGCTGGGAAATGGACTGGAGCCCGAATGGGATGCTGGAGGCTTAGCCTATTATGCTGCAGTGCTGGTCCCCCATGGAGAGGTTTTTTCCCCAGCTAGAGTGTCTGCCTCTTGGACATTCAGCGGAGACCTCAGCGTGCGGTGTCCGACACTCTAGAGCTAAACAGCTATCGAGGATCATATTTCTTTCCCTCCCGAGATCCTAGAAGCCATCCCCCAGTTGTTATCATGGAGTGTTTTTGTCTTGCCCTGGTTTGTTTCCAGGTAACGGATCTCCCTGTTCACATGGTTTCAGCTCCCAGAGAACACGCTGGCTCTGATCAGTAGATGGACCTCCCGGTAGAGAAGCTCTCTGTAAATGACTAATGAATCCGTCAATGGCTTATCAGCTCTTTGCTACCATTCAGCTATTGCAGATGTGCAAGGGACACGGTTGCCTTCAAATGCAATGAACACAAGTCCATTTACTTTGGATTCAGGCCAAGAAATGAATCTGACATCGTTTGCAGGTACAGTCACTTCAAGTTCAGACCACTGCAGATCTATTTTAGGTACTTCTGTTTGAACTATAGGGATGGGACTCGAAGCTGCTTTGCTCAGATCCCTTACACTTAGGAGGGCCACTTTGCCAGCACAAATCCCTTTAAAAAAGAAATATTTTGACTGCCAGGGTCAAGTGCACACACAGAGGACTTGACTCCAAGGCTGGAGTTCACCACCCGATGGGTGCTCAGGTCCACATGTCTGCTGCGGTTTGAGAAATGACATTTTTTTTTGTGACAGGCAGAGTGGACAGTGAGAGAGAGAGACAGAGAGAAAGGTCTTCCTTTGCCGTTGGTTCACCCTCCAATGGCCGCCGGGGCCGGCGTACCGCGCTGATCCGAAGGCAGGAGCCAGGTGCTTATCCTGGTCTCCCATGGGGTGCAGGGCCCAAGCACTTGGGCCATCCTCCACTGCACTCCCGGGACACAGCAGAGAGCTGGCCTGGAAGAGGGGCAACCGGGACAGAATCTGGTGCCCTGACCGGGACTAGAACCCGGTGTGCCGGCGCTGCAAGGCTGAGGACTAGCCTAGTGAGCTGCCGCGCCGGCCTGAGAAATGACTTTTATCACTAATTAACACCCCTTTTCCTGACAGATATTTCCAGGAAAAACAGCTCACGTTGAGCAATGGATGCTGGGCTACACCTGAAAAATTGTTTTTGCTGTGCTTTTCTGAGAAGAGCTGAGTTCTCAGCACAGTAGTTCCCGGAGAGCACCAACCGATTTGTGCTCAGCAAGAGAGAGGATCCTAATCGAATCACAGGGCTGGGACAGATGGGAGCTGGAGAGACCTGGGTAGGGGTGGCAGAGGAAGTGCTGGTTGGTTTCCTGTCCCACCCCTTGCATTTGCTTATCATCTGGAAATACCTCATTTGTCCATGAACAACATCAATGGCCTTCTATGTATTAAAAGAACCCATGAAAGGGGCAGGTGTGCTGGTGTAGGGGATTCATCCGTGCCTTAGGATGTTGGTGCTCCACTTGCAATCTGGCTCCCTGCTAATGCACCTGGGAAAGCAGCAAGAGATGGCCCAAGTGCTTGGGCTCCTACACCCATGTGGGAGACCTGGATGGTGGCTCCTGGCTTTGGCCTGGCCCTGCCCTAACCATTGTGGCTATTTGGGGAGTGAATCAGCAGAAGGAAGATCTTTCTATCTCTCTTGTCACTGTTTGTCAAGTCACTTGGTCTTTTTTTTTTTTTTTTTTTTTTTTTTTTTTTTTTTTTTTTATTTTTGACAGGCAGAGTGGACAGTGAGAGAGAGAGACAGAGAGAAAGGTCTTCCTTTGCCGTTCGTTCACCCTCCAATGGCCGCCGCGGTAGGCGCGCTGCGGCCGGCGCACCGCGCTGATCCGATGGCAGGAGCCAGGAGCCAGGTGCTTTTCCTGGTCTCCCATGGGGTGCAGGGCCCAAGCACTTGGGCCATCCTCCACTGCACTCCCTGGCCACAGCAGAGGGCTGGCCTGGAAGAGGGGCAACCGGGACAGAATCCGGCGCCCCGACCGGGACTAGAACCCGGTGTGCCGGCGCCGCTAGGAGGAGGATTAGCCTAGTGAGCCGCGGCGCCGGCCAAGTCACTTGGTCTTTAAAAAAATAAATAAAAAAATCAAGAGTTCAAAAAAAAATTTTTGATCCCAACTGTGAGCGGAGGGGAAGCAGCCACAGGAAGGTGCCAGGAGGAGCTAACTTTTAAGTCGAGTACTAAAGAAAGAAGAGCAGGGACTGGCACTGTGGCATAGTAGGCTAGACCTCCACCTGCTGCGTCAGCATCCTATCTGGGTGCCGGTTCGAGTCCTGGCTGCTCCACTGTGATCCTGCTCCCTGCTGATGTGCCTGGGGAAGCAGTGGAAGATGACCCAAGTGCTTGGGCTCCTTCCCCTCCTCCAGCCCACTGTGGGAGACCTGGAAGAAGCTCCTGGCTCCTGGCTTTGGATCAGCCCACCTCTGGCCATTGCGGCCATTTGGGGAGTGAACCAGTGGATGGAAGACCTTTCTCTCTTCTCTCTCTTTCTGTCTGTAACTCTGCCTCTCAAATAAATAAATAAATAAAATCTTTTTAAAAAGGCAGGATCTTGGGCTCATTGTCCCCTAGAAGCACACTGTGCAACAAGGGGATGGGGGCAGCAAGTCTGTAGGGGGCGTGCTCCTGGGAAGCATCAGAGAGGGGCAGGGAGATGAGACAGGGCAGGAGAGGGAAGCAGTGAGGGACGGGGTGGTGCTTCACGTCCCAGCATGGAGGGCGGGGGCTGGGCCCTGCTAGAACGGCTCTCAGAGTCCTCCAGCCAAGGACAGGGAGGTGTAGCACTTTTTAAAAAAAGAATGTTTAAGTTCTTTGAAAGAGAGACTGAGAGAGAAGAAGAGACGGAGAGAAAATCCTTCTATCTGCTGGTTCACTCCCTCCCCAAATGGCTGCAACAGCCAGGATGGAGCCAGGTAAAGCCAGAAGCCTAGAACTCCATCAGGGTCTCCCGTGAGGGTGGCAGGGGCCCAAGCACTTGGAGCAGCTTCTGCTTCTTTCCCAGGCACAATAGCAGGAAAGAGGAGCAGCTGGGACATGAACCAGCACTCCTATTTGGGATGCTGGCCTATATGGGACTTGCTGCACCACAACGCCTGCCCCAGAGGTGCCAGAGGCAGCTCTGAACACCTGTCTCACAGAGACTTGTGTTTGAAAGATGGCACACGTGAGTGTCCACCTGCTGGCCTGGGACACCCATGCTGCCTCCTGAATGAGTACCACAAACCCCTCCTGGCAGAGGGAACAGCCCAGAGACCCCAGGGTTAAGACAGTTAGGTCACTGGTTCAGAAAGTTGGATGCAGCCTGATATAGACACCAGGGTGCTGTTTCACTCAATTTCCCTGCTGACAGTGTGCTTAAGACCCTGGGGAAAAAATCCGTGACTGAGTTCAGGTGAGAATCCCCCTAATCAGCATGTTTGCACCTGTTGCAGACTGTGTGTGTCTCTGCTAATTCCACAGAAAAATGATGAGCCTTGAGCAGCAACAGGGACTCAGCTTGGCAAGGCTACCTCTTGATCTCAAGCAGAATAGTATGCTGGCTTTAGATTGGTGGTATTGACTTCTAGATGCTCCTAATCACTGGATGTTAATGGGCATAATTTTCTGTGCAGGTCAGGACCCTAGCCCCCCACCCCCATTCAACCCCTAGACCAGAACTCTGCCCAGTGCAATTACATCACAGGGCCCTTGCACCTGCTGTCCTTAGGCTAGCCCATCCCGCCCTCAGTCATTCGATGGCAGCTGCTGTTTTAGGTCTCAGCTCCAGACTAGCTCCAGACTCTCCCCCTCAGAGAGACCTTCTCTGACCCTCTAGCCTATGGGGACTTCTGACCCCCACCCTGCTGCCCTTGCTGGATTTTATCATCTCTGTTACGTGTTCAGGTGTTCACGTCTTTATGTTCTCTCTCCTTCATCGGCAGGAGCCTGGCCTTGTTCACCTGTGTGTTCCCAGCACTAAGAATGTGTTGAATGAATGAAGGACCAGAGGAATGACTGTCCAGGGCGATGTTTGCTGCAGAAAGTACTCAGTGAAGCAGAACTTTTTATTGCCCTGAATTAAAAGGAGAAAGGAGAGCCCATGTGTAGAGTCTGCCAAGAACGACTCCGGCCGGGTTGTGGATCTGTTTTTCTGATGGTAACTGTCTCCCTCCATTTAATTCTCTTCCTGAGCGTACCCTGGAAAGTTTCCTCTGTCCGTTGCTTCTGTCCCTTCTCTCTGCACTGGCCTTTGTCCCTGAGCACTCAGGACTCCCACCCTACCATAAACTGTCAAGACGAGAAACACCCTGGCAGGAATGATTGATGCCGGGTGAACGAGACCCGATAATTTGTGTGTGTGTGCCCGCATTTATTTAGCAGGTTTAAGTTTCATTTAACCACAACGAAAGATCCCGGCTGGGAACTGGAGATCCACAGATGTGCAAAGAGCTGCGGGCTTGGTTTGCTTCCAATCAGCCATCAGCGGATCAATGATCAGCACTGGGACAGTGGATTCTTCCAGCTGGGTCCACCCACAAGACCCCACTCCTGGCAAAACTCCTCTCCCCTCTCGTGGTAGAGAGGAAGAAACTCCCCGCACAGGCACATGGCCTCCCGCCCACCTGCAAATAAGTGAGCCTGGCAGGTACTCCGTGGACTTCACACCATGACGCTCACCATGGATCTCACAGGGGCAGTGTGTCCCCGGCTCTAGGGAGCCAGGTGAGCCAAGGATTGTCCCTCACCCATGGTTATGTAACAGCAAGGCCTCCCACGCCAGGGGACAGGGCAGATAACACACAGGGGGAGGAATGCTGACTGTGTGTGGTGGTCAGAGAGTGCCCAGGCTCATGGAGGTAGACTCTCGCCTGGGACTGGGGAGTTGAAATGCTGGAGGCTGAGTAGACAGGCACTGCAGGAGACATCCACTAGATGGGTTAGGTGATTTGCAAATGTGGCCACTAATTCAGTTTATTAAAAAACAAGTAATGGGAGCCAGCGCTGTAGCATAGTGG
This sequence comes from Oryctolagus cuniculus, assembly GCF_964237555.1. Classification (NCBI taxonomy): domain Eukaryota; kingdom Metazoa; phylum Chordata; class Mammalia; order Lagomorpha; family Leporidae; genus Oryctolagus; species Oryctolagus cuniculus. Next base: position 46,845,939 of record NC_091442.1, on the reverse strand, counting down.
GTAAAGCTGCCACCTGTAGTTCCAGCATCCCATATGGGCACTGGTTCAAGTCCCGGCTGTTCCACTTCCAATCCAGCTCTCTGCTATGGCCTGGGAAAGCAGTGGAGGATGGCCCAAGTGCTCGGGCTCCTGCACCTGCATGGGAGATCAGGAGGAAGCTCCTGGCTCCTGGCTTCAGCCTAGCCAGGCCTGGCCATTGTGACCATTTGGGGAATGAAACAGTGAATGGTTCATTCTTCTCTCTCTTGTTCTCTGTGTCTCCCTCTCTCTCTGTAACTTTGCCTTTCAAATAAATAAATCTTTTAAAAAAAAGAGCAGATGGAAAAAAACTGATCTTGATAAAAAATTTATTCAAAAGATAAAAGAATAAAGATATAGAAAATAGAATCAATAAAAGCCCCCGTAAAGCCGTCTCTTAGGAAACCCACTGTATTAAACCATCTCTAGTCTAAGGCTCCATACCCATTTCAAAGCAGAGATAGACGTCCTTGCTGCCAGTTCTCTCCTGAGCCCTGCAGAAGGGGTCTAACAAGGGACAGAGACGGCTGCTGGTATCACAGATTTGCAGAAGTTGCTCTCGGGCCTGTTAAGGGCAGATGGGAAGATTGGGGAGGGCATGGAATGACAGGCCAGCTTCAGGACCAAGGAGAAAGGGGCGGAGGGAAGGCGTGTCCCCGGGGCAGCCCAGCAGAGAACATTCCCCAGGCCTCAGTCGCTGTGAGCACAGACTCTAGATAGCATTGGCCCTGGGAGAGCGGCCCTGGGAGTTTGCAAGTCCAAGAAGTCCCTTGTGTAACAGGACAAAGGTGTCCAGTCCCAATTCCCCAGGGCCAGAGAAGTATCCGTGGTGTGTTATAACACTATCAAATAGGAGCCAGTGTTGTGGCATAGTGGGTAAAGCCTCCACCTGCAACACCGGCATCCCATATGGGTGCTGGTTCATGTCCTGGCTGCTCCACTTCTGGTCCAGCTCCCTGCTAATGCACCTGGGAAAGCAGTGGAAGATGGTTCAAGTGCTTGGGCCCCTGCACCCACATGGGAGACCTGGAAGAAGCTCCAGGTTTCTGGCTTCTGCCTGGCCCAGCCCTGGTCATTGTGGCCATTTGGGGAGTGAACCAGCAGATGGAGGATCTCTCTGTCTCTGTCTCTGTCTCTCTCTAACTCTGCCTTTCAAAAAAGTAAACAAATCTTTAAAGAAAAACACTGTCAAATTACAAGTTATTGTGTAAAATGTTGGTACCACAGCCTGGGCATGTAGCCTAGTAGTTAAGGCACTGATTAAGATAATTGTATCCCACATCCGAGGGCCTGGGTTCAATTCCTGGCTCTGGCTCCTGACTTCAGCTTTCTGCTAATGCACACCCTGGATCCAGCAGTGATGGCTCAAGCAACTGGGTCCCTCTCCCAACCATTACAGGTGTTTGGAGAGTGAACCAGTGGCTAGGAGCTCTGTCTGCCTCTCTATCTGTCTCTGTCTTAAATAAGCAAATAATAGTATTTAAAAAAATGTTAGCTCCCTTCACCGGCTGAATTTGCATATTGGATAGCTCAGCTTTGGGGTGGTTTAGGACGGGGCACCTTCAAAGACAAAAAGAGCTTTGAGGCCAAGAGCTATGATTGCATATATACTATACCCATGTAATCAAACTAAGCCTCATGCCAGCTACTAAACACATCAGAGGGGCTGGTGCTATGGTGTAGCGGGTAAAGCCTCCGCCTGCAGTGGCGGCACCCCATATGGAGTCTCAGCTGCTCCACTTCCAATCCAGCTCTCTGCTGTGGCCTGGAAAGCAGTAGAAGATGGCCCGAGTCCTTGAGCCCCTGCACCCATGTGGGAGATCTGGAAGAATGACCAGGCTCCTGGACTCAGATTGGCACAGCTCTGACAATTGCGGCCAATTGGGGACTAAATCAGCGGATGGAAGACTTCTCTCTCTCTCTCTCTCTCTCTGCTTCTCTTTCTCTCTCTGTGTAACTCTATCAAATAAATAAATAAATCTTTAAAAAAAAGGAAGTGATAACTCCTTTTATTCACCTCTGAAACAGCTGTGGGCTGTGAACCCATGAGGTCTTTGAGCACCATGCTACTTCTGCCACTCATGCCAAGACTTTGGAGAAGTGATACCCTATGGGACTTGGTCATCATTGGGATCAATAACTTATTAAAAAGGATTTATTTATTTACTCAAAAGGCAGAATTACAGAGAGAGAGAGAGAGAGAGAGAGAGAGAGAGAGAGAGAGAGGAAGAGACAGATAGACAGCAAAAGAGATCTTCCATCCTCTGGTTCACTGCCCAAATGACCACAATGGCAGACCTGGGCCAGGCTGAAGCCAGAAGCCAGGAGCCTAGAGTTTTATCCAGATCTCCCATGTGGGTGGCATGTGCCCGAGCACATGGGGCATCATCCACTACTTTCCCAGGTGCAGTAGCAGGGAGCTGGATCAAAAGTGAAGCAGCCGGGACTTGAACTGGCGTCTATATGGGATGCTGGCATTGAAGGTGGTGGCTTAATCCTCTATGCCACAATTCCAGACCCAGGATCAATAGTTTTTAGCTCTTACTAGCACTACCAGGTACTAAGCAAGATATAAGTGTGTGTGTGTGTGTGTGTGCACGTGTGCGGTGGGGCAGGAAGCATTGTTCAATTGTCAGGTTGTTCATGAATAGGAACCAACACACAGCCCTGGGCCTGGTGGCCGGAAGCACCCTACAGAGACGGTGCTCGGGTGCTGTGCATTCTTCTGTGGCTCCCACATACCACAGAGCTCCAGCCACGGGACAAGAGGCAGGAAGCGGCGTTGGGCACTCTGCATTTGCCATTTGAGATTTCATTCTCAGAACCACAAAGAGAGGAAGATTTCACAGCCGGGAGAGTCTGGCATTCAGAGTAGTCCCAGGACTCGCTGGAGGACTGACTCAGATGGAGCGGGGCTGGAGTGATCTGCGAGCTCCCTGCGGGGGAAGCCACGTGCGCTGAGGGCAAGTCACAGCGAGACCATGCAGATGGGACAGACGGCGGAGGGTTTCTGCTGCTTTCTGGGCTCATCATGGAGATCCACTTTCCAGAGCGGATGGTGTGAAGTGACAGGGACGAAGCAGAGGCAGGCGCCAGCTGCTCTAGGCTGGGTAAGGAGTGGGTGAACCAGGAAAAGCAAAACTAGAGGCAGAATAGCTTGAACGGGAGCATGGTGTCAAGGAAACAGAATCCTTGGGCGATTCACTACAACAATAAATACTATACCATATCTCTATAGCTACAAATGTATTTTTTAAATATTGTATTTATTTATTTGAGAGTCAGAGTCACTGACAGAGAGGGAGAGACAGAGAGAAAATTCTTCCAACTGCTGGTTCACTCCCCAAGTGGTTGTAAGGGTTGGAGCTGGGCTGATCTGGAGCCAGGAGCCAGGAGCTTCCTCTGGATCTCCCTCATGACTGCAGGGGCCCAAGCACTTGGGCCATCTTCTACTGTTTTCCCACACAGCAGGAGGCCGGATTGGAAGTGGAGCATCTGGGGCTTGAACCAGCACCCATATGGGATGCTGGTGCCACAGGAGGCTTAGCCTACTACTCCACAGCACTGACCCCTCCATATCTATATTTTATATCTATTTCCAGATGTGCGATGCACCCACTTGAACTGGCACAGGCACCATCTCAAGGTCATTTCCAGGAAGGTGAGGGGCCCTGGTGATGGTGTGGGTCTCTGTCTTCCTCCCAGGGACTGCCATGGGATGCTACATGCATCTGTGGACGGATACATCCTTCCTGTTCTCTCACAAGCCTCAAGCTAGGGCTGCTGATGCTCTATCCACACCTGCGGCAAGCATACCCTCCATCGAGTGTCCCCTGAGTAGAGGTGACAGGGAAGACAGGGCAGTCTGGCTAGAGACTTAACACACTCACACATGCACACACACACATGCACACATATACGTGCACACATGCATGTATACACACATACACACATGCACATGCATGCACACACATGAATGCACTCACAAGCACACACATACACTCACACATGCACGTGCACACATATGTGCACACAACACACACATACGAACATAGCTGCAGGCACATGTACACACACACGCGTACACATAGACACATACATACATATGTGTGCATGCACACAGACGCACACAGATATACACACACCTGCCTTTTCCACCTCCATTCTAAGCAAAAGAAACACAGATGGTCTTCCATCCGCTGGTCCACTCCCCAATTGGCCGCAATAGCCAGAGCTGTGCTGATCCGAAGCCAGGAGCCAGGAGCTTCTTCCAGGTCTTCCATGCAGGTGCAGGGGCCCAAGGACTTGGGCCATCTTCCACTGCTATCCCAGACCATAACAGAGAGCTGGATCGAAAGTGGAGCAGCTGGGACTCAAACCAGCGCCCATATGGGATGCCGGCACTGCAGGCAGTGGCTTTACCCTCTATGCCACAGCACTGGCCCAAGAAACATTTCTTCACGCGTGCACACAGAAGACAGCAGTGAGGTGGCTGGATGATGGCAAACACCTCTCTGCAGCTCAAGCCGTCTGGTCTTGTGCAGTTTTATTCGAATTCCACGGACAGCCACAAGCCCACGTGAACACAGGTCCCGATTATTCCGCTCAGCCCTGTGATTGCCGATTAACCCCCAAATGAGTGCCTCCTGTCAATTACACGGCCAGAAAGCCACACCTATATAAGTGGATCTTGGGCTGTTGTGATTCTCTCCAAGTGTCCAACGGGGATTTTAAGGCAGGTTTGGTAGGACTGCATGATGTGTGCAAATGGCCCCAAAGCTCCAAATATTTACGACCAGAGCGCAGCAAGCTACAATGCAACAGCGTCTGACACCGCCCTTGGCATTCTGGCTGCCATTCTCCTTGACAATGGGGTACATGGAGGACGATCTGTTGCATTGTTTACTACTCAAGACTTTCTAAAACGTAATGAATGTACAAACAGTGTGCGGGGGGAAAAAAGAGCCTCTGTAAGATGGCTTAGAGTCAGGACAGAAAATTCAAACAATATTAGCCTCAAAAAGTCAACATCGCACACCCTTCTACTAAGCACCTACAAACAAACAGAGTTACTCTGTACACACATTAAGAGACTTTCACCTCCTCAGGGCCCTGGGTCCACTCGTGCGTTTGTACAGCACTCGGAAGGTTCCAGATCTGAGGAGGGGCTTGGTCTCCCAGGGAGGCTTCCTGCTTGGACTTTTCCCACCTGTCCGTCCAGGACGGATACGGTCAGGGAGGACTTCAAATCCCGGCCCAGCTGCAGTCCATTGGGCCCCACGACCACGCCCTACTCAAGTGTGGGGACCAGAGGCATTGTTTGGGCTTTGTCACTTCATGGCTCACAGGGAACGAAGAATACACGACAAATGCTTTTTGTTGTCCAATGTCCTTCAAACCACACCATGAAAAGGCAGAGGGGATGCTTTTTGAAAAGAAATGATATTGGGAAAGAAATGCACTCCTGCTCACACGGGCCTAGAAACATCAGTCATTTGCATTGAATGTTAGGATCGGGAAGAAAAATTTCAACATTTTCATTTTTTTTTTACCATGTGTGAGATTTTGTCTCCTACTCTTTCTTTCTTTCTTTCTTTCTTTCTTTCTTTCTTTCTTTCTTTCTTTCTTTCTTTCTTTCTTTCTTTCTTTCCTTCTTTCTTTCTTTTGACAGGCAGAGTGGACAGTGAGAGAGAGAGAGAGACAGAGAGAAAGGTCTTCCTTTTCCGTTGGTTCACCCCCGCAATGGCTGCTGCGGCCTGCACACTGGGACCGGTGCACTGCACTGATCCGAAGGCAGGAGCCAGGTGCTTCCTCCTGGTCTCCCACGTGGGTGCAGGGCCCAAGCACTTGGGCCATCCTCCACTGCACTCCCGGGCCACAGCAGAGAGCTGGCCTGGAAGAGGAGCAACTGGGACAGAATCTGACGCCCCGATCGGGACTGGAACCCAGTGTGCTGGCGCCGCAGGCGGAGGATTAGCCTAGTGAGCCATGGCACCGTCCGTCTCCTACTATTTCAAGATTGGTCAGCCAAATTTTCACTTCTTTTAAATCAATCTGTAAGATAATTTAGGTGAGAGTGCTTCTGCATACTTGTGAAGAATGGAATTAAAAGGTCAATTTATTTTGGTACAAAAAGTTTTGAAAGCCATGTATATGAGGGATCTACATGTAGTACACGTTCAGGGAAAACATGTGCCTCAGAAAAAAACTGTGGCTGTCATGTTTCAGGGCACCAAAATAAACTCAGCTCTTAATAGTATTTTCCATAATTTTTATGAAGATTTTAATTTTTATTCATTTGAAAGGCAGAATAATAGAGAGAGAGGGAAAGACAGAACTGGAGAGAATCTTCCATCCACTGGTTCTTGTCCCCAGATGGCCACAAATGCTGGGGCTGGCCCAGGCCAAAGCCAGGAGTGGGAATTCCATCCAGGTGAACTCATGGGCTCTGGGGCCCAAGTACTTGGGCATCCTGCTGCTTTTCCAGGGAGCTGGCTTAGCAGGGAGCTGGATTGGGAGTGGAACAGCCAGCACTTCCACATGGAATGGGGGTTGGTGTAGTAGATTTATTTGTTTATTTGAAAGTCACAGTTACTGAGAGAGAGAGAGAGAGAGAGAGAGAGAGAGATCTTCCATATGCTGGTTCACTCTCCAAATGTCCACAACAGCCAGGGCTTGGCCAGGCCAAAGCCAGAAGCCTGAAACCCCATCCAGCTCTCCCACATAGGTGGCAGAGGCCCAAGCACTTGGGACCATCTTCTGCAGCCTTCCTAGGCCATTAGCACGAAGCCATTTGGAAGCAGAGCAGTCAGGATTCGAACCAGCACCCAGGCGGAATGCTGGTTTCACAGGTGGTGGCTTAACCTGCTGTGCCCCAGCGCCGGTCCCGGAGGCTCTGTTTTCTACCTCAGCATCAGGAGCCATCTGCAGTGTAGTGTGCCTAGCGTTTCCTATGTTTGCTCATTGCTTCCAAATAGAATATAATAAGGGATGCACACAAAAAATGGCTGGGGGGCGGTGCTGTGGCGTAGCAGGTAAAGCCTCTGTCTGCAGTGCTGCCATCCCATATGGGTGCTGGTTCGAGACCAGGCTGCTCCACTTCCAATCCAGCTCTCTGCTATGGCCTGGAAAAGCAGTGGAAGATGGCTCAAGTCCTTGGGCCCTGCACCCATGTGGGAGATCTGGAAGAAGCTCCTGGATCCTGGCCTCAGATCAGCACAGCTTCGGCTGTTATGGTCATTTGAGGTGTGGACCAGTGGATGAAAGACCCCCCTCTCTCTCTGCCTCTTTTTAAATAAATGAATAAATCTTTAAATAAAGCAGCTGAAGAGATGTGCTTGAAACATCTTATGTTTCTCCCTCCTACTTCATTATCCATTACCTACACCTTACAAAAAAAAAAAAAGTCACTCTGCCTAATGGGTTTCACGGTTTTAAAAATGAAGACGGTCTTTGCCATAACGTATCAGGAGGAATATTTTAGCAAAGACAGTCTTCAGAAATACCTCTTGCAAATGAAATTGACCACAGAGTTCTTTTCATTCCGCTCTGTTGCAATTAGGCAAAAGCAGAAACTTAATATTGCAATCAATAGACTTCCACCTCTTAGGACACCAGGTCTTAGCTCCCCATTGATTTTGTTGGCTAGCTGCACAAACTTAGCGGCGCACGTAGGAATTCTCCGCCACAAAGCAGAGAAGACGACTTCTGTCTCCCCGAGGGAGCCATGAGAAGCTCCCACATGGAAGGCCGTGGACGTCTTCGGAGTCGTGGAACAGATTCCAAGACAGAGACCATTGGTAACAGGTGGAAAGCGAAAGGTAGCACCTTTCTTTCTGCAGTGACAACACAGTCTGGCCAAGATCACAGGAAGCAGGGTTTTAGACAGAGCTTCTTTTGACTACAGCTTGCATTTCCCCAGAAAATGCTTCCTGGAAAAAATCTTGCCTTAAAAAAAAAAAAGGAGAAGAATTCAAAAAAGACTCCTAATTGTGGTTGGCTTAGCGCCTCCCCAGAGCAGGTCAATAGCCTGCCCAGAGCTCTCCCCACCCCCACCCCCAGTGTCTGATCAACAGGGCCTCTTTCCCGGATCAAGGTATTAAGGTTTGGGTTATTTGTATTGATTTTATGTGCCGCCAGCCACGCTCATATCTGTGGCGCACAAATTCCTCTTTAAAATGTCACCGCCATTTCATTTTCTCTGCCATCAATACTGCAGCCAAGGGGGCTGCTTGTTAACCTCGGGGGCTGTGGCCTTGCATATTGCTAAAGTTTTCACAGAGATCAGCAAGGCAGGGGTGCGTGGTCCTGGAGCGTCTTCGCCGAAACGACAAGACAGAACGAGAAAAACTTCCAGGCATTTTTCTGTGGTATTTAGAAGCGCGCTTCGCCCTTGGCCCAGCAAACCCTTGGCCAGCGAGAGGCCCTCTAGTGGTGACCGAGGGAACTGAGGCCTCGTGGGAAGCCGGTTAGACACCGACTGACATCCTTGGAAGCAGAGCCACGCCCACACACAGGTGTGCGCTCAGGGATTCCTGTACCAGACCCCAGCTGGGACCGCCTGTACCCACACGCCCAACTCCACCCGGAATAGATCTTAAAGAAACCTAGAGTTTGTTGGCAGTTTGGGATCAACACAGATTTTCCCTGGAAATCCTAAATCAAGTGTCCCTTGGTGAAATAGGTAAACGAAGCCATCTAATAATTTTAAACATACTTTTCCTGCTCCACCTGGAATAGCACTAGCTGGAGCTTGGGCCAGACAGAAATCCACACACGCGCAGGCACAGCGCTGACTGTGTTTATCAGTCTGCCATGATCCTTTAACAAACATGCAGTAGAGGAAAAATAAAACACATGTTTTCCCTTATTTCTCTGTAAGCGCTTACTTAAGGTTTTATTATATTTGGCCATGGGACATTCAGTAAACTTACTGATGATATCAAAGAATGATTTTACAAACAGTAAAAGTTACACTATTGTCACCTCCAAATTCTGGAGTATTTACATTGTGTTAGGTGCACACTTGCTCAGGGAGATTAACAAACATTACTAGAAAGGCTGTGGCCAAATCCACCCTGGTTGTTTATAAAACCTTTACAACTCATCAGCTTCCACTAACACACTGGCACTGTTCAATTACCATCAGTTTTAGAGAGCCTTAGCAAAACATCTAGTGCCCATGTAAATAGACAAATCTAAAAACTAGCTGGGCTGTTGGCTTACATACTGTAGGTAATGTTTTCTTTTGCTCAAATTTGTTCTGGAAACTAATCACGCTCTGATAAAGCCATCTGCAAATATGAGAAAGATTGACACCCACATGTCAAAGTTTACACAGTCTGACCAAGTGTACATGTGGTACAGATGAAGTAAGGGCTCCTCCACGGAGAGTTTCTCCAGGGCCACGTTGGAATGGAGTGCTCTGGGTGAGGACGTGCAGGTGAAAGCCACACTTGTGAGTTCCCCAGGCGAGGGAGAACTCCTCCGGAGGGGAGGACCCTTTCCTCAGTGCTCACCACGGCCTTTTAACAGCCCCCTCCTGGCCTCATCCCCCCAGGAGCACAGAACCACGGCCTCTTAGCCAACTCCACGCACAACTGCTTTTTATTCAGGTCACTGTGGCTTTACTTGATCTAGCGTTAGTCATAATATATTGTGCACCTGCTAGAAAAGCATAGCCTCAACTCTTGGTAAGGATAATGCATGAAATGGCATTTTTCTAGCAAGTCTTTTTTTATAGATTTTTTTTTTTTTGGACAGGCAGAGTTAGACAATGAGAGAGAGACAGAGAGGAGAAAGGTCTTCCTTCCGTTGGTTCACCCCCCAAGTGGCTGCTACGGCAGCGCTGCGCTGATCCGAAGCCAGGAGCCAGGTACTTCCTCCTGGTCTCCCATGCGGGTGCAGGGCCCAAGCACTTGGGCCATCCTCCACTGCACTCCTGGGCCATAGCAGAGAGCTGGACTGGAGGAGGAGCAACTGGGACAGAATCCGGCGCCCCAACTGGGACTAGAACCCGGGGTGCCAGTGCCGCAGGCAGAGGATTAGCCTAGTGAGCCACAGTGCCAGCCTCTAGCAAGTCTTTACTGTGTATTATTTGATTTTTAGGAAGGATGTTGGCCACGGCTTTCTTCTCCCATGTGCAAAGGAAATCCAGGATGAAAATCTGAATCCAAGGCAGACTGAGCACACACTGAAGCATTCACGCTGGGTTCACTTTTTTTTTTTTTTTAAGATTTATTTCATTTATTTGAAAGAAACAGTTACAGAGAGAGGTAGAGACACAGAGAGAGGTCTTCCATCTGCTGGTTCACTCCCCAGATGGCTGCAATGGCTGGAGCTGTGTCAATCCAAAGCCAGGAGCCAGGAGCTTCTTCTAGGTCTCCCACATGGGTGCAGGGGCCCAAGGACTTGCACCATCTTTTACTGCTATCCCAGGCCCTAGCAGAGAGCTGGATTGGAAGAGGAGCAGCCGGGACTAGAACAGGCGGCCATATGGGATGCTGGCGCTTCAGGCCAGGGCTTTAACCCACTATGCCACAGTGCCAGCCCCTCTGAGTTTACTTTGGCAATGAGGCTTTCCTAGCTAGCATGACCCCACTTAGCAAAAATGCACCTGTTGCCGTATTGTGTGGCCCTGTCCTCGCTCTGGTAGCACAATGAAAAATGACATCAACAGCCACACGCGGGGATTTGTTCGTAGCAAACTGATTTTGGCTCCTGATGCTCCCTCTGCACTAAGAGCCCAGTCATCACTTTAGAAATTTTGTTCTTGAACCCATCTAGGGGCCAATCGCAGGCTCCCTTGTTTATCATTTTCAGAGCACAGCCTCGCAATTCTCTGGAAAACAGGACAGCGTTTGCTTGTCGTCAGCCTTCCGAAAATTCCCATGATTTTTTTTTTTTTGGGGGGGGGATATTTTTTAATTGCTAAGTAGATAGCCTTATAGTTTAACCTGTCAGATCTTCTGTTTCCAATTTTAAAATTTTGTAATTTCTTAGCCAATTCTGGGTTTTGATTCTCTCAAATGTCCAGTTTTAAGATCGTATATTCTTGATAAATTCTTTTTTTAAAAAAATTTATTTATTTGAAAGGCAGAGTTACAGAGAGGGAGAAGCAGAAAGAGAGAGAGAGAGAGGGAGAGAGAGGTCTTCTATCTGCTGGATCACTCCCCAAATGGCCACAACTGCCGGAGTTGCACAGATCTGAAGCCAGGAGCCAGGAGCAAGGAGCTAAGAGCCAGGAGATTCTTCCTGGCCTCCCACATGGGTTCAGGGGCCCAAGCACTTGGGTCATCTTCCACTGCTTTCCCAGGCCATAGCAGAGAGCTGAATGGGAAGGGGAACATCCGGGACTCGAACTGGCGCCCACATGGGATACCAGCACTGCAGGTTACAACATAGTGCCAGCCCCTAAATCTTTTTATATTTAAACTCTATATATTCCAACATCTTCCAAGATAAAGTCTTAAAATCAACCACTATTATGTCTTATCTAATTGTACATTTTTTGTGAATAGAACCTATACCTAATAAACTGTCTATTTCAAATACTTACCGTATTTACCCAAAATGAGTTTCACCAGCTTGTTGAGAAGGTTCTAAGGACACATTCCTGTGTTTATGAAAGCCTAGTTCTTTCACCCTTGCTCGGGATCTTGCCCTGTTTTTGATCACTGTATTCTAACTTTTAGAATTCCATAGCTTCCCCTTGTGTCGCAGTACCGTGTCACAACTTTACGATGATTCTTGTCAAACAGAAGCCTCTGCGACGTTAGCTCATAAAACTTAATTCCCAATTTCCTCCTCCCAAAGAATCAATGATCTTTGCCCTCATGCAGATAATTGGATCACGAAGCAGATGACAGCTTAGCAGTTACTAGGAGATTCTACCTTGGAGGAGATAGTTCCCGGTAGGACGGTAACTCTGGGCTTCTGATGAGTGGGTGCCCAAGACAAGGAGCAAGAACTTCCACATGTTGGTGCCTGGGCTGTGCCGGACACCAGCCTTGGGGCCTCATGGGGTTGTCTGTCATCTGATTCTATCCCCTCTGCCTCCTAACTTATCCTCATAATGCTCATTCCTTTGCTTTACCCCTGATGGTGGTTTCCAATGGTTTCTGGCACAGAGACCAGACTCCCCTGAGACCTGGTGTGGTTTGGCCTCTGACAACACCAGGAGCCTCCGTTTCCTCTCCATCTCTTGGTTTCTGCTGTTTCCTCACCCTTGACCTTTGCATCGGCCATTACCACTTGTTTCAACCGAACAGCCCCAAACCTGCTCCAATTCTGGCACAGAGCAGGTGCTAAATAAATACCTCTGGGGTGAAGAAACAAGCAAACGGGTGCACTTAATCCTTTCAACAATCCTGAAATGAGGAAGCAGAGAGCCAGGTGGATTCTGTCACGGGCCCAAGTCTCCGCTAACAACAGGTAGAGCTTAATGACGTCTTAGCTATGTCGTTTGGTATTTCTCTTAGGATCCTCGGTAAGACCCACATTCAAACCCCTTAGTCGCTATACTGTCCAAATGCAGGGCTCGGCTAGGCTGGGGCTGTGCCTGCTAACTGCATCCCCAAGCAATTTTCCTTCCCTTTAGATGTGTTTGCCGCCCATGGTGTTCCTTCAGAGCTTTATTTATCTGTGGATTTCCTTTGAAGGATGTTTTTTAGAAGCCAAGGTGAGAATTAGCGAGCTGCTTTGACATGGCGCCTTTTATAACTTTGAGAAATGATCATTAGCCTGGCTCTCAAGGAGAAGGGATTTGCATTTGGCTTGCATTGTGCAAACAAGGCTTTTGTTGATTTATCAACAGGACTTCGCTTGGGGTTTTGGATTGGATTCTAGAGGTTGGCACCTACGCTGTAAAAAAAAAAATCTAAACAGAAGGAGAAAATAAATCACCAACTGGCACTTTAAAGGCAAAGATTTATACCAAATTTAATGAACTTCCTGTCTTGCTGAGCAGGAGGAAAATGTCATGTTTACCCCCACGCTCTGTGCCGGGCTGGCAGGGAGGCAGAAGTGGGTCACACTCACCCAACTGGAACTCGGAAAGTGAGTTGGTGAGTGAGCCCTGGGCGGGGCCTCTGGCCTTCCCAGAACGCCCCTGCCTGCCCCAGCTACTGACCCTACTCAGCCAGTCTAAAGAGAGATGTGGAGTCCCATCACATTTGCTTACGTGGGTTCTCCCAGAAGCAAATCAAAACGGAGGATCTGGGTGTGACTGGTGGGTTTGGGGGTGGTCCCAGGAAATACTGGCTGGGGGGGTGGGACACGGGACAGAGAGGTGACCGGTAAAAACTGAGTCATCAGAGCAATTACCACTGTGGGAAAAACTGCAGCGTAATCCTACCGGAACTTCCGGGAGCCAGTGTGGACCGGGTATCTCAGAGCTATCTCAACCCAGGTTAAGAAGCTTAGGGGTGCTTACTGGTTTACTGGTTAACTCTCTCAGCAAGTAGTCAAGGGCTGCTCCTGGGAGGAATTAATGCCTGGAGCTGCTATGGGCAGAAGAGACTCCAGCACCCACGGTCGTTAAGCAATGGGGTGCGGGTGATGGCCACTGGGAGTGAGCCACGTTCTCCGAGTTGCTCAAGGGAGTGTGACTGTTTGTCTGACCCCCAAACACATCCAGTTACCTGCCTTGGTTGAATCTCTAGTGACGCCCTTGTTAGGAATTTGTGTCTCCCTATTGATGGATCAACTGAGCAATGATTCATTCTGACATTTTACAAAAAACAGACTGAGTAAAACTCACAACCCTGTGTCTGAGTCAGCCATGCTTACAGAAGACATGGCTGTCCGTTACCTAGGTCTCACCATTATGGTGAAAGTGAGTTGCAGGTATTAGCATTAGCAAAAAAAAAAAAAAAAAATTTGTATGGATCACAGGAAGGCAAATATAGGAAATCTATAACCTACTATTTCAAATACAAGAGCATCTGAGGGATAACAACTTATTACTATTTTTTGTTTATTTTATTTGAAAGGCAGAGTTACAGAGAGGCAGAGGCAGAGAGAGAGAGAAGAGAGAGAGGTCTTCTACCTGCTGGTTTACTCCCAGATGGCCACCAGAACTGCATCGATCTGAAGCCAGGAGCCAGGAGCTTCTTCCAGGTCTCCCACATGGGTGCAGGGGCCCAAGCACTTGGGCCATCTTCTACTGCTTTCCCAGGCCATAGCAGAGAGCTGGATTGGAAGTGGAGCAGCTGGGAATTGAACCTGCGCCCATATTGAATGCCAGCACGGCAGGCAGCAGCTTTATCCACTATGTCACGGCACTGGCCCTGACAGTGACTTATTTATGGAACTGGGGACTCCTACAGCAAAGAAATGAGCAGTCCATCCGGTTCTGGTGTTACTGGTTACTGAACAAAACATGGAGACCCACGACTATGCTGATCATCTCTTTTTTTTTTTTTTTTTTTTTTTGACAGGCAGAGTGGACAGTGAGAGAGAGAGACAGAAAGAAAGGTCTTCCTTTGCCGCTGATCATCTCTTAGGGGATATGGGAAGAGAAATCTAAGTTCCAAAAGCAATCTGCTATCCTTTAAACATCTTGTTGGCCTTAAAGCAAGCCATGCCAGCAGTGTTTTGGCATCTGGTCAACTTCCACTTTGGGACTGTGCATAAGACGGTATATAACTCTGGGCATCTGGTAGACTTCCTCTTTGGGACTGTGCATAACTCTGGGCTATTTGGTCTATGTCACTAAGAATTGGAATATCTGATTTTTTTAGTGTAGACAGAATACAAAATAGTTTGAAGACAGAGAGTGAAGGAAGGGGCTTCCAAACGTTGGTGTTCTATGCTCAATTTCAGTTTCCAGCCAAAGTGCATGCTGGGAGTCAGCGGTGATAACTCGAGAGGTTGGGCCCTCATCATTTAGGTGGGAGACATAGATTGAGCTCCTAGTACCTGGCTTCAGCCTGGCCCAGCCCCATCCGTTGCAGGCAGCACTTGGAGCTCTGTCTGTCTCCTTTCTCTCTGTTTTGTCTCTCTGTCTCAATCTTTAAAATCAAGGCATACAAATTTAAAATGCCAAAAAGTGTATGGAAAATGGAATTAAAAGACAGCTCTATGGTGGTGTAAAAGACATGGAGATCCACGTGTGGTTTTCTCCTAACATGCATTTTCCAGGAACCTTTGGAAGACCCCTGGTGTAATAAATGCTCTTGGAGTAGAGAGAAGGAAAGAACATTTGTTTGTGATAGGTGGCAGATCTGGAATTCCTCCAGCTGAGATGTGGGAGAGAAGGGGTGTTGCCAGGCAGGGTAGCTACCGCTCACTACGTCCATACCCGTCCCTGCTATTACACAAGCCACAGTGCGTAACGGACAGAATGACCCCTTGTGGATGTTTTCTTATCTTGCTATTGAAACTCCCCAAAGTTGAAGAACTGTGGCCAGTATTTAGACATATTATGAAATCACTTCAGTTCTCGATCAAAAGTTTGCTTATTTGGTTTGGTTGAATTAATAATTTCTGAAGTCAGCACTCCACATTGTGTAAGCATGACTATTTGAAATATTTCTAAGCAACCTGCAATGTGTAATTGCTACAGAGAATGCACAGCAAACCTGAGTTACATTCATCCACCAATTACAGTCAATGGCAGTGAAGTAGTTTTCCAAACAGAAGTTGAGGAGCTCACTTTCTTCTGTTGCTCTGTCTTTCCAATAAATAATCGCTCTGTTATTTTTATTTTTTTTAAAGATTTATTTATTTATTTGAAAGAGTTACACAGAGAGAGGAGAGGCAGAGAGAGAGGGGTCTTCCATCTGCTGGTTCACTCTCCAATGGCCACAATGGCCGGAGCTGTGCCAATCCGAAGCCAGGAGCCAGGAGCTGCCTCTGGGCCTCCCATGATGTCTTTTAAAAAATGTATTTTTGTATTACTGTAAAGAGATTTCATGTATGTTTCTCTGGATCCTTGCTTCATCTTGTCCTGTCCTACTGCGGAATTCCAACTGGACACTTCTCTTGACCAAAGGCTGTACAGGTGCTTCTCTACTGATGATGGGGTAAGTCCCAATAAACCTGTCATAAGTTGACAAGATCTCTAAGTTGAAAATGAATTTGATACACAGAACCTACCACACGTCAGAGTTTAGTGTAACCTACTCCGGATGTTCTCACAACACTTGCATCTGCCTATGCTTGGAGAGAGGGCACTGATCAAAGCTCTAATGTCAAAACTCAAAGTACAGTGGCTATTAAGTGTGTACCATTTTATACCCATGCAAAGTTGAAAAATCATAAGTCAGCCCATCGAAGGCACGGACTGTCTGTAGTATGGAAACTCTGATGTGATGGGATGTGAAATACACTGCCTCATTCACAAGGCCCCCGAAACAAGGGCTTCTTCCTCCTCTGAAATGGCAGACCCTTCTGGTCTCTGGATCTCCCTCCAAGCCTTCACTCGGGAAAGTTGTTAGAATTATTAGACAATAGGTTAAGATAATGTCACAGACGGCTGGCGCCGCAGCTCACTAGGCTAATCCTCTGCCTGCGGAGCCAACACCCCGGGTTCTAGTCCCAGTTGGGGCGCTGGATTCTGTCCTGGTTGCTCCTCTTCCAGTCCAGCTCTCTGCTGTGGCCCAGGAGTGCAGTGGAGGATGGCCCAAGTGCTTGGGCCCTGCACCCGCATGGGAGACCAGGAGGAAGCATCTGGCTCCTGGCTTCGGATCAGCGCAGTGCGTTAGCCATAGCAGCCATTAGGGGAGTGAACCACCAGAAGGAAGACCTTTCTCTCTCTCTCTCTCTCTCTCTCACTGTCTAACTCTGCCTGTCAAAAAAAAAAAAAAAAAAAAAAAAAAAAAACTGAATGCATGTAGGCTTTTATTCAATGTGTCAAATTCTCCATTTATTTTTGGCAATGTTTTAGAAACTACATATTTTATTTCTATTTTTTCATGAATAATCTTATAATGATACTGTGTTTAAAAGGACTACAATTTTATTTTAATTTTTTAAGATTTATTTATTTGAAAGAGTTACACAGAGAGAGAAGGAGAGGGAGAGGGAGAGAGAGAGAGAGAGAGAGGGAGGTCTTCCATGTGCTGGTTCACTCCCCAATTGGCCACAATGGCTGGAGCTGTGCCGATCTTAAGCCAGGAGCCAGGAGCTTTTTCAGATCTCCCACATAAGTGCAGAGGCCCAAGCACCAGGGCCATCTTCTACTGCTTTTCCAGACCATAGCAGAGAGCTGGATCAGAAGTGGAACAGCCGGGACTCGAACCAGTGCCCGGCAGCTTTACCTGCCACATCACAGCACCAACCCCTACAATTTTATCTTTACCAGTGTCAAAAATTTGTTTTGTCTTCTGAATACACCACAGCAGATTGTATTTCCCGTGTTCTCCTTCTACATCTCCCGCCATGTTGCGGTCCTCTAGAAAGGCAGGGAGCCCTGGCCACAGGGGCGGGCTGAGCACGCGGACTTTGGTCAGGACGGACAGGTGCTGTGAGAGGGAAACGTGTGCATGTTTCAAAGACTTAGGGGAAAAAGAATGTTAACCAGCTCACCCACCCTTGTACCATTGATTAACTGCTGTAACCTAATGTTTTAGATAAACTGCTTGTACCAGCCAACTTCGCATCACTGTTGTAAAATACCTGGCACTGGCTGCTTGTGAAGTTTACATAGCACCGATTGCAGGGCACCTGCATTGGCTTGGTTCTGGTGAGGACCTCACAGTGACAGGTGAGGGGCTGAGCACGCAGGAGAAAGGATCGCGTGGTGAGCCAGGGAGCAGAGAGAGGCGGTCCTACAGTCCCTCCTAAGGGCATGCCCCAACTGACCCAAGGGTCTCCCACAGGATCCTCTCTTCCTGAGCCACAGCACCTCCTAATCCGTCCCCCCTGAGAACCAGGCCTGCAATTGCGGTGGGTCCTCGGAGGACCTTTAAACCACACTCACACCGTAGCTTGGCTGAAGTGGAATACATTGTTAAAGTTTATTTTACTTTTCTCTCTTTATTCTCATTATTTTTCAAGATTTATTTGTTTATTTGAAAGTCAGAGTTACAGAGACAGAGGAGGTGAGACAGAAAGAGAGAGAGGAAGAGAGAGAGAGAGAGATCTTCTATTTGCTGGTTAACTCCCCAAATGGCTACAATGGCCTGGGCTAAGCCAAGATGAAGCCAGGAGCCAGGAGCTTCTTCCTGGTCTCTCATGTGGGTGCTGGGACACAAGCACTTTGGCCGTCCTCCACTGCTTTCCCAGACACATTAGCAGGGAGCTGGATCAAAAGTATAGCAGCCAGGACTCAAACCGGGGTCTATAAGGGATGCCAGCATGGCAGGTGGTAGCTTAACCCGCTATGCCACAGCACTGATCCCTCTCTCTCTCTTTAAAAAGTAACTCCTAGAAAATAAAAAATGCAGATGTGGCTCAGCATCTTGTTTTCAATACGTCGCTATCGCCAAAGCTGCGTAGGACTTCAGCTCCAGGTCGTCGTCAGTTTGATTTTCAAACAGTAGCCAGATGTTTCCCCCTCCCACTTCCTGCATTCCGCTTTGTTTTCCCTTTTACTCTGTGGGTCTGTTGTTCCCTGTCCAAATCCAGCACTACCGAGCCAGTTAGGCATAGAATCCCAGAATTCGGATGTGGTTACCAGACTGTCTTCAATTCCTAGCTCCCTCTGTGGGAAGTCTATCTTCCTTGCTAGGAGACTTTGGGAATTCCTATTCACTCTTTGTGTTTTCCGGTTTCAATCGCAGGGCAGGTGTTTCTCCGTTTTCATTTCGGAGACTCAGAGACTCCGTAACTTGTTTTACAACGCTGAGAAACTTCTTGGGCTGCCTCTTTGCCTATCTGGTGCCTTCTACGATGTCCATTTTGCTATTCTTTGTGTCCTATCTGGAAAGGAATTTTCATCCTTTGGAGTGTTTTCCACACGTACGCTTTCACTTATGCCATCTGTTAATCCATCTTTCTCCCTCATTGTTGCTTCCAACTCCCTTGTTCTGTTCTTTTGTTCAGTCCATGCTCCGTGTAATAGAACTGATTCCTCACTTTGAGGAGCTCCCTTTGTGTCTTTTCCTTATCAGCCCATTTTTGTGTTGTAGGAGTGATCTCCTCACCGACTGAGGATTTCTGTCTTGTGAAAATGGGCCACTTTTGAATTATAGATTCTGTCTGCTGAGGTAGGTGTCCTCTCTTGTGAGAAATATGACCCAAGCCACCATCGCTTTTGAAGGGATAAACCTTGCCAGGTCATGTTGTACAACACAAGCTCTCAAATCATTTAACTCCAGCTTGTTTAGACAAGAACACAGGCTCATTAGTTTTATCCATAACACCACTGGGATACCTGAGCCCCCAAGAAAAGACCACTTGTACTTTGCGACCCATCTCCTTGACATATTCTGGCCAATCTCTGCCTAGACCATCCCATGACTAATCCCAGTGCCAAACCCTCTAAGTCTCTTCCCTTAATTCTAGCCTTGTAGACCACAGAGATGTATTTAGGGGCTGCCCAAATGTTGTAGTACAACGCCCCTGGGAGTCTTTATGGGGGTTTCTCTTTTACTGTATTGCATACTTTTAGATGTTGACAAGTCTTGGCTATATATTTTTCTCAGATTTAAAATTCCTAACTAACTCATATTTTGTAAGTGCTTCTGCCCCATGCATTTCCAGGGCCCACGTGGGACAGGTGGGACACCCTGCTGGCCAGACTGTGAGCTAGGACACCCCTCAGGTGTGAGGGCTCTGGATACATCCAGTGCATCAGCAGCTCCCTGTGCCTTGCCCATGTCTTGAGTTGGGGTTTTTACCTTGCTGGTTCCACCTCTGGGTGACCATTTATAAAAAAAATTGTTCACTTACTTATTTGAGAGGGAAAGGGACTGAGTAGAGGCAGACAGAGCTTTCCAAAAGCCTACACTGGCCAGCAACTAGAAACTCAATCCGGGTCTCCTATAGGGATAGCAGGAACCCAAGTACTTGAGCTATCTCTGCTTGTTCCTACTATATGCATTAGTAGGGAGCTGGAGCCAGGAGCTGGGCTTGAAATCAAATCTAGGGGTTCCAATGCAGGACGCAAGTGTCTTAGCTGTTAGGCTAAGCTCCTGCTCCTGGGCAGCCATAGTTTAGGTAAGTCTGTTATTTCCTCAAACCCCTCTGCCAGCTGGCCCAGAATTTGGAGCCCTAGATGCCCTGTTTTGTGACACCCCCTCCTGCCTTTGCTATGGGTAGAACCCCAAAGGTCTTGCATCTTGCAGAATTCTCCACATTTCAGGTTGTGGATCTTATTATTCTTTTTAAGAAAATGTACTTATTTACTTGAAAGGCCTTAATACAGAGAGAAGGAGAGAGAGAGAAAGACAGAGAAAGATCTTTCATCCACAGGTTCACTCCCCAAATGACCAGGTCAAAGCCAGAAACCAGGAGCTTCTTCTGGGTAGCCCACATGAGTGAGTAGCTCAAGTATTTGGGTTATCTTCTGCTTTTCCCAGGCACATTAACAGGGAGCTGGATCAGAAGTGGAGCAGCCAGGACTTGAACTGGCACCGATATGGGATGCTGGCATGGCAGGCGGATACTTAACTTTCTATGCCACAGTGCTGGCTCCAGTGGGTTTTCAATAAAACCGTTCTCTTATTTTCAGAGTCGGGTTAGAACTTGGGTGCTGGAACATGTGGCTTGTTGATTGTTGGGACGGAGCTGCTACTCCCACTGCTGCTCCCTGCCCCTGAAATGTTCTCCACCTCCTGTGTACGACCAAGTCCTGCTCATCCTTCAATGCCTATCGCAGCACAGACTCTTCTAGAACATTCTGCCTAATGTCTCCTGGTAGATTCCACCTCTTGACTCTGCATTAACTTCCTTCAACATGCATATTTGTTTGTTTCTATGTTCATTGCTAGGCATCCATGTTATTTTCACCATTTTCCTTGCATATGCATTTCCTTTATTCTTCTGGCCAGATTGTAGTTTTCTTGAGTAAAAATTAAAGGTCCTTGTCATTTGTGTTTTCTTCCTATTAACGCGTTAGCTGGTTCAGAGGAGGATATTTAGCAAGTATTTGTGCAAGCAAAACCTGCACCTGCTCCACTTCTGATACAGCTCCCTACCTGCTAATGGCCTGGGGAAAGCAGCAGAGGATGGCCTGAGTGTCTGGGCCCCTACTACCCACATGGGAAACCAGGATGAAGCTCCTGACTCCTGGCTTTGTCCTTGCTCAGCCACGGCCATTGAAGCCATCCAGAGAGTGAGCCAGCAGATGGAGGATCTCCCCCTCCCCGTTTCTATGTTTCTCTCCTTCTCTCTCTCTCCCCCAACTCTGATTTTCAAATATTTTTTTTAAAAAGTCAGCATTTCACACTCTCATTACTATCTTATTCTCCACTCTGGCATAGGAGAGTAGCAGGTGTCAGCCTGGTGACATGAATGGCCCATCTTGGGGACTGCTTAACAGTCTGACGTCCTGGGAGTTTGTCACTATGCTGAGTGTACCATCCAATGCTATAGCTCCTCCCTACGATTCATCCTGTTCCTGTTATTTCAAATAAAGGGCAGGTGTGCTTCCTCCTCTTTCAAGAAAAATGAACCATATTGCTCTTCTGTGATACTTAAATTCCCTTCAAAAGCCAAAATATCTGCTGCAAATGTAAAGACCACACTGCTCCCCTCTTCTCTCTCTTTGTCTCACCTCTCTAATTCCCTCCCAGTCGTGGAAATATTAAGGAGGAACGCATAGAAAGAGAAGTCATTCTAAGCAGAGCCCTGATGTGTCCTTAGTCCTTATCTACCATATATATGCAAGTCCCTGTGAGCTGATCAACACAGCCAGCCCACCTGACTCCCCAAAACAAACAAATAAATAGAGAAGCAGACGCTGATTTCCCTGTGGAAATTTTACCCGGAGCTAAGTTATGGAGTGCACACAGACCTGAAATTGTCATGCATTCTGAGTTGGCTGGGCTTTCTGCATCCCTACGTGGGTTGGGTATACCAGTTCCACTAAGGAGAGGCAAGCACTCCGGCTGGCTATTTGCATGGAAGCAGCTGGAAAGCTGGGGTGTTGAACCATGCTCCCCCTTCCTCCATGTCCTCACTCATCTACCATTCCTGGTTGCTTGAAACAGGAGCGGCGTGGAACTGATTTAGGAAGGCACGCTGTGTCTCCAGAGCTGTCCCAAGTTGAGAAGTGCAGGCTAGGAGTTCATTTGGGAGAGGGAGCTTGAGGACACACCTGGAGGTGAGTGTAGAAGGGAAGCAACCAGTACGGGGAGTGCTACCAAGAACGGACCACCGTGAGGTCCAAGAGGGAGAGAGATCGGGGTGTGGACCTGCTACCTCCTTCTGTCATTGGCTGAAGCCTCCTCCAAGTGGGTCTTCCACCCTGGGAACTCTGGGCTGCTATGCCATCGATTTCGAGAGGGCTACAGAGCTCAGGTAACGAAATGAGCCGCTCATAAAATCAGGCCAGCGTGAAAAACGAGGATTCTCAGGCAGTTGCAGTTAACTGCACCTGCGTCTTCAGGCTAATTTGTATCTTTTGGAGACCTCTAGGTGTAGTTACCGCTGAGTAACACTGCTGGTTTTCAGAGCGCTGTCTTGGTGCTGTGGTTGGTGGGAGTCACCACTGCCCTTCCATATTTAGTGCTGGGTCCCTCGGGTCTGCCTCGGCTTCCTAACAGCAGACTGGGTCTTCCACTCCAGCATATAGTGGCTACTCAGTAAATACCAACTCTAGGAGTGCTGCAGTCCCCCGAGAGACCATTGCTCATAGCTTTTTCTTTATGAAATGTTAGTGCCCAACCTGCAAGAAACAGACACTTCCATTTCAGTCATTCAGTTTAGATCGGCCACCCAAGCTGTTCAATCAACTTTATGGTTTTTTTTTTTTTTTTAAATTTATTTATTTGACAGATAGAGTTACACAGTGGGAGAGAGAGACAGAGAGAAAGGTCTTCCTTCCATTGGTTCACCCCCCAAATGGCCGCTACAGCTGGAGCTACACCTATCCGAAGACAGGAGCCAGGCACTTCCTCCTGGTCTCCCATGTGGGTGCAGGCCCAAGCACTTGGGCCATCCTCCACTGCCTTCCCAAGCCACAGCAGAGAGCTGGACTGGAAGAGGAACAACTAGGAGTAGAACCCGGCACCCATATGGGATGCCGGCACCGCATGCAGAAGATTAACCAAGTGAGCCACAGCGCAGGCCCCTATGATTTTTTTTAAAGCTGTTTTTTGGGAGAGGGTGTCTGGCTCAGTGGTTAAGATACTAGGTTGCATATCTGAGTGCCTGGGTTCAAGTCTCAGCTCAGCTTCCGATTCTAGTGGCTAGCTAGTGCGCACCCTAGCAGGCAGCAGGTGGCGGCCCAAGTATTTGAGTCTCTGCCATCCATTCACGTGGGAGATCCAGATGGAGTTACAGGCTCTTTGCTTCAACTTGGTGCAAATAAAACAAAATGAATAGAAATTCAAAAAAGAAAGAGGAAAATTCTCTCTCTCTTTTTAATATTTACTTATCTGTTTGAAAGGCAGAGTTACAGAGAGAGAATGAGAAGAAGAAAGAATCTTTCATCCTCTCTTTCACTCCCTAAATGGCTGCAACTGGTGGAGCTGGGCCAATCCAAAGCCAGGAGCCAGGAGCTTCTTCCAGGTCTTCCACATGGGAGCAGAGGCCCAAGAGCTTGTACAGCTGCTTTCTCAGGCTCATCAGCAGGGAGCTGGATTGGAAGTGGAGCAGCCAGTACTTGAACCAGTGCCCATACGAGATGCTGGAACCACAGATGGAGGCTTAACCTACTGTGCCGCAGCACCCAGACCCACAAAATTCTCTTTTTAAAGTCAGCTTTTCCAGTTAGAAAGAGAGTGGAGTGCCAGATCTATGGGGGAACTGTGGGTCCCCAAAAAGGTCTAGGAGGGAGTGGCAGGACCCTCCAACCCCGGCGCCAGGAACCTCACCCTTTGTTACCGATTGCTGTACCTATGGGACTGCTGGTGATTGAATAACAGCCTTACTCCCAGGTTTTGCCTGCAAACAAGCTGCACTAGACTACCTGAGGCTCTCTTAGCTCCCTCTCAACCTTGACCTTGAGTCAACTGTGCCATGAAGACAATGGTGCTGGGTGCACAGGGATACTTGGGGGAGCTTAAGGCAGAGTAGAGAAGGGTTTATTGATTTCCAGCAGTCACAGCAGCCAGCCGTGGCCTGTGAGTAACGCTGCTCCTTATCACAGCCTTCTCTGGATGCTGTAGCTGGTGGGAGTCACACTGTTCCTCCATTGTCAGGGCTGGGTCCCCAGGTCTGTCTCGGCTGCCTGACAGCAGGCTGGGTCCTGGGGCTCCAGCACATAGCAGCTATGCAGTAAATGCTTGCAAATTTCCTTTTTCCTTTTTTAAATTTTCAGCACAGGAGAGTGTTGCATTTATCTTCAATCCGTGCTTCCAACTGGGCTCTTATTGCCCTTCCTGGTTGCTTTTCCAAAAGTATTTATTTATTCATTCATTTGAGAGGCAGAGACAAAAAGAGGAGAGGGAGGGAGTGGAGGGGGGAGAGAGAGTGAGATCTCATTGCCTGATTCACTGCCCAAATGCATACAATGAAGGTGTGTGTGTGTGTGTGAGAGAGAGAGAGAGAGAGAGAGAGAGAGAGAGAGAGAGAGAAATGAAGCTGGGTGCTTAATCCAGGTCTCCCACATAGGTGGCAGGCACCAAGTACTTGAAACGTCATCTGTTGTCACCCAGGGTCTTCGTTATCAGGAAGCTGAAATCCGTATCCAGGGCTGCCAGGTAACCCAGCTACTCCAGGATGGGTGCTGACATCTTAATGGGCATCTTAATCATTAGGCTAAAAACCCACATCCCTCCCATTTTCTCAGTAACATCTTGGACAAATTCTGTAATTTTCTGGTAACTTTCTAATTAGAACTGTTAGTTGCGGTAAAATACACATAACATTTCACCACCTTAACCATCTTCAAGGAAATAAATAGATCCTCGTTGCTTGTGCAACAGATCTCCAGCGCGTTTTCATCATCCAGAACTGAAACTCACTAAACAAGAACTCCCGTTCCCTGCCACTGCTCCCCACAAACCCCTGGCAACCACTGTTTTACTTTCTCTCTACGAACTTGACTATGTTATGTCACTGGGGTCACACAATATGTGGTTTTTGGCTTTATTAATCTATTTTGCATAATGTCCTTGAGGTTCACCCATGTTATGGCATGTGTTAGAATTTCCTTCCTTTTTGGAGCCGGCATTGTGGTACAGAGGGTAAAGCCACCGCCTGCAGTGCCAGCATCCTATATGGGCGCCAGTTCAAGTCCTGGCTGCTCCACTTCGGATCCAGCTCTCTGCTGTGGCCTGGGAAAGCAGCAGAAGATGGCCCAAGTGCTTGGGCTCATGCATCCATGCTGGGTACCTGTATGGAGTTCCTGGCTCTTGGTTTTTGTCTGGTCCAGCCCTGGCCATTGCAACCATTTAAGGGATGAACCAGCAATTGGAATATGTCTCTGTCTCTGTCTCTGTCCCTCTCTTTCTCTCCCTGTCAAATAAATAGTAAATTTTTTTTTGTTTTAAAAAAGAATCTCTTTTAAGGCTGACTGACATTTCACTGTACAAACAAACCACATTTTGTTTAGTCACTCATCCATTAACAGAGTGGGTTATAATTTAGTGAATGACAGAATGAATGAGAATCGAATCTAGCCAATGAGGGGCTGACTCTGCACCCACGTGTAGAGGGGATTTCTCTTCTCAAAGCAAAAGCTGAATAAAGAAAGTGACCTTTACTGCATGCTTACCACAGGGTCTTGCAAACATTGCCACATTTTCCTACTGCGATTGGTGCCTCTGAGCGATGCTGGGGCTGACCCCAACCAGGCACTGTGTGCTCAAGCTGTGACCCAAACAAAGGCTTCCCATCGGGGGGACACCACTACACACCACTGACACCTTTTTATTTTGATTTTTTTTTGAAAAAAAAATCCTTTTATTCAAACATTATTGACTCTTAGGATAATCACACATTTGTTATGAAAGTTTTACAGTAAACAGATGTCATGGCACAATTAGGTCAGCACACGACAACAATGTTGAGGATGGAACTAAAGCAATTTTTTATTTCTTTTTAAATTTTTTTTAAAGATTCATTTTATGTATTTGGAAGGCAGAGTGACAGAGAGAAAAAGAGTTCTTCTTCCCTCTACTGGTTCACAACCCCATTGGCTGCAACAGTGGGGGCTAGGCCAGCCTGAAGCCAGGAGTTAGGAACTCCATCTGGGTCTCTCATGTGGGTGCAGGGGCCCAGGCGCTTGGACCATCTTCTGCTGCCTTCCCAGGTGCATTAGCAGGGAGCTGGATGGGAAGTGGAGCAGCCGGGACGCAAACCGGTGGATGACAGATTAATCTGTTGTGTCAACAATGCCAACCCCTTTACTTTCTAAGTTAAGGAATTAGTACAATAAATCAAATGATCTTTTTTTTAATCTAATGACATCCTAAAATACTCTGGGCTCCTAAATAGATTCTGTGACTAATGAACTCATAGGCAAGGATCTTTAATTGCAAAACATTTAAGAGACCTTATCAGTTATGGCATGGTGCCAATATTTAATATTCTATTGACACTCATATCACTTGATCTAAGGTACCAAGATAAAATTGCCAGGCCTCCAGTTTAAATTGCCAATTACCCTCATCACGATGTGAAGCATTATCTATTTATCATTAATAATCCATCAAGTGTTACTTATTTGTATGATAAACATTCTTTTATGTTATTATGGAAAACTCATCCAGTAGAAAGATAGCTGATATTGAAATCTAGTGAAATGTAAAGAGGCTGGCATTGTGGCACAGCAGGTTAAACCCCTGTCTGTGATGCTGACATCCCGTATGGGCACCGGTTCAAGATCTGGTGGCAACACTTCCGATCAGGCTCCCTGCTAATGCAACTGGGAAAGCAGCAGGAGACGGTCTAAGTCCTCAGGCCCCTGCACCCACTTGGGAGACCCAGAAGAAGCTCCTGGCTCCTGGCTTCAGCCTGGACCAGCTCTGGCCTTTGCAGCCATTTGGGGAGTGAATCAGCAGACTGAAGACCTCTCTCTCTCTCTCTCTCTCTCTCCCTCCCTTCTTCCCTTCCTCTCTCTCTCTGTAATTCTGTCCTTCAAATACACAAATTTCTTTTTAAAACAGAAAAGCAAGCGTGGAAATGTGTTAAAAATGCTCACACACAATGTTAAGCTATTACAAAATTTATCCCAGAAGATGAAAAATAAAGATGTTTATTTTGGCCCCAAATTGTTTGGAATCCAGAATGTTACAAAGTACATACAGAAAAATACATGTTAGAAAAAAAATTATGCATCAATTTCAAAATTTTTGCATCCACATAAACCTGTCTTTTGATTCCATTTACTATGAATATTTTCTTTTTCTTTTTTTCTAAGATTTATTTATTTATTTGAGAGGCCAAGTTACAGAGAGAGGGAGGAAAACAGAGGTCTTCCATCTGCTGGTCCACTCCCCAAATGGCCACAATGGCCGGGACTGGGTCAGGCTGAAGTCAAGAGCCGGGAACTTCTTCTGGGTCTCCCAAGTGGGTGCAGGGGCCTGAGGACTTATATCGTCTCCTGCTGCTTTCCCAGTTGCATTAGCAGGGAGCCGGATCAGAAGTGGAGCAGCTGGGACTCAAACTGGTGCCCATATGGAAAGCTGGTGCCGCAGGCTGAGGCTTAACCTACTCCACCACAGCGCCAGCCCCTCTATGAATCTTTTCAAGTGCCTTTGTAGAGCAGAGTTCACATTTGCCTTCCATGTTCAGGTCAGACAAGCTGGTGAATTTCTAAAGAAATCACATAAGAAGGATTCAAAGAAATTCATTAAGACAAATGTACTTTCTGGAAGTGGATGGGTGATTCAATCATCCGACCAAGGGCCATAAACTCTTGTTGGCTATATCCCCCCACGGGAAAAGTTGCTGGCTTTCTGAAGGAAAGGGTCAGGAATTTATCATACAAGACTCATCCTATGGGGGAGAAAGAAACCACAAAAACTCAGCTCCTCCTCATCCCCAGGGGATTGAAATGGCTATTTTGCAAGATCTTGAGAGGAGAAAAAAATAACCGAACCATATAAATACAGGCAAATCCTGGGAGGACCCTTTAGGGTGGTCCTCAGTCAACCAAGATGCCCACGCTTGTTTGCTACCCACAACTACCAGGCTCTGGGGTGGGGCAGGGTGAGACCTGAGGCCAGGGACTGTGGGAAACAGAGGGGTTCCTTAAGGGTCCCCACGCAGAGACCAAGGTGATATGTGCCTGGAGGCATCCCACATAGACTGTCACCACACCCCCACCAGGTCTAATTAGTTGGGGAGATAGCAGAAGGGATCTTTCTAGAGAGAGACTAGGTTTCCCTCAGAAGTCCTGGAGACTGGAGAAAGCATTGAGATTCAGCCAGTGAGGGCAGTTGACAGTTTAAGCAAGAAGATGGCTGTTGGAACCTTTCACCAGAAACGGGAGATAAAATTTGAATTTCCACTTAGTCGCAGCTATTTTCATTTAATTAGTATTAAGTTATTTGAGTTTTAATGCAGCATATGAATAATAGCAATTCTATGTAAATTTACATAATTTGTATCCAAATTGACGTAGGAGGAAGGTACTCCAAAATGTTGGTGGAGAGCTGGAATTAAACGATAAGCGTATTTGGATGCATAAAACGTTGACACCCATGGTTTTTTCAAAGTATGGATTTTCCACGGGCATTTTAAAGACCTCCTCATGTATATGATTCCGAAATGTGGTTGCAGCCAAACAAGTTTATCTTTTAATTCCCTTTGCCGTGGACTTTTGGCAGTGCCTTGCATGAATGTCCATTGTAGGAGAGGAGTAGATTGATATCGCATTAGGATGTGAGTAGTGTGCACTTGCCCTGGTTCATGCACAGTGCAACTCCAAGCTCCTCCCACTGAACCAGCTGGAGAACACTTGGAAGGGGATGCTCATTTGCATCTAATTTGATTTTACTGCTTTCAAACAGGTTGCCCCCCAAGGGCTGGTGTGGCCAGAGCAATGCCTGAGTTCTCCAAGTGGAGGTCACCAAGTGAGCAGAGTCACCTTGCTCGCATGTGATATGCCAGCTGCCAAGTGAGGCTGCAAACACTGTCCACAGGAAGCCCTCCTAGGCAGTCAGAACCTTTCTTCCTCTCACTCTGCAATGGTCACAAACACTCCCTGAGGGTGCTCCCAGCAAGGGTCGCAAACACTCGCAGCTCACCCTTTTCTTAGGTGTCCCCATGTCTGCAGGGGACGCCCCTCGGGGCAGATGTGACAGTGTCCCAGGAGAGTCAGCCCCAGGCCCCAGATACCTTCTCCTTAATGCTCGGGCAAGCTCAGGCCCGGTGCTGTGCCTAAGAGCCAGGACATGGGCTTTGCTCCACTGGTAGAGGATTTGCACAGATGCCTCCCACTTCCAGCTCTCCCTATGTGGTGCAACATGGCCTCTGGCACTGGTCCATCTGGTGTTCTCAGCAGCCTCCTCTGGCCTGCTGTGGTCCCCCCTTCCTCCCCCTTTATATCCCTCCCTCGCTCCCTTCCTTCTCTTTCCTCTTTCATTTGAAAGGCAAAGATACAGACACAGATAGACAGAGATCCTCCACTCACTGGTTTACTTTCCAAACACCCACAACAGCTGGAGCTGGGCCAGGCTGCAGCCAGGAGCTGGGGACTCCACCCAGGTCCCCCATGTGGATGACAAGGACCCAATCACTTGAGCCATCATCTTACCTCATCTTGGGGTGCATGTGAGCAGGAAGCTGAACTTGAAAGTGGAGCCAGCACTGAAAGTCCAGCACTCTGATGTAGGCTACATGCATCCTGAGTGTCATCTTAACCACTGCAATAAACTCCTGCCTGTTAATGTTATATAAAGTTGCTGTGAACACTGAACCCTTGTTGTCAGGGAAGTACAGGGTTAGGTTCCTGCCAGTCTTTGGTCTTCTCATTACATCCATTGACCAACATGTAGCATTGTTCTATGAGTTTTTCTGCTTGGTTAAATAACAAGACGTGGGGGCCAGTGCTGTGGCATAGCAGGTAAAGCCGCCACCTGCAGCGCCGGCATCCCATATGGGTGCCAGTTCGAGTCCCGGCTGCTCCTCTTCCAATCCAGCTCTCTGCTATGGTCTGGGACAGTAGTAGAAAATGGCCCAGGTCCTTGGGTCCCTGCACACACGTGGGAGACCTGGAAGAAGCTCCTGGCTCTGGATCGGCACAGCTCCAGCCATTGCGGCCCTCTGGGGAGTGAACCAGTGGATGGGAGACCTCTCTCTCTATCTTTCCCTCTCACTGTCTGTAAATCTACCTCTCAAATAAATAAAAATAAAATCTTAAGAAGAGAGAGAGAGAGAGAGTGAGGTCCACATGGGCGGCAGGGGTCCAGCTGCTGAGCCAACAGCTTCTGCCTCCTAGCATGTGCATCAGCAGGAAGCTGGAATCAGGAGCAGAGGCGGGACTTGAACCCAGGCCCTCTGATACTAGAAGCGAATGTCTCAAGCCTCTTAACCACGGTGCTAAACGGTCACCCCAGAGGTGTCCCTGTGACTCCCATGGGCTCTCTTGGGAGACCCCATCCTTCTTCCCTGTAGCACATGTTCCCCTGCTCATTTTCTACCCCTTCGGGGTTTATTTCAGTGCAGTGGGAGTTGTGGTGCACGGTGCACGGGTGCATGGGATGCTGTCCAGATCCCATGTGTGGCATTCTGATGGGGCACCATTGGATCTCCATCCCAACGCAACCCTGCCTCCTGGCATCCCAACCAAACCGAGCAGTTACTAGGGTCTGAACCCAGACAGGCTGCCTTCTGCAGTCTTTCTAGAAACGAGATTGGTTTTTGCTTCCTTTTATTAATAAATGCGGCTGCTTCATTACAGAGGGAAGAACCGGGCTCCTGGGTGAGGGTTTGGAATATTTATTATTTGCGAAATACAAATGCTTCTGCTCACCCACCTCTTCCTGCTTGCCTGTGCAGCCGCTAAGCCAGCCCTGTCCGCCTTTGTTTGGTATTCAAAGCACAAGAATGGTGGCCATGAATATCAGCTAAGAAAGAGCAAAAGGATTTTAGGTGGAATATCTTAACCCCAGGAGTGTGGCCTACGCCAGGGTGGTCACACTGTTTGTTTAGTAGTTTGGGCTGGGGATTGAAAACCAGGGACTAAAATGCTATAACAGCCTGGATTTGAGGGATTGAAAATATTTCACGGCAGTATAAGCACCGGGAAACTGCTATTTTCCTCGAATATCTTCTCACCCATTTGGTCAAGTGGGGTT
The DNA here is from genome assembly GCF_964237555.1 of Oryctolagus cuniculus. Classification (NCBI taxonomy): domain Eukaryota; kingdom Metazoa; phylum Chordata; class Mammalia; order Lagomorpha; family Leporidae; genus Oryctolagus; species Oryctolagus cuniculus. The sequence continues at coordinate 46,814,623 of NC_091442.1, read as the reverse complement.
AGGAAGCAGGATAGAGTGGAGAGACCACCTTTGTGCAGAAAATCAGGGGACTTGCAGCAGCCCGGTTAACACCTTGCACCCCACTCCTGCTGGGGGAGGGACTGCTTCTTTATCGTGGCCCCTTTCTCTCCCAGTTTTATTTATTCATCAACATAGAGAGGTAGAGATAGAGAAATAGATGCATAGATAAAGTAGATAGTAATAATAACTGATAAATAGAAAGACACATAGATAAATGATGGATAGGTATGTAGATCAATGAAGATGATAGATAAATAAATAGATGATTATTAGGCAGCGAAATGATAGATTGAAAGATAATTGGATAGGTAGATAAATTGCAATGGTAGATAATAAGCAGAAAGATGACAGATAAAATAGACATTTTAGGTAATTTTTTTATAAAAGCTTATTTATGAGAAGATGCTCCAGTGACTTCTATAAAGCTCAGAATGGGCAAAGAACAACTCATTCTTTTATAAAAGTTCTGTATTTATTTATGTAGAGGCAGAGAGAAATAATTAGAGACAGAAAGAGATAGTGATTCACCTCCCAAATGCCTGCAACAGCTGTGACGGGGCCCAAGGGTGAAGCTTGGAACTCAGACCGCGTCTCCCATGTGCACAGGCTGGAACCCAGCGACTTGAACCATCATCTGCTGTCTCCCCCTGCCCCCCCCCCCCCCAGCTCTGTATTAGCAGGAAGCTGGAGTGAGGAGCCAGAGCCAGGAGTCAAATTCACACACTCTGATAGGAGATGCTGATGTCTTAACTGCTAGGCTAAACACTCATGCCTCTCCATGAAGGTATTTAACAAATTTTCTCTCACTCTTACGTGGGAAAATAGAACTCAGAAACGTGCGTGTAGTAACATGACTACTGGTAATGACACCTAGGGATAATTTTTATAATTTCATTTTGTTATTTTATTTGCAAGGCAAATTGACAGAGAAAGAGGGAGACACACAGAGAAGAGGAGATCTTCCATCTGCTGTTCTAGTCCCCAAATGGCTACACAGCTTGGGCTGGGCCAGACCAAAGCCAGGAGCCTGGAGCTCCATTAGGTCTCCCATGTTGGGGGCAGGGGCCCAAGCACTAGGGCCATCTTTCACTGCTCTGCCAAGTGCATTGGCAGAAAACCAGATGGAAAGTGGCACAGCTGGGACTTGAACCAGAGCTCCGACACAGAATGCTAGCATCACAAGTGGTGGCTTAACCTGCTGCACCACAATGCTGGCCCCTGTGAGTGATTTTTAAAACACAGTAAGCTGATGAGCAAATTAGTAAGAACCCATGTTGAGGGATTGGGTACACTGAAGTTTGGGACACCAGCCAAGTGGCAGAGCAGGCAACACAAACTACCTGGAAAAATCCTCCTGGACCTGCAACCAGCCTCTGCGACCAAAAATAGACAAGGGTGGCAGGCAGGGCTCACAGGAAAAGGGGCCAGCAGGGCTTGTGCCACACCAGATCCAACCGAGGTAGAAGCAATGGTTCTGTCTGTTTGCTGGTCCATGTGCGCTGCGTCCAGCCCACAACAGACGGGGAGGGAGGCGGGGGAACAGCATGGCCTCATTGATCTCCATTCACCCAGGATCAGTTTCATGCTGGGAGAACAAAGTCCCCCTGAGCCCGGGGTCCCAGCTGCGTGGTTCTGCTGTGTAAACACAGCACGGAGAGCTGGCACAGCCACGTGTTCAGATCCTCGTGTGCTCCATTGTCAGATCAGGGACATGGTCACCCACTCCGGTTCCAACTGCTCCGTACAGCTCTCCTCTCTCCCTGCACCTCCCCTGTTGGTTTCTAAACAGTCTCTCATAGGACACAGCTTTGGCTGTTTTACCCTTTTTTTTTTTTTTTTTTTTTTGCTTCCAAACCCAGGATTCCCATAGTATCCCCTTCTTTTTTATTTTTTTTTTTTGCGTATTTATTTCTTATTCTAAAGATTTATTTATTTAATTGAGAGGTAGAGTTAGAGACAGAGAGAAAGAGAGACAGAGAGAGAGAGAGAGAGAGGTCTTTCATCCACTGGTTCATTCCCTGGCTGCATTGGCCAGACTTGGGCCGGCCATAGCCAGGAGTCAGGATCTCCATCTGGGTCTCCTATATGAGTGCAGGGGCCCAAGGACTTGGGCCATCTTCCACTGCTTTCCCAGGTGCATTAGCAGGGAGCCGAATCGAAAGTGAAGAAGCTGGATGGATCACAAATCCATGCCCGTATGAGATGCTGGCGTTGCAGACAGAGGCTTAACCCACTGTATGACAATGCTGCTGTCCCCTGTTTATAGATTTATTTATCTATTTATTTATGTATGTATTTATTTATTTGAAAGCCAGAATCAAAGAGAGAGAGAGAGAGAGAGAGAGAGAGAGAGATCTTCCATGTCTGGTTCACTCCCCAAATGGTTGTAACAACTAGGACTGGGTCAGGCAGAAGCCAGCCAGGAGCCAAGAACTCTCGCTAGATCTCTCCCACCAGTGACAGTAGCCCAAGTACTTGGGCCATCACTCCTCTGCTGCTTCCCAGATCTATTAGCAGGGAGTTGGATCGGAAGTGGAGCAGCCAGGACTTGAACCAGCACCCACACGGGACGCCAGTGCTGCAGGTGGCCACTTAACCTGCTGTCCTGAGCCCCCAACCTCTTCCCTGGACAACACTCACTGAAATCCAGATGAGGGGGTGGGAGGAACGGTCTGTCTTCCCTCTTGCCTTGCAGAACCAAACTGGTTCTTGACTCTTGCCACTTGGGAGGCCCTGGGTACCAGAAACGTGAACTGTAGGTTCATACTCCAGGCTATCAGGTGCTCAGGGATGCTGGCTGGGCAGCATCCATTGCTGCCTGAGCTGCAGGGATGCAGTGGATCAGCAAACCCTAACCTCCTCCCCCCACCCCTCTGCCTGCTGCAATTCAATTAGTCATGGTCAGAGGGAGGCATTATTATTCATACATCGCCGATTGTTCCCTAAGTAAATAGAGCTGGGATGAGCTCTCTGATCCTCGCGGTGCCTTTAGCTGGGACACAAAAGAAAGAAAACTCGGGAGACACTCTGGTGGGACATCTGGTCTGAATTCTGATCTCCTTTGCAAGTTACTCCATCAGATCTTGTTGATTTCTTTCTTTCTTCTCTCGTTTTTCTTCTCACAACCATTACAGATCCATGTCCTGTGTGTGCATACACAAACTCAGCCGGGATGATTTTACTTTTTTATTTTATTTTATTTATTGCCAATAATACCAACAAGCCCTTTCCCACTGAGTTCCCCCATCGTAGATCGTGAGGGCTAACGCCCCCCCAAAAATGAGAAAGCAGATTCTGGAGATGGTGTGGACGATCCTCATCCCAGCAGAAATAAAGGGTGACATTAGGATTTTGTGAAGAGCTAACCAAATTAGCCATGGTCTGGCCGTCCCCCTCCACCCCCCAATCTGTTTATCAGTTTTGCCGGGTGTGGGTGAACCCAAGATAAATGCCAGTTTTCCTTGGATAAATTTTACAGCCACGGCTGGAACTGCCAAAGCACACAGGAGGAGTAGAAGCAGAGCTGTGTTCTCATTGACAGAAAAGTCAATTTTGCAAGACGGACAGGGCAAGGGCCTGAACCGCCCCCCCCCCCCCCCCACGGGCCGCCATCCCCGCCCCCTCCTCCCACTGGCTCCCTCCCGGCTTCCTCCCAACTCCAGTTCTGCGTTTATAGTGTGGCTGTTTTCTCGGGTAGGGGACTGAGCCAATGGAGCGGGCGCTCCCAGGGACAAGGCCGGCTAGAGCCTGCCAGCAGCAGGAGGGGCCCCGCCTGCTCACTTTGCTGTGGGAGTGGCCGCATCCTGGCTCAGACAGCCTGCTGATGAACTTGGGGACTCCCAAGCAACCCAGGGGCTCTCGGCCACTTTTGCGGCATCCCGATCTGCTGACGGCCCCCCTTTCTGCTACTTGTCTCAAGGCCAGGCCTTCACACAGCATCCGGGCAACCTGATTGCCCTGGAGGAGGGGCTCAGAACTCCAGGCCAGTGCAAAGGGACCTGGATGGTACTGAGACTCACCCAGGCCTGACCCCAGAGCTATTGAATCAGAATCTGATTCAATAGCAACAACTCCTCTGTGATGTGGCATCGCCCACACCCTCTTTGAAAAGGGCTTTTGAGGGGGGGGCCAGCGCTGTGGTACAGCGGGTAAAGGCGGCACCTGCAGTGCTGGCATCCTGTCTGGGCATCGGTTCGAGACCCAGTTGCTCCACTTCCAGTCCAGCTCTCCGCTATGGCCTGGGAAAGCAGTGGAAGATGGCCCAAGTGCTTGGGCCCCTGTACCCATGTGGGAGATCTGAAAAAGCTCCTGGCTCCTAGCTTTAGATCGGTGCAGCTCTGTCCATTATGGCCATCTGGGGACTGAACCAGCAGATGGAAGACCTTTCTCTCTCTCTGCCTCTGCCTCTCTGTAACTCTGCCTTTCAAGTAAAAAAAAATAAATAAATCTTTTTTTTTTTAAAGGAGGGCTTTTGAGGATGTCATCGGCTGCACTGGCAGCTCTGGCAAGGATGGGTCAGGTCCCAAGAGCTGTCTGAGAGCCCAGTTCATGCCCCTTTACACAGGGCATCCAATGAGTGACAGGTGCGTGGGCACAAAGGCCCAGCATCTCAGCTCCACTCAGGACTGGAGCATCTTATTTCAGTTGGCCCAGGAGCACCCACTGTGGATCCTTCCTGCATGTGTGGGCCCCCAAACCTCTCCTTAATGAACGCCCCACTGGAGGGAAAACTGAGTTCATTTTCCGTTGCTAGTCTCAGGGGTGGGGAAACTTTTTTTCTGCCAAGGGCCGTGTGGATTTTTTTTTTTTTTAAGATTTATTTATTTATTTGAAAGTGAGAGCTACACAGAGAGAGAAGAGGCAGAAAGAGAAAGAGGTCTTCCATCCACTAGTTCACTCCCCACTTGGCCACAATGGCCAGAGGTGCACTGATCAGAAGCCAGGAACCAGGAGACTTCTCCCTGTCTCCCACATGGGTGCAGGGGCCCAAGGACTTGGGCCATCTTCTACGGCTTTTCCAGGCCATAGCAGAGAGCTGGATCGGAAGTGGAGCAGCCAGGACTTGAACCGGCACCCGTATGGGATGCAGGTGCTGCAGGCGGCGGCTTTACCCACTACCCACTTACTGCCCTGTGGATGTTTATCACATCATCTCTGGGCCACGAAAAATGGTCAGCTTACAAATTAGCCTGCTGTAGATTCATTGACAATGTTGGGTTGTGCCTGCAGCAGCTTTGGTGGGGAGGGCAGACCAAATGGTTTGCAGAACTTGTCCATGGCCCACAGATGGGACACTCTCCACCCCTGTATAACTGGTTACCTGAGACTCAGTCATTTATAAAGAAAAGACATTTATCTCTTAAGGTTCTGGGTTCAAGTCAACAACAGTTTCAGTTCTTTCCTGATGGTACAACCAAGGGGGTTGGAGGAGGGGCAGCAGAGAGTGAAACTTTTACAGCCGATGGGGTGGGCGTGGGTGCTATTCTGTCATCTAGTTCACCCCGTAACTGAGAGGAGGAGACGTGTGTAATGCAGCTCCCCGATGGAGCTGGAACCCAGGGCTCCCTGTCACTCCCCATTTTGTGACTTCAGGACAAAGACAATGACCAAAATGGTTTCTCTGCACACAGGTAGCAGGTCGGGCTACAGAACAAAAACCCGAAACGCTGGGAACAGAGGGCTTGCTGTGAGCTCCTCTTCTCCTGTGGGCAGGAGACCTGATTTCTTCTGTTTTTCACCTCCATAACCCACAGGCTCCCCAGCCCGCTTTGCTATCCTTGGAGATGGTATTGGGAGGTGGGCTGGAGAGGCGGGGCTGCCCTGGCCTGGAGGGAGGGATCTGGGGCCATTCACAAAAACAGGAGCAGAGGCTCAGCTCCGCAGTGATTAACTCATGAACATTTCAGACCCAGGGTCCCCTTCCGGCTTCCTCAGCTTCTCCCAGGTTCTGCTTTTGCATCGCTTAGCTCACCAGCATTTGTTTCTTTTCTAAGTGGAGACATGGATTCTAGAGTTTTACTCCTTCCCCGTGGCTGCAGGGTTGCTGTGCCCCTCATTAAGGTACAAAGTTGTGACGTCAGCGAGTCGGGGACCGCCCTGCTGCGTTGGTGAAGCAGCCTCGTTGCGTTGTGTCTCTGATCTGCTGCGGTGGGAACAGGTGGTGGTCTTCACAGAAGGAAGTCACATTTGATCTATATCATGAGAAAAGGCTTTCCTTGAATTTGGTGGGAAATTAGGCCAATTTTTTTTTTTTAGAAAAAATAATTTGGGGCTGGATGTGGGAGTACTGATAAGGAAAAAAATAGCTGGTGTGCAAACACGAGAGGGCTTCAGTGCATGCATGGAATAATGGGATTCAAAGATAAGTTCACTTTGGTGCACTGGCCTGGTGGCCCAGTGGGTTAAACCACTGCCTGTGATGCCAGCTTCCTACGTCGGAGCACTGGTTCCAGTCCTGGCTGCTCTGCTTCTGATCCACCTTCCTGCCATTGCACGTGGGAAGGCAGTGGAAAGCGATCCAAGCACTTGAGCCCTTTCTACCCATGTCAGAGACCTGATGGAGTTCCCGGCTCCTGGCTTTGTCCTAACCCAGACTTGGAGGTTGCAGCCATTTGGGAAGTGAACCAGCAGATGGAAGATTTCTCTTATTCTCTCTCACTTTGTAGCTCTGCCTTTCAAACAAAGATATCTTAAAAAAATTAAAGCCTATGCATCGATTTTTCATAATATATGTTATCCACAAACTTTTTTTTTTTTTGACAGGCAGAGTGGACAGTGAGAGAGAGAGAGAGAGAGAGAGAAAGGTCTTCCTTTTGCCGTTGGTTCACCCTCCAATGGCCGCCGCAGCCGGTGCGCTGCGGCCGGCGCACTGCGCTGATCCAACGGCAGGAGCCAGGAGCCAGGTGCTTTTCCTGGTCTCCCATGGGGTGCAGGGCCCAAGCACTTGGGCCATCCTCCACTGCACTCCCTGGCCACAGCAGAGGGCTGGCCTGGAAGAGGGGCAACCGGGACAGAATCCGGCGCCCCGACCGGGACTAGAACCCGGTGTGCCAGCGCCGCTAGGCGGAGGATTAGCCTAGTAAGCCGCGGCACCAGCTATATCCACAAACTTTTTGATAACTTTACTTTTTGAAGAAAATATGGACGAAACATTGTCTATGTATACACGCACACACATTGATTGTTCAGATAGTTCTAGAATTTATTTGCAAGTAAAGTTTAGGTCTATTGCATGTTACCACTCACCATTCCTAAATGCTCAGACATCAGCATCCCAATGTGTATCACAATAAATTAATGCCAATTTATCATAACCCTGATAATGATGCAAATTTGCTTTCTCCCTTTAGAATGTCTTTTGAACCCTGTTCCAAAAGACAGCTTCTGTTTGGCTGGCTTGTCATCATTTTGCTAGTTACTTCTCCCCAAAGGGTAGACCTGTTGTTACCCCGAAGAGGGTAATTTGTGTGGGTTACCAGGAACACAGCAGACAGACGCTGTGAAGGGTGGGGGGTGTGCAGAAACAGGAAGCAGAGTAGGCTGGGGAGAGAATGAGTTGCAGAGTTGGAATATCAGCAAACATCCAGCACTACCTCTTTTTGCTGGCCAAGATTTTTCTTTATTTTTTAAAAATTTTATTTCATTTATTTGAGAGCTAGAGTTACTGACAGAGAAAGAGAGAGAGAGAGAGAGAGAGAGAGAGAGAGAGATCTTCTATCCATAGGTTCACTCCCCAAATAGACACAATGTCCGGAGTTGAGCTGATCCGAAGCCAGGAGCCAGGAGCTTCTTCCCTGTCTTCCACATGGATACAGGGGCCCAAGTACTTGGGACGCCTTCCACTGCTTTCCCAGGCCATAACAGAGAGCTGGATCAGAAGTGGAGCAGCGCCCATACAGGATGCCGGCACTGCAGGCAGCGGCTATGCCCACTACGCTATAGTGCCAGCCCCTCTAATTTAATATTGGATGTGAGACAGTTAGCTTAGCAGACACTAAGTGCTCCATTAATGCATGTATGTAAGGCACCTCTCACATAGGTGTGCAAGCAGGCATGCATACATAGTGGCATGTGCAAGCATATGCACACACACATACATAAATGTCCAGCACACAGGTGTGTGTCCAGGTATGTGTGTCTCCACATGCATGCATCCATGTGCAGGCATGTGTGGTTACCTGGGTGTCTGCAGAGGACCTGGGCAATGGTGAGCCCAGGGAAGTGAGTTGCAAGAGAGTCTTAGGGATTGAGTAGAACAGAGCTTCCCTTGTATCCTAATTTAATCCAGGCTGGCCCTGTCCTCAGGAAATTCATAACATATGTCATAGACATGTTAAAGACGTGTGAAAGGTAATTCACTAAAGTTACCCTGTCATTTGTTTTAAGGTACACTGAAGAGTGACTAAAGGATTGACACTTCTTTTAAGGAGATGTGGAGATTCATTCATTTACTCCATCAGTACATATATTGGGGATACCTACCATCTGCTGGGAAGCAGGAAAACACAGGCTAATCAGTAGAATCAGTTCCATAGGCAGCCCCAGCTCGGGGAGCATACTTTTCCCTGCAGAAAGAGAGACGTAGGTAAGCGTGTACTGCACCCATAAGGTGTGCCATTGCAGAAGCAAGGTGTGCGTCAGAAGCCCAGGAGATACAGATCAGCTTGTCCTGACGTCATCACGGAGGCCTCTGAAGATGTGATTGTTAAGCTGAGACTTAAAGCCTCAGAAGACCCCCTCCCAGCAAGGGAGAGACATGAGGTAGAAGTGCAAAGACGTGAAAGCTGCAGACAGTCATGTGGTGTTGAGCAAGAATGGAGGCTGGGGGCTGAGAAGGGTTTGGAGGACTTCCTCCTGACCTGTGCTCAACAGCTGGGGAGGTCTTCCTGGAGGAGGTGAGGAAAGAGCCATCTGATAGTGCACGCAGGAGCAGGCGTTGGAAGGATCAGCTGTGCCCTTCAGAAAGACAAGGAGGGGCGTGTGAGGACCGAGGGGTGGGGAATGAGGAAGAGATTCTCTCCCAAGCCCGAGGGAAGGCACGGACAAGCACCAGGGACAGAGAGAAGGGAACACTTCTGAGATACTTTCCAACGTGATTGTTAGCATTGTTGATAAAGGAGAGAGATCACCAAAGCATTCGCTTTTCCGATTTCCACTATTTGTCAGTGGTGGTGCAAAAATTGACAAGGGAAAGACCGGGTTGAAATGGTGTGAACACTAGACATGGATAAAGTTCAAGAATTTAGGTCAGGGGTCGTTGTTGTGGCACAATGGGTTAAGGCACCATCTGAAATGTTGTCATTCCGAATGAGTGCAGGTTCGAGTCCCAGCTGCTCCACTTCCGATCCAGCTCCCTGCTATTGCACCTGCGAAAGGAACATAAGACGGTCCAAGTGCTTAGGCCCCTGCCAACCATGTGGGAAACCTGGATGGAGTTCCAGACTCCTGGCTTTGGCCTGGCCTAGACCCAGCTGTTGTGGACATTTGGAGAGTAAATCAGCAAACGGAAGATCTCTCTGTGTATCCCTCTCTGCTGTGTCATTCTGTCTTTCAAATATAAGATAAGTCTTTAAAAATAATTTAAGTCAAACTATTTGACTTAGAGGCACATGGTACATTCTGGAGGAAACCCACAGATTCCCAGATATATTCCCTAGGCACTAGGCAAGCATTAGAATAAATCAAAAATGATTGGAAAATCTGCAACTGAATTTTACTGATCACAAAATAAAAAAAAAGAAAAAGAACAGCCTTTTTGAGAAAGATTCACTTAAAAATGACATTTTGTTCACAAGAGCACGCACATACACAGACACTTACACGGATAAACATGCCTATATCGGGTCTCATTCATTTCCCGTAACTTTCATCTTTGGTAGGTTGCCTATGTTGAACTGTGGGCTTTATTTATATGTGCATCTGTATGTGTATGTGTGTTCAGCAAACTAAATGTTGAACTAAATTCCAGTTCATAGGACTGATGCCAGGAAAATGTGAGTCTTCCCACCAGAATTGTCATGTGTCTCCAGGTCAAATATTTTGACTTACATCTTGAACTTCACTCATTGATGTCCACACCACCTCGGCCCTGTGTTATCCTTCTTCTCTGTTTTTTTTTTTTTTTTCAAGATTTATTTATTTATTTGAGAAACAGAGGCAGAGAGAGAGAGAGAGAGAGAGAGAGAGAGAGAGATCTTCCATCTATGGTTCACTCCCCAAATGGCTGCAGTGGCTGAAGCTGGGCTGACCCAAAGCCAGGAACCAGGAGCTTCTTCCCAATCTCCCACATGGGTATAGGGGTCCAAGAACCTGGATCATCTTCCACTGCTTCCCCAGGCCCATTAGCAGGGAGTTGGATCAGAAGTGGAGCAGCTGGGACTCAAACCAGAGCCCGTATGGGATGCTGGCACTGTGGGCAATGGCTTTACCTACCATGCCACAGCACTGGCCCCTCCTTCTTTTTTTTTTTTTTCCACTATTGACAAATGACCCAAACGGAAATGTGAGTGGCTTTGGTGGTTTCCCTCTTTTCATCAACAAATACTAAGAATTATCTGGAAAAGTGTCTCTCATCCATAGTGCCTGTGTGTGGGGGTATGTGCGCATTTGTGGCCAGCTGAATTCAGTCCTCTGGAGGCATTCAGCTTTCTCAACAGGTCCTTAGATCCCAAGTTCATAATTTGAGCCCAGAGATTATGGTATGAGAGGTTTTCCAAAACTCTGAAATCATAGCCCTATTTTGTAAATATGAGTGGATCCACAGAATGTGTGAGGAGGAAACGCATAGAACAACCAGAGAATCCCATCTGTTAACCTCAGAAGACTTGATCCAGGGGTCAGCGCTGTGGTGTAGCAGGTTAAGCCTCTACCTGCAGTGCTGGCATCCCATATGGGCACTGGTTCGAGACCCGGCAGCTCCACTTCTGATCCAGCTCTCTGCTATGGCCTGGGAAAGCAGTACAAGATGGCCCAAGTCCTTGGATCCCTGCACCCATGTGGGAGACCCAGAAGAAGCTCCTGGCTTCTGGCTTCAGATCAGCACAGCTCTGGCTGTTGTAGCTGTCTGAGGAGTAAACCAGTAGATAGAAGACCTCTCTCTCTGTCTCTCTGCCTCTGCCTCTCTGTAACTCTATTTATTTTTAAAATAAATAAATAAATCTTAAAAAAAAAATAGCTGTAGATCCTAGAGGGAGCGGCGGGGAGTAGAGAGCTGTTTTGATGACCCTTAGAGAAGACGCATGGCCAGGCTTGTTCTCTGTGAAAGCTTTCACTCACTGTACTGTCTGAGCATCGTTCTGCACATAACCCTGAACACAGGAGCAGCCAAAATGCTCTTAACTACCCAGAATCCTACAAACTAGGGGCCAGCATCATGGCGCAGTGGGGTCAGCTGCCTCTTGGGACGCCGGCACCTCACATCTTAGTGCCTGTTTGAGTCCCGGCTGCTCTTTTATTGTGATCCAGCTCCCTGCCAATGCACTTGGGAAAGCAGCAGCAGATGACCCAAGTGCTTGGGTCCCTGCCACACAGGTGGGAGACCCAGATGGAGCTCCGTGCTCTGCTTCAGCAGCTACCCCTGGCTGTTTGTGGCTATTTGGTGAGTGAACCATCCTGTGGGATTCTCTCTCTCTGTCTCACTCTGCCTTTCCAAACAAATAAGCCAATCTTTAAAATAATCATATGAACTGAATGTGGCTGGAGGTGGCTAACAGGAAGAAAATACGTGGGAGAGGAGGCAGATAGAAACCAGAAGAGCACATTTGGATCCTCCTGGTTCTGTTTCTGTGAAATGGTTCTTGGTCTGAGCATGCTATCACTGTTTACCTTCAAATATCACACTTAACCTGATTTTCTGACATCCCAAGCACTTAATGCGACCGAATACCCATTTCTTTTCCAAGATGTGAATGTATGTGAAAAGTACTATAATGCTGCATTATTTGTATTATATCAAGTCATACTTTCAATAAATAGTCTCTTCTGGAATAAATGTGATCCTGTGTTCCCACAAAGTCTAGACTCATCATATTGTTCCCCACTACAGAATTAGTGTCTCATAGCTTGAGACTTTCTCCATGGCCCTGGGGAAAAAAAAAATTCAGGCTCCCAAGCTAGATTCAAAAGAAATAAAAAAAAAACCCACTCAAAATCTAGGATTTTTTTTTGAAAACAATTTCATGCAGAGGCCAGAAAGCTTCCTATTAGGAAGTTAAAAGTTGACCAACTTCTATCAATCAACTGTCAGTCCTCAACCCACCCCTTCTTCTCATGATGTGTGACCTCCAAACTGTCATCCTAAAAAAAAGAAGTTCTATAAAAATAAAAGTGATCAGAAGTTGGTCGGGATTTCTATCTCATTCTAAATAGCTCATTTGTATTCTCCTTGGACCCTGAAGCACTCGCTCAAATGCAAAGAAAAGCATAAAGGAAAAGGCAGCTGGATAAAAACACAGTCTTGAAATGATAAATGTCATGTTGCATGTCAGCCACTGGAATTTGTGTGCAGTGTTACTGTCTTGGCCTGCTGAGAGCATGATTGAATGGCCCGGTGACTGGCTGGGTTGACATGGCAACACTGGAAAATGCCGTAAATATCTGAGTTGTGGGCGTGAATGGTATGTTTACATTGTGTGTGCTGCATTGTATGACATGTGGTAGCTGTTGTCCCAGGCAGTCGAAAACGTCTGGGAGTGACAGCCGTTTCTCAGAGTCATTTGGGCTAAAAGGACTCTCCTGACAGATACTTTACTGCAAGTCCAGAGCTGTGCATTTTTTGTGCATAGCTGAGAAATTAAACTTGGCATTTGATGGGCCACGGCGCCTTCCCAGATTTTTTGCCAAGCGCTAACAGCTACGCTCTCTTTCAGACTCGAGACGGTGCTGGACTTCGTCTGTATTCAGCACAGTGGCAAACAATGAAGACCTTTGCTGAAAACAGAATCGGATGAGCACTTCCATAGATTTGCCGAAACTCAAATCCTAGCACTGGGAAGGTTTTTAAAATAACGCCTAGGCCAGTTATTTTGTTCCTTCGACAAAGCCAACAACTTCTTAAATTCCTGCTTTGATGTCTGCAAGCTAACCAGTGATGTCATACTTCTGTGCTTAGGGGATTTCTGTACATTCTAAGAAATGTGTCATCATGCTTGAGAAAAGAAAATAAAATAACCACATGTTGGCTGTGCTATATTGGTTGTTGACTTCCCAGAAGATCGCTGAAAATATCTATTTATCAAGTGAAACTATGTATCTAAGACCTGCTATAGTGAGGGAGCACATTGCTTGGATGACATTTGATAGTAGCTGACGGTGAAGATTAAGCGTGGAGTGTCAACAGCAAGGTGGTTCTTGCTGGGTGGGGAATCTAGCTTGGGTTACACAGAGTTTATGACATCATAGCTTAGGATCTATGGGCAGAACCAAGCAAAGCTCTTGATGCCTGTCTTGGGAGGACACTATTCATCTTCATAATTTAATTTCTTATTGGTTTATGGTATGATCTTCCAGAAAAAGGTATTCCTGGAACAAGCAGTTAAGCTGCTTTGGTTCAGTCTCAGCAGTAATCCACAGACAAGAAGGAGTAACTAATTTCAATACTGCTTAACAGAGGTTCATGGAGTTATGTTGGTTTCTATTCTCAGTAGCCTTGGGAAAGTCATTGGATCTCTCCGGGTCTCGTAATTTCATGCACTCATTCACTCACCCACTGATCATATATTGAGTATTGGCTGCATGCCCCTGCTTGGGTTACAAAGATAAGACTGAAGAACTTCCCTCAAGGGCCCTACAACATGCACTCTTGGTCCTTTAAATTACTACTATTGGCCGGCGCCGCGGCTCACTAGGCTAATCCTCTGCCTAGCGGCGCCGGCACACCGGGTTCTAGTCCCGGTCGGGGCGCCGGATTCTGTCCTGGTTGCCCCTCTTCCAGGCCAGCCCTCTGCTGTGGCCCGGGAGTGCAGTGGAGGATGGCCCAGGTGCTTGGGCCCTGCACCCCATGGGAGACCAGGAAAAAGCACCTGGCTCCTGGCTCCTGCCATCGGATCAGCGCGGTGCGCTGGCCGCAGGGCGCCGGCCGCGGCGGCCACTGGAGGGTGAACCAACGGCAAAAAGGAAGACCTTTCTCTCTGTCTCTCTCTCTCTCACTGTCCACTCTGCCTGTCAAAAAAAAAAAAAAAAAAAATTACTACTATTAAGTTAGCTTCTCAAGTCTCAGGAGCCACAGATAACCATTTTATTGTGAGCATATTTTATTTTATTTTTTTGACAGGCAGAGTGGACAGTGAGAGAGAGAGAGAGACAGAGAGAGAGGTCTTCCTTTTTCTGTTGGTTCACCCTACAGTGGCCGCTGTGGCTGGTGCACTGCACTGATCCGAAGGCAGGAGCCAGGTGCTTCTCCTGGTCTCCCATGGGGTACAGGGTCCAAGCACTTGGGCCATCCTCCACTGCACTCCCTGGCCACAGTAGAGAGCTGGCCTGGAAGAGGGACAACTGGGACAGAATCCGGTGCCCGACTGGGACTAGAACCTGGGGTGCCGGTGCCGCAGGTGGAGGATCAGCCTATTGAGCCACGGCGCCGGCCGTGAGCATATTTTAGGCCATAAGAAAGCACAAGAAACTACCAGCAGCCAAGAGCAAGAAACATTCTTGATGACAGTTGGAGTTATAATGGGAGCTCTCGTGATCCTGTATCCACCGTGTGTGTCGGGGTAGGAGGGGACATCTCATGTCTCAGAGAGAGGATTTAAATGCCCTGTTGCTTACAATCCAGTATAGAGAACCATGGCTTTCTCAGGTTTTCATGCTAAGCCAACTGATGGATAAGCACACTAACCATGCTGTTGTGTGTGTGTGTGTGTGTGTTTAAATGCTGCAATGTCTTACATTGAAAACAGTTATGGAGACTATCCACAGTAACAGAGAGAAGCAAGCCAAGAATTGCAATAGGAAATTTTTGAAAAGCTTAGTCTTTTTTTTTCTTTCATTATAGTCTTGGTTTTGCAGAAGAAGCAAAATATGGCCAGGGAAGAATAGACAAATTGATCGCGTCTTAATTTGATGGTAAAGAATTGGCTTCTGTCATTGACCTTTATTTCTTTGTCTTGGGATCAGACTGTAACTATCCGGGCTGTTGTTACGTGATGTCTGCGAGAAAAGGGATTTAACCTCGCAGAAGGTAACAAGCACCGTCCTTCTCACACCCATCAGGTATCGATGTGTTTGGTTTAGAGACCCATTCATCACGGTGCTGTGAGTTATCATCAGTCACATGGACATGGGCCCTTCGTCTTCCTGACTCCTCGTTTGCCTAGCTTGAAACTCGGGATTGGCATTGAAGAAGTGAGAACATCTCAGAAAGTTTCCTAAGGTAAGAAATGAAGACACTTTCAATTTTAGTTTTTGGAGTTACAGAATGTGGAAGACTCCCTCTGTTTTTTTTTTTTCTAAAGATTTATTAATTTATTTCAAAGTCAGAGTTACACAGAGAAAGTAGGAGAGGCAGAGAGAGAGAGAGAGAGAGAGAGAGAGAGAGAGAATCTTCCATCTGCTGATTCACTCCTCAATTGGTCGTAATGGTTGGAGCTGAGCCGATCCGAAGCCTGGAGCCAGGAGCTTCTTCCAGGTCTCCCATGTGGGTGCAGGGGCCCAAGGACTTGGGCTATCTTCTACTGCTTTCCCAGGCCATAGCAGAGAGCTGGATAGGAAGTGGAGCAGCTGGGACTTGAACTGGTGCCCAAATGAGATGCCGGCACTGCAGGTGGCTTTACCCACTATGCCACAGCACCAGGCCCACTCCTTCTGTTTGAACTAATCCTGTCCTGTGGAATCTTTGTTAGGAGACACCCAGTTTTTGGGCTGTGCCTTTCCCCATCACACCACAATCCCAGCCCCAAATCTTTTGCTCTTTCATCTTCTTCTTAGCTTCTATCGCCTTGAGAGAGCCCAAGCAACTCAGACCGCAGCCAGCAGGGCCATGATGGTAAATGGCTGAGGGTGGACATAACTCGCAAAAGTAGATGAAAACTCCACTGGGCTAGGATTTTCTACATTATGTTCACGTGCAGGTGCATGCAGTTAGCCCTATCAAGAAAAAAAATAATCTAGGTTAGATATTTTCCTTTGTACCTCCAAACACACTTGCTTTCCCATTCTGCAGGCAGTGGCTTTACAGCTACGCCACAGCACCAGCCCCTCTACAGCTCTTGAAAGGCGCTCCCTGCCTTGCTGTGGAAGACAGATTCTCAAATAACCAGGGAACATGGGAAGGAGCAGGAAGCTGGGGTCCAGGGCACCCAGGCTACTGGCATTGAGCAGCGATTTGAACAAAGGTGGAGGCTGGCCACAGGTCTCAGTAGCTCACGGTCAACTGGGAGCGTCTGATCTTCACAGAATGGACATTGACAACCTTGGGATCAGAGGTGGGGATCAAATGAACTGGGTCTTCAAGCATGAGTGAGGGGCCAGTGCTGTGGTGTAGCAGGTTAAACCTCTACCTGCAGTGCCGCCATCCCATATGGGCGCCGGTTCGAGTCCTGACTGCTCCGCTTCCCATCCAGCTCTCTGCTATGGCCTGGGAAAGCAGTAGAAGATGGCGCAAGTGCTTGGGCCCCTGCACCCACCTGGGAGACCCAGAAGAAGCTCCTGGCTCCTGGCTCCTGGCTTCAGATCAGCACAGCTCCGTCCATTGCAGCCACTTGGGGAGTGAACCAGCAGATGGAAGACCTCTCTCTCTCTCTCTCTCTCTCTCTCTCTGTGTGTGTGTGTGTGTAACTCTGTTTTTCAAGTAAATACATAAAATCTTCAAAAAAAAAAACACAAGAGGGTGGGTGAGCAGCTTCTGACAGTTGTATATGGAGGAAAAGTGACTGCCTGCTGAGGGAACCCTTACACAGGTGCCCAGAGGCAGGGAAAGGCTGATGGAGCTCCTGATGGAAGTCATGAGCTTTCAAAGCAGAGTAGACTTAAGAAAGGACCAAGCGATGGAGGACCCGGTGTGCCCTGGTGAGGTCACAGCAGGAACGGATTTGAAGGCAGAAGGCTGTTCTCAGTGATGTTTGTAAGGTGAATCTGATGGCAGGAAGATGAATCCATGAAATCATTGGAAATTTATGAGGGTAATTGGATTTAGGAGAAGGCAAAAACAATAAAAAGAGGATTCAAAAGTAGTGTTGGAGGGGCTGGTGTTGTGGCATTAATGGGTTAAACCCACTGCCTGTGATGCTGGCAGCCCATAAAAGCGCTGGTTCGAGTCCCGGCTGCTCCACTTCTTATCCGGCTCCCTGCTGATGCACCTGTGAAAGCAGTGGAAGATGGCCCAAGTGCTTGGGCCTCTGCACCCACGTGGGAGACCCGGAAGAAACTCCTGGCTCCAGGTTTCAGCCTGGTCCAGCCTCAGCCATTGCGGCCAAGTGGGTGTGAACCAGGGGATGGAAGATCTCTTTTTATCATTCTCCTTTCTTTGTAAGTCTGCCTTTCAAACAAATTGAATAAACCTTTAAAAAATAGTGTTGGAAGTTGGCATGTGTTGGTGTGAGGTCAGAACTCCTCTACCAGATATTTTGAAAGTAAAAGCATGGGTGGATATTGGTGTGTTCACACAAAGGAATAGTATACAGGAGTGAAAGAGGCAGGTCCATATATATAATGAATACATGGCTATAAATATGATTGGACCTTATAAAATTGAGTAGAAGGAGCCATGTAACACAGAGTAAATGCAATGTGATTCCACTTACCTAGAGTCAGGAACTAATCTGTGCTGATGCTTGGAGGAGGAGACCCCTGAGGAGTGAAGTGATCCCAGGAGCTGACAGTGTTCTGTCTTTCCATCTGAGCGTTGGCTACAGAATGTTCTTGGTTCGTGAGAAGCCACTGGCTAGTATCTTCATTATATGTTCACTTTTCTGCCTGTTAAACTTTGATACAAATTTTTAAAGATTTTATTTATGTATTTGAGAGGTAGAGTTACAGACAGAGGGAGAGACAGAGAGAGAGGTCTTCCTTCTGTTGGTTCACTCTCCAGATGGCCGCAATGGCCGGAGCTGCACCGATCCGAAACCAGGAGCCATGTGGGTGCAGGGGCCCAAGGATCTGAGCCATCTTCTACTGCTTTCCCAGGCTATAGCAGAGAGCCTGATCAGAAGTGGAGCAGCTAGGACTCGAACTGGCGCCCATATGAGATGCTGGCACTGCAGGCAGAGGATTAACCTACTGTGCCATGCTGCAGGCCCCAGATACAATTTTTACAGAACAGAAATCTCTTTGTGAAGAGGGGGATTATCTAACAGGTGGTCTTCATGAGCTCAGCCCTTGGATCTAAACACAATGGAACAGTCAAGGGCGTGTTGCATGCGTTCCAGTTCAAGGTAGGCATTAGGGTCTGGCAGTTTAAATTACTGCATCAGACTGGGACACCTGACGTCTCCCTCCCCTGGTGCTCCTCCCCGGTCAGCCAGACTCAGACTGGATCGGCACAAATAGGCCTGGCAACAGTTGCCATGACCAAGTTATTGTCTTGTTGATTTTAAGGAAGGAGAAGAGCACAAAGTGATAAGGGCAAGGACAGGTGGGCTATTTCCCAGGGGCTTCAGAGTAAGACCAGTGGAGCTTTTTCCTGCCTAGCCTAAGGGATCCCTCGATCCCCCACCCCCACCCCCACCCCCACTCCACCTATGGCCAGCCCACTGCAGTGAATAGCGGAGATGCCTGTAAGGATTGATGGGATGGTGTGTGGACACAGACCTCTTGTCATCCTGCAGCTCAGGACTTTTCATCCCTGGTCATGCGCTGTGCTCCGATGAGGGTGTGCTTAGTGATGAGTAGACTTCAGCGCAAGTTCCCGTGGCTCACCATGACTCTTCCCAATTGTTCTCTAATGAGAAAAAAGAAGCATTTCAATAAAAAAAATTCTCCAAGATGTTCCCCAGGTGGACTTTTCGGCAGCGCTGTTTAACTAAGAGATTCCATGATGCATTTAGTAGAATCTGTATGATTGACACGTTGAAGAGGGAGCGTGGACAAAGATTGAAGGCAGCAGTGTAAGGACAGGACAGGGGGAAAGGTGTCTGTTAGAGCCGTGATCTGGATTAAGAAAACTGTGAAATTCTCCATGTGACTTCACAACTACCTGCAGTTTGAACACCTCTAATCTGATCATCCTCGATCTGCAATGCTCCCCACTCAGAAACTTTTAAAGCGCTGATGTAATGCCACAAATGAAAACTTCTACATGTGACCTTATGTGATACAGCTCAAGCCAAAGCACAGGTGCATTAAAATTAGTGAACAAGGGACCAGCTACCATTCAGAACAGAAACTGTTGATGACAAATGAAGTTACGACTCTGTTGGGCAATGAAGCAAGCGGATTCTTTGCTGGAGCTCATAGTAATTGGGAATTGATTTGCACACGGTCCTGGAAAAAGCACAGTAGAATCACAACCATCGATTAGTTCTCAATCCCAAAATTCAGCAAAAGCATTCTTCTAGAATCGGTTTGTTATATGGCATTTAGAACAAGGGGTATTTTTTGGGAAAAATAAAAATTTTATATACGAAGGATTTTAGGATATCATGATTTGATAAATGTATACATTGTATATTAATTACTGCAGTCAAATTATTGGCCACATCCATGACTGCCCAGAGTTAACCATTTGGGGGTTTATATTTGTTAAGTGTTATAGTGAGGGCATTTAAAATTTACTCTTGTACTATATTTTGAGTAAACAAGACATTATTGGCTGGTGCCGCAGCTCACTTGGCTAATCCTCCAGCTGAGGCACCGGCACCCCAGGTTCTAGTCCCAGTTGGGGCGCCGGATTCTGTCCTGGTTGCCCCTCTTCCAGTCCAGCTCTCTGCTGTGGCCTGGGAGTGCAGTGGAGGATGGCCCAAGTGCTTGGGCCCTGCACCCACATGGGAGACCAGGAGGAAGCACCTGGCTCCTGGCTTCGGATCGGCGCAGAGTCAGCCATAGTGGCCATTAGGTGTGTGAACCAATAGAAGGAAGACCTTTCTCTCTGTCTCTCTCTCCTGTCTAACTCTGCCTGTCAAAAAAAAAAAAAAAAAAAAAGACATTATTAGCAACTGCAGTCACCATATTATACACTAGATCCTCCAAGTTGATTCAATTACCATTGAAAGTTCATACCCTTCGACAATCATCCCCTCATTTTTCTCATGTCCTACCCAGTCGGAAATAATCTGTTTTTGGAAGATCAAGTTTTTTTAGATTCTGCATATAAGTGAGATCATTTAGAACTTTTCTTTCTGTTTAAAAATTATTTTATTTTATTAAAAAGCAGGATGGGGGCACAATTTCCTATGTTCTTCTTGACATTACAAATACTTTCAACAGCTGAAACCAGGAGCCTGGAACTCCACCCAGGTCTGCTATGTGAGTAGCAGGGACCCGAGTACTTGAGCGGTCATCTGCTGCTTCCCGGGGTGTGCACTAGCAGGGAGCTGGAATTGGAAGCAGAGTCTGGACTTGAACTCAGGCACTTCCATATGGGGTGCAGATTTGTTTAATTTTTTGAAAGGCAGAGTTACAGAGAGGCAGAAGCAGACAGACAGAGAAAGAGAGTCTTCCATCCACTGGTTCATTCCCAAAATAGCCGCAACAGCCAGACTGTGCTGATCTGAAGCCAGGAGCTTCTTTCGGGTCTCCCACACAGGTGCAGGGACCCAAGCACTTGGGCCATCCTCTACTGCTTTTCTGGGCCATAGCAGAGAGCTGGATTAGAAGAGGAGCATCCAAGATTCGAATCAGTGCCCGTATGGGATGCCGGTACTGCAGGTGGTGGCTTTACCTGCTGTGCCACAGTGCTGGCTCCTGGTGGAGTTTTAACTGCTGAGCCAAATGCTCAGTATTTGTCTTTCTGTGCTTGGTTTATTTCATTTAGCATTAATGTTCTGTAGGCTCATCTATGTTGTCACAAATGCAGAATTTTTGTTTGATGGTTGAACAATTGTTTTATGTATGTGTATACACACACACACACACACACACATACACACCATATATACCACTTCAAAAAGAGTGTAGAGAAATGCAATTAAAGACAAAATTATTCTGGTGCAATTTTTTCCAGATTTGATTTATTTATTTGAGAGGTAGAGTTACAGACAGAGGGAGACACAGAGAGAAAGATCTTCCACCAGCTGGTTCACTCCCCATATGGACTTAATGGCCAGAGCTGTCAATCTGAAGCCAGGATCCAGGATCCAGGAGCTTCTTCCAGGTCTCCCACGTGGGTGCAGGGCCCAAGCATTTGGGCCATCTTCTGCTGCTTTCCCAGGCCATGAGCAGGGAAGTGGATCAGAAGTGGAGCAGCTGGGACTTGTACTGGTGTCCAGAAGGGATGCTGGCACTGCAGGCAGAGGCTTAATCTACTGTGCCACAGCTCTGGCCCACAAAATTTTTTGAAATCCCGTGCTTGGATTTTTCATAGTATACACTTTCAACAAACTTTTTAAATGGCTCTGGTATTCATGGATTTCAAATTTTTTTGGTATTAAAATAAACGTATCTTTTTAATTCCATTTTCCACTAACTTTATAAAAATTTTTCATTTATTTCTTTGACAGAAAGAGAGAGAGAGAGAAAGATAGAGAGAGAGAAACTCTCCGATCTACTGGTTCAACTCCCAAATGCTGATAAACACAGACTAGGCCAAGTCAAAGTCAAGAGCTAGGAACTAAATCCTTATCTCCTACATGTGTGGCAGGAACCTAGCTACCTAAACCTGTTTCCCTCCTTGGGCCCACATTAACAGGAATCTGGAATCAGGGGCCAAAGCCAGGAGTCCAAAGCAGGTACTCTGATGTGGGTTGCAAGCACCATCACCAGTATCTTCATCACAAAGGCAAACACCCACCCTCCATGAAGTTTTTGAAGTACTCTTTTGTGTGTGTATATCCAGATCTGTGCATATATTTATTATATATGTATCACATTATATGAAAAATATAAATACACAAATACCATCTAGATCACGTTTTCTTTGTCTATTTATTTGTCACAATGGACACTTAGATTCTTTCGGTATCTTGCTTATTGCCAGTGATTTTGCAATGAACCCAGGACGTGGCTCTCAATGGGATTCTGATCTCATTTCCTTTGGGTAAATTCCCAAAGTGGGATTGCTGGATTACATGGTGATTCCTTGCTCAAATTTTTGAGGAAACTCCATGTGGTTTTCTACAATGGCTGTACCAATTTATGTCCCCATCTGCAGTGTCCACAGATTCCCTCTTTTTTTTTTTTAAAAAAAAGTTATTTATTTATTTGAAAGAGTTACACAGAGGGAGAAGGAGAGGCAGAGAGAGAGAGAAAGAGAGGAGATATCTTCCATCCGCTGGTTCACTCCCCAACTGGCAGCAATGGCTGGAGCTGTGCTGATCCAAAGCTAGGAGCAGGAGCTTCTTCTGGGTCTTCCACGTGGGTGCTGGGGCCCAAGGACTTGGACCATCTTCTACTGCTTTCCCAGGCCATAGCAGAGAGCTGGATGGGAAGTAGAGCAGCTGGGATTCAAACCGGCACCTATATGGGATGCCAACACTGCAGGCAGAGGCTTTACCTGCTACATAGCAGCGCCGGCCCCGACACAGGTTCTTTCTTCTTCCCACTCTCACCAGCACTCACTAGTTCTCACCTTTTGCATAGCAACATCCTACAAGGCGCACGTTGATATCCCATTGGGATTTGGACTTTGATTTCCGTGGCGATGGGCAATGGTGAGCACCTTTTCATTTACCTGTTTGTCATGTGTAAGTCATCTTTGGGAAAATGTCTGTTAGGTCCTTTGCTCATTTTCAGAATCAAGTTCTTTGTTCTTGGGCTGTTGAGTTGTGTGAGTTCCTTAAATACTTTGGATGTTAACCCCTTATCAGTTATACGGTTTGCAAATATTTTCTCCTGTTCTATAAATTCCTCGTCAGTTTGTGGATTGTTTTCTCTGCCGTGCACAGGGCTCTTGTTTGATGTAGTTCTGCTTATTTATTTTTCTGTTTGTTATCTGTGCTTTGGTAGTCATATCCAAAAAAAAAAAAAAATCATTGCCAAGACCAATGTCAAGGAGCTCTTTCCTCTAGGTATCTATAGAAAATATATAGACACACAAATGCTTTTTTTTTCCCAGAGTGCAGTTGTTGGAAAGTTACCAGAACACCTCTGGATGCGGGGAAAAGTCCCATGGGGGATGCTGGGAGTGGGAGATGAAGGGAGGGGCTGAGCAGCTCACCTACCTACAATGCACCACCAACCTTGATGTGCTGCTTTCCCCACTGTTCCCCACTGCAGTCTCCCCTGTGGTTATCACGGCAGGAGCTCCCCGCAGACCCTGTTCCTTCATCACTGTAATCCTAGCCGGGTTCTCATTCTAGCCAAGTCCTTACATATTTGCCCCATGGCGATCGCTCTAAGCCTTAGTTTCCCTGTCTGTGAAGTGGGAACAGCACCCATAGCTTACCTGACAGAGTCATTATAGAGAAAGGAAGCACCTGCATGGGAAACGTATGGCACAGAAGTAGGGGCACTAGGCACTCATCACAGCCGTGAACCTCACCATAATCAACATGGCAAATGTCTGCTGAGGACTGATCAGATCACCCCTACCCCATGCCAACTGTATTCTGGAATCTTCTGTGGGCTTACACTTCATGGCAACCCCAGGAAGAGTGTTATACAATGACCCTTATTACAGGTAGAGAAACTGAGGTAGAGACAGCATGAGAAACACACTCAGGGCCCCACAGTCGGGGAATGTGTAGTCATCTACTCTCAAAAACTTTGATAATCAGGTCAGTGCTGTTGTGTAGTGGGTAAAGCTGCCACCTGCAGTGCCGCCATTCCATAATGGCATTGATTCGAGTCCCAGCTGCTCCTCTTCTGATCCAGCTCTCTGCTATGGCCTGGGAAAGCAGTAGAAGATGGCCCAAGTCCTTGGGTCCCTGCATCCATGTGGGAGACCTAGAGGAAGCTCCTGGCTCCTGGCTTCAGATTGGCACAGCTCCGCCCATTGCAGCCAATTGGGGAGTGAATCAGCGGGTGGAAGACTTTCTCTCTCTCTCTCTCTCTCTCTCTCTCTCTCTCTCTCTGCCTCTTCTCTCTCTGTGTAACTCTGACTTCCAAACAAATAAATAAATCTTTATAAAAAAAAACTTAGATAACATTAAAGCAAGATTTTCAGATGCGGTTTCCCTCCCTCTTCTCTTCCTCCATCTTCTCCAGTTTTCCCTTCCTGTTGCATTTCAGCCTCCTTCACCTGGGCTTCAGTCACCTGGCAGCAAAGGGAGAGAGGAGAGATTGAACAAGAGCCTTGTTTCTTTTGGTGAATGCGTCCCTCCCTTTAGGGGTTTTGCTGGCCTTTGAAAAATTATTTCAGTGTCACTTCAAACTTACAGGAGAATGGCAATGCCTGTCCGGTGCTGTGTCTCTTATTCAGATGCAGGTTAGTTCCTATTTGGTCCCATTTGTTTGATCATCCTGTCTCTTTGTCTTTTCCCCACCTGGCAGGTGCCAAACACCCACTGGCCTGGCCCTATGCTTACAACTTATTGCTTCAACTCCTGTCTGTATTCTTGTGTCTAAATACAGCACCATCTGCATTTCCTGATTCCAATTTTTCTCCTTGCCTTGGTCACTGCAGAGTTCTGGCAGTTACCTTTTTTAATGGTTTGCAAGAATATTAACCTACTCCCCACAGAGTCACCAAGGAACACACCTTAGACAGGGATGCACTACGTTGGTCAAAACTCTGGGCGTCCAAATGTGTTTTAGAATCCAGAATTTTGAAAGGTAAGCATGAGGACTACACGTGTTTAAGAGCATCCCCAGTGGAGACTAGGGGAGCAAGCCCATAATCAAACACAAATATTTCTGCAGAAGATGCAAGCAGAATAAACAAAGACTTTACATAGTCTGAGTTCCGTTAGCATGGGCTGTAGCCTCTCACTGAGCTTTGGTGTCAAAATTTCAGTATTCAGATCTGCTTAGAAAATGGGCTTTGGATGGAAGCTTTCCTTAGTCATTGGCCAACTGCTTAGCCTCTTAATTGTGCAGATAACTTAGTAAATTGACTGGACTGATTTTAACAGTAGTAAAAATGAGATTAATGGGAATTATACTTAAAATAACTGGATGTTCATAGCTAAATATCTACATCTCACCCCTACACACACACACAAACACACACACACATCGGAGTAGAATTAACTTTTTTTAAAGATTTATTTATTTATTTGAAAGAGTTACACAGAGAGAGAAGGAGAGGGAGAGAGAGAGAGGTCTTCCATCCACTGATTCAGTCCCCAATTGGCCGCAATTGCTGGAGCTGCGCCAATCCGAAGTCAGGAGCCAGGAGCTTCTTTGGGTCTCCCACCTGGTGCAGGGGTCCAAGGACTTGGGCCATCCTCTACTGCTATCTCAGGCCATAGCAGAAAGCTGGATGGGAAGTAGAGCTGCTGGGACTCGAACAGGCATCCATATGGGATGCCGGCACTGCAGGCAGTGGCTTTACCCGCTATGCTACAGCGCCAGCCCCAAATTAACTTCTTAAAGACAAACAAAGACTAGCTTTCTCTCAATAAGAAGGGCTTCTTTGAAACCACAGAGAATCAAGGACTCAGTTGCAAAGGATGTCAAGGAAGACGGCAGGGCACGTGAAACCACGGGACTAGAGACTGCTAGCAAGATCCTACACTTACAAATAGGCAGGGACCAGATCAGCATCCTTACAACAGATTAGGTCATGTAACAGTCAATGGCTAAGTCTGTTTTCTAATAGCACGGTGGTTGGTTATCACTTAAAATCTCCAGCTTCCTTAATGTTTTTATACTTCATAGGATCACTAAATACACAGAATGCTCATTCCTGCATTGGGCAGCCTCTCCTGAGAACTCTGTTTTCTGAGACTTTAATTGTGCTGTATTTCTTTTTTTGTTGTTGTTAAAGATTTTATTTATTTATTTATTTATTTGAAAGTCAGAGTTACATAAAGTGAGAAGGAGCGGCAGAGAGAGAGAGAGAGAGAGAGAGAGGTCTTCCTTTCTCTGGTTCACTCCCCAGATGGCCACAAAGGCCGGAGCTGCTCCGAGCCAAAGCCAGAGCCAGGAGCTTCTTTTGGGTCTCCCACGTGGGTGCAGGGGCCCAAGGACTTGGGCCATCTTCCACTGCTTTCCCAGGCCATAGCAGAGAGCTGGATAGGAAGTGGGGTGGCCGGGACTTGAAGCAGTGCCCATATGGGATGCCAGCAAGGCAGGTGGCGGCTTTACCTGCTACGCCACATCACCGGCCCTGTGCTGTATTTCATACCAGATTCTGTCCACTATCTCCCGCTCTTCTCATCTCAAATGACTTCCAGAGCATTATTCACTGGGTGCTTCTACTAGCCATGTTTCCTAAGCTATGAGTTGGTGCCAAATAAATACTTGAGGCTTGTTGCAATAAATCTGGAGGAAAAATGGAACCTTTGAGCTGGGAGTGGAACCTAGTAAGTATTCCAGGGATCTGATTAATTCATTGGTTTTTTGTTTGTTTTTGTTTTGTTTTGTTTTGTTTTGACAGGCAAAGTGGACAGTGAGAGAGAGAGAGAGAAAGGTCTTCCTTTTGCCATTGGTTCACCCTCCAATGGCCGCCGTGGCCGGCATGCTGCGGCCGGCGCACTGCGCTGATGCAATGCAGGAGCCAGCTACTTATCCTGGTCTCCCATGGGGTGCAGGGCCCAAGTACTTCGGCCATCCTCCACTGCACTCCCTGGCCACAGCAGAGAGCTGGCGTGGAAGAGGGGCAACCGGGACAGAATCCGGTGCCCCTACCGGGACTAGAACCCGGTGTGCCAGCGCCGCAAGTGATTACTTCATTGTTACATTTAGCTTCTTCCCAATATTCATTTCTTGGGTCAATTCACATTACACCCAATTTAAGGATTGAGAGAATGAGTTTAAATAAATTGCCACTTTCCTAATTCAAGTCAGAGCACATCAGGCAATGATGCTCTGAATTAAAGGTTCCAGTTGATGTAATGAATTGCACAATGCATAGCAGACAGCATTTAGGATATTCTTTGCTGCACCGAGAGGTGGGAAACACAGGTTTTCCAAAGCAGCAGTTGTTGCCCAAGAAAGGGGTCAGGTTTTCCTTTTGGGAACAGAAGCCTCTGGGTTGATGTTGGCCTGAAAATAGGAGGCTGAAGCTCTGAGAGCTGAGTGTACCCTGAAATTGAGAATATTCTGCAAGAGATGATTGTTAGCACCAGGCGCAGCAAGATGGGCAAGGGGCCCGTTGCCTTAGTTTTTTTTTTTTAAGGTTATTTGTTTATTTATTTGAAAGGCAGAGTTACAGCGAGAGAGGGAGAGACAGAGAGATCTTTTATCCATTGGTTCACTTGCCAAGTGGCTACAACGACCAGGGCTGAACCAGGCTGAAGCCAGGAGCCTGGAACTCCATCCAGGTCCCCCACATGGGTGCCCAAGCACTTGGGCCATCTTGTGCTGCTTTCCTAAGTGCCTCAGCATGGAGCTGGATCGGAAACGGAGCAGCCGGGACTCGAACTGGTGCTAATGTGGAATGCTGACGTCACAGGCAATTACCATTGCTTCATCACATGGGGCCTCAACCTTACCAACATTAGTGCCTTTAAGATGCCCGTGCCTGAACTAGATGGCAGTATCTATAGATGTCTTCCCGCTGCCAGCCAGCCAGTCTGATGTGAATTATTGAACAGAAAAGACTGCAGACTCTGTTAACAATAGCAGAAGCATCAAGAGTTGCGGGCGACACCCTGGCCAGGGTGCAGGATCGAAACCTGTGGGGCTCAGCAGTGCCAGTCCGCGCTCTCGGAGGAGCTGCAGTGACCCCAGGACGGTGCCCGCCCACCCCCGCGGCGCAGGCGGGTGGCCCATTCCAGGGACCTCACAACCAGCACAACCAAGGCTGAGCCTGGACGCAACGGAGCTGCAGAGCGGCACGATGACGCTTTTCAAAGCATCGCTTCTCAAGATGCAACGAAACAGTTATCTTTACTTTTATTTCCTGGGCGATCCCCCAAGAAGCCAACTCGAAAGACGTGCGCTTGGAGGCTGTGAGCCTGAAACTTCCTATTGCCCCCAAAGTGTACGTTGGACTTCTTGCCTCCATGGAAACAAGAAAGCATTCAACCAACTGATTGGCCTCCAATGAATTTTAGATAAGACAGCTTGGAAGGCAATGGATGTGATTTTAATGCAGAAGAAAGCGCTAGAAGGGAGGTCCACTTGGTTCATATTTGAATAAAGCAAACAAGGCAGACGGAAGGCTGACAGCTGTAAATGACATTGTCGGTACAAAAATTATCAGCCAGTTTACAATCTGTTTGCTTATGTTGAACAAACAGACTGTGTGTGTGGCGTCCTCCGGCCCTGTGAATGGCAGAAAGACAGGCCGGCTTCAGAAAAGCTATCTGCTCTCCCGCAGCCTGGCCACAATTAGAGCGCCATTTGACAGTCACACTGAAAAGGAAACTGTGTCCTCGGCTCTCTGCCCCGCGCCGCGCGCCTCGCCGCTGCCTCTGCTGCGTTCTCTGCTTTTTCCTCCTCCGTCCCGTTTTGTGTCCGCGGTGCGAGGTCTGGGGCTGCCGCATCAGGCCAGTTCGCGGCTGTGCTCTGACATTCCAAGTGCGAGAGCTCCAGTAACCTAGCAAGGCCGAGCGCGCACCGGCTTCCTGTTTTATTCCTTCCGGGAAGCAGAATCCGCGAGTCCCCGAAAGAATGCCACTCTCCTCGTCTTCTTGCTAATGTTGCCTTTGGCACTCACACAAAACCTAAGGCAAGCAGAGGCCGTGCGGCCAGCATCAGCCCCATGTTCCACCCCAGCCCCCATCTTCTTTCTCCACCCCCGTGCACCCGGAGCAAAGCCCAAAGGGCCCAAGTTTCTGGAGGAAATAATAATAATAATAATAAACAACCCAGTGGGCTCTAACTCTTCTTGCTCCCCCACCCCCACCCAGTCCCCAACCCCCAACCCCAGCCCTGGGCTTTAACCCACCATCAGCTCTCAGAGGAAGAAGTTGTGTGGTCCCCTCTGGCTTAATCCCCTCTGTGCTCTGCAAACTCATAACACAGAAAGAGCTCCCTTTGTTCCAAAGAATGGAAAGCAAACACAGGTACTAATTTTTACCCTTGGGGAGGCTCCCTTGTTTTAACTGCATCAGAGAGACTTAAGCCTCCTTCTCTGTAGTGGCTTTTCACGGATCCTGGGGCTATTTAGATACCCTGGGCTTCTTACCTAAGGAGAAGGCAACTGGCCCCGGGAGTGGGTGAGTGACACACACCCTCGCCCCAGGGAGCCACCCACTGCTGAGACACACCTTGGAAACAGCATCCCCTCAGAGGGAGGAAGTTAGCCTACAAAGCACAGAGCTGTGACACACCCATCCGCACCCCTCCCCCCCGCCCTGCCACTCCGTGGTCCTGTATTGTCGACTTCTCAGTTGGATTCTGGCAAGAGTGCTCTTCTTTGTTCCCTTTTCAACGTCAAGAATCTGTTTAGAGGTCCTTGGGTTCTTTGACCGGGAAAAGAACTAATGTTGATAGGTGAGTACGGTGTGTCTGTAGCAGATAAAGGGGGCACGGCCGGCACACACAAAGCCGGAAGACTGTGGTAATTACGGTTAAGCAGTGAAGCATCAAAACACATCTTTATGGAAAGTTCATCCAATTACCACTAACCTAGAGAGCAGGCCTGTGGCCTACAGTGCTTTCCATTTTAATCTAAATCGCTGTTTCTCTGGCTCTGATATGGCCATTGGTTGTAAAGAGTTGACCATCGCTAAAACTGTTTGATTTGGAGCCCTGTCGTGTTTGGTTAAGAGAGTGAATGCAAATTTGATGGGAGAATAAGGATACATTTACATATCAGCCTGGGCTCACATGGAGAGAGTAAACATTCTGTTTATCTCAAGTGTCACTTTATGATTTCAGTAGAATATAAAACTGACCTTGGCCCAGTCATTGCAAAAGGTCCTGGTGAAATCTACGGCCGTCGAAATAGGATTTACTCCAGTGGAACTCAGGCACAAACCCTACGGAGGTTGCCGAAAGGCCTGGGGAGCCTAGCGTTCTGTTTGTCAAACCTCCAAAAGGAAATTCTGGGTGGATGCCGGAGGGAGGGGTGATTTAAAAGAAGAGGGGAAAAAAAAAAAAAAACAAAACCCTATCTCGTGAATTTTAGATAATCACCACTAATTAAAATTCTCTTTTTAGCTAGTAGGGTTTTTTTTTTTTTTAAGATTTATTTTTATGTGTCTGAAAGGCAGAGTGACAGAGAAAAGGAGATCTTCTATCTGTCTCCAATGACCAAAGTGATTGGGTCTGGGTCAGGCTGCAGCTAGGAGCCAGGAACTTCATCGAGGTCTCCCACATGGATTGCAGGGGCCCAGGAACTTGGGTCTTCATCTGCTGCTTTCCCAGGTGCATTAGCAGGGAGCTGGATGGGAAGTGGAACAGCGGGGACTCGAACCAGCGCTCTCATATGGAATTCTGGCATTGCAGGTGGCAGCTTAACCCTCTGTGGCACAGTACTGGCCCTTAGCTGTAGTTTAGTGATCTAAAAAATAAATGAATTTTTTAAAAGCATAAAAACCTTACAAAGCCAGATTTTGCACCGTGATGTGGAATATTCCTTCACCAGCCCTTTGGTTTAGCATTTTGGGGACAAGAGTCAGATCATCCTCTGTTTGGTTTCTAGAAACCATAATTGATTCAAAGAACTTCCACACTCCATAGGAGTTTATATGACAGGAGAATAATGCCTTCAGCTGTTGAAATCAAGCACGTCTGCATTTCCCACAATATTTTTAAATTACTTTTTTCTCAAGCTAAGTCAGTATTCATCACTGTGATGAGAGAACATAACAGAGACTTCTACAGGTGTAGAAAAATATTCCGAGACTCTTGCAGGCTTCTCTGCTGATGCATCACCTCCACTTCTCACCCCCAGAAGGGGCCCCAATAAGATGACTTTAATGAAACAAAGTGGATGGCACAAATATACATCAGGGTGATGGCGGATTTTATATATATGCTATTCTAAAAAAAGTCAAATTATTTTAAAAATGTTGCCGGCTGTAGAACAGAAGAAATAACCTGCATAAAATAAATGGTGGAAATATTTGGCTCTTGTAAATAGTTATAATTAGAAAATCAGAGAACTTTTTTTTCTTTTCTTTTCTTTTTTGACAGGCAGAGTGGACAGTGAGAGAGAGAGACAGAGAGAAAAGTCTTCCTTTGCCGTTGGTTCACCCTCCAATGGCCGCCGCAGCCAGTGTACCGTGCTGATCCCACGGCAGGAGCCAGGTGCTTATCCTGGTCTCCCATGGGGTGCAGGGCCCAAGCACGTGGGCCATCCTCCACTGCACTCCCTGGCCACAGCAGAGAGCTGGCCTGGAAGAGGGGCAACCAGGACAGAATCCGGCACCCCAACCGGGACTAGAACCCGGTGTGCCGGTGCCGCAAGGCGGAGGATTAGCCTAGTGAGCCGCGGTGCCGGCTAGAACTGTTTTTTTCAAACTTATATAAGGTGAACAAGTTCCATTTGTTTCATATATGCAGATTTCGGAGCACAGGGACCCTTTCACCCTACTCTCCCTCCCACCTAGTCTCTTACCCTCCCTCCTTCTTCCTTTCTTATTCTCACTTTTAACATTTACAAGGACATACTTTCAGTTTATTTCATAATCAGAAGATTAACCTTCCACTAAGTAAAGCGAACTTTCTTACATTCTACGTATAAGTGCCATCACACGGTGTTTGTCTTTTTGTGCCAAGGTGATTTCACTCAGGCTCATCCATGTGGTCACAACTGCAGAATTCCCATTGTGTGTGTGTACGTGTGTGTGTGTGTGCGTGCGTTTGTGTGTGTGTGTGTGTGTGTGTGTAAACAAGGATACTTCAAAAAGTTTGTGGTGGGGCCGGTGCCGTGGTGTAGTGGGCTAAGCCTCCACCTGCAGCACTGGTATCCCGTATGGGCACTGGTTGGAGTCCTGGCTGCACCTCTTCCCATCCAGCTCTCTGCTTATGGCCTGAGAAAGCAGTAGAAGATGGCCCAAGTGCTTGGGCCCCTGCACCCACGTGAGAGACCTGGAGGAAGCTCCTGGTTCCTGGCTTCAGATCGGCCCAGCTCCGGCCATTGAGGCCAACTGGGGAGTGAACCAGCAGATGGAAGACATTTTTGACTCTCCTACTCTCTGTAACTCTGCCTCTCAAATAAATAAATAAATAAATAAGTAGTTTGTGGGAAAATGGAATTAAAAAAGTAAGCTTGTTCTGATGTAAAAAGATTTGGAAATTTATGCAAACCAATTTTTCATAATAACCAGTTTCCAGGAATATTCTGAAGACTCCTCCTATATGGTTGTACTTTTACAGACTACCGAGATAATTATTCTTCAAATAAATAAAGATACATTTAGAGCCACATAGAATAAGGCAAAGCTTCTGCAGAAGAGGCCCTGGGGAACTTTGTGTCTGAATACAGTCTGCATCTGAGTGACAAAGTTCACCAGCAAACCTTACATTTCTTCAGTCAAGGTTATGCGTGGGTTTTTAACCTAATGGGTTCAAATCCAATATAGATAAGGTCAGAACTAGTATTATCGAAACCATGACCAGGTTCTCCCAAAGCTGTTTCCTTTATTTTATTTTATTTTATTTTAATTTTTAGTTATTTGAGAGACTGTAAGACAGGAAAAAAGAGGATGAGCTCCCCTCTCTGCTGATTCACTCCCCAAATGCCTGCAATGCCCAGGACTGCACTGGGCTGAAGCTGGGAACTGGGAATTCATTCTAGGTCTCCCACATGGCCGGCAGGGAGACCCAAGTACCTGGACTAATGGGATGCCTATTAGCAGGAAGCTGGAGTCAGGGGTAAAGCCAGGACCTGAACTGAGGCACTCTGATACGGGTTATGGGTGTCTCCTCTGGGGTCTTAACTGCGGTGGGAAATACCTGTCCCAAATGGTGTTTGCAAAGAGATTGCCTTGCTTCCCCCTCTGGAAGGAGAGTGCATGGGAATTGCATGTGTTTCTGGGGAGATGTTGGATGTATCTGAGAACATAAATCTACTGAGATTTTTTTCAGTGTCTTGGGGTCATGTGAGGATGAACCCATTGTGGCGCATGCAATACTGCTTTTGATCTGCAGTGATGGAAAATTCCAGAAAAACAGAGGCTTTCACCACTGATTAAAGGCCCTCATGGACATTGCCAAGGCGCTGGCGCTGTGGCACTGTAGGTTGGTCCTCCACCTGCATGGGTGCAGGTTCTAGTCCTGGCTGCTCCTCTTCTGATCCAGCTCTCTGCTGTGGCCTGGGAAAGCACTAGAAGATGGCCCAAGTCCTTGAGCCCCAGCACCTGTGTGGGAGACTTGGCAGAAGCTCCTGGCTCCTGGCTTCAGATCAGCTCAGCTCCAGCTGTTGTAGCCATTTGGAAGTGAACCAGTGGATGGAAGACCTCTCTCTCTCTGTCTCTTCCTCTCTCTGTCTGTGAATCTACCTGTCAAATAAATAAAAATAAAATCTTAAGAAAAAGTGCCAAAATGTTTAAGATTGATCAGCACTATCAGAAGGCAAACCGTGCCCATAGGACATTGAATATTGATGCTTCAGGAATCTGAAGACTATGATGAAGAGGGGAAGAAATTGCCACTGCGTGACTGGGACCTGCATGTCAGGACAAGGCTATGGTGTGACGCATGTGCCAAGACCCTGCACTGTCCCTAGCCTGAGATGTTCCTCCATGTGTTTGATGTGCTCACGGAGAAAAATCACCCTTTCTGTGAGCCTCAGTTAGACTCCATCCACATGGCCCCGAGCGTGATCGCCTGGAAAAGGAGAAACCTTCCACCGATGAATGAGGTAATGAGCTGTGGCATCTCCATACCGGGGAATCTTACGCAGCAGTGCAGTGGACCAAAGCTCCCATTGATACTGCAACCGGGTGACTCCTGCAAACCTGACATTCAGAGGCAGGAGCCAGTCACAGAAAGCCACAGCTGTGTGATTCCATTCATACACAGTGTCCAAAGCACACAAATCGAGCGGTGACCAGGGGCTTCGGGTGGGGGGTGGTGGTGGTGAGAATAACAGTGGCTGTTAACCGGTACAGAGTTTCTTTCAGGGGTAATCTG
Source organism: Oryctolagus cuniculus (assembly GCF_964237555.1). Taxonomy (NCBI): domain Eukaryota; kingdom Metazoa; phylum Chordata; class Mammalia; order Lagomorpha; family Leporidae; genus Oryctolagus; species Oryctolagus cuniculus. The sequence continues at coordinate 46,780,441 of NC_091442.1, read as the reverse complement.
AATGTTCTAGAATTAGATGGAGGTGATGGCTGCACAAGTCAGTGAAAATGCTACAATCCCTAAATAGCCTGAGGAGACTTCAAATATTTGGTGGAGTGGGGGCAGCATTGTGGTGCAGCAAGGTTAGTCTTGGCTTGCAATGCTGGCATCCCGTATCAGGTTTCCTATCCAGCTCCCTGCTCCTGTGCCTGGGAAGACAGCAGAAGACTGCCCAAAGCTTGGGCCCCTGCCACCCATGTGGTAGAGAGAGTAGAATGAAGTTCTTGGCTCCTGGCTTCCACCTGGCCCAGCCCTGGCTGTTGCAGCCATTTGAGGGAATAAACCAGCAGATGGAAGATCTCCCTCCTCCTTTCTCTGTAAGTCTGCCTTTCAAATAAATAACAAATAAGTAAGTAAGTAAATTTATTTATTTGACAGATAGAGTTGGTAAGAGAGAAAGAGACAGAGAGAAAGGTCTTCCTTCCGTTGGTTCACCCTCCAAAAGGCTGCTGTGGCTGGAGCTATGCCTATCTGAAGCCAGGAGTCAGGTGCTTCTTCCTGGTCTCCCATGCGGGTGCAGGGGCCCAAGCACTTGAGCCATCCTCCACTGCCTTCCCGGGCCACAGCAGAGAGCTGGACTGGAAGAGGAGCAACCAGGACTAGAACCCAGCGCCCGTATGGGATGCCGGTGCTGCAGGAAGAGGATTAACCAAGTGAGCCACGGTGCTGGCCCATAAATAAAATAGTTTTTAAAAAGTTAATAGAAAATGAGCTTTAAAGAGAAGTTTATTTAGGTGCAAAAGGTGTTGAAATTCATACATTGTGTTTTCACCATCCACATTTTCTGTGAATTTTTGAAGCCCCTCTGCATGCATGGATTTCAGATTTTTTGGTGTCAAAATAAGCTGACCTTTTCGTAAAGAAAAAAAATATGAAATTAGCAGGAAGCTGATTTGGAAGAGAAGCAACCAGGACTCGAACCAGTGCTGGTTGTGGAAGCAACGGCTGAACCCACCGCACCACATGCTGGATGTAAACTTTTTTTTTTTTTTAAAGATTTATTTATTTATTTGAAAGTCAGAGAAGGAGAAGCAGAGAGAGAAAGAGAGAGAGAGAGAGAGAGAGAGGTCTTCCATCTGCCGGTTCGCTCCCCAATTGGCCACAATGGCCGGAGCTGCGCCAATCCGAAGCCAGGAGCCAGGAGCTTCTTCCAAGTCTCCCACGCGGGTGCAGGGGCCCAAGGACTTGGGCCATCCTCCACTGTCTTCCCAGGCCATAACAGAGAGCTAGATTGGAAGTGGAGCAGCCGGGACTCGAACTGGCGCCCATATGGGATGCCGGCACTACAGGCGGCGGCTTTCCCCGCTACACCACAGCGCGGGCCCCGGACGTAAACTTAACCTTTCCGTTCTTCTGTCCATAAACGTTTTAAAAAATCTTTTTTAATTTTTTTTTGACAGGCAGAGCTAGACAGTGAGAGAGAGAGAGACAGAGAGAAAGGTCTTCCTTTCCGTTGGTTCACCCCCCAAATGGCTGCTATGGCTGGTGTGCTGCGGCCGGCGCGCTGCGCAGATCTGAAGCCAGGAGCCAGGTGCTTCTTCCTGGTTTCCCATGTGGGTGCAGGGCCCAAGGACTTGGGCCATCCTCTACTGCCTTCCTGGGCCACAGTAGAGAGCTGGACTAGAAGAGGAGCAACCGGGACACAACCCGGCTCCCCAACTGGTACTAGAACCCAGGGTGCCAGAGCCACAGACGGAGGATTGGACAAGCTACAGCGCCGGCCTGTCCATAAACTTTTGGAAGGAACTTTGTACAGTGTAAATGGGCCAATTTTATGTGATGTGAAATATATCTCAATACAACTATTTTTAAAAAACCCTGAAAGCCACCAGCCAGAGCCAAAGATCACAGCTATCAGAGAAAATTGGGTAGGCTGCTGAGGGCTAAACAGCCCAAGGATTTTGACTCAATGTCCATCACCTTGGACTTTTCCCACCAGGAGAAGGGAGTGAGTGCATCACAAGTACACCTAGATTTGGGAAATATTTGCTGGTCATTTGGGCATGGTGAGCCACAAGGGAGAACGAGATTCCTTGTGCAACTCACAGTCTGGAAGGAGAAAGGCCAGCATGTACAATGGACTTGACCACCAGCAGACGACTGTGCACTCTTAATGAATAGCGACCTTGGAAAGGTGAGGAATTTGCAGGTTTCCCCAGGAATCTCTGCTGCTGAGTAGGTGACGCAATTTCTAAGCGTGAGTTTTTATTCTAAGTATGGAGGAGCCTGCAGAGGATTTTCAGAGGGAAATCCTGAAACAGAGTTCTAGTCCCTGTGCTGGATTCCAGTGGGCACAGTGAATGCAGGCCTGAAACGCAATGATTTAGCAAAGCTTCCGGCACTGGTGGAAGCACCTGACAGCTTCTTTCTTTCCAAGAGCTTTGTAAGTTGAAGGTACTGTGTGGCTCTCCAAACACTTGGCAAGATTATCAACTGTGTGAGTAACCGTGAATCTCCCCTGCACAGATCTGAGTGCATTCACCACTCAACCTGGAGATCCCATTCACAGGGCGGGGTTCAAGTACCCACACTGCCAATCGAGAAGAGCACGCTTCCAGGAAGCTGGGTTGCACTAGGGAGGGGTCACCACTTGTACAGCCTGCAGCGAGGTGGGAGGAAGTGTGGAACACCCAGCCAGGTGGGGCCAATGTCCAGCCTCATTGAGCTCATGCTGTGAACTAGACACTGGGGATAACTACACCCAGCACCTCCCTTGATCCCCAGCACGAGATGATAAACAAAGATGTTATTCCCATCTTACAGATGAGGAAGCGAAGGAGCAGAAAAATTCAGGGATGTGGGTGTGTCTAAGGTTAATTAATAAAGTGCTAAGGACTCCAACACAGATCTGCGGACTACCCAAGTCCTTGCTGAGCTGTTCTGCTTTCTGGGTCCACTAGACAAAAACATCGCAACTTTGCCAAGAAGCCAGTAGATGTGTTTTTCTGAATTCTGTAATGAACATAGAGATTCTTTGCAAAGCGGTGTGTTCTTAGTGATTAAAGATCCTTGTGTAGGAACCACAAGACCAGAGGCCGGAAGTGTGGATGCTCCAAAGCATTGGGCCTAGTGCCCTTAATGGGAGCTGTTAACCGAGGCCCTGTGCTGGGGTGCTCGTGGAATCCTCTGGAAAGAGCCAGAGCCCTTGTGGATGGCCATGCAGCCGGATGACGGGGAGCAGCTGGATGGGAAGGTTCACAATCACAGGCAGTGAGGATTTGAATATTGATTACGACAGTTTTGGTGAAGAGGTTTGAAAGGGTTTTAAGAGCAGCTAATCCTTTTTTTTTTAAAAAAAGATTTATTTATTTGAAAGTTACACAGAGAGAGGAGAGCAGAGAGAGAGAGAGGGAGAGAGAGAGAGAGAGGTCTTCCATCCTCTGGTTCACTCCCCAATTGGCAGCAACAGCTGGAGCTGTGTCGATCCAAAGCCAGGAGCCAGGAGCTTCTTCTGGGGTGAGTGCAGGGGCCCAAGGACTTGGGCCATCTTCCACTGCTTTTCCAGGCCACAGCAGAGAGCTGGATCGGAAGTAGAGTAGCCGGGACTCTGACCGGCGCCCATATGGGATGCCGGTGCTGTAGGCCAGGGCATTAACCCGCTGAGCAACAGCGCTGGTCCCAAGAGCAACTAATCTTTATGTGTCTCCAGTTTCCACCTTGGGCCCTTATGGGTTGTGTTGCTCACCTCTGTGATAAAAGGTGAGGGATGGGGATGGAGGTAGGAGAATGGTGAGGACCAAGGAAGCTATTTCAAATGTGTATCAGTGGGGCTGGCACTGTGGCGTAGTGGGTAAAGCCACCACCTGCAGTGCCAGAATCCCATATGGGTGCCTGTCTGAGTCCCGGTTGCTCCACTTCTCATCCAGCTCTCTGCTATGGCCTGGGAAAGCAGCGGAAGATGGTCCAAGTCCTTGGGCCCCTGCACCCACATGGGAGACCTAGAAGAAGCTCCTGACTCCTGGCTTCGAACTGGCTCAGCTCCAAAGGTTGCAGCCAGTTGGGGAGAGTGAACTAGAGGAAGGAAGACACCTCTCTGTCTCTCTCTCTCTGCCTCTTCTTCTCTCTGTGTAACTCTGACTTCCAGATAAATAAATAAATGTATAAAAAATGTGTATCAGTTTTGGAAAGAGCCAGGCTAGAGACTCAAGATAAGAAGCCATAGGTCTGAGAAGGGAAAGGTAGTTGAAGCTAAGATAACTAGGAAGTCTACAGGAGAAAGACCAAGGCAGAAGAAACCACAAGCAGGAAGAGAGCCCTGGGCAGTGTGAAGTCACTGGTAAGGAGACAAAGAATTTCTTGCAGGCAGCAGGTGATACAGAAAGGGGGAGTTCAGAGAAGGTGGAGGATTTCATTGTACATGGTCATGGGCCTTGAGGGGCTGCATTCAGTGGCTTAGTGATGGAGAATCAAACTAGGACTGAAAGATCATGGGAGACTGGCCGCTCAGAAAGTAGAAATTGTAAGTCACGAAGGAGGCATCGAAGAGGAAATCACAGGAAATTTTTTGGGGTGGAGCATCGGGCAGATATGTTGACAATAGATGATAAATCCTTTGCAAACATGAGCTGTAACATACGTATCACTATGATATCTACTGCAAACGTGGTGCTGAATGATGGTGTTCCATAGTCCCCAGTCCAGGCACTTAAAATGACAAGACCTCATTTGTGTGGGTGTGCAAAAATAACACTATGTGTTTGGTCTTGAAGGACCAGGAGGGAAGCTTTCTCTCCCAATAATGAGAAGACACGTTTTGGTGGGTCATCGCAATGCGGGCAAGCAACTCACCAGGTGTGGTCCATGGTCCCCCTTCCTACAGCCAGTTCCCTGGGGTGGAAGAACATGGCACAGTCTAGAATTTGACGACTGACCCAGAGTGACTTGGAGACCCAGTAGACAAGGGGGTCCTGGAGCCACACCCTGAGTCTCAAGTCTCTTTCTTCTACTGTCACTGAGTCATCTGGAAAGCTGTGACTGAAACTCCCAACATGTGTCAAAGGTCTTAAATTAGCTCCTCGAATTCTGTAGAATAACACAGGAAACCAAGAAACTGAAAATCCCCAGTGGGTACCCTTTGGCTATTCCATTGTGTCATCATTATTAAGCTCTGAAGAAAAGGGATTTTGCAAAAGAAAAAGCATGACATGTGACAACAGAGGGGGTGAAAGCAGGACGATAAAACATGATGTGTTGAAAGAGCATGACGTAACATGCTATGACTTCATCATTACTCTTTGATTTCCCAAGTACCTCATGTTTGTTAGAGTGGACAATGGTGAGATAATGAATGCGTTTCATTTTCTTCTTTATAATTTTCCACACTTAAAATAATCATTACTCTTGTCCCTAGATCTTCTCTGTATTCATTTTATACATACACATAGGTGTATAATTTTGTATGTAATTAAGTCTGGCACCCAGTGTATTTAATAAATGAATTAATGCATCTACTTGTGATTTTTTTTTCTGCTGGGAAACAACAGAAATTGTTCTCATTATTAAATGTATTTGTCTCACACATGGCTTGTATCGTCTCTGTTATTCCAGCCCTGTACACACACACACCATGATTTATTTAGATTTTTTGCTAATGAGTACTTAGATTGCTTTCCTCTCTCTCTTTCTTGCAATCACGTCTAATTCCACAGTGAAGATCATTTCCACAAGCCCTTATAATTATCCTTAGGATAATCTGATATCCTAACATTGTGTATCCTCCTTTACAGGGCGTGCATTTTTAAGGCTCTTGTGTTCATTGTCCAATTTCTTCTTAGAGTGGTTTCCAATTTGCATTTCCATGAACTTGCATTAGGGCTCATTTTCCTACATTTTTACTAAGTGCTGGGCGTACTCATTAAAGGAAAAATGTTTGCAAGTTTACATGATGCATGTCAAATGTATATGTATAAAATATGACATGATAAAAAGTTACCATAGAATACGATCAATTTTTTGAACTTATTGTTTGATTCAAGTACAAATGAGGTTAGACAAAATCTTTAATATATTTACCCATTTCTATTTCTGCCATGAGGTGCCTGTTCACATCTTTTGCCAGATTTTCTATGGATCTATTGATGTATTTATCTTTTTCTTATTTATTTATAAAATCACTCTATACAGCCAAGATCGTAGTCTTTGCCTTGTATATTGTGCGATGTGTGTTTGTGGATGAACGTGTGCATTTTGAAACATATTTTTTCAGGTAATCAGATATAATGGTAATGCTTATTTACTTGGTGGTATCTTTGTTGACTGTCAAGACTTTCCTATCCTAAAACTATATATTCTTCTACTCCTGATTCTGATTCTAATTCTAATTCTTTTATATGAATTTTATGCATTTATCTTTTAACTTTGGGAAATTAAAGTTCATCTGAAATGTGAATATGTGTATGAGAATATGAAGAGCTCTACTCCTGTTTTTCTTCAAAGATTTAACAAATTGTCTCAGTAGTGTTTACTTATTTATTTATTTTTTCTGTTGTCTTGAAAGCTACTCTTATCACATATCAAACTCTTGCATATGTCGGATTTTTGGGTTTCTATTCTGTTCCATTCACCTCTAGAGGTTTTATATTGATGTCATACTGTCATAATGATATAGTACACTTAACCAGCAACAATCTGTAAACAACAAGACTGGTAAGATGATAACAATATATTTAATATGAGTTAGCATAAACATCTGGGAACCAACTTATTTTTTTTAAGATTTATTTTATTTATTTGAAAGAGTTACAGAGAAAGAGGTAGAGACAGAGAGAGACAGAGAGAGGTCTTCCATCCACTAGTTCACTCTGCAAATGGCTACAACAACTAGAGCTATGCTGATCCAAAGCCAGGAGCCAGGAACTTCCTCCTGGTCTCCTACATGGGTGCAGGGGTCCAAGCACTTGTGGAATCTTCTACTGCTTTCCCAGGCCCCAGTGGAGAGCTGGATTGGAAATAGAGCAGCTGGGACTTGAACCGGAGTTCTAATGGGATGCCAGTGCTGCAGGCCAGGGCTTTAACCCACAACCATAGTGCCAGCCCCAAGACTCAAGTTTTTTTTTTTTTTTTAAAGATTTATTTATTTTAGAGGCAGAGTTACAGAAAGGCAGAGAGAGAGAGAGAGAGAGACAGAGAGAGAGAGAGAGAGAGAGAGAGAGAGAAAGGTCTTCTATCCACTGGTTAACTCCCCAAATGGCTGCAATGGTTGGAGCTAGGCCGATCCGAAGCCAGGAACCAGGAGCTTCTCCTGGGTCTCCCACCTGAGTTCGGGGTGAGGGGCTCAAGGACTTGGGCCATCTTCCACTGCTTTCCCAGGCCATAGCAGAGAGTTGGATCGGAAGTGGAGCAGCTGGGACTTGAACTGGTGCCCATATGAGATGTCGACACTGCAGGTGGCAGCTTTACCCGCTATGCCACAGCGCTGGCCTTGGAAAACCCCATTCAAAGGCAACCGTTCATCCTGAAGGCTGGGATCCAGGTACCTCTGGTTTTGGTGACTCACTACCTACTGAGATGAGGCAAGGTGGTGCTCTCAAAAAGCTTTATTTGTTAGTAGCTGCAATAGAAAGTGTCCAGTTGGGGCTGGTGCTGTGGTGTAGTGGGTAAAGCCGATGCCTGCAGTGCTGGCATCCCATATGGATACTGGTTCAAGTCCCAGCTGCTCCACTTCCGATCTAGCTCTCTGCTTTGGCCTGGGAAAGCAGTGGAAAGATGGCCCAGATGCGTGGGCCCCTGTACTCACGTGGGAGACCTGGTAGAAGCTCCTGGCTCCTGGCTTCAGATCGGAGCAGCTCTGGCCGTTGGGGCCATCGGGAGAGTGAATCAGCGGGTGGAAGGCCTCTCTCTGTCTCTGCCTCTCCTCTCTCTGTGTAACTCTGACTTTCAAATAATTAAATAAATCGTTAAAAAAAAAGAAAAGAAAAAAGAAAGTGTCCAGATGAATGCTTTCTCCGGCTTAACACTTAGATAAAACCCTTCAGCCCCAGAAAGGCAAGTTGGACAGGAGGGATAAAGGCTCCCAAGGCAGTATGCATCATGGTCAAGGGCAAAGCTGATTCTGTGTGCTTTGCGCAGACCGAGGCTTGGGTGTCCCTGCAAGGGTGCTGCCTGGGTTATCTCCCCAGTTTCTTCTAGCTTCCAATGCTTTGGTCCCAGTCATCCCCCATTTCCCTGGAGTCAGGTGGGAGCAGCCCCCTGCACCTGTTCTCCAAGGTTTGGGAATCACATCGCGTAGAAAGACAAGCGGATGGAGGGAATGGAGGCGCATTGTGCTGGGGAGGCTGGCTCTGAGTTCCACAGAGCACAAACAGGCCGGTGTCCTCCATGGACCGGAGTTTCAGCCAGGGTTTCTTGCTAGAATGAATGGAAGGGATTGACCGCAGGGTGGGGGGTGGGGACAGCACAGGTGGTCCCGCATTCAGGATCGGAACATGAAAGATGTTTACCCTTTGCAAAGAGGAAGATGGAATTTTGCTTCTTAACTCTCAGTGCTCAACCTCGGTTTCGGAGCCTCGGATCCCACCCTGGATGAAAGGGGCTGAGGCTCCTCCCACAGGCAGACCTCCGGCCAGGTCCTATTTGTCAGCACAAACACCCTGCCCCTCCTTGTTTATTCTGCCAGCAGGGTGTGCTCCTGGGAGGCTGCACTTCAAGGCCAATACCTCCTCTCCAAGGGGTAGCCTCCTGTGGCCTAGGCAGAGCCTCGCCCACCTCAGTGCCAGGAACCATTTCCCTTGACCCAGGCTGGGGTTCCCACCAAGGGAGCTGCAGGCATGGCCCCTCCACCCCAGATGGGTGGAAAGCCTTCCGTTTAGACAGCTGGCTGAGCTAGCCTGCTTCCACCATCTTCTGCCTCCAGCCTCATCCTCCTCAGGATGCCGACCAGGCTTGGGGGAGGGGTGAGAGTGGGGTGGAGCAGAGCAGGGAAACAAGCCCATTCTTTAGGGATGCCTTTCCACGCAATGGGGTTATTCTGCCATCATCGCTTGTCCAGAAATGAAAGCTGGAAGTTTAAGGGCAGGTGCAGGGATCAAATATCCCCAAGCCCAAACACAGACCTCCACAGGTCCAGCCGTAAGCCCCTTAGCCAGGGAAGCCTAGGACTGATAAGAAACCTGGGGAAATGACCCAGCTGCTCAATTCTAACATCACTCAGTGGCCCGCTCTGGCTGCCCTGTGTGGCCTGTAGTAAGTGGGCAGGGGCTCCAACATGTCCATAAGCTGTAGCCATCCAGGTATACGTAGCATTCACTGAGACTAAGACAAGGCAGAAATCAATTCTGCATGGATGAACAGATGAAATTTGCAGTTTTGGAAGCCAGTAGAAGAAGGAGCTGCTAATGAGGTGTAATTATTTATTTAAACAACAAACAAAAGCTTTATGGGCCGGTGCTGCAGCTTAGTGGTAAAGCCGCCACCTGCAGTGGTGGCATCCCATATGGGCGCTGGTTTGGGTCCTGGCTGCTCCACTTCTGATCCAGCTCTTTGCTATGGCCTGGGAAAGCAATAGAAGATGGCCCAAGTTCCTGGGCTCCTGCTCCAGAATGGGAGACCTGGAGGGAACTCCTAGCTTCTGGCTTCAGATTGGAGCAGCTGCAGCCTTTGTAGCCATTTGGGGAGTGATTCAGTGGACAGAAGACTTCTTTCCCTCTCTCTATGCTTCTGCCTCTCTGTAACTCTGCCTTTCAAATAAATAAATAAATCTTAAAAAAATTTATCTATTTCATAATCAGAGTTATAGAGAGAGAGGGAGAAAAAGAGAGATGGCTCCCTAGACAGCTTCAACAGCCAGGGAGGAGCCAGACCAAAGCCAGGAGCTTCTTCCAGGTCTCCCACATGGGTGCCAGTGGTACAAGCACTTGGATCATCTTCGACTGCTTTCCCCATGCCATTATCAGGGAACTGGATGGGATATGGAGCTGCCAGGACACAAACTGGTACCCATATGGATTGCCAGCATTGCAGGCAGCAGCCTTATTTGCTACACCACAATGCTGGCCCCAAGATGTAGTTATTTACTTCAAGCTAGAACCTTGCACAGGGAGCAGTTTTCAGGGGCTAGAGGGTAGGAAGGGGGGGGGAGTGCATTTCTTTTCTATTCCAGTAATGGAATCATTTATTATAGGCCCTTCCTATCTGATATATATGGTCTGAAGGTGGTCATTCATCCCTTGAATTTGAAAATACCACCAAGGCAATTAATACTGTGGCACTCAGAGTATAAGCTGATTCCTATCAATTCCTTAACAATCCTATAATCAGAAGAGGAACAGCAACTATAATAAAAGTCTGATAATTGTCACTTCCATAGGAGACCCCTGTTTCCTGTGTTGGTTCCATGAGACCAGCGCTCCAATCCTGGTAGTTTCTGCTCAAGTCAGGCAGGCAAGGGTATGGAGTGTGTGGCTGCCTTGATTCAGTAGTTTGAGTGTTTGCTTCTGCATTCAGGCTTCCTAATTTGTTCTATGCAAATGTGTCCCTCTGCAAAATGAACAATTAATGCATGGCCACTTATAAATGTTAAATCTGCAAATACCAGGCCAACGGTATAAGATGTGTCTGTCAACCACGGGCTTTGTGTCACCATGATTTCCATTTCTCTTGGGGAGGGGAGAGGAGCAGGATGACCACTTCACATAAGGGGAAATCGAGGCTCAAGAGTGTGAGCTCATTTGACAGAATCAATGCAGGAAATGCATCATCAATCCTGAGGGAGCGAGAAGGAGGAATCCCTCCCAAACCTTTTCAGCCATAAGTACATTCTTATGCAAACATATCTCAGTAGCTGATCGAGAGTGTGCACCCATCCCAATGAGGTTTTATTCACCAAAGGCCGGGTCGCATTTTCACACATGGGTCTCAATGGCACAGGAAGATGAAGCCATCTTCCAAAGAAATGGGGTCACATAGGTTATGGCTCATGGAAGACTTATCAAAAAAGGAGATAATTCCTACTTCTCATTCATAGGAGAACTAGAATATTCTCAAGAAAATGCTCAGCCTTTGAATATCATGGTGTGATGCATTTTAGAGAGAGACTGTATATGTGATTTTTACAGAATGGACATGCATTTGAGCTAACGAAGCAAACGGGTTGACGCTTTTCTTCCTTGATGAACTGGTTTCTTATTCACTCATCCTTTCTGAAATTTCACATTCTGAATTAAGGTAGGGGGAAGACCGTATTTAAAAATCTCCTCATAGGTCTGACATTCTTTGCATTTTACTCTTGTGTTTTCGTGCAGGTGATGTAGTCTCACAGCCAGATGTTTTAGAATAAATGATTTTTTATGTTAAATATTAAGCAGAATTTGTATGTATTTTTGTAAGCCAAATCCTCATGATGGGATGTCATGCAATTATTGAGCAGCATCCTTTGGAAGGAGAGCTTCAGAAAGTTGCATGGCATAACTTTTTAAATAATTCCTTAAAATCAGGGAGCATTGCTTATCATCCTCTTTTTGTATAAGCAATACATAATCATTTGATAAGATAGCTTAGAAGTCACAACTGTTAGAGATTTGATATATAAATACACACATACATTTTTACATATTTAAGGTCAGACTGTAGAATCTTTTTGTTTGCTTTCTCCTTTGTTTCCTTAATAATATATTATGAGAATTTTCCCATGACATTAAATATTCTTGGAAAATAAGCTTTTTAATGCTTGCTGAATGTGAAACATTTAGGGACAGGCATTGGTGTAGCAGTTACGACACCTCTTGGGATGCCTGAATCCTATATAGGGTCTAGGTTTAACTGTTAGCTCCATTTCTGATTCCAGCTTCCTGCTGTGTACCCTGGGAGACAGCAGATGATGGCTCAAGTACATGTGAGAGACCCAGATTGAATTCCAGGCTCCTGCCTTCAGCCTTGTCCAGCCCAGGCTATTGCAGGCATTTGGAGAGTATCTGGTTATCTGCCTTTCAAATCAATAAATTTAAAAAAATCTAGAGTGGGACATTTGTGATAACTTAGCATATTTTACAGTACTCAACAGTATCTAGTAAATTTTTTTTGAAACAGATTATTTTTGTGAAATCCATCAATTTATTTAGGGAGAATAACATATATTCAGTGTGCTATTGTATGAACAACCGTACAATTTTACAACCAGCTTTTCTTTTTTTTTTTTTTTTAAGATTTGTTTATTTTCTTTGAAACGCAGAGTCACAGAGAGGCAGAGGCAGAGAGAGAGAGAAAGAGAGAGGGAGAGAGAGAGAGAGAGAGAGGTCTTCCATCCACTGGTTCACTCCCCAAATGGTTGCAATGGCCTGAGCTGTGCCAATCTGAAGCCAGGAGCCAGGAGCCTCTTCTGGGTCTCCCACATGGGTGCAGGGCCATCTTCTACTGCTTCCCCAGACCACAGCAGAGAACTGGGTCAGAAGTGGAGCAGGCAGGATTTGAACTAGTGCCCATATGGGATGCCGGCACTGCAGGCAGTGACTTTACCCGCTGTGCCACAGTGCTTTACCCGCTATACCACAGTGTTGCCTCCTACCAGCTTTTCAATTGCCAGTGCAAATAAATTGTTGTAGCAGACCTGAGGGCTACAGGGGTCCTTGTCTTTTGAGGAGTCTATTGATCACCATGTTTCCCTGTAAACAGAGTTCACCTGCAGAGAGACAGAGGCCTGGGCCACACCGAGAGCTGTGAGGAGCTGTGTGGGTTTTTCCTGAGCTTTATGCAGATATTAAGTCACAGTGTGTGAGGATAAGGAAAATCCAAGAAGAAAGGCAAACAGCTCCACGGTGGGACAGGTGGATGAAGATTTGTATTTTTTTTTTAACTTTTATTTAATGAATATAAATTTCCAAAGTACGATTTATGGATTACAATGGCTTCCCCCCCATACCGTCCCTCCCCCCCACAACCCTCCCCTTCCCCACTCCCTCTCCCCTTCCATTCACATCAAGATTCATTTTCGATTATCTTAATATACAGAAGATCAGCTTAGTATACATTAAGTAAGGATTTCAACAGTTTGCTCCCACACAGAAACATAAAGTGAAGTATAATAGATGATTTTTTTTTAAATGATGATGAAATCAGATCAGACCTATTGTCATGTTTAATCCCAGTGAGAGTCAAGTTGGGAGTTGATAATTTTTTTTTTTTTTTTACAGAGGATCAGTTTAGTATGCATTAAGTAAAGATTTCAACAGTTTGCACCCCCATAGAAACACAAAGTGAAATATATTGTTTGAGTACTCATTATAGCATTAAATCTCAATGCACAGCACATTAAGGACAGAGATCCTACATGAGGAGTAAGTGCACAGTGACTCCTGTTGTTGACTTTACCAATTGACACTCCTGTCTATGGCATCAGTAATCTCCCTATGCTCCAGTCATGAGTTTCCAAGGCTATGGAAGCCCTCTGAGTTCTCCGATTCTTATCTTGTTTAGACAAGGTCATAGTCAAAGTGGAGGTTCTCTCCTCCCTTCAGAGAAAGGTACCTCCTTCTTTGAAGACCTGTTCTTTCCACTGGGATCTCACTCACAGAGATCTTTTGCCAGAGTGTCTTGGCTTTCCATGCCTGAAATACTCTCATGGGCTTTTCAGCCAGATCCGAATGCCTTTAGGGCTGATTCTGAGGCCAGAGTGCTATTTAGGACATCTGCCATTCTATGAGTCTGCTGAGTATCTCACTTCCCATGTTGGATCACTCTCCCCTTTATTTATTCTATCGGTTAGTGTTAGCAGGTACTAGACTTGTTTATGTGCTCCCTTTGACTCTTAGTCCTTTCATTATGATCAATTGTGAACTGAAATTGATCACTTGGAATAGTGAGATGGCATTGGTACATGCCACCTTGATGGGATTGAATTGGAATCCCCTGGTATGTTTCTAACTCTACCATTTGGGGCAAGTAGAAGGTTTGTATTTTTAAAGAAAAGCCCTGTGTTACAGATTTTAGCCAGCTGTGTTCTCCTAGGTGAACTTAGTCCTGGAATAATCATCTTGCATCAAGGGCAGCTCTAACAGTAACTGAAATCCTGGTTCCATGCTTCATCCCTTTTCTCTCCTGAGTTGGCCAGCTGGACTCCTGCCTTTAAAATACCTCTTAATAAAATGATTCCTTGCATATTTTAGGATGCAGAAATATAGGTTTTCTTTTTTTTAAATTAATTGCTTCTTCATTTGAAAGTAAAATCACAGAGAAGGACACACACACACGAATGCATACACATACACACACACATGCAGAGAGAGAGAGAGAGAGAGAGAGATCTTCTATCCATTGGTTCACTCCCCAGATGGCTGCAACTGCCATGGTAGGCCAGGCTGAAGCCAACAGTCAGGAGCTTCTTCCAGGTCTCCCACATAGGTGCAAGGGCCCAAGCACTTGGACTATCATTTGCTGCCCTTCCCAGCCTATCAGCAGGGAGCTGGATCAGAAATGGAGCAGCCGGGGCTCTAACCTGCTCCCATATGGGATGCCAGTGTTGCAGATGGCAGTTTTACCCACGTACACCACAGTGCCAGTCTGCAGAAACAGATTTTTTTTTTCAAACGAAGGTTTAAGCATCATTTAATCAGCAGAACTATATAGTAAGGCATCTAGAAACCTGGTTGCTTCCTACTGTTATTCTTTATAGGGTCTTGAAACTTTAATAGCATCAAGTATCAGAGAAGATTATCATGGATATTTAAGGGGAGGTTGGGGTGTGACTAGAAATGCATGTTTATATTTAAACGTCAACAATAAATTTTTATCATTTGTGAACTCTCAGTTTCTTCCCATGTATTGAATATTTTCCTCTTGTCTTGTTGCGACCAGCCCTTAATCGTGTATGTCACATACTGACATTCAGCTCCTCTTCAGGCAGCAGCTGGAGTTGCCCCCCCATTTAGGAGACGTGGTGCCTATGATGTGAGAATAAAGTGGCACCAGCATCACACGATGACAGGTAGAAGCAGACGAGGTGCGAGAGCACCTGTCCAAAAAATGAATGCAGCTCCTTTCTGACCTGAGAACACACCGTTTCCTTGGAAGCAGCTCCCATGCAAATAACACACTCTCAGTAAGTCAAGTTGCACGTGGGCAGCTCAGGGTGCTCCCACAAGGCCTTGCTTGCAGCTGGTTAGAGTGGTCCATTGTTACCCAGCAGTGACTCATGATTCAGCAGGTACCTAGTGACTCATGGTTCAGCAGGTGCCTGTCCTGTGGTCTCTCAGGAAACAGGCACAGGGCATCTGAACAATTCACTACCGAGAATAGCAGAGTTGGTGTGAGCCCTGGGGCTGAAGGCTGGTGCCCCTCCTCCCACCTGGAGAAGACTCACTCAAGCACTCACTGTGGAACACAGGTTGATTACCCCACTCTCTCTTTAAACTAGGTTAGCCTGTTGAACCGGGCCCAAAGCATCTGCCATAGCCATGGTGAACTTGTCTTCCTGACATTGGTCAGGTGTACATAACCACCACGATCTTTCCAACAGGCAGGTATCTGTCCAGCCCTTGCTAACAGCTCGTCTGTTGTCTGGTCTTACCTGGAAGGCTTGCACCAAGCATGGAGAATATGAAGATAACTAAGATTCAGTTCTGAAAACCTCAGTGTAAGCAGGAAGAATCACCTTCTAAGCTAGTGAGTATCCCAGAGTAGTAAGTTAGACATAGAAGAGATCTGGACAAGATGTTGTGGAAGGAATAGAGTATGACGAAAGAATTGTTTTCATTGAGGGCTTGGGACAAGTGGACATGGCTGTTTCTGTTGTTCTCTCTTCTTACAGTAAAATTCGTTAGGAAGATTTAAGCAAATTAGCATACCCATCTTGTCATTTAATCACCCCCTTTTTGATAGTAAGAGCAGCTAAAACTACTACTTTAGATACAACACAGTATCATTAATTATAGTCTTCAAATTGCCCATTAGATGTTTTTTGTTTTAAAGATTTCCTTATTTTTTTGAAAGGCAGAGTTACAGAGAAGCAGAGGCAGAGAGAGAGAGAGAGAGAGAGAGAGAGAGAGAGAGCAAGAGAGAGAGAGAGAAAGAGGTCTTCCATCTGCTGGTTCACTCCCCAGTTGACCGAAATGGTCAGAGCTGTGCCAGTCTGAAGCCAGATGCCAGGAGCTTCTTCTGGGTCTCCCACATAAGTTCAGGGCCCAAGCACTCAGGTCATCCTCCACTGCTTTCCCAGGCCATAACAGAGAGATAGACTGGAATTAGAGCAGCCAGGTTTTGAACCAGTGCCCATATGGGATGCCGGCACTGCGGGTGGCTGCTTGACCCACAACACCACAGCACTGGCCCCCCCAACCCCCATTAGATCTTAGACTTGTTCATTCTGCACATCCACTACTTTGCACCTTTTAACCTACCTCTCAGGTAACCTCTTCCACTATTTTGTTCTCCATCTCTGTTCATTTGACCTTCGACCATGAAAACATTTTCCTTCCCATGTCTGGCTTATTTCACTTAGTATAGGACCCTCTGATTTCATCCATGTTCTGGAAGATGGTGAAATTTTCTTTTTTTAGGGCTGAATAATATTTCATTGTGTGTGCGTATATGTGTGTGGGTGTGTGGTTTATTCACCATTTTTCTTGTCCATTCCACCATCACCAGATACATAAGTTGTTTCTGTATCTTAGCCATTGTGACTATTGCTGCAGTGGGGCTAGCGCTGTGGCATAGCAGGTTAAGCTGCCACCTGCAGTGCCAGCATTCCATATCGACACTGGTTTGAGACCCAGCTGCTCCACTTCCAATCCATCTCTCTGCTATGGCCTGGGAAAGCAGTAGAAGATGGCGCAAGTGCTTGGGCCCCTGCACCCGCCTGGGAGACCCAGAAGAAGCTCCTGGCTCCTGGCTTCAGATTAGCACAGCTCTGGCCATTGCGACCAACTGGGGAGTGAACCAGCAGATGGAAGACCTCTCTCTCTCTCTCTCTCTCTCTGCTTCTCCTTCTCTCTGTGTGTAACTCTGACTTTCAAATAAATAAAATAAATATTTTAAAAAAAGAATATGGCTACAATGAATAGTAGAGTGTAATATCTTTACAAGTTGGTCATTTCATTTCCTTTGAGCATACATCCAGAAGAGAGATTCCTGCATCATTTGGTAGCTCCATTTTTAATTTCTTTAGGAACCTCCGTACCATTTTTTATCATGACTGCACCTAATATGCATTTCTCCCAATAATATCCAAAGGTTCCTTTTTTACCACAGTTGTGCTCTTGTATTTTGATTAAGAGTCATCCTACCAGATGCCAGGTTCCATGGAGTTACATCTTAACAGTGAATAGGATTTTATTGGGCAGAGAAGGAGGCGAGGTTCATTTCTTTTTTCTTTCTTTCTTTCTTTTTTTTTTTGTTTTGATAGGCAGAGTGAACAGTGAGAGAGAGAGACAGAGAGAAAGGTCTTCCTTTGCCGTTGGTTCACCCTCCAATGGCCGCCGCGGCCGGCGTGCTGTGGTTGGCGCACCGCGCTGATCTGATGGCAGGAGCCAGGTACTTCTCCTGGTCTCCCACGAGGTGCAGGGCCCAAGTACTTGGGCCATCCTCCACTGCACTCCCGGGCCACAGCAGAGAGTTGGCCTGAAAGAGGGGCAACTGGGACAGAATCCGGCGCCCTGACCGGGACTAGAACCCGGTGTGCCGGCGCCACAAGGCGAAGGATTAGCCTAGTGAGCCGCGGCACCGGCTTGAGGTTCATTTCTGACTTTGACAACCACCTGCCCTTCTGTTACTGCTTGGTGGAGCCCCCTACATGATTCATAGTCAACAGTTTCGATCCCCAAGTGACTCCCAAGGTCACAGATAAATTTCACTGTCAACATTGTTTTGCTCTAAAGTCACTATATCACAGCCTATAACCATGGTTCTACTTTCTCATGTTGAAGCTTCTAGATGAAAAGTGTCCTTCCTGTAGCCGCTTAAATGCCGAAGTGTTGGGAGGTCTCCAGGTGTGTGCTCCAACTTGCTTCATTGATTGATTAACAGGCTCTGAGCCCGGGAGTTGTCTTTGCCATCAGTCCTTTGCCTTTCAGGACTGTCCTGGCTGAAAGTGAGAGCTTTTGTCCAAGTCTTCTCTGCAGTACAGCAGGGCACTTGACTGTCAGTTTGCATCCACCACACCAATCAGGACCTCCTCTGGGACAACCTGTCTGTCCAGATCCATCCCCATTTCCCTTTGGGTAGGTCCTACCAACCTGAAGCTTCCTGGTGAGCCACGTTGATTTACAACTAAATTAGTATTTCAAAATCCAGCTCTTTTTTAATGATGGGAAATAAAGGTTGAGGATCTGAGCCAACATAAGAGGGATTGTGTTTCCATATATGTATCAGTTACACAAAGTAATTCTACTCGCATTGCCATGACTCACAGGTGAATGGTTTTGAAAGGCATCAAATATAATTGGGGGAGCAGCACTGCCCATAGCCCCTGTGTCTGTGGCCCCTTCTTTCTGTGTTTCACCTCTCTCTTTTGTCCTTAGTTGTCTCATTTGCACAGAGCAGCAGTTAAGTCCACCCTGCTGCTACAAGCATGGGTGCTACCCCGAAGTCTGAGTTCCAATCTCTTGTATTTTCTAGGGTTGGAGTCATTGATCAATGATTGAACTGGGCAGGTTATGGAGTCCTGGGTCAGTCTGAGTTTCAAGTTGCTGGAAATGGCTGTGTTGTGACTGCTTGTCAGAGAGTGAGCACAATCCCAGCCCCTCCCTCATACGCAGGTCATCGGGCTCCAGACCTCCTCCCTCCTGATGCCCAGGGGCCCTCAAGGGTTGGCCTTCAAGGCTCTCTCCTTTCAAAGAAGTCACTCTGAACCCCCTGGCTGTCTATGTCTTCCTCTATGAGTCGTCTACAGTTCAAGTACAGCTGGCTCTTCGAGGCTGAAAACAATACAAAGCTAACCCAAATTTAGGATCTGACAAGAAGCCAACATTGGAGAGTGACATCAGTCTCTGGGCAGGTGTGAGTCATGCGGCTCTGTCCCCCTCAGGAGAAAAAATCTTACTCCATCCTCCCGGTCAGGATCCCCCTCTTTTCCTTCTGCCAAGGTTTTCCTGACTTAGCACCTCAGGAAGTTCCCAGGGTCATTGTAAAACCTCTCTCTCTTGGCCGGCGCCGCAGCTCACTAGGCTAATCCTCCACCTTGTGGCGCCGGCACACCAGGTTCTAGTCCGGGTCGGGGCACCGGATTCTGTCCCGGTTACCCCTCTTCCAGGCCAGCTCTCTGCTGTGGCCCGGGAGTGCAGTGGAGGATGGCCCGAGTACTTGGGCACTGCACCCCATGAGAGACCAGGATAAGTACTTGGCTCCTGCCATCGGATCAGCGCGGTGCGCCGGCCGCAGCGCGCCAGCCGCGGCGGCCATTGGAGGGTGAACCAACGGCAAAGGAAGACCTTTCTCTCTGTCTCTCTCTCTCTCACTGTCCACTCTGCCTGTCAAAAAACAAACAAACAAACAAAAACAAACAAAAAAAAACCCTCTCTCTCCTGGTCCTACCTCTATCTCCAGTACACAGGACTCCTGTCTTGGCACCCAAGGTGGGGCTCTTCAGAGGTGCATATTCTAGATCATCCTTCTTTATATAACTGTGACCTGCTTGTGGTCTAACCCCAAACCTGCTGTTCAGTTGGACACACAGTGGCAATGTAACATAGATAATGACCAGATAATGACCAGTAGCATATAGGAGGTCGGTCACAAATACTCAACATGTCACTCTTTGGAGCAGACTGAAATGTTTTCTTCCAATCACACAAGGTGAGCCCAGGGCAGAGGAATACAAACCATGATGGAAACCTGCATTTGTGCTATTTTATGCTAATGTATTAGTGCGAATATTTTTTCCTTTTTTCTTGTTATATGTATAGTTGCAGGAGACCATAAAAGTATACATCTAGTATTTGAATGTCCTATATGAATTTGATGATGAAATATATTTGGCATTAACTTTATATGACCTTATGTTGATGAGTTTCTTTTTCAGAACTAATGTCATTAGTTATCACACATGTACTTCCCAAGGCCATACTAAGGTGCAACTTTAGTTTTTTTGTGTTTTCACCAAATACTGAGCTTTTACCATGTACTTAACACTATGCTATGCACTTAAAGTGAATTGGGGTAATAATGGGGATAAGAACTTTTTCCAGGCTAGGGACATTTCAGTAACTGCTGTGGTTGGATGTGGTTGGATCAGGTCTCCCAAAACCTCACGTGCTGGAAGCTGGCTCCTCAGGGTGGTGGCTTTCAGAGATGGTTGTTTTAAGGGGTGGGGCCAGTGGAAGCATAGTCCTAGCAGTAGGGTTCCTCGTGGGCAGGTTGTCACGAGACAAAGGAGCCTGGCCTCTGGATCTCTCTGATTCCTGTCTTGCTGTGTTATCCCACCCTTTGCCTGTGTTCCAGCCATCGCGCCATCTGCTGCCATCCATTGTGAGGCTGCCAGGGAAGTCCTCGCCTGAGGTTGTACACCTGAGGCTGCATGGTGTTGGACTTTCAGCCTCCCAAACTGTGAGCTACACAAACTCCTTTGCTTTTCTTCTACTTATATGAAAGACAGAACCCCCAACCCCACCCCACCCCCCCCACACACCCCTCCTACAACAGTGAACAGTCAACCAGTCTGGAGCCAGGAGCTAGGAACTCAATCTGAATTTTTCACATGCGTGGCAGGGACTCAACCACTGGAGCCATTACTGCAGCTTCCCTAGGGTGCTCATTAGCATCGCTAGGAAATTAGCTTCCCTAGGAATGGGGAATAGGGTCAGGGCTTGAATGAGGTCCTCAGGTACTGGATGCAGGAGTTCCAAGCAGTGTTTTAACCTAACAATTGCACCAAATGTCCACATCTAAACATCTTTTCTCTATAAAGTACCTGGCTTCAGGTATCTTGTAACAGCAACAGAAAACAGGCTCTCACAGTAGCCAGCAATTGCCAATGATTTTAAAGGGAGAAGCATGGTCATAGATAATAGAAAACACCATGGGTTTGAGATTTTGGTTTTGGTTGGTTCGTGTAGAAGCAGGGTGTGAAAAGTTTCAGGTATTTTTCAACAGACTGGAAAACTCAACTGGACCAAAAATAGGATGTGTGATCGGATATAATTGCTGAGAAAACAGGACAGGAGAACCAAGATGAGGATTGCTCTGAAATACCCATGAATCTTTTCCTTTAAAAAATATTTATTTGAAGGGCAGAGTTAGAAAGAGAAGGAAAGACAGAGAGAAAGAGAGAGAGAGGGCAAGAGCAAGAGTGCTTCTGTCCACTGGCTTACTCCCTGAATGACCTTAATGGCCAGAGCTAGTCCAGGCCCAAACCAGGAGCCAGAAGCTTTGTCTAGGTCTCCCACATGGGTGCAGGGGCCCAAGAACTTGGGCTACTTTCTGCTGCTTTCTCAGGCACATTAGCAAGGAGCTGAATCCAAAGTGGAGCAGGTAGAACTTGAAGTGGTTGAGATGCCAGTGTTGCAGGGGGTGTGACTTAATCTGCTGTGCCCACAACACTGGCCCTGGTGGCCATGAGTCCTGATATTAGTACCTGGAGGGAGCGGTTCCTGCTATGTGCCTGCCCAGGGTTGTATGACTCATTAGATACCAGAGTCTTTACCCATGCACTGGTTCTATAAGCAAGTTTCTACTGAAAAAGTGGATCAAGAAAGTGCAGAGATTTTTTTTTTATTTATTTATTAATTTGAGAGGTAGAGTGACAGCCAGAGAGAGCGAGAGACAGAGAGAGAGGTCTTCTATCCACTGGCTCACTCCCCAAATGGCCAGAGCTGAGCTGATCTGAAGCTTCTTCCTGGTCTCCCACACAGGTGCAAGGGCCCAAGCACTTGGCCATCTTCTACTGCTTTCCCAGGCCATATGCAGAGAGCTGGATGGGAAGAGGGGCAGCTGGGACTCGAACTGGTGTCCATAAGGGATGACAGCACTGCAGGTGGAGACTTAGCCTACTGTGTTACAGCGCCTGGTCCCTTGCAGCAATTCTTTAGGTAGCTTTGAAGGGAATTCACTTCAAAGTTCTGAAGTTCTGGTCAACTGTCTGCAATTTAGCTGTGCCTTATTGTGGCAGCGCTCAGATCCTTGGGAAAATGAATCTCCCAATGCAAAGGCTGGTAGCCCTGTCTATTTTGTATTCAACGATATTCACATCTCATGGTTTATTTATTTATTTATTTATTGCTTTCTTTTTCTCTCTCAGGTTTTTAATTTTTTTTAACTTTTATTTTCATTTTTAGTTACTTGGTTCTATTTACTTTTCATTTATTTAATGGTCGTTTTAAACATAGCTCCTGAATATTAACTTACTCAAGTTTTAGTTCAATGATTTGAAAGGAAGAAAGGAGTACAGATGTGCGATGCGGGGCAAGGTGCTGAAGTTTCAGTGCGAGTTTATCTGGTGCAATGATCTCAGGGTAATTGGCACATCCATCCGCTCAGGTACAAAGCACAAACTGATCCTCCCCGAAATGACCAAAAGCCTGGATAAACTCCTAATTCCCTTTTTTTTTTGTCTAGTGGAGTGATGAAAAATTCTCAGACCTGACGTGTATAATTAGGAAAAAGGCAGGCCCTTTAAGTGCTGAATGTGATGTTTATTTTAAAATGTCCTAAGGTGAAGACCTTGCCAGCAAGTTTTTATTGCTGAGCCACAACTCTGTGCGAGAAGCGGGCTTGATAATGGAAAAGCTGCCGCGCTGCTTAATTATCAGAGTGCCACCGGGCACCGGCGTAATGAAGGAATTTTCCTATTTTTGCACCAGGAATACTAATTGCTGCTGGAGTCGGGAGCTCAGGTGGTCGCACTGCAGTAGAACAGCGCCACCTAAAGGCCACGGGGTGGTGGCTGCCGTGGCCGCAGAGGAACGGCTCTGGCCGGCCTGCGGGGACAGCTGGGTCCCTCCCTGCACGTGGACCCCTGGGCACAGCCTGGAAGGCGCCTGTGTCGCCGGCGCAGCTGGTTGGTGGCGGCCTTGGGGGATGGGACAGCTGCTCCCAATTGTTCTGAATCCCCCTCCACGTGGCCACCTGGGCTTGCAAAGGGGGCGGGGTGGGAGAGGGAGGAAGGGGAAAGTCAGAGGTGAGAGGGAACAGAGGTGACGAAAGGGACCAGACAGGAGGGACCAGACAGGAGAGAGCAAAGCGCCGTGGAAGGGTTGCTTGGTGCCAGACTGTCTGCGTTCAGACTCGCCTGGGTGAAACCCAGCCTGCTGCCTTCCCCAGCCACGGCCTTCCTGCCTGCCTCTAAGGAAGTGAAACAGAGAGGAGCAATAAATCACCCCCAGGTGGCACAGCTGGCAGCCACGGAGCTGTTCTGGCTGCTTCTAGAACCATGGCACTTCCGCAGGTGTGGGGTCATGAGCAGAAACAAGTGGCCACACGCTCATCGCGCTGTGTGGGTGGTCTCCTCTGGGGCTGGGGATGCCGAGGAAGGGTTCCTTAAACCTCCCCGATACACAGGCTGGGAGAAGCAAGAAGCACACCCTGCCACCGTCCCACGCACAGCCCCACTCACACGGATGCACGCGCACACGCAGCTACACGGATGCACAGTCACCCAGAGCAGCAGTTACAATCCTTACTTTACCCCCTTACACGCTGCTAAAATGTGACTTCATCATGCATCAAAAATTCATGAGAGGGCAGCAGGACCACTGGTATTTTAGCTGACACTTGGACACACTGCCCCAGTTAGCCGAGGTCCCTTTCACAAACCGGGGGAAGCTTGGCCTTGCTGTTCTGCTCCATGGTGATAGGGGGGAAACAAATGCCACTTGGTGCTCAGGGGGTATTAATAGATCCGAACACACATGCACTTGAACTGCAGGCTACACCCTGGAGAGCTGCTTAAGAGCATTGAATGGACGGGGCGGTTTGAGGCTAAATATAGCATTTCCAAAGTAGCTGAGAATTCCGAATGTGGCCAACCACAGGAACATTCCTTGAATGGAGGGTGTTTTATACCCTTGGCACCAGGCAATGGAGTCATTTGAGTCCTTTTAATGACCAGAGCAGCCTCCCTCCAATAGCGCAGGCTAGGGAATGCTGTTAGTTGGCTGGTGTTCCTTTGCTCACTCCCCAGCTGGCTTGCTTGTGCTGTCTGCACAGGGGCGGGTTTCCAACACCATCCCCTACCAGGAGGGGCCACCGTGACTCCGCCCTCCCAGAGAGCCACTCTATAAACAAGCTGTCCCGGCTGCAACGTCACTGGTGGGTTTAGGAAAAGGAAGAAGGGCAAGCCCTTTAGTTGCTTACAGATCCAAGACAGAAGTGATGATGCACTAAACTCTTTTTTTCCCTTAAGACTATTTATTTATTTGAAAGGCAGAAACAGAGTGGGGGGGGGGGAGAAGAGAAAGAGAGAGAGAGAGAGTTCTTCATTCCACTGGTTCACCCCACGGATGGCCACAAGGGTGCAGGCTGGGTCAGGCCACAGCCAGGAGCCTGAAACTCCATCCGGGTCTCCCACATAGGTAGAAGGGGCCTAAGCACTTGAGCCACCATCCTCTGCTTTTCCAAAAGCAATAGAGGGAGCTGGATTGGAAGTGGAGCAGGCTGGGCTTGAACCACCACTCCTATGGGATGCCCGTGCTGCAGGGGGCTTTACCTGCTGCCCCATGGCACCAGCCATAATCCACTGACTAGAAATCAGAGAGGAATAAGTGAAGTGAAGACTTGGAGTTATGAATCTGTGTTTTAGTGATGTTTGAAGGGACCCACAGTATAAGCAGGCCCTGTCCTGTCTTCTTTGAGGCGGTCGATATGATGGAGGCCAGAGTTTTTCTGAATATGAAAGACGTTTCTTTGAGAAAGAGATTGGCAGTCAAGTAAATTTGGGATGTCCCAGCTGATATGAAGTCAAACGGATCATTGCAGGACTTATCAGAACATTTAATCTGCTGACACGTTTGTCACAGTTCAAGTGGTGCTTTCAAAGAGTGTTTAACACACAGCACTGCATAGGAGGGGCTGTAGGAAAAGACAAAGGGGCCGAAGGACTGAGGAGGCTGCTGCTATGAGGTCTGTGTTTCTCCAAAACATTGAACTACAAAATGCTGATTGTGTTCATGAGAGAAGTAAAGAATGGGGCCCGACGCTATGGCACAGTGGGTAAAGCCACCACCTGCAGTGCTGGCATCCCATGTGGGTGCAGGTTTAAGTCTCAGTTGCTCCACTTCCAATCCAGCTCTCTGCTATGGCCTGGAAAAGCAGTGGAAGATGGCCCAAATGCATGGGCCCCTACAGCCATGTGGGAGACCTGGAAGAAGCTCCTGGTTCCTGGCTTCAGATTAGTGCAGCTCTGGCCATTGCGGCCAACTGGGGAGTGAACCAGCAAGTGAAAGACCTCTCTCTCTGTCTCTCTGTCTCTCTCTCTCTCTCTGCCTCTCCTTCTCTCTCTGTGTAACTCTGATTTTCAAATAAATAAATAATAAATCTTTTAAAAATGCAGTGAATCAACATTTTGCTGAATTCACAGTAACAGTCTCTCTCTCTTTTTTTAAAGATAAGTGTATAGTTGCAGCCTTTATTTTATTTATTTATTTTGACAGGCAGAGTGGACAGTGAGAGAGAGAGAGAGACAGAGAGAAAGGTCTTCCTTTGCCGTTGGTTCGCCCTCCAATGGCCGCCGCGGCCAGCGCGCCGTGCTGATCTGAAGCCAGGAGCCAGGTGCTTCTCCTGGTCTCCCATGGGGTGCAGGGCCCAAGGCCTTGGGCCATCCTCCACTGCACTCCCTGGCCACAGCAGAGAGCTGGACTGGAAGAGGGGCAACCAGGACAGAATCCGGCGCCCCGAGCAGGACTAGAACGCGGTGTGCCGGCGCCACAAGGCGGAGGATTAGCCTAGTGAGCCGCAGCACTGGCCTGTAATAGTCTCTCTTTAGGCATTTTCTTTGAATAGTAAGAGTAGAGCTATTATTACATGCACGTTCACCAACTTAGAAACCTGCTTGAACAAGCAGTGTATGCATATGGTTCAAAAATCAAAAAGACAGAGGGGCAAAATACCGTTCCTTCCATCCCCTGTCACCCATCTACCCAGACCCTCTAGGTCAGCTTGCCTGGTCCTTGTTATTGCTTTGTCATGGGAGTGCCCAGGTTTTTGCCATCATCTTGTAAAAGAGCGAATATCTTCTACACCTTGTGTTCTGGGGCCACTGCGCTATTATCTTTCTTTATTCACTTTTTTCTTTAATTTATTTTTTGACAGGCAAAGTGGAAAGTGAGAGAGAGAGAGAGAGACAGAGAGAAAGGTCTTCCTTTGCCGTTGGTTCACCCTCCAATGGCTGCCGCGGCTGGCGCGCTGTGGCTGGCGCACCGCGCTGATCCGATGGCAGGAGCCAGGTGCTTCTCCTGGTCTCCCATGGGGTGCAGGGCCCAAGGCCTTGGGCCATCCTCCACTGCACTCCCTGGCCACAGCAGAGAGCTAGCCTGAAGAGGGGCAACCGGGACAGAATCCGGCGCCCCAACCGGGACTAGAACCTGGTGTGCCGGCGCCACAAGGCGGAGGATTAGCCTAGTGAGCCACAGCGCCAGCTTCTTTCTTCACTTTCACACAGCTCAACATCACAGGCAGATGCCCCCTAGATAACAGACTGTTCACTATGCTGCTGGTCTTATATCCCACACTCATTCTTCCTCCCCACCTTCCTCAATGCCCACTGAACACATCTGGAGGTGCTGGGACTCCATCATCGCCCTGCTACCATTCCCTCCATCTGCCTCCCAGGAGCGGCTGCCTCCTCCTACTTCCCACTGAATCACCCTGCATCTCAGAGCCTCCTGCGGAGTTTCACTCTTCATTTCCACAACTCCAGGGCAGAGAGTCAGTGAGAGCGTCAGGGTCAATGCTCTCAACAGGTCTGGAAGCATCAGGTGAAAATTTGGATCCTGAGAATACCAGGTGTAAAAACATTGCTGAATCTTAGTCATCAATCCTGATGCTCTGGGCTTGTCATGAGCTCACATGGACACCGCTGTCTGGGTGACAGAGCAGAACAGGGAGCTGTCCCACCTGCGTGGCATGCAGGTTCCTTGTGCTTGATGGACAATTCAAGTGGCATTGGTTCCACATCCTGCTGTGTTTCATAGTTCAGAGGGACTTCAGTGCTTTTGAAAATCACATATCCTTTGGGTTCCACCCAGCCTGGCACTCTGATCCCCAGAGTCTGTGAGGGTCATTAAGCATGAGTCTTTCTTAGCACCCCAGGAGAGTCCAGTGATACCCCCAGGATGAAGATGCCCAGGTGGGTCTCACAGCCTTCAAGGCTGCCCCAATCAGTAGGACGAGAGGATGCATAGCTCTTCTCTGAGTACACGCACTGTTGGATTGTACCCTCTTCTCGTCCAACTTTGAAGAACATAATCACCTCTAATTCTAGCTGGTTTGCAAATGGAGACCTGTCTTAGTCAAGGAATCAGTTAGAAATAGAGAAGAAAGAAATGAAAAAAAAATTAGAGGGAGGGGTTGGCACGGTGGCACAGTGGGTTAAGCCACCATCTGCTATGCCAGAATCCCATATGCGCACCAGTTCAAGTTCTGGCTGCTCCATTTCTGAACCAGCTCCCTGTTAATGCACCCGAGAAGACACCGGAAGATGGATCAAGTGCTTGGGCCAATGCCATCCAAATGGGAGACCAGGATGGAGTTCCTGGCTCCTGGCTTCAGCCTGGCCCAAACATAGCTTTTCCTGCCATTTGGAGGTGAACCATGAAATGGAAGATCTCTCTCTCTCTCTCTCTCTGTAATTCTGTTTTTCAAATTAATAAATCTTTTTTTTAAAAAAAAAACTATTGCTAGAAAAATTACAAAGACAGAGAATTACTCAACCAACGGAAAGAAAATCCAGATTTCCCTCTATGAGCCAAGATCGTGATGGAGGAAATGATTGGCCAGAACTAGATGAAGGGAGACACAGTCAGAAAGGGAGCTCAAATCTGGGGGATGCTGGAGTCTCCCAGGTGCCTCTCGGATGCCTCCTCCATTGCAGTTCATCCCTGTTATCTGAACCCTCGGAACCTGGTAGGATGTGGGGTGGCAAAAAGGGAAATCAAGAGAGTTCAAGGTCAGGAAGTGACCACAGACACGTGGAGAATCCCAGGTCTTTTCAGAAGGGCGCGGGAAAGATCTGAGCACGTGTCACGAATGTGTCCCAAAAGCTACAGAAATCGCGGAACTGGCTTCTGACCCAAACCACACAAGCAGGGGGAGTGGAGCGAGGGCAGTGGACACCGCTCTCCCACTGGCTGGTCCTGGCAGATTAAGGGTACATGGATCTGTTGAAGATGGGGCACCGGTTTTCCACAACTCCCTGTGCTTACATCCTCTGTAATGTAAAATCGCAACTCTTCCCATCAAGACATGGTGCACGCAAACACAATGGAGACAGAAGCAGTTCTATAGGGTTTGCCTTCATCGCACTGTTGGTGGCCTGGGCAAGACCAGTTTTCTTACTGGCTCGGTAAGCACAGAAGCCAGGTCAGAACTCTCTCAAGGAGGTTAAGGCTGTGAAGACAGAACACCATTTTGAGTAGGTCACTGGTACACATTTTGGTAAAACAAAAGGTCACAAAATGATCTGTGGTCGAGAATCAACCCACAGGCAGACAGTGTTGCTGTAAGGAAGAAGTCCATCATCATTAAGGGCCAGAGCCCTTGAAAGACAAAGACTTGGGAGCCTGGCACACAGAAGCCCAAGCTCAGCTCCGTTTACTGCCAAAGTGCTTATGAGCTGTTCAGAGACATGCAACGGTGGTTTCTTATTTTCATGTATCCTGATGAACTCTTTATTTCTGGACAGTGCACATCTTTGGTAGTAACCAGTAGAACTAAGTTTTTAGTAACTAACCTGGCAGACAGCATCATCACCACGTGATCAGGATTGCCTTCAGCAGAACCAGAACACAGCCAAACTATGTGCCTCTTGATATGGGGCACTGAAGAGGATAGAAGCATAGTATATACTGTAGCACTGTAAGACAATGTTCTTAATTACAGAGAACACACGAGATAGTGTATTTAGGGGATGAAGCATTGTGTTTCTTACTCTCAGCTGGTTCAGGGAAATAATATCCATGCCCTGTTCAATTGTTTCCCGTTAAATATGGAGAGAATGTGTGAATATGAGTGAGAATTAATAATCAGATTATTTGTTAGAGGATTTTTAATTAATCCAAAGGGGAATTATCCCAGCCTAAGTAGATGTGGCCTTTAATTTTCTTTTTATTTACTTGTGAGAGAGAGAGAGAGAGAGAGGGAGAGGGAGAGAGAGAGAGAGAAACTCCTATCCAGTGGTTTATTCCCAAATTCCTGCAATGGAATAGCCTGGGGTTAGGCCAGGTCAGGGCTGGGCCAGGTTGAAGCCAGGAGCCAGGAACTCAATCCAGGTCTCCCACATGGATAGGAAAGATCCAGCTACTTGGTCCATTACCTGCTTCCCCCTAGGGTCTGCGTTAGTAGGAAGTTGGAACCTGGGAGTGAAGAAGCCAGGACTGGAACCCAGGCACCCTGATGCGAGATGTAGGCATCCCAACTGACATCTGGCCCACTACACTGAGCACCTGCGTCCAGAGCAGCTCCTTAACCCAAGCTGAAGCCTCTGGATGATGCCCTCTGGAGGAGAGCCAAATGAGTGGCGTGGACCACAGTAGGAAACGCCAGGAAGCCTCACGCCTGCGTGAACCCTGGCTGATATTCAGCAAGAAGGAGGGAGATGCCACCACCATCAGCAGCTGAATTCTGCCAAAACCAGAGAGTGTGGAGGGAACCCTGAGCCTCCTGTGCAGTCATAGTTCCGATCAACATCTTGATTTCAACTTGGAGAGCCCTGAGCACAGGATCCTGCCGCTAACCCTTTCTAATCCCCCAGGAATTAAGAGGTAATGAGTGTATTGCTTTAAGCTGCTAAATTCATGGTAAGATGTTACTTCGCAAAAGACAACTAATGTTACACTGCAAAAGGTAACATCTAAAGCAAATGCATCAAAACATAAACAGCTGGTGAATCTCAAAAGACAGCTTAAGGGAGTCCCCTGTCCATATTTGCAACTTCTCTGTACATCTGAAATTAATTCAAAATGTCACCAGCTATGGATCACATGTAGAGCGTAACTATGTGTCAGATGTCCCATTGTTAATGTGTGACTATGTTTCATTTTATTATTTCAAAGAAGCCACCTTCCATCCTCCATGATGTGTTACACAGATAAGGAAACCAGGGCACAAGGTGAATGGCAGGGCTGGGGTTTGAATCCAGCTTCAAGCCCACACTCACTGTGCCCTGCTGACTCACAGACAGGCAGGTGAGGTGCAGCCAAGTGGAGCTGAAGGCTGGGAGGAGTGTGACCCAACACCATCCTACAGCGGCCCGAAGCCCAAGGGCAATCATTTTCACTTTTCCCTCTACTTTTTTTTTTTTTTTTAAATTTATCAGGCAGAAGTTTGTAGAATCACAGCCGAAAGACTCACAAGATACACAGGGAGTGTTCAAAACTTCAAGGAACATGTATGTTCTGAAATAACTATGCATGGAGCTCAATTGCATTTGCACCAAAATCAACTTAACTTTTAGTGCCATTTTCCACAAACTTTTTGGATTACCCTTGTGTTTGGCTTCTCTTGGTGATTTTACACAACATCAAATAGATCTCTAGACCATAACTCGCCATATGTGTGCCCCAATCTGCAGTCTCCCTGAGAGACCAAGCGAGCAAGGTGTAAGTAGATGGATCTGTGAAATGGAACCAAGAATGAAGAAAATGGAAATGAAAATGTAAGTTTCAAGATTCTTCACGGAAGTCAGCCAAAATTGGACTTCCAACCTTCCCTCACGCTGATCTTATACATTTATCCTGTTTCGGGCTCTGGGCTAAGAGGAAGTCACCCAAACTCCATTGGAAAATCCATTCTGCTTGAAAGCTGTCTGATCTCAGGGAGGCAAACAATGAGTAATTCAAAATATTTTTGAATGAAAGTGTCAGTTTAAGATCCTCAGCATAGAACATACCTACAAAGCCTATTTGCAAAGTAAATTTACTCTGGATTCTTGATACCTATGAAAGTTTTTTCTATTATATTTATTTAAAATTACAACAGTTTACATAAGAAACAAGCTCAAACAATTAAGGTAAAAGATAAATAACTGCATACAGTTTAATTTTACAAAATGCAAACATACATCTTTCATTGTTCCATTATCTGAGTATTAAGCGCCACATAATTGCACAAGGCATTTTCAAATGTCTTAAAGGCTCTAAAATTACAGAGTTGACTTTTGTGAAATAGTCTTTATTTTCCTCCATTATTATACAAATAATTGACCACACAGATTAAATTTGAATCGGAATTGGATATGTCCCCTGCAGAGCTCATTTGTCTTCTGCATGTAAAGGTTGGCAGCTTATGAGGGCTCAGGGAGCTTACTCAGACCCTGGTGGGATACAGAAGGGGGTCTCTGGTTTCTAGAACTTACGAGGTCTCAGCTGGGAGGGACCTTAGCTGGGGTGACAGCACATCAACGTTTGCCCACATCAACCCCCATCTAGCAGTCCCAGGGAAAATCTAATCAGGTCTGTTTTCACTCTCAAAGGGGAGGAAATGGAAGCTTCTGGATACAGGTGCTCTCTGAGCCAGAGTCCCAGGGTCACTCCTGGAGATTCAGGAAATCCATGCCCTGCAGGGCAGAGATGGAGAAGCAAGGGGAACATCTGTTGCACCCTCATTGTGGAATGAGCAATTATTAATCATCACAGTCACTCCCCAAACCTGAGAGACAGGAGGACAGAAGAGAACACATTTGGTTGTTGAAAAGCAACATGTATGGGGTGGGGCCAGCATTGTGAGGGCAGTGGGTTAAGTCACCACTTGCAACACTGGCATCTCACACTGGAGCACTGGGGTTCAACTCCTGGTTGCTCTGCTTCCAATCCAGCTCCCTGCCAATGCTCCTGGGAAAGCAGTGGAAGATGGCCCAAGTACTTGGGCCTCTGCATCCACCTGGGAGACCTGGATGGAGCTCCAGGTTTCTGGCTTCAGCCTGGACCAGCTGTGATTGTTGCAGCCATTTGGGGAGTGAACCAGTGATGGAAGTTCTCCCCCCCTCTCTCTATGACTCTGCCCTTCAAACAAATAGATCTTTGAAAAATAATAATGAAAATAAAAGTGACATGTGAAGTGGACATTTGGTCTGGTGGTTGAGATGCTGGTTAAGATGCCCGTATCAGAGTGACTGGTTTCAGTTTGCTGCTCTGGCTCCTGATCCCAGCCTCCCACCATGCAGACCCTGACTGATGAGCAGTGATGATGGAGACCCGGATTGAGCTCCTTGGTCCTGACTTGAGGATGGCTCAGCCCTGGCTGTTGTGGGCATTTGGGAAGTGAATCAGTGTATGCTGGCTCTCCCTCTGGGTATCTGTTTTTTGCATTTCTCTGCCTGTCACATAAAAGAATGAACAAACGAGTGTACAAATATAAAAAGTGATGTGCTGTTTTTCTGATAAGTTTCAAAATGCAGATGCAGAAAAAGAAAACCAATTCAAAGCGGGCGCTGCGGCTCACTAGGCTAATCCTCCACCTTGCAGGGGCGGCACACCGGGTTCTAGTCCCGGTCGGGGTGCCGGATTCTGTCCCGGTTGCCCCTCTTCCAGTCCAGCTCTCTGCTGTGGCCAGGGAGTGCAGTGGAGGATGGCCTAAGTCCTTGGGCCCTGCACCCACATGGGAGACCAGGAGAAGCACCTGACTCCTGCCATCGGATCAGCGCGGTGCGCCGGCTGCAGCGCGCCAGCCGCGGTGGCCATTGGAGGGTGAACCAACGGCAAAGGAAGACCTTTCTCCCTGTCTCTCTCTCTCTCACTGTCCACTCTGCCTGTCAAAAAAAAAAAAAAAACCAATTCAAATAAAATCCCTTCCACCAGACAGAGCTAATAGAGCTGGTGGTAAAGACACAAGTATCTGCAGGAAGTAACTAATTCTTGACTGGAAGAGATTATGTTCATGGTGTATTCAAGGTTCAGAAACCTGACCCAGTGACTCAGTTATTTCTGAAATGTTATCTCCCTTGTCCTGCCCTCAGCTCAATTTCTTTGCATCGTAACACGGAGATACTTATCTCGTAATCGCAGGAAGGAGAGAGGGAATGGAGGAGAGAAATAAAGTAGCACTGTTAACACACTAAGAGTGCACAGACGGCCTTGGCTCCCCTCTGGCACTGCAGCAGGAAAGCCTGGCACACCGTGGTGAGGCCCATGCTGGGTGCCCTTGTCAGATTTCACACGGGAGACTCAGGAGCCCTCGTGAATGGATGGCTCTACTTGGTGTATGGAGCTCCATCAGGGCTGGGGGGGTGGGAAAAGATCTTATTTCCCCATTGTTTCTCTGGGTTCCCAAGCCAAGCCTGGCACAGCCTGGGCGGTCAGCCAGTTTTTGTTGAATCAGTGAATAAGACTGGTTCTAACAATTTGGTTATTAGACCCATTCAGACCCAAAGGAAACCACAGACCAAAAGGTGTTCAGGGTGGTTTTAAAATGATTGCTATCCTCCTCCAAATGGGTGTGAATGTCTTGTTGTTCTGCCAGACAGTGGAAAACGATGATGACTAGGAAAGGCTGCTATGCTTATGACCCCAGACTCAGAGAAATCAGCAGACCCTGAAGGCAGCCTGGTGCACTTGACCGAGTTAGTAAGGCAGACTGCTGACACAGCCCCAGAGGCTCCCAAATATGGCCCCTCCTGAGCTGAGCAAACTTGCATCTCTTTATTTTTTTTTAAAGATTTTATTTTTATTTATTTGAGAGGTAGAGTTACAGACGGGGAGGGGGAGAGAGAGAGAGAGAGAGAGAGAGAGGTCTTCCATCTGTTGGTTCACTCCCCAAATGGCTGCAATGGCCGGAGCTGAGCCGATCCGAAGCCAAGAGCCATGCCAATGCAGGGGCCCAAGGACTCGGGCCATCTTCCACTGCTTTCCCAGGCCATAGTAGAGAGCTAGTTGGAAATGGAGCAGCCTGGACTCGAACTGGCACCCATATGGGATGTTGGCACTGTAGGCAGAGGATTAACCTACTGTGCCACAGCATCTGCCCCTGCATGCTCTTTAGATGCCAAAAGATTTGGGGTTGGAAACAATCAATGGTTTCTAAAAATCAAGAAAAGAGTACTTTTCACATACCTGCTTGTATGCCTTGAATTTGTTAAAAACATATAAATATGAGAGGCAGTGAGGGAGGGAGGGAGAGAGAGAGATCTTCCATCTGCTGGCTCACTCCCCAGTTAGCTGCAATGGCCAGAGCTGCACTGATCCGAAGCCAGTAGCCAGGAGCCAAGAGTTTCTTCTGGGTCTCCCAGGTGGGTACAGGGGCCCAAGGACTTGGGCCATCTTTCACTGCTTTCCCAGGCCACAGCAGAGAGCTGATTGGAAGTGGGAGTAGCCGGGACTCGAACCAGCATCCATATGGGATGCTGGCCCTGCAGGTGGTAGCTTTACCCACTACACCATAGTGCTGGCCCTGAGAGAGAGATTTTAACTTGGGGCGTCCCAGAAGAGACCTGTGACAGGGAATTGAGGGCAGGGAATTCACCTGGGAGAGAATCTGGGCAGCATAGGTGGGGTCAGGGAAGCAAGAGGGAACAGAAGGGAAGCGACGAGCAGCAGCCTGCACTTGGAGGGGGGACTTCTTCCTCTGGGACAAATCCACTGAGAGCTTGTTCTCAGGATGCGGCACTCACAGGGACATCACAGCAAAGCACACTTCAAACAGAGTCACTTGAAACAACTGGGACATTTTGTGGCAAAGAGAAATGCATTGCAACACCACACCTGCCCTTTCTTCCCAGCAGGGCTTTGCAGAGGTTCAGGTTTGGGTCACGTATTGACTTTTGAGCTCTTGATTCAGGTGGGTAAGACTTGGTAGCCACTAACAGATTTAGCAAAAATGGTATTTGTCAGGGAGGGGTCCAATCCCACCCCCGCACCCCCACCCTGCTCTCTCCCTCATTTCACAAGCACTGAGTCAGAGCAGGTGCACCCTGGTGCTTCCTCTGGGCCTCACAATAGGGCCAGGAGCAGCCACAGCAGGAGAGAGGCATGGGCCACTATGAGCTGCCAGGCCAGTCACTGGGGTTCAAGCCCCATTATTTCTTTTCACCTGGGCTTAAAAATTAAAAAAAAAAAGTTGATCATTATTTGTTGTCCAAAAAGCAGGTGCTGGAAAACATGACAAATTGTAGACAATGGTAGTGGACACAGAGAACTCACTCACGACCAAGAACCACCCTCCCCACTGAGAAAAGGGGAGGAGCTCTCCTACGTCTCCAGTGGAGAATGGTTGCACTGCAGGATATAAGCTGAGCTGTTTTCCTTCTAGAAAAAGTAACACTAGGCAAACTGGGAGTGGCAGATAAATGTGTTATCTTTTAAAAGATGCCCACTTTCTTTTTAAACATTTATTTCTTTATTTGAGAGGCAGAGTTACAGAAAGAGAGAGGAAGAATAGAGAGAAAGAGGTCTTCCATCTGCTGGTTCACTCCTGAAATGGCTGCAATGGCCGGAGCTGCGCCAATCTAAAGCCAGGAGCCAGGAGCTTCTTCCAGGTCTCCCATGTGGGTGCAGAGGCATTTGGGCCTTCTTCTGCTGTTTTCCCAGTCACAATGGATTGGAAGATGAGCAGCTAGGACATGAACTGGTGCCCATAGGAGATGTGAGTGCCACAGGCGGAGGTTTACCCTATCATGCCACAGTACCAGTCCCAAGATGTTCCCTTTTAAATGAGAACGCATTCAGCACTTTCTCTACTGTTTATTGCATATTAGAACAAGCATGCAGAGACACTGGCATTCTCCAATGCCAAAGTAAGTTGCTAGGAATATCAGTAAAATAGTACTCAGGCAAGAGTGAACTCACAGGTAGAGAACAGGGTTTGGGTTAAAAAGTAACTGTTGGTTAGACCCCGTTGAATGAAAAAAAAAATTGGCAAACTCTTGTGCAAAAAGTATAAAATTGCCAGTAGCTGTGTTGTCCAGCTCCTTGCTCCTGTCTCCTTGCTCCTCTGTGTGGCTGCATAGTGGTTCCCTGTATCCACAGTTTGCATTCCAGAATTTCAGTCCATCACAGTCAGCTATGTTCTACAAAAATAGTAAACGGAAAATTCCACATTTCGAGGAGGGAAAGAGAGAGAGAGATCATATTCACATAGCTTTTCTTGGAGTGTTATTATATGTTATTATTAATTATTATTGTTCATGTCTTACTGTGCTTAATAATTATTTGAGAGGCAGAAAAGGGGGGGGGAGAGTGAGAGCAAGAGAGAGAGAGGGAGAGCGAGCTGCCATCCACTGGTTCACTCCCCAAATCCCCAAATATCCGAACTATCAGGGATTGGGACAGGCTGAAGCCCAGGGCCAGGAACTCCATCTTTTTCTTCCCATGTAGGTGGCAGGACTCAACTCCTTGAGCCATCACTTACTGCCTCCCAAGGGGCTCAATACAAAGAGCATGAATGGGGAACAGAGCTGGGACTCAAAAAAAAAAAAAAACAAAAAAACAAAAAAACAAAAAACAAAAAAAACAACCCAGGCACTTGGATAGGGGATTTGGGCATCTCCATCAGCACCGTAAATGCCACACCAAATGCCCACCGTGTGCTTAACCTCTAGAAGGCACCTTATTATGGGTGGGCGTGTCCCAGAAAAACAGAGCATATGGAGAGTCTGTGGTCTGTGGTTCCAGGAATCCACTGCTGATCTTGTGACTCACATCTCTGTAGCTTCCTCAGCCTTGGACCAGCCACAAGGTCAAAGGCAGGGAGTGAACATGGTCCCTTCTGCCTGACTTGTTATTTGCTTAGGCTGTCTTCTTCATAGTTGTTGATCCTATCACAGCTATCTTCAGTGTTTTCATGAGACATTCTTCCTGGGGTGCCGTTGATAGAGATGGGACAGAGCACAGCAGTGACCTGCCCAAGGCACCATGAATGTTGTCCTTTGCACACTCGATGTCACCTTGTGAAGCAGGTAGAGATGCGAGTATAAGAGTGTCTGGCTTTGGCGGAAAATATGATAGCTGTAGTCAGTTTCCATAGGTTACCATCCCTCTACTTTTTATCTCTAGGATATAAACCCATTAACTTCCAGAATATACAAAAATCCTCAAAGTACAAAGCCGGCAGCTCTGTGTTAGGCTGAAACAGAAGTAAGGTAACCAAACTTCCATCCACAGCTGCAGAACAGGGTGTGATCATGGAGAGCTGCAGGTGTCTGGCTGCCATCCTAACTGGCCCTGCCGCCTTTGCTGTAGTGGCTCTTGCTAGCCCTGAGGCAGAGGGAAAGTGACTTAGCCTCTGAGCCTCCCTGAGCTGGCTCACCCATTGTTCTCCTGTATTCTCTCCAGGCAGAGGGAGACCACAGCACAGGCTTCCGAAGCCTTTGTGTCCTTCTGTTAAACTTAGGGACGGGTTTGTCTCTTGCCAGCTGTTCTAAACACGCTAGATGCTACCACTGCAGTAGGGAGAGACAGAAACCATTGTATAGAAATGTATTGTGGGCTAAAGACATCCAGGTGGTGTCTTTATATCCAAGTGAATTTCTTTTTTAATTAATTAATTAGTTTGAAAGGCAGAGTATCACCCCACGTACAGAGAGAGAGAGAGAGAGACAGACAGACAGACAGATCTTCCATCTGCTAACTCACTCCCCAAATGACCATAGCAGCCAAAGCTGGGCCAGGCTAAAGCAACAGCCTAGAACTTGGTCTGCCATGTGAGTGCAGGGACCCAAGCACTTGGGCCATCTTCCACTGCTTTCCTTGGGCACATAAGTAGAGAGCTGGATCGCAAGTGGAGCAGCCAGAATCAGAACTGGCACTCAGATACGCAGCAACGAATGGCAGTTTGACCTCCTGTGTCACAGTGCCAGCTCCCAGGTGAATTTCTGAATGCATCCCAACTCCAGCAGAGGTCGGCTGAAGCTTAGGCAGCTGGCAGAGCAGCCTGGTCCTAGGCAAGTGTGGTGCTTCCAGCTCCGCCAAACTCTTTTGGACAAATCTTTTTTATCTACTAGAATAAAACATGTGAGAGTCTGTGCATCTTTGTTTTGTTTTCATTTAGCATGTTAGCATAAACCTGTTCTGCGTTACAATGCTTTTATAAGCGTCACTTCCCTTCCTCCACAGAAGAGGGTGCTTCACTCAAGATCTGGGACAGGAGGCCCTATGGAACAGCACCAGAGCTCATAGGCAAGAGATACACATTTGTTACTGGGAGCCTGTGGGATGTAGGGTTTGTCAGTGCAGCAAAGCCAATAATACAGTGAACAGTGCAAGGGTCTCTGAAGAAGCAAACAGTTTCTCTCTTAGAAGTCTCCTGCAGGGGCTGCAGTAGTCTATCCACCCTCCTGCATGGCTTAGAACATTGCGGGGCATGTTGTTAGCATCTCATAAATGCTGCCTGTGCCAGGAATTAAAGAGCTACCTCTTGGGGCTGGCATTATGGCACAACAGCCAACCTGCCATCTGTGATGCCGGCATCCTTTAAGGGTGCCAGTTCAAGTCCTGGTTGTGCTACTTCCATCCAGTTCTCTGCTAATGCACCTGGGAAAGCAGCAGAAGATGACCCAAATGCTTGGACTCCTGCCACCCACATGGGAGACCTGGAAGAATCTCCTGGCTCCTGGCTTGGCTTTGGCCTTTGCAACCATTTGAAGAATGAACCAGCAGATCCAAGACCTTTCTCTCTCTCTCTCTCTCTCTCTCTCTCTCTCTCTCATCTCTATCTTTATCATCCCTATCTCGGTGTCACTGTCTCTATCTCATCACTGCCTTTTAGCTAAATAAAATAAATCTTAAAAAAATCTATCTTCCTCATCTGACCTCCCACCCTCACAGCTATGTTCTGAGAAAACAAAACAAGGCACAAAGGTAAAACAGGGCTTGACAAACACCCAGGGACGAAGTGGAGAAGACAACGGGAACCGCCTCCCAAAAGTAAATACCAGTATCTGCTGTTTGACGTCCGCAGTGAACTCAGCATGGTCATCGTGCAGAAGAACATAACAGGTCACGGACAAGGTGGCAGGGCTCGCTGTAACTCAACACGCAGCCCCTGTGACTCGCGGGAGCTGTGTGAAGACGAGGCTGAATGCCTCACTCACCTTGGGAGGGCGGACGGAGGGAGGGCAGAGGTCGCAAGTTGTCTGCGTGGGTCAGTGTGCCCTGTGGAGCGCTCTCATCAGCTTGGGGACAAAACCGTAGAGCAGAGCTCCGTTGGCACCTCTGGCTCTCTGCCTGCACCTGCTTGCAGGACCCTCTGCAGACAAAGCGGGGAGGAAGACGTCTTTGGGAAATCCAAGACAGGAACGCGGTGTCTCCAGCTGTAAGGTGACTGACTTCAGGTTGGACTAACATGGAACACGACTTTGCTTTCTCTGTGAGTCTGTGGCAGGTGAATTTTCCAGAACCCTGCATTCTGGACAGCCTCTTCTTCTTAACAGAGACAAGAGTCCAATTGCTTCTCGGCCTTTTGGCTAAGATCAAATGCAGAGACAAGAGTCCTTGGCTGTTTTTTCTCTCTTGCGCGGGAAGTCTGAACAACTCCGTCAGTAGATCCTAGAAGGAAACACAGACAAAAAAAATGAAACCAAACTCCAACACTAAGACTGGCAGGGCAGCCCTTGCACTTGGAATCAAGATTTTCATTCTGTGTGACCCTGGAGCTCCATTGTGGAGGCAGCACAAAGGAAGAAGGACGTGCAAAGGAAGAAGCAGCTGTGATCGCTGCCTGGGCTCTCGAGCACCTTAGTTGCAAAGTGAGGATGACAGAAGGGGAATCTAGGGTGTTGCGGGAGGCAGGCAAGTGCAGGGTGGAGTGTTTTGTACATGGTGGAGTGTTTTAGGAGACACAGTTTCAGCCACTGTCTGCAAAATCACTGACCTCATGTGTGTGTAAGAATGTGGCATAAGAGGCTGGTGCCATGGCTCAATAGGCTAATCCTCCGCCTGCAGCGCCGGCACACCGGGTTCTAGTCCCAGTCGGGGCATCGGATTCTGTGGCCCGGGAGGGCAGTGGAGGATGGCCCAAGTGCTTGGGCCCTGCACCCGCGTGGGAGACCAGGAGAAGCTCCTGGCTCCTGGCTTCAGATCAGCGTGGTGCACCGGCCCGCAGCGCGCCACCAGAGCGGCCATTGGGGGGTGAACCAATGGTAAAGGAAGACCTTTCTCTCTCTCTCTCTCTCTCACTGTCCACTCTGCCTGTCAAAAAAAAAATGTGGTATAGAAACATGAGTTCCAAGAAACTCAAGCCGGCGCCGTGGCTCAATAGGCTAATCCTCCACCTTGCGGCGCCGGCACACCGGGTTCTAGTCCCGGTTGGGGCGCCGGATTCTGTCCCGGTTGCCCCTCTTCCAGGCCAGCTCTCTGCTATGGCCAGGGAGTGCAGTGGAGGATGGCCCAGGTGCTTGGGCCCTGCACCCCATGGGAGACCAGGAAAAGCACCTGGATCCTGGCTCCTGCCAGGATCAGCGCGGTGCGCCGGCTGCAGCGGCGGCCATTGGAGGGTGAACCAGCGGCAAAAGGAAGACCTTTCTCTCTCTGTCTCTCTCTCTCACTGTCCACTCTGCCTGTCAAAAAAAAAAAAAAAAAAAAAAAAAAAAGAAACTCAGGTATGTTTATGCAGTCGCTGTGTAGATTGTATTGAATGCTGTGAGCAGTTGGTTTAATTATTTCACAGTAACATTCCGAGATTCCTGATCTTGTTTCCTTTTTTAAAAAGACTTATTTTATTTATTTGAAAGACATAGTGCCAGAGACAGAGGGAAAAGCGGGGGGGGGGGGGGAGGGAGAGGGAGAGGGAGAGGGAGAGGGAGAGAGGGGAGAGAGGGAGAGAGAGAGAGAGAGAATCATCTATCCACTGGTTCACTCTTCAAAATGGCCACAACTTCCAGGGCTAGACCAGGCTGAAGTCAAGAGGCTGGGCTCCATTCAGGTCTCCCACATGGGTGTCATGGCTCCAAGCAGTTGGGCCATCGTCTTCTGCATTAGCAGGGAGCTGAATTAGAAGTGTAGCAGCTTGGACTTGAACAGGCACCCATGTGGAATGCGGGCATTGCAGGATGGCATTTAACCTGCTGTACCACAGTGTTGGCCTCTTTAATTCTTTCTGATAGTACTATAAACAAAACTGTTTATTTCATTTTAGATTGTTCATTGTTAGTGTACAGAGAAACAATTGATATTTTTGGCATTGAGTTTTTGTCTTGCAGATTTGTTGTATTTGGTTATTATTTCTACCAGTTTTATTTGGTGTGTGTGTGTGTGTGTGTGTGTGATCTTTAGGGTTCTGTACCTTTTTTTTTTTCTTTTTGACAGGTGGAGTGGACAGTGAGAGAGAGAGAGACAGAGAGAAAGGTCTTCCTTTGCCGTTGGTTCACCCTCCAATGGCCGCCACGGCCGACGTGCTGCGGCCAGCGCACCGCGCTGATCCAATGGCAGGAGCCAGGTGCTCCTCCTGGTCTCCCATGGGGTGCAGGGCCCAAGCACTTGGGCCATCCTCCACTGCACTCCCGGGCCACAGCAGAGAGCTGGCCTGGAAGAGGGGCAACCGGGACAGAATCCAGCGCCCCGACCGGGACTAGAACCCGGTGTGCCGGCGCCACAAGGCAGAGGATTAGCCTAGTGAGCCGCGGCACCGGCCAGGGTTCTGTACCTTTAAGATCATGTTGTTTGGGTGGCTGCTGTGGCATAGAGGGTAAAGCTGCCACCTGCCATTCAGGCATCCCATAAGGGCACCGGTTTGGGTCCCAGCTGCTCCTCTTCCAATCCAGCTCCTGTGAATCAGAGGATGTTAAGATCTCTTTCTGTCTGTTACTCTGTGTCACTATGCCTTTCAAATAAGATAAATAAAATAGAAAAAAAGAGATGCTCATGTATTGTTTCTTTCCTTCATTCCATCACTGTATAATACATCAATTAATCTTGTATTGAACCATCTTTGTCTTTTGGGAATACATCCCATTGGTCATGGTGGATGATCCTTTGTCTCCATTTGGTATCAGGCAGTGTTGGCCTCTAGCACTGGAGTGGTCTCATGAGCTAGGAAGCACACTTACATTTTCATAAACTCAGGGTGGAGAATAAAAGTTACCCATGATCACCTAGGTATTCTAAGGTCATTGCTGATAAGTTTAAAAATGAATAAGAAATGACAAAATATTCTGGCCTAAGCCCCAGTGGGAGGAACAGTGGGGCCATCACTAGGAACTCTCAGAGACCCTAGGTTGAATTTCAAGACCCTGATGAGAGTCTTCCAGGAGTCCTTGTGGAGAAATGCAAAAGGCAAGACAAGAAGACCTACGGAGAAGCAAAGTTTGAGAATTTTGAAGTCATTGGGTGACTTCAGACAGGTCACCCAACACCTCTCGTGAAGAGATTAACTTACTAAATGGAGATTATGATAGCTCTTCTACCGAAATATAAGTTTTTTTTTTTAAACTGAAGGACATCACAGTGGAAGTCCAGTCTCAAAATTGATAAATGCATTTGACAAATACATTGCAAAAGACTGCCTGCTGGCCTACAGCCACCAATAGGGTCAAAGAAGAGCTACAGCACGGATCCACAGCTCTGAGCTCACTACCCAAGAACATGTAGGAATTTCCGCATGCCACTTTATAGCTCTCAAGTCTTTTATATGCATTGCACATACATGAGCTCATTGAATACTGCCAACACCATGAAGAAAAGTATTACCATTCTCATATAAATGTGGACATGAAGGCTGAGAATAAATATTATTCTGGAAATGAGTCTATTTGTCAA
Organism: Oryctolagus cuniculus; assembly: GCF_964237555.1. NCBI lineage: Eukaryota > Metazoa > Chordata > Mammalia > Lagomorpha > Leporidae > Oryctolagus > Oryctolagus cuniculus. The sequence goes on along the minus strand of NC_091442.1, from coordinate 46,737,656 downwards.
TCATCATTTTCCATTTCCAACCTGACTTGATAGAGATTCATTTTATATGCCATAGCTCTTCTCTTGGTAGCAACCATCTGAAATATGATTTCACACATTTGCAAGGCATGCACAGGGCTTTGAGCAAATGGGTCAGCCGATGCAGTCTGAGATGTATGGCTCCTGGAGAGACTGCTGCTTGGTTGAAGGGATCCAGAGACCCAGACAACAGCCTCTCCAAGAGAAAGAACTTCTGGTGGAAGAATGCATCTCAAGTTACAACCAAGTGTACCTGTCGAAGCAGGTAATTGAGGAAATGCATGGGAAGCATATTTGATAAAGCAGATCTCATGCTTTGTGAAGGCATTCACATAATCTCCTGGACCTGCTAGAAGCCCAGCAGAGTGTTTCATCCAGACCTGGATTGGGAATAAGATGTAGAATCTTCGCCTTTCTGTTCTAGAGATGACCTCAGAGATGGTAGTTGAATTCTCATGTCACAAAGGAGGAATCTGCTTCCTGGAGAGTCAGTCACTTGCTCAGGTTTGCAAATTGTGGTGTGACACCTGTGATATCAGAAGTAAGATTCCTAACCCCAAACACAGTGCTTTTCCCACTGATCTCATTGGAACTGTTCTTGGGAGTTGGGTTTATCAGGTTATAAACATGTTATGGGCTGGCTCCTTCTTGGCTAGGAGCCCAAATCTGGCCTACAGAGAAGTTCTAGATGTGGCCATCTGCTTGCTTGCTCTGTTTGGTAAGACTTCTTACATTTTCATAGAGTTACTAATTCATCTGTGGGTATGAGATCCCCAGCGGAAGTAAGTGCAAAGTGACACAGTTATAGTCAATAAAATTCTGGGGTGAAGACAACAGAAAATAAGGAGAAAGTGCCTAACTGGAAAGATAGATTAAGTTTTAACCATTTCTCATTTAAAAAAAAAAAGAGGCACTTAGAATTTTATCAAGATCAACTTTATTTAAAAAAAAAAAATGAAGGCAAGACCAAGCTTCCATAGCTAAGAAATGACCCTTCAATTCATCAATGCATTTGTGGCAATTTTTCTCTGATGGAAGAATGGACGTATCATTTTGTTCTCCGCTTTGCTAGTATAAGACGCTGGACTGTGGTTTCCCTACTTTGTATGGGCTGATCCCAGGTAGACAGAATTTTGTGTTCAATTTCCCGTTGCCCTGAATTCATCTGCCCCAGATGTCTCTTCCGAGAGTTGACGGTTAGAAGACTATGACCAGTCCCAATGAGTGGCCACTATTTCAATAAATATTTTCCTACTCATAGAAATATTCACCGATGCTTCTTTAACATTGAAAAGAGAGATTTACATTTTTAAATGTCACATTTTAAATTCAGTTACAGAAGAAATAATACATTGACCAATTTTCCACTTGCCGTTGGTTATTTGACTACTGATTTGATTGTAGAATTGTTCTTATAGGGTTGTTGTTTAGGTTAAACTAAGCATTCAAGTGTGTTTTAAATTGCTGCTTTCAAATTGACTCAAAGTCAAAATATACTGAAAATATGTTATAGAGCTACTCATAGGACTCAGTAGTCATTAAAAAAACTCATAATTCTGTTTGAAAAATGTCATCATTGTAGACATAAAGTGAAATAGTTTTACTTGCTTTACCTAAAAAATGTAAAAATTAGATGGTATAGGAAAAAGTACACCATACACAAGGATATGGCGAATACTTGCCTTTATAATTATATTTCCTCATAGGATAGCTTTCTACTGAAACGTGAGATGACACACTTGGAAGAGTGAATGAAGAAATATGAATTTATAGCATTTTGTAGTAAAACTGTGATGCAACCACTCCATCATGTACTTGTGGGAAGCCAACATTTAAGTGGCCATCAAAAGCCCTGAGTTTAGATCCCTTCTAAGGCCTATTTCATTCTGGCTAAACAATAGTTGTGGAATAAACCATTTTGAAGAATAAAGTACCATGTAGCTAAAACAAGAACTCACTAAACTGTGAAAATGGCAGTTCTCTTTCCTCGAATTGAACACAGAGTGGGCAGGACCATGAGTTACTGCAGGTGGTCCAGCTGGGGTCCCTGAGATTCCCGGGAAGATTCAGAACTGCACCAGCCTCATCTGCAGCAGCAGAAAACCTGGTGGAAAGTTTCCCAAAAGCTTCCTGGACAAGGATGCCCAAGGCCACTGGGCCGGCTGGGCTGCTCGCACCACCATCCTTGGGTCCCAGTGTTCGCCCAACTCCAAGATGGAGCAGGCATCAAAGCACATTGCTTCTTCTCTTAGGGCCCAGCGGGAAGAAATGATTGCATTTGCCATGCTTGCTCACCCATCCTCCAACCACAGACGCTGTCTTTTCCTCCACCCTGTGCAGAGCCAGAAATACCACTGAATAGTGAGGTGCAACTTGCCCGAACCCAGCAGACCTCACAGGGCGCCTCCTGTCCACGCCCTCGAGCCTCATAATGGAGATGCAAAGAGGGGGGCCTGGGAGTCCTGACCCCCCACCCCCAGTCGCTCTTCGGTCTGCTGCTGGCAACCATGTCTCTCCCAAGCTCTTCAGAAGCTGGCTCAGTTTCTCCTCTTGCCCGGCAGATCCAAACCCCCTTAGAATGCCTTAAGAGGAACTCTGAGTGTGAAACCGGTCCAACAGATTCTCAATAAGCTACTCATGAAATCCCAGAAGCTTCCCTTCCCTGTAGAGGAAAAGAAGGTTTCCTTGTGCTGGCCCCTGCCTTGGGACGCCCAGCTCCTTGCGAGTGGGCTGTCAGCTGCCAACCCAATCCAACGCCAGAACTAGGCATGGTTTCCACTCTCTTCAAACATAAGCCTCTCTGTGGGGCAGGAGGCTTTGGCACCAGAGTCACTGCAACTCTCCAAAGTGCTACCTCTGTTTGCCTGAAGCAGCGTCTCCACAAGTTTGAATTTTTCTGTTCAAGGGATATTTTCGGTCTGTTCGAGGGATATTTTCAGTTTCTGACAGGCATTTCTAAGGTGGTAAAACACGTTTATTTTTCATGGCCAAAATCATCGCTTCCTATAAACGTTCTTGGGCTAGATTTCAGGATCTTCATGATTTTTCTTGGTAGTGCTTTATTAAAATCGCTTATCTCAGGGCCAGCACTGTGGTGTATTTCTTGATAATAAGATTACAGATTTTTTTTAAATGTTATCATGAAAAGGTATGACCCCTGGGACTATGTCTGCTGACCACCTATTTTTGTATAGTTTTATTGGAACACGGCCATGGATTGGCTTTTACTGTTTGTCTTTTATTATTATTTTTTTGGTTACAAGAGCAGAGTTGAATACTTGGGACAGAAACCGTATGGCCCAGAAAACCTAGTTCCTATTTCACCCTTTTCAGAAAATGTTTCTGGAGGCCAGCGCTATGGCATAGCGGGTAAAGACACTGCCCGCAGTGCCAGCATCCCATATGTGCTCCGGATTGAGACCCAGCTGCTCCACTTCTGATCCAGCTCTCTGCTATGGCCTGGGAAAGCAGTAGAAGATGGCCGAGGTCCTTGGGGCCCTGCACCTGTATGGGAGACCAGGAAGAAGCTCCTGGCTCCTGGCTTCAGATTGGCGCAGCTCTGGCTGTTGTGGCCAACTGTGGAGTGAACCAGCAGATGGAAGACCTCTCTCCTTTCTTTCTCTCTCTGCCTCTCCTTTCTCTATTTAACTTTGACTTTCAAATAAATAAAATAAATTTAAAAATATGTTTCTGGATCCTTGTTATTCAGCCGAAAACCGATGTCCCATCATCACCTGTCCAGTTCTAATTTCACACTGTGTTCTGCAGTGCTGTTTTTTTTTTCTGGTTCATTTTTGAGCCCTTGGTCCAGGATATTCTAAACACAGAGCTTCCTGCATTTCTCTTAACAACTACTGACCTCATGCCCCAGCCTTCAGCTTGGACTTCTTGGAGAATCAGTAGTGAAGGAAGTGGTCTGAGCGACTTGCGGATCTAGTCTCATGCACCACATGGATCTTATTCTCTGGCCCAAAAGAGTACGAAAGTACACGTTTGTGCATTTCTATGTCTGGGGATATCTTTTGTACATCTAGGTCCTTCTGTGTTTATTATAAAGTTCATTTCCCATCCTCCTGTGTCCTAGACGCATTGCTTTGTGCCTAAGCACTCGGATGTAGTTTTCTTTCTTTCTTCTTTTTAAACATTTATTTATTTATTTGAAAGTCAGAGTTACACGGAGAGAGAAGGAGAAGCAGAGAGGGAGAGAGGTCTTCCATCCGCTGGTTTACTCCCCAATTGGCTGCAATGGCTGGATCTGCACCGATTTGAAGCCAGGAGCCAGGAGCTTCTTCCAGGTCTCCCACATGGGTGCAGGGGCCCAAGGGCTCGGGCCATCCTCTACTGCTTTCCCAGGCCATAACAGAGAGCTGGATCAGAAGTGGAGCAGCTGGGACTCGAACAGGTGCCCATATGGGTTGCCGGCACTGCAGGCGATGACTTTACCCCCTACACCACAGTGCTGGCCCCAAGATAAGCGATTTTAATATAGCACTACCATGTCGGAAAAATAATAAGAGACCTGCATCTCATCCTGCTGGGAAGGTTTCATGTGGCCCCCGCTAGCAGACAAGTAGGGCCAGGGACACTTGGGGGACACTGGTCCTTAATCAGAAGATTCTGCACCTGCCTGCCACAGCCCTTCAGAAAGCAACAGGATTTATAGGATGGGTCTCAGTAGCCCCCAAAAAAATCCATCGCAGAGTAAGGTACTTGACATTCTCTGGGCACAGACAATGGGCGGCGAGGAGTAGCTCAGGGAGGCGAGTTCCAACGTGCCCTCTTTTGAAAAGGTCTTCGAGGGTAAAGCCCCGGAAGCACACAAAACAGCCAGCCGAGTGGGGCTGCTCAGAGGGAATTCGTGCATTAACTACGGTTGAGGGAAGATCTTTTCAACTCTGAAATCCTCTAATTGTAAAGACTTTGGAGAAGTGAGCCTGTGAATTCCAGGGGATCACGGCAGAGTCCCGGTGCTTACCTCTCACAGTCCTCCTGGCCAAGCTGCTGGAAGGCGCTGCTGTCTCACTTGAGTGCGCACAGGTGCCTCCCAGGTGCTGCTCCTCGCCGAGTCTGGCTCAGGAAGTCTCGGGACTGTCATTCTCTCTTGCTGAGTCTCCAGGGGACTCTGGATCCAGGGCATACCTCAAGCAGCCTGTGAACTAGGCAGGTAAATAAGCAGTCCCAAGCATCCCCCCACCCCCGATTCCCATTCACCTGCAAATCAGACATCTGGGCAAGACCCTGCCTCCTCTTGTCTTTGCTACAATCCCACCTGAGTTAAGTGCTCTGTTTCTATGAGAGGTTACTACCTAACGTCTCATCCGATCCAAAACACTGTCCGAATAGAAAGGGGCGCCCTTGTATTAATTGCAACACGGTTTTTTCCCCCCATGTTTTCCCCTGTTTTTCATAAAAGTCATGGTCCTTTATGCCTAAAATAGTGTTTCTTGTTTTCCAGTTTGCTTTTGTGGGTAAAGGAAGCATCTTGAGTTATCTGTCCAAAGGGCAACAGGACAAGAAGGGGGAAAAATGGTTCCAATGGCAAATAAACTACTTGGGATTTGCTGTGAGTCATGCGGGGTGGGGGTGGGGCAGGGGAGAAAGAGGAACCTGACTTCCTTAGGCTGGTAAACCACAAACCCTCTGAATCAATAGCATTCCGTTTGCTGTTCTAATAACGGCAAACACCACGTTGTGCCAGAGTCACTGTGAGGGGATTGCCTCACTTTTTTTTCTTAGATGATGTTTGAACCTAGCATTGAGTTCCCTCAAAGGAGGTAGGAAGATTTTGTGCCCCACCATCAGTGTAAGGAAGTAGGAATCTGCCCGGAGCTCTGGGAGATGGAAGTGCAAGAAAGAGACCAGGACTTTTGTCAGACGGTGGGCATGGTGGTCCTTTGTCGATCTGCACAGAGCCCAGATCGCTGACTCCCCCAGAGAGGTCAGAATCGTTACTGGATCTCATTGAATTCTCCCTCAACGACCCACGGGGAGCTGGCTGCACCTGCTATAACCGAGGGGAGGCAGGCTTCCAATGAGTGAGCTACCGTGCGGACGCAACTGGGCTCTGGTTGCAGGGTTTTGGGATCCACAGTTGTGGCTCAGTTTTTCTGAGGATGGCTTTCGGGCTGCAGGAGACGGCAGCATTTTCCTCGCCTGCTTCTTGCAAATGAGGAACTCTGACCCAGAGAATTGAGGGTTCGCAGCGGAATAAGGACTTTGGATTCTTGGATGTGTGCTCCTTCTGTTCCAGAGAGCAGCTTCCGAAGCACCTACAGGTGCACAGTGGTGTCAGGGGCTACCGCTCTCATTTGTTTTCAGCCCCAGCACAGACAAGCGCTCATGCCTACCAGCATGAGGTGGGGGGGGGGTCGTAGGAGAGACTGGGGGTGAGTGTGTACAGGTATGTGCAAAGGCATTCTTGCATAGCTGTGTGCATCTGCCTGAGTCCCCTGGAGACTCAGCAAGAGAGAGTGACAGTCTCGAGACTTCCTGAGCCAGACTTGGCCAGGAGCAGTGCCCGGGAGGCAGATGCATGGGCACCTGGCATGGGGAAAAGAAGAAAATAGTAATATTGAACCCCAAGCATGTGTCTAGCCCTGAGCCAGGAATATAACCTGCACAGGATTTTTAACTCAGTATCTGAGTTGGATCATATGGATTAGCAATATGCAAAGGATATACTGTTCTCTAGGAGTCAAAGGACATGCAATTTGAATTTTGCTAGACATGAGAAAGCACTCTAAGAATCCTGCAAGGATATCATCAGACTCAGAGGTTGACATCATATTGGAGTTTGATTGGCTAATCCCAGGTTACGGCCATCATGGTTGAGGAGCAGAGACCTTGGAGTAAGGAAATTTTGGTTTGTTCTCAAGTTCAACTCCGCGCCAGCAGCACACCAGTTAGCTAGGTCCCTGAAATAAGGACAGGAGCAGTTGTTCTTTTGAAGAAAACTTGACTCAGAAATAGTTTTTTTTTTTTTTTTTTTTGCATCTATTTTGTATACACTTGGGGGGGGTGGAAGTCACATTTTTGACCTAAGTTGAATAAAACACAGGGTTACAATTAATGCTATGGAATTTATTGGATTACATCTCATGAAATGATCAATGTCTAAGTCCTTTCCTTTGAAGAGAGGTTATTCCATATGCCTTAACCTGATCTTTTATTAAACTGTAAGTAAATGCTGCTGGGCACGACGACGGATAAACCTCTTCAGAGAGTCATCCTAGGTGACAAGGGGGAGTTGTGAGTTTCAGGAGGGCGGGAGCTGTATCTTTTTTTTTCTTTTTGCAGGAACATTGTTAACATTTCACTGCAGTTGCTGGCTCAGTAAACATCTGTTGAATGAATGCATGAATGCCACAACATCACAGCCACAAGGATGCTGAGTCCACTACAGAGCTTCTCTATTGTCTCTGCCCTGCTGTACCGATTTTAAAGACATGCTGCTCCCTCGTGATGACTCATGGAGTGTGAGTGTGTGTGCGTGCGTGCGTGTGTGTGAGTGGGGGTACGTGCATGTATGTGTGTGCGCATGTGTGTGCATGTATGTGAATGATTGTGAGTGTATGCATGTGTGTGCATGCATGTGAGTATGTGTATGTGTGAGTGTATACGTGTGTATGTGTGTGTGCACCATGTGTCTGTGCATTTGTGTGTGCATGTGTGTGTATGCATGAGAGTGTTGTGAGTGTACTTGTGTGTATGAGTGCACATGTGTGAGTGTGTGCATGTGTGAATGTGTGTGTGCATGTGTGTAGCTCACAGGCACCTGCCCTACTTCCCCCAGAGGAAGTTCACCAGATAGGAGAGCTCCCTCAGGCTGCCCACCCAGCCCTCTGCACAGCCTGCGTCTGAGTCCTCAGGGCTCCTGGATCTTCCACGATCAATGGGAAGGTTGAAGACCGCTTGGGGCTGGTTCATTGAAAGCCTAGGACGGGGCCAGGTGAGGAGCGGCTGTACGTGTTGATGGGGACTTCCCTCCCAGATGGCCCTGGGTGAGATGTCGACCCCCTGAGGGGTGACCAGACGCTGAACGATGCATGGTGCATTGCCAAGTGCCTCCTCTTCCGGTGCTGGGGTGGCACCTCCTTTTCACATTGTCAGATACTTGCATGTACTTCTGGGAGTTCCATGCTGCACACAGTCATGGGTAATGAATTAGTGGACAGTGGACTGAGTGAAAAAGAATTAGAGAGATTTTGTCTTGGGTTAGACACATCTTCAGTGTGGGTCTCTATCTGTCAGTCAGAAAATACAGAGATATTTAGGGAGCCGATGTGGTGGTGCAGCAGGTGAAGCCGCTGCCTGCAATGCTGACGTGCTGTATGGGCGCTGGTTTGTATTCCTAAGGCTCCACTTCTGAACTAGCTCCCTGCTAATGCACCTGGGAAAGAAGCAGCCGATGGCCCAAGGGCTTGGGCCCCTGCCACCCAGGTGGGGGACCTGGATGGACTTCAAGGCTTCTGTCTTCAGCCAGGCCCAGCCCCAGCCTTTGTCATCATTTGAGGAGCAAACCAGCAGATAGAGGACCTCTCTGTCTCTGTCGCTCCCTCTCTGTAACTCTGCCTTTCAAATAAATAAATCAATCTCTTAAAGAAAGGGAAAAAAAGAGCTATTTAACCTTCTTTGTATCATACAGGGACTTTTAAAGTTTGCCTTCAGTGGAAAATCAGTGAAATCCACATGGACCATTGTGAGATCCCTGAAGTTTCCATGGAAACAGGGCATTGCCCAGTGCCCTCCCCCACACACCAGCCACATGGGGCTATTAGACAGTTGAAATGTAGTCAGCTGGGGCCTGCATGGTGTGCAGTGGGTTAAGCCACCACCTGCAATGCAAGCATCCCATACAAATGCTGATTTGAGTCCTGGCTTCTCTACTTCAAGTCCAACTGGGAAAGCAGCAGAAGATGGCCTGAGTGCTTGGGCCCCTGCACCCACCTGGAAAGCCCCGATGAAGCTCCTGGCTCCTGGCTTCAGCCTGTGTCAACCTGGCTGTTGTGGTCGCTTGGAGAGTGAACCAGTGGGCAGAAGATCTCTTTCTCTCTTTGCCTCTACCTCTCTCTGTAACTCTGCCTTTTCAAATAAATATAGAAATCTTTTTTAAAAAAATAAATGTGGTCGGTAGACTCAGGATTTAACTTTTGTAATTTATTCATTTTAATCAATTGTTTTAAATTTAAGAACTAGTACAAATTCAGTCATTAGAAAACATATAGGCTGGCGCCGCGGCTCACTAGGCTAATCCTCCACCTTGCGGTGCCGGCACACCGGGTTCTAGTCCCGGTCGGGGTGCCGGATTCTGTCCCGGTTGCCCCTCTTCCAGGCCAGCTCTCTGCTGTGGCCAGGGAGTGCAGTGGAGGATCGCCCAAGTGCTTGGGCCCTGTACCCCATGGGAGACCAGGATAAGCACCTGGCTCCTGGTTCCTGCTATCGGATCAGCGCGGTGCGCCGGCCGCAGTGTGCTGGCCGCGGCGGCCATTGGAGGGTGAACCAACGGCAAAGGAAGACCTTTCTCTCTGTCTCTCTCTCTCACTGTCCACTCTGCCCGTCAGAAAAAAAAAAGAAAAAAGAAAAAAGAAAGGAAAAGAAAAAGGAAAAAGAAAACATATAGGGGCTGGCGCTGTGGCGTAGCAGTGTGGCACCTACAGTGCCAGTATCCCATATGGGGACTGGTTCGAGTCCTTTCTCTCTCTATATATAATAACTTTGTCTTTCCAATAAACAAGAAAATCTTCTTCAAAAAAAGGAATATTGATCTGTGCTTAGATTTCATAAAATTTACTGTTGTGGGGATTCACAGGCTTGTGTTGCTGTAAATGTACTTGTCTGTTTTCTTTCTTTCTTTCTTTCTTTCTTTCTTTCTTTCTTTCTTTCTTTCTTTCTTTCTTTCTGTTCAGTGCAGGCCTTGACAATCTGCCACCAAATAAAGTTTTTTTTAAAAAGATTTATTTATTTATTTGAAAGGCAGAGTTACAGGGAGGCAGAGGCAGAGGGAGAGAGAGAAAGAGAGACAGAGAGAGAGAGACAGAGACAGAGGTCTTCCATTTGATGGTTCACTCTCCAATTGGCTGCAATGGCTGGAGCTGCACCGATCCGAAGCCAGGAGCCGGGTCTCCCACGTAGGTGCTGGAGCCCAAGGACTTGGGCCATCCTCCACTGCTTTCCCAGGCCGTATCAGAGAGCTGGATCGGAAGTGGAACAGCTGGGACTCAAACTATTGCCCATACAGGATGCTAGCATTGCAGGTGGCGACTTAACCAGCTTCATCACAACACCAGCTTTCTGTTCTAGCTTTCTGTTGATGTGAATCCTGGGAGGCAGCAGGCGATAGCTAGGGTAGCAGAATTCCTGCCACCCATGTTTGGGGACCCAGGCAGAATTCCCAGCATCCAGCTTGAGCCTGGTCCAGCCCCAGTTGTTGACATTTTGGGGAGTGAATCTGTAGATGGAAGCGCGCGCACTCTCTCTCTCTCCCCCCCCCCCTGCTTCTCAAATAAATATAATTAATAAATAAAACTTAGAAAAGGACTTCCTCAGAACATAAGTGTATTTCTATAATGTTATTGCTGTTAAATTTCTACCTTGTAGAGTTAATGAGCATTCACTGATTTAAAAAGAGCACCTGGGGGCTGGTACTGTAGTGCAGCCGGTAAAGCTGCTGCCTGCGGTGCCAGCATCCCATATGGGTGCCAGTTTGAGTCCTGACTGCTCCACTTCCAATCCAGCTCTCTGCTGTGGTCTGGGAAAGCAGTAGAAGATGGCCCAAGTTCTTGGGCCCCTGTACCTGTATGGGAGACCCGGAAGACACTCCTGGCTCCTGGCTTTGGATCAGCACAGCTCCGGCCATTGAGGCCAACTGGGGTGTGAACCTTCAGATAGAAGACCTCTCTCTCTCTCTCTGCTTCTCCTTCTCTCTCTGTGTACCTCTGACTTTCAAATAAATAAATAATTCTTAAAAGAAAAGCATCTGTTTAAGCTTTACAGCTCAGGTGTCAGTACTTTTTGGAGCTTAGTTTTACTTCTGACTTCTATGGGAAAATAACAAAACCACGCCCACAAAGCCCTCAGCCCTCCCTCCCCCGAGTGGATGGAGGCAGAGATGCAGAAGCCAAGGCCAGAGCATGGGGAGCACCAGCCCCTTCTGCCTTTTCTGCACTGCCAGGACTCACAGGGATGATGATGGTGATGGTGGTGATGGTGATGGTGATGGTGATGGTGGTGATGATGGTGATGGTGATGGTGATGATGGTGATGATGCTGATGATGAAGGTGGTGATGATGATGATGATGATGGTGATGATGGTGATGATGAAGGTGATGATGATGATGATGGTGGTGGTGGTGGTGATGGTGGTGATGATGGTGATGGTGGTGATGGTGATGGTGATGGTGATGATGGTGATGGTGACCACCAGGGGCTTCTGAGCCAGGGGGAGCTCATGGAGATAGACTCCTCTCCACTTCCCTGGCTGCACTCCGCCTGGCCAAGGCACAGGTGGCTCTGGAAGTTCCCTCACTCTTTCCCTGCGTTCTGTCAAGGGGAGGACGAGGCCACCCAGGTCAAGGCCTGGCCCTGCTGCAGGTTCACGGGAGAAGTAGGACAGGCTCAGGTCTCTGGGTCCTCTCATCAGTGTGATGTCCTGCAGCCCCCTTGTGTGTGCATGTGTGCATGTATGTGCATGTGTATGCATGTGTGAATGTGTATGCGTGGATGTACAGGTGTGTTCGTATGCATACGTGTGTGTAGACATGTGCATGTGTGCAGGTATGTGCATGTTTGAATGTGTGTGCAGGTATGTGTGTATGCAGTGTGTGTGCATATGTGTTGTGCAGTGTGTGTGCGTGTACAGGTATGTGTGTGCGTGCATGTGTGTATGTGTGCAGGGGTGTGTGTGTGTCTATGTGCCTATCTGAGCCATTTGAAAGTAAGCAGGAAGTCGCCCACCCTCGAGCCTATGAAGCTTAGGTGTCTGTTTGCAAAGATGGAGGCCCTGCCTTCCATCGCTGTCAGACAGGTCCCACATGGCACAGGGAATGCTGGCACGGTGCTGGTGTTCAGTCTGCAGCCACACTGCGCTTCTGCCCCTTTCCCCACTCACGTCCTGCAGAACATTGTCTGTCTCATGAGCCCACCTGCAGTTTCGAAAGATCTTTGGTCTTCCTGTGTGACTTAACATTGGCATTTTTAAGAAAGAGAGAGAGAGAGAAAGAGAGAGATTCCATCTGTTGATTTACTCCCCAGATGGCTACAGCAGCCAGGGCTGGGCCAGGCTGAAGCCAGCAGCCTGGAACTCCATCCAGGTCTCCCATGTGGGTGCAGGAGCCCAAGCACTTAGTCCATCCTCCACGGCTTTCCCAGGCCATTAACAGGGAGCTGGTTTGGAAGTGGAGTGGCCAGGACTCGATCCGGTGCCCATATAGGATGGCAGTGCTGCAGGCAGAGGCTTTGCCTGCTGTGCCACAGCGCCAGTCCCAGCTTCCCAGCTGTGTTGTTTTGCATGGGCCTGGGACTTGGGGCTCTGAGGAAGGGAAAGCTGACCCCAGGGCTGCTGCTCTGAGTGTTGGACAACCACAGACAAGATTGGGCTGCTGCGACAGGAAGGCATGGTCACTACCAGGTGAAGGAGCTTGATGGGGAGGGGCAGGGACAGGAAGAGAAACCCTTGGGAGAGCAGGTGCTGTGCCCTCCAGCAGGGAGAAGTTGTGGGTGGCAGAGTCCCAGAGCCTCCATCACAGGGCAGGGGATAGGAAGGTGGTTTTGGACCCAAGAGACAACTGTACATAAGTGGCATCACTTCTGGAGACAGGCACAGGGTGCCTCAGTGAAGATGTCACGTGGGATGCATGGCAGGGCTTGGGGTTGAGTCCCGGCTCTGCCTGTGACTCCAGCTTCCTGTCAGTGTACCCATGGGGGAGGCCCAGAGGAAGCTCCTGGCTCCTGGATTTGCATCAGCCCAGCTCCAGGAAGGCAGCAGCTGATGGCTTGTCCTGGCTCTTGGCTTTGGTCTGGCCCCGGCTCAGGCTGTTGTAGGCATTTAGTGAGTGAGCTGGTAGATGCAAAATCAATTTCTCTCTCTCTCTCTCTCTCTCTCGATGCTGATCCGAAGCCAGGAGCTTCTTCTGGGTCTCCCACACAGGTGCAGCGGTCCAAGGACTTGGGCCATCTTCTACTGCTTTCTCAGACCATAGCAGAGAGCCGGATTGGAAGTGGAGCAGCCGGGTCTTGAACTGGCGTCCATATGGGATGCTGGCACTGCAGGCCAGGGCGTTAACCCACTGCACCACAGCGCCAGCCGCATGGGCTATGCTTACATTTCGAGAGGGGCTGGGGGTTGGCACAGCAGTTACAGCGCAGCTTGGGAGGCCCCACAGCTCCTACCAGGGTGCCTGTGTTCAAGCCCAGGCACCAGCTTCCTGCCTGTCAGCACCCTGGGGGGCAGGCAGCCAGCAATGGCTGGAGTCCTTGGGCCCCTGCTACCCACGTGGGAGACATGGATTGCATTCCTGGCTCCTGGCTTCTGCCAGGCCCAGCCTTGGCTGAACGATGAGCTGGTGGATGGAAGCCCTGTCTCTCTGATTCTCAAATTGAAAAATGGAGCTCGGGGAGAGCACCCACACCTTGGCCTCTACCCAAGATCCACAGGTGGGTGATGGACAGGGGGACAAACTCCCACGCCCAGCCCCGATCAGAGCAGAAATGAACAAGCAGACCTGAGCTCCTCTTAGATTATTCTCTCCCCTCTCTGCCTCCCTGCAGAGACATCCGATCTGTCTTTACTGATCTTGTCATCAGGTGGAAAACAACAGCTTCTCCACTAATTTGCTCCTGGAGGGACCTGTGTCCATTTGCTGGTCAAACGCGCCCCCTGGTGGCCAAAACCATTCAAAGCGTTCCAGATCCAAGTCCACTGTGCCCTTCAGGACTGTGGGGTTTTTTTTTGTTTGTTTGTTTGTTTTTGCTTTTGTTTTTAAATAAGGAAAACGAAATAAATTCTAAAAAAATGTGAATCCAGAATACAGCACAATTAACAATAAGAAATTCAGGAAATAAATGTCATGATTTTCAGGATAAAAATGTTTCTTTAACATCAACCAAACTCCTCTCGTTCTGTTACTGCACTTTTTAGTTTGGTTATTCACATATGCTGGCCGTTTTTCCCTGAGGCCGCACTGTCCAGGCTGATTCACAGCGTCTTGCTATGGCCATGCAGTGCTGAAGGTTGGTTCCAGCCAGATTCTGAGCAGGTGTGGATTCTGAGCAGCAAATCGAAGGTCAAAGCAAGGGCACAGGGTGACCTCCAGGTTGATAAGAAATGAATGTCCTGACACACTCTCCTCCCCCAGGGTTTCTTATAAACCAATGAAATATTAAAATATAGGGAACTATAGGTTAATAAAGTAATAAAGTCCACAAAAACTCCCGGTAGAAGTTTGGAGAGCTAGGTAACTGGTGTTCTCAGATTTGTCTTTGATCTAGTGTTTTCCTGGAACTCACCTCTGAGTAAATTTCCACAAGAGACAATGCTTTTCTAAGAAAAAAAACACTCCTGGGGCCGGGGCTGTGGCGTTGTAGCTAAGACTCTCCCTGCAGCACCAGCATCCCATACGAGCGCTGGTTCGAGCCCCGGCTGCTCCACTTCTGATCCAGCTCTCTGCTACAGCCTGGGAAAGCAGCAGAAGATGGCCCAAATGCTTGGGCCCCTGTACCCATGTAGGGAACTGATTTGTCCCTGACTCCTGGCTCCTGGCTCCTGGCTCCTGACTTTGGCCAGGCCCAGCACTGGCCATTGCCGCCATTTGGGGAGTGAACCAGCAGATGGAAGATCTCTCCTTCAAACAAATAAATAAAACCATTCTTTATATTTTATTAATTTATATATTTATATAAAATCTTCTAAAAAGCTAAGATCTGTGTTTTAGCATGTGGACAGCAATGTATTTACAGGTGCTATGCTGGAGAGTAAAATCCTGGCACTTGCTCATCTCACACAACTAGAACTTTCCGTTTTGATTCTACATGTGAGATCAAATGAGTGAAGACATTTTTGTCTTCCGGTGACAGTCTGATCTCACTTCACATACAGCCCTCCAGGTCCATCCATGCTGTCACAAATGGCAGGGATCCGTCTCTTTTTCAAGGCTGAGTAGTATTCCACTGCAGGGGCATACCACATTCACGGGTATATCTATGCATCTATGGGGTGGTTGCATGTCTTGGAAAGGCAGCTGTGAACAGGAGGTCAGGTATCTCTTCCAGACCTCAGCAGATATTTTCTTCTCTGGATATAGCATGGGGCTGACTCTGTGAGTTGGAGAGAAGAGAAATGGAGGAATCTTCCAGACGGAAGGAACCCTGAGGCTAAGTCTCATATCTAACAGTAGGCCCAGCTGCCTTTGGCCTGCAGACATGGAAATACAATTATTCATCCTTTGAAACTTGGTGGCTGCCCGCTGGGGTCCCAGCCACCTGGGGGCAGGCCTTTCATGACAGTGGTCTGCATTTTGACCCGGGTGCCTGAGAACTGAAACTCACCTACAATACTGCGTGCAAGCAGAGGACACAGCCAGGAGACGTCTGCTCCTGGGAATTAAGACTCCAATCCAGCTACACACTGACTCACAAAGCAGCTCACCTGGCTCATTGCATGTCCCCAAGCTCACTAGACCCCCTCAACCCACAGTGACAAATCCAAAAATTCTGCCAATCCTTACAGCTCCTGGTCTTTCAAGATCTGCCCTAAGATTCCCACCTGCACCTCCAGACCTAGTAAGTAGCTTTCCTGACTACCCCCACCCCCTGCCGTGCACTGTCTCCCTTGTTGTAGCAGGTGCAGAGACATAGTTTTGCTGGATCAACAGTTCCTTCTGGCATTGCCAGGTACACTATGGCAGGCATCTCCAATACAGAGACGTCGGCAAACAGGTGTTGCTTTGCCGGACTGGGCTTTTCTTGCAAAATCAATCTCCTTTCCTTGACAGGCAGTCAGATGAGCCTTCCTGTGGGCCCTGTCTCTGTGCCATCCCAGCTCTGTGACGCTGGAGAGTTTGCCCAGTCTCTCCAAGGTTTAATACCACTCCACTTCTTTGAGAAAATATTTTATTTTATTTACTTGAAAGACAGAGTTATAAGGAGAAGTAGAGACAGAGAGAGAGGTCTTCCACCTGCTGGTTCACTCCCCTAAAGGCTGCAACATCTGAAGCTGAGCTGATCTGAAGCCAGGAGTCAGGAGTTTCTTCCAGGTCTCCCACATGGGTGCAGGGGCCCAAGGACTTGGTCCATCTTCCACTGCTTTCTCAGGCCACAGCAGAGAGCTGGATCAGAAGTAGAGCAGCTGGGATTCGAACTGGTGCCTATATTGGATGCCGGCACTGCAGGTCAGGACTTTAACCCACTGTGCCACAGCGCCGGCCCCACCACTCCACTTCTGATCCAGCTCCCTGCTACTGCATCTTTGGTGGGGGGAGGGGTGACGACAGGTGATGGCTCAAGTGCTTGGGCCCCTCTGCCTCCCTTGCAGGAGACTCTGATGGAGTTCTGAGCTCCTGGCTTTAATCTGGTCCCAGCCTCAGACGTTGTGGCCATTTGGGGAGTGAACCAGTAGATGGAAGATTCCTCTCTCTCTCTCTCTCTACCTTTCAAGTATACGAGAAACAAATAAACATTTAAGAAGTTGAAAACAGAACTTAACTGAAACATACTAGTCCCCACCTGCGTATTTTCTAAGAGAATTAAATTGCATTCTCAGTTGCACGTGTTAGTCCTCAAAATTAATTTTCGGCACCAGGTGCGTTTAACCCACTGTATCATGGCCATTTCAGTGAGCTCTGGCTTTCTATTTATTTACTGCCATCCCTTGAAGCTGCCTGCCTGAAGCTTCCCAGTGAAGAGACCTAAAGTCTTATCCCAGCTGAGGGTGGCAGCCAACTACATATCAGCGAGCCACTGGAGCTCATCCCTTGCCCAGTGAGTACCCAGGTGGACGTAGATTAGATCAATTCAGACAGACAGACAGGGGCACTGTGTGGCACACATAGGAAGTGTGTGTGTGGGTGGGTGGGGGCAGTTCCAAGTCTGGATTTCCCCGGGGAAGCCCCGCCTCCACAGCGAGTGTAGACGACTAGGTGTCTTGGAGTTCCTCGGTGACAATGCTTGAGCTTCCCAGGGCTGGCAGCTGCTGGGACACCACAGAAGCCAAGGGGAGGTTGCCACAGCACAGGTGCCAAAAACAGACTTGCCCGCAGAGGAGGTGAGCACTTCCAAAGCTCGCTTCCAGGCGGCCCCTGTTCAGTGAGCTGCAGCCTCCCCGTGCAACCCGAAGGCAATTATCTGGGCTTAGCAGGAGATCAGGCTCGGCTTACCTCGAGGATTTCGTTCTGCACCCAGAGGGTCTGGCCGTCACACCACAGCGGAAAGTTGTTTGTCCAAGCTGGGGAAGGGAAGCCTGAGACCCTGGCAGGGCACTGCATGCCTGGGACCCAGCACAAGAGTTTAAGTGGAGTTATCTCATGTTTGTTTTTATTCCCAGAAAAAAATGTGCAAGGACCCCCAATAAGAGGGCTCCACCTTAGCTCCTGGGGAACTTCTCGGGCCAGCTGCAGCAGGGCAAGGTCTGTACAGCCCCAGGTCCCAAACAAGGGACGGCTTTGCGCAGGTTCAAGTGCTGACATCCCACGGCTCTGCTCTGGCTGTTTCAGCAGCCTGCTCTGTTGAAAGGAGAGCATACAAACGCTTAAAGGAAACCGGCTCAGCTCTCTGGGGTGTATCCAAGGAGTGGCAACACATAGCAAGAAATTGGTCATTCTATGTTTGACACGGGTAGTTTTTTGTAAAAGTCAGCCTACTTAAAAAACGATTCATTTCATTTTGAGATGGAGAGATGGATGGATGGAGAAAGAGAGAGAGAGAGAGAGAGAAAGAAAGAAAGAGAGATAGGTTCTTATCTGCTGGTTGACACCCCAAGTGCCAAGCAACCAGGAATTGAATCCAAATTTCTGAACTACTTGAGTCACCACTTGCTGTCTCGCAAAGTGAGCATTAGCAGGAAGCTATAAGCAGGAGCAGAGGCAGGATTTGAACCCAGGCCCTCCAGTAGGGGATGCAAATGTCCCAAGCAGTGTGTTAACTGCTTGGCCAAATGCCTCATCTTCTTCCATGAGATAAACTGAGATGTGCAAGCAAAGTCTGCGAAATGATACAAAACTGTAAAAATGAAGTTCAGGGGCCGGTGCTGTGGTATATCAGGTAAAGCTGCCATCTGCAGTGCCGGCATCCCATATGGGTGCTGGTTCGAGACCCGGTTGCTCCACTTCTGATCCAGCTCTTTGCTGTGGCCTTGGGAAGCAGTAGAAGATGGCCCATGTACTTGGGTCACTGCACCCCCATTGGAGACCTGGAAGAAGCTCCTGGATCCTGGCTTCGGATTGGCTCAGCACCGACTATTGCGGCCAACTAGGGAGTGAACCAGTGGATGGAAGACCTCTCTCTCTCTCTCTCTCTCTCTCTGTGTAACTCTGACTTTTAAATAAATAAATAAATAAATCTTTTTAAAAAACTGAAGTGCATAATCATTAATAAATGTCTCCCAGGCCATGAAGAAGTCCTGACGACATTAGTAGCTCAGTTGCCTCCTAAAAAAAACCACACACACACACAAAAACGCTAAAAACAAAAAAAACAAGTGTATGTGACTTCTGTAGCAACTGGAGTCCTTCAGAATTTTTTGGACTGCAGATGAGACATCATTTAGATTAAAGATTTACTTATTTGTTTGAAAGGCAGAGTTACAGAAAGAGAGCGGGAGAGAGGGAGAGAGAGAGAGAGAGAGAGTGAGAGAGCACTTACATATGCTGGTTCAGTCCCCAGATGGTTGCAATGGCCAAGCCAAAGCCAGGAGCCAGGAGCCTCATCCGTGTCTCCCACATGGGTGGCAGGGTTCAAAACACTTGAGCCACCTTTTGCTGCTTTTAGGAGGCCATGAGCTGGGAGATGGATCAGAAGTGGAGCAGCTGGGGAACTGGAACTCAAATGGATGCTGGTGCTGCAGGTGGAAATACCCAGTGCCACAACACTGGCTCCAGAAACTGGATTTCTGACCACTCTCATCTACGATGAGTGCCTGGTGCCTGGTGCACCCTACAGTGTGTCTGTTCCTTTAAAGGCAATGGAGGGGGGATGCCCCCACTCTCCAAGCAGATTCTCCAGGTCAGGAAGGGGTCAGATCCTTCCCTGAAAAGGGGATGACACATTTGTCTAACTCCTAGATGGTTTCTCTGGCTAGAAAACTGTCGGCTGAAAGTCCCTTGGATTTCAGTAACAAGATCATCAGCTTGTCTTTATCATTGTAATTGCAAAAGCTACAAATGCAGACAGGCCAGGAAGCTGCTGATTCCTTTTGGCTGGAGCTGGCAGGGAGCCCATGGGGTGTTTTCATTTTATCCAAGTGCACCGGAACCCAGAAGTTGTTCTATGGGGCCCCCAAGTGGACACGGGTGGATATGTCCAGTCTGTGCAATGCCCCTTGGGCTCACGGAGGAAAAATCTGGTCTTGGAGTTTGGATCTGAGGATGTCCACGTAACCACAACCTGGATGGACCTGGGGGACGTAAGTGAAATAAACCAGATGGCAAAGACAAATGCTGTGTGTTCTCACTGCCTAGGAGTGGAAGAGGAGTTACAGGCAGACAGGAGGGGAGCAAGGAAGAGGATCAGGAGATGCTGACCACCCAGTTCAAGTCTCAGGGAGATGCTCTGTCTTTGATGGTGCAGGAATCTGGACCCCAGTTAACCGTGGACTGCGTATCCTGAACCAGCTAGAAGAGGGGTTTTTGAATGCTCTCATCATAGAGAAATGACCAATGTTGAGGCGGTGGCTATACCAAATACTTTAATTTGTTCATTGCATAATATATGCATGCGTCAGACTGTCACACTGCACCCATAAGTACACACAATTATTACGTGTCAACAGAGAAAGAGCTGTGGTTTTTCAGTGACAGAAAGCAGCAGGATACCAATGCCGAGCTCAACAGCCTGACCGCCAAGACTTGGCGCTAACCCTGAGGCTGCCACCTACAGTCTGAGATGCACACAGGTCTGAAAACGTTCTGAGGTGGCAGGGGGCACCCTGCCAGGCCCACGTGGCTGGGCGGCCAGGAGCTGACCGGCTACCTTGCATTTGACCATCAGGTAGCCCAGGGAGCTACCTTGTCCTACCACTTCTCTGCAGGTGCACTGGCTCCCATGTACCGTTCCCTTCTGAATCCCACTGTGGAGCAGCCACTTGTGCTTTGTAGGATTTGGGGTAAGAGAATTCAAGTTTGCTCTAAATCAGGTGTTGGTCAGGAATCAGAGAGGAACTATATGAGACTTGTAAGTCGAGAGGGAAAATTCCGGAAGAGTATGTGGGTGCTTCTGTAGCCATTTTAAATGGAACCATTTAATTAAAACCTAAAAAGCATTCCAAGCTTCCCTGTTGTGGGAAAATCACTTCTGGCTGAGTTGGCTTCCCTGGTCCTAGTCTGATCACTGATCTAGAAAAGGACTTACTTAGAGGTTTAATGTGCAACATTTAGTGACTCAGTGTCATTTTTAAAAAAATATTTATTTTATTTATTTGAAAGAGTGACATGGACAGAGAAGAGAGAGAGAGTGCTTCCATCTGCTTGTTCACTCCCCAAATGACCACAATGGTTGGGGCTGGACCAGGCTGCAGCCAGGGGCCAGGAGCTCCATCTGGGTCTCCCACATGAGTGGCAGGAAATCAAGCACTCAGCTGTCTTCCACTGCTCTCCCAGGCACATTAGGAGGGCGCTGAATCAGAAGCAGAGCAGTCAGGACTCAAAGCAGAGCTCCGATACTGGATTCTGGCATCACAGGTGGCTGCTTAACCCTCTTTAACTGGCCCTTCAATGTTATTTCAAACATGGAAGCTCCTTGGTCTTCAAAATATTCTCCCTTCACACTGGGCAGAATGAGGATCATCCTTTGGCCATAAAGCACAGGGTTAGACCTCCTGGGCCACAGTCAGGGTCCTATCCCAGCCATGCCTGCCTTCTAGGCACCTGCCATGCAAGAGTGAAGTCACATCTAAGGCTTGGCCATCCAACTGGGAAAAGGAGGGGACTCCTCTGAGAGATGATGAATAAACAGATAGCAACCCAGACTGTGAACTGGACTATAAGCTCCAGGGTGCCACTTGGAGAATGGGGGAGTGTACTACAAATAATCACCTTCATACATTGGCTCACTACATTATACTGAGGGAGGCTCGGCTGTGTGCTTGCACTGCCCGGGGGCTGGGAGCAAGACAGAGAAAGTCCTGGATTCCATGGAAGTCACAGTCAAGTAGGGCATGGCAGGCTAGATAATAAATAAGTCTTTGAAAATAGGCACTGGTAGACAAAACAAAAAAACAAACAAACAAACAAAAAAACAAGATTTCACGTTAATATGTACTGGAAGGAAGAAAAATAGGGTGATGGACAATTACACTGGGACTAAAGGAGGGGTTGAGACTGTAGAAAGAGCAGATGAATGGGGCCAGTTCTGTGGAGTGGTGGGTAAAGCTGCTGCCTGCAGTGCCATCATCCCATATGGGTACTGATTCGAGTCCTGCTTGCTCCACTTCCGATCCAGCTCTCTGCTATGGCCTGGGAAAGCAGTAGAAGATGGCCCAAGTCCTTGGGCCCCTGCAACCATGTGTGTGGGGAGCAACTCGGACTAGACTAAATTACTGGAATTAAGACTTATTCTATGCATCTGCTCTCCCACAATATGGCGTTGGGAGAGGAGTAAACAGCTTCTACGCAGCTGCCTCCAGTTCAACCAATAAACTGCAGGACCTGCTCCTGATTGGAGGAGAGCAGCGTACTCGGTGTGTGGGTAGCAGAGTTGGGATTGGTAGAAGAGGACTATAAAGGAGGAGAGAGACAACATGCACCAGGAACATCTAAGGGGAACATCCGGAACACCTGAGCAGCCCCCGAGAGAGCCGGCCGGCGGTGTGCCGCTCCCCCGCGGAAGTGGGGAAAGTGGCGGGGGGGCCCGCCCCCGCCCCTCCACGGAGGTGGAGGGACTGCAGCCAACCCGGGAAGGACCAGCAGCAAACCTGGGAAGGGCCGAGCAGACAAAAGAACAGCGCAGGGTCCTGTGTCGTTCCTCCACGAAGAAGGGGAGCGACAATGTGGGAGACTGGGAAGAAGCTCCTGGCTCCTGACTTCTGATCAGTGCAGCTTCAACCATTGAGGCCAGTTGGGGAATGAACCAGTGAATAGAAGACCTCTGTGTCTGTCTCTGTCTGCCTCTCTGTAACTCTTTCAAATAAAATAAATAAGTCTTTGAAAAAAATCTGGTGAAGAGAAGGAGTTAAGGAGATGGCACAGCTATGCAAATGCAATAACCCTGAGGCAGAAACTGACAATTAATAATGATGGGGGGGATTTGGGTCAGGAAGTGCCACCCAGAGCTGGATGTGTCCTGGCGATGGGGGCTCTGTGGGGACATGGAAAGAGGAAGGGCAGAGATACGCTGCTAGGAGAGTCAAGTTTTCTTTTCTTTTTTTCAAAGATTTATGTATTTATTTGAAAGTCAGAGTTACACAGAGAGAAAAGGAGAGGCAGAGAGAGAGAGAGGTCTTCTATCCGCTGGTTCACTCCCCAGATGGCCACACCAGCCGGAGCCATGCCAATCTGAAGCCAGGAGCCAGGAGCTTGTTCTGTGTCTCCCACACAGGTGCAGGGGCCCAAGGACTTGGGCCATCTTCTACCACTTTCCCAGGCCAAAGCAGAGAACTGGATCAGAAATGGAACATCCGGGACTCGAACCGGTGCCCATCTGGGATGCCTGCACTGCAGGTAGCGGCTTTACCTGCTACACCACAGAGCTGGTCTCAAGAGAGTCAAGTTTTCTACATGCTGGGAAATGATTATGAGCAAAGGCAGAGAATCCTGGTGAACTGATGAATTTGGGAAGCAACGTTGGACGGTTTGGTGGGCAGTGGTGTGAGGCATTGGTGTGCAGGGACCAGCAAGAATGAGAGGCTGGCGAGCTCGGGCTTGACCCTGGACATGAAAGAGGGCCAGTGAGGAGGCAAAGGCCAGTGGTGCTAGGGAGACTGATGGAGCGGCACTGGTTAGCGTGGATTAAAGGGGACAAACCCGGAAGCTGCTTTTTTTTTATTTTGCAATTCTGAAATTTGCTCAAACTCTTATGTCTGGTAAAGCAATGCATCAGCAGTTCCCTGGGGTTTTTTGGGGTGCCTCAGCAGGATGCTGGGAGAGACCCTGATCTCAATGTCCTGTGGAAGCTGACCCACCCCCCACCCCAGGCTGGCTGTGCAGGTGCTACCTGGAGGTGGACCTGGTGCACTAGGAATTCATTTCATGATTTCTTTTTGGTCACTAGAATGGAAATTCATCTACATATTGTGCAATATTTAAAAATTTTAAAAAATGTTTGTAGTTGACAGGAGCTGGGGGGAGAGAATGAGTGAGCTGTCATCTGTAGGTTATCGCCCCAAATGCCCTCAACAGCAGGAAGGCTGAAGCTGGCATCTGAGACCCCAATCCAGGTCTCCCACAATCTCTACTTGAACTTGAGCCATCATCACTGCCTGCATCATCAGGAAACTGGAGTCAGGGACCCAAGCCAGGTGCTCCAATGTGGAGCAGGTGTGTTCAAACCAGTGCCTTCACCTCTAGACCAAACACCCACATCATGCGATGCAATCTTAGGGGGCCAGAAAGGGCCTCTTGGCCCCGCTGTCCACTGCCGCCCATACCCATACAGAGTCTTAGTCAGTGGGGCTGATGAAACTGACTATGGAGAGGACAGGAATCCGGCCTGGGTATCAGGGCTCAATCTGTAGCCAGGGAATTCAAGCTGGAGCAAAGGTTAACTCTCCAACATTGAGAAAAACCCCTTCTTAGTGTTGTAGCTACAGCCTTAGAACATTCTATTCACACGAATCTACTCCGTGATGAAAGGCAAAAGTGGATAGGAGCTCCAGAGCTCTGTTCCCAAGTGAGGGGGTTCAGGCTTTGCTAAGGGGCGGGAAGACGGCTTATTTCTGCTCTGCACCTGCAGCCACAGTGGATGTCCTGACGGCTTCCCTACCACCAAGGAGGGGAGTCTGCAACTCATTCCCAGTGCACACCAGCGGTGCTGTCTTCTTACCTGAACTGGCTGCTTCCCGCCCCTTCTCACTGCCTGCACTCTGCTCTTTCTGCTGCTCCTTGCTGCTCCTCTTAGAGGGGAGTGGGAGACTGCTTTACCACTAAAGAATGATCCCGGAGGAGGAGCCACAAGGAAGCCCCCTGTGCCTGTCTTTCTGGAGGATGTCACTGGGTCTGAGGCCGCAGAGGGCAATAACAGAAACTTAACTCTTTATCCTTGTGTCCCATCAAAGGATGCCATTTGATTTCAGTTCCTTTCCTCTCTTGCTGTACCTGGGCAAGGGTGAAGTTGCCCTCTGGAATGCCAAAAGCAAATGGGAGTTTGCGAGCAGGTGGAATTATGGGAGGCAAAGGGAATGACAAATCAAGGCAGGTGTGTGCCCCCAACTCTGGCAGCAGCCACCAACCAGACTGCCCGAACAATTCAGAGGGGAGCTGCGCCAGCCCAGGGAGAAGCTGCCCACCCAGGCAGGTCATTGAGAAAGACACAGGATTCCACCTGACCACAGCTGGGCCCCAGCATCCACCACAGCAAGCACCGTGCCTGCCTCTCAGTGCCTAGAAAGCTGCTGAAATGTTTGAATGAGTAGGTCTTCCATATCAGCTTTATTTTAAAGCTTTATTTGTGATGGACAAATACTAGTTGCCTGTTTTTATGGGCTACAATGTGAAATGTGCATCCATGTATCCACTGTAGAATGGTCAAAGCAGGCTAATTAACACATTTGTCATCTCAGATGATTTCTTTGTAGTGAAAATATTCAGAATCCGTTCCTTTCAGCTGTATTGAAATAAACAACGCATTGTGATTAACTTTAGTTACCGCACTATGCAATGAATCACCAGAACTTGCTCCTCTGTGTAGTTGGAATTTTGTGCCCTTTGACCAACATCTTGTCTTTCCTTGTCTACTCCCTCCCAACTTGCCTGAGAAGCACTGTTCTACTCACTACCTTCCATGAGCTCAACGTTTTTAGATTCCGCATATAAGTGAGGTCATGTGATATTTATTGGGCAGGACCCCAAAAGCATAGGCAATGAAAAGTCCAAGTAGACAATCAGGATCACATCAAACTAACACGTTGCTGTACTCCAAAGGAAATACTTTAGTAGGATGAAAAGACAACCCATGAATTGGGAGAAAACATTGGCAAATGATACACAGGATAAAGGGCTCACACCCAAAATACACGAGGGAACTCAACCTAGTCAATAACAAGAAAGCAAATAACCTTATTTAAAAAAATGTGTGAAAGACCTGAATATGCAGCTTTCAAAACAAGGCATACAAATGGACAACAGATACATGAGAAAATGCTCAATACCCTCATCATCAGAGGAATGAAAATGAAAACCACAATGAGATAGCACCTCACACCCATTAGAATGGCCACTAGCAAAAGGATGAAAAGTAAGGGTTGGAGGGGCCGGCGCTGTGGTGTATTGGGTAAAGCTGCCACCGCCTGCAGTACCAGCATCTCATATAGGCACCGGTTTGAGTACCAGCTGCTCCACTTCCGATCCAGCTCTCTGCTATGGCCTGGGAAAGCAGTAGAAGATGGCCCAAGTCCTTGGGCCCCTGCACCCACATGGGAGACCTGGAAGAAGCTCCTGGCTCCTGGCTTTGGATCAGAGCAGCTCTAGCTGTTGCGGCCAACTGGGGAGTGAACCAGTGGATGGAAGACCTCTCTCTCTCTCTGTCTCTCCTTCTCTGTATAACTCTGATTTTCAAATAAATAAATAAATACATCTTTAAAAAAAAGAAAAGAAAAGTAACAATGGACGAGGAGTGGAGAAGGGAACCTCCATGGACTGTTGGTGGGGATGCAAATTCGTGCAGCCACTTTGGTAAGCAGTAGGGCAGTTCTTCAGAAAGTTGACAATACAACTCCCATCTGAGCCAGCAACCCCAGCACTAGGTATGCATTCAAAGGAATCGACATGAGTATGTAGTGGAGATACCTACCCTCCCACATTCTCTCACCATGACCAAGATATGCAATTAACTGAGTGTCCATCAAGGAATGAGCGGATTTTTAAAAGTGTCATAAATACCAGAATACCAGGAAATCCTATCTTTTGTTAGACCTGGAGGATAGTATGCCAAGTGATAAAAGTCAGGCAGCAGACTCAAGTACCACAAATACCAGGTTCAAACCACGGTGAAGTGCTAAGGCAATGAGGCTCAGGTCAATGGGTGGGATTTAGGGTAAGAAGGCCAGCCACTGTGGGGGGTTATTGCATGGTTCAAGGAGATGAGAGACCTAGCAGGACAGGAGGAGGAATTAAATGGGGGACACCGCTGGACCTGTGTCCACTTTTTTTTGCTTCTGCTTTCCAAGCTACAGATCTATGTTCTCACCCTGACACCCTGTGGAGGTTCCACCAGCTGTCCTGATCCTGGTAATTGCAGCACACTAAAATCTCAATATCTCCTCAATATCCACTCCACAGATTCAGAATCCTAAAATTGGCTCATCTGTAGCTTATCAATGCTTCTTAGCTTTCAGAGTGCAGGCATACGGGAAGACTTCCCAATTCCACTGATTCTCCTGCCCCTGCAGATTGGCCAGCATGTCCCTGCTAGCTTGAGAGAGGACAGACTCCTGACAGCCGCAGGTGCACAGAAGGGGCAAAGTGTGTGTGCTCATCTTTACATCAACTGCGTGGAGACACAATTCACACATGGCAAATCAGTTCATGAGCTTTGATGAGTGCACCTACCCTGGATTCACCATCTGACCAAGGTGTAGAACTTTCCCACCACCCCAGATGGAGACTGGTTTTCACAGTGGCAGATAGATGCTCCTACCCAGGAGCCCCCTTGATAGCCAGCATGTGTGGGTTGTGCCAGGTGCCCAGTATTGCTTCTGGCTGTGGGGCACCTGCAGGTGAACACATCTCCCTGTCCTCTGGGAGTTCATGGCCAGGGGAGCGGTCAAGAAAGCCAATTAAAACGAAGC
This sequence comes from Oryctolagus cuniculus, assembly GCF_964237555.1. Lineage (NCBI taxonomy): Eukaryota > Metazoa > Chordata > Mammalia > Lagomorpha > Leporidae > Oryctolagus > Oryctolagus cuniculus. The sequence goes on along the minus strand of NC_091442.1, from coordinate 46,710,495 downwards.
CCACTGTTCAGAGTCACTGACTTTCCAGGGAACAGCGGCAAGGTTGGCTCTGGTCTTCATTCTCTTCCTCAGTTTCTCTAGCACTTTGCTGAACATGACCTTAAATCCCAGGCGGTGGAGCTGGGTCACAGCAAGGTTCTGTCAACCCAGATTCTTTAAATTCTACAGATTTTTAAAATTGATTCTTTTGCCCTCATGACATTCCTTGATAAAGATAAAAATTTTTGAGGGGGCAATATGAGACATTCTTAGTATAATAAGGTAAACATAAATAAGGCAAAATCTGCACAAAAGGAAAAAAATCAAAGAATGGACATTGGATAGGACTCCGCATAGGGCCATCCCAGGTAGACTTGTGTGAAGCAAGACTCCTTTGCCTCGAACCGGCATTGTGGTGTAGCAGGTAAAGCTGCCACCTGCAGTGCCGACATCCCATATGGGCGCTGGTTTGAATCCTTGAAAACTTCCAGAATATTCTCTGAAGACCTTATTCTCTGTTTCAAGCCAAAGTAGACTCTCAGGGACTGATCTGGTGATGACCACCGCCCATGGCCAGCTGTCATCTCCCAGTGGTGCCTTGTGACAGTAGCACATCCTCCACATATGGCTGGGTCAAGGTATACATGGTCTCTGTTATGGTCTTGGTGGACAGGACCCCAGAGAACACACTGCACATCTTGACCATTTACATATGCTGACTGGTGCTGGGTGATTGAGACTGGGTATACCAGTGGTGGAAGGGCACATTGATTTGTGAAGCAGTTTTCTGAGTCCCAGCACTAGGTGGCCATGTGGCTTGGTGTGTCACGCAGCACCCAGCCAAGAGCCTAGCTTATGATGTGCAAGTGCTATGGAAATTTCAGGGTAAAATAAAAAAAAATTGTATTAAAAGATAATTTTTTGATGCAAAAATAGGAATCATGTATATTTTTTCTTAATATGCATTTTCCACAAACTTTTTGAATGTCCTTCTATACATGGTTTTCAGTTTTGCACCCACATTTTCTTTTTATTCCATTGTCCATGAACTATTTGAAGGACCCTCATCTATGTCAAGTGAGTTTGTGCGCTTGTGGTATCTGCAGAAAAATGAAAATGCACATTTACTTGTCTCTTACATCTCAGATATCTGCACACACTGGAGCCTTTATTCGTATTCATCCATCCATGTACTCATTCTTACTTTATTAAATAAATATTTGTTGAGAACCTATAATGTAGATGCATCATGTGATGAATCTTACAGGCAAGTCTTATCTCCACAATTGCTTAAGAATTTTTAAAAAATATTATTTATTTATTTATTTATTCAAAAGGCAGAGTTACAGACACAGAGAGGGAGAGAGGGAGAGAGGGAGAGAGAGAGAGAGAGAGAAAGAGAGAGAGAGAGAGAGAGAGAGAGAGAGAGAGAGAGAGAAAGAAAGAGAGATCTTCTATCCACTGGTTCTCTCCCCAAATGGCCTCAATAGCTGGAGCTGCGCCGATTTGAAGCCAGGAGCTTCTTTCAGGTCTCCCATGTGGGTGCAGGGGCCCAAGGACTTGGGCTATCTTCTACAGCTTTTCCAGGCCACAGCAGAGAGCTGGATGGGAAGTGGAGCAGCTGGGACAGGAACCGGTGTCCATATGGGATGCTGGTGCCGCAGGCGGAGGCTTAACCGACTGAACCACAGCTCCAGCCCCTTGCCTAAGAATTTAACCTGGGGAGCTGGTGTTGTGCAGGAGGTTAAGCCACTGACAGAGATGCCATCACCCCATATTGGAGTGCCAGTTCTAGTTTGAGCTGCTCTTCTTCCAATCCAGCCTCCTGGTTATGCACCTGGAAAGCAGTAGATTATGACTCAACTGGTTGGGTCCCTGCCACCCACGTAGGAGACTTGGATGGGGGTACTGGCTTTGACCTGGCCATTGTGGCCATTTGTGGATTGAGTTAGTGATTGGAAGATCTCTCTCTCTCTCTCTCTCTCAAATAAATCTTTTTTTTTTAAGAACTTACACAAATATTCATTACACTTGTTTGTTACCTAGACAAATCCATGGGCCAGGGGGAAAGGTAACTGGAAGACTTACCCAGGGTGGAGGTCAGTGGATGGGTCATGGAGGTGGGCATTTGTGACCAATGGGAAGATGAAGGAGTCAGCTGGGGGCAGGATAGCTGTTGAGCTGTGGGCCTGGTGGCTCTCATGCAGGGAGAAGCTGGGAGCATCAGGACACAGCATGTCCATCTTTGATGCCCAAGCCTGCCTTCTGAGATTTGGTTAGAATATAGACCTTGAGGGGCAGGTGCTCTGCCTGGTGTTTGAGAAGCTGGCAAGGATACCCGTGGTCCATATCAGAGTACTTAGGTTCCATTCCTGGCTCTGGCTTCTGACTCCAGCTTCCTGCTGGAGCTTCCTGGGAGGCAGTGGTGATGGCATAAGTGATTGGGTTAATGCTACCCACCTGGGAGACTTGGATTGCGTCCCCACCTCCTAGCTTCATTCGCCAACCCTGAGCTGTTGTGTATATCTGGGGAGTGAGCCAATGGATGGGAACTCTCTCTCTCTCTCTCTGCCTCTCAAATAAATGAATACATTGAAAACAACGCAGACCCCCAGTTAAAAAGTCCAGGGCAGGAAAGGTTGGGATTCTGTGTTCTTGACAAGCCCCTGCTATCCCAAGCCTCCCCCTCTTTCCTCTTGATCTCGCCTTTCCAAGTTTGTCCATTCTTTCACCTGGGCTAAAAGCCAGCTGGGGCAACCCCTCGCTAGGACGGCCACTGTCACACTGTGAGTACTCAGTTGTAAAAGGTTGTGTGGTCTGCACCATTCTTTATGTGCTGTACCTAAAGTTATTGCTCTACAAGGAGACTAAGAGTTCTTTAACAGTGGAGTGTGTCTGTTATAACAAATTGGCTCTGTAGCACCAGGAGTTCAGGGTTAGGAACCCAAGATTCGGCTCAGCCTCCTTGCTGGCTGTGTGACACGGGGCACTCACCTAAACCCTCTGAGCCTCGGTTCCCTGCTCTGTTAAAATGTAGAGAATCACTTCCTGGAGTCCCAGGTGGCTGTTCACAAAGGGCCATTAAAGTGCCAGGCTTTAAGAAAACATAACTTAGGTGGCTCTGTTACCAACACAGGTAGGACTATATGAGATGCACAATAGGAGTTTAATAAATAGATGTCAAATTGGGTATTGGTTAGGATTCTTTCAACCACAAGAGAGAGAAACTCAATTTAAGTTTGTAGAAGCAGAAGCAAAATTCATTGGGTCACACAAAGGGGAAGTTCAGGCATGGAAGGGTCCAGCAGCCCACCAATCCCTTTCACCTCCCCCTGTCCATCCCCTCTGCCCCTCTGTATTGAATTCATTGAGTTAGTCTTTCTACACCATGGGAGAGAAGACTACCAGTGGCTTTAGCTTTGATTTTGTGGCTTGGATACCCAAGAACCTAAATCTCTGACCATGGGCTGTCCTTGTCCAGGACTAGCTCAAGAGTTAACCCTTGAGTCCTACTCAAGCCAGGTGTCCTCCCCTACCACCAAAGGACAAAAGAAGTTCTGTCACCAGAAGGAATGAAGAGGAGGCAAGACAGAAGACAACAGCTATGGAGTTCCTATATGGAAGCACTTAAAGTGTGAAGCTTCAACAATCTGTGAAACACTGGAATTGCAAGATAAGTTTGTTTTGGTTTTTAAAAATCATTTAATCCATACATAGTTTTTCCATAATATTCATATTTTCCCACAGAGTTTTTCAGGACCCCTTAGATGGCTGGATTTCAATGCCTTTTGCACTCAACTAAACATCCTCTGATTCAATTATCCACGGACACTGCATTTATGTTTATTATCAGAGTGTGAGTCCAGTAAACGTCACGATTCACTTAGCAGGCCCAGGGAAGTGCGAGGGAGTAGGAAACCCTGACTGGCTAGGTTGAGAAGAAGCCATAGAGAGCCATGGAGAATTCAGCTCAGCACTGAGTCCACCCAAATTGGCAATGAGAGCCCAGGAGAGCGGCCCCTGGAGGACCAGGGAGGGGGGAGATGTAGGGAATCAGAACATGAAGACTTCTGCTTCATGTGGGTATTGGCCCAATCACTTAGGGTAGGCATGGAAGATTCAGTTGTGGATAACTGGGCAAGAGAAGACTAATTACAGGCAAAGCCTGTTTGAAATCTGACTTCAGGTGATATGCCAAGGACCCATTGGTTCAATTGGATGTCCCCACACCAAAAAAAAAAAAAAAAAAAAAAAAAAAAAAGACAAAATAAAGTTAAATATTGTGGGGTTTGTAGTCCATATAATCCTTCCATCCAGTTCCTTTTGTTGACTGAGTCTCTCGAACAAGGTCTCCATAATCTGTATTCACCTGATTCCAAGTGCCAGGGCAGATGTTGGTGACTTGGAGTTACGCACCTGTGAGCTGGATAAATATGGAGAGAGGCAGGAGCAAGGCATTGTACGAGGTGGTCACCATCACCATTCCTAAGGGTGCCCTAGCAAACACTTATCGTCCACTCCACAGAAATAGTAACTGAGGAACTGATCAGTCTGTGGCCCAGCAAAGTGTCAGGGCCTAAAGAAAGCTGAGGAGTCTGCATTTTTCATGTAGATGACGGATGGCTTCTATCACCCCTCTAGAGATGGCCAGTTCCCAGGTGGATAATAAATGTGTGTTAGTCAAGTTTCACCCAAAGGCTCTGAATACACAAGTGTTTCTTTCAGTCTTTTGAATCATGCGTGCAATCCACACCCCAATTCTCCTGTAGGAGACCCATGTCTTTGCAACCAGCCATGAAATAATCTTGTACCAAATCCACGGCTGCCTTTGATGTTGGCAAGACTGAGTTTGGCTCAGTATCATGTGGGGTCCAACTGGTCCCTGCCTTCTCTCTATCTCACTCTGCAGGTTTTAGCTGGATAGAAACACCCACTCACAATGAAAACTGGAAATAAAATATTAAAAGACACAATTTTATCCATACAACATACATACATACAACATACAACAAAAAATCCAAAATAAAATAGGAAAGACCAAAAAAAATTGCACACCTAACCATAAATAATGAGCTTCTTTGACACCTTGTATTATCATTCTTAATGCAGTTTTTTTAAAAAAGGGATCCCAATATTAGAAAGTCTTCATGATTATTTTAGATTTCACACAGTGAATGTCTGACAAAGGGGAAAGTGCTGAGTCACAGAACAGCCCAGAAATGCACACAAGTGTTTACCACACATCATAGCGACTGTGTGAGTTGTGGCCTTGATGATGGAGATGCTTAGATGAATTCTGGATTCCATAAGATTCAAACAAAAATGCAAGATCCTGAAAGTCTTCATTCAGACCACATTGTGCCAAAAAAACAAAAACCAAAAAAAACAAAATAAAAAACAACTACTTAAATGACACATGAGAGGACTTCAAGAAAATTCATGGCTTCGCGGAATTAAATGATAAGTGTATTCCGGCAAAAAAAAATACTGGATGTTTTCCATAATATGCATTTCCATGAACTTTTTGAAGGCTCCTTGTAGATTTGCATGCTTCTAAAAAGAATCATCCAAAAGCCCAATGCTAGACCGCTGCCCTCACTTTTCTTACGAATATTTCCTTTGCTACTTTCAGCTCGCACTGTCCAACAGCATCTCTGCGCCTTGCAAAGTTCCTGGCTGCTCATTATTTTCCTTGTTACTTTCAACAGTTTGGAGAGTGCTGTGAGGTTAAATTAAAAAAAAAATCTAAGCTTCGCCATTGGTATTTGCTGTTCCCTTAGGGGAAAAATGCAGTTGGCTTGGCTCAGTCTTGACAAGGTAATGAAAGTCATTCTAATTTTTACTTAAGAAAAAGCAATTTTCATAAATGCTGTACCGCTAATGGATCATGATCAGCTATAAGCCCCACAGCAAATTACTCCTAATCCAGTTTGCTGTGTTGCCTTACCTGGGGGAAATAATACCCATCCCTCCTCATTGCTGGCATACTGTTCGCAGGGACTTCTTCAATATATATTAATCCCGTCATTTATCTTTGTCAACTGAGAACAAAAATAATTTGTAGAAGAGTAAACAGAGAGGAAGAGAGCTCAGCGTTATTAAACAGCGGAAAGCAGGTGCTGGCAAGGCCAAGCTTATTTTTATTGCAAAACTTGAGTAATTCTCCTTCTGCATCTGTGCATAGTAAATAAGAGAGAGGGGGAAAATCTAATATTTTAGGGGAAACTGAAATCACTTCGGCAGAGGAACGAGGGCAGGCACTGGCACGAGGCTTGCTTTGTAGAATCTATCTGGAAATGGAAGATGAGCAGCCTCCAAAGGACAGAGGAGAATGGAAGAGGCAACAGTCAGAGGCCACTTCCATTTGCTAAGCAAGATGCAAAAAAAATGATCAAGTGTGCTCCTAATATTGGTTTTGCAGGACCAGGTCTGGGTGTCAGCTGCATCTTCTCCCTCCCTCCGCCACACTGAGTCTTGATGTAGTTTAGAACTGCCAGGGCAAGCATTGGTATTAATTCATGATACATGAAATTACAAGAATAGTGATGATCCCACTACTCTTAAGATCATTAACAGTAGCAGCCGTGATGTGCTAGATTCTGCTGCGTGCATTCTGTGGCTGTCCTCAGAGTTTGCCCAGTTGAGGTACAGGAGGGTCCAAGAAGGTTAAGTGGGTACTGGAGGAGCTGCAAGATTCCAATGAGACAAACCCAGGCTGTGCCTCAGATACTGGCTGCCAAGCATCCGGGGAAAGCTACACTGCTTAGTCTCACTTTATAGATGAGGAGATGGAGGGTTGGAAAAGCTTAAAAACACACCTGAGTTCACAAAATAATTTAGGGAGGCCAACCAGAACCCCAGATGCAAGCCTCACTCGCTTCTCACCGCTCCCCTAGCGTGCCGTGAGGTCAGAAGTGATTTTCAAGCTGCACCGAGTCTTCTCTCTACTCTGTGCTGGCATTTAGGAAAACACAAAATGAAACAAACAAGAAGGCAAGCACTCCTCCTGGTTATTTGCCAACCCCTAAAGTCCACACAGCTCAACACTGTGGCAGATAGGATCTCAGGAAACTTGTTTTACTCCCAACCCACATCACCTCCACTCTCAGCCAGCAGTTTCTAGCTCTTGTGTGACTTCAGTGTGCATGTGCTTAGTGCCCAATGTTGACAGCCATCTCTGCTGGCAGTGACTCCCAGCTGATCCTGGAGAAATTTTGACTGAGTGATGATGGAGCATCCTCAGAAAATTCCTAGTTAATAGAAATAGAACACCTTCCTTGCAACAAAGATGAATGGGGACCATTTATCCATGGGCTAAAAGTGTGGAATCTTGTTTTAACCCAAGTAAAATTGACCCGGACTATAAAACTTTTTTTTTTCAGTTACTGTCTGATGAGTTGGGATGTGGGATGTGTGATAGGGACTCTGGTACATTGACTGCTAGGTTGATCATTCATCCATCCATCCATCCATTCATTCATCCATCCATTAATTCATTCATGACGGTTCATTGAGGACCAAGCACTGCAGGAAACCAGGTGAAATAAGAACAAATCCTTCTGTCAAAAGAGTTAGACCTTATTTTGTGCCTGTCTAATGATTACAGTCTCTTAACTCACACATACAACTGTGTGTTCATAGAGACTAACGCTAACCCTAGTCTATCAAGTTAGAGCAATACATCAATAGGCTTGGGTCCTAGATCCCTCCCTCGTCTGCAGATCAGCATCAGAGGCAAAGAACCCAGGAAGTCAGCTTTCCTTGGATTCTGGGCATTGTGCAAAATATGGTCCCTGGAGCTCTACTCAGCAAACACAATCCTGAGCTCTGCGGGAAGAGGTTTTTTATTTTCTTTTGGATAGTCAAAGTTGGTATGTCCATCCATGCTGAAACACTTGTCGCATCACACAGCTCCACCAGGGTGTCATGCTCTTGTATCATCTGTGATTCTAATCTCTCTAGAAGGTTCCAGAAAGGTTTTGAACAACATGTTTCACACTTAAGATATGACAAGGTTGGGGCCGGTGCTGTGGTGTAGTGGGTAAAGCCACCGCCTGCAATGTCAGTATCCCATGTAGATGCCGGTTCGAGTCCAGGCTGCTCCACTTCCAATCCAGCTCTCTGCTATGGCCTGGGAAAGCAGCAGAAGATGGCATAAATCCTTGGGCCCCTGCACCTGTGTCAGAGACCTGGAAGGAGCTCTTGTCTCCTGACTTTGGATTGGTCCAGCTTTGGCTGTTGCAGCCATTTGGGGGGAGTGAATCAGCAGACGCAAGACCTTTCTCTCTGCCTCTCCTTCTCTCTGTGTAACTCTGACTTTCAAATAATAAGTAACTAAATCTTAGAAAAAATATATGCCAAAGCAAGACAGGGGTCCACCCCAATTGCTATTAAAATGTATTTATTATTTATTTTCATTTCTATTTGAAAAGCAGAGAGAAGGAGAGGAGAAAAAGAGAGAGGAAGAGAGAGAGAGAGAGAGAGAGAGAGAGAAACAGAGAGATATATAAAGATGCTTTATGTGCTTATTGGTTCCTTTAATGCTCACAATAACTGGGACTAGGCAAGGCCAAAGCCAGGAAGCAGAAATCAACCCAGGTCTCCCATGTGGGTGGCAAAGACCCAAGTACTTGAGCCATCACCTGTTGCCTCGCAGGGTGCAGTGTGCATGAGCAGGAAGTTTGAATGTGAAGAGAAAGCCCTCTTAATGCTAACCCACACAGCCACATCTCCCCCCGCCCCCCGCACCAATTTTTTAGTGACTGCTCAATCATAAGGGAAGTTCCTTTTCAGCTTGATGCCTTGGTGAGCTCTCTGCCTTGGAGCAGGGCAGCATGGATAGGGAAGTGGGATACAGGGTATTGAGATGAGAATTTCATTTGATCTAGGGAAATACAGTGATGAGAATAAATTTAAGGAAGTTGATTTTATTTTTTGAGGCAGTGTATTTTTAATTGACATTATAGTGAAAGGTTTATTTGCCCCACTAAGTAAAGAGTTCAACAAATAAAGAAGTAAAAACAACCATAGTCCAGCAGGATAATAGGCAAGGCTATCCACAATAATCAAAGGGAAACACATTCAACTTCATCCATATAAATTTTAACATGTTCACAAAATCATTGAATCTATAGTAGCATACAGTTCCTAGTAATTTGACTGACAAATATTTAAAGCAAAATTTGGCAAAACACTGTATTTGCAGCCAGACTAATTCCACTTGCATTTCTTTGTGTTTCTTAGGAAGTTGATTTCTTGCCCTGCTCTTGCCTGAGCTGTTGTGGGAAGGTGTTGTACGTCCCTCCAGGAAGGCTGGAATCCTAGTTTGAAGATTGCTAACATAGAATGCATAGCCCCAGTTTTCCAGGAATCCTGTTTTGAATAATCAGTGTTTCTCCTCCATGTATCAGGTATTCAGAGCAAGAACTATGGAAGGAAAGAGAAGGGGGGACTGAAAGGGAAGATGGGAAATAAACGCTAAGGACAAACTTTATCCAGTCAGGTGTCTGTTTGTGAATCTGAGCTGTTAGTGATCATTGCAAAGAATGTCGTTGGGCGGTACAAAGGACCATCTTCCACACTGCACAACCAAGGCGTGTGGGGAAGATGCTAGGGCAGGTCTGTCAGCTGTGCCATATGGCCATTGTCTGCAGATCTGTTGCATTCCCCAATTCTGCCCCTGGAGATGGCTAAACACACAGCCCAGGACATCCTGATTCTAAGTGGTCATCTTAGAAATTCACCATGACTCATCTGTGGGTCAGAACTTTGATATTACTAAAAAATAATTATATATAAACAATCATCAGTTCTGAATTCTTTTTTTTTTTAATTTGATAGGTAGAGTTAGACAGTGAGAGAGAAAGAGACAGAGAGAAAGGTCTTCCTTCTGTTGGTTTACCCCCTAAATGGCCGCTATGGCCGGTGCTGCGCCGATCCAAAGCCAGGAGCCAGGTGCTTCTTTCTGATCTCCCATGTGGGTACAGGGGCCCAAGCACTTGGGCCATCCTCCACTGCCTTCCCGGGCCACAGCAGAGAGCTGGACTGGAAGAGGAGCAACCGGGACTAGAACCCAGCGCCCATATGTATGGGATGCTGGCACTGCAGGCAGAGGATTAGCCAAGTGAGCCACGGCACTGGCCCCCAGTTCTGAATTCTTACTCAGTGCTTGGTTCTGCCTCGTGATTCATGGAAATAACTCATGGGCCTTTAAAACAACACTCAGCCAATTCTTACTGTTTCCATTTTGCAGGTGAGAAAATTAATGCATACCCATAATGAAATACGTGGTCGTTGAGTGGCAGGACAGGGTCTGAATTCAGTCTGTTTGATGGCACAGCCGAAGAGGTGACCCTCACAAAGCTACCTGTACACAATAGAATGCCTGCCAATAAATATGTTTGAATGATTTTATATGTCTCTATTGGTTTGACATCTCAGCTAGACACAAGCTGTGATTATTGATCTACCCTGGTTAACAGATAGCATGTAGACCTTATCAGGAGCCCCATTTTTCTTGTTTTTGTTTAATTTTTAGTGCCAATCTTTCTTCCTCCCCATTGGGTTACAGGTTTTATTCCAGTCACCAGGAATATGGCAGGGAGACATGCTGCCCAGTGGTTCATGTATTTAAGGGAGTTTTATTTATTTATTTATTTTTTTGAAAGGCAGAGTGTACAGTGAGAGAGAGAGACAGAGAGAAAGGTCCTCCTTTGCCGTTGGTTCACCCTCCAATGGCCACCGCGGCTGGCGCGCTGCTGCCAGCGCACCGCGGCGCCGGCTTAGGGAATTTTATTCTTACTAGTGTGGCATCATAAAAATGAAATTTATCAGCAGAAGGGATATGGGTTATGGTTCTAATTAAAAGTCACAATATCATAAGATCTCTGGGTTTGAGCAGAATTTCATAATAAAATTGAGCAGAGGCCGGCGCCACGGCTCAATAGGCTAATCCTCCACCTAGCGGCGCCAACACCCTGGGTTCTAGTCCCAGTCGGGGTGCCGGATTCTGTCCCGGTTGCCCCTCTTCCAGGCCAGCTCTCTGCTGTGGCCCGGGAAGGCAGTGAAGGATGGCCCAAGTGCTTGGGCCCTGCACCCCATGGGAGACCAGGAGAAGCACCTGGCTCCTGCCTTCGGATCAGCGCGGTGCGCCGGCCACAGCGCGCCAGCCGTGGCAGCCATTGGAGGGTGAACCAACGGCAAAAAGGAAGACCTTTCTCTCTGTCTCTCTCTCTCACTATCCACTCTGCCTGTCCTCCAAAAAAAAAAAAATTGAGCAGAGAAAGACAGAAAAATCTGATATTAGGGATGAGCTCTGTGGAACTGAGATTGCTTTTGGACAAACGACACACATGGCTTGGTGCTGTGAGAGCCCAAAGGGATGAACTTTCAATATTTTACCCTAATAGAACATCTCTGTTTTCCTCAAAACAGACATTTTAGACATACTGAAAAGCTTTAAAAATTATAGAGAATAATCTACCCGGCACCTATTATCCTGGAATGAACATTTATTTGCATTTGCCTGTTTGCTTAAGCACAGATCCATTCTTCTACCCATCCACCAGTCCATCGTACTTTTTGGATGCATTCCAAGCGAGTTATACACACCAACATCCTTCATCCCTACATATTTTAGCATTCATATCATGGGCTAGAGCTCATTTGTTCAAATTCTTCTTTCTCTTCCTTTTACCTTCCTCCTCTTCTTCTCTCTCCTCATCCTTCTTTTCCCTCTCTGACGTTAAAATTTATGTAGAGTAAAAAGCACAAGTCCTGCATGGTCCACTTGATGAGTTTTGACACAAGTACATACCTAAGACGGCTTCTGTTGGGTTAGGCCCATGCCAACCCTGGGCTTAAACAAAACTGTGAAAGTCCAGATAATTGGTTTATTCAGCCTCTCATGTTCTCTTTCCCAAGCCAACAAAACTTTATCTTTTGAATATTTTCAATCTAGACTGGTTTGACGGTAAACCATGCTGACTCACTAGCTGCACACATACTGGCTAATTAAATTTGGAGAGGAAAGCGTTTAGGGATTGCAGTTGAAAGAGAACTTCAGGATCCAAAGAACTTAAAGAATAAAGTGAAAATGACAGAACAGTGATCAGCGATGGTCAATATATTTGGCAAAAGCTTTACCAAAACTGCTCTCAGATTGTACCGACTGCTTAACTCTGTGTTTTATTTTAGGAAGTTGATACGTGCTAAGCACAGACATGGACTGGGCCGTAGGACTGTCCAAGTGAACCGGAGGAAGCAGCATCTCTAGTGATGTGATTCTAGTGTATTCTGAATCTTCCTTTCAATCTACGACGAGTCAGGGTGCACACACAGGAAGGTAGGAAACAACCATCGTGTTGGTGAATTTCGTGTAAGATGGACCATCACTCTACCCTCTGTGGGTGAGGTTGTCTGCAGGGAGCCCTCCTGGAAGTGTGATTAGAATGTGGTGATCAGGTTTGCAGTAAGAAGAACTTACTTTTCTCAGTATGCACAAAACAGAAAGGAGAGAGTATTTCAGGGTGGCCAGAGTTACTGGGTGGGGAAACTGAGGCAGATGTGAAAACCAGTCTTGGCTATGTCCACCACTGCCATCATCTGCATGGAGAGTGAAACTGGGAAGCAGAACAGCACCTTATCCCGGCTCCAGTCCCTGTTTTGCCATTTTCAGCCATGTGAGTCACTTTGTATCTCTGCGCACAAATTGCTTTCGACTTTTTCTCTTGGTACATAAGATTTGCAAAACATTGCAAAAAGTGTACCAAAACTTCTTATAAATCCTGTAGTCAAATTCACAAGCAGCTCACATGTTGTTCCACTTGCATTAACTATCATCTATCATCCATTATCTATCTCTATCTGTTATTGACTTATTATCTATCTACCTTACCTCTGTATCTAAGTACCTACCTCCTTAATCTACCTATCAGTCCATCCATCTTCCATCTATACACACACATGCACACACACACACATTTTTCCAGGTCATTTGAGAGTAAATCATATTGTTTTTCTTTATCCCTAAATATTGTAATGCATGTCCTAAGAACATGGACATTTTCCTACATGACCACAAAATTATTGCAATTAGGCTACTTAACATTTGTACAATACTGTTCCCCAATGCATGGTCCATATTTAAACTTGATCAGATGTCTCAATCGCTTTAGAATCTTTGTGTGCACTCATGTGCATGTATGTTTTGTATGTGCACGTGTGTTTGCTGCCCAGAATCCAGCCCATGATCTTGTATTGCATTTGATTGTCATGTCTCAATTTTATTTTTTTAATTTTTTAATTTTTTAATTTATTTTTATTTATTTATTTTTTTGACAGGCAGAGTGGACAGTGAGAGAGAGAGAAACAGAGAGAAAGGTCTGCCTTTGCCGTTGGTTCACCCTCCAATGGCCGCCGTGGCCGGCGCGCTGCGGCCGGCGCACCGCGCTGATCCGATGGCAGGAGCCAGGTGCTTCTCCTGGTCTCCCATGGGGTGCAGGGCCCAAGCACTTGGGCCATCCTCCACTGCACTCCCGGGCCACAGCAGAGAGCTGGCCTGGAAGAGGGGCAACCGGGACAGAATCCGGCACCCTGACCGGGACTAGAACCCGGTGTGCCGGCGCCGCCAAGGCGGAGGATTAGCCTATTGAGCCGCGGCGCCGGCCTCAATTTTATTTTTATAGAGTGATTCCTCGGTCCTTGATCCTTGTCTTTCACGGTGTTGTCAATTTTGAAGTGTCCAGGTCAGCTGTTTTGTAGAATTTGCTCAGTTTGAGATTGTCTGATACCCCCTAGTGATAGGATTCGGTTTATGCAGATTTTCACAGGACTTGATGTTTCATATTAGGAGGTACACGATATTGATGGCCCAATACAGCATCAGCTAGCTTTGAACTTGCAGTCCAAGTGGTTTCTCCACCATAAAGTACTATTTTTCCCCTAAATATCCTTATCTAACTTGGAGATGATACTGAGAGACCATGTTAATATGCCTCATTAAAATTTTACTCATTACTGCTATCACCTATCAGACATTTTTACCTGATTTTGGTATCAATTCAGGTAATCAATCAATCACTAAGTGACAGCTGTGATTACCTACCTTCATAGTCACTTACATGTTGATCCACTGGGAGGAAGAGTTCTCTAGCTCCCTTACTGTTAAATGTATCCATTCGGGGCCAGTGCTGTAGCACAGTGGGTTGACGCCTTGGCCTGCAGTGCTGGCATCCCAAATGGGCACCGGTTCTAGTCCTGGCTGCTCCTCTTTCGATCCAGCTCTCTGCTATGGCCTGGGATAGCAGTAGAGGATGGCCCCACTCCTTGGGCCTTTGCACCCACATGGGTAGACCCGGAAGAAGCTCCTGGCTCCTGGCTCCTGGCTCCTGGCTCCTGGCTTCGGATCAGTGCAGCTTTGGAAGTTGTGGCCATCTGGGGAGTGAACCCGTGGATGGAAGACCTCTCTCTCTCTCTCTGCCTCTCCTCTCTCTGTAATTCTTTCAAATAAATTAAATAAATCTTAAAAAAAGTATCCATTCATCATTACATCAGAATGAGTGCATGGATTCTTATTTTTATTCAAGCCTACGTTCTATTGCTATCGTTATTTTGATGCTCCAAGGGTTCCAGGCTTGGCCACTGGGAGCCCCCTCGTGCTGGTGTGTGTTATAGGCTAAATTGTGACCCACAAGATTCATATGTGGGAGTTCTAACTCCCAAGGTGACTGTATTTGGAGAGAGGGGGCTTTTAGGGAGGTGATTCCATTTAAATGGGGTCATACAAATAGGGCTCTAATTCAATTGGACCAGGAGTGTGTGCAGCACACAGGAGAAGACCAAATGAAGACACACTGAGCAGGCTGCAAGTCCAAGACCAGGAGCAAGGCCTCCCCAGAAGGCAATGCTTACTTCCAGCCTCCAGAATTCCGAGAAACAGGTTTGTGCCATTGAAGCCACTGAGGCTGCACCATTTTGTTACGGAAGCCTGAGCAGGTGAATGTAGCCCATCCCCTCTCATCCTCTGAGTATTTCCTTCCTTCAAGGCTCACTTTGGCTCCTCATTGTCCAACCATTTCTCCAGAGATCCCTGGTTCCTTTCAGAGGAGAATGGATTTTGTTTTGTTTGTTGTTTGCTTGTTTTGAGCCAGAATCTTTATGAACTTATAAACTTGTACTATTGAATGGAAACCTGTTACAGGACATGGAAACCAGACAAAATGAACCTATTGATAGAACTCAGAAGTGAGATTGATGTCCATTGGCCCAAAAAAAAGCAGAAGATAAAAATTAAAAACAAATGCCTGTTTTCTTTCTTTTACCAAAACTTTTAAAATTAGTATTAAAAATGCTTTATTTGCATGATATGGAACACATATCACACTCAAAATCGCATATAAAATTGACTTTCCCCAACACTTACACTGTGTGTGTATGTTAATAACCACTTGGAAAAAAACAAACAAACAAACAATTGGATTTATGGCAACCAGCTCAAGAAATAAACAATCCACTTGAATAATTCAACTTTTCTCCATTTTAGTCATTTGTCCCTCCCCACTACTTGATTTTGATGAAAATTATGACCTTTCATGCATTGTTGTCTCACTTTCTAATATGTGCACCTGAACTTTTGCAGCCGTGTTTAGAAGGCTGGAGCTTTACTTAGTGCTACAAGCCTAATTAGTACCAGGATCAGATAATGAGAGTTAACGGAGGAACACAAGCGACAAAAACAGGTCAAATGGTTCAAAGAAAATATTTTTTTAAGTTAAGAAATTATAGGATGGAACAGCATGCCAGGAATGTTTATACACCTGACGATCATACCTTTGTAATAGGGAAAATTAAAGACACTAAATAACCACTAAAGGAGAGTTGTCAAATAAACTGAAATAAGCTTGGATTTTATATATGAGCACAAATAAAGCTCACACGTTGAAAACAATTTCAGAATTATCAGTATGGCACCAACTCATGGACAGAAAGTTCCAACCTTGCAAACAGAGCTACAGTGTTTGGGGAGAAGGGTTTGTCATGATTGAGATCCATGTGTGAGACGTGCTCGCACCACTGGGGACGCATTCCTCAACTCTTTCCTGTGGTCAGAGCCAGGAACGATCCTCACTGCCTTTTGGTGAAGCCCGTCCCACACATACCCAGATCTTCCTGACTTTAGTTTCTTGCAGTAAAGTATGAGGTGCTGATTCCTTAGACGGTTGGCTCCTCTGATTATAAATAAAAACCATAAAGCGCTCAAAACTTACCCTCAGTGTGTGTGGAAACCATCTCTCACCACGTACGCTCCATGCACTCACGTGCACACTCAATTTTGGCTGACACAGTTACACAAACCCAGTTGGAGGAGCAGTGGGGAATTTGTTTATTGACTTTAGAGTCGAATATTCCTTCTACGTTTGAAAATCCAAATACCACCCACTGGTGCAGGGCATGATCAAATGCTGACAGATTTAAATTTTGTTGAAATAGGTGAAAACCAGAAACTGTATGGGAATAGCAACACGTGACGTTCACATCTTGGCATGGTGAAGAAGAGAAACTCTAGAAGGTTCTGGCATTGACAGACCACCTAGAGAGGAGGACTGCAGGTCTGAGCTGCCTCTGGAGGAAGAGATAACACATACAGAGAAGCCGGGCCAGGGCTTGGAATGAGTAGCTCTGGGGATCACCCACTTTGAACTGCTGGAACACATCGGATGTTACCCAACACTTTCCAGACAAGAGTGGCAGGGCCGATGCTGGGAAAACTGCCTGGAGATTGGTATCATACATTCCTGATGTATATGCTGTTGTGCTTTTTGTTGCACAGGTACATGGAGCTTCGGGTATGGCACTTTCCCACATCTGTATTCCGTTTCAATAAAACTCCAGTGAACCGTGATACCAAACAATGCTATGTGAAATTTATAGGCATGCTTATGAAGTTAGAAACAGAAGGCCCTGGAGTTTTCTGTCTCTCTCTCTCTCTCTCTATCAGAGAGACAGAAAACAACTCCAGACAAAGTCTCTGTGCTTGGTAGAGGAAGATCACAATGCAAGTCTGGAGTGTTTCAAAGACACAGCTCACTTTGCAATACCTTGGTGTTGCGACCCAGTGAGTAACACTGGATCAGATCAAGGAGCAGGGAATGCCCACTAGAAGATTAGCCTGTCATCCTGTGCCAGCTCTGTCCAGGATTAACTTGTACAAAATAAAGTTTGGGGTTATTGTTATTCACATAGGAGTCCTATTTTCATCAACAATAAAATTCAGATTATCATATCTCCTCCATGTACTTGGCAAAGTCACTGCACAAATATGATGATAGAAGCTGGCAACCAACTGCAGGCATCTAAGAAACAGATGTCCAAGAATTGGCTCTGTCCTGCCGTCTGACCTCACGACACAAGGACAGAGTAGAGAGAAGTCTTTCATCTGATGGTTCACTTCCCAATTGGCTGCAATGGCCAGAGCTGTGCCAGGAGCCGGGAGCTTCTTCCAGGTCTCCCACTCAGGTGCAAGGGCCCAAGGACTTGGACCATCTTCGACTGATTTCCCAGGCCATAAGCAAGGAGCTGGATCAGACGAGGAGCAGCCAGAACACAAACCGGCACCCATATGGGATGTTGGTGCTGCACATGGAGGCTTAGCCTGCTATGCCACACCTCAAGCCCTTGTTCTTTCTTTTCTTCTTTAAATTGCTTATTTTCATTTTATTTGGAAAGGACAGGGGTTGGGGGGAGAGAGAGAGAGAGAGAGAGAGAGAGAGAGAGAGAGAGATATCTTCCATCCATTGGTTCACTCTCCCAGTGCTTGCAACAGCCAGGGCTGGACCAGACAGAAGCCATGAACACAAAGCTCAATCCATGTCTCCTGCATGGTGGCAGGGACCCAAGTATTGTAGTCATCATCTGCTACCTTCCGGAATGCATATTAGCAAGAAGGTTGATTAGAAGTGGCACATCCAGGACTTAAGACAGGTGATCTAATATGGGATGTGGGCATCCTGAGTGACAACTTAACTGTCGTGCCAACCACCTGCTACCTGACCCATTGTGGTATTTCTTAACAAATTTGAGAGACAGAAATAAGCATTTGGCCTGGCAGTTAGGATACCTAAGTCCTATATCAGAGGGATTGAGTTTCTGTTTCCTGGTTCTGGCTCCTGACTCCAGCTTCCTGGGAATGCACACCTTGGGAGGCAGCTGTGTTGGATTCCCACCACCCATCTGGGAGGTGTGGATTGTTATCAGCTCCTGGCTTTGGCCCTGGGCCAGCCCTAGCCATGGCCGGCATTTGTGGAGTCAACTAGCAGACAGGAGCTCTGTCTGTCTCTATTTCTCTGTCTCTCAAATGAGTGAATTTTAGAATAGAAAAAGAAACCAGGAGTAGCCACATGCATTTCAGACAAAGCAGACTTCAGAGCTCGGACAGGTATCAGGGACAAATGGGAGATTGCATATTTGATAAGGTGGTCGCTTCTTCAAGCAGAGGTAGCTATCCCTAATGTGTAAATGTGAGACAGAAGAGCTAAAAGCATGAGGCAGGGGGGAGTTGTTGAGTCTACTGTTTAAGATACTCATGTTCCGGCCGGCGCCGTGGCTCAATAGGCTAATCCTCCGCCTAGCGGCGCCGGCACACCGGGTTCTAGTCCCGGTCGGGGCGCCGGATTCTGTCCCGGTTGCCCCTCTTCCAGGCCAGCTCTCTGCTGTGGCCAGGGAGTGCAGTGGAGGATGGCCCAGGTGCTTGGGCCCTGCACCCCATGGGAGACCAGGAAAAGCACCTGGCTCCTGGCTCCTGCCATCGGATCAGCGCGGTGCGCCGGCCGCAGCGCGCCGGCCGCGGCGGCCATTGGAGGGTGAACCAACGGCAAAGGAAGACCTTTCTCTCTGTCTCTCTCTCTCTCACTGTCCACTCTGCCTGTCAAAAATAAAAATAAAAAAAAAAATAAAAAAAAAAAAAGATACTCATGTTCCATTTCACATTACCCAGGTTCTGTATCCCTCCAGTCCCTGGGGCTGGTGCTATGGTGTGGTAGGTCAAGCCTCTACCAGCAGTGTCAGTGTTATGGGCACTGGTTCGAGTCCTGGCTGCTCCACTTCCCATCCAGCTCTCTGCTCATGGTCTGGGAAAGCAGCTGAAGACTGCCTGAGTTCTTGGGCCCCTGAACCCGTGTGGGAGACCTGGAAGAAGATCCTGGCTCCTGGCTTTGGATCAGTGCAGCTCTGGCCATTGTGACCACTTGGAGAGTGTACCAGCAAGTGGAAGACCTCTCTCTCTCTGTCTCTCCTTCTCTCTGTCTATAACTCTTCCTCTGAAATAAATAAATAAATAAATCTTTAAAAAAAAATGTTAGCCTAATAAAACATAGTGCTTGAAGGCCACAGATAAAATGGTTTTATGTTCATGTAAAGCGAATGAATTATTTAAGATAAGCATCAAATGTCAATATTCTGCAAGAATCTCATGTGACCAAGCTAGAGTGCATTTTTGCCAAAGGGAATTGATAGTGTTTTTGCCTTTTCCTAATAACCTGCAATGCGTGGAAGGGACGTTAGGTGGCGCACTGGCTCCAGTCGTGTTAGCAGGGAGATTTCCCCACTGGGAACCGTCCCTGCTACTGGACCATGCAAGCTGCTGAAGTCAACTCAGTTAGCATCCGACATCTGCAGAGAGCAGCTGCTTAATGAGAATCTCTCATTGCATAGATTTGGAGCTGGGGTTCGATTTTTTCTCCCTGAGAAAGTTTCCTCTTCTTTATCTTCTGGCTCCAAATTTAGGGAACTTGTTTCCGTGTATATTAACAAGAGAGGAAAAAAGTTATCAGTAACTCATCAGAACCACTAGTTCTTTAAATTTTTAAATATTACAAATTTTTACATTGTTAGGAATTTTTGCCTCAATAATTTCCTGGAGGAAAAGAAATACCCGCCCCCCAAATTAATCCCTGAAACTCCTGTTTGTGTGCGTGTATGCATACACATGCATGTGCGTGTCTGAGTGTGCATGTGTATGTGCCTGTGTCTAGTGGGGTACAGAGAAGGTAGAAGAGAGGCACTAAGAATGGTTTTATAAAGTCTCTTTTCTGTT
This sequence comes from Oryctolagus cuniculus, assembly GCF_964237555.1. Lineage (NCBI taxonomy): Eukaryota > Metazoa > Chordata > Mammalia > Lagomorpha > Leporidae > Oryctolagus > Oryctolagus cuniculus. Next base: position 46,690,427 of record NC_091442.1, on the reverse strand, counting down.
CTCATAAAGTTTCATGTAATTTAAAGACCTTGAACCTCTAGGAATTTGTATGTGCAAGAAAATCTCTAGTCAAATTTTAACACTGAATTTTTTTAAAGATTCATTTTTATTTATTTGAAAGGCAGAATGGGAGAGAGAGAGGGAGGGAGAGGGAGAGGGAAAGAAAAAGAGAGGGAGAGAGTGGGAGAGAGGGAGGGAGGGAGGGAGAGAGGGAGAGAGAGACCCTCCATCCTCTGATTCACTCTCCAAATGGCCACAATGACCAGGGCTGGGCCAGGCTGAAGCCAGGAGCCAGGAGCTTCTTCTGGGTCTCCCACGTGGGTGCAGGGGCCCAGGGACTTGGGCCGTCCTCTGTTGCTTTTAGCCTCTTATATTTGGCAAATTGACATACACATAGGAGCAAAGACAAGTGGTGATCCTGACTCCATGCACAAATGGACTTGTAGATGATGCCAGCAATTCTGCCTCTCCAGGAACACTGAAGACAAGGAGAACTGTCTTTCACCTAAGTTAGGTGAAGTGCCCACCTGTGACCCCAAGACACACGAGCCATAGACCTCAGTCTTTTGTGTGGATGTGCACAGGTGCAATTCTCTCAGTGTATACACTGTTCCCCTTACACTATGGTTCCCAAACACCACAACTCACATGAATGATTCAAGAAGCTGCCAGAAAGTGAGCCTGGGAGTGTCGATTTGGGGTGGGCGCACCCAGGAATCGGCATTTTATTTTATTTTTTTTAACTTTTATTTAATTAATATAAATTTCCAAAGTACAGCTTATGGATTACAATAGCTTTCCCCCCTACAACTTCTCTCCCACCCGCAACCCTCCCCTTTCCCACTCCCTCTCCCCTTCCATTCACATCAAGATTCATTTTCATTTCTCTTATATACAGAAGATCAGTTTAGTATACATTAAGTAAAGATTTCAACAGTTTGCACCCACAGAGAAACACAAAGTGAAAAATACTGTTTGAGTACTAGTTATAGCATTAAATCACAATGTACAGCACATTAAGGACAGAGATTCTACATGAGGACTAAGTGCACAGTGCCTCCTGTTGTTGACTTAACAAATTGACACTCTTGTTTATGGTATCAGTAATCTCCCTAGGCTCCAGACATGAGTTGCCAAGGTTATGGAAGCCTTTTGAGTTCACCGACTCTTATCATGTTTAGACAAGGTCATAGTCAAAGTGGAAGTTCTCTCCTCCCTTCAGAGAAAGGTACCTCCTTCTTTGATGACCTGTTCTTTCCACTCGCAGAGATCTTTCATTTAGGTTTTTTTTTTTTTTTTTTTTTTTTTTTTTTTTTTTTTTGCCAGAGTGTCTTGGTTTTCCATGCCTGAAATACTCTCATGGGCTTTTCAGCCGGATCCGAATGCCTTAAGGGCTGGGAATCAGCATTTTAACAACCGTGATCTAAACCGCGCTTGCACCAGCACCCATCAAACGCAAGAGCTTTGTCCCCTCTCCTTGACCATGCTTTGTGCACCTGTGGCGCTTCCAAGATCACAGAGCATTCTCAGTATTTCAGAGCATTTCTCAGGTTTTCAAACAGTGCCTATCCCATGCCTCAGGGGGTCCCCGGTGATTCCATCAGCATCTCAGGAGAAATGCGCCTGCATCGTCATACTCTGCCTTTGTGACTTTCCTTTATTCCGTGCATAATAAATGGCCACCCTGAAGCCTGGTCCTGGCAGAGACTTGTTGTCAGAGAAACACAATCCGCTGCCAGCGCTGTGGCGCAGTGGGTGAAACCACCGCCTGCAGTGCCGGCATCCCATGTGGGCGCTGGTTCAAGTCCCGGCTGCACCACTTCCAATCCAGGTTTCTGCTGTGGCCTGGGGAAGCAGTGGAAGATGGCCCAAGTGTGTGGGCCCCTGCACCCATGTAGGAGACCCGGAAGAAGCTCCTGGCCTCTGGCTTAGGATCAGCTCAGGTCTGCCCATTGTGGTCATTTGGGAAGTGTACCAGTGGATGGAAGACCTCTGTGTCTTTCTCTCTGGCTCTGCCTCTCTTTGTAACTCTATCTTTAAAGAAAGAAAGAAAGAAAGAAAGAAAGAAAAAAAGAAAGAAAGAAAGAAAGAAAGAAAGAAAGAAAGAAAGAAAGAAAGAAAGAAAGAAAGAAAGAAAGAAAAGAACACAATCCAATTACAAGACAATTTAAATCTGCACAGTAGTTTCTCCAGCAGTACCCTTACACAGTTTTGCATATAATTTCTATAAAACTCATATTTCATCTGTCTGATTCTCATCGGCAGCAGTTGCTCCACAATCTCTTGATTGAATTAAAAACAAAATCTCTCTTGAGCAGAGAATTCTTGTCTTTTCTTCCTGTTTCTCTTACTTTCATGATATGTCCTTTATTTTATTTTTTCCTTTTTTAAAGATTTATTTATTTATTTATTTGAAAGGCCGAGTTTACAGAGAGGCAGAGGCAGAGGCAGAGGCAGAGGCAGAGGCAGAGAGAGAGAGAGAGAGAGAAAGAGATCTTTCATCTGGTGGTTCATTCTCCAATTGGCTGCAACGGCCAGAACTGCTCCTATACAAAGCCAAGAGACAAGAGCTTCTTCCCCATGCGGGTGCCCAAGGACTTGGGCCATCTTCTACTGATTTCCCAGGCCATAGCAGAGAGCTCGATCAGAAGTGGAGCAGCCGGGACTCGAACCAGCACTCATATGGGATGCTGGCACAAGTGGCAGTTTAACCTGCCATATCACAATGCTGGCCCTTGATATATCCTTTGATTTTTACCTAGAAATTTTTCCCCATGAAATTACTTAGCCCCATACATTTCTGCTTTTTCTCTGTTGTGATCTTAGTCAGAACCATTACCCTGTTACTTCAGAACATATTTCAATATGTGCAGGACCATGCAGACGCCAAAGCAGATCCGGGAGGAGAAGGAGCTGCTATCACTCTGTTGCATATACACACCCTCCATGTGTGGAGTGCAAGTGTCTGGAACAAAACTCTCTATGGCTAAGAGACCCTTTGCAGGTACCACTGTACATTATCTGATGTAGTTTTCTCTCGATTTTCTAAGTTGGATGTCACTAGCTCCATTTTCCAGAAGGGGAATTAAATTCATGTAGATTAAATAAATGCTACTGCTGCAAAAATCAAAGTTTCGCCATCCCCTCCTATATAGACGTAGCATTATTCAAACATTTGAAATAGCACGGTATTATATAATCTGAAAAAAATTTAATATTATTTTTGCGTGATATATCCCCTGGAAATGAGTTTTGAAAACACAGGAAGAATATTGAATTTACTTTGATTTAATGTGATCTTATTTGCTATTCATGTTTTATAGAACAAATAATTTCTATTTAATAAGATAACTTGATTTTCAGGATGTACTTTTATTTTATATTTTTTGACATTTACTCTCATTCAAATCTTGGCTTTGTCTACATATTTTTTTCATTTCCTTTTAAACAAATTTCAAGAATTTATTTGTTTACTTTTAAAAACAGATTTATTTTTATTTGAAAGGCAGAGTAACAGAGAAGGAGAGGCAGAGGCAGAGAGAGGGAGAGAGAGAGGGAGAGAGAAAGAGAGAGATATCTTCCATCCGATGGTTCACTCCTGAAATGGCTGCAATGGCCAAGGCTGGACCAGGCTGAAGCCAGGAGTCAGGAACTTCATCCGGGTCTCCCACTTGGGTGCAGGGGCCCAAGCACTCAGGCTATCTTCTGTTGCTTTCCCAGGTGTATTAGCAGGGAGCTGGATCAGAAGCAGACATCTGATTTGGGATGCTGGCTCTGCAGGCAGTGGCTTTACCGCTGGCACAGTGCACAGCAAGGCCTTAGTTGCTGGACCGCCACGGATTGGGGTTTGGGATCTGAGATGTATGACAGTCTCCGCCTGGAGCTGTGGCTGTTCTCCTGAGGCCAACTACTTCCTTTTTGCTTCAATGTGGTCCTGCCGTAGACTGGCTAATTCATAATCAGAGCTGCTCAGAGTTGCAGGCTCTGGGAAGGCCAAGATGAAGGCACCAGTATGTGTAGGCTGTCTTCTTCTTCTTCTTCTTCTTCTTCTTCTTCTTCTTCTTCTTCTTCTTCTTCTTCTTCTTCTTCTTCTTCTTCTTCTTCTTATTTGATACTTTATTTATTTGAGAGGTAGAGTTATAGACAGTGAGGGAGAGACAGAGAGAAGGGTCTTCCAACCGCTGGTTCATGCCTCAAATGCCCCCAACAGCCTTAGCTGGGCCAATCTGAAGCCAGGAACCAGGAGCTTCTTCTGGGTATTCCATGCAGGTACAGGGGCCTATGCACCTGGGCCATCTTCCACTGCCCTCCCTGGCCATTAACAGGGAACTGGATCAGAAGTGGAACAGCCAGGACATGAACCGGCGACCATATAGAATGACAGCCCCGTAGATGGAGGCTTATCCCACTACACCACAGCACTGGCCCCAATAAATCTTTTATTTTTATAAAAGAAAACATTGAAGTCAGGCCTCAACCTTACACCATAACAACATTGGGGACAGCTAATAGGTAGATCAAGACTTTAACGTGGAATTGCAAATCCATAGTGCTTTTAGTAGGTGATACAAGAGAAAATTGTTATGGTCTTGGAATAGGCAGGAGTTCTTAAACAATTCTAAAGAAGCATAAACTCTAGGGAAACAGGTAAATCTGTTTGCTAAGATTTGAATTAAGAATTATTGTGGCTAAACTATTTAAAGAAAGAGAATGAAAAGACTGGGAAAACCCTGCAGCGCGCTTGGTGGGCAGAGGGTTAGTTAGCAAAATACATAAAGTATGTCAAACCCACCAGTGACAGGGGAACAAAGAACACAGCCCCAGGAATGAACGCACAAAGCACTTGAAGGGGAACTTGACTGAAGAGAAAACGTGTGCGGTGACAAGCCTGTGACAGGTCTCCAACCTTGTCACGAATAAGGGAGCTGCAGAGTATACGATTACGCTAGAGCCATTGCACACTCACAGGACTAACGCAAAGTGAAAGCTTTGGTGACGGCAAGGCCTGGCAAGCCTGTGTGGACCTGGGAGCAACTACAAAGTGACAGGAGGCCGTCAAAGAAATGCTACAGCCTAGGGGCTGGCGCTGTGGTACAGCAGGTTTACACCCTGGCGTGAAGTGCTGGCATCCCATATGGGCATCGGTTCAAGATCTGGCTGCTCCACTTCCGATCCAGCTCTCTGCTATGACCTGGGAAAACTGTGGAGGATGGTCCAGATCCTTGGGCCCCTGTACCCTCGTGGGAGACCTGGAGGAGGCTCCTGGCTCCTGGCTTCGGATCGGCGCAGCTCCAGCCATTGCGACCAATTAGGAAGTGAACCAGTGGACAGAAGACCTCTCTCTCTCTCTCTCTCTCTCTCTCTCTCTCTTTCTCTTCCTCTCTTCTCTCTGTGTAACTCTGACTTTCAAATAAATAAATAAATCCTTAAAAAAAAGAAAAAACAAAGAAATGTTACAGCCTCACTGGCAACCACTTGGCCTTATCCAGGAACACTGAAAACGGGAGCACCCTTTGATCCAGCAAATCCACTTCTGTGTATTTTCCACAGTAGAACACTGGCTCTTAGGGGCACTGGTGGTGATGGTGGGCCCGCACGTGCAGACATACAAACAACACAAATGCCCACAAAGGAAAGTGGAAAAATACAGTGTGGCTTATCCAGCAGCATCCATGTGGATGGAGGCAACACAGCTGCCCGAAGGTCACAAAGAAATCTGAGGCGCACAGTGCTGAGTACACACACAGTGGCAGCCAAGGGCACACAGCGCGACAGCTTTCCTTTACATCCCAACAGCATGCAAACTGTGTGACAGGGATTTCTCCATGCACAGCAAAAGCAGAGAAAACCTTGTGAGAACCACACTGGGCCAGACATCCCAGGAAGGCCCTGATCCTTCACCTTCCTCTGCAGAGGTGGGGGAGGGCTCAAGGGCACCTGACCTGTTATCACCCACACCTTAGAGACTTTATTTTTCCTACACATACTTTTTACACTTTTTTTGTATTTACTTAATAATTAATGGAGCTGGCACTGTGTGCCTCCTTCTGCAGCACCGGCATCCCATATGGGTGCCAGTTCGAGTCTTGGTTGCTCCACTTCTGATCCAGCTCCCTGCTAATGGCCTAGGAAAGCAATGGAGGATGGCCCAGATCCTAGGGCTCCTGCACCGATATGGAAGGCCTGTAAGAAGTTTCAGGTTCCTAGATTCAGCCTGACCCAGCCCTGGCCATCGTGACCATTTGGAGAGTGAGCCAGTGGATGGAAGATCTCTCTCTGTCTCTCTGTCTCTTTCTCTCTCTTCCCCTGCCTTTCAAATAAATTTTAAAAATAACTTAATTAAAAAAATCCTAAAAAAACCTGAAGTAATAAGAATTTAAAAATCCAATAAAAATCCAATTAATTCAAAATTTTCCCTACTTTCCTAAATCAATCCCCACTCCCAGGTATGGTTTTATTCCCAAAGATATGGGTCAGCCTCTCCAGTGCTTTTATTTTTATTGTCATCTCTGCCTTTTCCAGGGCAACATTTATACCAGCCAGGTAAATCTACCTGGAACACACGTGTCCTCCCTTGAGGGTCCACAGTGACAGATCAGAGAAACTCTGCTCCCAGCCCCCATTGTGTGGTCCCTACTCCTTTCTGTCATGGCTGGCAGACACTTCTGTGATAATCACTGGCTGAGCCCTTGAAGCATGGGAAAATCCAGTATTGAGTGGGCAACCATGACTTGGTGGGTGATGGCGTGTGGCATTGAACTCCAGCTGGAGACCATAGCATGGGATTTGCAAGCAGATGGCTGGAAAGGTAGGCAGGAGTTCATGCAGGTATTTCTAGAAGAGGGAGTCTAGTGCTAGGCAGAAGCAAATGGTCTTTCACGTGTGTAGGGGAAGCTGCAGATAAGCACAAGGAAGGAGTGTCACTCCCTAGCAGAGCTTTGAAACAGCATGAGGCATTCCCAGAGGTTGGGTCCCTTAAGGAAGCCACAGGAAAGACCACAAGAGCAATTAGGTGTGGGGTGGGCCACGCCTTCAGCAGGGGTGGGTCTTGGGCCCAGTCCTACTGCCTTGAGCTTTCTTGGCTTTTTTCTCTCTCTTTGCTTCCTGTACCCAAGAAAGCACCACCCCAGCCCCCCAGCCATCCCTGGGGTTACGGCTGGCATAACCTGTAAATGCCACTCCCAACACAGAACGCTGAAAGATGCGCTCGCTAGCCCCACTTCTGGGAATCTTGTGATCCTGTGGAAATTGGTGAAAACATTTTAGTTTTAAAAAAGCTAGCAAGAGAGAATTAGCGGCCTAACCACGCTGGAGTGCTGTGTGCCTCCCCCTCTTGCCAAAGAAGATATTCTCCCAGCACTTTCATGGCAGCCCACGCACTAAGTCTTTCCGGCTTGCGAAGGTCGAACCCTAATGTTTCTCCACTGCTGCTCCTTTGTGTATGAGAGTGTGGGGCGGGGCGCACGGTTCAGGATGCGGGAGAACTTGACATTTCCTGGTTTATGCTCTTGCCTTGTTTTCACATCTTTTCCTCTGTCTCTATCCAGCGAGGCTGGCTAGCCCCTTTATAACAAGCCCCATTAAAAAGGGTCTATTTTCAAGGGGCCATCCCATAAAACAACGTGTGACAAGCTTAGACACCTGCCTTTAAAAGCACTTCCTCCCTGTCATGTCCGACTTGATTTAGCACCCATGTGTGGGGTTGCCTTGACAGCTTGAGCACCTTACGCGTTCCAGGTACAGGTGCAAAACAGATCTTCCCAGGACTCCAAGGTGGAGCACAACGAAGCATCCACGGCTGGCCGCCTTGCTCGGGGCAGAAACCACTGGGGAGGAGGAAGGATGCACCAGGGCAGCCAAATTTTTCAGGGCTGAGTGGAAATTTCCCTCATTTATACAGCAGCAAATAAATAACTGTCTGGCCAAAGCAGGTGACTGTATACACAGGTGTCTGCTGGGCTCTGCCTTCTCTTGGTGCACACGAAGTGGGAGGCTGTGCAGAAACCAGATGTGCCTTGAGGCCCCATCGGCCATGCTCCATGTGCAACATGTAGGTGCCAGGTCTTGACGGAAAAGGAGAAATGGAAAGAAGATCTTCTTGGCTCCCTGTGGTTTTCAACAATGCAGGCCCATAGACGGGCACCTGAATGCTTAGATGCCTGGGTTTGGATCACATGAGCATACAAGATCTTCCTGAAGGTAGCCCCACAGCAGATCCCAGCAGACAGCAGAGCTGTTAACAGGCACTGCAGCCTCCAACATGTACCCTTAGGAGCAGGGAGCTGAATTTCCACAGAGAAGCCTGGAGTTTGAGGTTAGACTTAACCTGCTTTCCCTCCTGGACCCTGCACACACTGGGAAAGTTATGTCACAGCTCTAAGCTTCAGTGTCTTCATCTTTCCAATGGGAATGGCATCAATCAAATGGTTTACTGTAGGGATTAAATGAGTTGATAGATCTGAAGTCACTGGACCAAGATTTGTCATGTGGTACCTTTGCTAGAGGAATTGTATTGTAACTGACCATTTGACATTGTAGGAACTGAACAGGTTTGGTCTCTGAAGGATTTCCAAGCCTTTCAACGTTTGAAGTTGAGGGGAAAAGGCATATGCAGGCCAGTGAGAGGAGAAACAAGGACTCCTGTAGGTTCAAAGGCTAGTTCATACCTTATGGCCCTTATCGAAGTAGCTATAGACTGATGGAATCTACAACCCAGAAAATGTTTTGAGGTTCTCTGCATGAGACGCCCTCACACTGGAGCAGTAGCAATGCCAGGTGTATCCAAAATCTTTTGATTCAGTTCATGGGCGTGGAGGATTTTACAATAACCAGATCCCCGACTTCCCTGCGACCTCTTAGCTGCTGGTGAGAGAACGTACTGCTATCCATCCATCCCCATTTTCTCTTTCACATCTTCCTTCCTCCACTTCAGGGTTCATTCACTCATTCAACACTTATAGCACCAGGCACCATCCCAAGTGCTCAGGGCCCATGTGGACAAAAATATCTGGATATGAGCAAGTACAGACGATAAATAAGATAAACCTCATGGAACCAAGGGTGAGAGGAGAAAAATAAGGCAAAAAAGAGGGATTTGGAAGAATTTGATTGGGAGCAGGTGCAATTTCAGACAAAATATTTAAGAATGAGCTTGCTGAAAAGAGGTTTTTGAAAGATACCTGAATGACTGAAGGGGTTGTGCAGATTTCTGGGGCAAGTGTGTCCCAGGAAGGCAGAACAGGGTTACTATACCAAGGGAATAGTGAAGGGCTGTGACCATGGAGTGAAGAACTTGTGCGGAAGCAACATCATCTCTCTTTGAGCATCTCTTGGTGCTGGGATCTTGTCTGGTGGAACAAAGCAGGTGCTTCCCAAGACTGCCTTTGCCAGAGGCGCTGCAGTGGGCAGAGATCACCCTGTGTGCTTGTCCTCTCTGGGCCTGTGTCTGTTGGCCTCTTCCTGCCCCTTCTGCCAACAGGAACTTAGGGTCCACATGGCCATGGTCACCCATTGGAGACCATCTGGGCCACTGGAGCTGGTCATTGTCTAGGGTACAGAAATCCTGCTCATGTGGAGGAGCGAGCCAGGGACGTGAGATTCTCTTGACAATGGGAAGCTTCCTGCCCTGAGGACTTGGACTAGGAGTAGAGGGGGAAAGGCCAGGTGGGAGGGAAAGGACAGGGGGCTGTGATGCACACTGGCCATCTAAGGGGGCCTTGGAGCATGATAGAAACAAAAGGATGAGATGCTGATGCCAAGCTGATGGGGAATTTAGCAAAGAGATTTCTTGAGTTTCCTTGTGATTTCAGAGTGAACATCGGTCAGGGGAGCAGATCCCTAACATGTCTGTTTCACGGAAGATTCTGGAACACATTACTCACTTTGTCTCCCTTTAAAAAGGAATCCATGATCACAAGAAGCTAGCATGAGTTCACTGAGAAATAGCAATTTCACACTAAACCTTGTTTCTTTTGCTAAAAGGAATGCTGGATTAAACCATATAGTGGGTGTTATGTTTTAGGGAAACTTTTGGCTGAAGATCAGAGAAAACCCGTCTCTTCTTGCCAGAACCTAAATTAATCAATAGGCTCTATTTATGCAGTAGTGAGTAAAGCAGAAAAGATACAATTCTAGCAAGAAATAGAGAGTAGTCGGAAGACTTTTCTATGAAATCTATGCACAACATGGAGAACTTCTCAGCCCTTGCTGGAGATATTTCCTACTTGAATGGTCTAAGAGGTGTGAGCAGACCTGGGAATCTACCTCGCAGCTACCTTTGTCCTTTTCTATCTGAGAAGTAGCAGAAAAAGAAGTTCGTGCAAGACAGTAGATACCACAGTGTGAGCCCAGATAAGCAGTGTGGGCTTCATTGGGAACTCGATAGAAATGTAGATTCTAAGCCAACCTGCTGGCTCAGAAGCCCTAGGCTTGGGGCCTTGAAATCTGTGCATTAACAAGCCCTCCAGGGATTTCTGAAGCTCATTAAGTAGACACCACGGGCTACTTAGGTAACCTTCCTGTGCAGTGAAATGCCTGCCCCTTCTACACTCCAGTCCACAGCAATAGGTCAACAGTTCTCTTTTGTCCATTGCAGAAAAAGTCATTTCACCTGGCTAACAGCCAAGTGGCCCTGTGGCCTGCTTGGACCACAGATAAATATTTGACAGGGTATTTTTTTTCATTTTAGAAAGAACCAATCCAGTCATCATTGTTTGAAATAAGTAAATAAGCTATTTTCTGTATTTGACATAAACTATTGAAAGGCTGTTTCTCAAATATTCTACAGAGGGACAGTATCCACCAGAAGCAGGGATTCAGCAAGGTTCCTCAAGGCTCTCAACTCTGTTCTTTCAATTTCTGCTTCATTAGTGACTTAGATGGAAATTCTGATGGAGCGTCTCTCAGATTGTCTAATAAAGCAGTAGACAATGGTGATGTTGTTTAACAAAGTAGGGTTCAAAAGAGTGATGAATGACTTCAAATGATTAACATGGTAAGGAATGCTCCATTTGGGACTGTAATGTCAATGACGTTAAACAAAAGTAGTGATGGAGGGACCCAGATAGGAGGTTCTGAAGGACTCTTGATGGTGTTTATTTAACCTAAGATCTTCAGACAGAGCCATGATATGTGGCAGCCACAAACTGCATTTCAGTATTTGGCTACATGAACAGAACTATTGGGGATTGAGTGAAGAAGGCCATAGGTCTTCTCTGTTCTGAATAAATCCCACTTGCAGGACTGTATTCAATCCTGGGTACTGTATTTCAGGTGGTCCAGACATCAACATGTCCCAAAGCAGCCAATGGAGAAGTGGGCGGTAACCAAAGCCACGGCTTAGTAAGAGTTGTTAAAGCCTGTGGGATGGTTAGCCTGGAGAAGAGAAGAGTTGGAGGACCTTGCGAATTACCTGAAGTTCTTGGAACACTCTTCTGCAGGGTCAGATCTGTTGGTGAGATCACCAGAGGGAGAACCTTTTAGGAAGAGAAAATTGCAGAGATTCAGCATTTGAAAGATTTTTCAAGAAACATAATGTTTTCCCCAGGTTATAGCAAGCTTTGTTGTCAACTACCACTATTCCCATGAGGATTAGGAAATCAAATTTACCCAAGACTCCAGTGCTAATGCATGGTTTAGCTGGAATTCAAGCCAGGCAATCTGGTGCCAATGCCACATTAAACCAATCTATCCTCTATCACAAGATGAGATCTGGCTTGTCCACAACTCCATGCTGGCCAAGCAGGTTGGTCAAGTTATGTTATGGGAAAGACATGTGTACATATATGTACATACATGTACACATGTATGTAAGTATGTATGTGTTGTGATATCCTTCATGTGTGTAATCCACAGACCTTGTATTTACAAACGTTCAAAACAAGGAAGTCTTCACAAAAGTCATTATTTAAAAAGGCAGAGTTACACAGAGAGGGGAAGAGACAGACACACACACACACCCGGATATCTTCCATCCGTTGGTTCACTCCCCCAGTGGAGGCAACAGCTGGGGCTGGGTCAGGCACAATTCAGGAGTCTAGAGCTCCATTTGGGTGTCCCATGTGGGCGGTAGGGGCCCAGGAACTTGAGCCATCTTCTTCTGTCTTCCCAGGTGCATTAGTAGGGAGCTGGATTGGAAGTGGAGCATCCAGGACTCAAACTGGAACCCATATGGGATCCCAGCATTGCAGGTGGTGGCTTAGCCTCTTGTACCACAATGCCAGTCCCAAAAGTCATTACTCAGCCTGGAAATTCTTGCTGAACAGAGCACAGGCAATGAAACTTTTTTTCCATCTGAAGGCTTTGGGTTTGCTGTCTCCTCACCTAGAACATTTTTTCATATGCTCTTCCTGAAACTGGTTCTTCTGTAGGGAGATATTCTATTTTCACCTGATTTAAAACAGTGCCTTATGCTTCCCAGTCTCTGTGACATTATATATATATATTTTTTTGACAGGCAGAGCTAGACAGTGAGAGAGAGACAGAGAGAAAGGTCTTCTTTTTCTGTTGGTTCACTCCCAAAATGGCTGCTACAGCTGGTGCGCTGCAGCCAGCGCGCTGCACAGATCCGAAGCCAGGAGTCAGGTGCCTCCTCCTGGTCTCCCATGTGGGTGCAGGGCCCAAGCACTTGGGCCATCCTCCACTGCCTTCTTGGGCCACATCAGAGAGCTGGACTGGAAGAGAAGCAACCGGGACCGAATCTGGCGCCCCGACCGGGACTAGAACCCTGGGTGCTGGCGCCACAGGCAGAGGATTAGCCTGGTGAGCTGCAGCGCCAGCCATCTGTGACATTATCTTAACCTATTGTCTAATGATTCTTATTTCCATCAAATGTCAGTAATTATATTGCTTCATTCCTGTCTTCTGAATTTACAAAATGTAGACCATATTTGTATTAGTAATTTGTTGAAAACTTGTAGCCAAAGGGTATTGACTAAGAGAAGTGATTCCAAAATAAATACCTAGTTGAGGTCACAAACAAATGAATGAATTGATCAATAAACCAGTGAATGAACTTTGAAATTTCCATTGGGTTGAAGACATCTCTTCCAGAGCAGCACACGGACATTAGGATAACTACAGCCAAGAAAAAAGAAAAGGAAAACAGAGAGTATGTGTTGGCGGGAATATGGAACACTTGGAGCCCTGTGCTCCATTGGTGGAAATGCACACTATGACCATTCCTCCAAAAACTAAAAGTAGACTTATCACATGATCCAATAATTCCATTTATTTTTTATACCTAGAGGAATTCAAAGCAGGTTTCAAAGAGACATTTCTAAATTCAAGTTTCTAGCAGTATAATTTGCAATAACTGACATGTCCATGGACAAGTGAATGAAATAAAAATGTGGTTCATATATGCAATGTAATATTATTCAGTCTAAGAGGGAAGGAAATTCTGACATATGCTACAAAATGGATGAACCTTGTATACATTACCCTAAGACATGAAAGATCAAACACTGATTCTACTTTTATAAAATATTGAGTGTAGTAAACTCTGAGATGCAAAAAAGTAGGACGAGACTTTCCAGGGCCCAGGAAAATGGAAAAATGGGATTTTTTTTTTAAGATTTCCTTATTTATTTGAAAGGAAGAGTTAGGTGGAAGAGGGAGAGGGAGAGACACACACACAAACACACAGAGAGAGATCTTTTCATCCACTGGTTCACTCAGCAAATGGTTGCAATGGCAGGGGCGGGGCCATGTTCAAGCCAGGAGCCTAGATCTCTATCCAGGTCTCCCACATGGGTAGCAGGGACCCAAGGACTTGGATTGTTATCTATTGCCTTCCCAGGTGCATTAGCAGGGAGCTGGATCAGAAGTCAAGCAGCCAGGGCTTGAATTGGCATTCGTATGGGATGCCGGTGTTGTAGGCAGTGGCTTAAGCCTTGGGACTTGTATAATGGGTACAGAATGTGAGTTTTGCAAGATGAAGAGAGTTCTGGAGAAGGATTGTGGGGAGCATTGCACAAACACATCCATAAAGTGACTGCCACAACACTGTGCATTTTAAGAAAGTTTTCAGCTTTATAGAAAGAGTATTTTATTTCAATTAAAAAATAGTGCTTTGGGGCCGGGTTGTGGTGCAGCGGGTTGAGGCCCTAGACTGAAGAGCCAGCATCCCATATGGGCACCAGTTCTAGTCCTGGCTGCTCCTTTCTGATCCAGCTCTCTGCTCTGGCCTGGGAAAGCAGTAGAAGATGGCCCAAGTCCTTGGGCCCCTTCACCCACATGGAAGACCCAGAAGAAGCTCCTGGCTCCTGGCTTTGGATTGGTGCAGCTCCAGCTGTTGCAGCCACCTGGGAAGTGAACCAGCGGATGGAAGACCTCTCCCTCTCTGTCTCTACCTCTCTCTCTGTAACTCTGTATTTCAAATAAAATAAAATAAATTAAAAAGTGCTTTAAAAAGTTATCTGCTTTATGAGCAGCTGAAAGATTTATAGTTTTAATTTGAGGTCACCACTTTTTTCTTTGGCCAGCTACCAAGGCCATCTTGGGAGATGGAACTATTTGTTTTATCTTTAATCTCCAAAATTTGCCTTTTTCCAAAATTCTGCAAGATGTTGACTTGGCCTCTGCAACTTGAATGCTTGGCAACTTTCTTGTCTGCAGGAGTGACAGTAAAAAACCCAGGAAAAGAGCTTTCTACCACATTTTCTTCCTTGAAAGGCACAAGTTTTCCAAAATGCATTCTGACCTTGAACTTGCCAATACCAAAGTCTTAACCGTATTCTTCCGAAGATCTTACCAGCCTGCTAATTGGGTTTAATTTTAAGGTCACATGCTTTCTCTTGCTTATGCATATAGTCATTCAGTCTCATTCATCTGAGTAATTTCTGCAGAATCTCATGTGTGGGTTAATATCTTGTTAGTTTGCTTGAGGAGAGTGAATGCTATTTGAATCCTATGAGCTAAGACTCAAGGCTTGCGTTGGCCACATGGCCTGCTGTGGGCATTTGCCTTTTGCACCACCTGACTTCCTGGACCTAAGCGGAAGTCCCTGTGCAACAGCTAGAGGTGAGATTTCCTCCCATCTCCTGTTTCCAGATCTTCCCAGCTTCACCGCTTTTCCATCTGTTCCTCCTGGCCTTGCTGAGTTGCTCTCTGTGACCTTCCTGCTGGCCCTGTCCCCTCGTGTCACATACAGATATCACGTTTGTTTTCCATGCTAGCGTCTCTTTTGTCTGCCATGTATGTGGCCCCATGGCCGCACAGCAGGGACATCTGGCACACAGCTGCGGACAGGAGTCCACCTCTCGGAGCCTCTCCTGAGGGCCCCTAAGCTCTTTCTGTACATCTAGATCATCCTCTCTCTTCTACCAGAATTGCAGATTGCTTAGGGGTTTAGGAAGAGGTTGGGCTCTGATGAGCACTTTTAGCCTTTTCCCCTGCAGACCGTTTCCAGTTTGACCAAGCATCTCTTAGATGCTTGGCCAGTTTCACCATGCAAACACCCAGGAGCAGGACCAGCCTCCCCATTCTTGATGAATTTTGGTAGGTTCTGGAGAATGCTCCCCAGAACGAAGTAACTTGCCAACGGTTCTTCTACAGAAAAATGCTTCAGAGGGCTTGGTCCATTCTCTCTCAGTCCTGCACTTTTCCAGAAGCCAGTCTGATATAGGACACAGTGGCTGCAACCTGCTCCACCCTCCTGCACATGCATGTTCCCTCTCCGCAAAAGCCTGCTGTCTGTTGCTTCACAGGGAACACTTGTCTTTTTGTCAAGACAAGAGCTATTGACAAAACATTTCCTTGTAGATCCCACCTCTGCCAGCTAGAACTGTGTTGGTTCATTAGGTGGCTGACATCTCTCTTGGCTGTTGTTTTCTAGAATGTGCCCATCTACAGTTGAAATCCAGTGTGCATCACCGGATGGAACGAGCAGCAAAGAGGAAGAAGTCCTCTGCCTCTGCCTCTCCCTCCTTCTCTTGCCAACAGAGAAAATTTCCCCCAACATCTGATCAGCTTAATCAAGTGACCAACACCATGCAACTGCCCATCTGGCCCCTGCCTGGACCTTGCAATGCTCATGTTTTCTCAAACGTACTCTTTTGTTGATTAAATTGGGGAAGAGTCATAATTACTGTGGCATGAATGTGTTCGACTGTGGAAATCCTGACCTTAGAAGAATCTGGTGTAGACTCCTGTAGTCAATCAAGAGCTTCAAAGAAAGCAACTGGGGGCATCTAAAGTGACAACAGTTGCCTGACAAATTGCCATTGCAAATCCCTTTGAACTAGAAGAGAGAACTTAATAGCTTTCAGCCACTGATTGTCGTTCTTTGAACGGGGGCTTTTCTTTTCGTCTTTTGGGTCAGCTGCTGGGCTCTGCACTGTAGCCTTGGAGGCCGATCCTGACCCCAGCAGAGGCTAAAAATTGAGATGTTTCAGGCTGTCTAGTGGCTACCATTAGAATTTTTGTCTTTCACTGGCATTGGAAGCATGCCAAGAGTGTCATGCGTGCCTAAGGGGAAATGCTGGCCGCCATCCACGGTGGAAGCTGCGCTCTTCTGCTGGAGAAGAGTTTTTTTTTTAAAGATTTATTTATTTATTTATTTAAGAGTAAGAGTTACACAGAGAGAGGAGAGGCAGAAAGAGAGAGCGAGCTCTTCCATCCGATGGTTCACTCCCCCAGTTGGCTGCAATGGCCGGAGCTGCACTGATCCGAAGCCAGGAGCCAGGAGCTTCTTCCGGGTCTCCCATGTAGGTGCAGGGGCCCAAGGATGTGGACCATCTTCTACTGCTTTCCCAGGCCATAGCAGAGAGCTGGATGGAAAGTGGAGCAGCCAGGTCTCGAACTGGCACCCATATGGGATGCCAGCACTTCAGGCCAGGGTGTTAACCCACTGCACCACAGAGCCGGCTCCTGGAGTCAGCATTTTCATGGTGGGTTTGTCCCACACTTTCTGCTGCTGTGAGGCCTCTTGTATTCTCCCTCCCTGCACCTCCCCCACCAATCTCATCCGTACTTGCCACCTTTTCTCTATTTAATTATGCAGTATTGATGAATGTATCAGTGTCCAGACCAATGATCTTTGAAACAATACCCTTTTGCCTGCCCTGGGCAGGACTCAGTTTTTCACCCTGTTTAGTGTATATTTACTACTTTGGGGCAATGGAATTGATTTGTTGGCTAACCTGAAAGGACCTTTTTTAATTGGCTCTTAATGATAATATATACATTTATAGACCTACCAGACACACACTGACACACACACATGCACACACACAGACATGTATTTTCTGATTTCTATACTACATGTAGTCAAGCTAACTGAGCTTTGGAAGACTCCCCAGTTAGGTTTCAATAAGATCTTTGATGCTGGATTTCCCCTTTCATCAGCAGGTGCATACCACAACTAACCCCATCCGTTGCATGATGTCAATATTCAAATTCAAACTTCTGTTTGAATAGTCATGGTCATGGTGTTCATCCTCATCCCAGGATAGCAACAGGAAACACTGTCAGGGATCCACCCACCCAATCTCTCTCAGGCCTGGCCACTTCCAGTCAGAATTTCAAGCAGCCCAATGGTTGCATTGCTGTACTGGGTCTTTCTGTGCAGAAAAGGCTATTGTGAGAACAGAACAGGCTAGAAGAGTCTTGTGATAGCCTTTAGCCAATGGCTCGTAGGGTTAGTGCACAAATCCTCCAACCTCAGGCCAGATGGCTTGGAGATGCACTTGTTAAACATTTTTAAAGTCTGTTTTTCAGCACAGTGCTCTGATTGCCACGGCAGTAGCTTGCTTGATAACTCTCCACATCGCTTGATAATTCAAGTAACTCCTTCTCTGCTCTATTTCACTTCCCAAAATCCAGCCTGGGACTTCCTGGGATCACCTCCCAAATAACCCCTTTAAATTAGATCCTCTGTTCATAGGTAGCTTGCAGTAGAGTTGAGAATTACAGCATGCATATTCCTCACATAAAAGATAATGAATAACATGAGGAAAGCAAGAGAGATGGGTGAAAAAAACTTGCTGAGAACCGGCTTTTTTGGGCTCTGGAGTGTCCATGTTTGGCTTACGCCTTACATACAGCCCCATAAAATAGCAAAGCCAGGCGATGAAGAAGAAATTGTGGCTAAAGAGGAATCAGGTAAGTCCTCCAGGCTCCTAGTCCATCATGGGGCCAGGGTTTGAGTCGAGGACAGTCCTGTCCTTTCTGTGATATTTTTAAGTACACAGATGCAGTATCATTTATAGGCAGTCAAACAACTAGGGAATGTTTGGGGCTGGAGTGACCAGAGGGTGTTTCCTGGAAGTCACATTCGAGGAGACACTGTGGTGACAACTGTGGGTAGCACCTTCCAGGACGCAGGATTTCCCTGAACAAAGACTCAGAGGCAGAGACCCACATTCGGGCTTCACATGTTTTCAAGCATATTTCGCCGTCAGCGTCTCAGATCTTCAGAATTAAGAAATAACACATGTCGGGAGGCTTATCTTTTCTGCTATTGCTTTTGGGAATTCTGAATTAACACACATTAAAAGAGAGATGCATCCTTGCAATTTCGTGGACCAGTTTTGAATAAAACATGAAAGGCCATGGTTGTTATTTTTAGCCTCAAGTAAAGAAAACAAAATTCAGTGGTGTCATGTCTTTGTTGCCAGCCAGCCTGCTTTAACACATCAGAGTGACAGTCCATGCACCATCTGCACTGGGATCGAGAAGAAGGCTCCCGTCAGTGGGCATTCTGTGACCAGTGCCAACTGATGTGTCTTCATGTAAGCCACTGAACCAGTGCTCCGGGGTCAGACAGCCACAAAGACAGGCGACAGAACTAACATTATGGGAATAGTGCAGTCACAAGAATGAAAAGTCACTTCATTAACTTTGCAGTCCCATTGGCTGACTAAGAGATGAGGGATCCATGTTAGCCAGTAGATCAAAGCTCCCACTTCTGACCGTACCTCTGTGCAGTGGTCAGAAACCTATGGCTCTATTGTTATCAACATAAGCCTTGAGTTATGGCCCTGTGCTTCCTGCCAGGGAGCTGTGTTCTCTACAGCAGGATGGGAAGTGGAAGGTTTGGCCCTCCTACCTTTCCTGGGTCAATCCTACCTCCAGGTTGCACCCAGCCCTGTGCCCTCCTTCCTGGACTTTGATCCAGAGTTGTACCCCATACCATCTGCCACCCTACACACAGGTCAGTGCTCGTTGAATGCCATGGTGTAGGGGAGATGAGGTGGCGGTGACTCCCTTGGATCTTTTCTCCATCTTATCTCTCTGAGTCCTCAAAGTCGACGAATCTTCACCAGATGTAGAGAAACTCTAGAATGCCAGGGCTATGCCAGAGAGATGGCAGGGTGGACCCATCTTTGTGTCCCAAAAAGAAAGCCACCTCTCCATTGCAAGAGAGCTATGTGAACTTGAGCACCCTGGAAGGAGAATCTGAGCTGGGGACTCCTGCGTGAGTGATGACTTGAGGGGCTCCCCCAGAAGGCGCCAGAAGGGAGCAGAGAGAGGATGAAGAAGGGCCTCTGAGAAGGATGTCGATTCTGGTGAAGTTCAGACTGAGCCACAACTTGAGGGAGCTGCTTGGGAGCATGAGCTAAGTGGGGGGAGTCTGTCCTGCTCAAGGCAGGGAGCTGAGATCTCCCACAAACCACCAGTCCCCCACTGGCTCCAGAGTGTTCCAGGGTGGGATGGCACAGCTTAGAATCTCTCAGGGCTTGATAGGAGCTCCCACAGTAGCCGGCAGAAGCCTCCCCAGCACCTGCTCCAGGGACTTCTGCAGACACATCCCATGTTTCACTTGGCTGTGCAGCCAGCAGACTGGGGTACATTTCTGCCTCCAAAGTCTCTGCCTGAAAGTCTTCTCTCTACCCCATGAGCCCGAGCTCTTTCACAGGAAACGAGCCCCCTCTCTTCTGCCCAAAGTTTGAGCCATGCCACATTGAGTTCAAGGAGCTGGCCATGGTCCTCAGGTCACACACCCTGGAGGGGGTTGGGGAAGCTTTCTTTGCAGAGTGAGATTGCACATACTTCTTCCCTTTGAGTTTCTCATTTCTTCTCCTCTTTTCCCATTAACTTCAGGACTACTGGGCCTATTTTGACAAATATTAGAAAAATGAATGACCTTGAAGACAAAGACTACTAATCATCTGGAGATGATAGAGGCTAAATTCTTAAAGATTTATTTATTTATTTGCAAATGCAGAGTGAGAGGGGGAGAGAGTGGGAGGTGGGGAAAGAGAAAGGGAGAGAGAGAGAGAGAGAGAGAGAGAGAGAGAGAGAGAGATCTTCTCACTCCCCAAATAGCCAGAACAACCAGGGCAGGGCCTCAAACTCCACCAGCATTCCCCATGTGTATAGCAGGGGTCCAAATACTTGCACCATCTTCTGCTGCTTTTCCCAGGCACGTTAGCATGGAGCTGGATTGGAAGCAAAGCAGCAGGGACTCAAACTGCATAGGAGTGCTCCCGTGTGGTATGCCGGTGTTGCAAGCAGGAGCTTACTCTTGTGCCACAATGCTGGCTCTGAGCCTTAATTCATACAGATGAGCGGCTAGGTATGTACTTGGCGAAGTGTTCATACCTCTTCTGCAGTCTGAGCATTGATTGCCATGCTCAATTTTTCTCCTGCTCCTCTGGGGGATCCCTGCATCCCCCACAAGCTTTCTGGGCCCCAGCTGCTCCTTCTGTTTCCCTCCGGAAATATGCTGCCCACCAAGAAGCTCTTTTAACAGAATGAGTTTCTCCCCCTCCTTTATTATCAATAAGAACAATCACCCCTCACATTTACATAGTAAATGCTCCTCATGTGTTTCTGTCTTCATATAGAGGCCCAACAAAGAAGATATTATTTTGAGGCTCTGTTTATTCAACAAATGAACATTAACTATCCCTCTAGCAAGCCTCCTGGCTGCCCTGCAGAGAGGTAGAGCTGGGAGGGAGGGGAAGGTTGAGGCATGGTGGGAGAGGACTCCGAGCACTGTGGGACAATTTCTGAAGACCCCTAGAAGTGTGCCTGTGAGTCACAAATCATGTTACTTCTCCATTGTAATGTGATGGACATGGACAACCAAGGGGATCTCATGGCAGGTGTCACTCTGCAGGGCCCAGGCTGGGGGCTTGAGATCTCCTCAGGGATCAGGGACTGCTTCTCTCTGTATCCAAGAACAACTCACACTCACTTACACCCCCATACACACTCATACACATGTACACACACACACACTTACACATCCGCATACACATGCACACACATAGACACACATTCACACACATGTATACACCCCCACATGTATACATGTATACCCATACACACCCCACACCTATACACACTCACACCCACACATGTACACACACTCACACACCCATACACACTCACACCCCCACACATGTACACACACTCACCCATACACACACATACACACTCACACAGACACCCACACATCCACACACATGTACACATACACACCCCCCCACGTACACACATACACACACCCATACACATTCATACCCCCAACATACACACATGTACACATTCACCCATTAACATGTGTACACACACTCACACCCTCACACATACACACATGCATACACACTTACAAACCCACACACACATACACACACTCATACCCATACACTCACACACATAGACACCCACACACAAACACACCCACCCACATGTGTGTACACACATACACACCCACAGACATACACATTCAGTCACACATTCATACACATTTACATACCCATACACTCATACACACTTACACACCCATACATATACCCCCATACACATTCATTCATACACTTACACACACAGGCACACCCATGCACACACACATGTCTACATGTGTTCATGTGTATGGATATATCCTTACACACACTCACGCACATGCACACTTATGCACATAACACACATACATACGTATACCCACAACACACTCACATAACAGAGAGGCAGAGAAAGAGAGAGAATCTTCCATCCACTGGTTCACTCCCCAGATGGCTGCAATGGCCAGAGCTGCACTGATCTGAAGCCAGAAGCCAGAAACTTCTTCCGGTCTCCCATGTGGGTGCAGGGGCCCCAAGCCCTTGGGCCATCTTCCACTGCTTTCCAAGGCCATAGCAGAGAGCTGGATTGGAAATGGAGCAGCAGGGTCTCAAACCGGCACCGGCCCCATTAAACTTTTAATTCTATTTCAGACACTTTTAAAAAAATGCTTATTTTGTTTATTTGAATGACAGAGAGAGAGAGAGCAAGAGAGAGTGCTCTCTTATCTGCTGGTTCACTTTTCAAATGCCAGCAGTGGTCCAGGCTGGATCAGGTTGAAGTCAGGAGTCAGGAACTCAGTCCAGGACTCTCATGTGGGTGGCAGGGATCCAAGTACTAGAACAGTATCCCTTACTGTCCAGGGTCTACATTATCAGGAAGCTGGAATGAGGGACAGAAGCAGGATGGATATGAGATACAGGTGCCCCAAGTAGCATCTTCATCTCCATGCCAAACACCTGCCCCAACCCACAAACTTTTTGAAGTACCTTTGTATACATATGCATGTGTTTCTGTATCTATGTATCCATTACCTATCATCTATCATCCATACATTTATTTGTCATTGATCATATCAATAACTATTTATCAATAATCTAAAATCTATGTATCATTTATCTATCATCCATCTATCAATCTATCATCTATTTATCTACCTATCTTTGATCACACCTACCAGTCATCTATCATTGATTATTTCTATCAATCATTTATTTATCTGTCTATTGTTGATTATATCTATTTATCTATCTGTCATCCATCTCTCATCTGTTTTTCATATCCAGCAGTCGTTCCTTATCCACAGTGTCAGTTTCCATGGTTTCAGTTGCCCACAAGTAACCCCTGCCCAAGAACATTAAGTGGAAAGTTCCGGAAGCAAATGATCCTTAATTTTAAATTACCCCCATTCTGAGTAGAGTGATGGGCCATCCCACTCCACCCTGCTGGCGATATGAGTCATCCCCTTGTCCAACATGCATAGCCTGTACATGCAGCTGCCTGTCAGCCCCTTAGTGGTGGTCTTGGTTACCAGATGGCTGTCTTAATATCACTGTGCTTACAGGTAGGATTCAATACTATCTGTAGGTCCAGATATCCACTGGGGTATTAGGAAATATTCTCTGTGGATAAGTGGAGATTACTGTAGATGTTTTGTATGTGAATTGTCTTATCTAATTTGCAACTAAGCATGTAAGCTAAACTTCAGAAAACTGAGACTTCATGATATGAAGTAGGTGTTCACTTTGCTTCAGATTCTGTGCCTTTGTTTTGATTAGCGGAGAACCATGATTCTCCTTCAAGGTCTTTCATCCCAACTGAGACTGTGTAAGACAGGGCCTTTCAGCAGCAAGGGGCAGGAATCCCACTCCAAATGGCTTTGAGCACCGAGGTGAACACAGGACAAGTGGCCATCAGCAGGATCCAGGTTCTCAGCTGATGTCACTACAGTGTGTCCCTGCATCCACCCATTGCATGGTTCTAAGTTCCTCTGTGTTGATGCTATTCTTGGGTAGGTTCTCCCAGAGGTGGGCTAGACTGGAAGAGAAATTGCAAATTCCTTGTGCCTGATTTACTGGCTTCGGTAGCCACCACCCAGGGAGAGAACTCAGAGGCATATGGCATAGCCCCAGCTCTGCAGGCTACAAGCTTAGTTCCTGTTTAATACAAACTCTAAATGACTTTTCTTCAATATCCCTCCTTTATTCTGAGTTCCTTTTTTTTTAATCAAACCTCCAGCCCTTCCTCCAAGGCAAGAAGGTTTGTCCTGCCCTCAGGGACTCACATACATGTGTTCTTTTAATCTTAATGTGGGGACAACGTGTCAGAGTAACCAGAGACAACATTCTGACTTTGGCAAAGCTTTAATTCTTACTCAGTAAAACACTAGATTCTTGACACTTTTATTACAGGGAGTGGCAGGCAAGCAATCCAGTTCATGAGTGACTGTTATTACCAACATCTGCCTGATGCATACAGTACTCCTGTCTTAAAAAAAAAAACTCACTTAGGATATATTTTTTCCCCCAACTAACCCTGACACCTTTTCCCCCCAACACTGTGGGTTCCCTACTGGACTCCTAAGTGAGTGCCACTCAACAAAATCCACTGTGGTTCTGGGAAGCAGGAAGGGGGACATCAGACAGAAGAGAACTGTGAGAAAGTTCCAGAAGATGAAGACAAGATGGGCAGATATTGAACCATCAGAACCAAGTGACCCTGTAGCACCCTACAAGGACAAGAGCACTCTTCCAAACAAAGCGAGCACCTGCAACACCCTGAAGCAAACCCAAGGTCAGAGGCAGAAAGATGTGAATGATGAACAGCTGTGCTAGAGTTTGCTTCTCAGCTAGCCAGGATGTGGTCACAGTTATCACAGTATTGCGTTAGATGCCTGAGGCCAGCTGTCAGGTAAACTACTTGCATTAGAATCTTTGTTTCCTGATCTGATGGAGCCTAATCTGAAATGCTATCTATCTCTAATTCTAGCATGATGTAGGTACCAAGCAAAGATTGAAAGAGCAAAGAGGTGAGAGTGAGTCCTGCCTTGAGGGTGGGGCTTCCGGGAAGACCTCCTAGAGATGGTGTCATCTGAGCTGCAGGGAGCTTGGTTAGGGACATGAGAAAAGGTGGGACAGAAAGCAGAGAAGCAGCATCCATTCACTTCTCAAATATACATACAACCATCATACATCACCCAACGGGGATACAGTCTGAGAAATGCATTGTGGGGCAACTTACCATAGCGTGGACATCACAATGTGAACTGATGCAAACTCAGACAACTATTACATCCCTTGGTGATATAACCTGAGTTACAATGAACCACCATGACTTACACAGTCCATTGTTGGACAAAATGTCGTTCTGTAGTACATGGATGCACACACATACATGTAGATGTGCATCTGATGGTATTTAAGCTATTTAACTTCATCTGTCAATGTTTGCATTTTCATTGTTATTAGACATGTTTCAAGACAAGTGATAATGGGTCTGGGAGCCTCCTCCTAGCTCTGTTCTTGTTTGTAGGGAAGTCAAGAAGAAAAAGAAGGACTTATATTTAGTCTACCAATTCTTTCTTACAATGCTGGATTCTTGTAATTGGAGGCTCCTCTCTGGTTTAATGGAGAGAATGTTGGGGTATGCATGGTGGTGGGCACTGGCGCACGATGAGGGCTATGGAGAAAACCAAGCCTGCAGGTCAGGAAGGGGGAATGGAGATGGAACTGGAGCAGAAAAACCGGAAGTCAGAAACCTGGAACTGGAAGCCTTGGTGTGGTGTTGAGGGGAGGAGAAAGATTTTTTAAAGTGATCTAATTTATGCTTGAACCAGAAGGGAGACCCAGAAAAGGTTGTGTTATGGAGACACCCACCAACCGGAATGCCATCACCTCTAACAAAACCTCCAGGGGAATCTGTGTCACAGCCAGTGCTCTGGTGTGCAACCCCCAAGTGCAGAACAAAGCTTGGGAGCAGCCAATATGCACCAGCCCTCAAAAAGACCCCTTCAGTTCTCACGCTTTAAGCTCCTGTTCCTCTCCCTGCACTAGTGCTGTCTCGATTCTTGTGTGCTTGAGCAGTTATTCTATGTGAGGGCACTTCAAAAAGTTCTTAGAAAAATGGGATTAAAAGATAAATTCATTTTGCTTCTGTTGCAAAACAATTTTGAAGCCCATGTGTCCAGGAGTCCTCACAGAGTTCATGGGAACTGTGTATAGATTTCAAAATAAACCAATCTTTTGATTCCACTGTGCACGATGCTTTGGAAGTCCCCTGTGCTTAGGGTCAGGCTCTTAGAGCAAGCAACATGAGGTGCAGTGTCTCAGGCTATGCTATGCTTACCAACATGGAACCCAAGGAAATCCACGGTTCATAGAGCCAAATCTCTGTCACGAGTGGCTTCCACATGGAAAAAATTTGTGAGACTCAACCTGGAAGACATCTCCAGTTACAAGATACCGGAAGCCTCAGAGTGGCTGTAGAACACTTTTCTAGAACAGCAATTGATCGCAAGAAAAGAGGTGAAAAAAAAAAGGCTTAATAAGCTTAACTGTCCATTTAAATGTGTAAAAAAGCCAAAACATATATTCATTATGAAGTAGAATGTAATGCATGGATAATTTTTTAAAAAGATTCATTTATTTATTTGAAAGAGTTACACACATAGAGAAGACATGCAGAGAGAGAGAGATAGAGAGAGAGAGAGAGAGAGAGAGAGAGAGAGAGGAAGAGATAGAGAGAGGTCTTCCATCCTCTGTTTACCTCTCCAATTGACTGCAATGGCTGGAGCTGTGCTGATCTGAAGCCAGGAGGTTCTTCTGGGTCTCCCATGCAGGTGCAGGGGCCCAAGGACTTGGGCCATCTTCTGTTGCTTTCCCAGGCCATAACAGAGAGCTGGATCAGAAGTGGAGCAGCCGGGTCTTGAACTGGTGCCCATCTGGGATGCCGGCACTGCAGACAGCAGCTTTACCTGCTAGGCCACAGCATCGGCCCCAGTGCATGGAGATTTAAGACATTAAAGATTACTTTCCTGGTAGATAGCTACTTTGGGCCAAATATTCCAGATTCTAAGGAATATACATCCAAACTCCTCTGATGTTAGAAGATTCTTGAGAATTCTGAGAATTACTTTGGAAAAATACTTAGTTAAGAGCCTAACTTTCAATTCCATTTCTGTCCAAAAGTTGTGCAAGAGTTATTGACTTAATTCACTTTTTAAAAGATTTATTTTACTTATTTGAAAGAGTTACATAGAGAGGTAGACACACACACACACACACAGAGAGAGAGAGAGAGAGAGAGAGAGAGAGAGAGGGAAAAAGAGAGAGAGTGGTCTTCCATCTACTAGTTCACTCCCCAAATAGCTGCAATGGCCAGAGCTGTGCCTATTCGAAGCCAAGAGCTTCTTCCAGGTCTTCCACATGGGTGCAGAGGACCAAGGACCTGGGTCATCCTCTGCTGCTTTCCCAGGCCATTAGCAGGGAGCTGGATTGGAAGTGAAGCAGCTGAGACTCGAACAGGCACCCATATGGGATGCGGAGTGCTGCAGGGCGCGGCTTTAACCTGCTACACCACAGTGCCAGTCCTGGCTTAAATCACTTTCACAAGCAGTAATAATAATCTGGATGCCTTCTGTATGCTGTAACTTGGGGATGCTGAGATGAATACGATCCAGGATGTGCACCTCTGGGGGCCACAGGCAAATAAGTGTCCCCAGAAGACATCGTTGGCTCCTTGGACCAGGCTGGACAGATAGAGATCAGCTGACAGTGTGAGGATCTTTATGTCTGAGAATATCCTCTGATTTGGAGGGCCCTTTGACCAGAGTTTGAGGAGACAGAAAATGTCAGGCAGTTCATATTTCAGAAGCAATCTCCATTTAGCCCCAACCAAAAATGTGAGGCACCCACGTTGGTGGACAAATGAACCGGATTTCTGGGTCTTTGTCACTCTGAGTCACATTCTTCTCAGGCCACAAAGAGAGTTCTAGACAGGACTGAGCTGGCTCATCCATGCTCAGGACCTGCTCAATACCTCAGCTGCATTAAGGTCTCCTCCCTCCTCCAGTCCCCCGACTGCTGGTTCCCAGGGCTGGCTTTCCAATCAAGGGCTGGCTTTAGAACCCTGATTTCAGGGTTTGCTAAGACAGCATCTGTGTGTCTGCCACACTGTGAGACACTTTGATGTGTGTGCTGTACAAAACTTGCCACTAAGGAGAAAAGGGTGAATTCAGAGGAGAGAGGTAAGAGTGGGGGAGGGAACAGCAAAAGTATCCCCGAGGCAGTGCCGCTCCAGGTTAGAGGTGAGGCAGAGTCCATCAGAACTTGCACTGATGAGAAGGGGTAGGCACAGCACGGGAGAGAGTAGGCACAGGTAGGCACAGCACACTAAAGAGTACACACAGGTGATGAGACATGAGAACTCTGGGCAGGATCACTTTGGCGGCCCCCCTTTTCCAACTGTACGATGTAGATGTAGGACCAAATTATTGAATAGAAACTGTTGGCCACTGATAAGCTCTCATTCAGGGAAAAAAGCTGGAGGCTGCTATTGTAGGGGTGATCAGCTCTGCCAAGACCCCTTCAAAGAATTTTGTCCAGCAGCGTGAGTTGGGAGCACACGACAAAGATGCAGTGCAGACAGCTGGCAGCCCCCCTCCCAAAGGAACTGCTTCTAATTTAAGCCAGACTGAGTGACAAGGTTTGGCTGACCATAACGAACACAGAAAGGTGGAAAGAGGCAGCAGGGGTTGGGGGCATGGCTGGGCCTTGCAGGGAGAAGTGAGTATGGAGGAGGAGAAGGAGCTTCAAGGAAGCAGAGGATAAGAAAGGGCTCATCCGGGGTGGAGAGCTAGCTTCCAGAAAAGGAGTGAGCTAGATGGAATGATCAGCAGGAGAAGCCTGGATGACAGCTGTCTCTGGAGGCTTTGGGGTACAGGGGTGTACAGATGTCTTCACACTGTTCTCCTCGGAGTGGTCCTCCCTCATGAAGGAAATACTGCCACGCTTGCCGGAGAGCTCACCACAGTAGGTTGAATGGCCGTGAGTCAAGGTGCAGAATTTGCTAGACTATTGAAAAGGAGACCCCTCCCCTTGCATTTATTCAGGTGCTTGCCAGATGTTGCTCTGGCATCGGCCCCTGTAAGAAGTGACTCTTGGAAATCAACTGCAGGCCCTTGGAATCCCACAACTCCTTTCCCCAGTTAACTCTTAAGAGACCACAGTGGCCAGTCCTGGGACCCTCTACAACAGAGAGGACCTGGTAGTGAGAGCATTCAGTGCTACCACATGTAGAAGGATGCTCAAGGCACAATGGACAACATGGTAGAATCAGCACAATGCATCTCTTTTTGTAAAGAATGTGGTCCCTCACTGTAGGAAGACCTTTGTGTATGATAGATGGTTGGTGATAGCCAGTAGATTGAAATTCATTGAACTACTTGTAGGATCTTCTATGGTGGCAATAATGTATACCATGTCCCTGTGTTCTTGGAGTCTTAATGTGTGCCGTGGGAGAGCCAGGACCAGAAGCTCACAGGAGGGCTCCCCTAGACTCCTTGTATTGTCCTCGAGGCCTGCTGATGCCCACAGTAGAAGTCCAAGGCTTGTTGTCTGCTTGTTGAGTTTCTCAGGGGCTCTTCTGGGCTCCAGGGCTCTGTCCATGTTGTACCATGTCTCTGGGCCTCCATTTTCTCATTTGTAAAATGGGAGAACTTCTCATTTTCCCTCCTTGATCTAATACACGTGAAATCCAAATGCATCCTAAGAAGGCAGCAGTGAGCCCAGACTGGCAGGGATCACAGTTGGATTTGCAAGGAAGGCCTCATCCCCTTGTTGGAATGGCCTATTTTCCTCGTCTCGTTGAGATAGGAGTCACCCAGCATGGCTCCCATCCAGCCAACATTACTACAAGGCAAGGAAGCATTTGAAAACTGGTGTAACCAACCATAGGAGGAGGTGGTTAACTACAGTCTTGGGACTCTACTACTTTGGGTGAAATATGGCCCAAGTGTTTGCCTTGAGAAGACACCAGACCAGAAAAAAGTACAGAGCACATTCAGTTATTTAGAACAAGAAGAAAAAGTAAACATTAGAATTGGGAAGCCAGAAAGGATTCTGTAAAACCAGAAAATTTTGTTGGGGCAGGCACTGTGGCATAGAAGGTTAAGCCTCCACCTGCAGTGCTGGCGTCCCATATGGATGCTGGTTTAAGTCCTGGCTGCTCCACTTCTAATCTGGCTCCCTGCTAATGTGCCTGTGAAAGCAGTGGAAGATGGCCTAAGTCCTTGGGCCCCTAAACCCACCTGGGAGACCCAGAGGAAGTTCCTAGCTCCTGGTTTTGGGATGGCCCAACCCTGGCTGTTGCATCCATTTGGGGAGTGAACCAGCTGACAGAAGATTCTCTCTCTCTCTCTCTCTCTCTCTCTATATATATATATATACACACATACATACACATATATACATATGTATATGTATACATATATGTATATGTATATGTGTTTGCTTTTCATATATATATGTATACATATATTTGCTTTTCAAATAAATAAATCTTTTTTAGAAAAGAAAACTTTGTTTTATGCAATATCGTTGAACTCAAAACTATCTGAAGCTGGAAAGTTCTGGTGCATTCTGGCAGAAGGATCTGTAATTTTGTCTGCCTAGAACAGCTGGTTGTTTCTTCTGTTTAGCCATGTGTTCTGGTGAGGATCATCAGTGATGGTTCTCTGATATCGTGGACACTGGTGGGCTCCTGACTCAGGCTGAGCCAATCAGACCTCTCTGTGATGATTGTTTGAACTGGAATCAGTCCAGAAGTCCCTGTTTCCCCCCTGGTTTCAATCTTGTTGAGAGGCCATTGTCCCAGAAGAAATCATGGCTTGGTTTCTCTCTGACAGTCAGCCAGGGCTAAGAGGCAGGTACCCAGTGAGAAGCAGGGCCAGGTGCCAGACCCTGGTCATCCCTGTGGCCTGCTCAGTATCCTTACTTCATATTCTGGTTCCTAAGGCTTTGGTTTCTTACTGTCCTGGTCTTATCTCAAAATGTGTCTCATTTGCAAATGAAAGAATTCAGAATGCAATAGTTCGAAAATGAATGAAATGAATGACACTTTGCTTTATGCCCAGCACACACCTTCCTCAATGGTACTGGGGCCATAGTTGTTATTTATTGGGATCCTGCAGGTTTGGTGTGTTCTGCCTCTGGCCCTCACTGTGACAATGACCTAGGAAAACTGGAGGAAAACTAGTAAGTGGGTTTTCCCAGTGAGAAATGGGAGCTAAACATCCCTTCCAAGGGAACAAAGATCCATACATTTGCATGCCACTGTATATGAGTAACCAAGGAATATACACCAACCCAGGCACCCGGAGTTAGGAGTTTCCTCCTGTTCCCACAGCTGTCTTTCCAGTGGCTCTCAGAGCACAAGGTAGGAGTGCAACAACAGAAAAGGGTTGGGATTGTCTTTACCTTGAAATGTAAGTGGTATTTGAGACAAAAAGGAAGAAATGAAGACAAGTGAGACCTAGAAAATACTCTCTACATCATATCAAATTCTCCAAATCCATCAAGATTACAATTTGGAGATGTATCACCCATTGTTTTAATTGACTTTGGTGGTTTCTCCATGGACTCAGAGGGCTCTTTGTCACACGTCCTTGGACATGTGGCATTTCTTGCAATATTCCCAACCAAATGTTTGTGGGAAGAGAACATTCAGCTAATCAACCCCAAGAAACCAAAGGCAGAGCAAGCTCCCGAACATGTGACTCTCAGCATTCTTCAGGTCGGAATCAGTGTTCAGGAGCAAATCATTTGCGATTCAGGAAAGAAGTAGAGCAGGCATTTGGTGCAATGCTTGAGATGCTGGTTTGGACATCTGTGTCCTTTATCAGTTGACTGGGTTTGAGTACTGGCTCTAATACTGATTCCAGCTTCCTGCTAATGTGGACTCCAGAGGTGATGGCTTGTGTAGTCGGGTTCCTGCCACCCATGGAGGAGACCTGGGTGGAGTTCTCACTCCTTGGCATTTGGAGAATGAGCCAGTCAATGGGAAAGCTGTGTCTGTCTCTCAAACACATAAAAATTAGGGGCCAGCGTTGTGGAGTAGCTGGGTAAGCCACCACCTGAGACACTGGCATCCCATATAGGTGCTGGTTAGTGTCCCAGCTGCTCCACTTCTGATCCAGCTCTCAGCTAATGCACCTGGGAAAGCAGAGAAAGATGACCCAAAGGCTTGGGCCCCTGCACCCATGTTGGAGACCCAGATGAAACTCCTAGCTCCTGACTTTGGCCTGGCCCAGCCCTGGCTGTTGCTGCTGTTTGGGGAGTGAACCAGTGGGTGAATGATCTCTCTCTCTCTCTATTTCTCTCTCTCTGTCTCTCCTTCTCTCTCTGTAATTCTATCTTTCAAACAAACAAATAAATAAAACTTTAATGAGTAAATGAGTAAATAAAAAGTAATAA
Source organism: Oryctolagus cuniculus (assembly GCF_964237555.1). Lineage (NCBI taxonomy): Eukaryota > Metazoa > Chordata > Mammalia > Lagomorpha > Leporidae > Oryctolagus > Oryctolagus cuniculus. Next base: position 46,658,448 of record NC_091442.1, on the reverse strand, counting down.
ATGAATAATTTCAAAATAGAAAGTGGTAGGAGAACATGAGCATCTGTCTGTTAACAAAGATTCATGGGAAGGGTTTTGAAGGCTGTCCATCCCTTATAGAGAACAGTCAGAACTTCCCAGAAGAACCCGAGAGCCTTCCATGAGGCCAGTCCTTACACATCTCCAACTGGATTTTTCCCCTTCATTCAGCTCTTTGCTTCTTTTGAGGATGTGTCTGTTAGGATATAAGGAAATAAGAAATTTCTTTGGTGATGAAGTATTAAATGGATAAGCAGTTCAAAAGGTAATTTCCTACTATTTAGTAAATTTGAGCTTAACTAGATACTGACAACTTATCCACTTTGCTTCCAGGCACAAATCTTAGAGAAACCTCACATTTCACAAGAAGGAAGTTTCTGGAACGTTCACTGAAACAGTTTTCAAGATTTATTAATTAATTAACTAATTGGAAAGGCAGAGTTAGAGAGGGCGAGAGATCTTCCATCCACTGGTTCACTTCCCAGATGGCTGGGCCAGGTCAAAGCCAGGAGCCTGAAACTCCATCTGGGTCTCCTACATGGGTGCAGGGGCTGAGGGACTTGGGCCATCTTCCGCTGCTTTCCCAGGTGCATTAGCAGAGAGATGGATCAGAAGTGGAGCATCAGGAAAGGATCCAGTGCCCCTATGGGGATGCTGGGGTTGTAGGCGGTGGTTTACCCACTATGCCACAGCGCCTGCCCAAGTAACGCTTAAAATACTTTATAATTCTAGAGATTTAACATAGGGGCCGGCGCTGTAGAGTAGTGAGTTAACGCCCTGGCCTGCAGTGCAGGCATCCCATATGGGCGCCAGTTTGAGACATGGCTGCTCCACTTCCAATCCAACTCTCTGTTGTGGCCTGGGAAAGCAGAAGAAGATGGCCCAAGTCCTTGGGCCCCTGCACCTGCTGAGGAAACCCAGAAGAAGCTCCTGGCTCCTGGATTCAGATCACCGCAGCTCTGGCGGTTGCAGCCAATTGGGGAGTGAACCATTGGATGGAAGACCTCTCTCTCTCTCTCTGCCTAATAAATCTTTTAAAAATTAACATAACAATAAATTGAAAATGCAGTGAGTTCAAAATTAATATAACATAACACAGAATTAAAAGGTTCGTCCTAGATGGATACATTTTAATTTATGTTTTCTTGGTGAGAAATTTATTGTTCTTTTACTGTTTTAAATTATATCAAATGTGTTTTATATACCAGCTCAAACTCCTTGTAGAATGAGGCAAGGTATAAAACAAACATTCAGCTCTTCTCACAAAGGAATGACTGAAACAAGTCTGACAGAATCCTGCCTGCCTTTGATGTGTGTTCTATCATACACTTCCCACTGGGACTTCAGTAGCTTCATTACAGGGATAGAGTCACTATCGGACGAATGGGCAAGTCCTTGTGGATAGCTGGGATGAGGTCAGCACATTTTTTTCTCCAAAGGGACAGGTAGTCAGCATGTTAGGCTTTGTCAGCCAGAAGGCATCTTTGTGGCAGTGACTTGATCCTGCCCTGATAGGGGCTCAAGGAAGCAGCCATAGGCTGTATGTGCATGAATGGATGTGCTACAGGCTAATAAAACAGCAGCTACAAAAACAGTCAGGGGGCCGGGTTGGGAGCAGGCTGTAAGTTTGCCACCTCTGCTTCAGGACACAGGACCCTCCAGGGGACTTCCCAAATCATTCTGAAGAACATGTCTGGGTGAGTGAGTGCCCCTTCCAGGACTGCGCAAGGTGAGTCAGACCTCTGCTCATTGGTACCAGGAGTGGGGAACTCTCACTGCCAAGGGCCACTGGAGATGTATGCACAGCATCCTTCACAGGCCATACAAATTGCTCAACTTAAAGTCAGCCTGGGGGCCGGTACTGTGGCGCAGCCTGTTAACGCCCTGGCCTGAAGTGCTGGCATCCTATATGGGAGCCGGTTCTAGTCCCAGTTGCTCCACTTCCCATCCAGCTCTCTGCTATGGCCTGGAAAAGCAGTAGAAGATGGCCCAAGTGGGACCCTTGCACCTGCATGGGAGACCCAGAAGAAGCTCCTGGCTATGGATAGGCACAGCTCCAGCTGTTGTTGCCATCTGGGGAGTGAACCAGCAGGTGGAAGACCCCCCCCCTCTACTTCTCTCTGTAACTCTGTCTTTCAAATAAATAAAATAAATATATTTTTTTTTAAAGTCAGCTTGCTTTGTAGATTGATTGAATTTTGAGTTCCACCTGCAGTTGCTTTGGAGATGCATTGTGTGGGTCTTATTTGGCCTGCAGGCTGGAGGTTCCGCTCCCCTGTTGCCATGAACAAAAGTGTTGACTTCCCAAGCTGGGTGACATTATCGCTTCCTTCCATATATTTTAAGCAGTTCCTTATCTTTTAAGCTTCCTCTTTAAGCAAGTCCATCATCATTTCCAGATACTTGGGACTTTCTTTTCAGTCTTGAAATTTCTGACTTGAATAAGACACAGGGAAATTCTTCCTGAGAACCAGTGGAGACTAAGCTAGAAGTGAGATTTGTGACTTAGCCAAGATGGGATCTGTTAGTCCCCACCAGCGGCGAGCCCCTACCCATGTGGATGCGAATGGGAGAGAGATTACCAGAAATCAGCAAGGCACCCCCGAATGTGACGGAAGGGGAGGAATGCTCTCATTCACGGCTCCTTCTACTCATTTTACCAATATTTACTGGGTGTCTCCTCTGATCCAGATCATGCTGGGTACATGACAGCCATTGATTTTCCCTCGCAGGGCCTCCTTGTCGGAGGGCACCCTTTGCCCTTGAGTGCAGCTTGCTTTCCTCTTGATGACCACATGCTCTCCGTTAGCAACATTCACTTTTCAATCCTGTCCCCTTGACACACAGAGGATGATGCTCCTGGACCTACAGGGGGATCCTTCTTTTTTTTTTAAAATATTTTATTTATTTATTTGAGAGGCTACAGACAGTGAGAGGGAGAGACAGAGAGAAAGGTCTTCCTTCCACTGGTTCACTCCCCAAATGGTTGCAACGGCCAGAGCTGTGCCGATCCGAAGCCAGGAGCCAGGTTCTTCCTCCGGGTCTCCCATATGGGTGCAGGGACCCAAGGACTTGGGCCATCTTCTACTATTTTCCCAGGCCATAGCTGAAAGCTGGATTGGAAGAGGAGCAGCCGGGACTAGAACCAGCGCCCATAGGGGATGACGGAGCCGCAGGCAGAGGATTAACCTACTGTGCCACAGCACCAGCCCGGGGGAATCCTTCCACACACGGACTTCTTTCCTCAGCTCCACCTTCCCTAATTTTCCTGCCTCTACTCATTTTGAGGTCAGGCTTTGTGAAGGTTAGGATCTCACTCACTTGAGATTCTTTCATCTTTCCCATGCTGACAAAGATCATTACACTAAGACTTAACCCCTAGGCAAGCAACATTTGCCTTTTTAATTGCCTGAATTTAGCTCGTGTGTTAGATCAACATCCAAGAATTGCTTTGGACACTCACACAGGGTGGTGAATGTGTGTGACTGTTGCAGATTTAGCATCTAGTAAATGTGTGATGAGTGTGACCTGGATGACATTGTATTATTGTGATTGTCCGTTTGTTTGTTCCCCTCTATCTTTAGGTTATAAGTTTCTTTTTTTTATGTTGATAAGGATAAATGGCTTTCAAAAATGTGTTCATCTAGTTTCTTTTTGTTAAGATTTATTTATGTATTTGAAAAGCAGAGTTACAAAGAGAAAGGGGAGAGAAAGAGAGAAAGGGACAGACAGAGAGAAAGAGGGAGAGACAAAGGGGCTCAAACACTTGGACCATCTTCTGCTGCTCTTCCCAGGCCATTAACAGGGTGCTGGGTTGAAAGTGGAGCAGCTGGGACACAAATCAGCTCCCATATGGGCTGCTGCTGTTGCAAGCACTGACTTTACCCCCAGTACCTCTATACAACAACACTGGCCCTTGCATTTACCTCCATGCCCCAGTGTTCAACAACTACAATCCATCAGGTGCACCAGGAGCTCTTCATGGATAAGAGAGGCTCCATCTATCATGCTCATATGTGTTGAATTCCACCCACATAATGGTCCAGTTACCCCTTCAAAAAAGAGATGAAATTAGCTTGGTAATGCTAATGAACACACTCGGGGGGTTTAAAATTTTAAAAGAATTCAAAGACAGAACCAATGTTCCATGAACTTTCTAAAGACCCTTATATGGAATCTGATGAAAAAAATGCTTGCTTGATAGATCGTTTGTTAAAAAGGTTACACTATGAAAACAGCTTTTTAAATAACTGCATAATATTATTTCACAGGTAGGGACCACATTTAATCTAATGTCTGTTGTTGAATGTTCAGGTGGTTTTTCTGTTTTTAAAGATGAATTTGTTTACTTGCAAAGCATCTCTCATTTGCTGATTCACTCTTTAAATGGTCACAACAGCTCTGAGACCAGCGTCTAGAAACTCCATCTGGGTCTCCTACGTGAGTGGCAGGGGCTCAAGTACCTGAACCATCTTCTGCTGCTTCCCAGGTGCAATACCAGTGAGCTGGATAGGGAGCCTCTGGGACTTGAACTGGCACTCTGCTATGGGGTGCAGGTGTCTGTTTTAAATTGTCTTGGCTCTAAACATCACTGTCGTGAACATTCTTTATAAGATGCCTTGACTGACTGTCTCTCTAGCACTGCTGAAGGATGGCTTGTAGTGTTGATGAGTGTTAAGTTCTAAGGATAGAAAGATTGTACGACTTCGCCTGCTCATCAGCAGAGAACGCGAGCACCCAATAGAATGTACCCTTTCTAACTCATTTATTTTTAATAACTAGCATGACATTTTGACATTAAAAATAAACAAGTAGTAGGCTGAGCCTCCACCTACAGCGCTGGTATCCCATATGGGTGCCAGTTTGAGTCCCAGCTGCTCCTCTTCTGATCTAGCTTTCTGCTATGGCCTGGGAAAACAGTGGAAGATGGCCCAAGTGTGTGGGAGACCATGTACCCGTGTGGGAGACCCTGAAGAAGCTCCTGACTCCTGGCTTCAGATAGTCAGTTCCAGCCATTGTGGCCATTTGGAGAATGAAGCAGTGGATGGAAGACCTCTCTCTCTCTCCCTCTGTCTCTCCCTTTCTCTGTCTGTAACTCTGTCTCTCAAATAAATAAAATCTTTAAAAAATAAACAAGTTCACTATTTTAATCAGAAAATAATTTATTGAATGAAAGATTATATAAGAGACGAAAAAATCAATACCAGAGTACTTCAAAAAGTTATGAGAAAAAAAATGGAATTAAAGGATACATTTAAGGGCCAGTGTTGTGCCATAGTGGGTTGAGTCACTGCCTTCAACATCAGCACCCCAAATCAGAGCTCCAGTTCAACTCTTGGCTGCTCCACTTCCCAGGCAGCTCCATGCCAAAGCTCCTGTGAAGGCGGCAGATGGTGGCTCAGACACTCCGGCCCCTGCCATCCACATGGGGATCCCAGGTAGAGATGCTGGCTTCAGGCTTCAGCCTGGCTTTTGCAGCCATTTGGTAGTGAATCAGCAGGTGGCCAATCTCTCTCTGTCATTCTGCTTTTCGAATAAATAATCCTTTATTAAAAAGATAACATCATTTGGTTGCACAACTTTTGTGAAACCCATAAGACACATTTTACAGGAACTTTTTTGAAGACACTTCATGTGCGTGGAATTTCAAAACCTTTTTTTTAATAAATAAATTTTATAAATAAATGTGCCTTTAATTTCCTCTTCTACAAACTTCTGGAAGTATTCTCAAACTAAAGGGCTCTCAAATAGTTGAGTCTTGGGTGTTGTGGCAATGGTATTTTTCAGGTTGTTTTTCCCCTTCACTTGGCTGTGGGGAGTGATAGATCTCTTGCAGGCAGAGATGAGTAGCCACCACCAGGTTCTCCCCTGAACTTTCTGCTGATTTCCAACACTTACATCCTAGCTGGGCAGGTGTCCGCATGCCGCGGACAGCTGGTTAGCGGGTGAATTAATGAAGGATGTCTGTGTCCGCCTCTCACGGTGCAGAGCCCTGGGCTGGGCCCTTAGACCGGCAGTGAACAGAGCCAGCCCTGTGCTGCTCACAGCAGCTTCTCAGCATGCGTCTGTCTTGCTGCTTTGCTACAGGCCCAGCTCAAGCCACAAGTGGGCGCCATTGCTGAGGGAGCCGTAGGATTGCACACAGGGGCTCCTGGAGCTGTGCCTGCTGGGAAACCTCGTCTACATTTAAACTAGAAATAGAGACACAAAACTGAAAAATGCACTCTGTACCTAAATAAAAAAAATAATTTGAGCACCAGACAGGATAAGACCAATCTTTTTTTTAAACAGGAATTTACAAAGGGGAGAATTCAAAAGAAGAAATTGAGATGGATTCTAGTAGTGTGCTCTGGTACACAAGAAGTGTTGCATGTGCAGGCAACATCCAGACACTTGCACAAATGCACACATATACCAGCACAACACACAGCACAGAGGAAACACATGCAGACACAGGCACGCAAATACACACGCATGTTCACCAATGATACATGTGTGTACACATATGTGCATATACATGTGTGGTCCCATGAATGTTCACTCACATGCTACCCTGATGGCTAAGTGAAGGATGGGTGGGTGTGCATAGGCTGGAAGAGAGAGGGGAACCGGAACAGTCCTGGCTCTCAAAGGATAGGTAGTCTTGGGACAAGTACACCAGTGACTCCAGGGTCAGGAAGCAGCAACATAACTGGGGATATCAGCAAACGGGAAGAAGGGAGGTGAGATGCCCTTCACCAGGGAGGTCGAAATGTGTGTGAACTGTATATGTGAGGGCTTGGGGAGCCTGTCCTAGCCATTAAGTTTCCCCTGTCCTGATCACAGTGCCTGGGTCCCTTTCTCAGCTCCAGCGCCAGCTCCTGGCTCCAGCTCCCTGCTCACGTAGATCCTGGTGAGGGGTCGTTGAGCCCTTGCTACCCACATGGGAGACCTGGACTGAACTCCTGGTTCCCAACTAGATCCAGCGAGGCTGTCACGGGCGTTCGGGGAGGGAACCAGAGAGGATGAATAATCTTTGTCTCTGAAATAATTGTTTTTTTAAAAAAGTGTCAGCATGCAGATCAGGAAGCAGGAAGGGAGTTAGGGGGGTGAGAGTTGGAGTGGAACAGGTTTTGGAGGGAGGCTGCATGCAGGGCATTGTGGGAAGAAGGGCAGGCTCCACTGGAGGTGCCCGGTCAAAGCCTTGAAATGTACCCTGGGCTCTGCCAGTATGAGTCACACCCAGGGCCATGAGAGATGTGAACAAGAGAAAAAGCACCCAGAGCAGGGCTTGCACAGTCAACTTGAGTCCATCAAGACAGGAATGGCAACCCTACAGGACCCGGCTGAGAATTCTGCGAAATGAAGACAGCATCACACAAGACTCACTGCCTGCCTCAGGGGGTCCTCCAGCAACACCAGGGCAGGGTCCATGCCGTATCAGTTCACTTAATCACTCAACACACACCTACCAAGTGCCTTGCACCTGCCAGGCACTACTTGGCACACAGACGAATCAGTGGAGGCAGGACAGTGAGCTGAACGTTCGTGTCCCTCTCAAATTCGTAAGTTGACATCCAGGCCACCAGTGTGATGGCATGGGAGGTGGCACCTTTAGGAGGTGACGGTGTATCCTTCATGAAAGGGATGAGTGCCCTTTGAAGAGGCCAGAGATTGGCTGGCAGGTGGTTCTTGGCCACGTGAGCTCACAAAGAGAGCCTGGTAGTCCCCACCCCAGTAAGGAGCTCTGCCTTATTGGCCCCTGAGTAAGCTGGCATCCCCATCTCAGACTCCCAGCTTCCAGACTTGGAGTGTAAGCCTCTCAGACTAAGACAGGCAGAAGTAAAGAAACTTCCAGTTCTCCAGGACTTTGCATTCTCCTAAGAGGAAAAGGATGGCCACTGGGAGTTAAAAAGAGTTCCAGAAGGAAGTAGAACAAGGTGAGGAGAAAGGAAGTTTGAAGTTTGCTGCTCTGTGAGCCCAGGTCACTGGGGAAGCAACAACACAACATCATTTGTGCAGGGCCCAGATGAGCTGAAGGATCTCTGGGAAAGATCATTCTAGACAGAGGGAGCAGGCAGTGTCAAGGTCTGGGGGCTGAGACATGCTTGATGTGACCCAGGAGCAGCAGGGGGTAAGGGGCTCCAAGCCATGCAAGGAGATGGGGTCTGAGGTTGATGAGGCCCCAGAGTATGCAGGGACACAGAGCCCCCAGTAAGGACGTTGAATTTTACTCGTCTGCAAGATTGGGAGTCATCGAATGTGACGTCAGCACAGCCTGTCTTGTGTTTCACAAGCAGCACTTGGGCAGCTGCAGGGAATTCAGCAGGGAGGAAGAAGGAGGAGCAGGATGAAGGAGAGGACAAGGCAACTGCCAGCATCCAGGCGGCAGAGGGGGCTGGAGGCAGAGGCGGTCACAAGTGATGAGACTCAGGTGAAATGGCTGGAAGTTTCCCCTGGACGTGGGGTGTGGCGGGTGAGTGAGAGCTCTCAGTCGACTCTTGCCAGGAGGAGAGGCAACATTTGCTGAGAACAGGTGGCACATGAGTGGCTGTCTCTTCCCAAGACTTCCTCATGTCATTCTAGAGCTGGGCATGGGGAATAGTACCAAGTTACTGCTTCCAGCTCTCTGGTTCTCTGTAATCCGGGCCCTAGTCCCAAAACAAGGTTGTATGTTTCAGTTACCCAGAGAAATTATGGCAAGCAAGGATTCCAGAGCCCAACAGAAATTCCTGTTCGGCAGGCCCTGGGACCCAAAGGTGGCATGGTTTACAGTAAGTTTGCATGGGTATGCATGCTGGTGCTGGAAGCTCACGGTCCCCACTCTGAGAAGTCCTATGCTAGGGGTCAGGCACCTGATGGTTTGTTGTTCAAACACCTAGGACCATGAGGGGTCCTGGGTTAGCCTCTCTCTCCCAGACCACCCCTGGGAGACCAAAATCTCATAGGCAATACAATGCTGTGTGAGAAAGAGGGATGAAGCACTGACTGGCCCAACAGGCTAACATGTCTCTTGTGGCGCCATATTGGAGGGCCAGCTGGAGTCCTGGCTACTCCCCATTAATGCAACTGGGAAGGCAACAGAAGATGACCCAAGTCCTTGAGGCCCTGCAACCCATGTGGGAGACCCAGATAGAGCTCCAGGCTCCTGGCTTCAGACCGGTCCAGCCCTGGCCGTTGTGGCTATCTGGGGAGTGAACCAGCAGTCAGAAGTTCAATCTCTGTCTCTCCCTCTCTCTGTCACTCTGCTTTGAAACAATAAATAAAACATTTTTAAGAGGAAAGAAAGCTGAGTAGATGCAAGCAGGGTCAACATCCAGAACTCATCCTCCCAAGGCTCATCCAAGGGGGAAGAAATGGAGACACCACCAATGCTCACTGACTGGTAGCAGGGGGATGTCGCTCATAGAGTTATTCTCACAGGTGAGGGAGTCGTGTGAAGACAATGACTTGACGACATCTGGCAGTTCCTCCACCAGCTACCCCTTCCACATCAAGATAACTCAGAGGCCACCTTGGGATGATACACAGATTATTTTGCAACTCAATCATCGTAAGGAATGCAGATAAAGCACTGGTGTCAGCATGGAGATCTCTGATAGTAACAGCAGAGCAGGATCTCCACCATCAGGTGACTGCCATACTCCCAGCTTGCAGATTGCTGTGAGTCATAAGCTTTATCCCTAAGAGGCCCACGCTGAGTTTCTCACAATAGTATCAGGATACTGGTGCCCTGGAAAAGACTGCCAGTGTTAATAAATGGAAGCAAAGATACATTCGAGACCGCATGAACTGTAGATAATAATGATATAAGTTTCTTGGCTAAGAGCTTCAAATTCCTTTTTCAATACACGATTCTAGCATAAAAAGTCACTATGACTCATGGGCACCTGGCATTTATGGTTGCAGAACGTGCAATTGCCGTGGCAAAGAAACCATGATTTATGTTCCTTGTATCATACGGATTCAGCCTGGGAATGCCACCTGTTTATCCTCCTGGAATGTGAGCCTCTTGCTGTTGGACTCCAGTGACTTTGAATACCTCTTCATGGAATGCTGTAAAGATTAGAAATGTGTGTGCTGAGTCTGGGGAGGTGACCAAGCATGGGTTTGTACACACTCGGACAGCAGGATGTTCCAAACCTCAACACGTATGGGAGGTGTGTGGGGCATTCCAGGTTCACATTTTCTCTCTGCACTCCACCCTCAACTCCCCCTCAAGACCCTGCATATGTGATGCCAGCCCTGTTAGGTGCATTTCTGAAGTTCTCTTTGTACTGACACATCATAGACCTGGTGCAGCACCTGTCACTTGGGGGATTTTAGAGCTGTTATGTTTCATCCCTGCATAGATCACTGTCTTGCTCGCGACCTGTTGGAGGAGTCTACAGCTCAGCCTGGGGCCTTCCTTCTTGCTGTGTTTTCTTCCTGCCTGATCTCATTCTCGCATATGCCTTCAATGACCAGCTACATGATTCTTTCCTGAATTCTGTTCTAACTGCCAATCTAATGTCTCCCCTTGCCTGGCACGTGAAATATGACCTTTGCTTTACACAGATAGCAGCAGGGTTTTCTTTGATGTTGTGGTTTGTTAGCCACACCAGACTTCCCAATGACATCTCCTGGGCAGTCTTAGTTCTAATGAAGAATAATAGAATGTCGGGAGGAAAGCAGTGGGTGGTAATACCGCAGATGATGGATGCGCTAATCATGAATATGTTGTCTCAGAGTTAACTCCCATCCTGCAGCCAGGCTGAGATTCAGTGCCTGGGGAAATGTTCTAAGACCCCTTGGCATCTCCTGCTCACAATCTCCACGCTTCTTTTGTCTCAGCATAATCTAAAGACATTGCAGTAAAAACAAAAGCACAGATGTATAAGGAGGAAAAAAAAATCTCTGGACAGAGTTCCAAGCACCTTGTGTGGAAAGAGCTGGGTAAGCTGTGACTCTGAGGCATTAGCACATATCCTTTGGACAGCATTGAGGGTTTTGAAAAGCATCTGTCTTTCTACACTCAAAGTGAAGCCAGATATAACATCTGGCAAATGGCAGGAGTCTGGTCCAGCTGTAGATACAGACCATCTCACCCAAGTTTCTAAGTGTTTGCTGCATTGTTTTTGTTTAAAGATAAATCCCTTAAAATATTTATCTATCGTGTATGTATTTTCATTTTACTTAAAAAAGACACAGAAAAAGAGAGCTCCTATCCATTGGTTGACTCCCCCCAAAACACTCCCCAATAGCCATGGCTGGGCCAGGCCAAAGCTAGGAGCCCAAACCTCAATCTGAGTCTCCCACACTGGGGGGAAGGGCCCAGATGGTCATCTGCTACATCCCAGGGTGCACACCACCAGGAAGCTGGAATTGGAAGCAGAGCTGAATGTGGGTGCTATAACCACTGCCCCATTCTGTGGTTTATTAACTACCATCTCAATGACTATTTAATGATCCTTCAACTTGTTTGATGTGCATAGGCTCATAATATGCCTATGGTGCCAGTCAACTTTGTATTTCTACAGTGAGATGCCCGACACAGGCTACACAGGAAGCAAAGGCTACTTTAGAAGTCAAGTTTATTTAGCTTGTGATTTTTAGAGAGTCAGAGTTCAAAAGGTGTGGCACTGGCTTTGGCTCTGGCAAAGGGGCCCTTGGCCATGGCAGATGGCAGAAAGCAGAAGCACAGAAACGGTCTTAGGGCAAGGCAGGCAGGAGAGAGAGAGAGAGAGAGAGAGAGAGAGAGAGAGAGAGAGGAAGAAGGGGAGAGGGAGGGGGAGAGGGAGAGAAAGTTCCAATGTTAAGTTTCTGTAAAAGCCCTCTTGGGAGTACTCAGGAGGTCACACAAGATCTACTTCTCTAGGTCATGGCCCCAAAGACCCAAGCGTCTCTCATCACCTCTCACTATATTGTCTCCTGCTGGAGACCAAGTTTTTAATACGTGGCCCTTTGGGCAGTATTCAATGTCCAAACCACAACAACCTCTGCCTTACCTGATGTTTGGCATCGTGGAAGCAAAAGGTGAATGAGCACATTTTTCAATTTCATAGTCAAGTGTCCTGAGGTCATTCTACGGAGACAGTTGAAATCAATATGTTGAAGAGCTATTGACAGGCTTGTTGTCTTAGAGCTCAGATTCCTCACTCAGATTTTGGTTCTGAGGGTTCATTCGGGAGTCACCCAGAAACACAAAAGTTCAGTCCCCCCCCCCCCCCCCAGTGCTGTCTTGAGCTTCACCCTGCTTTGGGAAAAACAGTGGCTATTCTGGGACAGAATCCAAGAGGGTGGGAGAAGAAGGGAGGAGGAGAAGGGCAAGGAAGGCACGGTGGAGAGTTTTACTTGGAAATGAACTTGAGCAGAATGGCAGGACACTGCCCTGCTGGAAGATCATTCTTTCCCGCAGCCATCATTCAAGTTCAACACACATTTTTCTGTCCCTCCCTCTCCGCTGGGTCCTTTGCTTGGAGAAAATCTGTACTTGGTGTCTCGGATTTTAGGTATTTCACCAAAAATGTGGTGTGAGAGTGTTCATTGTTCTTCTCGTGAGTGAGATGTTTCCTTAAGACCTGGAGAATAAGACATACTTCGCATGAAAGCAGCTGGAGATGCATGTTCCTTCTCCACTTTGTGAAATGGACACTGTCCTCTGATCCAAGCCCAGCCCTCAGATAAAGCCTAAGAAAATTCACACCTGTCCCATCAGCCAGTCTTTTCTTCAGAACTCCAGGACGTTGTAGATCCAGTAATGTCACTGAGCGCCCCTGGTACAGGGTGGGCGTGGCATTTAGCGCTAACTGTAATCTATGAGCCGGGGACCATGGGACTGTCACTTTTCAGATGCGTAAACCAAGCCGCAGAGGTGCTGAAACCTGTCTAGGTGTCAAGGCCAGGTGGTCTGTAAGCAAAAACCCAGAGTCTGAAGTCCAGCAGGCTAGCCTCCCTGAACCCCACTCTCAGACTCGCCCTGGTGCTTGATGCTGGTCCTTCTCTTGTATTTTCTTCACAGCTGCAATGTCCCTTCATGGAAGGATGTGGGGCTGAGGGTGTCATAAATGCCAGCTGGTCGAGATGAAAAGCCATATGAGAAAATATAGGGGCTGGTCGGCCGGCGCCGTGGCTCAATAGGCTAATCCTCCGCCTGCGGCGCCGGCACACCAGGTTCTAGTCCCGGTCGGGTGCTGGATTCTGTCCCGGTTGCCCCTCTTCCTGTCCAGCTCTCTGCTGTGGCCTGGGAGTGCAGTGGAGGATGGCCCAAGTCCCTGGGCCCTGCACCCCATGGGAGACCAGGAGAAGCACCTGGCTCCTGCCATCGGATCAGCGCGGTGCGCTGGCCACAGCGCGCCGGCCGCAGCGGCCATTGGAGGGTGAACCAATGGTAAAGGAAGACCTTTCTCTCTGTCTCTGTTTCTTTCTCTCTCACTGTCCACTCTGCCTGTCAAAAAAAGAAAATATAGGGGCTGGTGCTGTGGCGCAACGGGTTAATGCCGTGGCCTGAAGCGCTGGCATCCCATCCCATCTAGACCCTGCTACTCCACTTCCAGTCCAGCTCTTTGCTGTGACCTGGGAAAGCAGTGAAAGAAGGCGCATGTCCTTGGGCCCCTGCACCTGCATGGTAGACTAGGAAGAAGCTCCTGGCTCCTGGCTTCGGATCGGCGCATCTCCAGCCATTGCAGCCAAGTGGGGAGTGAACCAGCGGATGGAAGACCTCTCTCTCTCTCTTTCTCTCTCTCTCTCTCTGTCTCTGCCACTCCTCTCTCTGTGTAACTTTGACTTTCAAATAAATAAACCTTTAAAAAAAAGGAGAAAATAAAAACCAGAGACTCAAATGAAAGTCAGTTTTTAGGTAAATGCAATTATTCTATGGCTTGTTGATTCTAGTTTATCGAAGGGGGGCTCTTCCAGGCATTCCAGAAAATGCCCCTTATCTTTTAATTCCATCTTCCACAAGCTTTTTGAAGTACCCTCACATATGAATGATTAAAAGCACGCTGCTTTCAATAAGAACTGAATAAGAAAATGACCCAGCAACACACATGAGCTTTGATGAATGCTCCATGGTCAGTTTTATTTATGACCACAATGTAGGAAGACATAAGGGGGCTGTCCAGACACCCACCCACCCACCCGTAGCACCTGTAAATTCCCAGACACCTGAGGGTGTAGGATGCCCTCTTTGCAGAATCAACCTTTCCCAGTGAAGCCCCTTGGTCTCCCAGAGTTTCTGCCAGTCTAGACGGTGTGGTCCTTGCTGGAGGCCACCAGTATGAGGTTGGGGGACTGTGTCTGCATGAAATAGACTGTCTAGAAAATCCAGAAACGTGGCTGAGAGAATATTCAGGTCAATGGTGACATAACAGTAACACAGCAAAATGCAAACTGGATCTTGGTCTTAGTTCACTGAGTCAACCAAATATCACAAAGGAGGGATGAGGGAGTAGGACAGAAGTGAACTTGGATGATGGGAGGGAGTAATAAGGAGGTAAGCAGCCTGGGACAGGGGTAGCAGGTGGAGAGGAGCCTGGGAGACCATGGGGCATGCGGAGTGTGGCAAGGGCAGGCCAAACCAAGGGCTGTTCCATCGGACCTGCCAGGAGCTTGGCCCCAGGCCCCAGCAGAGGCTGCTTGCAAGGGGCGCCAGTGTCCGGGTTTCGGGAAAGCCGCCTTGACAGGTAGGGAATGTAGGCTCTGTGTAAGGGAACGCTCTGTTCACCACTTGTCCAAATAGTCATAAATCACCAGCAAATTCCTGGTGCTGTTGGGAAGATCTGGACTTCAAAGCCCCCAAATTCACAAACAGGAACCTTTCATTAACTCTGGCAAAGAATCCCACTGCATTTCAGTCGGCGTATTTGGCTTAGTTAGCAGGAGTGCCAATTGCTAACCAACGTGACACACTGGTTTGAAGCGAATACCTCTCATTGTGTAACCATCAGACACTGAAATTCTGTGTTCAAGTGCCTGGCCAGCCTCCATCCGAATGGAACGCTGGCGCTTGCTTTCATAAAAAAGATGAGGCAACGTTTCTTTTTAGTTGTCTTAGTTGTCGTGTAAAGCTGGTTTTTTTGCTAGATGCCATGGGACCAACAAGGCTCGGAGGTGTTGCATTCTGATTTTGCTGGAGCTCAAAGTATTACCTTCCTCCATCAAATAATTTAAAGCACTTTTTCTGAGAGAAGGAGGAAAAAACAAGATATAATCTGTAATTAGACATCCAGGGGTGTGTTGTTTAGCTGGGTGAATCAGCTAGCTTTCCTTTTTTTTTTTTCTTTTTCCTCTGCGTGTCTTCTCAGCTGTGCCTGCCTATGCCATGTCAGAGTTATTTCTTTCATCAGAGATGTGCAAATGGAATCATATTCTCTGTGCTGAATTCACTGCTCCTCGCACTTTTTAAAGTTCAGGTCAAACTGCCTTTGTTCCGTTTTGATTGCGAAGCACCGCTTCTCACAAAGAAAATATCAAACATTGATCTTTCACAAATGCAGATTGGGGGCCAGTGCGTTTCCATCTGGGACAGCCATTTCCTTCAGGGTTGACCTCAGGATCACATGTGTGTGTCTTCCAGGACTCAAGGTGGAGAAGGATAAACAGGCAGGCTGAAAGAAACAAAGAGGAAAGGCTGTCTCCCTTGCATCTTCTGCCGGCTGGCGGCAGAGCGGTTCCTGCTAGCCCTAGACATGGTTTGGAAAACTCATCAGCGGGGAAGTAGCCAAACACTGTTCAAGCCTGGTGGTCAGCAGCAAGGCGGGGCGGGCAGGAGAGAGCGGGCAGCCAGTGTCTCCATATCAGTGTTGTCACGTGCCCTTCGAGCTGTGTGCTCGTCCTGTGGCTGAGACAGTGCAACCGTCACCACCGCTGACACCAAGTTAAGGTGACAGAACGAGGAAGCAGTCCATGTGGACTGCAGAGGACACAGGTGGCTTGTTGAGTGCCCTTGAGTGCACCGAGCTCCCTGGTTTCAGAAATGACACTGTCACACTGCACCCCGTATTAGTCCCCCACCCCCAAACTCAAGACCAGGTGGATCTGAATTTCAGTCTGGGGTAAAGCCCTCTCCTGTTACTACAGGGTGTTTGTTTTATTGTTAGACTGTGCATTAGCAGAGAAACTAAGATAGTGCAAATATAGGCAAGCAGTCTGTATGTCCAGTAACTCAGTAATCAAGACAGCTAAACCTAAGACTCTTTAGAAGCTCTCCCCACACCCTCAGTTCCAAAATTTTATGAGAAATTAACTGTATGTTCTTTAGCTAAGAGAAGAGCTCTTTATTGAGCTAACATGGGAACAGCGTTGGTATATAACAGGCTTTTGTTTATTTCTAGTGCAGGAAACCTATTAACAGATTCCTGTTTGTCTGATTTGTGAAATATTGTATTTGTACGATGTACAGTCACCAAAAAGTATGACCAGATGTCATTTGTCTCCCTGGAGGGATGGCCAATGGATCTTTCAAGGCAGGCCAGTTTCAACACTGTTCCTGGGGGCCAGCACTACGGTGAAGAGGGCAAAGCCTCTACCTGTAGTCCCAGCATCCTAAATGGGCGCTGGTTCCTGTCCTGGATGCTCCATTTCTTCTTCTTTCTTTTTTTGAAAAGATTTATTTTGTTTATTTGAAAGACTGAGTTATATATAGAGAGGCAGAGATAGAGAGAAATCTTCCATCTGCTGGTTCACTCCCCAAATGGCCGCAAAGGCCAGAGATGAGCTGATCCAAAGCCAGGAGCTTCTTCTGGGTCTCCCATGTGGGTGCAAGCGCCAAAGGCCTTGGGCCATCCTCTACTGTTTTGCAGGGGCATTAGCAGGGAGTGGGATACGTACTCTACTATACAGCAGTAAAAAAAAAAAAAATGAAATCCGATCATTTGCAACAAAATGGAAGAATCTGGAAAACATCATGCTGAGTGAATTAAGCCAGTCCCAAAGGGACAAATATCATATGTTCTCCCTGATCGGTGACAACTAACCTAGCACCAGAAAGGAAACCTGTTGAAGTGAAATGGACACTATGAGAAACAATGACTTGATCAGCCCTTGCACTGACTGTCGAGGAACAACTTAATACTTTATCCCTTTTAGTATTTTTTTGTTCTACTTAATGCTATTGGTTGAATTATTTAATTAACACACAATTATTCTTAGGTGTTTAAATTTAACTGAAAAGTGACCCTTGTTAAATGTAAGAGTGGGAACAAGAGAGGGAGGAGATGTACAGTTAGGCACATGCTCAATCTGACTTGCCCCAAATGGTAGAGTTAGAAACGTGCCAGGAGATTCCAATTCAATCCCATCAAGGTGGTATGTACCAATGCCATCTCACTAATCAAACTGATCAGTTTCAATTCATAATTGATCATAATGGTAAGATTAAGAGTCAAAGGGATCACATAAACAAGACTAGTGTCTGCTAATACTAACTGATAAAATTAAAAAGGAAAGAACGATCCAACATGGGAAGTGGGATGCACAGCAGACTCATAGAATGGCAGATGTCCTAAACAGCACTCTGGCCTCAGAATCAGTCCTTAAGGCATTTGGATCCAGCTAAAAAGCCCATGAGAGTATTTCAGGCATGGAAAGCCAAGACACTCTGGCAAAAAACAAACAAAAAAAACCAAACCAAAACAAAACAAAAACAAAAAAACCCAAAAAAACAAACAAAACCTAAATGAAAGATCTCTGCGAGTGAGATCTCAGTGAAAATTATGGACCATCAAAAGAAGTACCTTTCTCTGAAGGGAGGAGAGAATCTCCACTTTGATTATGGCCTTGTCTAAATAAGATTGGAGTTGGTGAACTCAAAAGGCTCACATAGCCTTGGCAACTCATGACAAGAGCCTTGGGTGATTACTGACACCATAAACAAGAGTGTCAATTGTTAAATAAACAACAGGAGTCACTGTGCACTTACTCCCCATGTAGGATCTCTGTCCTTAATGTGTTGTACTATGTGAATTAATGGTATAATTAGTACTCAAACAGTACTTTACACTTTGTTTTTCTGTGTGGGTACAAACTGTTGAAATCTTTACTTAGTATATACTAAATTGATCTTCTGTATATAAAGATAATTGAAAATGAATCTTGATGTGAATGGGATGGAAGAGGGAGCGGGGGATGGAAGAAGGAGCGGGAGATGGGAGGGTTGCGGGTTGGAGGGAGGTTATGGGGGGAAAAGCCAGTGTAATCCAAAAGTTATACTTTGTAAATTTATATTTATTAAATAAAAATTTAAAAAAAGAAGCCAAGCCTGAGTCTGACATCTTGTAAGTCAACAGATCTGTCTCATAAAGACTGCTTCAGTGCCTTTAAAAAAATAGTCCACCATTTATGGACTCTGTGCTCTCCCAGGCTCTTTTCTGAGAGACAGAAACAGACAGAGCTCCCACCCACTGGTTCCCTATGCCAAATGCTGCAGTAGCAGGGGCAGGGCAGAGGCCAGAACTGGGAGCTGGGAGCTCCATCCAGGTCTCCCGCATGGGTGGCAGGCACCCAATCACTTGAGCCATCTCGGCTACCTCCTGGCATCTGCCTTAGCAGGAACTGGAGCCAGGAATGAAACCCAGGCTCTTCAATGTGGCCTGGGGGCATCATAACCACTGAGGAAATGCTCGCCCCTCCAAGACTGCTTCTGTGTCCTCACTTCACGCCTGGTGTGTCCTATGAGTCCTGGGAGGGACAGCCTCCCCCGGATTCTTCTCATGGTTGCCTGCATCTGCAGACACCACTTGCAAGCCTGAAGAGTCAGTTGATGGTCCGTGGTTTTAGATGCTCTGCTTGGTCACATGTAACTGACTTCAAGGCTTGTTCAATGTATTAGCTGGTTCTGGGATTGAATTGGGATCACTTCATTTATTTATTTGAAAGTCAGAATTACCAAAAGAGAGAGAGACACACACGCACACACACACACACACACAGAAAGAGAGAGAGAGATCTTCCATCTACTGATTCACTCTCCAGATGGCTGCAACAGCCAGTGCTGGGCCAGGCCAAAGCCAGGAGCCAAGAGCTTCATCTCGGTTTCTCACATGGGTGACAGTAGCTCAAACACTTGGATCATCTTCTGCTGATTTTACCAGGCCATTAGCAGGCAGTCTGATTGGAAGTGGAGCAACCGGGACACAAACAAGCACCCATATGGGATATTAGCATTACAGATGGCGGCTTTACCCCCTACACCATAATGCCGGCCCCGAATGGATCTCACTTTTTGCACAGTTCTAGCATCCAAACTTAAGGTGTTTAAGAGTCCTTCTGTTGCTTTGAGTACTACACATTTAAAGAAGAAACCATTGCACAGTTGAAGGTGTGTAACTGCTGGCACTGGATCCCACATCTTGGGTCCATTTCATGCAATCCCTAGGATAAGCAATATGGAGATCTAACAGGTGGCAATGCTTCACTGTGAAAGTTACTTTTTTCTTACA
Source organism: Oryctolagus cuniculus (assembly GCF_964237555.1). NCBI lineage: Eukaryota > Metazoa > Chordata > Mammalia > Lagomorpha > Leporidae > Oryctolagus > Oryctolagus cuniculus. The sequence goes on along the minus strand of NC_091442.1, from coordinate 46,639,033 downwards.
CTGTTGGCTTAGTACTGTCATATTGACTTGATAGTGAAGGAAATGCAACCTCTAAGCTATATGATTGCTACTGGGTTTTGATTTTTTAAGAAAGATTTATTTATTGATTGGAAAGGTAGAGGCAGAGTTACAAAGAAAAAAAAGTGAGACAGAGAGAGAAAGGGATGTTTCTCCATCTGTTGGTTTGCTCCCCCAATGATCACAACAGCTGGAGCTGGGCCAGGCCAAAGGCAGGAGCCCAGATGAACTCCATCCAGGTCTCCCACATAGGTGGCAGGGGCCCAATTAGCAGCAAGCTGGATCAGAAGCAGAGCAGCCAGGACTCAAACTGGTACCTGTATGGAATGCCAGCTTGGCAGGCAGTAGCTTAACTTGCTGTGCCACTATATCAGCCCCTTAGCAAATCATCTTTGTGTGTATGTGTGTGGCTCCTAACATAAATCACAGCTCTTTTGTAAAGATCATACTCCATGGAGTGAAGGAAGAAACAAAGCAAGAATGAAAACATTGCCGGAAAGGAGGCTGTCAAAGCAGCCTGGATTTGAGTCCTGGCTTTGGTTCTCAGAACTGGTACAGCTTTGAAGAGCCTTCCTTCCTACCTCAACTGCAAGCTCTAAGGATTGAATGAGATAATCTGTATTAACACTTAGCCCAGTATGAGAGCAAGAGTATTAGCAAGTGACAGCGAAGATTAGAAAATGCTGCCTGATTATTGCTGCAGTTATAAAACGAAGTTCTCATTCCTGCACTTGGATGTGCATATTTCCGAACGTGCAGGAAAACCACATCTCAACACACACTTCTCTTCATGGCTGCCAATGAAGGATTCTGGAGACAACGTTAAGACAAAATATTTGGCCTTTATGTCTTCTGCCAATGTTTGTCCAATATGAACATATGACTAAAAGTCAGAGAAATCTAGTTTTCCTTAATGTTTCCTCTCCAAAAAAATAAAGAATACTCACTGGACACTTTGATATCATTTAAGTAGAATGGCACAAATGTGTCAAGCGACCAGAAACAAAGGCAATGGAGCATGGAGGACAATGCTTTCTTTGCAAAGCAGAATAAATGAAAGCAACTCCTGACCAGCTGTGCAATTTGAAACAAAGGAATTCTGCAGGTCCCAGCTGTTTTTATCTGCAAAAAGGAGAGAAAACACACACTCGCCTAGGATTGCTGGGAGACCAGGACAGAATAATGCAAGCACCTTTCCATGATATGGAGAGAAAACTTTGTTGAAACTGAAGGCAATTTCACACGGTCCAACCCCCTAAAATACTTTGGTGATGGCCTCATCCTTTGAGTGAACTACATCCTCACAGATTGAGGACAAAGAATGGATGACAGGGTGATGGACTAGGACTGAAATGCTTCAAAGAAAATCCCCCCACGATTTGGTTACTTTCGCAATCACTACTTCTCTAAATCCCAGGGCAGCTGTTACTAATTATTGAACCTCACACCCAATTCGATCTCACTGGATTTCACATAAAATTTTTAATATTGTGAATTTGGGCTGGGACTCTCTTGATGACAAACAGAGAACTCACTGGGGGAGCTTTGGGAATAAAGAGGAGAGGGAGTGGCTTTTAGGAGAGCGAGGCCCTTGGGAGCAGTGGGCCAGGGTGCACCTTGTGCTCCCGTAAAAACCCACAGTCCTGGCTGGCGCCGTGGCTCAATAGGCTAATCTTCTGCCTGCCGCGCCAGCACATTGGGTTCTAGTCCCGGTCGGGGCGCCGGATTCTGTCCCGGTTGCCCCTCTTCCAGGCCAGCTCTCTGCTGTGGCCCGGGAGTGCAGTGGAGGATGGCCCAAGTGCTTGGGCCCTGCACCAGCATGGGAGACCAGGAGAAGCACCTGGCTCCTGGCTTCGGATCAGCGCAGTGCGCCAGCCACAGTGGCCATTGGAGGGTGAACCAACGGCAAAGGAGGACCTTTCTCTCTGTCTTTCTCTCTCACTGTCCACTCTGCCTGTCAAAAAAAAAATTTTAAAAATTTAAAAAACCCACAGTCCTGAGCTGGGACAGGAGCTGAGAACATTTTCTCTTGTTGGTTCTCAGCTCTGCTTATCTCTGTGGTGCTGCAGGGGAGCCTGTGACTGCCCATTGCCCAGTGGGAGACCTCCTGGGAGCTTCTTGGATGCCACACTCTGTACTTTGATGCAGCCCTTTCAAGATGAGGGCTCTTTTAGTTCCATTTCTCAAGGGGCTCAAATGGAAGAGGCTCATTGGATCACCTTAGGTCAGGTGCTTCTGCCTGGGCCAATCAGTGGGGCCAGAGTGGGAGGGGGGTCGGGTCCTGTTTTATCGATGCTGCTGCTCCTACTGTAACCCTGTGGTTGAAGATCTGGGCTTTGAAGTCTGATTCCAAAACTTGGAGGTACCAGTCCTGAGTGCAGACATTGCTTACATGCTCTCTTGTGAAAGGACAAATGAGATCTGTGATTTTTGGGATTGGTTATTCCAAATCAGCACCCCAGATTCGGCTCTGAGATTGGAAGGTTTAAGTTTTGTGGTTCACCACATTATTGTGGTTAGATTTTGTTTTTCTCTTTTAAAGATTTCTTTATTTATTTGAAAGAGAGAGAGAGAGAGAGCACTTTCATTCTCTGGTTACTCTCCAAATGACCAGAGCTGACCCAGACTGAAGCCAGAAACCCAGAGCTCCATCCAGGTCTCCCACATGGGTGGCAGGGGCCCAAGCATGAGACAGTATCTGCTGCTTTAGCAGGTGCATTAGCAGGGAGCTGGATCAGAAAAGGTGGAACTCTTAACAGGTGCTCCAGTATGAGATGCTGGCTTGGAAGATGCTGGCTTCACCTGCTGTGCCACCCACAATGCTGGCCATAGCTAAATTTTGGTCCTAGAGTTTAGCTTCTGTGCCAAAGCATTGCACTGGAGCTCTTTCTTAAAATGACAGGAAGATAAAGTAGTTAATTCCACCCCCCGCCCCGCCCCGGAAGCCAGGGCAGAAACACTGTAGGTGATTGTGTGGCTGCTCTACAGTGTGTTGAGTTGCCTCGCATTTTTCATTCTCATCCCTTCTGGTTTGGATTACCCACATGGGTGCCCTCCACCTTACCAGAGACTGCCAGAGAGGGCTAGGCTTCCAGACCCCGCCGTGCAAATGAGGGCAAATTCAGTTATCGCATTCCACTGTCTTAACTATTGAATTATCAGTATAAATAATGCTATTAATTATATATCAGGCAATGTCACTCTTTTTTAAAAAAGATAGAGTTATGTATTTGAAAGGTAGAGTCATGGAGAAAGGAAGACACACACACACACACACTCACACTGAGAGAGGGAGAGAAAGAGAGAGAGAGAGAGAGAGAGAGAGAGAGAGATTCCATCTGCTAGTTCACTCCCTGAATGACCATAACAGTCAGAGCTGGGCCAGGACAAAGCCAGGAGCCTGGAACTCCATCTTGGTCCTCCACGTGGGTGCAGGTGCATTAGCAAGGCGCTAGATCAGAAGTAGAGCATCTGGGACTCAAACCAGTGCCTATACGGGATGCTGGTGCTGCGGGTGGTGGCCTAACCCACTGTGCCACCATGCCAGCCACAGGTAGGCATTGTGTCATTCTAACCACCCTCTTTACCAATTAGTTTCACAACAGCCTTAACGTAGATGTTATTATTTCCACATTGCGGAATGCGAAACTGGAGAAGTATTTTGCCAGTGGGTCTAGCTGGTAAGTGGTAGAGCCAGGACTGAACCCAAACCCATCTAAGATTCCAAGTGTGTGCATTTTTCTCACTGTGCTGCATTTTATTATTTTAATGAAACAAATCTTGTGTTTCAGAGGTTAAAGCCTGGGTTTAATTTAGAAAATATTTACGGGGTGCCCACCAACAATTTGCATCTGGCTGGACTTCACAGGTCACAAGAAAAAGGAAGCAAAGGCTCCCGGCTCTCTCCAGTGTCTTGAATGGCAGGCATGTGCACATCTACTCTTTTTCTCGTTCCCTGTTCGAGTCCTGGATGCTCCATTTCCAAACCAGCTGGGAAGGCAGCGTAAGATGACCCAAGTGCTTGGGCCCCTGCTGCCCACATAGGAGACTCACATGGAATTCTGGGCTCCTGGCTTTGGCTTGGCCCAATCCTTACTTTTGTGGCCATTTTGGGGAATGAACCAGCAGGTGAAATCTCTCTCTCTCTCTCTCTCTCTCTCTCTCTTTCTCTTTCTCTTTCTCTCTGATTCTTTGTCTCTCTGTCTCTCCCTCCTTCTATGTCACTCTACTTTTCATATAAATATCTCTAAAAAAAAGTGAGGAAGGGAAGAGTCACTTTCTAAGTGGATGGTGAGAAAGTGGCCAGGAACAGAAACAGAAGGAAAACTAGGAAGTTTGAGCCTGCCTAAGGCACACATCATATCACTCTTTTAAACTCTCAGCTCTGGGGCAGCCACTAGCCTAGAGGTTAAGACTGCAGCTGAGCTATCTTACCATCCATATCAAAATGCCTGGTTTTGAGTCCCAGCTCTGCTCCTGATTCCAGCTTTTCACAATGCGAACCCTGGGAGGCAGCAGTGATGGCCCAAGTAAGTTGGGTCCCTGCCACCCACATGGGAGACCTGACTTGAGTTCCTGGACCCTGGCTTCAAGCACTGCCCAGCTATAGCTGTTGCAGGCATTTGGAGAGTGAATCAGCAGCTAGAGCTCAGTCTGTCTCTATTTCTCTCTGCCTCTGTAAAATTTGTATATAAATATATATACAGTTATATAACCACCACAGCTTCTTTGTGATCTCTGTGGAATCTGCAGGTGCAATCCATATGTTTCTCTTTTTTAAAGATTTATTCATTTATTTGAGAGGCAGATTCACAGACAGAGAGAGGGAGAGAGAGAGAAAGATCTTCCATCTGCTGATTCACTCCCCACCTGCCCACAAAGGCTGAGACTGAGCTGATCTGAAGCCAGGAGCCAGGAGCCAGAAGCTTCTTCTGAGCCTCCCATGTGGGTGCAGGGGCCAAAGCACTTGGGCCATCTTCTATTGTTTTCCCAGGCCATAAGCAGGGAGATGGACCAGAAGAGGAGCAGCTGGGACTTGAACTGGCGCCCATATGTGGTGCTAGCGCCGCAAGTGGAAGCTTAGCCTACTACGCCACAGCATAGTGATATCCATCATATTACAGCTATGTTGGCTACTGAGTGATGACTAGCAAAGAGCTGGATCGGAAGAGTAGCAGCCTGGACATGAACTGGCTCTCACATGGGATGCTAGCAACACAGGTGCTGGCCCCCAATCCATACATTATAACACAGTACTCATTACATTCATTTGTTTCCCCATTCCAGTCCCTTTTCTGATTCTGCCACCGCACTGTATTCTTAAACTGGAAGTCTGCAGAAATGCCATAAACTACTTGTACTTCTTCTGATTTCAACTTTTTTGGGGTCCCCAATAATAGAAAGAATCTTAAGAATTCCCGAATAAATGCCCTCCAATGCAGAGACTTGCCGATTAATGCACATGAATCAGGAAATAAGGGGGATTTAGATTTTAAAAAAATCAGTTTTCATTTCATGACAATTTATTTTTTTCTGAAAAAAAAACTAAGAATCAATACTGATAATAATGAAAAACACAGGAGCTGGAGTTGTGGTGCAGCAGGTTCCACTGCCACTTGTTATGCCAGCATCTCATCTCAGAGCAACAATTAGAGTCCAGGCTGCTCCATTTCCGGTCCGTCTTCCTGCTCACATGCCTGGGAAAGCCGTGGATGACAGTCTAAGTCCTTGGGCCCCTGCACCCTCATGGGATCTCTGGAGGGAGTTCCTGGCTCCTGGCTTCAGCTTGGCAAGGGAGCGCTCTCTTTTGTCCAGTTTAGAAGACTGTGCATTTTCTCTTGCAAACAACAGGTGGCGCAATTCTGTGACCAGGCTGAGGGAACTCCATGGACACAGTATTAAGTGTGCCTTTGCTGGGTATTTGGGACACTCCTCCTCCTGGGGGCTCTTCAAACAGCAAACTGCGAAGCTGAGGTTGGCTTTTGTCGAGCTAGGTCTTCTGTGGAAAGACCAGATCTTGAAGTTTAAATGAGGATCCAAGTGGAGACGTTGCTATGCTACAAAGGGGAAAAGATACTTACAAATGCAAATCCCACAATTGCTTAAGGAAATGTTCAGTGGAAAAGGGGGGGGGGCGTTTGCACTGGGTGCTGGGTAAATGCAGTCTCGCTCGCTCGCTCGCTCGCTCTCACTCTCTCCCTTTCACTACGGCAGACATGTGGTCTTGGTGGGGGGAGAGGAAGTCTCAGCAGATGTCCTGAGATAAACACAGGCTTGGTGTGGCCAGGATGCTGGGTGTGTGCAGAAGTGGGGAGAGTGGTGAGGGTATAGAATCTTGGGGGCCACAGGATGAGCTCTGGATGGAAGCTTCTCCATGTTTACAGCCCTTTAAGGGTTAAGAAAGGGCTAAAGCTTTAAGCCCCAAGTCTATCCTTTGCAAACTTGCTCAGTCTCCTGGGGGTTCCCAGAAGCCTCCCCCGGGAGGGCCCTTTGGATGCCTCTGCTGCCTCTCAGTACAGCTCTGCACCTGCTCCCCTCCTCCCCTCCTTCCCCAAGGTGCCAATGACAGGGGTGCTCTGTGCACATCGGAAGCCAGACTTTGCCTCCTCTCCTAGGAAGGCTTCCATGCCCCTCAGCGAGCTTGTCTGTCAAATGAGCACTGGGCACTCGTCTGCTCTGCCTGCTATGGGGAGGGGGTTAGGGAGGGGCTTCTGGCTGTCCTCTGGGCTCCTCCTTGCACCCGGCTTCCAGATGGTTTGTCTGGAAGTCGACCTCAGCTGCACAAGCTGCAGGGATACAGGACCTTGGTCCCAGTGCAGGCTGTGGACCCAGGGTCGGATCCTCTCTCTTCTCCCTGTTGATTATCTTACATGCCCATGTGGGAAACTCTTGGTGTTTTGCAGACACTTTGGCTTGTTCTGTGTGGCCTTCGATAAACCATTCAATGACTTTGGATCTAAATATCTTGGTTAATTCGCCAAAGGAGCTGGCAACCCCTTTCACCTCTCTCTCTTTTCAATGATGTCAGATTGTTCCTCGTAATAATAATTCAGCATCACTGATACATTGCTTGGCGCTCACTACAGCAAGATTTTCAGTAACAATGAAAATGATTTAACTGTAGATTGTGGTGGATTCGTGATGGAGTATCATCATATATCCCTTAAATCATACTTTATAAGAATGTGTGACAAGTATCTTTACCCTCTTAAGGCAAAATAAACCAGTTTTATAGTAACTGTAGATAAGTATAAAGAAGTAGAAGTTGGACGGGTGTTACGGTGCATCAGGTTAAGCCGCCACCTGCTGCGCTGGCATCCATATAGGCGCCAGTTTGTGTCTTGGCTGCTCCACTTCCTATCCAGTTCCCTGTTAATGGCCAGGGAAAGTAGCAGAGGATGGTCCAAGTGTGTGGGCCTCTGCATCCACATGGGAGACCTGGGAGAAGCTCCTGGCTCCTGGCTTTGGCCTTGTCCAGCACTGGGCAGTTGTGGCCATTTGGGGAGTAAACTAGAGAATGGAAGATCTCTCTCTCTCTTTCTCTCTCTGTAACTCCAACTCTCAAATAAATTTTTTAAAAAATCTTAAAAAAGAAAGAAATAGAAGTATAGAAATAGATGAAATAATAATGATATAGCTGCAAAGAATACACACCAAAATATTGAACAGTCATTTTCATTTGGTATAACTGAGTGATTTAACTGTTTCATCATATTTCTATGCATTCATGAAAATATTTACACCAGCTATATATATATATATGTATGTGTATATGTATGTATGTATATATATATATATGCACAAATATATGCCATTAAAAATACAGAGAAAAAATGACAGCCACAAGCCGGTAAGGGTTTGAATTATTACTTTCCAAACATCATCATGGATTATTTGGCTAAAGTTTGGCCATGCCCTTGTCCTTCCCAGGTCTGCTAATAAGGCCAGAGGTCAAGCAAACTCCGCCTAATCCGAGGAAAAGTTCTCGCTGTCCATCTCAGCCATGTGCAGCGTGGGGGTGGGGCAAGACCGGAAGGGACATGAAACAACCAGACTCTGCCTGGTGTCTGAATGTGGCAGGTACTGCTCAAATAGTGACGGCCATCCTGTAATGATGAGCGAAAATCCCGAGCTCCAGGATGCTAACTCAAGCCATCTCACCTGAGGGTTTGGAGCAGAAAAGCTCAATGAGATCTCGCAAAACAAAAAGGCCCCTGAATTTTAAGAAAGTGTGCCAGAGCTCCCCTTCTGTGCCCCGCTCCCCACCCCCTGCCCCAAGGCTGGTCCTCCTGGCTGTGCTCCACTTGCCAGCCTCGGTCTCCCTCCTGGTTCTTTTTGTGAGATCCTCTGCTCCCCGGCAAATCATCTTCATCGTTATCTACTTTTACTCTATTTGTTTATTTTTTAAGATTTAATTTTTAATTGGCAAGTAATGATTGGGTACTTCATGCACAATTAATTGCATATCCTTGTTAGTGCTAAGGTTCCCTATGTGTGTGCATTAGAAATGAACTAAGCAAGCTACATAGTTTGACATGCATCATGTCAAACATTAATCATGTAATTGTGAGAACATCTGAAATCTTCTCTTTTAGCTGTTTTGAAATATACACGATGTGACTACTGGGGTCACCTGTTGTGCTCAGAACACTGGAAGCTAACACTCCCACCTATAGGCAACTCTGCACCCATTGCCTTGTCCTCCGGGTCCCCTGCCTACCCCTCCCCACATCATACTAATGGAAAATAGACCCAGCCAAAGCATGGTATTGGTTGTTTTAAAGGACTTATAATTTTCCCTACAAAAAAAGAGCAGCTCAGCTGCTTCAGTTCGACAGAGTCTCAGCGCTCCATGGCATCTGTGAGCCCCTTGCTGTCCATTTCTTCCTGGCAGAGGGACACTGACCATCTGAATGAGGTCTCCTGGGCTTTTGAACCTACATATATAGCACCAGGGTTTTCTTTCTGTTTCCCATTTGCCTAAGGCCCTCTGCCAGAATGGAAGTTCAGGTTCACACACAATGAATGATCACAGGTACTTCTGGACTGGGTGGGTGAGGGAGCTAATGATGTCCTAGAAAATGGGGACAGATTTCAAGCCATTGGGTCACTCTGCATTGTGGTACAGGAGCAGCAGGTGAGTCAAAGGGAATTTATCCATGCATGTGTGTCTTCACACCATGCACGGTATTCTGCATTTTGGGAAATGGTTGTCATTGGCTCCTGCCCATCTCTCAACCCTCCACCCCCCATAAAAATAAAAGCAATCCAGTGTGAAACACGACTCACCAGGTCTGTCAAGCCCCCTCTGATCATGAGACAATTTAGCACCTTCTCAAAGACCTCGGGAATTCACAGCTGCTGTTGGTTGAACCACAAATACTACACCAGTCCCCAGCTTCCCAAGGGACCGTTGGGTGCAGTACCCAAGATTGCCCTTAGAGGTCAGCAGTTGTCAACTTGCAGAGAGGTTGCTCCCACAAAGCCAGCGTTGGAAGTCTAGAACATTCTTCAGGAAAATGCCCTCTCCCATAGCATTAGCAGTGACTTGAGCTCCCTTGATAGCTATATTCCATTTTTGCTTCTAAGACAACTCTATTCAGGAATCCAATAATCTATTAAGATGCCACATTTTCATTAAGAGGCACATTGGTGCTGTGCCCCAAAGGGCAGTTTGAGGTGGAATAGCTAAGGGCAAGAAGGGGGCTTGACCATAAGATCCCCAAAACAATACAAATCTAAAGCAAGCATGAGTGATCACTCACATATCTCGTGAACCACTTCCACACTCATTAAAATAGTTGTCCATAAAGGGTTGGTGCTTTGGAGTAGTGGGTAAAGCTGCCACCTGCAGTGCTGGCATCCCATATGGGCATCAGTTTTAGTCCCGGCTGCTCCTCTTTCAATCCAGCTCTCTGCTATGGCCTGGGAAAGCAGTAGAAGATGGCCCAAGTCCTTGGGCCCCTGCACCCACATGGAAGACCAGGAGGAGGCTCCTGGCTCCTGGCTTAGGATTGGTGCAGTTCTCTCTATAGTGGCCATTGGGGGAGTGAACCAGCGGATGGAAGACCTCTCTCTCTCTCTCTCTCTCTCTCTGCACAACTCTGACTTTCAAATAAATGAATCAATCTTAAAAAAATAACTGTCCATGAATTGACCTGGGAGGACGCACATGCTATAGTGGAGAATTGAGTTAGAAGACCATGTCAAGGGGAAGTCGATGATCTCATTGTGGGTGTACTTACATACACCTTCATGTGCCATCTGCTGATGGGGATGCATTCTGAGAAACACATCCATAGGCAACTTCATCACTGTGTGAACATCCTGGTGGATATGGACACAACAGCTTCACCGGGTGACAGAATCTTATCAGGCCCCAGTTGTACACGTAGCCCCTGTTGATCAGAAATGTGTTGAAGCCACACATTTCTTTAGCTTTTTTTTTTTTTTGAAAGTTTTGTTTGTTTTAAAGGCATAGCATTGGAGTGAAAGGCAGAAACCGAGCGAGGTCTCCCATCTGCTGGGTCACGCCTCCAATTGCTATAATGGCTGGAACTGAGCCAGCTGGAAACCAGGAGTCTAGAACTCCATTCTGGCCTCCTATGATGATGGCAGAGGCCCAGAGACTTGGACCAGCATCTTCTGCTGCCTTGCCAAGTGTGTTAGCAGGGGCCTGGATCAGAAGCAGAGCAGCCAGGACTCAAATGGGCTTTCCAATATGGGATGCTAGAACAACAAGCAGTGGCTTAACCAAACTGTACCATAGTGCCTGTCCCTGTAGATCTTCTTAAATATGGATGAATAGGGCCCAGGACACAGTGGTGATTATGCTAAAGGAATAAGGCTATAATGGGTTTCAAAAGTTTCCGGGTGCTTCCATGTGGTTTAGACTGTTTTTTGCAACTCTGTAAGTGCACTTCAAAGAAATCCATTAGAAATGGAATTATAAGACAAGTTTATTTTGGTCCAAAAATTGAAATATATTTAAAAACGTCATGGAAATGCATATCAGGAAAAATATTCATGGATTTCTCTGGTTATGGCAGGTGCAGGGGACACAGGTGGGCAGGACCTGGTCCAAGGGAAGGCAAGGTATTGCTCCAATTGGTCTTCATCTCTGGGCATCCTGGCTATAAAGACTGGCACACACACACCCCGCCCCAACATACACAGCCTTGAGCTTCCGACAAATCATCCTCAGAGTCGTCAGGGTATTGTGTGGTGCCTGACTTGGGGTTCAGGGTGTGGGCAGTTGCACATGAGCACTTCTGCTAGAGACCAAGGGGCAAGAAACACAGAAAGTCCATCAGTGATTCCACCTTCAAGAGTTTGTTCAAAATATATGCCTTAATGGGTGGATGTGTGTGTGTGTGTGGGGAGAGAGAGAGAGAGAGAGAGAGAGATCTGGGGACAAAAATCATAAAGTGCCTAAACGTTTGTCAGTGTGGCATTGATTAAATGATCCAGGCTCGGACTCTTGTGCATATTGGAATACAGGGTTCCTGGGCAGAGCAAACATGGCAGCTGTCAACTCAAGGCGGGTGTACGAATCATTCAGAGGTAGATTTTCCCAGCTGGCTTCCCTGCTGCTCGAGATTCCGATTCCACAGAACGGAAAGCCCAGGAGCTTGCATTTCTGAAATGCAACTTGGGCAACTCACTGATCATCCCTGAGAAACACGAATTTTGAAATCTATGCATGTTTTTTTCCAGGATACACATTTTCCATGAACCGCAAAGACCCCTTTGCATGGATTTAAAATAAAACTGCAGCAAAATGAATGTATCTTTTAATTCCATTTTCTGTGAGTGTTGAGAGTGAGTTGTTGTAAGCCTGACCCACCTAGTATTTCCAGGTGATCCACACATGGCAGAGAAGGGTGTGCCTCACAGGCGCTCTGGCATCTGGGCAATGAGAGTCACCAGCACAACAGAAGGATCACAGATGCTGGAAAACAAAAGCACACCTGAAATCTGATCTTGGTTCTGTGTGGGTGCCAGGGGAGCCAGGGGTGAGCTCACTCTGCTGAGCCTGTTTTACCTCCGCCTACAAGGGCAGCTATGAGGGTGCTTATGGGAAAGCATTGGGCTGATGGGAGGCTCTTGGTGTCCCTGGTGCTGGGTGGGAGCCCAGTGACTGTTGGCTCCACTCCTTGTCCTGGAGGTCTAGCCCTACCTCCTGTCCCCTCCCCGGCAACAAAGACAGCAATTCAGCTGCCTCCATGACAAAGTCTTTGCCCCATACTTGGCCAACTCGGCCAGGCTGTCTTGGCATTGTCCTTACCTGCTTTTTTTTTTTTTAAAGATTTATTTATTTGTTTTAAAGTCAGAGTTACACAGAGAGAGAAGGAGAGCAAAGAGAGAGAGAGACAGGTCTTCCACCCACTGGTTCACTCCTTAATTGGCCACAATGGCCAGAGCTGCTCCGATCTGAAGCCAGGAGCTTCTTCTAGGTCTCCCAAGTGAGTGCAGGGGACCAAGGACTTGGGCAATCTTCCCCTGCTTTCCCAGGCCATAACAGAGAGCTGGATCATAAGTGGAACAGCCAGGACTCGAACCAACACCCATATGGGATGCCCGCATTGCAGGCAGCAGCTTTACCCACTATGACACTACGCCACAGCCCCGCCCCATCTGCTATGTTTTCACTGCACCTCTCCTGCTTCCACCAGTAAGGATTCTGCTCACCACACCTCCCCTTCCTCGGCCTAGGGTGTTACATATTGAGCAGGGAAAGGAAAGGAAGTACTTCCCTGTGGGTCTCTCTGGAGGCCCCTAAATGCTTGGGATAAGGAAGAAGGCAGGGCTAAAGCATCATTTCTGAGTTTCCCAGAAAATCAGCCTGCCTGGAATTGTCTCTTCCAGTCTGGCTGAGTGCTTAATCCATTCAATGGATTAAGACACCAGGGGCTGAGACAGGCTGAACATGAGCAAGATATTAGGAAGCACAAGGTATATGTGAGAGCCATGTTGGTCCCCAGGATGTTTTCCTGTGGATGTACCCATGGTGACCAGATAAGATGCCCAAGGAGGGAAGCTGTAACCCATGTTCTTCAGGGGTCTCAACCCAAAGAACCACAGAGACCTCAGAGTGACCAGGACAGCTGTCAGGTGGGCTAGGGGTTAGAGAAGACGGAGGATAACTAGAGATGAACATGGCAAGGGGCAAGGCGAGACAGGTCTGTGGATGCCCAGGGGGACTTTGGCCTTGATACAAATGGACCTGCAGAGCTGACAGAGACCATGGCAGTGCCAGAACCCATGCACTCTGGGAGAAAACCTCGGCATGTGCTTGACCTTAAAATCGCCAGTATTACCGCAAGAGTCAGAACCTCCCTTCCAAAAGTAGATTGATGCATTATTATTACTTGCAGTTAACAGAAAGCAAGGGAGTCTTTCCAAAAATGCTAATCCACTGACCTAGAAATCAAACCGAGCACCCAATTTGAAACCAACATGTCTCATAAATAATCACTTAGACCGATCGATCATAGGGTGTAGATCAATGTTTCTGCGTGATTTGAACACTGATGCAAAATATCAGTCATTCTGTGCTTTGCTAGGAAGAGGGCACTGGGGTCCCTGCTCTGTCCGCTTGTTCAATGTTCTGTGGTTTGCTCTCATTCTGCACGGTGCTGGATTTTCTATGGATTCAGATCGTACCCATCCATGTGAACTCCCACCAAGGCAGATAGAAACATGCAATAGAGTGCCGTGTGAAAGAAGCCAGGTGACACGTCAACAGGTTTTCTCCTCCTCAAGGAGCAGCAAAGTTGACAGGAAGCTGACCTGTTGACCACCATCACTACAACCTCTACCAATGCCAGGAAGTGACAGAACTCATCTGTTGTGCTCCTAAATCCTGTGCTAAGCCCTTTCCATGCGCCGTCTCCATCAGCAAGATGTGCTTGGTTTCATTAAAAAGGAGAAGAGATTGAGATACAGAGAGGTTCTGCAACTCACGCAAGACCACACAGCATTCATTCAAAGGGTGGCTTTGGGATTCAAACCAGCCTATCTGACTTCGAAGCTTCTGAACTGTTCCCTCTGCCTTTTGAATCAGGATGAGTACAGACAAATGAGGCCAATGAAGTTCCCGACAGTTTAGAGGCTTGTCCAGAGTCCTATGCTAGGGGCTGCTAAAGTTCATTTCTTCCTTGTTCTGGCAAGGTGCAGGAAACTAAACCACAGCGCCCACAGTCCATGCTGCTGTGCCCCTGCCTGGGGACCAGGCAGGAAGCTCACAGAGCTGACCCAGCCATGATTCCACCTTGCCTTCTCTGGGGACAGTAGACAAGACTCATGCAAAGGGATAAGGACAAGGAGGCCAAATTGTGTGTGGGACTTCTCTGCCTTTTCATTCCCCCTGTGACTTGACACCTGTTCTCCTGAGAAGCTCCGCAGGTGCAAGGATATTTTGGATGTGAGTGTGTGCGTGTTTTAGAGTCAATAAAAATAAGCACACTACTATGCTAGGGGTTAAAATGATGCAGCTCTTAATCTGACCATTACTTTAAATTTCTTCTTAAGATTTATTTATTTATTTGAAAGGCAGAGTCAGAGACAGAGGGAGAGGCACTGGGAGAAATCTTCCATCTACTAGTTCATTCCCCAAATGGCTGCACCACCTGGAGCTGGGCTGATCCGAAGCTAGGGGCCAGGAGCTTCTTTCAGGTCTCCTATGCAGGTGCAAGGGCCAAGTCCTTAGGTCATCTTCTACTGCTTTCCCAGGCACACTAGCAGAGAACTGGATCGGAAGTGGAGTGGCTGGGATGCAACCTGGAGTCTATATGGGATGCTGGCACAGCAGGTGGAGGCTTAGCCTACTATACCACAATGCCGGCCCTGAAAATTTCTTTTAAAACTATGTATTTTCTTTAACTTTGGATACCAAGCCCCATGGTCCTGTAGATGGAGTCAACCTCTACAACGTGGACTAACACTACATGGATGTAGTGCTTACTATGCCTGCTGCTTTACTCGCACCTTATTGAAATTCCCAGGAGTGGAAGGGGATGTGGATCAGTGGATGGAAGCTCTCTCTCCCTCTCCCTTTCTCCTTCTCTCTCTCTGTAACTTTTTCAAATAAACAAATAAATCTTAAAGAACGAAAGAGTAGAGAGGGACAGACAAGCAGAGGTGTAAGTTGTCTCTTCAAGGGAGGGAAAGGGAGACTATTTCCTTCTCTTCGTCCTCAGAGAACGAGACATCTCTTAATCATTTGCTGCTCATGTTTGAGCAAAAGCAAGGCGCTTTCTTAAATTCCAAGTAATGGAACAGTTGCTCATTTCATAGAGTGCTTACCTGCTAGGAAACAGAATAAGAAAGAGAACTAGGAGAAAGACCAGGAGCAGGGGTAGGAATTCATCTACCTCTTGGACCAGGCTTAGCAATGGAGCTGATGGAAGAACTGTTAAACTTGGACATGGTCACACGGATGTAACATGAACTCCAATTTCCTCCCTGGATGCCACATTCTGGTTATATGTGGCCTCCAATGTAGCACGGGAAGTTCTTTTAGTTTCCAAGCTTCCTGGTTATATGATATTGATCAGGTTTTAAGAAATATTTTACGTCCTGTAATTTCATTTTCAGGATCATAAACTGTGTAGCACCCACCTCAGGCTGTTTCAAATATAATGAGACCTTTCAAATCCTGAAAATGTATGATTTTTTTCTTCAGCGTTGTTTTACAACAGCTAAACCATTTAAGAACATTTTGCAGTGGTTCTGTGGGGTGAGTTCTTTGGCCAGTATCTTAGATATGTGTGCATGTGGAGCTCATGAGTCCCATCCCAGCTTGCACTGACAAGTTGGAGTAGAACATTCCAGATCTTTCCAGAGTTTCCAAATCTCACATCGGATGAAGCAAGTGCAAAAGGTGAGCAGTATGAGCTGAGTGTGATTTTCATTTCATGAACGTTGAGTGTTTCACTGGACTTCCCCTAATGGGTAGAATCATAAGGAAAAGAAATAGGGGGAGAGGGAGCAATCAGTCTCGTGGTTAAGATGCCCGTATCTCATATCAGAGTGCCCAAGTTCAAGTCCTCGCTTCATCCCAATTCCAGCTCCCTGCTAATGCAGACCCTGGGAGGCAGTTGGTGATGGCTCCAGTAGCTGGGTCCCTGTCAGCCACATGGGAGACGTGCACTGAACTCCCAGCCCTGTTGTGGGCATGTAGGGGATTCTCTCTGACTCTCTGTCTCTCTTCCTCTCAACTAAATAAATAAAATAAATTTTAAAATGTGTGCAAAAAAATGAGAGAGAGAGAGAGAGAGAGAGGAAGGGAGAAAGAGAGGGAGGGTGAGAGAGAGAGAGAGAGAGAGAGAGAGGAGAAAGCAGGGGTCAGAGGCCAGCTCCTCCTATGGATAACAGGTCTGTGCTCTTCCCTACAGCTTTGACCAAGTCCTGGGAATTCTGCCTCCTTCTGAGAATGGAGCCTCTTCTAACAGAGGATCCAGGCTGTGGCCCGGGCAGAAGGGGAACTGAATTCTCCACCTGCATTTTCATTTGCTGTTGGTCACTATGTCTACACTAATGAAAACCGATGTCCTATAGTTTTCCCCAGGCTACCAGAGCTGTCAGGGAGGACAGGTGAGATCTAGCCCAGGGCCACAGGTGACCATGGTTATACACTTTACTAGTGTCCAGAAAAATCTGTGTTGTGTAAGCGTGAGTGTGAGTGTGAGCGTGGGAGCCAGGGACTTGGTCGCGACCGTTCAGCCACTAATTCTGTGTTCCAGGTTCTTTCCCTGCCTTGAGAAGGAACCTTGCCTTTGCGATTTCAACAAATAAAGGTGGTCCCGACCTCCGGGGAAGGCAGCAGAACCGGCCTGCTCCCTGGCACATGGAAGCTCCAGGGCTCCCGCTCATGACATACGAGCTGTTGACAGTACTGCCAATGTCTGAATTAAAGTTTATGTTCTGACTCACAGGGCGAAGAGAGAGCTTTAGAGTCAGGATGTGAAAGTTCTTTTTCTTTCCACATTGGAGGTAATTACAGACCAGCCCTGTGCCCGGGCTGCCCAGCCAGCAAAGCGCTAGACTTCTGTGAGCGCTGCTATTTATTGCTTTTCCAGGTGAGCCTCTTGCTGAGAGCTCTCTCTCCGTTTTCATCCTGGCTGACGCTAAATCAATTAAGCAACAGAACACAAATCATGCCTGCGACGGATGGCACCCATCCTCCTCTCCGCTCCTCACCCCATCCGTCCCAGGTCCCGAGTTGACATCACCTGTTAAACATTCCTCTCTGTGGTCAAGCTCTCTCCAGCTTGGTCGCTGCATCTGCTCTCGCCCTACCTGGAGGGTACAGCGGCCTCCTGCTGGTTTGTCTGTTCATTGCCTGACCACAGGGAGGCATAAGGATAGGGATGTCTAAGTCCACCCCGCGATTCTTGATGGAATTGGTCTAGGGCCAATTTCAAAATCCCCTTGGCCAGTGGGATGTGTAGCCAGGGCTAGGGGACATTGGATTAGAACCCAGATCCTGGCCTTTCCTTTCCAGTCCACCAGGGGTTCGTTCAATGTTCCTTCCTCCAGGGTACCTTCCAGGTGCTACAAATCAAATTCATTTCCAGGGCACTGGTGCTGTGGTGCAGCGAGTTAACATCCTAGCCTGAAGTGCCTACATCCCATATGGGTACCAGTTCTAGTCCTGGCTGCTTCTCTTCCGATCCAGCTCTCTGCTATGACCTGGGAAAGCAGTAGAACATGGCCCAAGTCCTTGGGAGACCTGGAAAAAGCTCCTGGCTCCTGGATTCGGATCGGGGCAGCTCCAGCTGTTGTGGCCAATTGGGGAGTGAACCAGAGGATGGAGGACCTCTCTCTCTCTCTCTGCCTCTCCTTTCTCTGAGTAACTCGGACTTTCAAATAAATAAATAAATCTTTTTTTTTTTTTTGACAGGCAGAGTGGACAGTGAGAGAGAGAGACAGAGAGAAAGGTCTTCCTTTGCCGTTGGTTCACCCTCCAATGGCCGCCATGGCCGGCGCGCTGCGGCCAGCGCACCGCGCTGATCCGATGGCAGGAGCCAGGTACTTCTCCTGGTCTCCCATGGGGTGCAGGGCCCAAGCACTTGGGCCATCCTCCACTGCACTCCCTGGCCACAGCAGAGAGCTGGCCTGGAAGAGGGGCAACCGGGACAGAATCCAGCACCCCGACCGGGACTAGAACCCGGTGTGCAGGTACCGCAAGGCGGAGGATTAGCCTAGTGAGCTGCGGCGCCGGCCATAAATAAATCTTAAAAAAATGCATTTCCAGGTCCTTCCCTTCATACCCCTTCTTACAACGTTGCGATTGGATATTCACAAACAGCATTGTTTTGTTGGTTGAACACTGATCTCTGTCATGGAATCCATTCGTCAAAGATCATCTCTGTATGTGAACTGCCGATGGACACCCTGGCTAGCAGAAGTCTCGGCACACGCAGCAGCCACATGTGGCCGTAAGCTGAGCACCAGAGGTACAGGATCACCTGTGCTTTCCATAGTGCATCTTTCTGAGTACCACAGAGAGCCCTGTGGGCTTCTGGCTGTGTGGCCACGGGCAGGTGCTTTATGAAGCTGGGGTGGGGAGGGAGAGAGAACCTAGGGCAAGCAGGAAGTGGAAGCCGAGCACCTGCTAGGGAGGCGGTGCACAGAGAAGAGACTGCAGCTGGAGTCAAAACACCTGAGTGACAAGAACAGCAGCCACCATGCGCCACGCCTTGGTCTTATTTGGAAAATGGCATTTCAACTACAGGGGATGGTGGGTTCCCCAGAAAACACTCCTAGGACATAACTGCGCTACCAGTACCTCACAGTACAACCAGGGCGCCTGTACCTGTTTTTGACAACAGGCATGCTCCTTGGAGAGTATACAGGGGTCCTTGAAAAAGTCCATGGAAATTGAAATTCAAAGATAGATTTATTTTGGTGAAAACCGTTGTTTAAAGATTGATTTATTCATTTGATAAAGCAGAGTTCCAGAGAGTGGGGGAGAGAGAGACAGAAAGAGAGAGAGACAGAGAGAGACAGAGAGACAGAGACAGACAGAGATAGAGAGAGAGAGAGAGGGAATCTTTGAGTTCCCCATCCCCACCCTACCAGCCACCCATTCACTCCTCAAATTGCTGCAACAGTCCGCAAACCCAGAAGCCTGGAACTCCATCTGGGTCTCCCATGTGGTTGGCAGGGGCCCAGAGACTTGGGCCATCTTCTGCTGCTTCCCCAGGTGCATTAGCAGAAAGCTGAATTGAAAGTGGAGCACTCGATCCGCACCCAGATGGGATGCCAGTGCTGCAAGTGGCAGCTTAACCTGCTGCCTCCCACCTCCCCCTACCAGCCTCCGTTTTCTGATCCCATCGGATTGGCTCCTCTGAGCAGATTCCCTGAGAACTCCTAGAGGGATTCTCCAAATCAGCCCTCCAAAGAGGAGCCTGCCTGGCACTGCTGGCACTCGGTGACCCTTCAATAGCTGCTGAGATATTAAGAATGGGGAAAGGCAACGCCGTGGGTAACAGCTCTGCTGGACCCCGATGCGGCTGATCACGCTGCAGACAGGATGCAAGCGGGTGGCTGAGCGGCCGTTTCCGCGTCATGTTTCTGATTAGGAATAGCAGTTCTGCTATCGCAGTTCAAAGGGGAGCCAATCTGGGGGGTGTGGTCTCCAACCTGTCATTCTTCCTTCGCTGGATCCCGCCGTGGAGCAGTCCCGTAGATCAAAAGGAATATCTCCTGCAGTCTCCCATTCAATCTGTTCACTCCCCTTTGTTCCAGCCCGGCTCCTGTCTTTTATCTCAGCTCCTACCTTTCAGCAGGCCTACAGGAAGTGATGTTCCTTGTCAGTAGTTTCCGAGGCTGTGGGACGCAGGCTGCAAGATGCAAATACTCTGGATTCAAAGCTGGTTGACGTTACCGTGAGAGCCAAAGGTCAGCAATGCTGGAAAGAACGCCAGAGCCATTTACATTTTCTGCTTGCAGACACCAGCATTTCGACTCTCTCTAACCACAAAGAGTGCTTTTAGTAGTTGTCATGGGCACCGCACCATTGAAGCAGGGAGAGATGGGGGCCAAGTCCAAGGTGCAAATATTTTGAGGGATGAATCATTTTAGCACCTGGGATGGCTTTCTATGGCAACTGCGGGGAGCAGGACCCGTGGAGAGGGGAGATGATGAAGATTGTGTGTAGGAGACTCTGTGTGTGTGTGTGTGTGTGTTTGCCTGTTCATGCATGCATATTCATGTAACCCCCATGAAATGACACTCACTCCTGCACTCCCCAGGAAATCACAAACACCCTGGAACCTGCACCTGCGACTTGCCATATTTTGAGTCACAGTTCTGCCTTGATAACCTTCCCGATTCTTGTGTGAAATGAAACCAGCTGGCCTTCCTTAACTCCCAGACACAATTTTTTGGTGAAAAACCATGCTTTCTTCTTCTACTTTTCAAGAATGTGAGGTAGATTTAATATCTTTCCCTTGAGTACAAATGTCTTCGGGTGACAGATGTGTACATTCTGTGGGTGTTAACACACTCATAGACCCCTGTAGCCCAGCACAACCAGGGCTGAGGAAGTTGGTATTTAGTTAACAAAAACAAGTTGATTTGAAAATAATAAATAAAATATAAGCAGTTTTCAGAGATGGCAAAAGTGATGGAGGTGGGAACAAAATAACATTCTAGCCCATACCCTAAGCCCTAAATCCTACATCTAAATCCTGAGCCCTAACCTTAACCCTCACAGTAAACCATAAGCCTTAACCCTAACCCTAACCCTAAAGCCTAACCCTAACCCTAAACCATAACTATAACCTTAACCCTAAACCATAACTATAACTTTAACCCTATACCCTAAAAACAACCCTAATTTCTAAACCTAAATGCTAATATTAACCCTAAACCCTAACCCTAATCTTAACCCTACATCCTAAACAATAACCCTAACCCTAACCCCTAAACTTAAACTATAAACCCTAAGTCTAAACCCTAACCTTAACACCTAGCCCCTTAAGTTAGCTCTAACCCTAACCATCAACATTAACCCTAACTGTAACTCTAACCCTAACTCCCTAACTCTAACCCCTATCCTTAACCCTAACTTTGAACCCTAACCCCTAACCTTATCCATAACCCTAAACCCTAAACCTTAACCCTAACACTAAATCTTAACTCTAACCCTAACCCTAACTCTAAACCCTATCCCTTAACCCTTAACCCTAACTGTAACCCTAACCCTAACCCTAACCAAGGTCAGAGGGGCTCAGCCTGTGCTGGGAGTGGTCTTAGACAGGGTTAAGGGGGATGAGCAGTGTCACCTCCAGAGCCGTGGGATCTAGCAGCTTGGAGTCCGGCTGCTTGCAAAGGCAGGGTGTTGTGTGCACCCCGTCTGCTTCCAGGGAAAGCCAGGGAACATTTCGGGACAGAGTGTGCTGCGGGGCCAGGCTGACAATGGCTGCTTCAGCAGCTCCTCTCATGCACAGCCGGGTGTTTTCTGTAACTTGAAAGGCGTGACGCTAACAGAGAGCGTCATCTGTCTTTCCAGTCATGGTCAGCTGTAAAACAGAATGAAGACTTCTTTCCCTTTGAAAGACGAAATGTTTATCTTCTAATTCTTTTGGTCGTCTTCCTTTTGGCCTTTTAAATTCAAATTCCCATCTTCACTCCACTTCACCCAGGCTTCGTATTTAAAATTCTAATTGAAAATGAGAAGAAAGATGAAGCTTTCTAGTTGAACACTCTTGGACCAAAATGATCCATATCAGAAACATTAAAGGCTAGAGTCACGTTGCCCCAGCCTGTGCTACATACACGTGCAATATGAATGTATAAAATCCAGCTGGTCCAACTCCATCTGAGGATGCTCTGGTGCTTGAGGGAGGTCTCTGAAATAAATCAAGAGAGCTTTAGACCAAAAGACGGTGGGACTGTGTTCAACCCAGCTTTGACAGTTTTTCCTTAGGTCAGAATTGCACGTTTCCTGTTTGTAGAATGAGATATTGGATTAGATAGCTTTAAAAAAGAGACATTTATTTATTTGAAAGGGAGAGAGAGAGAGAGAGAGAGAGAGAGAGAGAGAATCTTCCATCCACTGGTTCACTCCCCAAATGGCTGCTCTCACAGGGAATACCTATATGGTTGCCATTGGTAGACACCATCCAATAGTCTTCCAAGTGGCTGTGTGGTCCCTAGCTTGAATCTCTTTCCACCTGCTGCCTGGATGCTTGTCCCTGTGTGCTCTCTGAATGACTCTCTCCTTCCTCTGTTTCTCCCTGCTGAGTGTTCCTGTAGGCTGCTTCTCTGTAGCTCATAGTCAGATACATCCTGGTTTTCTACATCCAAACTTCCCCCTGCTCTGCTCCCCCCACCCCAACCACCATGCTTCTTGGATTCACTGATTGCCTTACTCCTGGCATGACTGTTTCCCTTTCTTTAAAGCTCACCTGTCGGGGCTGGTGCTGTAGTGTAGCAGGTTAAACCACTGCCTTCAGTGCTGGCATCCCATATGGGCACTCATTCAAGTCCTGGCTGCTCCACTTCCAATCCAGCTCCCTGCTAATGCACCTGAGAAAGCAGTAGAAAATAGCCCCAGTGTTTAGCCCCTGCACCTGCATGGGAGATGCAAAAGAAGCTTCTGGCTCCTTGCTTTGGTCTGGCCCAGCTCTGGCCATTACAGTCATTTGGGGAGTGAACCAGTGGATGGAAGACCTCTCTCTCTCTCTCTCTCTCTCTCTCTCTCTCTCTCTCTCCCTCCCTCCTTCCCTTCCACCCTCCCTCCCTCATTCCCTCCTTCTCTCTCTCTGTAACTCTGTCTTTCAAATAAAATAAACAGCTATTTAAAAAAAAGCTTCCTTGTCCTGCTCCAGGTTGGGCTGGGAGAGTGGTATACCCCTAATTCCATAGGGACAGAAGCATTTGTGCTCAGAAGAGTTCCAGGCCTCACTCTACTGCCTCTTCATCAGACTATGTATTTGTATTCTTTAGAATATTCTTGCTAACAAGCCAGCAGGTATAAGTTAAAGAAAAAAAAAGAGGAAGATTTACCTATTCTGACTTCAGCTAGGTGACAGAGAATAATTAGGAATTAATCAGAGAAATGACCCATTGCAAATGGAACAGGGTTCTAAGACGTTTATGGTGTCGCCCTTCGGTAACATTGGACATCCTTTTCTATTTAGAAATGCTGGTTAGTCTGATGGGAGTTTTGCCACACCCAAGACATTTTTTTTTAAAGATTTATTTATTAATATGAAAGTCAGAGTTACACAGAGAGAGGAGAGAAAGAGAGAGAGAGAGGTCTTCCACCCACTGGTTCACTCCCCAATTAGCCATGATGGCTGGGGCTGTGCCGATCTGAAGCCAGGAACCAGGAGCTTCTTCCGGGTCTCACACATGGGTGCAAGGGCTTAAGCACTTGGGCCATCTTCTACTGCTTTCCCAGGCAATAGCAGAGAGCTGGATCAGAAGTGGAGCAGCCAGGACTTGAACCAGCGTCCATATGGGATGCCGGCACTGCAGGCAGTGGGTTAGCCCGCTATGTCACAGCACTGGCCCTGCCAAGACATTTTTTATGCTTCTCAAAGTCGTGACCCGTAGGCGACCCTTTGGTCTGTGAGTGAGGTCACTGCTGGCCCTGGCAGGAGAGCGCAGTGATTGTCACTCCTTCCAGATGTGAACGTCCTCTTTACCTTGACCGACACACTCCTTTTCATGTTTCACTTTCCCATGTTCCTTGCCAACATTTAGTCAGATGCCCAAGAGACTCAAGAGAGAGTGTCATGTTGTTAACATCACCGAAAGAAGCGGGCCAAGCCGCAGCAGGCAAATGTTGCTCATGTGCCTTGCAAACCCAACAGGTCCCATCACACGTGTGTGTGAGTGTGTGTGTGTGTGTGTGTGTTTGAGTTAAGCCTTGCGGTGAGAGTGTGCAAGGAAAGAGACAGTTTCCCTAACAGCCTATGGCCTCCAGGAGTAGTTTCCCTGATGGATGACCAAAAAAAAAAAAAAAAAAAAAAACAAACCTGTAGAGCAAAAATCTGTGCACTGAGCTCAGAACACATTGCAGCAAGATCAGAACACATTGCAGCAAGAGCCCAATAAAGCATGGATTGAGGAGCTGACACGGGGCAGGCTTTGTGTAGAAGACACGGGGACGTGCTCTGACAGATCCCTTGTGCAGCCCACACACAGCCATGTGTGGGACTCTTAATTCCCACAGGAGGAAACAAAGAAAGGGTAAGGAACTCACCCAAGAGCCCCCACCCCACCCCCTGCCCTGTGCAGCCCCGTCTCCTCACTTGAAGCAATCTCTGGTGTTTGAGCAGCAACCCCTACGAATGGATGCTATTAGAAAAAAAATTATCAAATCTTTGGTTTTAATCTAAAAATAAGAAGGTACTGAAAAAATGTTGAAATCCATGCATGGTATTTTCGTAATCATGCATTTTCTGAGAACTTTTGAAAGATCCCTTGTATACATGGATTTCAATACTTTTTGCATTAAAATGAATTTAGCTTTTAAATCCATTTCCCAGGGTCAGTGCTGTGGCGTAGTGGGTAAAGCCACATCCCATATGGGAGCCGGTTCGAGTCCTGGCTGCTCCACTTCCAATCCAGTAATCTGCTATGGCCTAGACAAGTAGTGGGCCGGCACTGTGGCTCACTAGGCTAATCCTCTGCCTTGCGGCGCCGGTACACCGGGTTCTAGTCCTGGTTGGGGTGCCGGATTCTGTCCCGGTTGCCCCTCTTCCAGGCCAGCTCTCTGCTGTGGCCAGGGAGTGCAGTGGAGGATGGCCCAAGTACTTGGGCCCTGCACCCCATGGGAGACCAGGATAAGTACCTGGCTCCTGCCATCGGATCAGCGCGGTGCGCTGGCCACAGCATGCCAGCCGCGGTGGCCATTGGAGGGTGAACCAACAGCAAAAGGAAGACCTTTCTCTCTGTCTCTCTCTCTCTCACTGTCCACTCTACCTGTCAAAAAAAAAAAAAAGTAGTGGAAGATGGCCTACCTCCTTGGACCCCTGCACCCATGTGGGAGACCTGGAAGAAGCTCCTGGTTCTTGGCTTCAGATCAGCACAGTTCTGGCCATTTGGCGAGTGAATGAGCAGATGGAAGACCTCTTTCTCTCTGTCTCTATCTCTCTCTGTAAGTCTATCTTTCAAAGAAATAAAGTAAATCTTAAAAAAAATTTGTATTATCCCCACCAATTTTGAGAAGTGTATTCATAACATCATGCTCCCTCCTGAGGAATATAAAGAATGCTTTAGTATGGAAAATCTACTGTCAGACACTTGCTTCCAACACCAACAAGGAGTCTTCAATACATTCAAGGAAAATGTACACTATTAAAAAGCTAGGGGGCCAGCACTGTGGCACAGTAGGCTAAGCCTCCGCCTGCCTTCCTGGCATCCCATATGGGCACCAGTTTTATCCTGGCTTCTCCACTTCCAATCCAGCTCTCTGCTACGGCCTGGGAAAGCAGTGGAAGATGGCTCAAGTCCTTGGGCCCTTGCACCTGTGTGGGAGACCGGAAGAAGCTCCTGGCTCCTGGCTTCTGGTTGGCCCAGTTCTGGCTGTTGCAGCCATTTGGGGAGTGAACCAGGGGATGGAAGGCCTTTCTCTCTCCCCCTCCCACTCTGTAACTCTACCTCTCAAATAAATACATAAAATTTAAACAACAACAACAACAAAAACCGATGCACTAGTTCCAAACATTTTTGGCACCAAAACGAATGATTTTTTAATAATTTTTCAGTAAACCTTGGGAAGTATCCTCATTTCCTTAGGTGATCTTGTACAAGTAGTTTCCTTTGCAAAAATCAGTTTAGTGATCTACACAGAAGTCTAATTAATTCAGTGTTGTTGGAAGGACTGAAGGGTTCAGCACCTAGCACAACTCATAGCTGGAAGCAAGCATTTGCTGGTTTGGAGTTTCACATCTACGGCTTGTGAGTCTCTTCTAGAAGGACTTCAAGGCCTCTGTCTTGTTTTGGTGACTCTAAGGAGGAGATAAAGGCTGCTAAGTCAAAGGTCAGAAGAAATCACATTTTCTCTTATTTTTTCTATCATTTAGCAAGTGCGTTTTGAGTGCCCACTGCTCACCAGCCATGCTGTGGATGTCTTGGATGAAATGGTCCAAGTCTTGGTGCCTGTGCTCAAGGGATTTCCACTCGGAAGAAGGAAACAGGCGCAGCTAAATAGAGGAAATGAACGGACGAATTGCAAATGTGCATCACTGTAAAGGAAATACTGCAATGGAAGACGGAGGAATTTGCATGAGGCGGGGCAGGCCTGGAGGGCTGTATTTAACCAGGAAAGCAACAGCTAAGAGGGCAGCAGCAAGTGTCCCTGCAGCAGTCGCCAGTGGATGTGAAAGAGCCTGGGCTGTCTTGGAGGGAAGCAAATGCATCGGGATTGACATCAAGGGCGGAGTCGAGACATTTGACAGTGCCTAGGGCATGGCGAAGAGCTTGGATTTTGTTTTTAGTGCAATGGAAAGACGTGGAAGGGCTTTAAAGGGAAGCTAGCGTGAACTGGGTGACACAATCCCGGTAAGGGCTGCATCTGGAGGAGGACACCACAGACAGGTGGCGTCATTTACTCCGGAGAGGGAGTGGCTGCAGAGGTGGCAATGGCAGCGGCAGTGGGAGTGGAGACACAGGTTGCCAGGAACCACGAAAACGGTGCTCCGACATCAGAGCTCCCTGCCTGTCCATTTACAGAAGCACCTGCCTAGCATTTGCTCAGCACCAAGTTCTATAGCCAGAGAGATTCTTTTTTTTTTATTTTTTTATTTTTTGACAGGCAGAGTGAGAGAGAGAGAGACAGAGAGAAAGGGAGAGAGAGAGACAGAGAGAAAGGTCTTCCTTTGCCGTTGGTTCACCCTCCAATGCCCGCCGCGGCCGGCGCGCTGCGGCCGGCGCACCGCGCTGATCCGATGGCAGGAGCCAGGAGCCAGGTGCTTTTCCTGGTCTCCCATGGGGTGCAGGGCCCAAGCACCTGGGCCATCCTCCACTGCACTCCCTGGCCACAGCAGAGAGCTGGCCTGGAAGAGGGGCAACCGGGACAGAATCCGGCGCCCCGACCGGGACTAGAACCCGGTGTGCCGGCGCCGCTAGGCGGAGGATTAGCCTAGTGAGCCACGGCGCCGGCCAATAGCCAGAGAGATTCTTAACAATTTCTCTAGAGCTAGGAGGTCTGGCATTACTGAATATCTGCAATTCTGTAGCAGTTGTTCCTTTGGGATAAATATCAAAGTACCCTTATGATGCTGACGGCAATAAAATCAGGCATGAAACCGGCTCCCAGAGATATCTCGGGACTACTTCAGCGGAGGGCATCTAACCTGCTAGAAAAGCAGCTGGGACCCGGAACAGTCCATCTGTAAATTATTCCTCAGTGTGGCCCTTTGCAAGGCGGGGGTGGGGGCTGGAGAGCTGCCAGGGGGTTGTGGGCACCTGCGGAGGGCACATTCCCATGGGGAAGTGTGCAGAGTGGGAGCCTGCTGGCCTCTCTCTGCAAGCTCTGGACCCAGGCTTTCCCTGCAAAAGGCTCTTGGAGAAAGGCCATTTTCTGACCATGCTGTAACTCTTGGTTCCCAACTAGAAGAGGGGCTTAGAGCAATTTTTTTAAGTTTTTATTTATATCTTTGAAAGACTGTGAGATGTTATTTTTGCAGTCCACAACAGATGAAGACAGAGCCCTTATTTTTCCCCCAGGTGGCAAGTATTTGCTTGAAGAACACACACATACTCTAAGGACCAGAGAAGTCTCATGAAATGAAGGGAGTGCGTCAAGGGAAGGAGCTGAGTCCTCCGCCTTTTTGTTAGCTGGGCAAGGAGAGTGGTTGACCCCAGCTGGTGCCTGCCATTCTCTGTCCTGATGAGCTGAGTAGCTACTCCAAGGCTGGACAAGGCCGGGGGTAGGCATACAGATGCCTCATTCACCA
Organism: Oryctolagus cuniculus; assembly: GCF_964237555.1. Taxonomy (NCBI): domain Eukaryota; kingdom Metazoa; phylum Chordata; class Mammalia; order Lagomorpha; family Leporidae; genus Oryctolagus; species Oryctolagus cuniculus. The sequence continues at coordinate 46,611,089 of NC_091442.1, read as the reverse complement.
CGCTCCCAGCCTGCTTTGCCTGCCCTGTCTTTCTAGTCTGGTCTCATCTGTGGCCTCAAATTTTTCCATTTAGATTTTCAGTCCACAGATTCTCCCAGCTCAGCTCTTCTGAGATGGGGATGGTGAGGATAAAGAAGAAAAATACCTGCCTGAGCTTTGCAAACATTTTTAGCAAAGGCACACACAGGGTGAGTATAGTCTGAGGGCTGCAGCTTTGGCCCTCTTTCAATCCGAGGCTCCGCGCCAAGTGCATGGTGCTTGGCTTGCGATTAGAATGGCCTCGTCTTATTAGAAATCTCCCAGGCTTACAGAGCCAAAGCTGGGACGCTGAGTGTATACATTAACAGAACTTATTCCACAGGCTCGTAATAAATCTTTATAACCACATATGGCTGGGTTATAAATATCAACTGGGAAGAGCTATAAATGCCCAGCACCCTGAAAAGTGTCTGCCCAGCTTGGAAGCACACTTGACTTGATTAATTTGCTTATTTTATCGAACTGCAACGTTTCACATGGTAAGGCTCATTCAGCACTGATGGAAAGTGAAGGAGCGAATAAAACACCCAGATCACTACAAGAAAAACCATGCAACAATTAGCCGCCGAGTTCATTCATGTCGGAGCTGCCATTCTTCAGACGAAAACCGAAAGGAAACCCAGGAAATTCCCCGGGAGTTATGCCTTCATGCCAGACGGGGGTGGAGAGTTCCTTTCTTAATTGTGGTAGTTTGGGTGCCCCTGTCTTAAAGCAAAAGAGAAGTTGAAGTTTGGGGTCTTCATTTACTTGAGTGTGTAGGAAACCTAATAAAGATAAAACAAAGATTGGATGATTCCCACCACATCTCTTTGGACACCTGAGCCATGACACCCAGCCCAGGCTACCCGTCTGTTTCTCTGAGATCTGCGTTCCTGGGCAGTGGAGCCTGGTGCCTGGGACACTCAGGGACCCCATTCAGATATCCCCCTGGGGAGTCACCTCTTCCACCCCTTTTGCCCTGTGCCCCCGTGCACCTGCGTGTTGTGTCTATCCACAGTGGGGAAAGTGGACAATTGAGCCCTAGAGTTCCACGCAATCCCAAAGACCCATTTCAATGCTCAAGTGTTGCCAGGAATGAACTGTTAAGGCTCCAATTGTAGAGTTCCTTGTCACTTCTTCGTGAAGACTGGGACGATTATCTGCTCTGTGAAACTTAGCTGCTGTCCCCTTCCGCAGCACTTCAAAGCACCAAGCTAAAAGCGTCACCTGCACAAAAACAGATTTTGTCAAGAATCTTACTGAGACCGAGACCGAGGAGAAGAAAACAAAGGAAACTCAAATCCCAAGAGATTTAAATTTTTATACACTTATTTGTTATTCAAAACTCCGAGGGAACTTTCACTTTCTATTAGTTTTTTTTCTGATGGACGATCCGTGTGGGGACATCTCTTGCATGTTCGCTTTTATAAGATTATTAAATGGTTCTGAAGAATTTCCCTTTAACTTCTTAGCATTCACTCCCGGGCTTTGTTTTGCTAGGGCATATTGACAGCTCCATCAACAGCAGAACCTGCAGCTTGGGAAAAGGCAGAATTTAAAATATGACTTTGACAGCCTAAACCACGGCACTTCTTGGTTGCAAATGTTACATTCACCTTAGACCAAACCCCTATGGAAAATATCCCATATCTTCTTTTTTCTTTCCTCTTTACATTAAAATTCATTTATTAACAAGATAAAATAAGACACATTTAAAAATGGACTTTTCTTTAGTCTCCATGAATCTCCCAAAGTTACATTTCCTGTAGAGTGAATAATCACTCAAAAATCATAAGAAAGAAACATAAATATATATTCAGGCTTAACATAATCAGGGAGCAGCACAAATATTTACATTATAAAAATTAGAAGTCAATGATTTTTCCAAACTACAAATTCCTGGGGACATTCTAAAGGAACAAGAAAACCATTGCTTTTTTGGTCTCTCTCAGCAAGTGAAAAAATTATTTTCTTTGTCATTTGGAGGGGGGGAGGGTATTACAGTATTTTTAAACTATTTTTTCCCCGAAGATTTAAAAGCTAACAAATACGTACTATGAAGTATGTGTAGTGATTTCGGGGAGAAGTCCGTTTGCCAGGGCTGAGCGTGTGCTGGGACACTTCTTACTGCTTTCACAGAGCAAGGGGCTCACTGCTAAGACAGAAGAAACCTGTGGAAGAGGGCTGTGCCCTAGCAGCATCATTCGGATTTAAATCAAGCCAATTATCCCAATACTTTCCGGTTAGTCTCTTTGCGACCACTGGGGCGGCCTTGTTGCCATGTATCACCGGGAAATCCGACCCCTTGGTTATTTTATTTTTTTCTTTTTCTGAGAACAGCTTCTATTTCAGGAAACAAGAGAGAGCATGAGTGAAAGCGAAATGCAACACTGGTGCCGTGTTCTACCCCTAACGTTAGCTCACAAACAGGGATACGAGCCACACATTTGACAAGCTGGATGCCAAGGCTTCCAGGCGGTCTTATGCTCTGACCAGGCAGATAAAAAGTATCATAAGATGAAAAATATTCTAGGGTAGAATCGCTAAAGGCATCCTCATGGTCTTTGAACCGGCTGCCCTGATGGTCATATGTGATATGGCTCATCTTATTGATTTAAAGGGCCCTCAGCAGAGCACCGATTAAGCACTATGCGTTCTGGAGCTTTTCCGGGCAAAATTGGAGACTGCAACTATTATGCACTATAATGATGCATATGATAAACTGTATACATACTGTATTCTTATATATTCACTCTCAGAAGGTCCACACTGGCTACTTAATCCTTAAATCATATCATTACATTTAGAATGATCTAGTTACCGTTTCGATGGGTAGAATTGCCTCTAAATTAAACTCCTTTAATAGACGACATCACATTTCAGATCGCCCTCCTTCCCTTTTGTTCTGCCAGATTTAAAAGAGAAATAATAATATCTCGAAGCCTCACACCATCGGGCTGCATTCAGAGTGCTGAACGAGGCTCATGCAGGATGGCAGCCTGTGCCTTTTAAAAATCAGACACTCGTGGAGAAGAGTGAGCAGTTCCCCGCAGTTCACAGATCTCTGTTCACACCTCAAGACCAGAGAGCTAATTCAGTGAGAGAACCGTTCCCCAACGTGGAATGTCCTGGAAGGTGCTAGTTTCAGAGCCGTAGTAACGGAGGAATTTTTGCAAGGCATCAGGCAACATTCTCTTTGTGACAGACAGGACAGACTTAAACACAAGCCTTTGCTAGCAGGCGTCTCCTCCCCGCCTCTTGGAACTGGTGGCTTTTCCCTTATAAATCTCTACCACAGTTAGGTCAGCTCATACACGATATCCCAAGATTTCCTTCAAAGCCATGGTCTAGGCAAATCTTTAATTTCCACCTGGGCTTCACCTGAACAACTGTATCAAGACCTTCTAGGGGCAATGTAGGCTAAATCAGCATCCCACCTCAAGGCACCCCCTCAAAGGAGCAGCCCTCTTGCTAAAGAATGCACCTGCTGAGCAGTGGGGCAGCTCTGTGTAGTAAAGAGGACCCTGGAGGAACCAGATGCTGTAGCAAGGAAGCAGGCACTCCCTTGAGCACTTTGTTGCAACCCCTGAATCCTGAGACATAAAACAGAAGTGCACAATATTGGGTCAGCAGGACGGGGGACAGGCACAGAAATCTCTCCTGGCCGATTGATGGAGGGCAAAGCTTCCCTCATGTCTTCTATTCAGTTTCCAAATTAACCGTGGGGTCAGGGGAGACAGTTCTGTGAGTTCAGAAAATGGGACTGTTTTATAGACAGTGTGATATCAGCCTTTCCCGCTCAGGGTGAGTCAATCACCACCACCCCCTCCACTCCGGCCCCCCAATCAACCAATGTTTAGATGAAGTTCTATTCCTCCCTGAGTAAGCACTTGCTCCTCTCTCAGGGCCAGCCTGGCTATAGAGAGACTCCCCAAGGCAGCGCTGGTGCAAACAACATGTGCTAAAAATAAGCTGTCTTTTCAGCTTATTTTGTTTGCTGGAGCCGGTTCAGTCTGCATCCAGAACCTTCCGTGCAGGAAGTCGGGAAGAGGGGGGTGGCGAAGCCAGTGTTGAGTTAGATCAACAGAGGAAAAGAGGAGAAATGGATACATATGTTACAGGAGTGAGAAGGAGCCAGCGGTAGAGTGTCCCTTGGGTGTCCCTGGAGCCCCCAACAGGGGCCAGGTAGAGAGGAGACCTTTGATAAATATGTAGGGAATTGAAATGAATTAATCAAAGACAGGCAAATGTATATGTTGATTTATTAATTCATCTAGCTTCCGTGTACAAATAAAAAGTAGGTCCTCCTGTGTATCTAGCATAGGGGAATCTAAAAGAGCATGGAAATGAAAGCATAGTCCTTGTCCCCAAAGGAAATCCCTAGGGTGTGTGTGTGGGCAGCTGTCCAATGGCACCCCAAGTAGACTTCCTGCAGGAGTGAGGAGACCAGAGCCACGGGGTCTCCTAGAGACGGTTGGGGGACTCGGACTTACCGGAGCTCAGCACAGGGGTGACCAAGCAGGAAACCAGTGCATGTATTTAGGAGATGGAGTCCCTGAATGCTGCCTCTTAGCCCCAGGCCACCATCCGCTGGGCACCCCCTGCAGAGCTTCCAAATGGTTGTGTGAGCAGGATCTGGTTGGCCACCCGTGGGGCCTGCACTGGGGGTATGTTAAGCTCTGGGGTGTGGGAGAGATGGCTATTTTCATCTATGTCAAGTGAACAGCTGTTTGTTCCCCTGTCCCCTTTATTTTTCCTGCATTTTCCATGAGAAACAAGAAGGCTTATCCTTCCTATCCTTTTTTGTGGGTATATTGCAAAGGGTTATGAAAGGGAAACTCTTTCCTGCATTGGGGGAAGCAGTCTGCCTAGTTAATCTGCTGTCCAATCCTTAATCTCCCTGGATCAGAATTCTGGGCCTCTCTTCCTTAATGGCTGGGGTGCTAAATGGCTCTTCTCTCAACTCTTCCAGTTACTTATAAAAGAAGACACAGGTGCACCTCAGTGGGTCTCAACACTACAAATTGCTAGCTTGGACCAGGCTTGCAAAGCCCACTAGAAGAGAAAACATTTGTTTTGTCTACGATTGGGAAATCCCCAAATGAACAGCCCCTTCCTGATGGTGGTCACCAAGCAGTGAACCGATGTTGGAAAGCTCAGCCAGAATCTCATGGTGCCGGTGAACCCTATCTGGTGAGCTCGGGAGAGACTAGCTGCCAATAACACAGAAGGGAACTGATTTGTTCAATGGTAGCTTAGGTTTGGGAATATCCTGTGTGTGCTGCTTAGTGTGTGGGCACAGCTCACCAGGGTCTGGGGACAGGAGGTAGCTTACCTTATGGAACACACAGGTGCTGTCTGCCCTCAAAACCTACCCGGGGCCAGAGTGGGGTGTGCAGAGGGCTCAGCACGCAGGCTGTGACCCGCATGCCTCCTGCAAGTTGGAAGCTCCCGCATGTGGTGCTGAAAGATCCTGTCCTAAACCATGTCAACTCCACACCTACTTTCCTTCCAGCTTTGGGGCACAAGGCCATGACCACCTACTGGCTCTGAGGTTTGTCAGCCACACAGCAGGATAAAAAAAGGGCACGTAAGACATGAATTAGCGTAGCGTGAAAAGCAAAGTTGGTAAAAAACAGCACGGGGTATGAGACGGTACCAAAAATGTGTTCAGAAAGCAAACAGATTTGTGATACGTTGCGAGGCAAGTGCTAGGAGGCCGAAATGCATGCATGCCTTTTACCCAGCAGCTCCCACAATGTTCACTGCCCTTGGCTGTTTGCAAATTTCCCCAAGTCCCACTCATTTCCCCCTGACAGTCTACAGCCCAGAGCAGCAGCTACAGCTAACACACACTGCCTTCGACGCAAACATCAACAGAAAAAGGGTTCAACCCAGGGCTTCCAATCACATGCAGGGTCAAAGCCCTTGTTACCGTCAAATCGCGATGCTGCCAGCACCACTCGCCTAAGCCCTGCACAGAGAAGGAGACGAAAATGCATGACATTCTCCATCTGGAAGCTTTTCTTCAGCTCAGAGTTTACAAGCTGCAGCCCCAAACAAACACTCTTTGGAGACTTGGCTGCTGAACCAGAGAACATAAAGGGAGGGTCGTGCCGGCCAGCAGGGACCTGTCTCTGCTGTCGTCACCCGGCCCCCTCGTCGTTAACCCTGCGCTGCAAACTACAGCCTGGGCTCCCCTTTCTCCTAATTCATGCTACACCTCCCTACACCTGGAAATTTAAATGAGACCCTCACAAAGGGAAGCGGAGTGGCTTCTGTGTAATTTAAACCAGAGATACAAAAGTCCGTGAAATGGCTTGTCCACACGTGCTAAGACAAAGCAAAGATCTGCTTGCAGGCAGGCAGGAAGTGGAATGATTATGAGATTTCTATGTACATTAGCACAATGTTTATTTTCTTCCCAATTAGAAAAATGAGAGAAGACATGTGAGAACTTCAAAAAGTATAAAAATTAGTACAAAAACAAAAAACAACAGAAGCTCTCGCTATTACTTCCTGTCAGATACGCTGATCCCGTTTGATAGATTCACTTCTATGTATAGATATCCACTGGATATGCGATTTTGAATTGAGTTTTTTTCAGTTTTGAATATTTCATTTTTCCTGCTCACAAATGGATTTGATTCTCATTGCACACGAGTAAGGCATTGCAAAAATCGAAAGCATAAAATCAGTACGGTTTAGAATCCACCCCCCTCCTAACCTTATCCATGAAGGGTTAGTACGTATTCTGACAACTATTTTTCACTCTTCTAGACCTACAAATAGTGTTAAGATTTTGTCTTGAGAGCTTCACGTTACTTGGAAATGCTGTGTCAGAGGCAACACGATGAATCGGATGCCTAAGAATTAATTCAGCCCTTCCTTCCCCGAGTTGGCTCCTGAAAGTTGATAATGTTACCTTTTCCCCTATTGTATAAAGCCTATTTGGGGGTTTTCTGTTTATCTTTGGCCTCACCATTGACGATTTTCTTTGGAATAAAGTCTTTGAAAAAAGAACGAGGGAATCGGGATAAGAACTTTGGATCAGTTTGGTGGATATCACGAGCTCTCTCACAAACTGCAAAACCCCTTCCACGGAGCATGTTTATATATATATATATATATATATATATATATATATATATATTTCATGTAAATTCTAACAAATGTCTGAGCTTTGAATCTGGCTTAGATGTTGTTGACATTTTGGTTCGATAAATCTCCCTGCCACTTTGCTCCGGTGATTTCTTAGATATTTAGAAAGCTATTCACCAACGTGAGAGCAGTCTGTCTTTAGGTCTCTGGGTTTTAATTTTAACTCGGGCTTTAACTTTTTTCCATGTGGCTCCACGGTCCAGGTGGAATTTGTGTTAGTACATCACACCGTGTGAGCAGGTTTTATCTTATTCATCCTTGAGGAACATGCTGCTCCAGGGGCAGCAGCCCCCTTGACACACTCACTTCTGGTCTGGGAATCCCTGCTGTACCTTTTGTGATTCGTAGCACAGGGGTAAGCAGGTGGGCACCAGAATTTGAGAGCGCAATGCTGAAGCCCACCCTCATGCTGTGTGCCACAATACTACAGTAGGAAAACTCTCTGGCTTCTGTTCAAAGGGAGCAGATACAGTCCCCTCTGCACACGAGTGCCCGAAGAAGGAAAAAAGGCAAAAGGCTCTGAGACAGAGGAGAGTGCCCAGGGGCACAGATCACTTACAAACCAGTGCTACTGCTGCTGACAAGTCTGCTGTACCTCCCATCTGTTAGGAAGAATTCACCCACTGTTTTGTATTTTATTATTTTTTTGTTTTTGTTTTTGTCTTTAAGCCCTGATTTTATTTGCCTGGCACCTTTCCAGAAAGTTTTCTTTGGCACTTTAAAAAAAATTCATCAAGCTCTTAATTGAAGATATTAAATCATCGAATTTGTTTGGGAAACACAGACATTGTTCCATATTTTGTTGCCCTCTGTACCATATGATATGTTTTTCTAATTATTAAGATTTTATGCTGTTCAGGTCAATTTTGTTTCTGTGCATGTCTTTTTAAAGTTGTTACTTTTTAAATCTGGATTTTTATTTTGTTTTTCTGTTTGCTCATGGGATTCGTATATTTCTCATTATCTTTTCACTTACTCAGATAGCCAGTTCATCTTGATATATTTGTTTTGTATTTAAAAGCGACAATAACCAACTTGGATTGTTCTCCAATTTTAAGTGATTTCTCAGGTTTTCTGAAAATTCAATTATGCCATCTGCAAATGATAAGAACCATAGCTCCCCTTCGGGAATGAGCTGTGATGTCCGCGAAGGCCCTGGCAGCAGAGGGTTAGAAGCCGTGCTGGGTAGTGGGTATACAAGCAGCCCTCCCTCCACATTCCAACTCTGCCCCTGTCCCCGCGGTGAGTGATCTTGCATCTGTTCCCCTTTCTGCCTCAGTTTCTTCATCTGTTTAAGGCAAATAATCACAGCACTCACGGCTAGGTCGCTGACTGCTCTTTCCCGCGATTTATGTTGGCGTCGGTCTGCACCGTCTCTCCTTCCTCCCCACTGCTACCCAGCTGACGGTTTTCTTCCACCTCACTCCTTCCCTGTCTTTTCCAGGGCCGCTGCCTCATCTGGCCCCTATTCCCAGGGCCGATTTGCACCGTCTCTCGGAAATTGCTCGCTTTTTCTCTGTTCTTGCTGAGCTGGCGCTTGCCTGTCCACATGATGGAGCCAGGAGCCCCTTCCTGAAGACTCAGTTCAAAAGTTCGGGGTTCAAGGAGAGAATTAAAATCCCTATGTAGCTTGAAAAAATCAGAACTATGACATTTTTGCAAAGATGGTCAATAAAAGAAATTCTAGAAAAATATGTTCTGTCTTTGAAAATGGTGATCTGAGGGATGAATGCGTCTGTGGTCTCTGGACTCTTTAATTCAACAGTGCCTCAGATAAAAACATAAGAAGGAGCAGGCATTTCGCTTAATAGTTAGGATGCCCATGTCCCATGGTGGAGTACCTGGGTTCAATTCCTGGCTTTGGCTCCAGACTCCAACTTTCTACTGCTGGAGACCCTGGGAAGCAGCAGTCTTGGCCCAACTATCTGGGTCCTGGGCCCCCAAGTGGGACACTCAGCTTAGAATTTCCAGCTCCCAGCTGTGGCCTGGCCTAGCCCCAGGCATTGCAGACAATTCGGGAGTGAACCAGTATTTGGAAGCTCTGTCTGTCTGCTTCTGAAATTAAGTTAATTTTTTTAAAAAAAACAAACATCATTGTAAAAAGGATTTCAGAAAGAGATGACAGGAGATTGGATGAAGCTGAGAGACGGAGGTGGTCACAGGTTCTATGCTGAGCCTAAAGGTGCCTTCTTAAATGGGAAGACTCAGAAATTGCAGGAATCCTTGGGGTCCCTTTGAAGTAGGCAGGTATATAGGTTAAAATTGATTAGGTTTGTGAGCTGGAAGACCATGCCTTCGCCACGCCCCTGTGTGACCTCATCCCCCTTCCTGGCCACACCTGGGTGCCCACCAGCCCATCAGGTTAATTAACCACGCCCCTTTGGAAGTGGGTTAAAAGCCAGGACACGGTGTGTCCGGCCCCCTTCTCTTCTCTGGCCTCTTGCCAGGAGGGGTCTTGCTGTAGCCCTGCGCCTCCAGGGTGCATGGCCTTTGGGCCATGTGCTCAGGCTTCCTGGCTAGATGCTCCTCCATCCACATGGCTGGTTCCTGGTGCTTGGTATGAACCCCTATTCACCTCTCTCTCTTACTAAAACCCTCACTTTCCTATGCACCTTTCTCACTAAATAAAAGCTTAAAACGTACCATGCTGCCTCTTTTATCTGTGCTGGTATTTAGAATTCTTCTCTAAATATTAGGCAAGAACCTCTTGGGCTTATTAATATTGGGGATTTAGTAATAAGCCCACAGTGAAATCGTATGGCACCCCAAATTCCGGTAGCATATGTAGCACCCCAGATAGCACTTCTGGGGAACTTTAAAGGGCCACATTTTTGTGTAGATTTTAGGGGGTCATGTCCGATTTCACCTTGACTTAATGTGTGGGTTGGGTGCCAGTGAGGAGGCTGGGGATGGAGAGGACCTGGAAGGGGAGATCCGGAGGGTCAAGCCAAGTATTGTAGTTGCAGTCTGGGCAGTAGGCAAGGAGAAAGCCAGCAGGCTGTGTGAGCCTCCTGGCTGTGTGAGGCCAGGCAAGCTATCTACTTGTGTGTGGCTCCTATCTCATGTTTGCAGGATGCAGTGGCGGGGGTGGGGTGGGGTGGGGTTGATGGGACACGCAGGGTTGTTACAAGAATTCAATGAGGTAATGTGTACAAATTACCATGTCAATGCTTTTCAACGCATCCAGGGATGCTGGACCCTGCAGGGCACGGGATCGACACTCTAGGGGCCCAGAGGAGCCCCTAGGGTCCTCCGTTATGCCCACGCCAGGCCAGCAGCATCTCCAAAACCAACAACAAGGAGTCTGTTGCCAGGAACTCCACCATTTCCCGGCAAGAATCACTGAACAAACAGAAGGAGGGAAAGAGATGGGAGGAGAAACCCCGGGCAGCACATTCTCCCTGTTTCTCGGCTAACTGTGGGCGCCTGTGATTCCTAGAGTGGATTACCTGGGAAATAAATGTCCCTTTGCTTCTCTCCATAGAAGGTAGGCAAATTTGCTTAACCAACTCCCCCAGACTCAAAGCATCTCCATTTAGAAATAGAAGCCCTCTTTTAATCCTCTGCAAAAGTTGTCCAAGGAGGCTTCTGGATTTTTGCATAAGACAAAGCAGCATTTTCACAGGAAAATTTTGCTTGTTAAAAAAAAAATGTGGTGTTTCAATTAAGCTTGAAATCCAGCATGGGCATACATATCACCCCAGTGAGAAGTTATAGGAACAAATCCCTGGGAAGGTCAAGGGGCTGCCCTTGCTGGGGATCCTGGGGGAAATCCCTTCAATACAAGAGTTGGAGGAAAGGCTGGAGGAGACTGGCGCCCCCCCCCCGCCCCTTTTTGGGATTCCACCTTTTGAAAGATTTTCTTTCCAGCCCTTACATCAAGAGTAATCATAGCTGGGGAATAGGGAAACCATGCTTTGAAACGTGGAAAGTTACCAGTGGATTCAAAATTCTGGCTTTGGGGTTTTAATGGGAACAGAACCTGCTGATTTGGTCTGAGCAGGTGCTCTGTGGGGATGTGAAGCCTTAGGAGACCCCTGGGACCCAAGGAGAGGGCGGCACCACACCCAGGTAAATCAATGCTGACCCATCATTGGCTGTCACTGTCTTTTCCATGCTTCTACTCCTGGCAGAAGTAGAGGAGGTTACAGGAGAAGGGCAAAGACAGGGCATTTTGAATTCAGTCATTTAAAGGAGCGATTTGGAAATTAGACCAATGCATTCAGCCCAAACAGAAAAAAACAATGATACAGATGGGCATTTTCTCCCATATAATCTGTTCTTTGATTAAAATTGACTTGCCCTGTATTCAGCTTAGCCCTGCGATTTTCCTCTAAGAAGGATTTTATGGAAATGGGCGTTTGACGGAAGAATGACTATTTGAGGTGTGCTCCCAGCCAAGTCCTGTGCTTGCCTGCGAAGCATTTCACGTACCCCTAACGGCAGCTCTCCAGCGCGGCTGCTGTCAGGACTATGATTTAATCAATGAGGGATTCCATCTCAGAGCTCTCAAGGACTCTGAAGTTGGTGGGGCTAGGATTTTACTCAGGTGTGTCTGATTCCCAACCCGATGCTTTCACCACTAAATTATAGTTCCATGGCCATCACTGAATAGCGTGAAGATGGGAAGTTGGTAGCCTTAACCCTTTCTGCTTTGAAAAAAAAAATGGAGCTTTTTTTTCCTTTAAGTTACTCTAGATTGTTTATTTTTAAGGCAATGTTTCCTCAGGGTGTACAAATCTAGGCTCAATTTTTCTTTGAAGATTTACTTACTTATTTGGAAATCAGAGTTAGAGAGAGGAGAGAGAGAGAGATCTTCCAGGTGCTGGTTCATTCCCCCAGATGGCAGCAAAGGCCACGGCTAGGGCAGGCTAAAGCCAGGAACTTCTTCTGGGTTTCTTATGTAGGTGGCATGGACCCAAGCACTTGGGCCATCCTCTGCTACTTTTCCCAGGCCATTAGCAGGGAGCTGACTAAGAAAGGGAACAGCCAGGACTCGAACCAGCTGCTGGCACTGCAGGCAGTGGATTTACCCGCTGTGCCACACTGCTGACCCCAGTTCAGGTTCAATTAATTGAGATAGACAGTGGTCCTTAATCTGTGACGTGCCCCGTGCAGTCTTGTCATTAAGAAGGAGTTAATGCATGAGCTTGCTGCAACAGGTTTGCAGAAATTGGTATAAAAAAAAGAAAGCAAGTTTATTTTGGTGCAAAACAATTTAGAGAGCCATGTACATGAAGTGACTTCGGAAATTCATGAAGTGTGCATTCCAGACTGTTTGGCACCAAAATAAACTTAGCTTTCAGTTTCACTGTCCACATACTTGTTCAAGTGGCTTGTTCAAACCAGCTTTTCTGCCTAACAGAAACCATCACACATTTTCCCAAGGCATCTGTGCTGGTCCCAGCTGGGTACTACGGGTGATATTTATTTATTTATTTATTTGTTTTGACAGGTAGAGTTAGAGAGAGAGAGAGAGAGAGAGAAAGGTCTTCTGTTCCCAAAATGGGACAGAACGTTCACTCCCCAAATGGCCGCCACAGCCGGCGCTGTGCCAATCTGAAGCCAGGAGCCAGGTGCTTCTTCCTGGTCTCCCAAGTGGGTGCAGGAGCCATCTTCTACTGCTTTCCAAGGTCATAGCTGAGAGCTGGACTGGAAGTGGAGCAACCGGGACTAGAACCAGTACCATATGGGATGCCGGAGCTGCAGGCGGAGGATTAACCAAGTGCGCCAGGGCACTGGCCCCTGTGGGTGATATTTAGACTTGGGTGTGTGTGTGTGTGTCCCTCTGGGGCCCCAGGAGAAGGAGACAGGGATCTGATGGAGAAAGCATCAACCTCGGAGGTGGCCAAACCAGTCATCCGCTCAGATCCCTTGGGATTCAGGAGATCACATGACCAAGCCCAAAAAGAACAGGGCAGAGAAGTATCTCCTCCCACACAGCAGGGAGAGAGGAGGACTAATGCAGGCTACAGCAGGCAATGGCGCACATCAGGTAATTCACAGTCTGTCCACACAGCACCTCTCTCTCTGTCTTTCTCTCTCTCTCTTTCTTTGGTATGTTTACTGTTTGTTTTAAAATCTAACCATTGGTAACATTGCCACATTCACTTCATATGTAGATATTATTTATACACATGTATACAATTTTTTAAAGATCTATTTATTTATTTGAAAGTCAGAGTTACAGAGAGGCAGAGGCAGAAGCAGAGAAAGAGAGATCTTCCTTCGCTGGTTCACTCCCCAGATGGCCACAAAGGTTGCAGCTACACCAATCTGAAGCCAGGAGCCAGAAGCTTCTTCTGGGTCTCCCACGTGGGTGCAGGGACCCAAGGACTTAGGCCATCTTCCACTGCTTTTCCAGGCTACAGCAGAGAGTTGGATTGGAAGTGGAGCAGCCAAGACTCAAACCGGTGCCCGTACAAGATGCCGGCACTGCAGGTGGCGGCTTTGCCAGCTTCGCCACAGTGCTGGCCTCACAATTTTTTTCTTGACAACGCGTGTTACCATTGCAAAGTGAAGGATTCATGGCCATGATCATAATGTGAGGAAAGACGGGTGCCTTGTCAGGTCTGTGGAATGATCAGTGGAGCAATGTTTACAGCTGTGTTTCAAATGATGTGACATCCAGGTAATTTGTGTACTCTCTAAATATGCCAACTTCCACAAATAAGAGAAAACCCGTTATTTGCCTTTTTGGGTCTGGCTTATTTCACTTAGGATAATGATCTCTGGCTCCACCCACTTTGTTGCAAATGCCAGGGTTTCATTCATTTCATGACTGAGTAATTTTCCATCACGTATATATACCACTTTTTCTTCATCCAATCACCAATATATGCCCATCTAGTTTCAACCTAACTCTCTCTTTTTAAAAAAGGGAAAAGCTATTTTTCACTCCCAAATTTCTTACTGCTCAAGAAATTATTATCCTCTAAACATCATTTTAGATGATTTTGCACAATTGATGAGGCAAAAATCTTTTATTTGCAAAATACTATGTTTTAATTAATAGAAACACAAAATGGCCTCTGCTGTGAGCTTAATAAAATAAAAACATTAACAATTTGAGTTGATAAAGCCTCTTAACTGAATAATTTCATTGATGGGTGCATTTATACTGTTGGCATATTCTCAAAAGAGCTTGCAGGACTGGTGCTGTGGAGTAGTGGGCTAAGCCTCTGCCTGTGTGCCCCTATAGGTGCTGGTTCGAGTCCTGGAAGCTCCTTTTCTGATCCAGCTCTCTGCTATGGCCTGGGAAAGCAGTAGAAGATGGCCCAAGTCCTTGGGGCCCTGCACCCGCGTGGGAGACCCAGAAGAAGCTCCTGGCTTCTGGCTTCAGATCAGCCTAGCTCCAGCTGGTGTAGCCATTTTGGAAGTGAACCAGAGGACGGAAGACCTCTCTTTCTGTCTCTCCCTCTCTCTCTGTAACCCTACTTCTCAAATAAAATAAATAAATCTTAAAAAAAAAAAAAAAAAACCAGCTTGTGAAGCTGCTGGTGCAGCCCATGTATCACAATGAGAAAATCTCAGTCCTGTGCGTATTTGGATCTTCGGTTTCCATCTCCAGGGAAGCACTCCTCTTGGTCACGTGCATGCAATTGCATCATAATGATAAAAGCTGCCTTAGTCTATTTAAAAGCCACCAAGGTAGTTTTTTATGTGAATTTCATTTAAAATGTATCTCAAATCTACACTAACCAGGAATAGAACTCATCAGGGAATAACCACCAAAATATCTAAATATTTGGTAACATGAACATGAAGATCATTATCCTGAAAACCTATTTGTTATTATTATTTTTTTAAAAGTTTATCAGGCTGGTGCTGTGGCTCAGAGGGTTAAAGCCCTGGCCTTAGCGCCAGCATCCCGTATGGGCTCTGGTTCTAGTCCGGCTGTTCTTCTTCTGATTCAGCTCTCTGCTATGGCCAGGGAAGGCAGTGGAAGATGGCCCAAGTCCTTGGGCCCCTGCACCCCCATTGGAGATTGGAAGAAGCACTTGGCTCCCGGCTTTGGATCAGCTCAGCTGTGGCCGTTGTGGCCATCTGGGGAGTGAACCAGTGGATGGAAGACCTCTCTCTCTGTCTCTACCTCTCTTTGTAACTCTGTCTTTCAAATAAATAAAATAAATCCTTTAAAATATTTTTAAAAGTTTATCTATTTATTCAAAAGTCAGAGTCCCAGCGAGAGCAGGAGAAGGGAGAGAGATTTTTCATCACTGATTCATCCCCCAAATGGCTGCAATGGCCAAGGCTGGGCAAAGTTGAAGCCAGAAGCCAGGAATTTCATCTGGTTCTCCCACATGGGTGCAGGGGCCCAAGCACTTGGGCCATCTTCCTCTGCTTTCCCAGGCACATTAGCAGGGAGCTGGTTGGGAAGTGAAGCAGCCAGGACTTGAAGAGGAGCCCACATGTGATGCTGGTGCTGCCAACGCAGTTTAACCCCCACCCCCAACACCAAAGAGCAGGTCCTAAAGCCTATTTATTAACTATCCAGGTTGAGAATCCCTTATCTAAAATATTTGGAATAAGAAATTTAGCAATTTAAAATTTTTGAGTATTAGAATATTTGCATATACACTTGCATTTTTTTTTGACAGGCAGAGTGGACAGTGAGAGAGAGAGACAGAGAGAAAGGTCTTCCTTTGCTGTTGATTGTGATATTATTACATGCAGCCAAGCAGAGAATTTTCATTTGTGCTCTTGTGTCAATGCCCAAAAACGTTGCAGATTTTTGGGGGCATTTTGGACTATTTGACCAGATGTGCTTAATCTCTAGGGGTTAAGATATTTGAGATTATAATCCCTAGGGATTAAGGTATTATTGGATTGGGATGCATTTATTTGGAGCATAAGAGCTTTTCGTTATCCCATTGGAATTGGTTCAAAGCTAAGATTATTGTTCGAACTCTTGATGGGAGGTTTTTTTCTTCCCTTTTTCTTGCTGGATAGTCACCTAAGAAAGTGTGTTGGTTCTTTTTTTTTTTTTAATTTTTTTTTTTTTGACAGGTAGAGTGGATAGTGAGAGAGAGAGACAGAGAGAAAGGTCTTTCTTTGCCATTGGTTCACCCTCCAATGGCCGCCGCGGCCGGCGGGCTGCGGCTGGTGCACCACACTGATCCGATGGCAGGAGCCAGGTACTTCTCCTGGGGTGCAGGGCCCAAGTACTTGGGCCATCCTCCACTGCACTCCCTGGCCACAGCAGAGAGCTGGCCTGGAAGAGGGGCAACCAGGACAGAATCCGGCGCCCCGACCAGGACTAGAACCCGGTGTGCCGGCGCCGCAAGGCGGAGGATTTGCTTAGTGAGCCGCGGTGCCGGCTGTTTGTTGGTTCTTAAAATGTCTCTTCCACCTACAGCAAAGTCGACCCACTGGCCAGGAATTCCACATATCGACCCTATACATCCCATCATTACCAAAGCTTTGTAGCAAAGAGGAGCTGGGATGATAGTAACTGGTTATAAAGAATAAATGGGAACAATAAAGCACATCCCAATACAGCCATCCTGAAGGCGCGTGTGATGAGTGTGTGCTGCACGGATTCACTGGTGGGGGTGTGCTCCAGCCTAGCTTGCCTGGCATTGATCATCTCTTCTAAACTGAACTTGTACTTCAAGGTAGCCCTGGAAAAATCCCAGCATCACTGATGCCTTCCCTTGGTTAAACCATTTTGTGGAATCTGAGGGCCACTCAGGAAGCTGGAGGAGAGGCAGTTAGGTGAAATGAGCTATAAGGAAAAGCAAGAAGCAACAACAGGATTAAAAAGTGGAAGGAGCTAAATCATCTTGGAATCATTTCTAAACAAAGCAGACAGGAAGATGAAATGAAGCAGGGAATAATCTGTTTGTAAGGCTGAGTGAGAGAGAGAGAGAGAGAGAGAGATTGAGATTGAGATTTTGCATCCATTGACTCAATCCCCAAATGGCCACAATAGCTAGGGCTGGGTCAAACTGAAGCCAGGAGCCAGGAGCTTCGTTCTGGTCTCCTAGGTGGGTCAGGAGCCCAAGTTGGGTCATACCTTTCACTACTTTCCCTGGTGCATTAGCAGGGAGCTGGATCAGAAGTGGAACAGCTGGGACTCGAACCAGTGCCCGTATGAGATACCGGCGTCACAGGCAGTGGCTTAACCTGCTATATCAGAAGCTGACCCCTGTTTAGTACTTGTAAAACATTTTCTATCTCTTTATTGTGATTCCAACTTTGTTCATACATTGTTTTCTTGACCTCCATCAGCATCTTCGTGAGGCTCATTTTTATTCTCAGGCAGCCCATACACCTCTGTTTCACTAGGAATCATTTCCGGAATTTGTCTTGTTTCTTTGAAACATTACTGCCCAATTATTCATTTCCCGGCTGTCTATGTTGGTGCCTGGGCATGAGGCAATGCAGGTGCCTCTCCCATGTCTTCATGGACCCCCACCAATCAACCCAGCTAGAGAAACTCCAGAGTTCTCTACAACTCATTCCCTCCTCCAGGGAGAAGCAGTGACCTGTGACTTTGGCCCACTTGCTCTGTGCTAAGCAAAGATGAATGATGTCTATCAGCCCATGTTATCGGCTTTGTTCTCCCCTACATGGCTAGCTCAGGCCAGATCCAGAAGAGCTCCAAGAGTGGCAAGATAGAAGCCAGCACTGTGGGGAGTGCCCCAGTGAATGCCATACAACAGTTTCAAGTACTGGGATTAATGATAATTGTGTCTTGCCAGTATGTTTTTGTGTTTGCCAACTTTAATCCAATTCTCAGAACAAAGTATTGTTTCCTAGCTTTATGAAAAAGTGGGATTTGAGTGATAAAATATTGTTTATTAATTTTATGGAAAAGTGGCATTTCAGTTCAGTGAAGATCAAAAATTATATTCAATAAATAGTATTGGGTAGGGAAAAGTCCTTTCCTAAACCATATACATTAGTAAATTCTAGAATAAAATCGACTTGCAAATGATCAAATAAAGAAAATAAATCTCAATGTGATCATGTTATGCTAAAATGTAGAATTAAAATTGTTTGGTAGGAAAGAATTTCTCAAGCAATGTGACAACACAGGAAAGATTTGTCCCACATATCTTTAGAACACCTGGACAGGGGCAGGCATTTGGCCTAGCAGCTAAGACAGCACAGAATACCTGCGTTCGACTCCTGGTTTCAGCTTCTGGCTCCTGCTGTCTGTTAAAGCAGATTCTGGGAGGCAATGGCTCAAGTCATTTGGTCCCTGCTACCCACATGGGAGACCCTTGATTGAGTTCTTGGTTTTCAGCTTTGACCTGGCCCAGCCATGGCTATTGCTGGTATTTGGGGAATGAGCCAACAGATGAAAGAGTTCTCTCTCTGTTCTTCTACCTCTCATATAAATAGAGCAAAGAAACAAAATTTTAAAAACCAACTGAACAACTGAAAGCAAAGTAACAGAATGAGGAAGTACATTAACGGCCTCTGTTGCATATGCACAACTAATGTGCAGATTCTGTAAAGAATCTCCACAAATCAACAGGACAGTGGTCAGAGTGAATCCCGATGCAGGTAGAGGAATGCAAATTCAATCAACTGCATCTTTTATATCCTTCATACACATAGCAACTCAAGAAAAGGTAATAAGTATTGTTTGTTGGTTAGTAGAAGTGATAGCTAATGAATCCTTTTTAGATCATAGTGTAACTAGCATCTATTAAAATTTGATATTTTATCTACCTCTTAGCCCAATGTGTTTCTTCTAAGGGTGTCTCTCAGAGATACTGCCATATATGCACAAAGTGTATGCCAGAACATTTGTTGTGTATTCTTAATAATACAAGAA